>NC_090824.1:110583474-111783474 GCF_028021215.1 Eschrichtius robustus | reverse complement strand
GCAGGCACAGGTCACTCTATTTTCCCATCAGGAAGAAGAATTAACCAGAGGCTCAGCTTGCCGCCCGGAACCAGAATAGGGCCTTAAGCAATCCTGCGCTTTTGCGACCAGCTCCCAAAAAAGCGAGTTGAAAAATGGAGCTCAGGGGCACTGCAATTCACAAACCTGCAGAGTTATAACTGATAACTCTCGTCCACAAATATATTGAGGGAAGGCAACGAAGAGGATTTGAAAGCAAGGCAGAATTGCAGGAAACTGATTTCAGGAGGTAGATTCGAATCGCCTTTAAAGCACAGGAAAAGCGGCAAAACCTCGACAATGATGCCCTTGGCCAAAAAGGGCGTATGCGTTTTTTCCTGAATATATTCAGGAAAAAACGCATACGCCCTTTTTGGCCAACCAAGCAACCTGGAAAGGCAAATCAGCGCTACAAAGAAGTCTCGCTCCCCATCGGTCAAAAGGACCATGCTGAATAAAGTGTCAAAACCAGAAATGCAGGGCAGGCCATGGAGAAACGGGAGCCTTGC
This sequence comes from Eschrichtius robustus, assembly GCF_028021215.1. NCBI lineage: Eukaryota > Metazoa > Chordata > Mammalia > Artiodactyla > Eschrichtiidae > Eschrichtius > Eschrichtius robustus. The sequence goes on along the minus strand of NC_090824.1, from coordinate 111,782,947 downwards.
TACGCTGATGGGCGGGATGTAAATTGCCAACAGCCACTCTGGAGAAGTGTACGGTGTGTCCTGAAACACCTAAAAAACGCAGCTTAGAGAGCGTAGGGCACTTCCACTCATGGGCGTATAAATTGGGAAAACTAAAAATCAGCAAGACACAGGCACCCCAAAGTTTAGGGCTGCTCTGCTGACAAGAACCTCCACTTCCTTACACCTTAAATATCCCAGGAAAGAGAAAAATGGATAAAGACGTTGTGGTCCTTATGTACAATGGAATATCACTCAGCCATGAAATCAACGTCATAAGGCTAGTGGCAGCATGATGAGTGGATTTAGGTACGACGATTCTAAGTGAAATAAGTCAAACAGAAAACGACACTTATCATAAGATATCACTTATAGAGGGAAAGTAAAAACCGCTACACTGGAACTGAATTACAAAACAGAACAGAGTCACACGTTTAGAAAACACACTATGGCTGCTTAACGGGAAAGGTGAGGTGGGGTGATGCGTAAAAGAAGGGTTTCAAATTAGCTCAGATACCGTTCCATAAACCCAATATGTAATAGAAAAGACCTACTCCTTGCTCAGTGAACTGGACTCAACACCCCCTATTCAACGCCCAAGAATATATCTGACTAGTAAGAATCTTAAAACCTATGTGTTGATATCCCTCTGTAAGTGAGTCAAGTGGGTGTAAAGCGGCCTAAACACAGCAGTGAAAAGCAGCTAAACCCCATTATAAAAATCAACTACTTTTAAAAACCCGTGAAACAAAGACAGTGAAAGAGAGAGAAATTCTTACAAAATTCGTTCAGGGGCTGTGATGCCACCTGGATTGACCATATCTAGACCCACTGCTGATTGAGACATAAGGGTGAACACTCTTGGGGCTGAGAGGTTTGCTGAGGTTGGGTGAGCAAACGCAGACCCTTTAAAGTAATACTGCGTGGTACCCATCCCATGGGTCCCAAATCTCCAGGTTCAAGGGCATCTTCCTACATCGAAAACATGCATGAGACACCCAGAAGATGGTACACCGTGTGATCGGGAAAGGTTTCTAAAACGGACCTCATTTCTCATGTCCTTGTGCTCGGGTTCGCCATTCCAGCCGCTTTACTAGCAATCTCCCTCCTTGGAGAATCAGCACCTTTAACCTCCTGTTCCGTCCAGGTTGCCATTTGTCCTGAGGATGAACGGGAAGAGGGCCAAACAATGAGAGACTAGCTCTAGGTGTTGGGGCAGGCACAGGTCACTCTATTTTCCCATCAGGAAGAAGAATTAACCAGAGGCTCAGCTTGCCGCCCGGAACCAGAATAGGGCCTGAAGCAATCCTGCGCTTTTGCGGCCAGCTCCCAAAAAAGCGAGTTGAAAAATGGAGCTCAGGGGCACTGCAATTCACAAACCTGCAGAGTTATAACTGATAACTCTCGTCCACAAATATAGTGAGGGAAGGCAACGAAGAGGATTTGAAAGCAAGGCAGAATTGCAGGAAACTGATTTCAGGAGGTAGATTCGAATCGCCTTTAAAGCACAGGAAAAGCGGCAAAACCTCGACAATGATGCCCTTGGCCAAAAAGGGCGTATGCGTTTTTTCCTGAATATATTCAGGAAAAAACGCATACGCCCTTTTTGGCCAACCAAGCAACCTGGAAAGGCAAATCAGCGCTACAAAGAAGTCTCGCTTCCCATCGGTCAAAAGGACCATGCTGAATAAAGTGTCAAAACCAGAAATGCAGGGCAGGCCATGGAGAAATGGGAGCCTTGCTACGCTGATGGGCGGGATGTAAATTGCCAACAGCCACTCTGGAGAAGTGTACGGTGTGTCCTGAAACACCTAAAAAACGCAGCTTAGAGAGCGTAGGGCACTTCCACTCATGGGCGTATAAATTGGGAAAACTAAAAATCAGCAAGACACAGGCACCCCAAAGTTTAGGGCTGCTCTGCTGACAAGAACCTCCACTTCCTTACACCTTAAATATCCCAGGAAAGAGAAAAATGGATAAAGACGTTGTGGTCCTTATGTACAATGGAATATCAATCAGCCATGAAATCAACGTCATAAGGCTAGTGGCAGCATGATGAGTGGATTTAGGTACGACGATTTTAAGTGAAATAAGTCAAACAGAAAACGACACTTATCATAAGATATCACTTATAGAGGGAATGTAAAAACCGCTACACTGGAACTGAATTACAAAACAGAACAGAGTCACACGTTTAGAAAACACACTATGGCTGCTTAACGGGAAAGGTGAGGTGGGGTGATGCGTAAAAGAAGGGTTTCAAATTAGCTCAGATACCGTTCCATAAACCCAATATGTAATCGACAAGACCTACTCCTTGCTCAGTGAACTGGACTCAACACCCCCTATTCAACGCCCAAGAATATATCTGACTAGTAAGAATCTTAAAACCTATGTGTTGATATCCCTCTGTAAGTGAGTCAAGTGGGTGTAAAGCGGCCTAAACACAGCAGTGAAAAGCAGCTAAACCCCATTATAAAAATCAACTACTTTTAAAAACCCGTGAAACAAAGACAGTGAAAGAGAGAGAAATTCTTACAAAATTCGTTCAGGGGCTGTGATGCCACCTGGATTGACCATATCTAGACCCACTGCTGATTGAGACATAAGGGTGAACACTCTTGGGGCTGAGAGGTTTGCTGAGGTTGGGTGAGCAAACGCAGACCCTTTAAAGTAATACTGCGTGGTACCCATCCCATGGGTCCCAAATCTCCAGGTTCAAGGGCATCTTCCTACATCGAAAACATGCATGAGACACCCAGAAGATGGTACACCGTGTGATCGGGAAAGGATTCTAAAACGCACCTCATTTCTCATGTCCTTGTGCTCGGGTTCGCCATTCCAGCCGCTTTACTAGCAATCTCCCTCCTTGGAGAATCAGCACCTTTAACCTCCTGTTCCGTCCAGGTTGCCATTTGTCCTGAGGATGAACGGGAAGAGGGCCAAACAATGAGAGACTAGCTCTAGGTGTTGGGGCAGGCACAGGTCACTCTATTTTCCCATCAGGAAGAAGAATTAACCAGAGGCTCAGCTTGCCGCCCGGAACCAGAATAGGGCCTTAAGCAATCCTGCGCTTTTGCGACCAGCTCCCAAAAAAGCGAGTTGAAAAATGGAGCTCAGGGGCACTGCAATTCACAAACCTGCAGAGTTATAACTGATAACTCTCGTCCACAAATATATTGAGGGAAGGCAACGAAGAGGATTTGAAAGCAAGGCAGAATTGCAGGAAACTGATTTCAGGAGGTAGATTCGAATCGCCTTTAAAGCACAGGAAAAGCGGCAAAACCTCGACAATGATGCCCTTGGCCAAAAAGGGCGTATGCGTTTTTTCCTGAATATATTCAGGAAAAAACGCATACGCCCTTTTTGGCCAACCAAGCAACCTGGAAAGGCAAATCAGCGCTACAAAGAAGTCTCGCTCCCCATCGGTCAAAAGGACCATGCTGAATAAAGTGTCAAAACCAGAAATGCAGGGCAGGCCATGGAGAAACGGGAGCCTTGCTACGCTGATGGGCGGGATGTAAATTGCCAACAGCCACTCTGGAGAAGTGTACGGTGTGTCCTGAAACACCTAAAAAACGCAGCTTAGAGAGCGTAGGGCACTTCCACTCATGGGCGTATAAATTGGGAAAACTAAAAATCAGCAAGACACAGGCACCCCAAAGTTTAGGGCTGCTCTGCTGACAAGAACCTCCACTTCCTTACACCTTAAATATCCCAGGAAAGAGAAAAATGGATAAAGACGTTGTGGTCCTTATGTACAATGGAATATCACTCAGCCATGAAATCAACGTCATAAGGCTAGTGGCAGCATGATGAGTGGATTTAGGTACGACGATTCTAAGTGAAATAAGTCAAACAGAAAACGACACTTATCATAAGATATCACTTATAGAGGGAAAGTAAAAACCGCTACACTGGAACTGAATTACAAAACAGAACAGAGTCACACGTTTAGAAAACACACTATGGCTGCTTAACGGGAAAGGTGAGGTGGGGTGATGCGTAAAAGAAGGGTTTCAAATTAGCTCAGATACCGTTCCATAAACCCAATATGTAATAGACAAGACCTACTCCTTGCTCAGTGAACTGGACTCAACACCCCCTATTCAACGCCCAAGAATATATCTGACTAGTAAGAATCTTAAAACCTATGTGTTGATATCCCTCTGTAAGTGAGTCAAGTGGGTGTAAAGCGGCCTAAACACAGCAGTGAAAAGCAGCTAAACCCCATTATAAAAATCAACTACTTTTAAAAACCCGTGAAACAAAGACAGTGAAAGAGAGAGAAATTCTTACAAAATTCGTTCAGGGGCTGTGATGCCACCTGGATTGACCATATCTAGACCCACTGCTGATTGAGACATAAGGGTGAACACTCTTGGGGCTGAGAGGTTTGCTGAGGTTGGGTGAGCAAACGCAGACCCTTTAAAGTAATACTGCGTGGTACCCATCCCATGGGTCCCAAATCTCCAGGTTCAAGGGCATCTTCCTACATCGAAAACATGCATGAGACACCCAGAAGATGGTACACCGTGTGATCGGGAAAGGTTTCTAAAACGCACCTCATTTCTCATGTCCTTGTGCTCGGGTTCGCCATTCCAGCCGCTTTACTAGCAATCTCCCTCCTTGGAGAATCAGCACCTTTAACCTCCTGTTCCGTCCAGGTTGCCATTTGTCCTGAGGATGAACGGGAAGAGGGCCAAACAATGAGAGACTAGCTCTAGGTGTTGGGGCAGGCACAGGTCACTCTATTTTCCCATCAGGAAGAAGAATTAACCAGAGGCTCAGCTTGCCGCCCGGAACCAGAATAGGGCCTGAAGCAATCCTGCGCTTTTGCGGCCAGCTCCCAAAAAAGCGAGTTGAAAAATGGAGCTCAGGGGCACTGCAATTCACAAACCTGCAGAGTTATAACTGATAACTCTCGTCCACAAATATATTGAGGGAAGGCAACGAAGAGGATTTGAAAGCAAGGCAGAATTGCAGGAAACTGATTTCAGGAGGTAGATTCGAATCGCCTTTAAAGCACAGGAAAAGCGGCAAAACCTCGACAATGATGCCCTTGGCCAAAAAGGGCGTATGCGTTTTTTCCTGAATATATTCAGGAAAAAACGCATACGCCCTTTTTGGCCAACCAAGCAACCTGGAAAGGCAAATCAGCGCTACAAAGAAGTCTCGCTTCCCATCGGTCAAAAGGACCATGCTGAATAAAGTGTCAAAACCAGAAATGCAGGGCAGGCCATGGAGAAATGGGAGCCTTGCTACGCTGATGGGCGGGATGTAAATTGCCAACAGCCACTCTGGAGAAGTGTACGGTGTGTCCTGAAACACCTAAAAAACGCAGCTTAGAGAGCGTAGGGCACTTCCACTCATGGGCGTATAAATTGGGAAAACTAAAAATCAGCAAGACACAGGCACCCCAAAGTTTAGGGCTGCTCTGCTGACAAGAACCTCCACTTCCTTACACCTTAAATATCCCAGGAAAGAGAAAAATGGATAAAGACGTTCTGGTCCTTATGTACAATGGAATATCACTCAGCCATGAAATCAACGTCATAAGGCTAGTGGCAGCATGATGAGTGGATTTAGGTACGACGATTTTAAGTGAAATAAGTCAAACAGAAAACGACACTTATCATAAGATATCACTTATAGAGGGAATGTAAAAACCGCTACACTGGAACTGAATTACAAAACAGAACAGAGTCACACGTTTAGAAAACACACTATGGCTGCTTAACGGGAAAGGTGAGGTGGGGTGATGCGTAAAAGAAGGGTTTCAAATTAGCTCAGATACCGTTCCATAAACCCAATATGTAATAGACAAGACCTACTCCTTGCTCAGTGAACTGGACTCAACACCCCCTATTCAACGCCCAAGAATATATCTGACTAGTAAGAATCTTAAAACCTATGTGTTGATATCCCTCTGTAAGTGAGTCAAGTGGGTGTAAAGCGGCCTAAACACAGCAGTGAAAAGCAGCTAAACCCCATTATAAAAATCAACTACTTTTAAAAACCCGTGAAACAAAGACAGTGAAAGAGAGAGAAATTCTTACAAAATTCGTTCAGGGGCTGTGATGCCACCTGGATTGACCATATCTAGACCCACTGCTGATTGAGACATAAGGGTGAACACTCTTGGGGCTGAGAGGTTTGCTGAGGTTGGGTGAGCAAACGCAGACCCTTTAAAGTAATACTGCGTGGTACCCATCCCATGGGTCCCAAATCTCCAGGTTCAAGGGCATCTTCCTACATCGAAAACATGCATGAGACACCCAGAAGATGGTACACCGTGTGATCGGGAAAGGTTTCTAAAACGCACCTCATTTCTCATGTCCTTGTGCTCGGGTTCGCCATTCCAGCCGCTTTACTAGCAATCTCCCTCCTTGGAGAATCAGCACCTTTAACCTCCTGTTCCGTCCAGGTTGCCATTTGTCCTGAGGATGAACGGGAAGAGGGCCAAACAATGAGAGACTAGCTCTAGGTGCTGGGGCAGGCACAGGTCACTCTATTTTCCCATCAGGAAGAAGAATTAACCACAGGCTCAGCTTGCCGCCCGGAACCAGAATAGGGCCTGAAGCAATCCTGCGCTTTTGCGACCAGCTCCCAAAAAAGCGAGTTGAAAAATGGAGCTCAGGGGCACTGCAATTCACAAACCTGCAGAGTTATAACTGATAACTCTCGTCCACAAATATATTGAGGGAAGGCAACGAAGAGGATTTGAAAGCAAGGCAGAATTGCAGGAAACTGATTTCAGGAGGTAGATTCGAATCGCCTTTAAAGCACAGGAAAAGCGGCAAAACCTCGACAATGATGCCCTTGGCCAAAAAGGGCGTATGCGTTTTTTCCTGAATATATTCAGGAAAAAACGCATACGCCCTTTTTGGCCAACCAAGCAACCTGGAAAGGCAAATCAGCGCTACAAAGAAGTCTCGCTCCCCATCGGTCAAAAGGACCATGCTGAATAAAGTGTCAAAACCAGAAATGCAGGGCAGGCCATGGAGAAACGGGAGCCTTGCTACGCTGATGGGCGGGATGTAAATTGCCAACAGCCACTCTGGAGAAGTGTACGGTGTGTCCTGAAACACCTAAAAAACGCAGCTTAGAGAGCGTAGGGCACTTCCACTCATGGGCGTATAAATTGGGAAAACTAAAAATCAGCAAGACACAGGCACCCCAAAGTTTAGGGCTGCTCTGCTGACAAGAACCTCCACTTCCTTACACCTTAAATATCCCAGGAAAGAGAAAAATGGATAAAGACGTTGTGGTCCTTATGTACAATGGAATATCACTCAGCCATGAAATCAACGTCATAAGGCTAGTGGCAGCATGATGAGTGGATTTAGGTACGACGATTCTAAGTGAAATAAGTCAAACAGAAAACGACACTTATCATAAGATATCACTTATAGAGGGAAAGTAAAAACCGCTACACTGGAACTGAATTACAAAACAGAACAGAGTCACACGTTTAGAAAACACACTATGGCTGCTTAACGGGAAAGGTGAGGTGGGGTGATGCGTAAAAGAAGGGTTTCAAATTAGCTCAGATACCGTTCCATAAACCCAATATGTAATAGACAAGACCTACTCCTTGCTCAGTGAACTGGACTCAACACCCCCTATTCAACGCCCAAGAATATATCTGACTAGTAAGAATCTTAAAACCTATGTGTTGATATCCCTCTGTAAGTGAGTCAAGTGGGTGTAAAGCGGCCTAAACACAGCAGTGAAAAGCAGCTAAACCCCATTATAAAAATCAACTACTTTTAAAAACCCGTGAAACAAAGACAGTGAAAGAGAGAGAAATTCTTACAAAATTCGTTCAGGGGCTGTGATGCCACCTGGATTGACCATATCTAGACCCACTGCTGATTGAGACATAAGGGTGAACACTCTTGGGGCTGAGAGGTTTGCTGAGGTTGGGTGAGCAAACGCAGACCCTTTAAAGTAATACTGCGTGGTACCCATCCCATGGGTCCCAAATCTCCAGGTTCAAGGGCATCTTCCTACATCGAAAACATGCATGAGACACCCAGAAGATGGTACACCGTGTGATCGGGAAAGGTTTCTAAAACGCACCTCATTTCTCATGTCCTTGTGCTCGGGTTCGCCATTCCAGCCGCTTTACTAGCAATCTCCCTCCTTGGAGAATCAGCACCTTTAACCTCCTGTTCCGTCCAGGTTGCCATTTGTCCTGAGGATGAACGGGAAGAGGGCCAAACAATGAGAGACTAGCTCTAGGTGTTGGGGCAGGCACAGGTCACTCTATTTTCCCATCAGGAAGAAGAATTAACCAGAGGCTCAGCTTGCCGCCCGGAACCAGAATAGGGCCTGAAGCAATCCTGCGCTTTTGCGGCCAGCTCCCAAAAAAGCGAGTTGAAAAATGGAGCTCAGGGGCACTGCAATTCACAAACCTGCAGAGTTATAACTGATAACTCTCGTCCACAAATATATTGAGGGAAGGCAACGAAGAGGATTTGAAAGCAAGGCAGAATTGCAGGAAACTGATTTCAGGAGGTAGATTCGAATCGCCTTTAAAGCACAGGAAAAGCGGCAAAACCTCGACAATGATGCCCTTGGCCAAAAAGGGCGTATGCGTTTTTTCCTGAATATATTCAGGAAAAAACGCATACGCCCTTTTTGGCCAACCAAGCAACCTGGAAAGGCAAATCAGCGCTACAAAGAAGTCTCGCTTCCCATCGGTCAAAAGGACCATGCTGAATAAAGTGTCAAAACCAGAAATGCAGGGCAGGCCATGGAGAAATGGGAGCCTTGCTACGCTGATGGGCGGGATGTAAATTGCCAACAGCCACTCTGGAGAAGTGTACGGTGTGTCCTGAAACACCTAAAAAACGCAGCTTAGAGAGCGTAGGGCACTTCCACTCATGGGCGTATAAATTGGGAAAACTAAAAATCAGCAAGACACAGGCACCCCAAAGTTTAGGGCTGCTCTGCTGACAAGAACCTCCACTTCCTTACACCTTAAATATCCCAGGAAAGAGAAAAATGGATAAAGACGTTCTGGTCCTTATGTACAATGGAATATCACTCAGCCATGAAATCAACGTCATAAGGCTAGTGGCAGCATGATGAGTGGATTTAGGTACGACGATTTTAAGTGAAATAAGTCAAACAGAAAACGACACTTATCATAAGATATCACTTATAGAGGGAATGTAAAAACCGCTACACTGGAACTGAATTACAAAACAGAACAGAGTCACACGTTTAGAAAACACACTATGGCTGCTTAACGGGAAAGGTGAGGTGGGGTGATGCGTAAAAGAAGGGTTTCAAATTAGCTCAGATACCGTTCCATAAACCCAATATGTAATAGACAAGACCTACTCCTTGCTCAGTGAACTGGACTCAACACCCCCTATTCAACGCCCAAGAATATATCTGACTAGTAAGAATCTTAAAACCTATGTGTTGATATCCCTCTGTAAGTGAGTCAAGTGGGTGTAAAGCGGCCTAAACACAGCAGTGAAAAGCAGCTAAACCCCATTATAAAAATCAACTACTTTTAAAAACCCGTGAAACAAAGACAGTGAAAGAGAGAGAAATTCTTACAAAATTCGTTCAGGGGCTGTGATGCCACCTGGATTGACCATATCTAGACCCACTGCTGATTGAGACATAAGGGTGAACACTCTTGGGGCTGAGAGGTTTGCTGAGGTTGGGTGAGCAAACGCAGACCCTTTAAAGTAATACTGCGTGGTACCCATCCCATGGGTCCCAAATCTCCAGGTTCAAGGGCATCTTCCTACATCGAAAACATGCATGAGACACCCAGAAGATGGTACACCGTGTGATCGGGAAAGGTTTCTAAAACGCACCTCATTTCTCATGTCCTTGTGCTCGGGTTCGCCATTCCAGCCGCTTTACTAGCAATCTCCCTCCTTGGAGAATCAGCACCTTTAACCTCCTGTTCCGTCCAGGTTGCCATTTGTCCTGAGGATGAACGGGAAGAGGGCCAAACAATGAGAGACTAGCTCTAGGTGCTGGGGCAGGCACAGGTCACTCTATTTTCCCATCAGGAAGAAGAATTAACCACAGGCTCAGCTTGCCGCCCGGAACCAGAATAGGGCCTGAAGCAATCCTGCGCTTTTGCGACCAGCTCCCAAAAAAGCGAGTTGAAAAATGGAGCTCAGGGGCACTGCAATTCACAAACCTGCAGAGTTATAACTGATAACTCTCGTCCACAAATATATTGAGGGAAGGCAACGAAGAGGATTTGAAAGCAAGGCAGAATTGCAGGAAACTGATTTCAGGAGGTAGATTCGAATCGCCTTTAAAGCACAGGAAAAGCGGCAAAACCTCGACAATGATGCCCTTGGCCAAAAAGGGCGTATGTGTTTTTTCCTGAATATATTCAGGAAAAAACGTATACGCCCTTTTTGGCCAACCAAGCAACCTGGAAAGGCAAATCAGCGATACAAAGAAGTCTCGCTCCCCATCGGTCAAAAGGACCATGCTGAATAAAGTGTCAAAACCAGAAATGCAGGGCAGGCCATGGAGAAACGGGAGCCTTGCTACGCTGATGGGCGGGATGTAAATTGCCAACAGCCACTCTGGAGAAGTGTACGGTGTGTCCTGAAACACCTAAAAAACGCAGCTTAGAGAGCGTAGGGCACTTCCACTCATGGGCGTATAAATTGGGAAAACTAAAAATCAGCAAGACACAGGCACCCCAAAGTTTAGGGCTGCTCTGCTGACAAGAACCTCCACTTCCTTACACCTTAAATATCCCAGGAAAGAGAAAAATGGATAAAGACGTTGTGGTCCTTATGTACAATGGAATATCACTCAGCCATGAAATCAACGTCATAAGGCTAGTGGCAGCATGATGAGTGGATTTAGGTACGACGATTCTAAGTGAAATAAGTCAAACAGAAAACGACACTTATCATAAGATATCACTTATAGAGGGAATGTAAAAACCGCTACACTGGAACTGAATTACAAAACAGAACAGAGTCACACGTTTAGAAAACACACTATGGCTGCTTAACGGGAAAGGTGAGGTGGGGTGATGCGTAAAAGAAGGGTTTCAAATTAGCTCAGATACCGTTCCATAAACCCAATATGTAATAGACAAGACCTACTCCTTGCTCAGTGAACTTGACTCAACACCCCCTATTCAACGCCCAAGAATATATCTGACTAGTAAGAATCTTAAAACCTATGTGTTGATATCCCTCTGTAAGTGAGTCAAGTGGGTGTAAAGCGGCCTAAACACAGCAGTGAAAAGCAGCTAAACCCCATTATAAAAATCAACTACTTTTAAAAACCCGTGAAACAAAGACAGTGAAAGAGAGAGAAATTCTTACAAAATTCGTTCAGGGGCTGTGATGCCACCTGGATTGACCATATCTAGACCCACTGCTGATTGAGACATAAGGGTGAACACTCTTGGGGCTGAGAGGTTTGGTGAGGTTGGGTGAGCAAACGCAGACCCTTTAAAGTAATACTGCGTGGTACCGATCCCATGGGTCCCAAATCTCCAGGTTCAAGGGCATCTTCCTACATCGAAAACATGCATGAGACACCCAGAAGATGGTACACCGTGTGATCGGGAAAGGTTTCTAAAACGCACCTCATTTCTCATGTCCTTGTTCTCGGGTTCGCCATTCCAGCCGCTTTACTAGCAATCTCCCTCCTTGGAGAATCAGCACCTTTAACCTCCTGTTCCGTCCAGGTTGCCATTTGTCCTGAGGATGAACGGGAAGAGGGCCAAACAATGAGAGACTAGCTCTAGGTGTTGGGGCAGGCACAGGTCACTCTATTTTCCCATCAGGAAGAAGAATTAACCAGAGGCTCAGCTTGCCGCCCGGAACCAGAATAGGGCCTTAAGCAATCCTGCGCTTTTGCGACCAGCTCCCAAAAAAGCGAGTTGAAAAATGGAGCTCAGGGGCACTGCAATTCACAAACCTGCAGAGTTATAACTGATAACTCTCGTCCACAAATATATTGAGGGAAGGCAACGAAGAGGATTTGAAAGCAAGGCAGAATTGCAGGAAACTGATTTCAGGAGGTAGATTCGAATCGCCTTTAAAGCACAGGAAAAGCGGCAAAACCTCGACAATGATGCCCTTGGCCAAAAAGGGCGTATGCGTTTTTTCCTGAATATATTCAGGAAAAAACGCATACGCCCTTTTTGGCCAACCAAGCAACCTGGAAAGGCAAATCAGCGATACAAAGAAGTCTCGCTCCCCATCGGTCAAAAGGACCATGCTGAATAAAGTGTCAAAACCAGAAATGCAGGGCAGGCCATGGAGAAACGGGAGCCTTGCTACGCTGATGGGCGGGATGTAAATTGCCAACAGCCACTCTGGAGAAGTGTACGGTGTGTCCTGAAACACCTAAAAAACGCAGCTTAGAGAGCGTAGGGCACTTCCACTCATGGGCGTATAAATTGGGAAAACTAAAAATCAGCAAGACACAGTCACCCCAAAGTTTAGGGCTGCTCTGCTGACAAGAACCTCCACTTCCTTACACCTTAAATATCCCAGGAAAGAGAAAAATGGATAAAGACGTTGTGGTCCTTATGTACAATGGAATATCACTCAGCCATGAAATCAACGTCATAAGGCTAGTGGCAGCATGATGAGTGGATTTAGGTACGACGATTCTAAGTGAAATAAGTCAAACAGAAAACGACACTTATCATAAGATATCACTTATAGAGGGAATGTAAAAACCGCTACACTGGAACTGAATTACAAAACAGAACAGAGTCACACGTTTAGAAAACACACTATGGCTGCTTAACGGGAAAGGTGAGGTGGGGTGATGCGTAAAAGAAGGGTTTCAAATTAGCTCAGATACCGTTCCATAAACCCAATATGTAATAGACAAGACCTACTCCTTGCTCAGTGAACTTGACTCAACACCCCCTATTCAACGCCCAAGAATATATCTGACTAGTAAGAATCTTAAAACCTATGTGTTGATATCCCTCTGTAAGTGAGTCAAGTGGGTGTAAAGCGGCCTAAACACAGCAGTGAAAAGCAGCTAAACCCCATTATAAAAATCAACTACTTTTAAAAACCCGTGAAACAAAGACAGTGAAAGAGAGAGAAATTCTTACAAAATTCGTTCAGGGGCTGTGATGCCACCTGGATTGACCATATCTAGACCCACTGCTGATTGAGACATAAGGGTGAACACTCTTGGGGCTGAGAGGTTTGCTGAGGTTGGGTGAGCAAACGCAGACCCTTTAAAGTAATACTGCGTGGTACCCATCCCATGGGTCGCAAATCTCCAGGTTCAAGGGCATCTTCCTACATCGAAAACATGCATGAGACACCCAGAAGATGGTACACCGTGTGATCGGGAAAGGATTCTAAAACGCACCTCATTTCTCATGTCCTTGTGCTCGGGTTCGCCATTCCAGCCGCTTTACTAGCAATCTCCCTCCTTGGAGAATCAGCACCTTTAACCTCCTGTTCCGTCCAGGTTGCCATTTGTCCTGAGGATGAACGGGAAGAGGGCCAAACAATGAGAGACTAGCTCTAGGTGTTGGGGCAGGCACAGGTCACTCTATTTTCCCATCAGGAAGAAGAATTAACCAGAGGCTCAGCTTGCCGCCCGGAACCAGAATAGGGCCTTAAGCAATCCTGCGCTTTTGCGACCAGCTCCCAAAAAAGCGAGTTGAAAAATGGAGCTCAGGGGCACTGCAATTCACAAACCTGCAGAGTTATAACTGATAACTCTCGTCCACAAATATATTGAGGGAAGGCAACGAAGAGGATTTGAAAGCAAGGCAGAATTGCAGGAAACTGATTTCAGGAGGTAGATTCGAATCGCCTTTAAAGCACAGGAAAAGCGGCAAAACCTCGACAATGATGCCCTTGGCCAAAAAGGGCGTATGCGTTTTTTCCTGAATATATTCAGGAAAAAACGCATACGCCCTTTTTGGCCAACCAAGCAACCTGGAAAGGCAAATCAGCGCTACAAAGAAGTCTCGCTCCCCATCGGTCAAAAGGACCATGCTGAATAAAGTGTCAAAACCAGAAATGCAGGGCAGGCCATGGAGAAACGGGAGCCTTGCTACGCTGATGGGCGGGATGTAAATTGCCAACAGCCACTCTGGAGAAGTGTACGGTGTGTCCTGAAACACCTAAAAAACGCAGCTTAGAGAGCGTAGGGCACTTCCACTCATGGGCGTATAAATTGGGAAAACTAAAAATCAGCAAGACACAGGCACCCCAAAGTTTAGGGCTGCTCTGCTGACAAGAACCTCCACTTCCTTACACCTTAAATATCCCAGGAAAGAGAAAAATGGATAAAGACGTTGTGGTCCTTATGTACAATGGAATATCACTCAGCCATGAAATCAACGTCATAAGGCTAGTGGCAGCATGATGAGTGGATTTAGGTACGACGATTCTAAGTGAAATAAGTCAAACAGAAAACGACACTTATCATAAGATATCACTTATAGAGGGAAAGTAAAAACCGCTACACTGGAACTGAATTACAAAACAGAACAGAGTCACACGTTTAGAAAACACACTATGGCTGCTTAACGGGAAAGGTGAGGTGGGGTGATGCGTAAAAGAAGGGTTTCAAATTAGCTCAGATACCGTTCCATTAACCCAATATGTAATAGACAAGACCTACTCCTTGCTCAGTGAACTGGACTCAACACCCCCTATTCAACGCCCAAGAATATATCTGACTAGTAAGAATCTTAAAACCTATGTGTTGATATCCCTCTGTAAGTGAGTCAAGTGGGTGTAAAGCGGCCTAAACACAGCAGTGAAAAGCAGCTAAACCCCATTATAAAAATCAACTACTTTTAAAAACCCGTGAAACAAAGACAGTGAAAGAGAGAGAAATTCTTACAAAATTCGTTCAGGGGCTGTGATGCCACCTGGATTGACCATATCTAGACCCACTGCTGATTGAGACATAAGGGTGAACACTCTTGGGGCTGAGAGGTTTGCTGAGGTTGGGTGAGCAAACGCAGACCCTTTAAAGTAATACTGCGTGGTACCCATCCCATGGGTCCCAAATCTCCAGGTTCAAGGGCATCTTCCTACATCGAAAACATGCATGAGACACCCAGAAGATGGTACACCGTGTGATCGGGAAAGGTTTCTAAAACGCACCTCATTTCTCATGTCCTTGTGCTCGGGTTCGCCATTCCAGCCGCTTTACTAGCAATCTCCCTCCTTGGAGAATCAGCACCTTTAACCTCCTGTTCCGTCCAGGTTGCCATTTGTCCTGAGGATGAACGGGAAGAGGGCCAAACAATGAGAGACTAGCTCTAGGTGTTGGGGCAGGCACAGGTCACTCTATTTTCCCATCAGGAAGAAGAATTAACCAGAGGCTCAGCTTGCCGCCCGGAACCAGAATAGGGCCTGAAGCAATCCTGCGCTTTTGCGGCCAGCTCCCAAAAAAGCGAGTTGAAAAATGGAGCTCAGGGGCACTGCAATTCACAAACCTGCAGAGTTATAACTGATAACTCTCGTCCACAAATATATTGAGGGAAGGCAACGAAGAGGATTTGAAAGCAAGGCAGAATTGCAGGAAACTGATTTCAGGAGGTAGATTCGAATCGCCTTTAAAGCACAGGAAAAGCGGCAAAACCTCGACAATGATGCCCTTGGCCAAAAAGGGCGTATGCGTTTTTTCCTGAATATATTCAGGAAAAAACGCATACGCCCTTTTTGGCCAACCAAGCAACCTGGAAAGGCAAATCAGCGCTACAAAGAAGTCTCGCTCCCCATCGGTCAAAAGGACCATGCTGAATAAAGTGTCAAAACCAGAAATGCAGGGCAGGCCATGGAGAAACGGGAGCCTTGCTACGCTGATGGGCGGGATGTAAATTGCCAACAGCCACTCTGGAGAAGTGTACGGTGTGTCCTGAAACACCTAAAAAACGCAGCTTAGAGAGCGTAGGGCACTTCCACTCATGGGCGTATAAATTGGGAAAACTAAAAATCAGCAAGACACAGGCACCCCAAAGTTTAGGGCTGCTCTGCTGACAAGAACCTCCACTTCCTTACACCTTAAATATCCCAGGAAAGAGAAAAATGGATAAAGACGTTGTGGTCCTTATGTACAATGGAATATCACTCAGCCATGAAATCAACGTCATAAGGCTAGTGGCAGCATGATGAGTGGATTTAGGTACGACGATTCTAAGTGAAATAAGTCAAACAGAAAACGACACTTATCATAAGATATCACTTATAGAGGGAATGTAAAAACCGCTACACTGGAACTGAATTACAAAACAGAACAGAGTCACACGTTTAGAAAACACACTATGGCTGCTTAACGGGAAAGGTGAGGTGGGGTGATGCGTAAAAGAAGGGTTTCAAATTAGCTCAGATACCGTTCCATAAACCCAATATGTAATAGACAAGACCTACTCCTTGCTCAGTGAACTTGACTCAACACCCCCTATTCAACGCCCAAGAATATATCTGACTAGTAAGAATCTTAAAACCTATGTGTTGATATCCCTCTGTAAGTGAGTCAAGTGGGTGTAAAGCGGCCTAAACACAGCAGTGAAAAGCAGCTAAACCCCATTATAAAAATCAACTACTTTTAAAAACCCGTGAAACAAAGACAGTGAAAGAGAGAGAAATTCTTACAAAATTCGTTCAGGGGCTGTGATGCCACCTGGATTGACCATATCTAGACCCACTGCTGATTGAGACATAAGGGTGAACACTCTTGGGGCTGAGAGGTTTGGTGAGGTTGGGTGAGCAAACGCAGACCCTTTAAAGTAATACTGCGTGGTACCCATCCCATGGGTCCCAAATCTCCAGGTTCAAGGGCATCTTCCTACATCGAAAACATGCATGAGACACCCAGAAGATGGTACACCGTGTGATCGGGAAAGGTTTCTAAAACGCACCTCATTTCTCATGTCCTTGTTCTCGGGTTCGCCATTCCAGCCGCTTTACTAGCAATCTCCCTCCTTGGAGAATCAGCACCTTTAACCTCCTGTTCCGTCCAGGTTGCCATTTGTCCTGAGGATGAACGGGAAGAGGGCCAAACAATGAGAGACTAGCTCTAGGTGTTGGGGCAGGCACAGGTCACTCTATTTTCCCATCAGGAAGAAGAATTAACCAGAGGCTCAGCTTGCCGCCCGGAACCAGAATAGGGCCTTAAGCAATCCTGCGCTTTTGCGACCAGCTCCCAAAAAAGCGAGTTGAAAAATGGAGCTCAGGGGCACTGCAATTCACAAACCTGCAGAGTTATAACTGATAACTCTCGTCCACAAATATATTGAGGGAAGGCAACGAAGAGGATTTGAAAGCAAGGCAGAATTGCAGGAAACTGATTTCAGGAGGTAGATTCGAATCGCCTTTAAAGCACAGGAAAAGCGGCAAAACCTCGACAATGATGCCCTTGGCCAAAAAGGGCGTATGCGTTTTTTCCTGAATATATTCAGGAAAAAACGCATACGCCCTTTTTGGCCAACCAAGCAACCTGGAAAGGCAAATCAGCGCTACAAAGAAGTCTCGCTCCCCATCGGTCAAAAGGACCATGCTGAATAAAGTGTCAAAACCAGAAATGCAGGGCAGGCCATGGAGAAACGGGAGCCTTGCTACGCTGACGGGCGGGATGTAAATTGCCAACAGCCACTCTGGAGAAGTGTACGGTGTGTCCTGAAACACCTAAAAAACGCAGCTTAGAGAGCGTAGGGCACTTCCACTCATGGGCGTATAAATTGGGAAAACTAAAAATCAGCAAGACACAGTCACCCCAAAGTTTAGGGCTGCTCTGCTGACAAGAACCTCCACTTCCTTACACCTTAAATATCCCAGGAAAGAGAAAAATGGATAAAGACGTTGTGGTCCTTATGTACAATGGAATATCACTCAGCCATGAAATCAACGTCATAAGGCTAGTGGCAGCATGATGAGTGGATTTAGGTACGACGATTCTAAGTGAAATAAGTCAAACAGAAAACGACACTTATCATAAGATATCACTTATAGAGGGAAAGTAAAAACCGCTACACTGGAACTGAATTACAAAACAGAACAGAGTCACACGTTTAGAAAACACACTATGGCTGCTTAACGGGAAAGGTGAGGTGGGGTGATGCGTAAAAGAAGGGTTTCAAATTAGCTCAGATACCGTTCCATAAACCCAATATGTAATAGACAAGACCTACTCCTTGCTCAGTGAACTGGACTCAACACCCCCTATTCAACGCCCAAGAATATATCTGACTAGTAAGAATCTTAAAACCTATGTGTTGATATCCCTCTGTAAGTGAGTCAAGTGGGTGTAAAGCGGCCTAAACACAGCAGTGAAAAGCAGCTAAACCCCATTATAAAAATCAACTACTTTTAAAAACCCGTGAAACAAAGACAGTGAAAGAGAGAGAAATTCTTACAAAATTCGTTCAGGGGCTGTGATGCCACCTGGATTGACCATATCTAGACCCACTGCTGATTGAGACATAAGGGTGAACACTCTTGGGGCTGAGAGGTTTGCTGAGGTTGGGTGAGCAAACGCAGACCCTTTAAAGTAATACTGCGTGGTACCCATCCCATGGGTCGCAAATCTCCAGGTTCAAGGGCATCTTCCTACATCGAAAACATGCATGAGACACCCAGAAGATGGTACACCGTGTGATCGGGAAAGGATTCTAAAACGCACCTCATTTCTCATGTCCTTGTGCTCGGGTTCGCCATTCCAGCCGCTTTACTAGCAATCTCCCTCCTTGGAGAATCAGCACCTTTAACCTCCTGTTCCGTCCAGGTTGCCATTTGTCCTGAGGATGAACGGGAAGAGGGCCAAACAATGAGAGACTAGCTCTAGGTGTTGGGGCAGGCACAGGTCACTCTATTTTCCCATCAGGAAGAAGAATTAACCAGAGGCTCAGCTTGCCGCCCGGAACCAGAATAGGGCCTGAAGCAATCCTGCGCTTTTGCGGCCAGCTCCCAAAAAAGCGAGTTGAAAAATGGAGCTCAGGGGCACTGCAATTCACAAACCTGCAGAGTTATAACTGATAACTCTCGTCCACAAATATATTGAGGGAAGGCAACGAAGAGGATTTGAAAGCAAGGCAGAATTGCAGGAAACTGATTTCAGGAGGTAGATTCGAATCGCCTTTAAAGCACAGGAAAAGCGGCAAAACCTCGACAATGATGCCCTTGGCCAAAAAGGGCGTATGCGTTTTTTCCTGAATATATTCAGGAAAAAACGCATACGCCCTTTTTGGCCAACCAAGCAACCTGGAAAGGCAAATCAGCGCTACAAAGAAGTCTCGCTTCCCATCGGTCAAAAGGACCATGCTGAATAAAGTGTCAAAACCAGAAATGCAGGGCAGGCCATGGAGAAATGGGAGCCTTGCTACGCTGATGGGCGGGATGTAAATTGCCAACAGCCACTCTGGAGAAGTGTACGGTGTGTCCTGAAACACCTAAAAAACGCAGCTTAGAGAGCGTAGGGCACTTCCACTCATGGGCGTATAAATTGGGAAAACTAAAAATCAGCAAGACACAGGCACCCCAAAGTTTAGGGCTGCTCTGCTGACAAGAACCTCCACTTCCTTACACCTTAAATATCCCAGGAAAGAGAAAAATGGATAAAGACGTTGTGGTCCTTATGTACAATGGAATATCAATCAGCCATGAAATCAACGTCATAAGGCTAGTGGCAGCATGATGAGTGGATTTACGTACGACGATTCTAAGTGAAATAAGTCAAACAGAAAACGACACTTATCATAAGATATCACTTATAGAGGGAATGTAAAAACCGCTACACTGGAACTGAATTACAAAACAGAACAGAGTCACACGTTTAGAAAACACACTATGGCTGCTTAACGGGAAAGGTGAGGTGGGGTGATGCGTAAAAGAAGGGTTTCAAATTAGCTCAGATACCGTTCCATAAACCCAATATGTAATCGACAAGACCTACTCCTTGCTCAGTGAACTGGACTCAACACCCCCTATTCAACGCCCAAGAATATATCTGACTAGTAAGAATCTTAAAACCTATGTGTTGATATCCCTCTGTAAGTGAGTCAAGTGGGTGTAAAGCGGCCTAAACACAGCAGTGAAAAGCAGCTAAACCCCATTATAAAACTCAACTACTTTTAAAAACCCGTGAAACAAAGACAGTGAAAGAGAGAGAAATTCTTACAAAATTCGTTCAGGGGCTGTGATGCCACCTGGATTGACCATATCTAGACCCACTGCTGATTGAGACATAAGGGTGAACACTCTTGGGGCTGAGAGGTTTGCTGAGGTTGGGTGAGCAAACGCAGACCCTTTAAAGTAATACTGCGTGGTACCCATCCCATGGGTCCCAAATCTCCAGGTTCAAGGGCATCTTCCTACATCGAAAACATGCATGAGACACCCAGAAGATGGTACACCGTGTGATCGGGAAAGGTTTCTAAAACGGACCTCATTTCTCATGTCCTTGTGCTCGGGTTCGCCATTCCAGCCGCTTTACTAGCAATCTCCCTCCTTGGAGAATCAGCACCTTTAACCTCCTGTTCCGTCCAGGTTGCCATTTGTCCTCAGGATGAACGGGAAGAGGGCCAAACAATGAGAGACTAGCTCTAGGTGTTGGGGCAGGCACAGGTCACTCTATTTTCCCATCAGGAAGAAGAATTAACCAGAGGCTCAGCTTGCCGCCCGGAACCAGAATAGGGCCTGAAGCAATCCTGCGCTTTTGCGGCCAGCTCCCAAAAAAGCGAGTTGAAAAATGGAGCTCAGGGGCACTGCAATTCACAAACCTGCAGAGTTATAACTGATAACTCTCGTCCACAAATATAGTGAGGGAAGGCAACGAAGAGGATTTGAAAGCAAGGCAGAATTGCAGGAAACTGATTTCAGGAGGTAGATTCGAATCGCCTTTAAAGCACAGGAAAAGCGGCAAAACCTCGACAATGATGCCCTTGGCCAAAAAGGGCGTATGCGTTTTTTCCTGAATATATTCAGGAAAAAACGCATACGCCCTTTTTGGCCAACCAAGCAACCTGGAAAGGCAAATCAGCGCTACAAAGAAGTCTCGCTTCCCATCGGTCAAAAGGACCATGCTGAATAAAGTGTCAAAACCAGAAATGCAGGGCAGGCCATGGAGAAACGGGAGCCTTGCTACGCTGATGGGCGGGATGTAAATTGCCAACAGCCACTCTGGAGAAGTGTACGGTGTGTCCTGAAACACCTAAAAAACGCAGCTTAGAGAGCGTAGGGCACTTCCACTCATGGGCGTATAAATTGGGAAAACTAAAAATCAGCAAGACACAGGCACCCCAAAGTTTAGGGCTGCTCTGCTGACAAGAACCTCCACTTCCTTACACCTTAAATATCCCAGGAAAGAGAAAAATGGATAAAGACGTTGTGGTCCTTATGTACAATGGAATATCACTCAGCCATGAAATCAACGTCATAAGGCTAGTGGCAGCATGATGAGTGGATTTAGGTACGACGATTCTAAGTGAAATAAGTCAAACAGAAAACGACACTTATCATAAGATATCACTTATAGAGGGAATGTAAAAACCGCTACACTGGAACTGAATTACAAAACAGAACAGAGTCACACGTTTAGAAAACACACTATGGCTGCTTAACGGGAAAGGTGAGGTGGGGTGATGCGTAAAAGAAGGGTTTCAAATTAGCTCAGATACCGTTCCATAAACCCAATATGTAATAGACAAGACCTACTCCTTGCTCAGTGAACTTGACTCAACACCCCCTATTCAACGCCCAAGAATATATCTGACTAGTAAGAATCTTAAAACCTATGTGTTGATATCCCTCTGTAAGTGAGTCAAGTGGGTGTAAAGCGGCCTAAACACAGCAGTGAAAAGCAGCTAAACCCCATTATAAAAATCAACTACTTTTAAAAACCCGTGAAACAAAGACAGTGAAAGAGAGAGAAATTCTTACAAAATTCGTTCAGGGGCTGTGATGCCACCTGGATTGACCATATCTAGACCCACTGCTGATTGAGACATAAGGGTGAACACTCTTGGGGCTGAGAGGTTTGCTGAGGTTGGGTGAGCAAACGCAGACCCTTTAAAGTAATACTGCGTGGTACCCATCCCATGGGTCCCAAATCTCCAGGTTCAAGGGCATCTTCCTACATCGAAAACATGCATGAGACACCCAGAAGATGGTACACCGTGTGATCGGGAAAGGTTTCTAAAACGCACCTCATTTCTCATGTCCTTGTGCTCGGGTTCGCCATTCCAGCCGCTTTACTAGCAATCTCCCTCCTTGGAGAATCAGCACCTTTAACCTCCTGTTCCGTCCAGGTTGCCATTTGTCCTGAGGATGAACGGGAAGAGGGCCAAACAATGAGAGACTAGCTCTAGGTGTTGGGGCAGGCACAGGTCACTCTATTTTCCCATCAGGAAGAAGAATTAACCAGAGGCTCAGCTTGCCGCCCGGAACCAGAATAGGGCCTGAAGCAATCCTGCGCTTTTGCGGCCAGCTCCCAAAAAAGCGAGTTGAAAAATGGAGCTCAGGGGCACTGCAATTCACAAACCTGCAGAGTTATAACTGATAACTCTCGTCCACAAATATATTGAGGGAAGGCAACGAAGAGGATTTGAAAGCAAGGCAGAATTGCAGGAAACTGATTTCAGGAGGTAGATTCGAATCGCCTTTAAAGCACAGGAAAAGCGGCAAAACCTCGACAATGATGCCCTTGGCCAAAAAGGGCGTATGCGTTTTTTCCTGAATATATTCAGGAAAAAACGCATACGCCCTTTTTGGCCAACCAAGCAACCTGGAAAGGCAAATCAGCGCTACAAAGAAGTCTCGCTCCCCATCGGTCAAAAGGACCATGCTGAATAAAGTGTCAAAACCAGAAATGCAGGGCAGGCCATGGAGAAACGGGAGCCTTGCTACGCTGATGGGCGGGATGTAAATTGCCAACAGCCACTCTGGAGAAGTGTACGGTGTGTCCTGAAACACCTAAAAAACGCAGCTTAGAGAGCGTAGGGCACTTCCACTCATGGGCGTATAAATTGGGAAAACTAAAAATCAGCAAGACACAGGCACCCCAAAGTTTAGGGCTGCTCTGCTGACAAGAACCTCCACTTCCTTACACCTTAAATATCCCAGGAAAGAGAAAAATGGATAAAGACGTTGTGGTCCTTATGTACAATGGAATATCACTCAGCCATGAAATCAACGTCATAAGGCTAGTGGCAGCATGATGAGTGGATTTAGGTACGACGATTCTAAGTGAAATAAGTCAAACAGAAAACGACACTTATCATAAGATATCACTTATAGAGGGAATGTAAAAACCGCTACACTGGAACTGAATTACAAAACAGAACAGAGTCACACGTTTAGAAAACACACTATGGCTGCTTAACGGGAAAGGTGAGGTGGGGTGATGCGTAAAAGAAGGGTTTCAAATTAGCTCAGATACCGTTCCATAAACCCAATATGTAATAGACAAGACCTACTCCTTGCTCAGTGAACTTGACTCAACACCCCCTATTCAACGCCCAAGAATATATCTGACTAGTAAGAATCTTAAAACCTATGTGTTGATATCCCTCTGTAAGTGAGTCAAGTGGGTGTAAAGCGGCCTAAACACAGCAGTGAAAAGCAGCTAAACCCCATTATAAAAATCAACTACTTTTAAAAACCCGTGAAACAAAGACAGTGAAAGAGAGAGAAATTCTTACAAAATTCGTTCAGGGGCTGTGATGCCACCTGGATTGACCATATCTAGACCCACTGCTGATTGAGACATAAGGGTGAACACTCTTGGGGCTGAGAGGTTTGGTGAGGTTGGGTGAGCAAACGCAGACCCTTTAAAGTAATACTGCGTGGTACCCATCCCATGGGTCCCAAATCTCCAGGTTCAAGGGCATCTTCCTACATCGAAAACATGCATGAGACACCCAGAAGATGGTACACCGTGTGATCGGGAAAGGTTTCTAAAACGCACCTCATTTCTCATGTCCTTGTTCTCGGGTTCGCCATTCCAGCCGCTTTACTAGCAATCTCCCTCCTTGGAGAATCAGCACCTTTAACCTCCTGTTCCGTCCAGGTTGCCATTTGTCCTGAGGATGAACGGGAAGAGGGCCAAACAATGAGAGACTAGCTCTAGGTGTTGGGGCAGGCACAGGTCACTCTATTTTCCCATCAGGAAGAAGAATTAACCAGAGGCTCAGCTTGCCGCCCGGAACCAGAATAGGGCCTTAAGCAATCCTGCGCTTTTGCGACCAGCTCCCAAAAAAGCGAGTTGAAAAATGGAGCTCAGGGGCACTGCAATTCACAAACCTGCAGAGTTATAACTGATAACTCTCGTCCACAAATATATTGAGGGAAGGCAACGAAGAGGATTTGAAAGCAAGGCAGAATTGCAGGAAACTGATTTCAGGAGGTAGATTCGAATCGCCTTTAAAGCACAGGAAAAGCGGCAAAACCTCGACAATGATGCCCTTGGCCAAAAAGGGCGTATGCGTTTTTTCCTGAATATATTCAGGAAAAAACGCATACGCCCTTTTTGGCCAACCAAGCAACCTGGAAAGGCAAATCAGCGCTACAAAGAAGTCTCGCTCCCCATCGGTCAAAAGGACCATGCTGAATAAAGTGTCAAAACCAGAAATGCAGGGCAGGCCATGGAGAAACGGGAGCCTTGCTACGCTGACGGGCGGGATGT
Source organism: Eschrichtius robustus (assembly GCF_028021215.1). Classification (NCBI taxonomy): domain Eukaryota; kingdom Metazoa; phylum Chordata; class Mammalia; order Artiodactyla; family Eschrichtiidae; genus Eschrichtius; species Eschrichtius robustus. The sequence goes on along the minus strand of NC_090824.1, from coordinate 111,758,287 downwards.
AAATTGCCAACAGCCACTCTGGAGAAGTGTACGGTGTGTCCTGAAACACCTAAAAAACGCAGCTTAGAGAGCGTAGGGCACTTCCACTCATGGGCGTATAAATTGGGAAAACTAAAAATCAGCAAGACACAGTCACCCCAAAGTTTAGGGCTGCTCTGCTGACAAGAACCTCCACTTCCTTACACCTTAAATATCCCAGGAAAGAGAAAAATGGATAAAGACGTTGTGGTCCTTATGTACAATGGAATATCACTCAGCCATGAAATCAACGTCATAAGGCTAGTGGCAGCATGATGAGTGGATTTAGGTACGACGATTCTAAGTGAAATAAGTCAAACAGAAAACGACACTTATCATAAGATATCACTTATAGAGGGAAAGTAAAAACCGCTACACTGGAACTGAATTACAAAACAGAACAGAGTCACACGTTTAGAAAACACACTATGGCTGCTTAACGGGAAAGGTGAGGTGGGGTGATGCGTAAAAGAAGGGTTTCAAATTAGCTCAGATACCGTTCCATAAACCCAATATGTAATAGACAAGACCTACTCCTTGCTCAGTGAACTGGACTCAACACCCCCTATTCAACGCCCAAGAATATATCTGACTAGTAAGAATCTTAAAACCTATGTGTTGATATCCCTCTGTAAGTGAGTCAAGTGGGTGTAAAGCGGCCTAAACACAGCAGTGAAAAGCAGCTAAACCCCATTATAAAAATCAACTACTTTTAAAAACCCGTGAAACAAAGACAGTGAAAGAGAGAGAAATTCTTACAAAATTCGTTCAGGGGCTGTGATGCCACCTGGATTGACCATATCTAGACCCACTGCTGATTGAGACATAAGGGTGAACACTCTTGGGGCTGAGAGGTTTGCTGAGGTTGGGTGAGCAAACGCAGACCCTTTAAAGTAATACTGCGTGGTACCCATCCCATGGGTCGCAAATCTCCAGGTTCAAGGGCATCTTCCTACATCGAAAACATGCATGAGACACCCAGAAGATGGTACACCGTGTGATCGGGAAAGGATTCTAAAACGCACCTCATTTCTCATGTCCTTGTGCTCGGGTTCGCCATTCCAGCCGCTTTACTAGCAATCTCCCTCCTTGGAGAATCAGCACCTTTAACCTCCTGTTCCGTCCAGGTTGCCATTTGTCCTGAGGATGAACGGGAAGAGGGCCAAACAATGAGAGACTAGCTCTAGGTGTTGGGGCAGGCACAGGTCACTCTATTTTCCCATCAGGAAGAAGAATTAACCAGAGGCTCAGCTTGCCGCCCGGAACCAGAATAGGGCCTGAAGCAATCCTGCGCTTTTGCGGCCAGCTCCCAAAAAAGCGAGTTGAAAAATGGAGCTCAGGGGCACTGCAATTCACAAACCTGCAGAGTTATAACTGATAACTCTCGTCCACAAATATATTGAGGGAAGGCAACGAAGAGGATTTGAAAGCAAGGCAGAATTGCAGGAAACTGATTTCAGGAGGTAGATTCGAATCGCCTTTAAAGCACAGGAAAAGCGGCAAAACCTCGACAATGATGCCCTTGGCCAAAAAGGGCGTATGCGTTTTTTCCTGAATATATTCAGGAAAAAACGCATACGCCCTTTTTGGCCAACCAAGCAACCTGGAAAGGCAAATCAGCGCTACAAAGAAGTCTCGCTTCCCATCGGTCAAAAGGACCATGCTGAATAAAGTGTCAAAACCAGAAATGCAGGGCAGGCCATGGAGAAATGGGAGCCTTGCTACGCTGATGGGCGGGATGTAAATTGCCAACAGCCACTCTGGAGAAGTGTACGGTGTGTCCTGAAACACCTAAAAAACGCAGCTTAGAGAGCGTAGGGCACTTCCACTCATGGGCGTATAAATTGGGAAAACTAAAAATCAGCAAGACACAGGCACCCCAAAGTTTAGGGCTGCTCTGCTGACAAGAACCTCCACTTCCTTACACCTTAAATATCCCAGGAAAGAGAAAAATGGATAAAGACGTTGTGGTCCTTATGTACAATGGAATATCAATCAGCCATGAAATCAACGTCATAAGGCTAGTGGCAGCATGATGAGTGGATTTACGTACGACGATTCTAAGTGAAATAAGTCAAACAGAAAACGACACTTATCATAAGATATCACTTATAGAGGGAATGTAAAAACCGCTACACTGGAACTGAATTACAAAACAGAACAGAGTCACACGTTTAGAAAACACACTATGGCTGCTTAACGGGAAAGGTGAGGTGGGGTGATGCGTAAAAGAAGGGTTTCAAATTAGCTCAGATACCGTTCCATAAACCCAATATGTAATCGACAAGACCTACTCCTTGCTCAGTGAACTGGACTCAACACCCCCTATTCAACGCCCAAGAATATATCTGACTAGTAAGAATCTTAAAACCTATGTGTTGATATCCCTCTGTAAGTGAGTCAAGTGGGTGTAAAGCGGCCTAAACACAGCAGTGAAAAGCAGCTAAACCCCATTATAAAACTCAACTACTTTTAAAAACCCGTGAAACAAAGACAGTGAAAGAGAGAGAAATTCTTACAAAATTCGTTCAGGGGCTGTGATGCCACCTGGATTGACCATATCTAGACCCACTGCTGATTGAGACATAAGGGTGAACACTCTTGGGGCTGAGAGGTTTGCTGAGGTTGGGTGAGCAAACGCAGACCCTTTAAAGTAATACTGCGTGGTACCCATCCCATGGGTCCCAAATCTCCAGGTTCAAGGGCATCTTCCTACATCGAAAACATGCATGAGACACCCAGAAGATGGTACACCGTGTGATCGGGAAAGGTTTCTAAAACGGACCTCATTTCTCATGTCCTTGTGCTCGGGTTCGCCATTCCAGCCGCTTTACTAGCAATCTCCCTCCTTGGAGAATCAGCACCTTTAACCTCCTGTTCCGTCCAGGTTGCCATTTGTCCTCAGGATGAACGGGAAGAGGGCCAAACAATGAGAGACTAGCTCTAGGTGTTGGGGCAGGCACAGGTCACTCTATTTTCCCATCAGGAAGAAGAATTAACCAGAGGCTCAGCTTGCCGCCCGGAACCAGAATAGGGCCTGAAGCAATCCTGCGCTTTTGCGGCCAGCTCCCAAAAAAGCGAGTTGAAAAATGGAGCTCAGGGGCACTGCAATTCACAAACCTGCAGAGTTATAACTGATAACTCTCGTCCACAAATATAGTGAGGGAAGGCAACGAAGAGGATTTGAAAGCAAGGCAGAATTGCAGGAAACTGATTTCAGGAGGTAGATTCGAATCGCCTTTAAAGCACAGGAAAAGCGGCAAAACCTCGACAATGATGCCCTTGGCCAAAAAGGGCGTATGCGTTTTTTCCTGAATATATTCAGGAAAAAACGCATACGCCCTTTTTGGCCAACCAAGCAACCTGGAAAGGCAAATCAGCGCTACAAAGAAGTCTCGCTTCCCATCGGTCAAAAGGACCATGCTGAATAAAGTGTCAAAACCAGAAATGCAGGGCAGGCCATGGAGAAACGGGAGCCTTGCTACGCTGATGGGCGGGATGTAAATTGCCAACAGCCACTCTGGAGAAGTGTACGGTGTGTCCTGAAACACCTAAAAAACGCAGCTTAGAGAGCGTAGGGCACTTCCACTCATGGGCGTATAAATTGGGAAAACTAAAAATCAGCAAGACACAGGCACCCCAAAGTTTAGGGCTGCTCTGCTGACAAGAACCTCCACTTCCTTACACCTTAAATATCCCAGGAAAGAGAAAAATGGATAAAGACGTTGTGGTCCTTATGTACAATGGAATATCAATCAGCCATGAAATCAACGTCATAAGGCTAGTGGCAGCATGATGAGTGGATTTAGGTACGACGATTTTAAGTGAAATAAGTCAAACAGAAAACGACACTTATCATAAGATATCACTTATAGAGGGAATGTAAAAACCGCTACACTGGAACTGAATTACAAAACAGAACAGAGTCACACGTTTAGAAAACACACTATGGCTGCTTAACGGGAAAGGTGAGGTGGGGTGATGCGTAAAAGAAGGGTTTCAAATTAGCTCAGATACCGTTCCATAAACCCAATATGTAATCGACAAGACCTACTCCTTGCTCAGTGAACTGGACTCAACACCCCCTATTCAACGCCCAAGAATATATCTGACTAGTAAGAATCTTAAAACCTATGTGTGGATATCCCTCTGTAAGTGAGTCAAGTGGGTGTAAAGCGGCCTAAACACAGCAGTGAAAAGCAGCTAAACCCCATTATAAAAATCAACTACTTTTAAAAACCCGTGAAACAAAGACAGTGAAAGAGAGAGAAATTCTTACAAAATTCGTTCAGGGGCTGTGATGCCACCTGGATTGACCATATCTAGACCCACTGCTGATTGAGACATAAGGGTGAACACTCTTGGGGCTGAGAGGTTTGCTGAGGTTGGGTGAGCAAACGCAGACCCTTTAAAGTAATACTGCGTGGTACCCATCCCATGGGTCCCAAATCTCCAGGTTCAAGGGCATCTTCCTACATCGAAAACATGCATGAGACACCCAGAAGATGGTACACCGTGTGATCGGGAAAGGTTTCTAAAACGCACCTCATTTCTCATGTCCTTGTGCTCGGGTTCGCCATTCCAGCCGCTTTACTAGCAATCTCCCTCCTTGGAGAATCAGCACCTTTAACCTCCTGTTCCGTCCAGGTTGCCATTTGTCCTGAGGATGAACGGGAAGAGGGCCAAACAATGAGAGACTAGCTCTAGGTGCTGGGGCAGGCACAGGTCACTCTATTTTCCCATCAGGAAGAAGAATTAACCAGAGGCTCAGCTTGCCGCCCGGAACCAGAATAGGGCCTGAAGCAATCCTGCGCTTTTGCGACCAGCTCCCAAAAAAGCGAGTTGAAAAATGGAGCTCAGGGGCACTGCAATTCACAAACCTGCAGAGTTATAACTGATAACTCTCGTCCACAAATATATTGAGGGAAGGCAACGAAGAGGATTTGAAAGCAAGGCAGAATTGCAGGAAACTGATTTCAGGAGGTAGATTCGAATCGCCTTTAAAGCACAGGAAAAGCGGCAAAACCTCGACAATGATGCCCTTGGCCAAAAAGGGCGTATGTGTTTTTTCCTGAATATATTCAGGAAAAAACGTATACGCCCTTTTTGGCCAACCAAGCAACCTGGAAAGGCAAATCAGCGATACAAAGAAGTCTCGCTCCCCATCGGTCAAAAGGACCATGCTGAATAAAGTGTCAAAACCAGAAATGCAGGGCAGGCCATGGAGAAACGGGAGCCTTGCTACGCTGATGGGCGGGATGTAAATTGCCAACAGCCACTCTGGAGAAGTGTACGGTGTGTCCTGAAACACCTAAAAAACGCAGCTTAGAGAGCGAAGGGCACTTCCACTCATGGGCGTATAAATTGGGAAAACTAAAAATCAGCAAGACACAGGCACCCCAAAGTTTAGGGCTGCTCTGCTGACAAGAACCTCCACTTCCTTACACCTTAAATATCCCAGGAAAGAGAAAAATGGATAAAGACGTTGTGGTCCTTATGTACAATGGAATATCAATCAGCCATGAAATCAACGTCATAAGGCTAGTGGCAGCATGATGAGTGGATTTAGGTACGACGATTCTAAGTGAAATAAGTCAAACAGAAAACGACACTTATCATAAGATATCACTTATAGAGGGAATGTAAAAACCGCTACACTGGAACTGAATTACAAAACAGAACAGAGTCACACGTTTAGAAAACACACTATGGCTGCTTAACGGGAAAGGTGAGGTGGGGTGATGCGTAAAAGAAGGGTTTCAAATTAGCTCAGATACCGTTCCATAAACCCAATATGTAATAGACAAGACCTACTCCTTGCTCAGTGAACTTGACTCAACACCCCCTATTCAACGCCCAAGAATATATCTGACTAGTAAGAATCTTAAAACCTATGTGTTGATATCCCTCTGTAAGTGAGTCAAGTGGGTGTAAAGCGGCCTAAACACAGCAGTGAAAAGCAGCTAAACCCCATTATAAAAATCAGCTACTTTTAAAAACCCGTGAAACAAAGACAGTGAAAGAGAGAGAAATTCTTACAAAATTCGTTCAGGGGCTGTGATGCCACCTGGATTGACCATATCTAGACCCACTGCTGATTGAGACATAAGGGTGAACACTCTTGGGGCTGAGAGGTTTGCTGAGGTTGGGTGAGCAAACGCAGACCCTTTAAAGTAATACTGCGTGGTACCCATCCCATGGGTCCCAAATCTCCAGGTTCAAGGGCATCTTCCTACATCGAAAACATGCATGAGACACCCAGAAGATGGTACACCGTGTGATCGGGAAAGGATTCTAAAACGCACCTCATTTCTCATGTCCTTGTGCTCGGGTTCGCCATTCCAGCCGCTTTACTAGCAATCTCCCTCCTTGGAGAATCAGCACCTTTAACCTCCTGTTCCGTCCAGGTTGCCATTTGTCCTGAGGATGAACGGGAAGAGGGCCAAACAATGAGAGACTAGCTCTAGGTGTTGGGGCAGGCACAGGTCACTCTATTTTCCCATCAGGAAGAAGAATTAACCAGAGGCTCAGCTTGCCGCCCGGAACCAGAATAGGGCCTTAAGCAATCCTGCGCTTTTGCGACCAGCTCCCAAAAAAGCGAGTTGAAAAATGGAGCTCAGGGGCACTGCAATTCACAAACCTGCAGAGTTATAACTGATAACTCTCGTCCACAAATATATTGAGGAAGGCAACGAAGAGGATTTGAAAGCAAGGCAGAATTGCAGGAAACTGATTTCAGGAGGTAGATTCGAATCGCCTTTAAAGCACAGGAAAAGCGGCAAAACCTCGACAATGATGCCCTTGGCCAAAAAGGGCGTATGCGTTTTTTCCTGAATATATTCAGGAAAAAACGCATACGCCCTTTTTGGCCAACCAAGCAACCTGGAAAGGCAAATCAGCGCTACAAAGAAGTCTCGCTCCCCATCGGTCAAAAGGACCATGCTGAATAAAGTGTCAAAACCAGAAATGCAGGGCAGGCCATGGAGAAACGGGAGCCTTGCTACGCTGATGGGCGGGATGTAAATTGCCAACAGCCACTCTGGAGAAGTGTACGGTGTGTCCTGAAACACCTAAAAAACGCAGCTTAGAGAGCGTAGGGCACTTCCACTCATGGGCGTATAAATTGGGAAAACTAAAAATCAGCAAGACACAGGCACCCCAAAGTTTAGGGCTGCTCTGCTGACAAGAACCTCCACTTCCTTACACCTTAAATATCCCAGGAAAGAGAAAAATGGATAAAGACGTTGTGGTCCTTATGTACAATGGAATATCACTCAGCCATGAAATCAACGTCATAAGGCTAGTGGCAGCATGATGAGTGGATTTAGGTACGACGATTCTAAGTGAAATAAGTCAAACAGAAAACGACACTTATCATAAGATATCACTTATAGAGGGAAAGTAAAAACCGCTACACTGGAACTGAATTACAAAACAGAACAGAGTCACACGTTTAGAAAACACACTATGGCTGCTTAACGGGAAAGGTGAGGTGGGGTGATGCGTAAAAGAAGGGTTTCAAATTAGCTCAGATACCGTTCCATAAACCCAATATGTAATAGACAAGACCTACTCCTTGCTCAGTGAACTGGACTCAACACCCCCTATTCAACGCCCAAGAATATATCTGACTAGTAAGAATCTTAAAACCTATGTGTTGATATCCCTCTGTAAGTGAGTCAAGTGGGTGTAAAGCGGCCTAAACACAGCAGTGAAAAGCAGCTAAACCGCATTATAAAAATCAACTACTTTTAAAAACCCGTGAAACAAAGACAGTGAAAGAGAGAGAAATTCTTACAAAATTCGTTCAGGGGCTGTGATGCCACCTGGATTGACCATATCTAGACCCACTGCTGATTGAGACATAAGGGTGAACACTCTTGGGGCTGAGAGGTTTGCTGAGGTTGGGTGAGCAAACGCAGACCCTTTAAAGTAATACTGCGTGGTACCCATCCCATGGGTCCCAAATCTCCAGGTTCAAGGGCATCTTCCTACATCGAAAACATGCATGAGACACCCAGAAGATGGTACACCGTGTGATCGGGAAAGGTTTCTAAAACGGACCTCATTTCTCATGTCCTTGTGCTCGGGTTCGCCATTCCAGCCGCTTTACTAGCAATCTCCCTCCTTGGAGAATCAGCACCTTTAACCTCCTGTTCCGTCCAGGTTGCCATTTGTCCTGAGGATGAACGGGAAGAGGGCCAAACAATGAGAGACTAGCTCTAGGTGTTGGGGCAGGCACAGGTCACTCTATTTTCCCATCAGGAAGAAGAATTAACCAGAGGCTCAGCTTGCCGCCCGGAACCAGAATAGGGCCTGAAGCAATCCTGCGCTTTTGCGGCCAGCTCCCAAAAAAGCGAGTTGAAAAATGGAGCTCAGGGGCACTGCAATTCACAAACCTGCAGAGTTATAACTGATAACTCTCGTCCACAAATATAGTGAGGGAAGGCAACGAAGAGGATTTGAAAGCAAGGCAGAATTGCAGGAAACTGATTTCAGGAGGTAGATTCGAATCGCCTTTAAAGCACAGGAAAAGCGGCAAAACCTCGACAATGATGCCCTTGGCCAAAAAGGGCGTATGCGTTTTTTCCTGAATATATTCAGGAAAAAACGCATACGCCCTTTTTGGCCAACCAAGCAACCTGGAAAGGCAAATCAGCGCTACAAAGAAGTCTCGCTTCCCATCGGTCAAAAGGACCATGCTGAATAAAGTGTCAAAACCAGAAATGCAGGGCAGGCCATGGAGAAATGGGAGCCTTGCTACGCTGATGGGCGGGATGTAAATTGCCAACAGCCACTCTGGAGAAGTGTACGGTGTGTCCTGAAACACCTAAAAAACGCAGCTTAGAGAGCGTAGGGCACTTCCACTCATGGGCGTATAAATTGGGAAAACTAAAAATCAGCAAGACACAGGCACCCCAAAGTTTAGGGCTGCTCTGCTGACAAGAACCTCCACTTCCTTACACCTTAAATATCCCAGGAAAGAGAAAAATGGATAAAGACGTTGTGGTCCTTATGTACAATGGAATATCAATCAGCCATGAAATCAACGTCATAAGGCTAGTGGCAGCATGATGAGTGGATTTAGGTACGACGATTTTAAGTGAAATAAGTCAAACAGAAAACGACACTTATCATAAGATATCACTTATAGAGGGAATGTAAAAACCGCTACACTGGAACTGAATTACAAAACAGAACAGAGTCACACGTTTAGAAAACACACTATGGCTGCTTAACGGGAAAGGTGAGGTGGGGTGATGCGTAAAAGAAGGGTTTCAAATTAGCTCAGATACCGTTCCATAAACCCAATATGTAATCGACAAGACCTACTCCTTGCTCAGTGAACTGGACTCAACACCCCCTATTCAACGCCCAAGAATATATCTGACTAGTAAGAATCTTAAAACCTATGTGTTGATATCCCTCTGTAAGTGAGTCAAGTGGGTGTAAAGCGGCCTAAACACAGCAGTGAAAAGCAGCTAAACCCCATTATAAAAATCAACTACTTTTAAAAACCCGTGAAACAAAGACAGTGAAAGAGAGAGAAATTCTTACAAAATTCGTTCAGGGGCTGTGATGCCACCTGGATTGACCATATCTAGACCCACTGCTGATTGAGACATAAGGGTGAACACTCTTGGGGCTGAGAGGTTTGCTGAGGTTGGGTGAGCAAACGCAGACCCTTTAAAGTAATACTGCGTGGTACCCATCCCATGGGTCCCAAATCTCCAGGTTCAAGGGCATCTTCCTACATCGAAAACATGCATGAGACACCCAGAAGATGGTACACCGTGTGATCGGGAAAGGTTTCTAAAACGCACCTCATTTCTCATGTCCTTGTGCTCGGGTTCGCCATTCCAGCCGCTTTACTAGCAATCTCCCTCCTTGGAGAATCAGCACCTTTAACCTCCTGTTCCGTCCAGGTTGCCATTTGTCCTGAGGATGAACGGGAAGAGGGCCAAACAATGAGAGACTAGCTCTAGGTGCTGGGGCAGGCACAGGTCACTCTATTTTCCCATCAGGAAGAAGAATTAACCAGAGGCTCAGCTTGCCGCCCGGAACCAGAATAGGGCCTGAAGCAATCCTGCGCTTTTGCGACCAGCTCCCAAAAAAGCGAGTTGAAAAATGGAGCTCAGGGGCACTGCAATTCACAAACCTGCAGAGTTATAACTGATAACTCTCGTCCACAAATATATTGAGGGAAGGCAACGAAGAGGATTTGAAAGCAAGGCAGAATTGCAGGAAACTGATTTCAGGAGGTAGATTCGAATCGCCTTTAAAGCACAGGAAAAGCGGCAAAACCTCGACAATGATGCCCTTGGCCAAAAAGGGCGTATGTGTTTTTTCCTGAATATATTCAGGAAAAAACGTATACGCCCTTTTTGGCCAACCAAGCAACCTGGAAAGGCAAATCAGCGATACAAAGAAGTCTCGCTCCCCATCGGTCAAAAGGACCATGCTGAATAAAGTGTCAAAACCAGAAATGCAGGGCAGGCCATGGAGAAACGGGAGCCTTGCTACGCTGATGGGCGGGATGTAAATTGCCAACAGCCACTCTGGAGAAGTGTACGGTGTGTCCTGAAACACCTAAAAAACGCAGCTTAGAGAGCGAAGGGCACTTCCACTCATGGGCGTATAAATTGGGAAAACTAAAAATCAGCAAGACACAGGCACCCCAAAGTTTAGGGCTGCTCTGCTGACAAGAACCTCCACTTCCTTACACCTTAAATATCCCAGGAAAGAGAAAAATGGATAAAGACGTTGTGGTCCTTATGTACAATGGAATATCAATCAGCCATGAAATCAACGTCATAAGGCTAGTGGCAGCATGATGAGTGGATTTAGGTACGACGATTCTAAGTGAAATAAGTCAAACAGAAAACGACACTTATCATAAGATATCACTTATAGAGGGAATGTAAAAACCGCTACACTGGAACTGAATTACAAAACAGAACAGAGTCACACGTTTAGAAAACACACTATGGCTGCTTAACGGGAAAGGTGAGGTGGGGTGATGCGTAAAAGAAGGGTTTCAAATTAGCTCAGATACCGTTCCATAAACCCAATATGTAATAGACAAGACCTACTCCTTGCTCAGTGAACTTGACTCAACACCCCCTATTCAACGCCCAAGAATATATCTGACTAGTAAGAATCTTAAAACCTATGTGTTGATATCCCTCTGTAAGTGAGTCAAGTGGGTGTAAAGCGGCCTAAACACAGCAGTGAAAAGCAGCTAAACCCCATTATAAAAATCAGCTACTTTTAAAAACCCGTGAAACAAAGACAGTGAAAGAGAGAGAAATTCTTACAAAATTCGTTCAGGGGCTGTGATGCCACCTGGATTGACCATATCTAGACCCACTGCTGATTGAGACATAAGGGTGAACACTCTTGGGGCTGAGAGGTTTGCTGAGGTTGGGTGAGCAAACGCAGACCCTTTAAAGTAATACTGCGTGGTACCCATCCCATGGGTCCCAAATCTCCAGGTTCAAGGGCATCTTCCTACATCGAAAACATGCATGAGACACCCAGAAGATGGTACACCGTGTGATCGGGAAAGGATTCTAAAACGCACCTCATTTCTCATGTCCTTGTGCTCGGGTTCGCCATTCCAGCCGCTTTACTAGCAATCTCCCTCCTTGGAGAATCAGCACCTTTAACCTCCTGTTCCGTCCAGGTTGCCATTTGTCCTGAGGATGAACGGGAAGAGGGCCAAACAATGAGAGACTAGCTCTAGGTGTTGGGGCAGGCACAGGTCACTCTATTTTCCCATCAGGAAGAAGAATTAACCAGAGGCTCAGCTTGCCGCCCGGAACCAGAATAGGGCCTTAAGCAATCCTGCGCTTTTGCGACCAGCTCCCAAAAAAGCGAGTTGAAAAATGGAGCTCAGGGGCACTGCAATTCACAAACCTGCAGAGTTATAACTGATAACTCTCGTCCACAAATATATTGAGGGAAGGCAACGAAGAGGATTTGAAAGCAAGGCAGAATTGCAGGAAACTGATTTCAGGAGGTAGATTCGAATCGCCTTTAAAGCACAGGAAAAGCGGCAAAACCTCGACAATGATGCCCTTGGCCAAAAAGGGCGTATGCGTTTTTTCCTGAATATATTCAGGAAAAAACGCATACGCCCTTTTTGGCCAACCAAGCAACCTGGAAAGGCAAATCAGCGCTACAAAGAAGTCTCGCTCCCCATCGGTCAAAAGGACCATGCTGAATAAAGTGTCAAAACCAGAAATGCAGGGCAGGCCATGGAGAAACGGGAGCCTTGCTACGCTGATGGGCGGGATGTAAATTGCCAACAGCCACTCTGGAGAAGTGTACGGTGTGTCCTGAAACACCTAAAAAACGCAGCTTAGAGAGCGTAGGGCACTTCCACTCATGGGCGTATAAATTGGGAAAACTAAAAATCAGCAAGACACAGGCACCCCAAAGTTTAGGGCTGCTCTGCTGACAAGAACCTCCACTTCCTTACACCTTAAATATCCCAGGAAAGAGAAAAATGGATAAAGACGTTGTGGTCCTTATGTACAATGGAATATCACTCAGCCATGAAATCAACGTCATAAGGCTAGTGGCAGCATGATGAGTGGATTTAGGTACGACGATTCTAAGTGAAATAAGTCAAACAGAAAACGACACTTATCATAAGATATCACTTATAGAGGGAAAGTAAAAACCGCTACACTGGAACTGAATTACAAAACAGAACAGAGTCACACGTTTAGAAAACACACTATGGCTGCTTAACGGGAAAGGTGAGGTGGGGTGATGCGTAAAAGAAGGGTTTCAAATTAGCTCAGATACCGTTCCATAAACCCAATATGTAATAGACAAGACCTACTCCTTGCTCAGTGAACTGGACTCAACACCCCCTATTCAACGCCCAAGAATATATCTGACTAGTAAGAATCTTAAAACCTATGTGTTGATATCCCTCTGTAAGTGAGTCAAGTGGGTGTAAAGCGGCCTAAACACAGCAGTGAAAAGCAGCTAAACCCCATTATAAAAATCAACTACTTTTAAAAACCCGTGAAACAAAGACAGTGAAAGAGAGAGAAATTCTTACAAAATTCGTTCAGGGGCTGTGATGCCACCTGGATTGACCATATCTAGACCCACTGCTGATTGAGACATAAGGGTGAACACTCTTGGGGCTGAGAGGTTTGCTGAGGTTGGGTGAGCAAACGCAGACCCTTTAAAGTAATACTGCGTGGTACCCATCCCATGGGTCCCAAATCTCCAGGTTCAAGGGCATCTTCCTACATCGAAAACATGCATGAGACACCCAGAAGATGGTACACCGTGTGATCGGGAAAGGTTTCTAAAACGCACCTCATTTCTCATGTCCTTGTGCTCGGGTTCGCCATTCCAGCCGCTTTACTAGCAATCTCCCTCCTTGGAGAATCAGCACCTTTAACCTCCTGTTCCGTCCAGGTTGCCATTTGTCCTGAGGATGAACGGGAAGAGGGCCAAACAATGAGAGACTAGCTCTAGGTGTTGGGGCAGGCACAGGTCACTCTATTTTCCCATCAGGAAGAAGAATTAACCAGAGGCTCAGCTTGCCGCCCGGAACCAGAATAGGGCCTGAAGCAATCCTGCGCTTTTGCGGCCAGCTCCCAAAAAAGCGAGTTGAAAAATGGAGCTCAGGGGCACTGCAATTCACAAACCTGCAGAGTTATAACTGATAACTCTCGTCCACAAATATATTGAGGGAAGGCAACGAAGAGGATTTGAAAGCAAGGCAGAATTGCAGGAAACTGATTTCAGGAGGTAGATTCGAATCGCCTTTAAAGCACAGGAAAAGCGGCAAAACCTCGACAATGATGCCCTTGGCCAAAAAGGGCGTATGCGTTTTTTCCTGAATATATTCAGGAAAAAACGCATACGCCCTTTTTGGCCAACCAAGCAACCTGGAAAGGCAAATCAGCGCTACAAAGAAGTCTCGCTTCCCATCGGTCAAAAGGACCATGCTGAATAAAGTGTCAAAACCAGAAATGCAGGGCAGGCCATGGAGAAATGGGAGCCTTGCTACGCTGATGGGCGGGATGTAAATTGCCAACAGCCACTCTGGAGAAGTGTACGGTGTGTCCTGAAACACCTAAAAAACGCAGCTTAGAGAGCGTAGGGCACTTCCACTCATGGGCGTATAAATTGGGAAAACTAAAAATCAGCAAGACACAGGCACCCCAAAGTTTAGGGCTGCTCTGCTGACAAGAACCTCCACTTCCTTACACCTTAAATATCCCAGGAAAGAGAAAAATGGATAAAGACGTTCTGGTCCTTATGTACAATGGAATATCACTCAGCCATGAAATCAACGTCATAAGGCTAGTGGCAGCATGATGAGTGGATTTAGGTACGACGATTTTAAGTGAAATAAGTCAAACAGAAAACGACACTTATCATAAGATATCACTTATAGAGGGAATGTAAAAACCGCTACACTGGAACTGAATTACAAAACAGAACAGAGTCACACGTTTAGAAAACACACTATGGCTGCTTAACGGGAAAGGTGAGGTGGGGTGATGCGTAAAAGAAGGGTTTCAAATTAGCTCAGATACCGTTCCATAAACCCAATATGTAATAGACAAGACCTACTCCTTGCTCAGTGAACTGGACTCAACACCCCCTATTCAACGCCCAAGAATATATCTGACTAGTAAGAATCTTAAAACCTATGTGTTGATATCCCTCTGTAAGTGAGTCAAGTGGGTGTAAAGCGGCCTAAACACAGCAGTGAAAAGCAGCTAAACCCCATTATAAAAATCAACTACTTTTAAAAACCCGTGAAACAAAGACAGTGAAAGAGAGAGAAATTCTTACAAAATTCGTTCAGGGGCTGTGATGCCACCTGGATTGACCATATCTAGACCCACTGCTGATTGAGACATAAGGGTGAACACTCTTGGGGCTGAGAGGTTTGCTGAGGTTGGGTGAGCAAACGCAGACCCTTTAAAGTAATACTGCGTGGTACCCATCCCATGGGTCCCAAATCTCCAGGTTCAAGGGCATCTTCCTACATCGAAAACATGCATGAGACACCCAGAAGATGGTACACCGTGTGATCGGGAAAGGTTTCTAAAACGCACCTCATTTCTCATGTCCTTGTGCTCGGGTTCGCCATTCCAGCCGCTTTACTAGCAATCTCCCTCCTTGGAGAATCAGCACCTTTAACCTCCTGTTCCGTCCAGGTTGCCATTTGTCCTGAGGATGAACGGGAAGAGGGCCAAACAATGAGAGACTAGCTCTAGGTGCTGGGGCAGGCACAGGTCACTCTATTTTCCCATCAGGAAGAAGAATTAACCACAGGCTCAGCTTGCCGCCCGGAACCAGAATAGGGCCTGAAGCAATCCTGCGCTTTTGCGACCAGCTCCCAAAAAAGCGAGTTGAAAAATGGAGCTCAGGGGCACTGCAATTCACAAACCTGCAGAGTTATAACTGATAACTCTCGTCCACAAATATATTGAGGGAAGGCAACGAAGAGGATTTGAAAGCAAGGCAGAATTGCAGGAAACTGATTTCAGGAGGTAGATTCGAATCGCCTTTAAAGCACAGGAAAAGCGGCAAAACCTCGACAATGATGCCCTTGGCCAAAAAGGGCGTATGCGTTTTTTCCTGAATATATTCAGGAAAAAACGCATACGCCCTTTTTGGCCAACCAAGCAACCTGGAAAGGCAAATCAGCGCTACAAAGAAGTCTCGCTCCCCATCGGTCAAAAGGACCATGCTGAATAAAGTGTCAAAACCAGAAATGCAGGGCAGGCCATGGAGAAACGGGAGCCTTGCTACGCTGATGGGCGGGATGTAAATTGCCAACAGCCACTCTGGAGAAGTGTACGGTGTGTCCTGAAACACCTAAAAAACGCAGCTTAGAGAGCGTAGGGCACTTCCACTCATGGGCGTATAAATTGGGAAAACTAAAAATCAGCAAGACACAGGCACCCCAAAGTTTAGGGCTGCTCTTCTGACAAGAACCTCCACTTCCTTACACCTTAAATATCCCAGGAAAGAGAAAAATGGATAAAGACGTTGTGGTCCTTATGTACAATGGAATATCACTCAGCCATGAAATCAACGTCATAAGGCTAGTGGCAGCATGATGAGTGGATTTAGGTACGACGATTCTAAGTGAAATAAGTCAAACAGAAAACGACACTTATCATAAGATATCACTTATAGAGGGAAAGTAAAAACCGCTACACTGGAACTGAATTACAAAACAGAACAGAGTCACACGTTTAGAAAACACACTATGGCTGCTTAACGGGAAAGGTGAGGTGGGGTGATGCGTAAAAGAAGGGTTTCAAATTAGCTCAGATACCGTTCCATAAACCCAATATGTAATAGACAAGACCTACTCCTTGCTCAGTGAACTGGACTCAACACCCCCTATTCAACGCCCAAGAATATATCTGACTAGTAAGAATCTTAAAACCTATGTGTTGATATCCCTCTGTAAGTGAGTCAAGTGGGTGTAAAGCGGCCTAAACACAGCAGTGAAAAGCAGCTAAACCCCATTATAAAAATCAACTACTTTTAAAAACCCGTGAAACAAAGACAGTGAAAGAGAGAGAAATTCTTACAAAATTCGTTCAGGGGCTGTGATGCCACCTGGATTGACCATATCTAGACCCACTGCTGATTGAGACATAAGGGTGAACACTCTTGGGGCTGAGAGGTTTGCTGAGGTTGGGTGAGCAAACGCAGACCCTTTAAAGTAATACTGCGTGGTACCCATCCCATGGGTCCCAAATCTCCAGGTTCAAGGGCATCTTCCTACATCGAAAACATGCATGAGACACCCAGAAGATGGTACACCGTGTGATCGGGAAAGGTTTCTAAAACGCACCTCATTTCTCATGTCCTTGTGCTCGGGTTCGCCATTCCAGCCGCTTTACTAGCAATCTCCCTCCTTGGAGAATCAGCACCTTTAACCTCCTGTTCCGTCCAGGTTGCCATTTGTCCTGAGGATGAACGGGAAGAGGGCCAAACAATGAGAGACTAGCTCTAGGTGTTGGGGCAGGCACAGGTCACTCTATTTTCCCATCAGGAAGAAGAATTAACCAGAGGCTCAGCTTGCCGCCCGGAACCAGAATAGGGCCTGAAGCAATCCTGCGCTTTTGCGGCCAGCTCCCAAAAAAGCGAGTTGAAAAATGGAGCTCAGGGGCACTGCAATTCACAAACCTGCAGAGTTATAACTGATAACTCTCGTCCACAAATATATTGAGGGAAGGCAACGAAGAGGATTTGAAAGCAAGGCAGAATTGCAGGAAACTGATTTCAGGAGGTAGATTCGAATCGCCTTTAAAGCACAGGAAAAGCGGCAAAACCTCGACAATGATGCCCTTGGCCAAAAAGGGCGTATGCGTTTTTTCCTGAATATATTCAGGAAAAAACGCATACGCCCTTTTTGGCCAACCAAGCAACCTGGAAAGGCAAATCAGCGCTACAAAGAAGTCTCGCTTCCCATCGGTCAAAAGGACCATGCTGAATAAAGTGTCAAAACCAGAAATGCAGGGCAGGCCATGGAGAAATGGGAGCCTTGCTACGCTGATGGGCGGGATGTAAATTGCCAACAGCCACTCTGGAGAAGTGTACGGTGTGTCCTGAAACACCTAAAAAACGCAGCTTAGAGAGCGTAGGGCACTTCCACTCATGGGCGTATAAATTGGGAAAACTAAAAATCAGCAAGACACAGGCACCCCAAAGTTTAGGGCTGCTCTGCTGACAAGAACCTCCACTTCCTTACACCTTAAATATCCCAGGAAAGAGAAAAATGGATAAAGACGTTCTGGTCCTTATGTACAATGGAATATCACTCAGCCATGAAATCAACGTCATAAGGCTAGTGGCAGCATGATGAGTGGATTTAGGTACGACGATTTTAAGTGAAATAAGTCAAACAGAAAACGACACTTATCATAAGATATCACTTATAGAGGGAATGTAAAAACCGCTACACTGGAACTGAATTACAAAACAGAACAGAGTCACACGTTTAGAAAACACACTATGGCTGCTTAACGGGAAAGGTGAGGTGGGGTGATGCGTAAAAGAAGGGTTTCAAATTAGCTCAGATACCGTTCCATAAACCCAATATGTAATAGACAAGACCTACTCCTTGCTCAGTGAACTGGACTCAACACCCCCTATTCAACGCCCAAGAATATATCTGACTAGTAAGAATCTTAAAACCTATGTGTTGATATCCCTCTGTAAGTGAGTCAAGTGGGTGTAAAGCGGCCTAAACACAGCAGTGAAAAGCAGCTAAACCCCATTATAAAAATCAACTACTTTTAAAAACCCGTGAAACAAAGACAGTGAAAGAGAGAGAAATTCTTACAAAATTCGTTCAGGGGCTGTGATGCCACCTGGATTGACCATATCTAGACCCACTGCTGATTGAGACATAAGGGTGAACACTCTTGGGGCTGAGAGGTTTGCTGAGGTTGGGTGAGCAAACGCAGACCCTTTAAAGTAATACTGCGTGGTACCCATCCCATGGGTCCCAAATCTCCAGGTTCAAGGGCATCTTCCTACATCGAAAACATGCATGAGACACCCAGAAGATGGTACACCGTGTGATCGGGAAAGGTTTCTAAAACGCACCTCATTTCTCATGTCCTTGTGCTCGGGTTCGCCATTCCAGCCGCTTTACTAGCAATCTCCCTCCTTGGAGAATCAGCACCTTTAACCTCCTGTTCCGTCCAGGTTGCCATTTGTCCTGAGGATGAACGGGAAGAGGGCCAAACAATGAGAGACTAGCTCTAGGTGCTGGGGCAGGCACAGGTCACTCTATTTTCCCATCAGGAAGAAGAATTAACCACAGGCTCAGCTTGCCGCCCGGAACCAGAATAGGGCCTGAAGCAATCCTGCGCTTTTGCGACCAGCTCCCAAAAAAGCGAGTTGAAAAATGGAGCTCAGGGGCACTGCAATTCACAAACCTGCAGAGTTATAACTGATAACTGTCGTCCACAAATATATTGAGGGAAGGCAACGAAGAGGATTTGAAAGCAAGGCAGAATTGCAGGAAACTGATTTCAGGAGGTAGATTCGAATCGCCTTTAAAGCACAGGAAAAGCGGCAAAACCTCGACAATGATGCCCTTGGCCAAAAAGGGCGTATGTGTTTTTTCCTGAATATATTCAGGAAAAAACGTATACGCCCTTTTTGGCCAACCAAGCAACCTGGAAAGGCAAATCAGCGATACAAAGAAGTCTCGCTCCCCATCGGTCAAAAGGACCATGCTGAATAAAGTGTCAAAACCAGAAATGCAGGGCAGGCCATGGAGAAACGGGAGCCTTGCTACGCTGATGGGCGGGATGTAAATTGCCAACAGCCACTCTGGAGAAGTGTACGGTGTGTCCTGAAACACCTAAAAAACGCAGCTTAGAGAGCGTAGGGCACTTCCACTCATGGGCGTATAAATTGGGAAAACTAAAAATCAGCAAGACACAGGCACCCCAAAGTTTAGGGCTGCTCTGCTGACAAGAACCTCCACTTCCTTACACCTTAAATATCCCAGGAAAGAGAAAAATGGATAAAGACGTTGTGGTCCTTATGTACAATGGAATATCACTCAGCCATGAAATCAACGTCATAAGGCTAGTGGCAGCATGATGAGTGGATTTAGGTACGACGATTCTAAGTGAAATAAGTCAAACAGAAAACGACACTTATCATAAGATATCACTTATAGAGGGAATGTAAAAACCGCTACACTGGAACTGAATTACAAAACAGAACAGAGTCACACGTTTAGAAAACACACTATGGCTGCTTAACGGGAAAGGTGAGGTGGGGTGATGCGTAAAAGAAGGGTTTCAAATTAGCTCAGATACCGTTCCATAAACCCAATATGTAATAGACAAGACCTACTCCTTGCTCAGTGAACTTGACTCAACACCCCCTATTCAACGCCCAAGAATATATCTGACTAGTAAGAATCTTAAAACCTATGTGTTGATATCCCTCTGTAAGTGAGTCAAGTGGGTGTAAAGCGGCCTAAACACAGCAGTGAAAAGCAGCTAAACCCCATTATAAAAATCAACTACTTTTAAAAACCCGTGAAACAAAGACAGTGAAAGAGAGAGAAATTCTTACAAAATTCGTTCAGGGGCTGTGATGCCACCTGGATTGACCATA
The DNA here is from genome assembly GCF_028021215.1 of Eschrichtius robustus. Classification (NCBI taxonomy): domain Eukaryota; kingdom Metazoa; phylum Chordata; class Mammalia; order Artiodactyla; family Eschrichtiidae; genus Eschrichtius; species Eschrichtius robustus. The sequence goes on along the minus strand of NC_090824.1, from coordinate 111,738,109 downwards.
TCTAGACCCACTGCTGATTGAGACATAAGGGTGAACACTCTTGGGGCTGAGAGGTTTGGTGAGGTTGGGTGAGCAAACGCAGACCCTTTAAAGTAATACTGCGTGGTACCGATCCCATGGGTCCCAAATCTCCAGGTTCAAGGGCATCTTCCTACATCGAAAACATGCATGAGACACCCAGAAGATGGTACACCGTGTGATCGGGAAAGGTTTCTAAAACGCACCTCATTTCTCATGTCCTTGTTCTCGGGTTCGCCATTCCAGCCGCTTTACTAGCAATCTCCCTCCTTGGAGAATCAGCACCTTTAACCTCCTGTTCCGTCCAGGTTGCCATTTGTCCTGAGGATGAACGGGAAGAGGGCCAAACAATGAGAGACTAGCTCTAGGTGTTGGGGCAGGCACAGGTCACTCTATTTTCCCATCAGGAAGAAGAATTAACCAGAGGCTCAGCTTGCCGCCCGGAACCAGAATAGGGCCTTAAGCAATCCTGCGCTTTTGCGACCAGCTCCCAAAAAAGCGAGTTGAAAAATGGAGCTCAGGGGCACTGCAATTCACAAACCTGCAGAGTTATAACTGATAACTCTCGTCCACAAATATATTGAGGGAAGGCAACGAAGAGGATTTGAAAGCAAGGCAGAATTGCAGGAAACTGATTTCAGGAGGTAGATTCGAATCGCCTTTAAAGCACAGGAAAAGCGGCAAAACCTCGACAATGATGCCCTTGGCCAAAAAGGGCGTATGCGTTTTTTCCTGAATATATTCAGGAAAAAACGCATACGCCCTTTTTGGCCAACCAAGCAACCTGGAAAGGCAAATCAGCGCTACAAAGAAGTCTCGCTCCCCATCGGTCAAAAGGACCATGCTGAATAAAGTGTCAAAACCAGAAATGCAGGGCAGGCCATGGAGAAACGGGAGCCTTGCTACGCTGATGGGCGGGATGTAAATTGCCAACAGCCACTCTGGAGAAGTGTACGGTGTGTCCTGAAACACCTAAAAAACGCAGCTTAGAGAGCGTAGGGCACTTCCACTCATGGGCGTATAAATTGGGAAAACTAAAAATCAGCAAGACACAGTCACCCCAAAGTTTAGGGCTGCTCTGCTGACAAGAACCTCCACTTCCTTACACCTTAAATATCCCAGGAAAGAGAAAAATGGATAAAGACGTTGTGGTCCTTATGTACAATGGAATATCACTCAGCCATGAAATCAACGTCATAAGGCTAGTGGCAGCATGATGAGTGGATTTAGGTACGACGATTCTAAGTGAAATAAGTCAAACAGAAAACGACACTTATCATAAGATATCACTTATAGAGGGAATGTAAAAACCGCTACACTGGAACTGAATTACAAAACAGAACAGAGTCACACGTTTAGAAAACACACTATGGCTGCTTAACGGGAAAGGTGAGGTGGGGTGATGCGTAAAAGAAGGGTTTCAAATTAGCTCAGATACCGTTCCATAAACCCAATATGTAATAGACAAGACCTACTCCTTGCTCAGTGAACTTGACTCAACACCCCCTATTCAACGCCCAAGAATATATCTGACTAGTAAGAATCTTAAAACCTATGTGTTGATATCCCTCTGTAAGTGAGTCAAGTGGGTGTAAAGCGGCCTAAACACAGCAGTGAAAAGCAGCTAAACCCCATTATAAAAATCAACTACTTTTAAAAACCCGTGAAACAAAGACAGTGAAAGAGAGAGAAATTCTTACAAAATTCGTTCAGGGGCTGTGATGCCACCTGGATTGACCATATCTAGACCCACTGCTGATTGAGACATAAGGGTGAACACTCTTGGGGCTGAGAGGTTTGCTGAGGTTGGGTGAGCAAACGCAGACCCTTTAAAGTAATACTGCGTGGTACCCATCCCATGGGTCCCAAATCTCCAGGTTCAAGGGCATCTTCCTACATCGAAAACATGCATGAGACACCCAGAAGATGGTACACCGTGTGATCGGGAAAGGATTCTAAAACGCACCTCATTTCTCATGTCCTTGTGCTCGGGTTCGCCATTCCAGCCGCTTTACTAGCAATCTCCCTCCTTGGAGAATCAGCACCTTTAACCTCCTGTTCCGTCCAGGTTGCCATTTGTCCTGAGGATGAACGGGAAGAGGGCCAAACAATGAGAGACTAGCTCTAGGTGTTGGGGCAGGCACAGGTCACTCTATTTTCCCATCAGGAAGAAGAATTAACCAGAGGCTCAGCTTGCCGCCCGGAACCAGAATAGGGCCTTAAGCAATCCTGCGCTTTTGCGACCAGCTCCCAAAAAAGCGAGTTGAAAAATGGAGCTCAGGGGCACTGCAATTCACAAACCTGCAGAGTTATAACTGATAACTCTCGTCCACAAATATATTGAGGGAAGGCAACGAAGAGGATTTGAAAGCAAGGCAGAATTGCAGGAAACTGATTTCAGGAGGTAGATTCGAATCGCCTTTAAAGCACAGGAAAAGCGGCAAAACCTCGACAATGATGCCCTTGGCCAAAAAGGGCGTATGCGTTTTTTCCTGAATATATTCAGGAAAAAACGCATACGCCCTTTTTGGCCAACCAAGCAACCTGGAAAGGCAAATCAGCGCTACAAAGAAGTCTCGCTCCCCATCGGTCAAAAGGACCATGCTGAATAAAGTGTCAAAACCAGAAATGCAGGGCAGGCCATGGAGAAACGGGAGCCTTGCTACGCTGATGGGCGGGATGTAAATTGCCAACAGCCACTCTGGAGAAGTGTACGGTGTGTCCTGAAACACCTAAAAAACGCAGCTTAGAGAGCGTAGGGCACTTCCACTCATGGGCGTATAAATTGGGAAAACTAAAAATCAGCAAGACACAGGCACCCCAAAGTTTAGGGCTGCTCTGCTGACAAGAACCTCCACTTCCTTACACCTTAAATATCCCAGGAAAGAGAAAAATGGATAAAGACGTTGTGGTCCTTATGTACAATGGAATATCACTCAGCCATGAAATCAACGTCATAAGGCTAGTGGCAGCATGATGAGTGGATTTAGGTACGACGATTCTAAGTGAAATAAGTCAAACAGAAAACGACACTTATCATAAGATATCACTTATAGAGGGAAAGTAAAAACCGCTACACTGGAACTGAATTACAAAACAGAACAGAGTCACACGTTTAGAAAACACACTATGGCTGCTTAACGGGAAAGGTGAGGTGGGGTGATGCGTAAAAGAAGGGTTTCAAATTAGCTCAGATACCGTTCCATTAACCCAATATGTAATAGACAAGACCTACTCCTTGCTCAGTGAACTGGACTCAACACCCCCTATTCAACGCCCAAGAATATATCTGACTAGTAAGAATCTTAAAACCTATGTGTTGATATCCCTCTGTAAGTGAGTCAAGTGGGTGTAAAGCGGCCTAAACACAGCAGTGAAAAGCAGCTAAACCCCATTATAAAAATCAACTACTTTTAAAAACCCGTGAAACAAAGACAGTGAAAGAGAGAGAAATTCTTACAAAATTCGTTCAGGGGCTGTGATGCCACCTGGATTGACCATATCTAGACCCACTGCTGATTGAGACATAAGGGTGAACACTCTTGGGGCTGAGAGGTTTGCTGAGGTTGGGTGAGCAAACGCAGACCCTTTAAAGTAATACTGCGTGGTACCCATCCCATGGGTCCCAAATCTCCAGGTTCAAGGGCATCTTCCTACATCGAAAACATGCATGAGACACCCAGAAGATGGTACACCGTGTGATCGGGAAAGGTTTCTAAAACGCACCTCATTTCTCATGTCCTTGTGCTCGGGTTCGCCATTCCAGCCGCTTTACTAGCAATCTCCCTCCTTGGAGAATCAGCACCTTTAACCTCCTGTTCCGTCCAGGTTGCCATTTGTCCTGAGGATGAACGGGAAGAGGGCCAAACAATGAGAGACTAGCTCTAGGTGTTGGGGCAGGCACAGGTCACTCTATTTTCCCATCAGGAAGAAGAATTAACCAGAGGCTCAGCTTGCCGCCCGGAACCAGAATAGGGCCTGAAGCAATCCTGCGCTTTTGCGGCCAGCTCCCAAAAAAGCGAGTTGAAAAATGGAGCTCAGGGGCACTGCAATTCACAAACCTGCAGAGTTATAACTGATAACTCTCGTCCACAAATATATTGAGGGAAGGCAACGAAGAGGATTTGAAAGCAAGGCAGAATTGCAGGAAACTGATTTCAGGAGGTAGATTCGAATCGCCTTTAAAGCACAGGAAAAGCGGCAAAACCTCGACAATGATGCCCTTGGCCAAAAAGGGCGTATGCGTTTTTTCCTGAATATATTCAGGAAAAAACGCATACGCCCTTTTTGGCCAACCAAGCAACCTGGAAAGGCAAATCAGCGCTACAAAGAAGTCTCGCTCCCCATCGGTCAAAAGGACCATGCTGAATAAAGTGTCAAAACCAGAAATGCAGGGCAGGCCATGGAGAAACGGGAGCCTTGCTACGCTGATGGGCGGGATGTAAATTGCCAACAGCCACTCTGGAGAAGTGTACGGTGTGTCCTGAAACACCTAAAAAACGCAGCTTAGAGAGCGTAGGGCACTTCCACTCATGGGCGTATAAATTGGGAAAACTAAAAATCAGCAAGACACAGGCACCCCAAAGTTTAGGGCTGCTCTGCTGACAAGAACCTCCACTTCCTTACACCTTAAATATCCCAGGAAAGAGAAAAATGGATAAAGACGTTGTGGTCCTTATGTACAATGGAATATCACTCAGCCATGAAATCAACGTCATAAGGCTAGTGGCAGCATGATGAGTGGATTTAGGTACGACGATTCTAAGTGAAATAAGTCAAACAGAAAACGACACTTATCATAAGATATCACTTATAGAGGGAATGTAAAAACCGCTACACTGGAACTGAATTACAAAACAGAACAGAGTCACACGTTTAGAAAACACACTATGGCTGCTTAACGGGAAAGGTGAGGTGGGGTGATGCGTAAAAGAAGGGTTTCAAATTAGCTCAGATACCGTTCCATAAACCCAATATGTAATAGACAAGACCTACTCCTTGCTCAGTGAACTTGACTCAACACCCCCTATTCAACGCCCAAGAATATATCTGACTAGTAAGAATCTTAAAACCTATGTGTTGATATCCCTCTGTAAGTGAGTCAAGTGGGTGTAAAGCGGCCTAAACACAGCAGTGAAAAGCAGCTAAACCCCATTATAAAAATCAACTACTTTTAAAAACCCGTGAAACAAAGACAGTGAAAGAGAGAGAAATTCTTACAAAATTCGTTCAGGGGCTGTGATGCCACCTGGATTGACCATATCTAGACCCACTGCTGATTGAGACATAAGGGTGAACACTCTTGGGGCTGAGAGGTTTGGTGAGGTTGGGTGAGCAAACGCAGACCCTTTAAAGTAATACTGCGTGGTACCCATCCCATGGGTCCCAAATCTCCAGGTTCAAGGGCATCTTCCTACATCGAAAACATGCATGAGACACCCAGAAGATGGTACACCGTGTGATCGGGAAAGGTTTCTAAAACGCACCTCATTTCTCATGTCCTTGTTCTCGGGTTCGCCATTCCAGCCGCTTTACTAGCAATCTCCCTCCTTGGAGAATCAGCACCTTTAACCTCCTGTTCCGTCCAGGTTGCCATTTGTCCTGAGGATGAACGGGAAGAGGGCCAAACAATGAGAGACTAGCTCTAGGTGTTGGGGCAGGCACAGGTCACTCTATTTTCCCATCAGGAAGAAGAATTAACCAGAGGCTCAGCTTGCCGCCCGGAACCAGAATAGGGCCTTAAGCAATCCTGCGCTTTTGCGACCAGCTCCCAAAAAAGCGAGTTGAAAAATGGAGCTCAGGGGCACTGCAATTCACAAACCTGCAGAGTTATAACTGATAACTCTCGTCCACAAATATATTGAGGGAAGGCAACGAAGAGGATTTGAAAGCAAGGCAGAATTGCAGGAAACTGATTTCAGGAGATAGATTCGAATCGCCTTTAAAGCACAGGAAAAGCGGCAAAACCTCGACAATGATGCCCTTGGCCAAAAAGGGCGTATGCGTTTTTTCCTGAATATATTCAGGAAAAAACGCATACGCCCTTTTTGGCCAACCAAGCAACCTGGAAAGGCAAATCAGCGCTACAAAGAAGTCTCGCTCCCCATCGGTCAAAAGGACCATGCTGAATAAAGTGTCAAAACCAGAAATGCAGGGCAGGCCATGGAGAAACGGGAGCCTTGCTACGCTGACGGGCGGGATGTAAATTGCCAACAGCCACTCTGGAGAAGTGTACGGTGTGTCCTGAAACACCTAAAAAACGCAGCTTAGAGAGCGTAGGGCACTTCCACTCATGGGCGTATAAATTGGGAAAACTAAAAATCAGCAAGACACAGTCACCCCAAAGTTTAGGGCTGCTCTGCTGACAAGAACCTCCACTTCCTTACACCTTAAATATCCCAGGAAAGAGAAAAATGGATAAAGACGTTGTGGTCCTTATGTACAATGGAATATCACTCAGCCATGAAATCAACGTCATAAGGCTAGTGGCAGCATGATGAGTGGATTTAGGTACGACGATTCTAAGTGAAATAAGTCAAACAGAAAACGACACTTATCATAAGATATCACTTATAGAGGGAAAGTAAAAACCGCTACACTGGAACTGAATTACAAAACAGAACAGAGTCACACGTTTAGAAAACACACTATGGCTGCTTAACGGGAAAGGTGAGGTGGGGTGATGCGTAAAAGAAGGGTTTCAAATTAGCTCAGATACCGTTCCATAAACCCAATATGTAATAGACAAGACCTACTCCTTGCTCAGTGAACTGGACTCAACACCCCCTATTCAACGCCCAAGAATATATCTGACTAGTAAGAATCTTAAAACCTATGTGTTGATATCCCTCTGTAAGTGAGTCAAGTGGGTGTAAAGCGGCCTAAACACAGCAGTGAAAAGCAGCTAAACCCCATTATAAAAATCAACTACTTTTAAAAACCCGTGAAACAAAGACAGTGAAAGAGAGAGAAATTCTTACAAAATTCGTTCAGGGGCTGTGATGCCACCTGGATTGACCATATCTAGACCCACTGCTGATTGAGACATAAGGGTGAACACTCTTGGGGCTGAGAGGTTTGCTGAGGTTGGGTGAGCAAACGCAGACCCTTTAAAGTAATACTGCGTGGTACCCATCCCATGGGTCGCAAATCTCCAGGTTCAAGGGCATCTTCCTACATCGAAAACATGCATGAGACACCCAGAAGATGGTACACCGTGTGATCGGGAAAGGATTCTAAAACGCACCTCATTTCTCATGTCCTTGTGCTCGGGTTCGCCATTCCAGCCGCTTTACTAGCAATCTCCCTCCTTGGAGAATCAGCACCTTTAACCTCCTGTTCCGTCCAGGTTGCCATTTGTCCTGAGGATGAACGGGAAGAGGGCCAAACAATGAGAGACTAGCTCTAGGTGTTGGGGCAGGCACAGGTCACTCTATTTTCCCATCAGGAAGAAGAATTAACCAGAGGCTCAGCTTGCCGCCCGGAACCAGAATAGGGCCTTAAGCAATCCTGCGCTTTTGCGACCAGCTCCCAAAAAAGCGAGTTGAAAAATGGAGCTCAGGGGCACTGCAATTCACAAACCTGCAGAGTTATAACTGATAACTCTCGTCCACAAATATATTGAGGGAAGGCAACGAAGAGGATTTGAAAGCAAGGCAGAATTGCAGGAAACTGATTTCAGGAGGTAGATTCGAATCGCCTTTAAAGCACAGGAAAAGCGGCAAAACCTCGACAATGATGCCCTTGGCCAAAAAGGGCGTATGCGTTTTTTCCTGAATATATTCAGGAAAAAACGCATACGCCCTTTTTGGCCAACCAAGCAACCTGGAAAGGCAAATCAGCGCTACAAAGAAGTCTCGCTCCCCATCGGTCAAAAGGACCATGCTGAATAAAGTGTCAAAACCAGAAATGCAGGGCAGGCCATGGAGAAACGGGAGCCTTGCTACGCTGATGGGCGGGATGTAAATTGCCAACAGCCACTCTGGAGAAGTGTACGGTGTGTCCTGAAACACCTAAAAAACGCAGCTTAGAGAGCGTAGGGCACTTCCACTCATGGGCGTATAAATTGGGAAAACTAAAAATCAGCAAGACACAGGCACCCCAAAGTTTAGGGCTGCTCTGCTGACAAGAACCTCCACTTCCTTACACCTTAAATATCCCAGGAAAGAGAAAAATGGATAAAGACGTTGTGGTCCTTATGTACAATGGAATATCACTCAGCCATGAAATCAACGTCATAAGGCTAGTGGCAGCATGATGAGTGGATTTAGGTACGACGATTCTAAGTGAAATAAGTCAAACAGAAAACGACACTTATCATAAGATATCACTTATAGAGGGAATGTAAAAACCGCTACACTGGAACTGAATTACAAAACAGAACAGAGTCACACGTTTAGAAAACACACTATGGCTGCTTAACGGGAAAGGTGAGGTGGGGTGATGCGTAAAAGAAGGGTTTCAAATTAGCTCAGATACCGTTCCATAAACCCAATATGTAATAGACAAGACCTACTCCTTGCTCAGTGAACTTGACTCAACACCCCCTATTCAACGCCCAAGAATATATCTGACTAGTAAGAATCTTAAAACCTATGTGTTGATATCCCTCTGTAAGTGAGTCAAGTGGGTGTAAAGCGGCCTAAACACAGCAGTGAAAAGCAGCTAAACCCCATTATAAAAATCAACTACTTTTAAAAACCCGTGAAACAAAGACAGTGAAAGAGAGAGAAATTCTTACAAAATTCGTTCAGGGGCTGTGATGCCACCTGGATTGACCATATCTAGACCCACTGCTGATTGAGACATAAGGGTGAACACTCTTGGGGCTGAGAGGTTTGCTGAGGTTGGGTGAGCAAACGCAGACCCTTTAAAGTAATACTGCGTGGTACCCATCCCATGGGTCCCAAATCTCCAGGTTCAAGGGCATCTTCCTACATCGAAAACATGCATGAGACACCCAGAAGATGGTACACCGTGTGATCGGGAAAGGTTTCTAAAACGCACCTCATTTCTCATGTCCTTGTGCTCGGGTTCGCCATTCCAGCCGCTTTACTAGCAATCTCCCTCCTTGGAGAATCAGCACCTTTAACCTCCTGTTCCGTCCAGGTTGCCATTTGTCCTGAGGATGAACGGGAAGAGGGCCAAACAATGAGAGACTAGCTCTAGGTGTTGGGGCAGGCACAGGTCACTCTATTTTCCCATCAGGAAGAAGAATTAACCAGAGGCTCAGCTTGCCGCCCGGAACCAGAATAGGGCCTGAAGCAATCCTGCGCTTTTGCGGCCAGCTCCCAAAAAAGCGAGTTGAAAAATGGAGCTCAGGGGCACTGCAATTCACAAACCTGCAGAGTTATAACTGATAACTCTCGTCCACAAATATATTGAGGGAAGGCAACGAAGAGGATTTGAAAGCAAGGCAGAATTGCAGGAAACTGATTTCAGGAGGTAGATTCGAATCGCCTTTAAAGCACAGGAAAAGCGGCAAAACCTCGACAATGATGCCCTTGGCCAAAAAGGGCGTATGCGTTTTTTCCTGAATATATTCAGGAAAAAACGCATACGCCCTTTTTGGCCAACCAAGCAACCTGGAAAGGCAAATCAGCGCTACAAAGAAGTCTCGCTTCCCATCGGTCAAAAGGACCATGCTGAATAAAGTGTCAAAACCAGAAATGCAGGGCAGGCCATGGAGAAATGGGAGCCTTGCTACGCTGATGGGCGGGATGTAAATTGCCAACAGCCACTCTGGAGAAGTGTACGGTGTGTCCTGAAACACCTAAAAAACGCAGCTTAGAGAGCGTAGGGCACTTCCACTCATGGGCGTATAAATTGGGAAAACTAAAAATCAGCAAGACACAGGCACCCCAAAGTTTAGGGCTGCTCTGCTGACAAGAACCTCCACTTCCTTACACCTTAAATATCCCAGGAAAGAGAAAAATGGATAAAGACGTTGTGGTCCTTATGTACAATGGAATATCACTCAGCCATGAAATCAACGTCATAAGGCTAGTGGCAGCATGATGAGTGGATTTAGGTACGACGATTTTAAGTGAAATAAGTCAAACAGAAAACGACACTTATCATAAGATATCACTTATAGAGGGAATGTAAAAACCGCTACACTGGAACTGAATTACAAAACAGAACAGAGTCACACGTTTAGAAAACACACTATGGCTGCTTAACGGGAAAGGTGAGGTGGGGTGATGCGTAAAAGAAGGGTTTCAAATTAGCTCAGATACCGTTCCATAAACCCAATATGTAATCGACAAGACCTACTCCTTGCTCAGTGAACTGGACTCAACACCCCCTATTCAACGCCCAAGAATATATCTGACTAGTAAGAATCTTAAAACCTATGTGTTGATATCCCTCTGTAAGTGAGTCAAGTGGGTGTAAAGCGGCCTAAACACAGCAGTGAAAAGCAGCTAAACCCCATTATAAAAATCAACTACTTTTAAAAACCCGTGAAACAAAGACAGTGAAAGAGAGAGAAATTCTTACAAAATTCGTTCAGGGGCTGTGATGCCACCTGGATTGACCATATCTAGACCCACTGCTGATTGAGACATAAGGGTGAACACTCTTGGGGCTGAGAGGTTTGCTGAGATTGGGTGAGCAAACGCAGACCCTTTAAAGTAATACTGCGTGGTACCCATCCCATGGGTCCCAAATTTCCAGGTTCAAGGGCATCTTCCTACATCGAAAACATGCATGAGACACCCAGAAGATGGTACACCGTGTGATCGGGAAAGGTTTCTAAAACGCACCTCATTTCTCATGTCCTTGTGCTCGGGTTCGCCATTCCAGCCGCTTTACTAGCAATCTCCCTCCTTGGAGAATCAGCACCTTTCACCTCCTGTTCCGTCCAGGTTGCCATTTGTCCTGAGGATGAACGGGAAGAGGGCCAAACAATGAGAGACTAGCTCTAGGTGTTGGGGCAGGCACAGGTCACTCTATTTTCCCATCAGGAAGAAGAATTAACCAGAGGCTCAGCTTGCCGCCCGGAACCAGAATAGGGCCTGAAGCAATCCTGCGCTTTTGCGACCAGCTCCCAAAAAAGCGAGTTGAAAAATGGAGCTCAGGGGCACTGCAATTCACAAACCTGCAGAGTTATAACTGATAACTCTCGTCCACAAATATATTGAGGGAAGGCAACGAAGAGGATTTGAAAGCAAGGCAGAATTGCAGGAAACTGATTTCAGGAGGTAGATTCGAATCGCCTTTAAAGCACAGGAAAAGCGGCAAAACCTCGACAATGATGCCCTTGGCCAAAAAGGGCGTATGTGTTTTTTCCTGAATATATTCAGGAAAAAACGTATACGCCCTTTTTGGCCAACCAAGCAACCTGGAAAGGCAAATCAGCGATACAAAGAAGTCTCGCTCCCCATCGGTCAAAAGGACCATGCTGAATAAAGTGTCAAAACCAGAAATGCAGGGCAGGCCATGGAGAAACGGGAGCCTTGCTACGCTGATGGGCGGGATGTAAATTGCCAACAGCCACTCTGGAGAAGTGTACGGTGTGTCCTGAAACACCTAAAAAACGCAGCTTAGAGAGCGTAGGGCACTTCCACTCATGGGCGTATAAATTGGGAAAACTAAAAATCAGCAAGACACAGGCACCCCAAAGTTTAGGGCTGCTCTGCTGACAAGAACCTCCACTTCCTTACACCTTAAATATCCCAGGAAAGAGAAAAATGGATAAAGACGTTGTGGTCCTTATGTACAATGGAATATCAATCAGCCATGAAATCAACGTCATAAGGCTAGTGGCAGCATGATGAGTGGATTTAGGTACGACGATTCTAAGTGAAATAAGTCAAACAGAAAACGACACTTATCATAAGATATCACTTATAGAGGGAATGTAAAAACCGCTACACTGGAACTGAATTACAAAACAGAACAGAGTCACACGTTTAGAAAACACACTATGGCTGCTTAACGGGAAAGGTGAGGTGGGGTGATGCGTAAAAGAAGGGTTTCAAATTAGCTCAGATACCGTTCCATAAACCCAATATGTAATCGACAAGACCTACTCCTTGCTCAGTGAACTGGACTCAACACCCCCTATTCAACGCCCAAGAATATATCTGACTAGTAAGAATCTTAAAACCTATGTGTTGATATCCCTCTGTAAGTGAGTCAAGTGGGTGTAAAGCGGCCTAAACACAGCAGTGAAAAGCAGCTAAACCCCATTATAAAAATCAACTACTTTTAAAAACCCGTGAAACAAAGACAGTGAAAGAGAGAGAAATTCTTACAAAATTCGTTCAGGGGCTGTGATGCCACCTGGATTGACCATATCTAGACCCACTGCTGATTGAGACATAAGGGTGAACACTCTTGGGGCTGAGAGGTTTGCTGAGGTTGGGTGAGCAAACGCAGACCCTTTAAAGTAATACTGCGTGGTACCCATCCCATGGGTCCCAAATCTCCAGGTTCAAGGGCATCTTCCTACATCGAAAACATGCATGAGACACCCAGAAGATGGTACACCGTGTGATCGGGAAAGGTTTCTAAAACGCACCTCATTTCTCATGTCCTTGTGCTCGGGTTCGCCATTCCAGCCGCTTTACTAGCAATCTCCCTCCTTGGAGAATCAGCACCTTTAACCTCCTGTTCCGTCCAGGTTGCCATTTGTCCTGAGGATGAACGGGAAGAGGGCCAAACAATGAGAGACTAGCTCTAGGTGTTGGGGCAGGCACAGGTCACTCTATTTTCCCATCAGGAAGAAGAATTAACCAGAGGCTCAGCTTGCCGCCCGGAACCAGAATAGGGCCTGAAGCAATCCTGCGCTTTTGCGGCCAGCTCCCAAAAAAGCGAGTTGAAAAATGGAGCTCAGGGGCACTGCAATTCACAAACCTGCAGAGTTATAAATGATAACTCTCGTCCACAAATATATTGAGGGAAGGCAACGAAGAGGATTTGAAAGCAAGGCAGAATTGCAGGAAACTGATTTCAGGAGGTAGATTCGAATCGCCTTTAAAGCACAGGAAAAGCGGCAAAACCTCGACAATGATGCCCTTGGCCAAAAAGGGCGTATGCGTTTTTTCCTGAATATATTCAGGAAAAAACGCATACGCCCTTTTTGGCCAACCAAGCAACCTGGAAAGGCAAATCAGCGCTACAAAGAAGTCTCGCTTCCCATCGGTCAAAAGGACCATGCTGAATAAAGTGTCAAAACCAGAAATGCAGGGCAGGCCATGGAGAAATGGGAGCCTTGCTACGCTGATGGGCGGGATGTAAATTGCCAACAGCCACTCTGGAGAAGTGTACGGTGTGTCCTGAAACACCTAAAAAACGCAGCTTAGAGAGCGTAGGGCACTTCCACTCATGGGCGTATAAATTGGGAAAACTAAAAATCAGCAAGACACAGGCACCCCAAAGTTTAGGGCTGCTCTGCTGACAAGAACCTCCACTTCCTTACACCTTAAATATCCCAGGAAAGAGAAAAATGGATAAAGACGTTGTGGTCCTTATGTACAATGGAATATCACTCAGCCATGAAATCAACGTCATAAGGCTAGTGGCAGCATGATGAGTGGATTTAGGTACGACGATTTTAAGTGAAATAAGTCAAACAGAAAACGACACTTATCATAAGATATCACTTATAGAGGGAATGTAAAAACCGCTACACTGGAACTGAATTACAAAACAGAACAGAGTCACACGTTTAGAAAACACACTATGGCTGCTTAACGGGAAAGGTGAGGTGGGGTGATGCGTAAAAGAAGGGTTTCAAATTAGCTCAGATACCGTTCCATAAACCCAATATGTAGTCGACAAGACCTACTCCTTGCTCAGTGAACTTGACTCAACACCCCCTATTCAACGCCCAAGAATATATCTGACTAGTAAGAATCTTAAAACCTATGTGTTGATATCCCTCTGTAAGTGAGTCAAGTGGGTGTAAAGCGGCCTAAACACAGCAGTGAAAAGCAGCTAAACCCCATTATAAAAATCAACTACTTTTAAAAACCCGTGAAACAAAGACAGTGAAAGAGAGAAATTCTTACAAAATTCGTTCAGGGGCTGTGATGCCACCTGGATTGACCATATCTAGACCCACTTCTGATTGAGACATAAGTGTGAACACTCTTGGGGCTGAGAGGTTTGGTGAGGTTGGGTGAGCAAACGCAGACCCTTTAAAGTAATACTGCGTGGTACCCATCCCATGGGTCCCAAATCTCCAGGTTCAAGGGCATCTTCCTACATCGAAAACATGCATGAGACACCCAGAAGATGGTACACCGTGTGATCGGGAAAGGTTTCTAAAACGCACCTCATTTCTCATGTCCTTGTGCTCGGGTTCGCCATTCCAGCCGCTTTACTAGCAATCTCCCTCCTTGGAGAATCAGCACCTTTAACCTCCTGTTCCGTCCAGGTTGCCATTTGTCCTGAGGATGAACGGGAAGAGGGCCAAACAATGAGAGACTAGCTCTAGGTGTTGGGGCAGGCACAGGTCACTCTATTTTCCCATCAGGAAGAAGAATTAACCAGAGGCTCAGCTTGCCGCCCGGAACCAGAATAGGGCCTGAAGCAATCCTGCGCTTTTGCGGCCAGCTCCCAAAAAAGCGAGTTGAAAAATGGAGCTCAGGGGCACTGCAATTCACAAACCTGCAGAGTTATAACTGATAACTCTCGTCCACAAATATATTGAGGGAAGGCAACGAAGAGGATTTGAAAGCAAGGCAGAATTGCAGGAAACTGATTTCAGGAGGTAGATTCGAATCGCCTTTAAAGCACAGGAAAAGCGGCAAAACCTCGACAATGATGCCCTTGGCCAAAAAGGGCGTATGCGTTTTTTCCTGAATATATTCAGGAAAAAACGCATACGCCCTTTTTGGCCAACCAAGCAACCTGGAAAGGCAAATCAGCGCTACAAAGAAGTCTCGCTTCCCATCGGTCAAAAGGACCATGCTGAATAAAGTGTCAAAACCAAAAATGCAGGGCAGGCCATGGAGAAATGGGAGCCTTGCTACGCTGATGGGCGGGATGTAAATTGCCAACAGCCACTCTGGAGAAGTGTACGGTGTGTCCTGAAACACCTAAAAAACGCAGCTTAGAGAGCGTAGGGCACTTCCACTCATGGGCGTATAAATTGGGAAAACTAAAAATCAGCAAGACACAGGCACCCCAAAGTTTAGGGCTGCTCTGCTGACAAGAACCTCCACTTCCTTACACCTTAAATATCCCAGGAAAGAGAAAAATGGATAAAGACGCTGTGGTCCTTATGTACAATGGAATATCACTCAGCCATGAAATCAACGTCATAAGGCTAGTGGCAGCATGATGAGTGGATTTAGGTACGACGATTTTAAGTGAAATAAGTCAAACAGAAAACGACACTTATCATAAGATATCACTTATAGAGGGAATGTAAAAACCGCTACACTGGAACTGAATTACAAAACAGAACAGAGTCACACGTTTAGAAAACACACTATGGCTGCTTAACGGGAAAGGTGAGGTGGGGTGATGCGTAAAAGAAGGGTTTCAAATTAGCTCAGATACCGTTCCATAAACCCAATATGTAATCGACAAGACCTACTCCTTGCTCAGTGAACTGGACTCAACACCCCCTATTCAACGCCCAAGAATATATCTGACTAGTAAGAATCTTAAAACCTATGTGTTGATATCCCTCTGTAAGTGAGTCAAGTGGGTGTAAAGCGGCCTAAACACAGCAGTGAAAAGCAGCTAAACCCCATTATAAAAATCAACTACTTTTAAAAACCCGTGAAACAAAGACAGTGAAAGAGAGAGAAATTCTTACAAAATTCGTTCAGGGGCTGTGATGCCACCTGGATTGACCATATCTAGACCCACTGCTGATTGAGACATAAGGGTGAACACTCTTGGGGCTGAGAGGTTTGCTGAGGTTGGGTGAGCAAACGCAGACCCTTTAAAGTAATACTGCGTGGTACCCATCCCATGGGTCCCAAATCTCCAGGTTCAAGGGCATCTTCCTACATCGAAAACATGCATGAGACACCCAGAAGATGGTACACCGTGTGATCGGGAAAGGTTTCTAAAACGCACCTCATTTCTCATGTCCTTGTGCTCGGGTTCGCCATTCCAGCCGCTTTACTAGCAATCTCCCTCCTTGGAGAATCAGCACCTTTAACCTCCTGTTCCGTCCAGGTTGCCATTTGTCCTGAGGATGAACGGGAAGAGGGCCAAACAATGAGAGACTAGCTCTAGGTGTTGGGGCAGGCACAGGTCACTCTATTTTCCCATCAGGAAGAAGAATTAACCAGAGGCTCAGCTTGCCGCCCGGAACCAGAATAGGGCCTGAAGCAATCCTGCGCTTTTGCGACCAGCTCCCAAAAAAGCGAGTTGAAAAATGGAGCTCAGGGGCACTGCAATTCACAAACCTGCAGAGTTATAACTGATAACTCTCGTCCACAAATATATTGAGGGAAGGCAACGAAGAGGATTTGAAAGCAAGGCAGAATTGCAGGAAACTGATTTCAGGAGGTAGATTCGAATCGCCTTTAAAGCACAGGAAAAGCGGCAAAACCTCGACAATGATGCCCTTGGCCAAAAAGGGCGTATGTGTTTTTTCCTGAATATATTCAGGAAAAAACGTATACGCCCTTTTTGGCCAACCAAGCAACCTGGAAAGGCAAATCAGCGATACAAAGAAGTCTCGCTCCCCATCGGTCAAAAGGACCATGCTGAATAAAGTGTCAAAACCAGAAATGCAGGGCAGGCCATGGAGAAACGGGAGCCTTGCTACGCTGATGGGCGGGATGTAAATTGCCAACAGCCACTCTGGAGAAGTGTACGGTGTGTCCTGAAACACCTAAAAAACGCAGCTTAGAGAGCGTAGGGCACTTCCACTCATGGGCGTATAAATTGGGAAAACTAAAAATCAGCAAGACACAGGCACCCCAAAGTTTAGGGCTGCTCTGCTGACAAGAACCTCCACTTCCTTACACCTTAAATATCCCAGGAAAGAGAAAAATGGATAAAGACGTTGTGGTCCTTATGTACAATGGAATATCAATCAGCCATGAAATCAACGTCATAAGGCTAGTGGCAGCATGATGAGTGGATTTAGGTACGACGATTCTAAGTGAAATAAGTCAAACAGAAAACGACACTTATCATAAGATATCACTTATAGAGGGAATGTAAAAACCGCTACACTGGAACTGAATTACAAAACAGAACAGAGTCACACGTTTAGAAAACACACTATGGCTGCTTAACGGGAAAGGTGAGGTGGGGTGATGCGTAAAAGAAGGGTTTCAAATTAGCTCAGATACCGTTCCATAAACCCAATATGTAATCGACAAGACCTACTCCTTGCTCAGTGAACTGGACTCAACACCCCCTATTCAACGCCCAAGAATATATCTGACTAGTAAGAATCTTAAAACCTATGTGTTGATATCCCTCTGTAAGTGAGTCAAGTGGGTGTAAAGCGGCCTAAACACAGCAGTGAAAAGCAGCTAAACCCCATTATAAAAATCAACTACTTTTAAAAACCCGTGAAACAAAGACAGTGAAAGAGAGAGAAATTCTTACAAAATTCGTTCAGGGGCTGTGATGCCACCTGGATTGACCATATCTAGACCCACTGCTGATTGAGACATAAGGGTGAACACTCTTGGGGCTGAGAGGTTTGCTGAGGTTGGGTGAGCAAACGCAGACCCTTTAAAGTAATACTGCGTGGTACCCATCCCATGGGTCCCAAATCTCCAGGTTCAAGGGCATCTTCCTACATCGAAAACATGCATGAGACACCCAGAAGATGGTACACCGTGTGATCGGGAAAGGTTTCTAAAACGCACCTCATTTCTCATGTCCTTGTGCTCGGGTTCGCCATTCCAGCCGCTTTACTAGCAATCTCCCTCCTTGGAGAATCAGCACCTTTAACCTCCTGTTCCGTCCAGGTTGCCATTTGTCCTGAGGATGAACGGGAAGAGGGCCAAACAATGAGAGACTAGCTCTAGGTGTTGGGGCAGGCACAGGTCACTCTATTTTCCCATCAGGAAGAAGAATTAACCAGAGGCTCAGCTTGCCGCCCGGAACCAGAATAGGGCCTGAAGCAATCCTGCGCTTTTGCGGCCAGCTCCCAAAAAAGCGAGTTGAAAAATGGAGCTCAGGGGCACTGCAATTCACAAACCTGCAGAGTTATAAATGATAACTCTCGTCCACAAATATATTGAGGGAAGGCAACGAAGAGGATTTGAAAGCAAGGCAGAATTGCAGGAAACTGATTTCAGGAGGTAGATTCGAATCGCCTTTAAAGCACAGGAAAAGCGGCAAAACCTCGACAATGATGCCCTTGGCCAAAAAGGGCGTATGCGTTTTTTCCTGAATATATTCAGGAAAAAACGCATACGCCCTTTTTGGCCAACCAAGCAACCTGGAAAGGCAAATCAGCGCTACAAAGAAGTCTCGCTTCCCATCGGTCAAAAGGACCATGCTGAATAAAGTGTCAAAACCAGAAATGCAGGGCAGGCCATGGAGAAATGGGAGCCTTGCTACGCTGATGGGCGGGATGTAAATTGCCAACAGCCACTCTGGAGAAGTGTACGGTGTGTCCTGAAACACCTAAAAAACGCAGCTTAGAGAGCGTAGGGCACTTCCACTCATGGGCGTATAAATTGGGAAAACTAAAAATCAGCAAGACACAGGCACCCCAAAGTTTAGGGCTGCTCTGCTGACAAGAACCTCCACTTCCTTACACCTTAAATATCCCAGGAAAGAGAAAAATGGATAAAGACGTTGTGGTCCTTATGTACAATGGAATATCACTCAGCCATGAAATCAACGTCATAAGGCTAGTGGCAGCATGATGAGTGGATTTAGGTACGACGATTTTAAGTGAAATAAGTCAAACAGAAAACGACACTTATCATAAGATATCACTTATAGAGGGAATGTAAAAACCGCTACACTGGAACTGAATTACAAAACAGAACAGAGTCACACGTTTAGAAAACACACTATGGCTGCTTAACGGGAAAGGTGAGGTGGGGTGATGCGTAAAAGAAGGGTTTCAAATTAGCTCAGATACCGTTCCATAAACCCAATATGTAGTCGACAAGACCTACTCCTTGCTCAGTGAACTTGACTCAACACCCCCTATTCAACGCCCAAGAATATATCTGACTAGTAAGAATCTTAAAACCTATGTGTTGATATCCCTCTGTAAGTGAGTCAAGTGGGTGTAAAGCGGCCTAAACACAGCAGTGAAAAGCAGCTAAACCCCATTATAAAAATCAACTACTTTTAAAAACCCGTGAAACAAAGACAGTGAAAGAGAGAAATTCTTACAAAATTCGTTCAGGGGCTGTGATGCCACCTGGATTGACCATATCTAGACCCACTTCTGATTGAGACATAAGTGTGAACACTCTTGGGGCTGAGAGGTTTGGTGAGGTTGGGTGAGCAAACGCAGACCCTTTAAAGTAATACTGCGTGGTACCCATCCCATGGGTCCCAAATCTCCAGGTTCAAGGGCATCTTCCTACATCGAAAACATGCATGAGACACCCAGAAGATGGTACACCGTGTGATCGGGAAAGGTTTCTAAAACGCACCTCATTTCTCATGTCCTTGTGCTCGGGTTCGCCATTCCAGCCGCTTTACTAGCAATCTCCCTCCTTGGAGAATCAGCACCTTTAACCTCCTGTTCCGTCCAGGTTGCCATTTGTCCTGAGGATGAACGGGAAGAGGGCCAAACAATGAGAGACTAGCTCTAGGTGTTGGGGCAGGCACAGGTCACTCTATTTTCCCATCAGGAAGAAGAATTAACCAGAGGCTCAGCTTGCCGCCCGGAACCAGAATAGGGCCTGAAGCAATCCTGCGCTTTTGCGGCCAGCTCCCAAAAAAGCGAGTTGAAAAATGGAGCTCAGGGGCACTGCAATTCACAAACCTGCAGAGTTATAACTGATAACTCTCGTCCACAAATATATTGAGGGAAGGCAACGAAGAGGATTTGAAAGCAAGGCAGAATTGCAGGAAACTGATTTCAGGAGGTAGATTCGAATCGCCTTTAAAGCACAGGAAAAGCGGCAAAACCTCGACAATGATGCCCTTGGCCAAAAAGGGCGTATGCGTTTTTTCCTGAATATATTCAGGAAAAAACGCATACGCCCTTTTTGGCCAACCAAGCAACCTGGAAAGGCAAATCAGCGCTACAAAGAAGTCTCGCTTCCCATCGGTCAAAAGGACCATGCTGAATAAAGTGTCAAAACCAGAAATGCAGGGCAGGCCATGGAGAAATGGGAGCCTTGCTACGCTGATGGGCGGGATGTAAATTGCCAACAGCCACTCTGGAGAAGTGTACGGTGTGTCCTGAAACACCTAAAAAACGCAGCTTAGAGAGCGTAGGGCACTTCCACTCATGGGCGTATAAATTGGGAAAACTAAAAATCAGCAAGACACAGGCACCCCAAAGTTTAGGGCTGCTCTGCTGACAAGAACCTCCACTTCCTTACACCTTAAATATCCCAGGAAAGAGAAAAATGGATAAAGACGTTGTGGTCCTTATGTACAATGGAATATCACTCAGCCATGAAATCAACGTCATAAGGCTAGTGGCAGCATGATGAGTGGATTTAGGTACGACGATTTTAAGTGAAATAAGTCAAACAGAAAACGACACTTATCATAAGATATCACTTATAGAGGGAATGTAAAAACCGCTACACTGGAACTGAATTACAAAACAGAACAGAGTCACACGTTTAGAAAACACACTATGGCTGCTTAACGGGAAAGGTGAGGTGGGGTGATGCGTAAAAGAAGGGTTTCAAATTAGCTCAGATACCGTTCCATAAACCCAATATGTAATAGACAAGACCTACTCCTTGCTCAGTGAACTGGACTCAACACCCCCTATTCAACGCCCAAGAATATATCTGACTAGTAAGAATCTTAAAACCTATGTGTTGATATCCCTCTGTAAGTGAGTCAAGTGGGTGTAAAGCGGCCTAAACACAGCAGTGAAAAGCAGCTAAACCCCATTATAAAAATCAACTACTTTTAAAAGCCCGTGAAACAAAGACAGTGAAAGAGAGAGAAATTCTTACAAAATTCGTTCAGGGGCTGTGATGCCACCTGGATTGACCATATCTAGACCCACTGCTGATTGAGACATAAGGGTGAACACTCTTGGGGCTGAGAGGTTTGCTGAGGTTGGGTGAGCAAACGCAGACCCTTTAAAGTAATACTGCGTGGTACCCATCCCATGGGTCCCAAATCTCCAGGTTCAAGGGCATCTTCCTACATCGAAAACATGCATGAGACACCCAGAAGATGGTACACCGTGTGATCGGGAAAGGTTTCTAAAACGCACCTCATTTCTCATGTCCTTGTGCTCGGGTTCGCCATTCCAGCCGCTTTACTAGCAATCTCCCTCCTTGGAGAATCAGCACCTTTAACCTCCTGTTCCGTCCAGGTTGCCATTTGTCCTGAGGATGAACGGGAAGAGGGCCAAACAATGAGAGACTAGCTCTAGGTGTTGGGGCAGGCACAGGTCACTCTATTTTCCCATCAGGAAGAAGAATTAACCAGAGGCTCAGCTTGCCGCCCGGAACCAGAATAGGGCCTGAAGCAATCCTGCGCTTTTGCGGCCAGCTCCCAAAAAAAGCGAGTTGAAAAATGGAGCTCAGGGGCACTGCAATTCACAAACCTGCAGAGTTATAACTGATAACTCTCGTCCACAAATATATTAAGGGAAGGCAACGAAGAGGATTTGAAAGCAAGGCAGAATTGCAGGAAACTGATTTCAGGAGGTAGATTCGAATCGCCTTTAAAGCACAGGAAAAGCGGCAAAACCTCGACAATGATGCCCTTGGCCAAAAAGGGCGTATGCGTTTTTTCCTGAATATATTCAGGAAAAAACGCATACGCCCTTTTTGGCCAACCAAGCAACCTGGAAAGGCAAATCAGCGCTACAAAGAAGTCTCGCTTCCCATCGGTCAAAAGGACCATGCTGAATAAAGTGTCAAAACCAGAAATGCAGGGCAGGCCATGGAGAAATGGGAGCCTTGCTACGCTGATGGGCGGGATGTAAATTGCCAACAGCCACTCTGGAGAAGTGTACGGTGTGTCCTGAAACACCTAAAAAACGCAGCTTAGAGAGCGTAGGGCACTTCCACTCATGGGCGTATAAATTGGGAAAACTAAAAATCAGCAAGACACAGGCACCCCAAAGTTTAGGGCTGCTCTGCTGACAAGAACCTCCACTTCCTTACACCTTAAATATCCCAGGAAAGAGAAAAATGGATAAAGACGTTGTGGTCCTTATGTACAATGGAATATCAATCAGCCATGAAACCAACGTCATAAGGCTAGTGGCAGCATGATGAGTGGATTTAGGTACGACGATTCTATGTGAAATAAGTCAAACAGAAAACGACACTTATCATAAGATATCACTTATAGAGGGAATGTAAAAACCGCTACACTGGAACTGAATTACAAAACAGAACAGTGTCACACGTTTAGAAAACACACTATGGCTGATTAACGGGAAAGGTGAGGTGGGGTGATGCGTAAAAGAAGGGTTTCAAATTAGCTCAGATATCGTTCCATAAACCCAATATGTAATCGACAAGACCTACTCCTTGCTCAGTGAACTGGACTCAACACCCCCTATTCAACGCCCAAGAATATATCTGACTAGTAAGAATCTTAAAACCTATGTGTTGATATCCCTCTGTAAGTGAGTCAACTGGGTGTAAAGCGGCCTAAACACAGCAGTGAAAAGCAGCTAAACCCCATTATAAAAATCAACTACTTTTAAAAACCCGTGAAACAAAGACAGTGAAAGAGAGAAATTCTTACAAAATTCGTTCAGGGGCTGTGATGCCACCTGGATTGACCATATCTAGACCCACTTCTGATTGAGACATAAGTGTGAACACTCTTGGGGCTGAGAGGTTTGGTGAGGTTGGGTGAGCAAACGCAGACCCTTTAAAGTAATACTGCGTGGTACCCATCCCATGGGTCCCAAATCTCCAGGTTCAAGGGCATCTTCCTACATCGAAAACATGCATGAGACACCCAGAAGATGGTACACCGTGTGATCGGGAAAGGTTTCTAAAACGCACCTCATTTCTCATGTCCTTGTGCTCGGGTTCGCCATTCCAGCCGCTTTACTAGCAATCTCCCTCCTTGGAGAATCAGCACCTTTAACCTCCTGTTCCGTCCAGGTTGCCATTTGTCCTGAGGATGAACGGGAAGAGGGCCAAACAATGAGAGACTAGCTCTAGGTGTTGGGGCAGGCACAGGTCACTCTATTTTCCCATCAGGAAGAAGAATTAACCAGAGGCTCAGCTTGCCGCCCGGAACCAGAATAGGGCCTGAAGCAATCCTGCGCTTTTGCGGCCAGCTCCCAAAAAAGCGAGTTGAAAAATGGAGCTCAGGGGCACTGCAATTCACAAACCTGCAGAGTTATAACTGATAACTCTCGTCCACAAATATATTGAGGGAAGGCAACGAAGAGGATTTGAAAGCAAGGCAGAATTGCAGGAAACTGATTTCAGGAGGTAGATTCGAATCGCCTTTAAAGCACAGGAAAAGCGGCAAAACCTCGACAATGATGCCCTTGGCCAAAAAGGGCGTATGCGTTTTTTCCTGAATATATTCAGGAAAAAACGCATACGCCCTTTTTGGCCAACCAAGCAACCTGGAAAGGCAAATCAGCGCTACAAAGAAGTCTCGCTTCCCATCGGTCAAAAGGACCATGCTGAATAAAGTGTCAAAACCAGAAATGCAGGGCAGGCCATGGAGAAATGGGAGCCTTGCTACGCTGATGGGCGGGATGTAAATTGCCAACAGCCACTCTGGAGAAGTGTACGGTGTGTCCTGAAACACCTAAAAAACGCAGCTTAGAGAGCGTAGGGCACTTCCACTCATGGGCGTATAAATTGGGAAAACTAAAAATCAGCAAGACACAGGCACCCCAAAGTTTAGGGCTGCTCTGCTGACAAGAACCTCCACTTCCTTACACCTTAAATATCCCAGGAAAGAGAAAAATGGATAAAGACGTTGTGGTCCTTATGTACAATGGAATATCACTCAGCCATGAAATCAACGTCATAAGGCTAGTGGCAGCATGATGAGTGGATTTAGGTACGACGATTTTAAGTGAAATAAGTCAAACAGAAAACGACACTTATCATAAGATATCACTTATAGAGGGAATGTAAAAACCGCTACACTGGAACTGAATTACAAAACAGAACAGAGTCACACGTTTAGAAAACACACTATGGCTGCTTAACGGGAAAGGTGAGGTGGGGTGATGCGTAAAAGAAGGGTTTCAAATTAGCTCAGATACCGTTCCATAAACCCAATATGTAATCGACAAGACCTACTCCTTGCTCAGTGAACTGGACTCAACACCCCCTATTCAACGCCCAAGAATATATCTGACTAGTAAGAATCTTAAAACCTATGTGTTGATATCCCTCTGTAAGTGAGTCAAGTGGGTGTAAAGCGGCCTAAACACAGCAGTGAAAAGCAGCTAAACCCCATTATAAAAATCAACTACTTTTAAAAACCCGTGAAACAAAGACAGTGAAAGAGAGAGAAATTCTTACAAAATTCGTTCAGGGGCTGTGATGCCACCTGGATTGACCATATCTAGACCCACTGCTGATTGAGACATAAGGGTGAACACTCTTGGGGCTGAGAGGTTTGCTGAGGTTGGGTGAGCAAACGCAGACCCTTTAAAGTAATACTGCGTGGTACCCATCCCATGGGTCCCAAATCTCCAGGTTCAAGGGCATCTTCCTACATCGAAAACATGCATGAGACACCCAGAAGATGGTACACCGTGTGATCGGGAAAGGTTTCTAAAACGCACCTCATTTCTCATGTCCTTGTGCTCGGGTTCGCCATTCCAGCCGCTTTACTAGCAATCTCCCTCCTTGGAGAATCAGCACCTTTAACCTCCTGTTCCGTCCAGGTTGCCATTTGTCCTGAGGATGAACGGGAAGAGGGCCAAACAATGAGAGACTAGCTCTAGGTGTTGGGGCAGGCACAGGTCACTCTATTTTCCCATCAGGAAGAAGAATTAACCAGAGGCTCAGCTTGCCGCCCGGAACCAGAATAGGGCCTGAAGCAATCCTGCGCTTTTGCGACCAGCTCCCAAAAAAGCGAGTTGAAAAATGGAGCTCAGGGGCACTGCAATTCACAAACCTGCAGAGTTATAACTGATAACTCTCGTCCACAAATATATTGAGGGAAGGCAACGAAGAGGATTTGAAAGCAAGGCAGAATTGCAGGAACCTGATTTCAGGAGGTAGATTCGAATCGCCTTTAAAGCACAGGAAAAGCGGCAAAACCTCGACAATGATGCCCTTGGCCAAAAAGTGCGTATGTGTTTTTTCCTGAATATATTCAGGAAAAAACGTATACGCCCTTTTTGGCCAACCAAGCAACCTGGAAAGGCAAATCAGCGATACAAAGAAGTCTCGCTCCCCATCGGTCAAAAGGACCATGCTGAATAAAGTGTCAAAACCAGAAATGCAGGGCAGGCCATGGAGAAACGGGAGCCTTGCTACGCTGATGGGCGGGATGTAAATTGCCAACAGCCACTCTGGAGAAGTGTACGGTGTGTCCTGAAACACCTAAAAAACGCAGCTTAGAGAGCGTAGGGCACTTCCACTCATGGGCGTATAAATTGGGAAAACTAAAAATCAGCAAGACACAGTCACCCAAAAGTTTAGGGCTGCTCTGCTGACAAGAACCTCCACTTCCTTACACCTTAAATATCCCAGGAAAGAGAAAAATGGATAAAGACGTTGTGGTCCTTATGTACAATGGAATATCAATCAGCCATGAAATCAACGTCATAAGGCTAGTGGCAGCATGATGAGTGGATTTAGGTACGACGATTCTAAGTGAAATAAGTCAAACAGAAAACGACACTTATCATAAGATATCACTTATAGAGGGAATGTAAAAACCGCTACACTGGAACTGAATTACAAAACAGAACAGAGTCACACGTTTAGAAAACACACTATGGCTGCTTAACGGGAAAGGTGAGGTGGGGTGATGCGTAAAAGAAGGGTTTCAAATTAGCTCAGATACCGTTCCATAAACCCAATATGTAATAGACAAGACCTACTCCTTGCTCAGTGAACTGGACTCAACACCCCCTATTCAACGCCCAAGAATATATCTGACTAGTAAGAATCTTAAAACCTATGTGTTGATATCCCTCTGTAAGTGAGTCAAGTGGGTGTAAAGCGGCCTAAACACAGCAGTGAAAAGCAGCTAAACCCCATTATAAAAATCAACTACTTTTAAAAACCCGTGAAACAAAGACAGTGAAAGAGAGAGAAATTCTTACAAAATTCGTTCAGGGGCTGTGATGCCACCTGGATTGACCATATCTAGACCCACTGCTGATTGAGACATAAGGGTGAACACTCTTGGGGCTGAGAGGTTTGCTGAGGTTGGGTGAGCAAACGCAGACCCTTTAAAGTAATACTGCGTGGTACCCATCCCATGGGTCCCAAATCTCCAGTTTCAAGGGCATCTTCCTACATCGAAAACATGCATGAGACACCCAGAAGATGGTACACCGTGTGATCGGGAAAGGTTTCTAAAACGCACCTCATTTCTCATGTCCTTGTGCTCGGGTTCGCCATTCCAGCCGCTTTACTAGCAATCTCCCTCCTTGGAGAATCAGCACCTTTAACCTCCTGTTCCGTCCAGGTTGCCATTTGTCCTGAGGATGAACGGGAAGAGGGCCAAACAATGCGAGACTAGCTCTAGGTTTTGGGGCAGGCACAGGTCACTCTATTTTCCCATCAGGAAGAAGAATTAACCAGAGGCTCAGCTTGCCGCCCGGAACCAGAATAGGGCCTGAAGCAATCCTGCGCTTTTGCGGCCAGCTCCCAAAAAAGCGAGTTGAAAAATGGAGCTCAGGGGCACTGCAATTCACAAACCTGCAGAGTTATAACTGATAACTCTCGTCCACAAATATATTGAGGGAAGGCAACGAAGAGGATTTGAAAGCAAGGCAGAATTGCAGGAAACTGATTTCAGGAGGTAGATTCGAATCGCCTTTAAAGCACAGGAAAAGCGGCAAAACCTCGACAATGATGCCCTTGGCCAAAAAGGGCGTATGCGTTTTTTCCTGAATATATTCAGGAAAAAACGCATACGCCCTTTTTGGCCAACCAAGCAACCTGGAAAGGCAAATCAGCGCTACAAAGAAGTCTCGCTTCCCATCGGTCAAAAGGACCATGCTGAATAAAGTGTCAAAACCAGAAATGCAGGGCAGGCCATGGAGAAATGGGAGCCTTGCTACGCTGATGGGCGGGATGTAAATTGCCAACAGCCACTCTGGAGAAGTGTACGGTGTGTCCTGAAACACCTAAAAAACGCAGCTTAGAGAGCGTAGGGCACTTCCACTCATGGGCGTATAAATTGGGAAAACTAAAAATCAGCAAGACACAGGCACCCCAAAGTTTAGGGCTGCTCTGCTGACAAGAACCTCCACTTCCTTACACCTTAAATATCCCAGGAAAGAGAAAAATGGATAAAGACGTTGTGGTCCATATGTACAATGGAATATCACTCAGCCATGAAATCAACGTCATAAGGCTAGTGGCAGCATGATGAGTGGATTTAGGCACGACGATTTTAAGTGAAATAAGTCAAACAGAAAACGACACTTATCATAAGATATCACTTATAGAGGGAATGTAAAAACCGCTACACTGGAACTGAATTACAAAACAGAACAGAGTCACACGTTTAGAAAACACACTATGGCTGCTTAACGGGAAAGGGGAGGTGGGGTGATGCGTAAAAGAAGGGTTTCAAATTAGCTCAGATACCGTTCCATAAACCCAATATGTAATAGACAAGACCTACTCCTTGCTCAGTGAACTGGACTCAACACCCCCTATTCAACGCCCAAGAATATATCTGACTAGTAAGAATCTTAAAACCTATGTGTTGATATCCCTCTGTAAGTGAGTCAAGTGGGTGTAAAGCGGCCTAAACACAGCAGTGAAAAGCAGCTAAACCCCATTATAAAAATCAACTACTTTTAAAAACCCGTGAAACAAAGACAGTGAAAGAGAGAGAAATTCTTACAAAATTCGTTCAGGGGGCTGTGATGCCACCTGGATTGACCATATCTAGACCCACTGCTGATTGAGACATAAGGGTGAACACTCTTGGGGCTGAGAGGTTTGCTGAGGTTGGGTGAGCAAACGCAGACCCTTTAAAGTAATACTGCGTGGTACCCATCCCATGGGTCCCAAATCTCCAGGTTCAAGGGCATCTTCCTACATCGAAAACATGCATGAGACACCCAGAAGATGGTACACCGTGTGATCGGGAAAGGTTTCTAAAACGCACCTCATTTCTCATGTCCTTGTGCTCGGGTTCGCCATTCCAGCCGCTTTACTAGCAATCTCCCTCCTTGGAGAATCAGCACCTTTAACCTCCTGTTCCGTCCAGGTTGCCATTTGTCCTGAGGATGAACGGGAAGAGGGCCCAACAATGAGAGACTAGCTCTAGGTGTTGGGGCAGGCACAGGTCACTCTATTTTCCCATCAGGAAGAAGAATTAACCAGAGGCTCAGCTTGCCGCCCGGAACCAGAATAGGGCCTGAAGCAATCCTGCGCTTTTGCGACCAGCTCCCCAAAAAAGCGAGTTGAAAAATGGAGCTCAGGGGCACTGCAATTCACAAACCTGCAGAGTTATAACTGATAACTCTCGTCCACAAATATATTGAGGGAAGGCAACGAAGAGGATTTGAAAGCAAGGCAGAATTGCAGGAACCTGATTTCAGGAGGTAGATTCGAATCGCCTTTAAAGCACAGGAAAAGCGGCAAAACCTCGACAATGATGCCCTTGGCCAAAAAGGGCGTATGTGTTTTTTTCCTGAATATATTCAGGAAAAAACGTATACGCCCTTTTTGGCCAACCAAGCAACCTGGAAAGGCAAATCAGCGATACAAAGAAGTCTCGCTCCCCATCGGTCAAAAGGACCATGCTGAATAAAGTGTCAAAACCAGAAATGCAGGGCAGGCCATGGAGAAACGGAGCCTTGCTACGCTGATGGGCGGGATGTAAATTGCCAACAGCCACTCTGGAGAAGTGTACGGTGTGTCCTGAAACACCTAAAAAACGCAGCTTAGAGAGCGTAGGGCACTTCCACTCATGGGCGTATAAATTGGGAAAACTAAAAATCAGCAAGACACAGTCACCCCAAAGTTTAGGGCTGCTCTGCTGACAAGAACCTCCACTTCCTTACACCTTAAATATCCCAGGAAAGAGAAAAATGGATAAAGACGTTGTGGTCCTTATGTACAATGGAATATCAATCAGCCATGAAATCAACGTCATAAGGCTAGTGGCAGCATGATGAGTGGATTTAGGTACGACGATTCTAAGTGAAATAAGTCAAACAGAAAACGACACTTATCATAAGATATCACTTATAGAGGAAATGTAAAAACCGCTACACTGGAACTGAATTACAAAACAGAACAGAGTCACACGTTTAGAAAACACACTATGGCTGCTTAACGGGAAAGGTGAGGTGGGGTGATGCGTAAAAGAAGGGTTTCAAATTAGCTCAGATACCGTTCCATAAACCCAATATGTAATCGACAAGACCTACTCCTTGCTCAGTGAACTGGACTCAACACCCCCTATTCAACGCCCAAGAATATATCTGACTAGTAAGAATCTTAAAACCTATGTGTTGATATCCCTCTGTAAGTGAGTCAAGTGGGTGTAAAGCGGCCTAAACACAGCAGTGAAAAGCAGCTAAACCCCATTATAAAAATCAACTACTTTTAAAAACCCGTGAAACAAAGACAGTGAAAGAGAGAGAAATTCTTACAAAATTCGTTCAGGGGCTGTGATGCCACCTGGATTGACCATATCTAGACCCACTGCTGATTGAGACATAAGGGTGAACACTCTTGGGGCTGAGAGGTTTGGTGAGGTTGGGTGAGCAAACGCAGACCCTTTAAAGTAATACTGCGTGGTACCCATCCCATGGGTCCCAAATCTCCAGGTTCAAGGGCATCTTCCTACATCGAAAACATGCATGAGACACCCAGAAGATGGTACACCGTGTGATCGGGAAAGGTTTCTAAAACGCACCTCATTTCTCATGTCCTTGTGCTCGGGTTCGCCATTCCAGCCGCTTTACTAGCAATCTCCCTCCTTGGAGAATCAGCACCTTTAACCTCCTGTTCCGTCCAGGTTGCCATTTGTCCTGAGGATGAACGGGAAGAGGGCCAAACAATGCGAGACTAGCTCTAGGTGTTGGGGCAGGCACAGGTCACTCTATTTTCCCATCAGGAAGAAGAATTAACCAGAGGCTCAGCTTGCCGCCCGGAACCAGAATAGGGCCTGAAGCAATCCTGCGCTTTTGCGGCCAGCTCCCAAAAAAGCGAGTTGAAAAATGGAGCTCAGGGGCACTGCAATTCACAAACCTGCAGAGTTATAACTGATAACTCTCGTCCACAAATATATTGAGGGAAGGCAACGAAGAGGATTTGAAAGCAAGGCAGAATTGCAGGAAACTGATTTCAGGAGGTAGATTCGAATCGCCTTTAAAGCACAGGAAAAGCGGCAAAACCTCGACAATGATGCCCTTGGCCAAAAAGGGCGTATGCGTTTTTTCCTGAATATATTCAGGAAAAAACGCATACGCCCTTTTTGGCCAACCAAGCAACCTGGAAAGGCAAATCAGCGCTACAAAGAAGTCTCGCTTCCCATCGGTCAAAAGGACCATGCTGAATAAAGTGTCAAAACCAGAAATGCAGGGCAGGCCATGGAGAAATGGGAGCCTTGCTACGCTGATGGGCGGGATGTAAATTGCCAACAGCCACTCTGGAGAAGTGTACGGTGTGTCCTGAAACACCTAAAAAACGCAGCTTAGAGAGCATAGGGCACTTCCACTCATGGGCGTATAAATTGGGAAAACTAAAAATCAGCAAGACACAGGCACCCCAAAGTTTAGGGCTGCTCTGCTGACAAGAACCTCCACTTCCTTACACCTTAAATATCCCAGGAAAGAGAAAAATGGATAAAGACGTTGTGGTCCATATGTACAATGGAATATCACTCAGCCATGAAATCAACGTCATAAGGCTAGTGGCAGCATGATGAGTGGATTTAGGCACGACGATTTTAAGTGAAATAAGTCAAACAGAAAACGACACTTATCATAAGATATCACTTATAGAGGGAATGTAAAAACCGCTACACTGGAACTGAATTACAAAACAGAACAGAGTCACACGTTTAGAAAACACACTATGGCTGCTTAACGGGAAAGGTGAGGTGGGGTGATGCGTAAAAGAAGGGTTTCAAATTAGCTCAGATACCGTTCCATAAACCCAATATGTAATAGACAAGACCTACTCCTTGCTCAGTGAACTGGACTCAACACCGCCTATTCAACGCCCAAGAATATATCTGACTAGTAAGAATCTTAAAACCTATGTGTTGATATCCCTTTGTAAGTGAGTCAAGTGGGTGTAAAGCGGCCTAAACACAGCAGTGAAAAGCAGCTAAACCCCATTATAAAAATCAACTACTTTTAAAAACCCGTGAAACAAAGACAGTGAAAGAGAGAGAAATTCTTACAAAATTCGTTCAGGGGCTGTGATGCCACCTGGATTGACCATATCTAGACCCACTGCTGATTGAGACATAAGGGTGAACACTCTTGGGGCTGAGAGGTTTGCTGAGGTTGGGTGAGCAAACGCAGACCCTTTAAAGTAATACTGCGTGGTACCCATCCCATGGGTCCCAAATCTCCAGGTTCAAGGGCATCTTCCTACATCGAAAACATGCATGAGACACCCAGAAGATGGTACACCGTGTGATCGGGAAAGGTTTCTAAAACGCACCTCATTTCTCATGTCCTTGTGCTCGGGTTCGCCATTCCAGCCGCTTTACTAGCAATCTCCCTCCTTGGAGAATCAGCACCTTTAACCTCCTGTTCCGTCCAGGTTGCCATTTGTCCTGAGGATGAACGGGAAGAGGGCCAAACAATGAGAGACTAGCTCTAGGTGTTGGGGCAGGCACAGGTCACTCTATTTTCCCATCAGGAAGAAGAATTAACCAGAGGCTCAGCTTGCCGCCCGGAACCAGAATAGGGCCTGAAGCAATCCTGCGCTTTTGCGGCCAGCTCCCAAAAAAGCGAGTTGAAAAATGGAGCTCAGGGGCACTGCAATTCACAAACCTGCAGAGTTATAACTGATAACTCTCGTCCACAAATATATTGAGGGAAGGCAACGAAGAGGATTTGAAAGCAAGGCAGAATTGCAGGAAACTGATTTCAGGAGGTAGATTCGAATCGCCTTTAAAGCACAGGAAAAGCGGCAAAACCTCGACAATGATGCCCTTGGCCAAAAAGGGCGTATGCGTTTTTTCCTGAATATATTCAGGAAAAAACGCATACGCCCTTTTTGGCCAACCAAGCAACCTGGAAAGGCAAATCAGCGCTACAAAGAAGTCTCGCTTCCCATCGGTCAAAAGGACCATGCTGAATAAAGTGTCAAAACCAGAAATGCAGGGCAGGCCATGGAGAAATGGGAGCCTTGCTACGCTGATGGGCGGGATGTAAATTGCCAACAGCCACTCTGGAGAAGTGTACGGTGTGTCCTGAAACACCTAAAAAACGCAGCTTAGAGAGCGTAGGGCACTTCCACTCATGGGCGTATAAATTGGGAAAACTAAAAATCAGCAAGACACAGGCACCCCAAAGTTTAGGGCTGCTCTGCTGACAAGAACCTCCACTTCCTTACACCTTAAATATCCCAGGAAAGAGAAAAATGGATAAAGACGTTGTGGTCCTTATGTACAATGGAATATCACTCAGCCATGAAATCAACGTCATAAGGCTAGTGGCAGCATGATGAGTGGATTTAGGTACAACGATTCTAAGTGAAATAAGTCAAACAGAAAACG
The DNA here is from genome assembly GCF_028021215.1 of Eschrichtius robustus. NCBI lineage: Eukaryota > Metazoa > Chordata > Mammalia > Artiodactyla > Eschrichtiidae > Eschrichtius > Eschrichtius robustus. The sequence goes on along the minus strand of NC_090824.1, from coordinate 111,705,145 downwards.
ACACTTATCATAAGATATCACTTATAGAGGGAATGTAAAAACCGCTACACTGGAACTGAATTACAAAACAGAACAGAGTCACACGTTTAGAAAACACACTATGGCTGCTTAACGGGAAAGGTGAGGTGGGGTGATGCGTAAAAGAAGGGTTTCAAATTAGCTCAGATACCGTTCCATAAACCCAATATGTAATAGACAAGACCTACTCCTTGCTCAGTGAACTGGACTCAACACCCCCTATTCAACGCCCAAGAATATATCTGACTAGTAAGAATCTTAAAACCTATGTGTTGATATCCCTCTGTAAGTGAGTCAAGTGGGTGTAAAGCGGCCTAAACACAGCAGTGAAAAGCAGCTAAACCCCATTATAAAAATCAACTACTTTTAAAAACCCGTGAAACAAAGACAGTGAAAGAGAGAGAAATTCTTACAAAATTCGTTCAGGGGCTGTGATGCCACCTGGATTGACCATATCTAGACCCACTGCTGATTGAGACATAAGGGTGAACACTCTTGGGGCTGAGAGGTTTGCTGAGGTTGGGTGAGCAAACGCAGACCCTTTAAAGTAATACTGCGTGGTACCCATCCCATGGGTCCCAAATCTCCAGGTTCAAGGGCATCTTCCTACATCGAAAACATGCATGAGACACCCAGAAGATGGTACACCGTGTGATCGGGAAAGGTTTCTAAAACGCACCTCATTTCTCATGTCCTTGTGCTCGGGTTCGCCATTCCAGCCGCTTTACTAGCAATCTCCCTCCTTGGAGAATCAGCACCTTTAACCTCCTGTTCCGTCCAGGTTGCCATTTGTCCTGAGGATGAACGGGAAGAGGGCCAAACAATGAGAGACTAGCTCTAGGTGTTGGGGCAGGCACAGGTCACTCTATTTTCCCATCAGGAAGAAGAATTAACCAGAGGCTCAGCTTGCCGCCCGGAACCAGAATAGGGCCTGAAGCAATCCTGCGCTTTTGCGACCAGCTCCCAAAAAAGCGAGTTGAAAAATGGAGCTCAGGGGCACTGCAATTCACAAACCTGCAGAGTTATAACTGATAACTCTCGTCCACAAATATATTGAGGGAAGGCAACGAAAAGGATTTGAAAGCAAGGCAGAATTGCAGGAACCTGATTTCAGGAGGTAGATTCGAATCGCCTTTAAAGCACAGGAAAAGCGGCAAAACCTCGACAATGATGCCCTTGGCCAAAAAGGGCGTATGCGTTTTTTCCTGAATATATTCAGGAAAAAACGCATACGCCCTTTTTGGCCAACCAAGCAACCTGGAAAGGCAAATCAGCGATACAAAGAAGTCTCGCTCCCCATCGGTCAAAAGGACCATGCTGAATAAAGTGTCAAAACCAGAAATGCAGGGCAGGCCATGGAGAAACGGGAGCCTTGCTACGCTGATGGGCGGGATGTAAATTGCCAACAGCCACTCTGGAGAAGTGTACGGTGTGTCCTGAAACACCTAAAAAACGCAGCTTAGAGAGCGTAGGGCACTTCCACTCATGGGCGTATAAATTGGGAAAACTAAAAATCAGCAAGACACAGTCACCCAAAAGTTTAGGGCTGCTCTGCTGACAAGAACCTCCACTTCCTTACACCTTAAATATCCCAGGAAAGAGAAAAATGGATAAAGACGTTGTGGTCCTTATGTACAATGGAATATCAATAAGCCATGAAATCAACGTCATAAGGCTAGTGGCAGCATGATGAGTGGATTTAGGTACGACGATTCTAAGTGAAATAAGTCAAACAGAAAACGACACTTATCATAAGATATCACTTATAGAGGGAATGTAAAAACCGCTACACTGGAACTGAATTACAAAACAGAACAGAGTCACACGTTTAGAAAACACACTATGGCTGCTTAACGGGAAAGGTGAGGTGGGGTGATGCGTAAAAGAAGGGTTTCAAATTAGCTCAGATACCGTTCCATAAACCCAATATGTAATAGACAAGACCTACTCCTTGCTCAGTGAACTGGACTCAACACCCCCTATTCAACGCCCAAGAATATATCTGACTAGTAAGAATCTTAAAACCTATGTGTTGATATCCCTCTGTAAGTGAGTCAAGTGGGTGTAAAGCGGCCTAAACACAGCAGTGAAAAGCAGCTAAACCCCATTATAAAAATCAACTACTTTTAAAAACCCGTGAAACAAAGACAGTGAAAGAGAGAGAAATTCTTACAAAATTCGTTCAGGGGCTGTGATGCCACCTGGATTGACCATATCTAGACCCACTGCTGATTGAGACATAAGGGTGAACACTCTTGGGGCTGAGAGGTTTGGTGAGGTTGGGTGAGCAAACGCAGACCCTTTAAAGTAATACTGCGTGGTACCCATCCCATGGGTCCCAAATCTCCAGGTTCAAGGGCATCTTCCTACATCGAAAACATGCATGAGACACCCAGAAGATGGTACACCGTGTGATCGGGAAAGGTTTCTAAAACGCACCTCATTTCTCATGTCCTTGTGCTCGGGTTCGCCATTCCAGCCGCTTTACTAGCAATCTCCCTCCTTGGAGAATCAGCACCTTTAACCTCCTGTTCCGTCCAGGTTGCCATTTGTCCTGAGGATGAACGGGAAGAGGGCCAAACAATGAGAGACTAGCTCTAGGTGTTGGGGCAGGCACAGGTCACTTTATTTTCCCATCAGGAAGAAGAATTAACCAGAGGCTCAGCTTGCCGCCCGGAACCAGAATAGGGCCTGAAGCAATCCTGCGCTTTTGCGGCCAGCTCCCAAAAAAGCGAGTTGAAAAATGGAGCTCAGGGGCACTGCAATTCACAAACCTGCAGAGTTATAACTGATAACTCTCGTCCACAAATATATTGAGGGAAGGCAACGAAGAGGATTTGAAAGCAAGGCAGAATTGCAGGAAACTGATTTCAGGAGGTAGATTCGAATCGCCTTTAAAGCACAGGAAAAGCGGCAAAACCTCGACAATGATGCCCTTGGCCAAAAAGGGCGTATGCGTTTTTTCCTGAATATATTCAGGAAAAAACGTATACGCCCTTTTTGGCCAACCAAGCAACCTGGAAAGGCAAATCAGCGCTACAAAGAAGTCTCGCTTCCCATCGGTCAAAAGGACCATGCTGAATAAAGTGTCAAAACCAGAAATGCAGGGCAGGCCATGGAGAAATGGGAGCCTTGCTACGCTGATGGGCGGGATGTAAATTGCCAACAGCCACTCTGGAGAAGTGTACGGTGTGTCCTGAAACACCTAAAAAACGCAGCTTAGAGAGCGTAGGGCACTTCCACTCATGGGCGTATAAATTGGGAAAACTAAAAATCAGCAAGACACAGGCACCCCAAAGTTTAGGGCTGCTCTGCTGACAAGAACCTCCACTTCCTTACACCTTAAATATCCCAGGAAAGAGAAAAATGGATAAAGACGTTGTGGTCCTTATGTACAATGGAATATCACTCAGCCATGAAATCAACGTCATAAGGCTAGTGGCAGCATGATGAGTGGATTTAGGTACAACGATTCTAAGTGAAATAAGTCAAACAGAAAACGACACTTATCATAAGATATCACTTATAGAGGGAATGTAAAAACCGCTACACTGGAACTGAATTACAAAACAGAACAGAGTCACACGTTTAGAAAACACACTATGGCTGCTTAACGGGAAAGGTGAGGTGGGGTGATGCGTAAAAGAAGGGTTTCAAATTAGCTCAGATACCGTTCCATAAACCCAATATGTAATCGACAAGACCTACTCCTTGCTCAGTGAACTGGACTCAACACCCCCTATTCAACGCCCAAGAATATATCTGACTAGTAAGAATCTTAAAACCTATGTGTTGATATCCCTCTGTAAGTGAGTCAAGTGGGTGTAAAGCGGCCTAAACACAGCAGTGAAAAGCAGCTAAACCCCATTATAAAAATCAACTACTTTTAAAAACCCGTGAAACAAAGACAGTGAAAGAGAGAGAAATTCTTACAAAATTCGTTCAGGGGCTGTGATGCCACCTGGATTGACCATATCTAGACCCACTGCTGATTGAGACATAAGGGTGAACACTCTTGGGGCTGAGAGGTTTGCTGAGGTTGGGTGAGCAAACGCAGACCCTTTAAAGTAATACTGCGTGGTACCCATCCCATGGGTCCCAAATCTCCAGGTTCAAGGGCATCTTCCTACATCGAAAACATGCATGAGACACCCAGAAGATGGTACACCGTGTGATCGGGAAAGGTTTCTAAAACGCACCTCATTTCTCATGTCCTTGTACTCGGGTTCGCCATTCCAGCCGCTTTACTAGCAATCTCCCTCCTTGGAGAATAAGCACCTTTAACCTCCTGTTCCGTCCAGGTTGCCATTTATCCTGAGGATGAACGGGAAGAGGGCCAAACAATGAGAGACTAGCTCTAGGTGTTGGGGCAGGCACAGGTCACTCTATTTTCCCATCAGGAAGAAGAATTAACCAGAGGCTCAGCTTGCCGCCCGGAACCAGAATAGGGCCTGAAGCAATCCTGCGCTTTTGCGACCAGCTCCCAAAAAAGCGAGTTGAAAAATGGAGCTCAGGGGCACTGCAATTCACAAACCTGCAGAGTTATAACTGATAACTCTCGTCCACAAATATATTGAGGGAAGGCAACGAAGAGGATTTGAAAGCAAGGCAGAATTGCAGGAACCTGATTTCAGGAGGTAGATTCGAATCGCCTTTAAAGCACAGGAAAAGCGGCAAAACCTCGACAATGATGCCCTTGGCCAAAAAGTGCGTATGCGTTTTTTCCTGAATATATTCAGGAAAAAACGCATACGCCCTTTTTGGCCAACCAAGCAACCTGGAAAGGCAAATCAGCGATACAAAGAAGTCTCGCTCCCCATCGGTCAAAAGGACCATGCTGAATAAAGTGTCAAAACCAGAAATGCAGGGCAGGCCATGGAGAAACGGGAGCCTTGCTACGCTGATGGGCGGGATGTAAATTGCCAACAGCCACTCTGGAGAAGTGTACGGTGTGTCCTGAAACACCTAAAAAACGCAGCTTAGAGAGCGTAGGGCACTTCCACTCATGGGCGTATAAATTGGGAAAACTAAAAATCAGCAAGACACAGTCACCCAAAAGTTTAGGGCTGCTCTGCTGACAAGAACCTCCACTTCCTTACACCTTAAATATCCCAGGAAAGAGAAAAATGGATAAAGACGTTGTGGTCCTTATGTACAATGGAATATCAATAAGCCATGAAATCAACGTCATAAGGCTAGTGGCAGCATGATGAGTGGATTTAGGTACGACGATTCTAAGTGAAATAAGTCAAACAGAAAACGACACTTATCATAAGATATCACTTATAGAGGGAATGTAAAAACCGCTACACTGGAACTGAATTACAAAACAGAACAGAGTCACACGTTTAGAAAACACACTATGGCTGCTTAACGGGAAAGGTGAGGTGGGGTGATGCGTAAAAGAAGGGTTTCAAATTAGCTCAGATACCGTTCCATAAACCCAATATGTAATAGACAAGACCTACTCCTTGCTCAGTGAACTGGACTCAACACCCCCTATTCAACGCCCAAGAATATATCTGACTAGTAAGAATCTTAAAACCTATGTGTTGATATCCCTCTGTAAGTGAGTCAAGTGGGTGTAAAGCGGCCTAAACACAGCAGTGAAAAGCAGCTAAACCCCATTATAAAAATCAACTACTTTTAAAAACCCGTGAAACAAAGACAGTGAAAGAGAGAGAAATTCTTACAAAATTCGTTCAGGGGCTGTGATGCCACCTGGATTGACCATATCTAGACCCACTGCTGATTGAGACATAAGGGTGAACACTCTTGGGGCTGAGAGGTTTGGTGAGGTTGGGTGAGCAAACGCAGACCCTTTAAAGTAATACTGCGTGGTACCCATCCCATGGGTCCCAAATCTCCAGGTTCAAGGGCATCTTCCTACATCGAAAACATGCATGAGACACCCAGAAGATGGTACACCGTGTGATCGGGAAAGGTTTCTAAAACGCACCTCATTTCTCATGTCCTTGTGCTCGGGTTCGCCATTCCAGCCGCTTTACTAGCAATCTCCCTCCTTGGAGAATCAGCACCTTTAACCTCCTGTTCCGTCCAGGTTGCCATTTGTCCTGAGGATGAACGGGAAGAGGGCCAAACAATGAGAGACTAGCTCTAGGTGTTGGGGCAGGCACAGGTCACTTTATTTTCCCATCAGGAAGAAGAATTAACCAGAGGCTCAGCTTGCCGCCCGGAACCAGAATAGGGCCTGAAGCAATCCTGCGCTTTTGCGGCCAGCTCCCAAAAAAGCGAGTTGAAAAATGGAGCTCAGGGGCACTGCAATTCACAAACCTGCAGAGTTATAACTGATAACTCTCGTCCACAAATATATTGAGGGAAGGCAACGAAGAGGATTTGAAAGCAAGGCAGAATTGCAGGAAACTGATTTCAGGAGGTAGATTCGAATCGCCTTTAAAGCACAGGAAAAGCGGCAAAACCTCGACAATGATGCCCTTGGCCAAAAAGGGCGTATGCGTTTTTTCCTGAATATATTCAGGAAAAAACGTATACGCCCTTTTTGGCCAACCAAGCAACCTGGAAAGGCAAATCAGCGCTACAAAGAAGTCTCGCTTCCCATCGGTCAAAAGGACCATGCTGAATAAAGTGTCAAAACCAGAAATGCAGGGCAGGCCATGGAGAAATGGGAGCCTTGCTACGCTGATGGGCGGGATGTAAATTGCCAACAGCCACTCTGGAGAAGTGTACGGTGTGTCCTGAAACACCTAAAAAACGCAGCTTAGAGAGCGTAGGGCACTTCCACTCATGGGCGTATAAATTGGGAAAACTAAAAATCAGCAAGACACAGGCACCCCAAAGTTTAGGGCTGCTCTGCTGACAAGAACCTCCACTTCCTTACACCTTAAATATCCCAGGAAAGAGAAAAATGGATAAAGACGTTGTGGTCCTTATGTACAATGGAATATCACTCAGCCATGAAATCAACGTCATAAGGCTAGTGGCAGCATGATGAGTGGATTTAGGTACAACGATTCTAAGTGAAATAAGTCAAACAGAAAACGACACTTATCATAAGATATCACTTATAGAGGGAATGTAAAAACCGCTACACTGGAACTGAATTACAAAACAGAACAGAGTCACACGTTTAGAAAACACACTATGGCTGCTTAACGGGAAAGGTGAGGTGGGGTGATGCGTAAAAGAAGGGTTTCAAATTAGCTCAGATACCGTTCCATAAACCCAATATGTAATAGACAAGACCTACTCCTTGCTCAGTGAACTGGACTCAACACCCCCTATTCAACGCCCAAGAATATATCTGACTAGTAAGAATCTTAAAACCTATGTGTTGATATCCCTCTGTAAGTGAGTCAAGTGGGTGTAAAGCGGCCTAAACACAGCAGTGAAAAGCAGCTAAACCCCATTATAAAAATCAACTACTTTTAAAAACCCGTGAAACAAAGACAGTGAAAGAGAGAGAAATTCTTACAAAATTCGTTCAGGGGCTGTGATGCCACCTGGATTGACCATATCTAGACCCACTGCTGATTGAGACATAAGGGTGAACACTCTTGGGGCTGAGAGGTTTGCTGAGGTTGGGTGAGCAAACGCAGACCCTTTAAAGTAATACTGCGTGGTACCCATCCCATGGGTCCCAAATCTCCAGGTTCAAGGGCATCTTCCTACATCGAAAACATGCATGAGACACCCAGAAGATGGTACACCGTGTGATCGGGAAAGGTTTCTAAAACGCACCTCATTTCTCATGTCCTTGTACTCGGGTTCGCCATTCCAGCCGCTTTACTAGCAATCTCCCTCCTTGGAGAATAAGCACCTTTAACCTCCTGTTCCGTCCAGGTTGCCATTTATCCTGAGGATGAACGGGAAGAGGGCCAAACAATGAGAGACTAGCTCTAGGTGTTGGGGCAGGCACAGGTCACTCTATTTTCCCATCAGGAAGAAGAATTAACCAGAGGCTCAGCTTGCCGCCCGGAACCAGAATAGGGCCTGAAGCAATCCTGCGCTTTTGCGACCAGCTCCCAAAAAAGCGAGTTGAAAAATGGAGCTCAGGGGCACTGCAATTCACAAACCTGCAGAGTTATAACTGATAACTCTCGTCCACAAATATATTGAGGGAAGGCAACGAAGAGGATTTGAAAGCAAGGCAGAATTGCAGGAAACTGATTTCAGGAGGTAGATTCGAATCGCCTTTAAAGCACAGGAAAAGCGGCAAAACCTCGACAATGATGCCCTTGGCCAAAAAGGGCGTATGCGTTTTTTCCTGAATATATTCAGGAAAAAACGCATACGCCCTTTTTGGCCAACCAAGCAACCTGGAAAGGCAAATCAGCGCTACAAAGAAGTCTCGCTTCCCATCGGTCAAAAGGACCATGCTGAATAAAGTGTCAAAACCAGAAATGCAGGGCAGGCCATGGAGAAATGGGAGCCTTGCTACGCTGATGGGCGGGATGTAAATTGCCAACAGCCACTCTGGAGAAGTGTACGGTGTGTCCTGAAACACCTAAAAAACGCAGCTTAGAGAGCGTAGGGCACTTCCACTCATGGGCGTATAAATTGGGAAAACTAAAAATCAGCAAGACACAGGCACCCCAAAGTTTAGGGCTGCTCTGCTGACAAGAACCTCCACTTCCTTACACCTTAAATATCCCAGGAAAGAGAAAAATGGATAAAGACGTTGTGGTCCTTATGTACAATGGAATATCACTCAGCCATGAAATCAACGTCATAAGGCTAGTGGCAGCATGATGAGTGGATTTAGGTACGACGATTTTAAGTGAAATAAGTCAAACAGAAAACGACACTTATCATAAGATATCACTTATAGAGGGAATGTAAAAACCGCTACACTGGAACTGAATTACAAAACAGAACAGAGTCACACGTTTAGAAAACACACTATGGCTGCTTAACGGGAAAGGTGAGGTGGGGTGATGCGTAAAAGAAGGGTTTCAAATTAGCTCAGATACCGTTCCATAAACCCAATATGTAATCGACAAGACCTACTCCTTGCTCAGTGAACTGGACTCAACACCCCCTATTCAACGCCCAAGAATATATCTGACTAGTAAGAATCTTAAAACCTATGTGTTGATATCCCTCTGTAAGTGAGTCAAGTGGGTGTAAAGCGGCCTAAACACAGCAGTGAAAAGCAGCTAAACCCCATTATAAAAATCAACTACTTTTAAAAACCCGTGAAACAAAGACAGTGAAAGAGAGAGAAATTCTTACAAAATTCGTTCAGGGGCTGTGATGCCACCTGGATTGACCATATCTAGACCCACTGCTGATTGAGACATAAGGGTGAACACTCTTGGGGCTGAGAGGTTTGCTGAGGTTGGGTGAGCAAACGCAGACCCTTTAAAGTAATACTGCGTGGTACCCATCCCATGGGTCCCAAATCTCCAGGTTCAAGGGCATCTTCCTACATCGAAAACATGCATGAGACACCCAGAAGATGGTACACCGTGTGATCGGGAAAGGTTTCTAAAACGCACCTCATTTCTCATGTCCTTGTGCTCGGGTTCGCCATTCCAGCCGCTTTACTAGCAATCTCCCTCCTTGGAGAATCAGCACCTTTAACCTCCTGTTCCGTCCAGGTTGCCATTTGTCCTGAGGATGAACGGGAAGAGGGCCAAACAATGAGAGACTAGCTCTAGGTGCTGGGGCAGGCACAGGTCACTCTATTTTCCCATCAGGAAGAAGAATTAACCAGAGGCTCAGCTTGCCGCCCGGAACCAGAATAGGGCCTGAAGCAATCCTGCGCTTTTGCGACCAGCTCCCAAAAAAGCGAGTTGAAAAATGGAGCTCAGGGGCACTGCAATTCACAAACCTGCAGAGTTATAACTGATAACTCTCGTCCACAAATATATTGAGGGAAGGCAACGAAGAGGATTTGAAAGCAAGGCAGAATTGCAGGAAACTGATTTCAGGAGGTAGATTCGAATCGCCTTTAAAGCACAGGAAAAGCGGCAAAACCTCGACAATGATGCCCTTGGCCAAAAAGGGCGTATGTGTTTTTTCCTGAATATATTCAGGAAAAAACGTATACGCCCTTTTTGGCCAACCAAGCAACCTGGAAAGGCAAATCAGCGATACAAAGAAGTCTCGCTCCCCATCGGTCAAAAGGACCATGCTGAATAAAGTGTCAAAACCAGAAATGCAGGGCAGGCCATGGAGAAACGGGAGCCTTGCTACGCTGATGGGCGGGATGTAAATTGCCAACAGCCACTCTGGAGAAGTGTACGGTGTGTCCTGAAACACCTAAAAAACGCAGCTTAGAGAGCGTAGGGCACTTCCACTCATGGGCGTATAAATTGGGAAAACTAAAAATCAGCAAGACACAGGCACCCCAAAGTTTAGGGCTGCTCTGCTGACAAGAACCTCCACTTCCTTACACCTTAAATATCCCAGGAAAGAGAAAAATGGATAAAGACGTTGTGGTCCTTATGTACAATGGAATATCACTCAGCCATGAAATCAACATCATAAGGCTAGTGGCAGCATGATGAGTGGATTTAGGTACGACGATTCTAAGTGAAATAAGTCAAACAGAAAACGACACTTATCATAAGATATCACTTATAGAGGGAATGTAAAAACCGCTACACTGGAACTGAATTACAAAACAGAACAGAGTCACACGTTTAGAAAACACACTATGGCTGCTTAACGGGAAAGGTGAGGTGGGGTGATGCGTAAAAGAAGGGTTTCAAATTAGCTCAGATACCGTTCCATAAACCCAATATGTAATAGACAAGACCTACTCCTTGCTCAGTGAACTTGACTCAACACCCCCTATTCAACGCCCAAGAATATATCTGACTAGTAAGAATCTTAAAACCTATGTGTTGATATCCCTCTGTAAGTGAGTCAAGTGGGTGTAAAGCGGCCTAAACACAGCAGTGAAAAGCAGCTAAACCCCATTATAAAAATCAACTACTTTTAAAAACCCGTGAAACAAAGACAGTGAAAGAGAGAGAAATTCTTACAAAATTCGTTCAGGGGCTGTGATGCCACCTGGATTGACCATATCTAGACCCACTGCTGATTGAGACATAAGGGTGAACACTCTTGGGGCTGAGAGGTTTGCTGAGGTTGGGTGAGCAAACGCAGACCCTTTAAAGTAATACTGCGTGGTACCCATCCCATGGGTCCCAAATCTCCAGGTTCAAGGGCATCTTCCTACATCGAAAACATGCATGAGACACCCAGAAGATGGTACACCGTGTGATCGGGAAAGGTTTCTAAAACGCACCTCATTTCTCATGTCCTTGTTCTCGGGTTCGCCATTCCAGCCGCTTTACTAGCAATCTCCCTCCTTGGAGAATCAGCACCTTTAACCTCCTGTTCCGTCCAGGTTGCCATTTGTCCTGAGGATGAACGGGAAGAGGGCCAAACAATGAGAGACTAGCTCTAGGTGTTGGGGCAGGCACAGGTCACTCTATTTTCCCATCAGGAAGAAGAATTAACCAGAGGCTCAGCTTGCCGCCCGGAACCAGAATAGGGCCTTAAGCAATCCTGCGCTTTTGCGACCAGCTCCCAAAAAAGCGAGTTGAAAAATGGAGCTCAGGGGCACTGCAATTCACAAACCTGCAGAGTTATAACTGATAACTCTCGTCCACAAATATATTGAGGGAAGGCAACGAAGAGGATTTGAAAGCAAGGCAGAATTGCAGGAAACTGATTTCAGGAGGTAGATTCGAATCGCCTTTAAAGCACAGGAAAAGCGGCAAAACCTCGACAATGATGCCCTTGGCCAAAAAGGGCGTATGCGTTTTTTCCTGAATATATTCAGGAAAAAACGCATACGCCCTTTTTGGCCAACCAAGCAACCTGGAAAGGCAAATCAGCGCTACAAAGAAGTCTCGCTCCCCATCGGTCAAAAGGACCATGCTGAATAAAGTGTCAAAACCAGAAATGCAGGGCAGGCCATGGAGAAACGGGAGCCTTGCTACGCTGATGGGCGGGATGTAAATTGCCAACAGCCACTCTGGAGAAGTGTACGGTGTGTCCTGAAACACCTAAAAAACGCAGCTTAGAGAGCGTAGGGCACTTCCACTCATGGGCGTATAAATTGGGAAAACTAAAAATCAGCAAGACACAGTCACCCCAAAGTTTAGGGCTGCTCCGCTGACAAGAACCTCCACTTCCTTACACCTTAAATATCCCAGGAAAGAGAAAAATGGATAAAGACGTTGTGGTCCTTATGTACAATGGAATATCACTCAGCCATGAAATCAACGTCATAAGGCTAGTGGCAGCATGATGAGTGGATTTAGGTACGACGATTCTAAGTGAAATAAGTCAAACAGAAAACGACACTTATCATAAGATATCACTTATAGAGGGAAAGTAAAAACCGCTACACTGGAACTGAATTACAAAACAGAACAGAGTCACACGTTTAGAAAACACACTATGGCTGCTTAACGGGAAAGGTGAGGTGGGGTGATGCGTAAAAGAAGGGTTTCAAATTAGCTCAGATACCGTTCCATAAACCCAATATGTAATAGACAAGACCTACTCCTTGCTCAGTGAACTGGACTCAACACCCCCTATTCAACGCCCAAGAATATATCTGACTAGTAAGAATCTTAAAACCTATGTGTTGATATCCCTCTGTAAGTGAGTCAAGTGGGTGTAAAGCGGCCTAAACACAGCAGTGAAAAGCAGCTAAACCCCATTATAAAAATCAACTACTTTTAAAAACCCGTGAAACAAAGACAGTGAAAGAGAGAGAAATTCTTACAAAATTCGTTCAGGGGCTGTGATGCCACCTGGATTGACCATATCTAGACCCACTGCTGATTGAGACATAAGGGTGAACACTCTTGGGGCTGAGAGGTTTGGTGAGGTTGGGTGAGCAAACGCAGACCCTTTAAAGTAATACTGCGTGGTACCCATCCCATGGGTCCCAAATCTCCAGGTTCAAGGGCATCTTCCTACATCGAAAACATGCATGAGACACCCAGAAGATGGTACACCGTGTGATCGGGAAAGGTTTCTAAAACGCACCTCATTTCTCATGTCCTTGTGCTCGGGTTCGCCATTCCAGCCGCTTTACTAGCAATCTCCCTCCTTGGAGAATCAGCACCTTTAACCTCCTGTTCCGTCCAGGTTGCCATTTGTCCTGAGGATGAACGGGAAGAGGGCCAAACAATGAGAGACTAGCTCTAGGTGTTGGGGCAGGCACAGGTCACTCTATTTTCCCATCAGGAAGAAGAATTAACCAGAGGCTCAGCTTGCCGCCCGGAACCAGAATAGGGCCTGAAGCAATCCTGCGCTTTTGCGGCCAGCTCCCAAAAAAGCGAGTTGAAAAATGGAGCTCAGGGGCACTGCAATTCACAAACCTGCAGAGTTATAACTGATAACTCTCGTCCACAAATATATTGAGGGAAGGCAACGAAGAGGATTTGAAAGCAAGGCAGAATTGCAGGAAACTGATTTCAGGAGGTAGATTCGAATCGCCTTTAAAGCACAGGAAAAGCGGCAAAACCTCGACAATGATGCCCTTGGCCAAAAAGGGCGTATGCGTTTTTTCCTGAATATATTCAGGAAAAAACGCATACGCCCTTTTTGGCCAACCAAGCAACCTGGAAAGGCAAATCAGCGCTACAAAGAAGTCTCGCTTCCCATCGGTCAAAAGGACCATGCTGAATAAAGTGTCAAAACCAGAAATGCAGGGCAGGCCATGGAGAAATGGGAGCCTTGCTACGCTGATGGGCGGGATGTAAATTGCCAACAGCCACTCTGGAGAAGTGTACGGTGTGTCCTGAAACACCTAAAAAACGCAGCTTAGAGAGCGTAGGGCACTTCCACTCATGGGCGTATAAATTGGGAAAACTAAAAATCAGCAAGACACAGGCACCCCAAAGTTTAGGGCTGCTCTGCTGACAAGAACCTCCACTTCCTTACACCTTAAATATCCCAGGAAAGAGAAAAATGGATAAAGACGTTGTGGTCCTTATGTACAATGGAATATCACTCAGCCATGAAATCAACGTCATAAGGCTAGTGGCAGCATGATGAGTGGATTTAGGTACGACGATTTTAAGTGAAATAAGTCAAACAGAAAACGACACTTATCATAAGATATCACTTATAGAGGGAATGTAAAAACCGCTACACTGGAACTGAATTACAAAACAGAACAGAGTCACACGTTTAGAAAACACACTATGGCTGCTTAACGGGAAAGGTGAGGTGGGGTGATGCGTAAAAGAAGGGTTTCAAATTAGCTCAGATACCGTTCCATAAACCCAATATGTAATCGACAAGACCTACTCCTTGCTCAGTGAACTGGACTCAACACCCCCTATTCAACGCCCAAGAATATATCTGACTAGTAAGAATCTTAAAACCTATGTGTTGATATCCCTCTGTAAGTGAGTCAAGTGGGTGTAAAGCGGCCTAAACACAGCAGTGAAAAGCAGCTAAACCCCATTATAAAAATCAACTACTTTTAAAAACCCGTGAAACAAAGACAGTGAAAGAGAGAGAAATTCTTACAAAATTCGTTCAGGGGCTGTGATGCCACCTGGATTGACCATATCTAGACCCACTGCTGATTGAGACATAAGGGTGAACACTCTTGGGGCTGAGAGGTTTGCTGAGGTTGGGTGAGCAAACGCAGACCCTTTAAAGTAATACTGCGTGGTACCCATCCCATGGGTCCCAAATCTCCAGGTTCAAGGGCATCTTCCTACATCGAAAACATGCATGAGACACCCAGAAGATGGTACACCGTGTGATCGGGAAAGGTTTCTAAAACGCACCTCATTTCTCATGTCCTTGTGCTCGGGTTCGCCATTCCAGCCGCTTTACTAGCAATCTCCCTCCTTGGAGAATCAGCACCTTTAACCTCCTGTTCCGTCCAGGTTGCCATTTGTCCTGAGGATGAACGGGAAGAGGGCCAAACAATGAGAGACTAGCTCTAGGTGTTGGGGCAGGCACAGGTCACTCTATTTTCCCATCAGGAAGAAGAATTAACCAGAGGCTCAGCTTGCCGCCCGGAACCAGAATAGGGCCTGAAGCAATCCTGCGCTTTTGCGGCCAGCTCCCAAAAAAGCGAGTTGAAAAATGGAGCTCAGGGGCACTGCAATTCACAAACCTGCAGAGTTATAACTGATAACTCTCGTCCACAAATATATTGAGGGAAGGCAACGAAGAGGATTTGAAAGCAAGGCAGAATTGCAGGAAACTGATTTCAGGAGGTAGATTCGAATCGCCTTTAAAGCACAGGAAAAGCGGCAAAACCTCGACAATGATGCCCTTGGCCAAAAAGGGCGTATGCGTTTTTTCCTGAATATATTCAGGAAAAAACGCATACGCCCTTTTTGGCCAACCAAGCAACCTGGAAAGGCAAATCAGCGCTACAAAGAAGTCTCGCTTCCCATCGGTCAAAAGGACCATGCTGAATAAAGTGTCAAAACCAGAAATGCAGGGCAGGCCATGGAGAAATGGGAGCCTTGCTACGCTGATGGGCGGGATGTAAATTGCCAACAGCCACTCTGGAGAAGTGTACGGTGTGTCCTGAAACACCTAAAAAACGCAGCTTAGAGAGCGTAGGGCACTTCCACTCATGGGCGTATAAATTGGGAAAACTAAAAATCAGCAAGACACAGGCACCCCAAAGTTTAGGGCTGCTCTGCTGACAAGAACCTCCACTTCCTTACACCTTAAATATCCCAGGAAAGAGAAAAATGGATAAAGACGTTGTGGTCCTTATGTACAATGGAATATCACTCAGCCATGAAATCAACGTCATAAGGCTAGTGGCAGCATGATGAGTGGATTTAGGTACGACGATTTTAAGTGAAATAAGTCAAACAGAAAACGACACTTATCATAAGATATCACTTATAGAGGGAATGTAAAAACCGCTACACTGGAACTGAATTACAAAACAGAACAGAGTCACACGTTTAGAAAACACACTATGGCTGCTTAACGGGAAAGGTGAGGTGGGGTGATGCGTAAAAGAAGGGTTTCAAATTAGCTCAGATACCGTTCCATAAACCCAATATGTAATCGACAAGACCTACTCCTTGCTCAGTGAACTGGACTCAACACCCCCTATTCAACGCCCAAGAATATATCTGACTAGTAAGAATCTTAAAACCTATGTGTTGATATCCCTCTGTAAGTGAGTCAAGTGGGTGTAAAGCGGCCTAAACACAGCAGTGAAAAGCAGCTAAACCCCATTATAAAAATCAACTACTTTTAAAAACCCGTGAAACAAAGACAGTGAAAGAGAGAGAAATTCTTACAAAATTCGTTCAGGGGCTGTGATGCCACCTGGATTGACCATATCTAGACCCACTGCTGATTGAGACATAAGGGTGAACACTCTTGGGGCTGAGAGGTTTGCTGAGGTTGGGTGAGCAAACGCAGACCCTTTAAAGTAATACTGCGTGGTACCCATCCCATGGGTCCCAAATCTCCAGGTTCAAGGGCATCTTCCTACATCGAAAACATGCATGAGACACCCAGAAGATGGTACACCGTGTGATCGGGAAAGGTTTCTAAAACGCACCTCATTTCTCATGTCCTTGTGCTCGGGTTCGCCATTCCAGCCGCTTTACTAGCAATCTCCCTCCTTGGAGAATCAGCACCTTTAACCACCTGTTCCGTCCAGGTTGCCATTTGTCCTGAGGATGAACGGGAAGAGGGCCAAACAATGAGAGACTAGCTCTAGGTGTTGGGGCAGGCACAGGTCACTCTATTTTCCCATCAGGAAGAAGAATTAACCAGAGGCTCAGCTTGCCGCCCGGAACCAGAATAGGGCCTGAAGCAATCCTGCGCTTTTGCGACCAGCTCCCAAAAAAGCGAGTTGAAAAATGGAGCTCAGGGGCACTGCAATTCACAAACCTGCAGAGTTATAACTGATAACTCTCGTCCACAAATATATTGAGGGAAGGCAACGAAGAGGATTTGAAAGCAAGGCAGAATTGCAGGAAACTGATTTCAGGAGGTAGATTCGAATCGCCTTTAAAGCACAGGAAAAGCGGCAAAACCTCGACAATGATGCCCTTGGCCAAAAAGGGCGTATGTGTTTTTTCCTGAATATATTCAGGAAAAAACGTATACGCCCTTTTTGGCCAACCAAGCAACCTGGAAAGGCAAATCAGCGATACAAAGAAGTCTCGCTCCCCATCGGTCAAAAGGACCATGCTGAATAAAGTGTCAAAACCAGAAATGCAGGGCAGGCCATGGAGAAACGGGAGCCTTGCTACGCTGATGGGCGGGATGTAAATTGCCAACAGCCACTCTGGAGAAGTGTACGGTGTGTCCTGAAACACCTAAAAAACGCAGCTTAGAGAGCGTAGGGCACTTCCACTCATGGGCGTATAAATTGGGAAAACTAAAAATCAGCAAGACACAGGCACCCCAAAGTTTAGGGCTGCTCTGCTGACAAGAACCTCCACTTCCTTACACCTTAAATATCCCAGGAAAGAGAAAAATGGATAAAGACGTTGTGGTCCTTATGTACAATGGAATATCAATCAGCCATGAAATCAACGTCATAAGGCTAGTGGCAGCATGATGAGTGGATTTAGGTACGACGATTCTAAGTGAAATAAGTCAAACAGAAAACGACACTTATCATAAGATATCACTTATAGAGGGAATGTAAAAACCGCTACACTGGAACTGAATTACAAAACAGAACAGAGTCACACGTTTAGAAAACACACTATGGCTGCTTAACGGGAAAGGTGAGGTGGGGTGATGCGTAAAAGAAGGGTTTCAAATTAGCTCAGATACCGTTCCATAAACCCAATATGTAATCGACAAGACCTACTCCTTGCTCAGTGAACTGGACTCAACACCCCCTATTCAACGCCCAAGAATATATCTGACTAGTAAGAATCTTAAAACCTATGTGTTGATATCCCTCTGTAAGTGAGTCAAGTGGGTGTAAAGCGGCCTAAACACAGCAGTGAAAAGCAGCTAAACCCCATTATAAAAATCAACTACTTTTAAAAACCCGTGAAACAAAGACAGTGAAAGAGAGAGAAATTCTTACAAAATTCGTTCAGGGGCTGTGATGCCACCTGGATTGACCATATCTAGACCCACTGCTGATTGAGACATAAGGGTGAACACTCTTGGGGCTGAGAGGTTTGCTGAGGTTGGGTGAGCAAACGCAGACCCTTTAAAGTAATACTGCGTGGTACCCATCCCATGGGTCCCAAATCTCCAGGTTCAAGGGCATCTTCCTACATCGAAAACATGCATGAGACACCCAGAAGATGGTACACCGTGTGATCGGGAAAGGTTTCTAAAACGCACCTCATTTCTCATGTCCTTGTGCTCGGGTTCGCCATTCCAGCCGCTTTACTAGCAATCTCCCTCCTTGGAGAATCAGCACCTTTAACCTCCTGTTCCGTCCAGGTTGCCATTTGTCCTGAGGATGAACGGGAAGAGGGCCAAACAATGAGAGACTAGCTCTAGGTGTTGGGGCAGGCACAGGTCACTCTATTTTCCCATCAGGAAGAAGAATTAACCAGAGGCTCAGCTTGCCGCCCGGAACCAGAATAGGGCCTGAAGCAATCCTGCGCTTTTGCGGCCAGCTCCCAAAAAAAGCGAGTTGAAAAATGGAGCTCAGGGGCACTGCAATTCACAAACCTGCAGAGTTATAACTGATAACTCTCGTCCACAAATATATTAAGGGAAGGCAACGAAGAGGATTTGAAAGCAAGGCAGAATTGCAGGAAACTGATTTCAGGAGGTAGATTCGAATCGCCTTTAAAGCACAGGAAAAGCGGCAAAACCTCGACAATGATGCCCTTGGCCAAAAAGGGCGTATGCGTTTTTTCCTGAATATATTCAGGAAAAAACGCATACGCCCTTTTTGGCCAACCAAGCAACCTGGAAAGGCAAATCAGCGCTACAAAGAAGTCTCGCTTCCCATCGGTCAAAAGGACCATGCTGAATAAAGTGTCAAAACCAGAAATGCAGGGCAGGCCATGGAGAAATGGGAGCCTTGCTACGCTGATGGGCGGGATGTAAATTGCCAACAGCCACTCTGGAGAAGTGTACGGTGTGTCCTGAAACACCTAAAAAACGCAGCTTAGAGAGCGTAGGGCACTTCCACTCATGGGCGTATAAATTGGGAAAACTAAAAATCAGCAAGACACAGGCACCCCAAAGTTTAGGGCTGCTCTGCTGACAAGAACCTCCACTTCCTTACACCTTAAATATCCCAGGAAAGAGAAAAATGGATAAAGACGTTGTGGTCCTTATGTACAATGGAATATCACTCAGCCATGAAATCAACGTCATAAGGCTAGTGGCAGCATGATGAGTGGATTTAGGTACGACGATTTTAAGTGAAATAAGTCAAACAGAAAACGACACTTATCATAAGATATCACTTATAGAGGGAATGTAAAAACCGCTACACTGGAACTGAATTACAAAACAGAACAGAGTCACACGTTTAGAAAACACACTATGGCTGCTTAACGGGAAAGGTGAGGTGGGGTGATGCGTAAAAGAAGGGTTTCAAATTAGCTCAGATACCGTTCCATAAACCCAATATGTAATAGACAAGACCTACTCCTTGCTCAGTGAACTGGACTCAACACCCCCTATTCAACGCCCAAGATTATATCTGACTAGTAAGAATCTTAAAACCTATGTGTTGATATCCCTCTGTAAGTGAGTCAAGTGGGTGTAAAGCGGCCTAAACACAGCAGTGAAAAGCAGCTAAACCCCATTATAAAAATCAACTACTTTTAAAAACCCGTGAAACAAAGACAGTGAAAGAGAGAGAAATTCTTACAAAATTCGTTCAGGGGCTGTGATGCCACCTGGATTGACCATATCTAGACCCACTGCTGATTGAGACATAAGGGTGAACACTCTTGGGGCTGAGAGGTTTGCTGAGGTTGGGTGAGCAAACGCAGACCCTTTAAAGTAATACTGCGTGGTACCCATCCCATGGGTCCCAAATCTCCAGGTTCAAGGGCATCTTCCTACATCGAAAACATGCATGAGACACCCAGAAGATGGTACACCGTGTGATCGGGAAAGGTTTCTAAAACGCACCTCAATTCTCATGTCCTTGTGCTCGGGTTCGCCATTCCAGCCGCTTTACTAGCAATCTCCCTCCTTGGAGAATCAGCACCTTTAACCTCCTGTTCCGTCCAGGTTGCCATTTGTCCTGAGGATGAACGGGAAGAGGGCCAAACAATGAGAGACTAGCTCTAGGTGTTGGGGCAGGCACAGGTCACTCTATTTTCCCATCAGGAAGAAGAATTAACCAGAGGCTCAGCTTGCCGCCCGGAACCAGAATAGGGCCTGAAGCAATCCTGCGCTTTTGCGGCCAGCTCCCAAAAAAAGCGAGTTGAAAAATGGAGCTCAGGGGCACTGCAATTCACAAACCTGCAGAGTTATAACTGATAACTCTCGTCCACAAATATATTAAGGGAAGGCAACGAAGAGGATTTGAAAGCAAGGAAGAATTGCAGGAAACTGATTTCAGGAGGTAGATTCGAATCGCCTTTAAAGCACAGGAAAAGCGGCAAAACCTCGACAATGATGCCCTTGGCCAAAAAGGGCGTATGCGTTTTTTCCTGAATATATTCAGGAAAAAACGCATACGCCCTTTTTGGCCAACCAAGCAACCTGGAAAGGCAAATCAGCGCTACAAAGAAGTCTCGCTTCCCATCGGTCAAAAGGACCATGCTGAATAAAGTGTCAAAACCAGAAATGCAGGGCAGGCCATGGAGAAATGGGAGCCTTGCTACGCTGATGGGCGGGATGTAAATTGCCAACAGCCACTCTGGAGAAGTGTACGGTGTGTCCTGAAACACCTAAAAAACGCAGCTTAGAGAGCGTAGGGCACTTCCACTCATGGGCGTATAAATTGGGAAAACTAAAAATCAGCAAGACACAGGCACCCCAAAGTTTAGGGCTGCTCTGCTGACAAGAACCTCCACTTCCTTACACCTTAAATATCCCAGGAAAGAGAAAAATGGATAAAGACGTTGTGGTCCTTATGTACAATGGAATATCAATCAGCCATGAAACCAACGTCATAAGGCTAGTGGCAGCATGATGAGTGGATTTAGGTACGACGATTCTATGTGAAATAAGTCAAACAGAAAACGACACTTATCATAAGATATCACTTATAGAGGGAATGTAAAAACCGCTACACTGGAACTGAATTACAAAACAGAACAGTGTCACACGTTTAGAAAACACACTATGGCTGATTAACGGGAAAGGTGAGGTGGGGTGATGCGTAAAAGAAGGGTTTCAAATTAGCTCAGATATCGTTCCATAAACCCAATATGTAATCGACAAGACCTACTCCTTGCTCAGTGAACTGGACTCAACACCCCCTATTCAACGCCCAAGAATATATCTGACTAGTAAGAATCTTAAAACCTATGTGTTGATATCCCTCTGTAAGTGAGTCAAGTGGGTGTAAAGCGGCCTAAACACAGCAGTGAAAAGCAGCTAAACCCCATTATAAAAATCAACTACTTTTAAAAACCCGTGAAACAAAGACAGTGAAAGAGAGAAATTCTTACAAAATTCGTTCAGGGGCTGTGATGCCACCTGGATTGACCATATCTAGACCCACTTCTGATTGAGACATAAGTGTGAACACTCTTGGGGCTGAGAGGTTTGGTGAGGTTGGGTGAGCAAACGCAGACCCTTTAAAGTAATACTGCGTGGTACCCATCCCATGGGTCCCAAATCTCCAGGTTCAAGGGCATCTTCCTACATCGAAAACATGCATGAGACACCCAGAAGATGGTACACCGTGTGATCGGGAAAGGTTTCTAAAACGCACCTCATTTCTCATGTCCTTGTGCTCGGGTTCGCCATTCCAGCCGCTTTACTAGCAATCTCCCTCCTTGGAGAATCAGCACCTTTCACCTCCTGTTCCGTCCAGGTTGCCATTTGTCCTGAGGATGAACGGGAAGAGGGCCAAACAATGAGAGACTAGCTCTAGGTGTTGGGGCAGGCACAGGTCACTCTATTTTCCCATCAGGAAGAAGAATTAACCAGAGGCTCAGCTTGCCGCCCGGAACCAGAATAGGGCCTGAAGCAATCCTGCGCTTTTGCGGCCAGCTCCCAAAAAAGCGAGTTGAAAAATGGAGCTCAGGGGCACTGCAATTCACAAACCTGCAGAGTTATAACTGATAACTCTCGTCCACAAATATATTGAGGGAAGGCAACGAAGAGGATTTGAAAGCAAGGCAGAATTGCAGGAAACTGATTTCAGGAGGTAGATTCGAATCGCCTTTAAAGCACAGGAAAAGCGGCAAAACCTCGACAATGATGCCCTTGGCCAAAAAGGGCGTATGCGTTTTTTCCTGAATATATTCAGGAAAAAACGCATACGCCCTTTTTGGCCAACCAAGCAACCTGGAAAGGCAAATCAGCGCTACAAAGAAGTCTCGCTTCCCATCGGTCAAAAGGACCATGCTGAATAAAGTGTCAAAACCAGAAATGCAGGGCAGGCCATGGAGAAATGGGAGCCTTGCTACGCTGATGGGCGGGATGTAAATTGCCAACAGCCACTCTGGAGAAGTGTACGGTGTGTCCTGAAACACCTAAAAAACGCAGCTTAGAGAGCGTAGGGCACTTCCACTCATGGGCGTATAAATTGGGAAAACTAAAAATCAGCAAGACACAGGCACCCCAAAGTTTAGGGCTGCTCTGCTGACAAGAACCTCCACTTCCTTACACCTTAAATATCCCAGGAAAGAGAAAAATGGATAAAGACGTTGTGGTCCTTATGTACAATGGAATATCACTCAGCCATGAAATCAACGTCATAAGGCTAGTGGCAGCATGATGAGTGGATTTAGGTATGACGATTTTAAGTGAAATAAGTCAAACAGAAAACGACACTTATCATAAGATATCACTTATAGAGGGAATGTAAAAACCGCTACACTGGAACTGAATTACAAAACAGAACAGAGTCACACGTTTAGAAAACACACTATGGCTGCTTAACGGGAAAGGTGAGGTGGGGTGATGCGTAAAAGAAGGGTTTCAAATTAGCTCAGATACCGTTCCATAAACCCAATATGTAATAGACAAGACCTACTCCTTGCTCAGTGAACTGGACTCAACACCCCCTATTCAACGCCCAAGAATATATCTGACTAGTAAGAATCTTAAAACCTATGTGTTGATATCCCTCTGTAAGTGAGTCAAGTGGGTGTAAAGCGGCCTAAACACAGCAGTGAAAAGCAGCTAAACCCCATTATAAAAATCAACTACTTTTAAAAACCCGTGAAACAAAGACAGTGAAAGAGAGAGAAATTCTTACAAAATTCGTTCGGGGCTGTGATGCCACCTGGATTGACCATATCTAGACCCACTGCTGATTGAGACATAAGGGTGAACACTCTTGGGGCTGAGAGGTTTGCTGAGGTTGGGTGAGCAAACGCAGACCCTTTAAAGTAATACTGCGTGGTACCCATCCCATGGGTCCCAAATCTCCAGGTTCAAGGGCATCTTCCTACATCGAAAACATGCATGAGACACCCAGAAGATGGTACACCGTGTGATCGGGAAAGGTTTCTAAAACGCACCTCATTTCTCATGTCCTTGTGCTCGGGTTCGCCATTCCAGCCGCTTTACTAGCAATCTCCCTCCTTGGAGAATCAGCACCTTTCACCTCCTGTTCCGTCCAGGTTGCCATTTGTCCTGAGGATGAACGGGAAGAGGGCCAAACAATGAGAGACTAGCTCTAGGTGTTGGGGCAGGCACAGGTCACTCTATTTTCCCATCAGGAAGAAGAATTAACCAGAGGCTCAGCTTGCCGCCCGGAACCAGAATAGGGCCTGAAGCAATCCTGCGCTTTTGCGACCAGCTCCCAAAAAAGCGAGTTGAAAAATGGAGCTCAGGGGCACTGCAATTCACAAACCTGCAGAGTTATAACTGATAACTCTCGTCCACAAATATATTGAGGGAAGGCAACGAAGAGGATTTGAAAGCAAGGCAGAATTGCAGGAACCTGATTTCAGGAGGTAGATTCGAATCGCCTTTAAAGCACAGGAAAAGCGGCAAAACCTCGACAATGATGCCCTTGGCCAAAAAGTGCGTATGTGTTTTTTCCTGAATATATTCAGGAAAAAACGTATACGCCCTTTTTGGCCAACCAAGCAACCTGGAAAGGCAAATCAGCGATACAAAGAAGTCTCGCTCCCCATCGGTCAAAAGGACCATGCTGAATAAAGTGTCAAAACCAGAAATGCAGGGCAGGCCATGGAGAAACGGGAGCCTTGCTACGCTGATGGGCGGGATGTAAATTGCCAACAGCCACTCTGGAGAAGTGTACGGTGTGTCCTGAAACACCTAAAAAACGCAGCTTAGAGAGCGTAGGGCACTTCCACTCATGGGCGTATAAATTGGGAAAACTAAAAATCAGCAAGACACAGTCACCCAAAAGTTTAGGGCTGCTCTGCTGACAAGAACCTCCACTTCCTTACACCTTAAATATCCCAGGAAAGAGAAAAATGGATAAAGACGTTGTGGTCCTTATGTACAATGGAATATCAATCAGCCATGAAATCAACGTCATAAGGCTAGTGGCAGCATGATGAGTGGATTTAGGTACGACGATTCTAAGTGAAATAAGTCAAACAGAAAACGACACTTATCATAAGATATCACTTATAGAGGGAATGTAAAAACCGCTACACTGGAACTGAATTACAAAACAGAACAGAGTCACACGTTTAGAAAACACACTATGGCTGCTTAACGGGAAAGGTGAGGTGGGGTGATGCGTAAAAGAAGGGTTTCAAATTAGCTCAGATACCGTTCCATAAACCCAATATGTAATAGACAAGACCTACTCCTTGCTCAGTGAACTGGACTCAACACCCCCTATTCAACGCCCAAGAATATATCTGACTAGTAAGAATCTTAAAACCTATGTGTTGATATCCCTCTGTAAGTGAGTCAAGTGGGTGTAAAGCGGCCTAAACACAGCAGTGAAAAGCAACTAAACCCCATTATAAAAATCAACTACTTTTAAAAACCCGTGAAACAAAGACAGTGAAAGAGAGAGAAATTCTTACAAAATTCGTTCAGGGGCTGTGATGCCACCTGGATTGACCATATCTAGACCCACTGCTGATTGAGACATAAGGGTGAACACTCTTGGGGCTGAGAGGTTTGGTGAGGTTGGGTGAGCAAACGCAGACCCTTTAAAGTAATACTGCGTGGTACCCATCCCATGGGTCCCAAATCTCCAGGTTCAAGGGCATCTTCCTACATCGAAAACATGCATGAGACACCCAGAAGATGGTACACCGTGTGATCGGGAAAGGTTTCTAAAACGCACCTCATTTCTCATGTCCTTGTGCTCGGGTTCGCCATTCCAGCCGCTTTACTAGCAATCTCCCTCCTTGGAGAATCAGCACCTTTAACCTCCTGTTCCGTCCAGGTTGCCTTTTGTCCTGAGGATGAACGGGAAGAGGGCCAAACAATGCGAGACTAGCTCTAGGTGTTGGGGCAGGCACAGGTCACTCTATTTTCCCATCAGGAAGAAGAATTAACCAGAGGCTCAGCTTGCCGCCCGGAACCAGAATAGGGCCTGAAGCAATCCTGCGCTTTTGCGGCCAGCTCCCAAAAAAGCGAGTTGAAAAATGGAGCTCAGGGGCACTGCAATTCACAAACCTGCAGAGTTATAACTGATAACTCTCGTCCACAAATATATTGAGGGAAGGCAACGAAGAGGATTTGAAAGCAAGGCAGAATTGCAGGAAACTGATTTCAGGAGGTAGATTCGAATCGCCTTTAAAGCACAGGAAAAGCGGCAAAACCTCGACAATGATGCCCTTGGCCAAAAAGGGCGTATGCGTTTTTTCCTGAATATATTCAGGAAAAAACGCATACGCCCTTTTTGGCCAACCAAGCAACCTGGAAAGGCAAATCAGCGCTACAAAGAAGTCTCGCTTCCCATCGGTCAAAAGGACCATGCTGAATAAAGTGTCAAAACCAGAAATGCAGGGCAGGCCATGGAGAAATGGGAGCCTTGCTACGCTGATGGGCGGGATGTAAATTGCCAACAGCCACTCTGGAGAAGTGTACGGTGTGTCCTGAAACACCTAAAAAACGCAGCTTAGAGAGCGTAGGGCACTTCCACTCATGGGCGTATAAATTGGGAAAACTAAAAATCAGCAAGACACAGGCACCCCAAAGTTTAGGGCTGCTCTGCTGACAAGAACCTCCACTTCCTTACACCTTAAATATCCCAGGAAAGAGAAAAATGGATAAAGACGTTGTGGTCCATATGTACAATGGAATATCACTCAGCCATGAAATCAACGTCATAAGGCTAGTGGCAGCATGATGAGTGGATTTAGGCACGACGATTTTAAGTGAAATAAGTCAAACAGAAAACGACACTTATCATAAGATATCACTTATAGAGGGAATGTAAAAACCGCTACACTGGAACTGAATTACAAAACAGAACAGAGTCACACGTTTAGAAAACACACTATGGCTGCTTAACGGGAAAGGGGAGGTGGGGTGATGCGTAAAAGAAGGGTTTCAAATTAGCTCAGATACCGTTCCATAAACCCAATATGTAATAGACAAGACCTACTCCTTGCTCAGTGAACTGGACTCAACACCCCCTATTCAACGCCCAAGAATATATCTGACTAGTAAGAATCTTAAAACCTATGTGTTGATATCCCTCTGTAAGTGAGTCAAGTGGGTGTAAAGCGGCCTAAACACAGCAGTGAAAAGCAGCTAAACCCCATTATAAAAATCAACTACTTTTAAAAACCCGTGAAACAAAGACAGTGAAAGAGAGAGAAATTCTTACAAAATTCGTTCAGGGGCTGTGATGCCACCTGGATTGACCATATCTAGACCCACTGCTGATTGAGACATAAGGGTGAACACTCTTGGGGCTGAGAGGTTTGCTGAGGTTGGGTGAGCAAACGCAGACCCTTTAAAGTAATACTGCGTGGTACCCATCCCATGGGTCCCAAATCTCCAGGTTCAAGGGCATCTTCCTACATCGAAAACATGCATGAGACACCCAGAAGATGGTACACCGTGTGATCGGGAAAGGTTTCTAAAACGCACCTCATTTCTCATGTCCTTGTGCTCGGGTTCGCCATTCCAGCCGCTTTACTAGCAATCTCCCTCCTTGGAGAATCAGCACCTTTAACCTCCTGTTCCGTCCAGGTTGCCATTTGTCCTGAGGATGAACGGGAAGAGGGCCAAACAATGAGAGACTAGCTCTAGGTGTTGGGGCAGGCACAGGTCACTCTATTTTCCCATCAGGAAGAAGAATTAACCAGAGGCTCAGCTTGCCGCCCGGAACCAGAATAGGGCCTGAAGCAATCCTGCGCTTTTGCGACCAGCTCCCAAAAAAGCGAGTTGAAAAATGGAGCTCAGGGGCACTGCAATTCACAAACCTGCAGAGTTATAACTGATAACTCTCGTCCACAAATATATTGAGGGAAGGCAACGAAGAGGATTTGAAAGCAAGGCAGAATTGCAGGAACCTGATTTCAGGAGGTAGATTCGAATCGCCTTTAAAGCACAGGAAAAGCGGCAAAACCTCGACAATGATGCCCTTGGCCAAAAAGGGCGTATGTGTTTTTTCCTGAATATATTCAGGAAAAAACGTATACGCCCTTTTTGGCCAACCAAGCAACCTGGAAAGGCAAATCAGCGATACAAAGAAGTCTCGCTCCCCATCGGTCAAAAGGACCATGCTGAATAAAGTGTCAAAACCAGAAATGCAGGGCAGGCCATGGAGAAACGGGAGCCTTGCTACGCTGATGGGCGGGATGTATATTGCCAACAGCCACTCTGGAGAAGTGTACGGTGTGTCCTGAAACACCTAAAAAACGCAGCTTAGAGAGCGTAGGGCACTTCCACTCATGGGCGTATAAATTGGGAAAACTAAAAATCAGCAAGACACAGTCACCCCAAAGTTTAGGGCTGCTCTGCTGACAAGAACCTCCACTTCCTTACACCTTAAATATCCCAGGAAAGAGAAAAATGGATAAAGACGTTGTGGTCCTTATGTACAATGGAATATCAATCAGCCATGAAATCAACGTCATAAGGCTAGTGGCAGCATGATGAGTGGATTTAGGTACGACGATTCTAAGTGAAATAAGTCAAACAGAAAACGACACTTATCATAAGATATCACTTATAGAGGAAATGTAAAAACCGCTACACTGGAACTGAATTACAAAACAGAACAGAGTCACACGTTTAGAAAACACACTATGGCTGCTTAACGGGAAAGGTGAGGTGGGGTGATGCGTAAAAGAAGGGTTTCAAATTAGCTCAGATACCGTTCCATAAACCCAATATGTAATCGACAAGACCTACTCCTTGCTCAGTGAACTGGACTCAACACCCCCTATTCAACGCCCAAGAATATATCTGACTAGTAAGAATCTTAAAACCTATGTGTTGATATCCCTCTGTAAGTGAGTCAAGTGGGTGTAAAGCGGCCTAAACACAGCAGTGAAAAGCAGCTAAACCCCATTATAAAAATCAACTACTTTTAAAAACCCGTGAAACAAAGACAGTGAAAGAGAGAGAAATTCTTACAAAATTCGTTCAGGGGCTGTGATGCCACCTGGATTGACCATATCTAGACCCACTGCTGATTGAGACATAAGGGTGAACACTCTTGGGGCTGAGAGGTTTGGTGAGGTTGGGTGAGCAAACGCAGACCCTTTAAAGTAATACTGCGTGGTACCCATCCCATGGGTCCCAAATCTCCAGGTTCAAGGGCATCTTCCTACATCGAAAACATGCATGAGACACCCAGAAGATGGTACACCGTGTGATCGGGAAAGGTTTCTAAAACGCACCTCATTTCTCATGTCCTTGTGCTCGGGTTCGCCATTCCAGCCGCTTTACTAGCAATCTCCCTCCTTGGAGAATCAGCACCTTTAACCTCCTGTTCCGTCCAGGTTGCCATTTGTCCTGAGGATGAACGGGAAGAGGGCCAAACAATGCGAGACTAGCTCTAGGTGTTGGGGCAGGCACAGGTCACTCTATTTTCCCATCAGGAAGAAGAATTAACCAGAGGCTCAGCTTGCCGCCCGGAACCAGAATAGGGCCTGAAGCAATCCTGCGCTTTTGCGGCCAGCTCCCAAAAAAGCGAGTTGAAAAATGGAGCTCAGGGGCACTGCAATTCACAAACCTGCAGAGTTATAACTGATAACTCTCGTCCACAAATATATTGAGGGAAGGCAACGAAGAGGATTTGAAAGCAAGGCAGAATTGCAGGAAACTGATTTCAGGAGGTAGATTCGAATCGCCTTTAAAGCACAGGAAAAGCGGCAAAACCTCGACAATGATGCCCTTGGCCAAAAAGGGCGTATGCGTTTTTTCCTGAATATATTCAGGAAAAAACGCATACGCCCTTTTTGGCCAACCAAGCAACCTGGAAAGGCAAATCAGCGCTACAAAGAAGTCTCGCTTCCCATCGGTCAAAAGGACCATGCTGAATAAAGTGTCAAAACCAGAAATGCAGGGCAGGCCATGGAGAAATGGGAGCCTTGCTACGCTGATGGGCGGGATGTAAATTGCCAACAGCCACTCTGGAGAAGTGTACGGTGTGTCCTGAAACACCTAAAAAACGCAGCTTAGAGAGCATAGGGCACTTCCACTCATGGGCGTATAAATTGGGAAAACTAAAAATCAGCAAGACACAGGCACCCCAAAGTTTAGGGCTGCTCTGCTGACAAGAACCTCCACTTCCTTACACCTTAAATATCCCAGGAAAGAGAAAAATGGATAAAGACGTTGTGGTCCTTATGTACAATGGAATATCACTCAGCCATGAAATCAACGTCATAAGGCTAGTGGCAGCATGATGAGTGGATTTAGGTACGACGATTTTAAGTGAAATAAGTCAAACAGAAAACGACACTTATCATAAGATATCACTTATAGAGGGAATGTAAAAACCGCTACACTGGAACTGAATTACAAAACAGAACAGAGTCACACGTTTAGAAAACACACTATGGCTGCTTAACGGGAAAGGTGAGGTGGGGTGATGCGTAAAAGAAGGGTTTCAAATTAGCTCAGATACCGTTCCATAAACCCAATATGTAATAGACAAGACCTACTCCTTGCTCAGTGAACTGGACTCAACACCGCCTATTCAACGCCCAAGAATATATCTGACTAGTAAGAATCTTAAAACCTATGTGTTGATATCCCTTTGTAAGTGAGTCAAGTGGGTGTAAAGCGGCCTAAACACAGCAGTGAAAAGCAGCTAAACCCCATTATAAAAATCAACTACTTTTAAAAACCCGTGAAACAAAGACAGTGAAAGAGAGAGAAATTCTTACAAAATTCGTTCAGGGGCTGTGATGCCACCTGGATTGACCATATCTAGACCCACTGCTGATTGAGACATAAGGGTGAACACTCTTGGGGCTGAGAGGTTTGCTGAGGTTGGGTGAGCAAACGCAGACCCTTTAAAGTAATACTGCGTGGTACCCATCCCATGGGTCCCAAATCTCCAGGTTCAAGGGCATCTTCCTACATCGAAAACATGCATGAGACACCCAGAAGATGGTACACCGTGTGATCGGGAAAGGTTTCTAAAACGCACCTCATTTCTCATGTCCTTGTGCTCGGGTTCGCCATTCCAGCCGCTTTACTAGCAATCTCCCTCCTTGGAGAATCAGCACCTTTCACCTCCTGTTCCATCCAGGTTGCCATTTGTCCTGAGGATGAACGGGAAGAGGGCCAAACAATGAGAGACTAGCTCTAGGTGTTGGGGCAGGCACAGGTCACTCTATTTTCCCATCAGGAAGAAGAATTAACCAGAGGCTCAGCTTGCCGCCCGGAACCAGAATAGGGCCTGAAGCAATCCTGCGCTTTTGCGGCCAGCTCCCAAAAAAGCGAGTTGAAAAATGGAGCTCAGGGGCACTGCAATTCACAAACCTGCAGAGTTATAACTGATAACTCTCGTCCACAAATATATTGAGGGAAGGCAACGAAGAGGATTTGAAAGCAAGGCAGAATTGCAGGAAACTGATTTCAGGAGGTAGATTCGAATCGCCTTTAAAGCACAGGAAAAGCGGCAAAACCTCGACAATGATGCCCTTGGCCAAAAAGGGCGTATGCGTTTTTTCCTGAATATATTCAGGAAAAAACGCATACGCCCTTTTTGGCCAACCAAGCAACCTGGAAAGGCAAATCAGCGCTACAAAGAAGTCTCGCTTCCCATCGGTCAAAAGGACCATGCTGAATAAAGTGTCAAAACCAGAAATGCAGGGCAGGCCATGGAGAAATGGGAGCCTTGCTACGCTGATGGGCGGGATGTAAATTGCCAACAGCCACTCTGGAGAAGTGTACGGTGTGTCCTGAAACACCTAAAAAACGCAGCTTAGAGAGCGTAGGGCACTTCCACTCATGGGCGTATAAATTGGGAAAACTAAAAATCAGCAAGACACAGGCACCCCAAAGTTTAGGGCTGCTCTGCTGACAAGAACCTCCACTTCCTTACACCTTAAATATCCCAGGAAAGAGAAAAATGGATAAAGACGTTGTGGTCCATATGTACAATGGAATATCACTCAGCCATGAAATCAACGTCATAAGGCTAGTGGCAGCATGATGAGTGGATTTAGGCACGACGATTTTAAGTGAAATAAGTCAAACAGAAAACGACACTTATCATAAGATATCACTTATAGAGGGAATGTAAAAACCGCTACACTGGAACTGAATTACAAAACAGAACAGAGTCACACGTTTAGAAAACACACTATGGCTGCTTAACGGGAAAGGGGAGGTGGGGTGATGCGTAAAAGAAGGGTTTCAAATTAGCTCAGATACCGTTCCATAAACCCAATATGTAATAGACAAGACCTACTCCTTGCTCAGTGAACTGGACTCAACACCCCCTATTCAACGCCCAAGAATATATCTGACTAGTAAGAATCTTAAAACCTATGTGTTGATATCCCTCTGTAAGTGAGTCAAGTGGGTGTAAAGCGGCCTAAACACAGCAGTGAAAAGCAGCTAAACCCCATTATAAAAATCAACTACTTTTAAAAACCCGTGAAACAAAGACAGTGAAAGAGAGAGAAATTCTTACAAAATTCGTTCAGGGGCTGTGATGCCACCTGGATTGACCATATCTAGACCCACTGCTGATTGAGACATAAGGGTGAACACTCTTGGGGCTGAGAGGTTTGCTGAGGTTGGGTGAGCAAACGCAGACCCTTTAAAGTAATACTGCGTGGTACCCATCCCATGGGTCCCAAATCTCCAGGTTCAAGGGCATCTTCCTACATCGAAAACATGCATGAGACACCCAGAAGATGGTACACCGTGTGATCGGGAAAGGTTTCTAAAACGCACCTCATTTCTCATGTCCTTGTGCTCGGGTTCGCCATTCCAGCCGCTTTACTAGCAATCTCCCTCCTTGGAGAATCAGCACCTTTAACCTCCTGTTCCGTCCAGGTTGCCATTTGTCCTGAGGATGAACGGGAAGAGGGCCAAACAATGAGAGACTAGCTCTAGGTGTTGGGGCAGGCACAGGTCACTCTATTTTCCCATCAGGAAGAAGAATTAACCAGAGGCTCAGCTTGCCGCCCGGAACCAGAATAGGGCCTGAAGCAATCCTGCGCTTTTGCGACCAGCTCCCAAAAAAGCGAGTTGAAAAATGGAGCTCAGGGGCACTGCAATTCACAAACCTGCAGAGTTATAACTGATAACTCTCGTCCACAAATATATTGAGGGAAGGCAACGAAGAGGATTTGAAAGCAAGGCAGAATTGCAGGAACCTGATTTCAGGAGGTAGATTCGAATCGCCTTTAAAGCACAGGAAAAGCGGCAAAACCTCGACAATGATGCCCTTGGCCAAAAAGTGCGTATGCGTTTTTTCCTGAATATATTCAGGAAAAAACGCATACGCCCTTTTTGGCCAACCAAGCAACCTGGAAAGGCAAATCAGCGATACAAAGAAGTCTCGCTCCCCATCGGTCAAAAGGACCATGCTGAATAAAGTGTCAAAACCAGAAATGCAGGGCAGGCCATGGAGAAACGGGAGCCTTGCTACGCTGATGTGCGGGATGTAAATTGCCAACAGCCACTCTGGAGAAGTGTACGGTGTGTCCTGAAACACCTAAAAAACGCAGCTTAGAGAGCGTAGGGCACTTCCACTCATGGGCGTATAAATTGGGAAAACTAAAAATCAGCAAGACACAGTCACCCAAAAGTTTAGGGCTGCTCTGCTGACAAGAACCTCCACTTCCTTACACCTTAAATATCCCAGGAAAGAGAAAAATGGATAAAGACGTTGTGGTCCTTATGTACAATGGAATATCAATAAGCCATGAAATCAACGTCATAAGGCTAGTGGCAGCATGATGAGTGGATTTAGGTACGACGATTCTAAGTGAAATAAGTCAAACAGAAAACGACACTTATCATAAGATATCACTTATAGAGGGAATGTAAAAACCGCTACACTGGAACTGAATTACAAAACAGAACAGAGTCACACGTTTAGAAAACACACTATGGCTGCTTAACGGGAAATGTGAGGTGGGGTGATGCGTAAAAGAAGGGTTTCAAATTAGCTCAGATACCGTTCCATAAACCCAATATGTAATAGACAAGACCTACTCCTTGCTCAGTGAACTGGACTCAACACCCCCTATTCAACGCCCAAGAATATATCTGACTAGTAAGAATCTTAAAACCTATGTGTTGATATCCCTCTGTAAGTGAGTCAAGTGGGTGTAAAGCGGCCTAAACACAGCAGTGAAAAGCAGCTAAACCCCATTATAAAAATCAACTACTTTTAAAAACCCGTGAAACAAAGACAGTGAAAGAGAGAGAAATTCTTACAAAATTCGTTCAGGGGCTGTGATGCCACCTGGATTGACCATATCTAGACCCACTGCTGATTGAGACATAAGGGTGAACACTCTTGGGGCTGAGAGGTTTGCTGAGGTTGGGTGAGCAAACGCAGACCCTTTAAAGTAATACTGCGTGGTACCCATCCCATGGGTCCCAAATCTCCAGGTTCAAGGGCATCTTCCTACATCGAAAACATGCATGAGACACCCAGAAGATGGTACACCGTGTGATCGGGAAAGGTTTCTAAAACGCACCTCATTTCTCATGTCCTTGTGCTCGGGTTCGCCATTCCAGCCGCTTTACTAGCAATCTCCCTCCTTGGAGAATCAGCACCTTTAACCTCCTGTTCCGTCCAGGTTGCCATTTGTCCTGAGGATGAACGGGAAGAGGGCCAAACAATGAGAGACTAGCTCTAGGTGTTGGGGCAGGCACAGGTCACTTTATTTTCCCATCAGGAAGAAGAATTAACCAGAGGCTCAGCTTGCCGCCCGGAACCAGAATAGGGCCTGAAGCAATCCTGCGCTTTTGCGGCCAGCTCCCAAAAAAGCGAGTTGAAAAATGGAGCTCAGGGGCACTGCAATTCACAAACCTGCAGAGTTATAACTGATAACTCTCGTCCACAAATATATTGAGGGAAGGCAACGAAGAGGATTTGAAAGCAAGGCAGAATTGCAGGAAACTGATTTCAGGAGGTAGATTCGAATCGCCTTTAAAGCACAGGAAAAGCGGCAAAACCTCGACAATGATGCCCTTGGCCAAAAAGGGCGTATGCGTTTTTTCCTGAATATATTCAGGAAAAAACGCATACGCCCTTTTTGGCCAACCAAGCAACCTGGAAAGGCAAATCAGCGCTACAAAGAAGTCTCGCTTCCCATCGGTCAAAAGGACCATGCTGAATAAAGTGTCAAAACCAGAAATGCAGGGCAGGCCATGGAGAAATGGGAGCCTTGCTACGCTGATGGGCGGGATGTAAATTGCCAACAGCCACTCTGGAGAAGTGTACGGTGTGTCCTGAAACACCTAAAAAACGCAGCTTAGAGAGCGTAGGGCACTTCCACTCATGGGCGTATAAATTGGGAAAACTAAAAATCAGCAAGACACAGGCACCCCAAAGTTTAGGGCTGCTCTGCTGACAAGAACCTCCACTTCCTTACACCTTAAATATCCCAGGAAAGAGAAAAATGGATAAAGACGTTGTGGTCCTTATGTACAATGGAATATCACTCAGCCATGAAATCAACGTCATAAGGCTAGTGGCAGCATGATGAGTGGATTTAGGTACGACGATTCTAAGTGAAATAAGTCAAACAGAAAACGACACTTATCATAAGATATCACTTATAGAGGGAATGTAAAAACCGCTACACTGGAACTGAATTACAAAACAGAACAGAGTCACACGTTTAGAAAACACACTATGGCTGCTTAACGGGAAAGGTGAGGTGGGGTGATGCGTAAAAGAAGGGTTTCAAATTAGCTCAGATACCGTTCCATAAACCCAATATGTAATAGACAAGACCTACTCCTTGCTCAGTTAACTGGACTCAACACCCCCTATTCAACGCCCAAGAATATATCTGACTAGTAAGAATCTTAAAACCTATGTGTTGATATCCCTCTGTAAGTGAGTCAAGTGGGTGTAAAGCGGCCTAAACACAGCAGTGAAAAGCAGCTAAACCCCATTATAAAAATCAACTACTTTTAAAAACCCGTGAAACAAAGACAGTGAAAGAGAGAGAAATTCTTACAAAATTCGTTCAGGGGCTGTGATGCCACCTGGATTGACCATATCTAGACCCACTGCTGATTGAGACATAAGGGTGAACACTCTTGGGGCTGAGAGGTTTGCTGAGGTTGGGTGAGCAAACGCAGACCCTTTAAAGTAATACTGCGTGGTACCCATCCCATGGGTCCCAAATCTCCAGGTTCAAGGGCATCTTCCTACATCGAAAACATGCATGAGACACCCAGAAGATGGTACACCGTGTGATCGGGAAAGGTTTCTAAAACGCACCTCATTTCTCATGTCCTTGTGCTCGGGTTCGCCATTCCAGCCGCTTTACTAGCAATCTCCCTCCTTGGAGAATAAGCACCTTTAACCTCCTGTTCCGTCCAGGTTGCCATTTGTCCTGAGGATGAACGGGAAGAGGGCCAAACAATGAGAGACTAGCTCTAGGTGTTGGGGCAGGCACAGGTCACTCTATTTTCCCATCAGGAAGAAGAATTAACCAGAGGCTAAGCTTGCCGCCCGGAACCAGAATAGGGCCTGAAGCAATCCTGCGCTTTTGCGACCAGCTCCCAAAAAAGCGAGTTGAAAAATGGAGCTCAGGGGCACTGCAATTCACAAACCTGCAGAGTTATAACTGATAACTCTCGTCCACAAATATATTGAGGGAAAGCAACGAAGAGGATTTGAAAGCAAGGCAGAATTGCAGGAACCTGATTTCAGGAGGTAGATTCGAATCGCCTTTAAAGCACAGGAAAAGCGGCAAAACCTCGACAATGATGCCCTTGGCCAAAAAGGGCGTATGTGTTTTTTCCTGAATATATTCAGGAAAAAACGTATACGCCCTTTTTGGCCAACCAAGCAACCTGGAAAGGCAAATCAGCGATACAAAGAAGTCTCGCTCCCCATCGGTCAAAAGGACCATGCTGAATAAAGTGTCAAAACCAGAAATGCAGGGCAGGCCATGGAGAAACGGGAGCCTTGCTACGCTGATGGGCGGGATGTAAATTGCCAACAGCCACTCTGGAGAAGTGTACGGTGTGTCCTGAAACACCTAAAAAACGCAGCTGAGAGAGCGTAGGGCACTTCCACTCATGGGCGTATAAATTGGGAAAACTAAAAATCAGCAAGACACAGTCACCCCAAAGTTTAGGGCTGCTCTGCTGACAAGAACCTCCACTTCCTTACACCTTAAATATCCCAGGAAAGAGAAAAATGGATAAAGACGTTGTGGTCCTTATGTACAATGGAATATCAATCAGCCATGAAATCAACGTCATAAGGCTAGTGGCAGCATGATGAGTGGATTTAGGTACGACGATTCTAAGTGAAATAAGTCAAACAGAAAACGACACTTATCATAAGATATCACTTATAGAGGAAATGTAAAAACCGCTACACTGGAACTGAATTACAAAACAGAACAGAGTCACACGTTTAGAAAACACACTATGGCTGCTTAACGGGAAAGGTGAGGTGGGGTGATGCGTAAAAGAAGGGTTTCAAATTAGCTCAGATACCGTTCCATAAACCCAATATGTAATCGACAAGACCTACTCCTTGCTCAGTGAACTGGACTCAACACCCCCTATTCAACGCCCAAGAATATATCTGACTAGTAAGAATCTTAAAACCTATGTGTTGATATCCCTCTGTAAGTGAGTCAAGTGGGTGTAAAGCGGCCTAAACACAGCAGTGAAAAGCAGCTAAACCCCATTATAAAAATCAACTACTTTTAAAAACCCGTGAAACAAAGACAGTGAAAGAGAGAGAAATTCTTACAAAATTCGTTCAGGGGCTGTGATGCCACCTGGATTGACCATATCTAGACCCACTGCTGATTGAGACATAAGGGTGAACACTCTTGGGGCTGAGAGGTTTGCTGAGGTTGGGTGAGCAAACGCAGACCCTTTAAAGTAATACTGCGTGGTACCCATCCCATGGGTCCCAAATCTCCAGGTTCAAGGGCATCTTCCTACATCGAAAACATGCATGAGACACCCAGAAGATGGTACACCGTGTGATCGGGAAAGGTTTCTAAAACGCACCTCATTTCTCATGTCCTTGTGCTCGGGTTCGCCATTCCAGCCGCTTTACTAGCAATCTCCCTCCTTGGAGAATCAGCACCTTTCACCTCCTGTTCCGTCCAGGTTGCCATTTGTCCTGAGGATGAACGGGAAGAGGGCCAAACAATGAGAGACTAGCTCTAGGTGTTGGGGCAGGCACAGGTCACTCTATTTTCCCATCAGGAAGAAGAATTAACCAGAGGCTCAGCTTGCCGCCCGGAACCAGAATAGGGCCTGAAGCAATCCTGCGCTTTTGCGGCCAGCTCCCAAAAAAGCGAGTTGAAAAATGGAGCTCAGGGGCACTGCAATTCACAAACCTGCAGAGTTATAACTGATAACTCTCGTCCACAAATATATTGAGGGAAGGCAACGAAGAGGATTTGAAAGCAAGGCAGAATTGCAGGAAACTGATTTCAGGAGGTAGATTCGAATCGCCTTTAAAGCACAGGAAAAGCGGCAAAACCTCGACAATGATGCCCTTGGCCAAAAAGGGCGTATGCGTTTTTTCCTGAATATATTCAGGAAAAAACGCATACGCCCTTTTTGGCCAACCAAGCAACCTGGAAAGGCAAATCAGCGCTACAAAGAAGTCTCGCTTCCCATCGGTCAAAAGGACCATGCTGAATAAAGTGTCAAAACCAGAAATGCAGGGCAGGCCATGGAGAAATGGGAGCCTTGCTACGCTGATGGGCGGGATGTAAATTGCCAACAGCCACTCTGGAGAAGTGTACGGTGTGTCCTGAAACACCTAAAAAACGCAGCTTAGAGAGCGTAGGGCACTTCCACTCATGGGCGTATAAATTGGGAAAACTAAAAATCAGCAAGACACAGGCACCCCAAAGTTTAGGGCTGCTCTGCTGACAAGAACCTCCACTTCCTTACACCTTAAATATCCCAGGAAAGAGAAAAATGGATAAAGACGTTGTGGTCCTTATGTACAATGGAATATCACTCAGCCATGAAATCAACGTCATAAGGCTAGTGGCAGCATGATGAGTGGATTTAGGTACGACGATTTTAAGTGAAATAAGTCAAACAGAAAACGACACTTATCATAAGATATCACTTATAGAGGGAATGTAAAAACCGCTACACTGGAACTGAATTACAAAACAGAACAGAGTCACACGTTTAGAAAACACACTATGGCTGCTTAACGGGAAAGGTGAGGTGGGGTGATGCGTAAAAGAAGGGTTTCAAATTAGCTCAGATACCGTTCCATAAACCCAATATGTAATAGACAAGACCTACTCCTTGCTCAGTGAACTGGACTCAACACCCCCTATTCAACGTCCAAGAATATATCTGACTAGTAAGAATCTTAAAACCTATGTGTTGATATCCCTCTGTAAGTGAGTCAAGTGGGTGTAAAGCGGCCTAAACACAGCAGTGAAAAGCAGCTAAACCCCATTATAAAAATCAACTACTTTTAAAAACCCGTGAAACAAAGACAGTGAAAGAGAGAGAAATTCTTACAAAATTCGTTCAGGGGCTGTGATGCCACCTGGATTGACCATATCTAGACCCACTGCTGATTGAGACATAAGGGTGAACACTCTTGGGGCTGAGAGGTTTGCTGAGGTTGGGTGAGCAAACGCAGACCCTTTAAAGTAATACTGCGTGGTACCCATCCCATGGGTCCCAAATCTCCAGGTTCAAGGGCATCTTCCTACATCGAAAACATGCATGAGACACCCAGAAGATGGTACACCGTGTGATCGGGAAAGGTTTCTAAAACGCACCTCATTTCTCATGTCCTTGTGCTCGGGTTCGCCATTCCAGCCGCTTTACTAGCAATCTCCCTCCTTGGAGAATCAGCACCTTTCACCTCCTGTTCCGTCCAGGTTGCCATTTGTCCTGAGGATGAACGGGAAGAGGGCCAAACAATGAGAGACTAGCTCTAGGTGTTGGGGCAGGCACAGGTCACTCTATTTTCCCATCAGGAAGAAGAATTAACCAGAGGCTCAGCTTGCCGCCCGGAACCAGAATAGGGCCTGAAGCAATCCTGCGCTTTTGCGGCCAGCTCCCAAAAAAGCGAGTTGAAAAATGGAGCTCAGGGGCACTGCAATTCACAAACCTGCAGAGTTATAACTGATAACTCTCGTCCACAAATATATTGAGGGAAGGCAACGAAGAGGATTTGAAAGCAAGGCAGAATTGCAGGAAACTGATTTCAGGAGGTAGATTCGAATCGCCTTTAAAGCACAGGAAAAGCGGCAAAACCTCGACAATGATGCCCTTGGCCAAAAAGGGCGTATGCGTTTTTTCCTGAATATATTCAGGAAAAAACGCATACGCCCTTTTTGGCCAACCAAGCAACCTGGAAAGGCAAATCAGCGCTACAAAGAAGTCTCGCTTCCCATCGGTCAAAAGGACCATGCTGAATAAAGTGTCAAAACCAGAAATGCAGGGCAGGCCATGGAGAAATGGGAGCCTTGCTACGCTGATGGGCGGGATGTAAATTGCCAACAGCCACTCTGGAGAAGTGTACGGTGTGTCCTGAAACACCTAAAAAACGCAGCTTAGAGAGCGTAGGGCACTTCCACTCATGGGCGTATAAATTGGGAAAACTAAAAATCAGCAAGACACAGGCACCCCAAAGTTTAGGGCTGCTCTGCTGACAAGAACCTCCACTTCCTTACACCTTAAATATCCCAGGAAAGAGAAAAATGGATAAAGACGTTGTGGTCCTTATGTACAATGGAATATCACTCAGCCATGAAATCAACGTCATAAGGCTAGTGGCAGCATGATGAGTGGATTTAGGTACGACGATTTTAAGTGAAATAAGTCAAACAGAAAACGACACTTATCATAAGATATCACTTATAGAGGGAATGTAAAAACCGCTACACTGGAACTGAATTACAAAACAGAACAGAGTCACACGTTTAGAAAACACACTATGGCTGCTTAACGGGAAAGGTGAGGTGGGGTGATGCGTAAAAGAAGGGTTTCAAATTAGCTCAGATACCGTTCCATAAACCCAATATGTAATCGACAAGACCTACTCCTTGCTCAGTGAACTGGACTCAACACCCCCTATTCAACGCCCAAGAATATATCTGACTAGTAAGAATCTTAAAACCTATGTGTTGATATCCCTCTGTAAGTGAGTCAAGTGGGTGTAAAGCGGCCTAAACACAGCAGTGAAAAGCAGCTAAACCCCATTATAAAAATCAACTACTTTTAAAAACCCGTGAAACAAAGACAGTGAAAGAGAGAGAAATTCTTACAAAATTCGTTCAGGGGCTGTGATGCCACCTGGATTGACCATATCTAGACCCACTGCTGATTGAGACATAAGGGTGAACACTCTTGGGGCTGAGAGGTTTGCTGAGGTTGGGTGAGCAAACGCAGACCCTTTAAAGTAATACTGCGTGGTACCCATCCCATGGGTCCCAAATCTCCAGGTTCAAGGGCATCTTCCTACATCGAAAACATGCATGAGACACCCAGAAGATGGTACACCGTGTGATCGGGAAAGGTTTCTAAAACGCACCTCATTTCTCATGTCCTTGTGCTCGGGTTCGCCATTCCAGCCGCTTTACTAGCAATCTCCCTCCTTGGAGAATCAGCACCTTTCACCTCCTGTTCCGTCCAGGTTGCCATTTGTCCTGAGGATGAACGGGAAGAGGGCCAAACAATGAGAGACTAGCTCTAGGTGTTGGGGCAGGCACAGGTCACTCTATTTTCCCATCAGGAAGAAGAATTAACCAGAGGCTCAGCTTGCCGCCCGGAACCAGAATAGGGCCTGAAGCAATCCTGCGCTTTTGCGGCCAGCTCCCAAAAAAGCGAGTTGAAAAATGGAGCTCAGGGGCACTGCAATTCACAAACCTGCAGAGTTATAACTGATAACTCTCGTCCACAAATATATTGAGGGAAGGCAACGAAGAGGATTTGAAAGCAAGGCAGAATTGCAGGAAACTGATTTCAGGAGGTAGATTCGAATCGCCTTTAAAGCACAGGAAAAGCGGCAAAACCTCGACAATGATGCCCTTGGCCAAAAAGGGCGTATGCGTTTTTTCCTGAATATATTCAGGAAAAAACGCATACGCCCTTTTTGGCCAACCAAGCAACCTGGAAAGGCAAATCAGCGCTACAAAGAAGTCTCGCTTCCCATCGGTCAAAAGGACCATGCTGAATAAAGTGTCAAAACCAGAAATGCAGGGCAGGCCATGGAGAAATGGGAGCCTTGCTACGCTGATGGGCGGGATGTAAATTGCCAACAGCCACTCTGGAGAAGTGTACGGTGTGTCCTGAAACACCTAAAAAACGCAGCTTAGAGAGCGTAGGGCACTTCCACTCATGGGCGTATAAATTGGGAAAACTAAAAATCAGCAAGACACAGGCACCCCAAAGTTTAGGGCTGCTCTGCTGACAAGAACCTCCACTTCCTTACACCTTAAATATCCCAGGAAAGAGAAAAATGGATAAAGACGTTGTGGTCCATATGTACAATGGAATATCACTCAGCCATGAAATCAACGTCATAAGGCTAGTGGCAGCATGATGAGTGGATTTAGGTACGACGATTTTAAGTGAAATAAGTCAAACAGAAAACGACACTTATCATAAGATATCACTTATAGAGGGAATGTAAAAACCGCTACACTGGAACTGAATTACAAAACAGAACAGAGTCACACGTTTAGAAAACACACTATGGCTGCTTAACGGGAAAGGTGAGGTGGGGTGATGCGTAAAAGAAGGGTTTCAAATTAGCTCAGATACCGTTCCATAAACCCAATATGTAATCGACAAGACCTACTCCTTGCTCAGTGAACTGGACTCAACACCCCCTATTCAACGCCCAAGAATATATCTGACTAGTAAGAATCTTAAAACCTATGTGTTGATATCCCTCTGTAAGTGAGTCAAGTGGGTGTAAAGCGGCCTAAACACAGCAGTGAAAAGCAGCTAAACCCCATTATAAAAATCAACTACTTTTAAAAACCCGTGAAACAAAGACAGTGAAAGAGAGAGAAATTCTTACAAAATTCGTTCAGGGGCTGTGATGCCACCTGGATTGACCATATCTAGACCCACTGCTGATTGAGACATAAGGGTGAACACTCTTGGGGCTGAGAGGTTTGCTGAGGTTGGGTGAGCAAACGCAGACCCTTTAAAGTAATACTGCGTGGTACCCATCCCATGGGTCCCAAATCTCCAGGTTCAAGGGCATCTTCCTACATCGAAAACATGCATGAGACACCCAGAAGATGGTACACCGTGTGATCGGGAAAGGTTTCTAAAACGCACCTCATTTCTCATGTCCTTGTGCTCGGGTTCGCCATTCCAGCCGCTTTACTAGCAATCTCCCTCCTTGGAGAATCAGCACCTTTCACCTCCTGTTCCGTCCAGGTTGCCATTTGTCCTGAGGATGAACGGGAAGAGGGCCAAACAATGAGAGACTAGCTCTAGGTGTTGGGGCAGGCACAGGTCACTCTATTTTCCCATCAGGAAGAAGAATTAACCAGAGGCTCAGCTTGCCGCCCGGAACCAGAATAGGGCCTGAAGCAATCCTGCGCTTTTGCGGCCAGCTCCCAAAAAAGCGAGTTGAAAAATGGAGCTCAGGGGCACTGCAATTCACAAACCTGCAGAGTTATAACTGATAACTCTCGTCCACAAATATATTGAGGGAAGGCAACGAAGAGGATTTGAAAGCAAGGCAGAATTGCAGGAAACTGATTTCAGGAGGTAGATTCGAATCGCCTTTAAAGCACAGGAAAAGCGGCAAAACCTCGACAATGATGCCCTTGGCCAAAAAGGGCGTATGCGTTTTTTCCTGAATATATTCAGGAAAAAACGCATACGCCCTTTTTGGCCAACCAAGCAACCTGGAAAGGCAAATCAGCGCTACAAAGAAGTCTCGCTTCCCATCGGTCAAAAGGACCATGCTGAATAAAGTGTCAAAACCAGAAATGCAGGGCAGGCCATGGAGAAATGGGAGCCTTGCTACGCTGATGGGCGGGATGTAAATTGCCAACAGCCACTCTGGAGAAGTGTACGGTGTGTCCTGAAACACCTAAAAAACGCAGCTTAGAGAGCGTAGGGCACTTCCACTCATGGGCGTATAAATTGGGAAAACTAAAAATCAGCAAGACACAGGCACCCCAAAGTTTAGGGCTGCTCTGCTGACAAGAACCTCCACTTCCTTACACCTTAAATATCCCAGGAAAGAGAAAAATGGATAAAGACGTTGTGGTCCTTATGTACAATGGAATATCACTCAGCCATGAAATCAACGTCATAAGGCTAGTGGCAGCATGATGAGTGGATTTAGGTACGACGATTTTAAGTGAAATAAGTCAAACAGAAAACGACACTTATCATAAGATATCACTTATAGAGGGAATGTAAAAACCGCTACACTGGAACTGAATTACAAAACAGAACAGAGTCACACGTTTAGAAAACACACTATGGCTGCTTAACGGGAAAGGTGAGGTGGGGTGATGCGTAAAAGAAGGGTTTCAAATTAGCTCAGATACCGTTCCATAAACCCAATATGTAATCGACAAGACCTACTCCTTGCTCAGTGAACTGGACTCAACACCCCCTATTCAACGCCCAAGAATATATCTGACTAGTAAGAATCTTAAAACCTATGTGTTGATATCCCTCTGTAAGTGAGTCAAGTGGGTGTAAAGCGGCCTAAACACAGCAGTGAAAAGCAGCTAAACCCCATTATAAAAATCAACTACTTTTAAAAACCCGTGAAACAAAGACAGTGAAAGAGAGAGAAATTCTTACAAAATTCGTTCAGGGGCTGTGATGCCACCTGGATTGACCATATCTAGACCCACTGCTGATTGAGACATAAGGGTGAACACTCTTGGGGCTGAGAGGTTTGCTGAGGTTGGGTGAGCAAACGCAGACCCTTTAAAGTAATACTGCGTGGTACCCATCCCATGGGTCCCAAATCTCCAGGTTCAAGGGCATCTTCCTACATCGAAAACATGC
The DNA here is from genome assembly GCF_028021215.1 of Eschrichtius robustus. Taxonomy (NCBI): domain Eukaryota; kingdom Metazoa; phylum Chordata; class Mammalia; order Artiodactyla; family Eschrichtiidae; genus Eschrichtius; species Eschrichtius robustus. The sequence continues at coordinate 111,660,505 of NC_090824.1, read as the reverse complement.
ATGAGACACCCAGAAGATGGTACACCGTGTGATCGGGAAAGGTTTCTAAAACGCACCTCATTTCTCATGTCCTTGTGCTCGGGTTCGCCATTCCAGCCGCTTTACTAGCAATCTCCCTCCTTGGAGAATCAGCACCTTTCACCTCCTGTTCCGTCCAGGTTGCCATTTGTCCTCAGGATGAACGGGAAGAGGGCCAAACAATGAGAGACTAGCTCTAGGTGTTGGGGCAGGCACAGGTCACTCTATTTTCCCATCAGGAAGAAGAATTAACCAGAGGCTCAGCTTGCCGCCCGGAACCAGAATAGGGCCTGAAGCAATCCTGCGCTTTTGCGGCCAGCTCCCAAAAAAGCGAGTTGAAAAATGGAGCTCAGGGGCACTGCAATTCACAAACCTGCAGAGTTATAACTGATAACTCTCGTCCACAAATATATTGAGGGAAGGCAACGAAGAGGATTTGAAAGCAAGGCAGAATTGCAGGAAACTGATTTCAGGAGGTAGATTCGAATCGCCTTTAAAGCACAGGAAAAGCGGCAAAACCTCGACAATGATGCCCTTGGCCAAAAAGGGCGTATGCGTTTTTTCCTGAATATATTCAGGAAAAAACGCATACGCCCTTTTTGGCCAACCAAGCAACCTGGAAAGGCAAATCAGCGCTACAAAGAAGTCTCGCTTCCCATCGGTCAAAAGGACCATGCTGAATAAAGTGTCAAAACCAGAAATGCAGGGCAGGCCATGGAGAAATGGGAGCCTTGCTACGCTGATGGGCGGGATGTAAATTGCCAACAGCCACTCTGGAGAAGTGTACGGTGTGTCCTGAAACACCTAAAAAACGCAGCTTAGAGAGCGTAGGGCACTTCCACTCATGGGCGTATAAATTGGGAAAACTAAAAATCAGCAAGACACAGGCACCCCAAAGTTTAGGGCTGCTCTGCTGACAAGAACCTCCACTTCCTTACACCTTAAATATCCCAGGAAAGAGAAAAATGGATAAAGACGTTGTGGTCCTTATGTACAATGGAATATCACTCAGCCATGAAATCAACGTCATAAGGCTAGTGGCAGCATGATGAGTGGATTTAGGTACGACGATTTTAAGTGAAATAAGTCAAACAGAAAACGACACTTATCATAAGATATCACTTATAGAGGGAATGTAAAAACCGCTACACTGGAACTGAATTACAAAACAGAACAGAGTCACACGTTTAGAAAACACACTATGGCTGCTTAACGGGAAAGGTGAGGTGGGGTGATGCGTAAAAGAAGGGTTTCAAATTAGCTCAGATACCGTTCCATAAACCCAATATGTAATCGACAAGACCTACTCCTTGCTCAGTGAACTGGACTCAACACCCCCTATTCAACGCCCAAGAATATATCTGACTAGTAAGAATCTTAAAACCTATGTGTTGATATCCCTCTGTAAGTGAGTCAAGTGGGTGTAAAGCGGCCTAAACACAGCAGTGAAAAGCAGCTAAACCCCATTATAAAAATCAACTACTTTTAAAAACCCGTGAAACAAAGACAGTGAAAGAGAGAGAAATTCTTACAAAATTCGTTCAGGGGCTGTGATGCCACCTGGATTGACCATATCTAGACCCACTGCTGATTGAGACATAAGGGTGAACACTCTTGGGGCTGAGAGGTTTGCTGAGGTTGGGTGAGCAAACGCAGACCCTTTAAAGTAATACTGCGTGGTACCCATCCCATGGGTCCCAAATCTCCAGGTTCAAGGGCATCTTCCTACATCGAAAACATGCATGAGACACCCAGAAGATGGTACACCGTGTGATCGGGAAAGGTTTCTAAAACGCACCTCATTTCTCATGTCCTTGTGCTCGGGTTCGCCATTCCAGCCGCTTTACTAGCAATCTCCCTCCTTGGAGAATCAGCACCTTTCACCTCCTGTTCCGTCCAGGTTGCCATTTGTCCTCAGGATGAACGGGAAGAGGGCCAAACAATGAGAGACTAGCTCTAGGTGTTGGGGCAGGCACAGGTCACTCTATTTTCCCATCAGGAAGAAGAATTAACCAGAGGCTCAGCTTGCCGCCCGGAACCAGAATAGGGCCTGAAGCAATCCTGCGCTTTTGCGGCCAGCTCCCAAAAAAGCGAGTTGAAAAATGGAGCTCAGGGGCACTGCAATTCACAAACCTGCAGAGTTATAACTGATAACTCTCGTCCACAAATATATTGAGGGAAGGCAACGAAGAGGATTTGAAAGCAAGGCAGAATTGCAGGAAACTGATTTCAGGAGGTAGATTCGAATCGCCTTTAAAGCACAGGAAAAGCGGCAAAACCTCGACAATGATGCCCTTGGCCAAAAAGGGCGTATGCGTTTTTTCCTGAATATATTCAGGAAAAAACGCATACGCCCTTTTTGGCCAACCAAGCAACCTGGAAAGGCAAATCAGCGCTACAAAGAAGTCTCGCTTCCCATCGGTCAAAAGGACCATGCTGAATAAAGTGTCAAAACCAGAAATGCAGGGCAGGCCATGGAGAAATGGGAGCCTTGCTACGCTGATGGGCGGGATGTAAATTGCCAACAGCCACTCTGGAGAAGTGTACGGTGTGTCCTGAAACACCTAAAAAACGCAGCTTAGAGAGCGTAGGGCACTTCCACTCATGGGCGTATAAATTGGGAAAACTAAAAATCAGCAAGACACAGGCACCCCAAAGTTTAGGGCTGCTCTGCTGACAAGAACCTCCACTTCCTTACACCTTAAATATCCCAGGAAAGAGAAAAATGGATAAAGACGTTGTGGTCCTTATGTACAATGGAATATCACTCAGCCATGAAATCAACGTCATAAGGCTAGTGGCAGCATGATGAGTGGATTTAGGTACGACGATTTTAAGTGAAATAAGTCAAACAGAAAACGACACTTATCATAAGATATCACTTATAGAGGGAATGTAAAAACCGCTACACTGGAACTGAATTACAAAACAGAACAGAGTCACACGTTTAGAAAACACACTATGGCTGCTTAACGGGAAAGGTGAGGTGGGGTGATGCGTAAAAGAAGGGTTTCAAATTAGCTCAGATACCGTTCCATAAACCCAATATGTAATCGACAAGACCTACTCCTTGCTCAGTGAACTGGACTCAACACCCCCTATTCAACGCCCAAGAATATATCTGACTAGTAAGAATCTTAAAACCTATGTGTTGATATCCCTCTGTAAGTGAGTCAAGTGGGTGTAAAGCGGCCTAAACACAGCAGTGAAAAGCAGCTAAACCCCATTATAAAAATCAACTACTTTTAAAAACCCGTGAAACAAAGACAGTGAAAGAGAGAGAAATTCTTACAAAATTCGTTCAGGGGCTGTGATGCCACCTGGATTGACCATATCTAGACCCACTGCTGATTGAGACATAAGGGTGAACACTCTTGGGGCTGAGAGGTTTGCTGAGGTTGGGTGAGCAAACGCAGACCCTTTAAAGTAATACTGCGTGGTACCCATCCCATGGGTCCCAAATCTCCAGGTTCAAGGGCATCTTCCTACATCGAAAACATGCATGAGACACCCAGAAGATGGTACACCGTGTGATCGGGAAAGGTTTCTAAAACGCACCTCATTTCTCATGTCCTTGTGCTCGGGTTCGCCATTCCAGCCGCTTTACTAGCAATCTCCCTCCTTGGAGAATCAGCACCTTTCACCTCCTGTTCCGTCCAGGTTGCCATTTGTCCTGAGGATGAACGGGAAGAGGGCCAAACAATGAGAGACTAGCTCTAGGTGTTGGGGCAGGCACAGGTCACTCTATTTTCCCATCAGGAAGAAGAATTAACCAGAGGCTCAGCTTGCCGCCCGGAACCAGAATAGGGCCTGAAGCAATCCTGCGCTTTTGCGGCCAGCTCCCAAAAAAGCGAGTTGAAAAATGGAGCTCAGGGGCACTGCAATTCACAAACCTGCAGAGTTATAACTGATAACTCTCGTCCACAAATATATTGAGGGAAGGCAACGAAGAGGATTTGAAAGCAAGGCAGAATTGCAGGAAACTGATTTCAGGAGGTAGATTCGAATCGCCTTTAAAGCACAGGAAAAGCGGCAAAACCTCGACAATGATGCCCTTGGCCAAAAAGGGCGTATGCGTTTTTTCCTGAATATATTCAGGAAAAAACGCATACGCCCTTTTTGGCCAACCAAGCAACCTGGAAAGGCAAATCAGCGCTACAAAGAAGTCTCGCTTCCCATCGGTCAAAAGGACCATGCTGAATAAAGTGTCAAAACCAGAAATGCAGGGCAGGCCATGGAGAAATGGGAGCCTTGCTACGCTGATGGGCGGGATGTAAATTGCCAACAGCCACTCTGGAGAAGTGTACGGTGTGTCCTGAAACACCTAAAAAACGCAGCTTAGAGAGCGTAGGGCACTTCCACTCATGGGCGTATAAATTGGGAAAACTAAAAATCAGCAAGACACAGGCACCCCAAAGTTTAGGGCTGCTCTGCTGACAAGAACCTCCACTTCCTTACACCTTAAATATCCCAGGAAAGAGAAAAATGGATAAAGACGTTGTGGTCCTTATGTACAATGGAATATCACTCAGCCATGAAATCAACGTCATAAGGCTAGTGGCAGCATGATGAGTGGATTTAGGTACGACGATTTTAAGTGAAATAAGTCAAACAGAAAACGACACTTATCATAAGATATCACTTATAGAGGGAATGTAAAAACCGCTACACTGGAACTGAATTACAAAACAGAACAGAGTCACACGTTTAGAAAACACACTATGGCTGCTTAACGGGAAAGGTGAGGTGGGGTGATGCGTAAAAGAAGGGTTTCAAATTAGCTCAGATACCGTTCCATAAACCCAATATGTAATCGACAAGACCTACTCCTTGCTCAGTGAACTGGACTCAACACCCCCTATTCAACGCCCAAGAATATATCTGACTAGTAAGAATCTTAAAACCTATGTGTTGATATCCCTCTGTAAGTGAGTCAAGTGGGTGTAAAGCGGCCTAAACACAGCAGTGAAAAGCAGCTAAACCCCATTATAAAAATCAACTACTTTTAAAAACCCGTGAAACAAAGACAGTGAAAGAGAGAGAAATTCTTACAAAATTCGTTCAGGGGCTGTGATGCCACCTGGATTGACCATATCTAGACCCACTGCTGATTGAGACATAAGGGTGAACACTCTTGGGGCTGAGAGGTTTGCTGAGGTTGGGTGAGCAAACGCAGACCCTTTAAAGTAATACTGCGTGGTACCCATCCCATGGGTCCCAAATCTCCAGGTTCAAGGGCATCTTCCTACATCGAAAACATGCATGAGACACCCAGAAGATGGTACACCGTGTGATCGGGAAAGGTTTCTAAAACGCACCTCATTTCTCATGTCCTTGTGCTCGGGTTCGCCATTCCAGCCGCTTTACTAGCAATCTCCCTCCTTGGAGAATCAGCACCTTTCACCTCCTGTTCCGTCCAGGTTGCCATTTGTCCTGAGGATGAACGGGAAGAGGGCCAAACAATGAGAGACTAGCTCTAGGTGTTGGGGCAGGCACAGGTCACTCTATTTTCCCATCAGGAAGAAGAATTAACCAGAGGCTCAGCTTGCCGCCCGGAACCAGAATAGGGCCTGAAGCAATCCTGCGCTTTTGCGGCCAGCTCCCAAAAAAGCGAGTTGAAAAATGGAGCTCAGGGGCACTGCAATTCACAAACCTGCAGAGTTATAACTGATAACTCTCGTCCACAAATATATTGAGGGAAGGCAACGAAGAGGATTTGAAAGCAAGGCAGAATTGCAGGAAACTGATTTCAGGAGGTAGATTCGAATCGCCTTTAAAGCACAGGAAAAGCGGCAAAACCTCGACAATGATGCCCTTGGCCAAAAAGGGCGTATGCGTTTTTTCCTGAATATATTCAGGAAAAAACGCATACGCCCTTTTTGGCCAACCAAGCAACCTGGAAAGGCAAATCAGCGCTACAAAGAAGTCTCGCTTCCCATCGGTCAAAAGGACCATGCTGAATAAAGTGTCAAAACCAGAAATGCAGGGCAGGCCATGCAGAAATGGGAGCCTTGCTACGCTGATGGGCGGGATGTAAATTGCCAACAGCCACTCTGGAGAAGTGTACGGTGTGTCCTGAAACACCTAAAAAACGCAGCTTAGAGAGCGTAGGGCACTTCCACTCATGGGCGTATAAATTGGGAAAACTAAAAATCAGCAAGACACAGGCACCCCAAAGTTTAGGGCTGCTCTGCTGACAAGAACCTCCACTTCCTTACACCTTAAATATCCCAGGAAAGAGAAAAATGGATAAAGACGTTGTGGTCCTTATGTACAATGGAATATCACTCAGCCATGAAATCAACGTCATAAGGCTAGTGGCAGCATGATGAGTGGATTTAGGTACGACGATTTTAAGTGAAATAAGTCAAACAGAAAACGACACTTATCATAAGATATCACTTATAGAGGGAATGTAAAAACCGCTACACTGGAACTGAATTACAAAACAGAACAGAGTCACACGTTTAGAAAACACACTATGGCTGCTTAACGGGAAAGGTGAGGTGGGGTGATGCGTAAAAGAAGGGTTTCAAATTAGCTCAGATACCGTTCCATAAACCCAATATGTAATCGACAAGACCTACTCCTTGCTCAGTGAACTGGACTCAACACCCCCTATTCAACGCCCAAGAATATATCTGACTAGTAAGAATCTTAAAACCTATGTGTTGATATCCCTCTGTAAGTGAGTCAAGTGGGTGTAAAGCGGCCTAAACACAGCAGTGAAAAGCAGCTAAACCCCATTATAAAAATCAACTACTTTTAAAAACCCGTGAAACAAAGACAGTGAAAGAGAGAGAAATTCTTACAAAATTCGTTCAGGGGCTGTGATGCCACCTGGATTGACCATATCTAGACCCACTGCTGATTGAGACATAAGGGTGAACACTCTTGGGGCTGAGAGGTTTGCTGAGGTTGGGTGAGCAAACGCAGACCCTTTAAAGTAATACTGCGTGGTACCCATCCCATGGGTCCCAAATCTCCAGGTTCAAGGGCATCTTCCTACATCGAAAACATGCATGAGACACCCAGAAGATGGTACACCGTGTGATCGGGAAAGGTTTCTAAAACGCACCTCATTTCTCATGTCCTTGTGCTCGGGTTCGCCATTCCAGCCGCTTTACTAGCAATCTCCCTCCTTGGAGAATCAGCACCTTTAACCTCCTGTTCCGTCCAGGTTGCCATTTGTCCTGAGGATGAACGGGAAGAGGGCCAAACAATGAGAGACTAGCTCTAGGTGTTGGGGCAGGCACAGGTCACTCTATTTTCCCATCAGGAAGAAGAATTAACCAGAGGCTCAGCTTGCCGCCCGGAACCAGAATAGGGCCTGAAGCAATCCTGCGCTTTTGCGACCAGCTCCCAAAAAAGCGAGTTGAAAAAGGGAGCTCAGGGGCACTGCAATTCACAAACCTGCAGAGTTATAACTGATAACTCTCGTCCACAAATATATTGAGGGAAGGCAACGAAGAGGATTTGAAAGCAAGGCAGAATTGCAGGAAACTGATTTCAGGAGGTAGATTCGAATCGCCTTTAAAGCACAGGAAAAGCGGCAAAACCTCGACAATGATGCCCTTGGCCAAAAAGGGCGTATGCGTTTTTTCCTGAATATATTCAGGAAAAAACGCATACGCCCTTTTTGGCCAACCAAGCAACCTGGAAAGGCAAATCAGCGCTACAAAGAAGTCTCGCTTCCCATCGGTCAAAAGGACCATGCTGAATAAAGTGTCAAAACCAGAAATGCAGGGCAGGCCATGGAGAAATGGGAGCCTTGCTACGCTGATGGGCGGGATGTAAATTGCCAACAGCCACTCTGGAGAAGTGTACGGTGTGTCCTGAAACACCTAAAAAACGCAGCTTAGAGAGCGTAGGGCACTTCCACTCATGGGCGTATAAATTGGGAAAACTAAAAATCAGCAAGACACAGGCACCCCAAAGTTTAGGGCTGCTCTGCTGACAAGAACCTCCACTTCCTTACACCTTAAATATCCCAGGAAAGAGAAAAATGGATAAAGACGTTGTGGTCCTTATGTACAATGGAATATCAATCAGCCATGAAATCAACGTCATAAGGCTAGTGGCAGCATGATGAGTGGATTTAGGTACGACGATTCTAAGTGAAATAAGTCAAACAGAAAACGACACTTATCATAAGATATCACTTATAGAGGGAATGTAAAAACCGCTACACTGGAACTGAATTACAAAACAGAACAGAGTCACACGTTTAGAAAACACACTATGGCTGCTTAACGGGAAAGGTGAGGTGGGGTGATGCGTAAAAGAAGGGTTTCAAATTAGCTCAGATACCGTTCCATAAACCCAATATGTAATCGACAAGACCTACTCCTTGCTCAGTGAACTGGACTCAACACCCCCTATTCAACGCCCAAGAATATATCTGACTAGTAAGAATCTTAAAACCTATGTGTTGATATCCCTCTGTAAGTGAGTCAAGTGGGTGTAAAGCGGCCTAAACACAGCAGTGAAAAGCAGCTAAACCCCATTATAAAAATCAACTACTTTTAAAAACCCGTGAAACAAAGACAGTGAAAGAGAGAGAAATTCTTACAAAATTCGTTCAGGGGCTGTGATGCCACCTGGATTGACCATATCTAGACCCACTGCTGATTGAGACATAAGGGTGAACACTCTTGGGGCTGAGAGGTTTGCTGAGGTTGGGTGAGCAAACGCAGACCCTTTAAAGTAATACTGCGTGGTACCCATCCCATGGGTCCCAAATCTCCAGGTTCAAGGGCATCTTCCTACATCGAAAACATGCATGAGACACCCAGAAGATGGTACACCGTGTGATCGGGAAAGGTTTCTAAAACGCACCTCATTTCTCATGTCCTTGTGCTCGGGTTCGCCATTCCAGCCGCTTTACTAGCAATCTCCCTCCTTGGAGAATCAGCACCTTTAACCTCCTGTTCCGTCCAGGTTGCCATTTGTCCTGAGGATGAACGGGAAGAGGGCCAAACAATGAGAGACTAGCTCTAGGTGTTGGGGCAGGCACAGGTCACTCTATTTTCCCATCAGGAAGAAGAATTAACCAGAGGCTCAGCTTGCCGCCCGGAACCAGAATAGGGCCTGAAGCAATCCTGCGCTTTTGCGGCCAGCTCCCAAAAAAGCGAGTTGAAAAATGGAGCTCAGGGGCACTGCAATTCACAAACCTGCAGAGTTATAACTGATAACTCTCGTCCACAAATATATTGAGGGAAGGCAACGAAGAGGATTTGAAAGCAAGGCAGAATTGCAGGAAACTGATTTCAGGAGGTAGATTCGAATCGCCTTTAAAGCACAGGAAAAGCGGCAAAACCTCGACAATGATGCCCTTGGCCAAAAAGGGCGTATGCGTTTTTTCCTGAATATATTCAGGAAAAAACGCATACGCCCTTTTTGGCCAACCAAGCAACCTGGAAAGGCAAATCAGCGCTACAAAGAAGTCTCGCTTCCCATCGGTCAAAAGGACCATGCTGAATAAAGTGTCAAAACCAGAAATGCAGGGCAGGCCATGGAGAAACGGGAGCCTTGCTACGCTGATGGGCGGGATGTAAATTGCCAACAGCCACTCTGGAGAAGTGTACGGTGTGTCCTGAAACACCTAAAAAACGCAGCTTAGAGAGCGTAGGGCACTTCCACTCATGGGCGTATAAATTGGGAAAACTAAAAATCAGCAAGACACAGGCACCCCAAAGTTTAGGGCTGCTCTGCTGACAAGAACCTCCACTTCCTTACACCTTAAATATCCCAGGAAAGAGAAAAATGGATAAAGACGTTGTGGTCCTTATGTACAATGGAATATCACTCAGCCATGAAATCAACGTCATAAGGCTAGTGGCAGCATGATGAGTGGATTTAGGTACGACGATTTTAAGTGAAATAAGTCAAACAGAAAACGACACTTATCATAAGATATCACTTATAGAGGGAATGTAAAAACCGCTACACTGGAACTGAATTACAAAACAGAACAGAGTCACACGTTTAGAAAACACACTATGGCTGCTTAACGGGAAAGGTGAGGTGGGGTGATGCGTAAAAGAAGGGTTTCAAATTAGCTCAGATACCGTTCCATAAACCCAATATGTAATCGACAAGACCTACTCCTTGCTCAGTGAACTGGACTCAACACCCCCTATTCAACGCCCAAGAATATATCTGACTAGTAAGAATCTTAAAACCTATGTGTTGATATCCCTCTGTAAGTGAGTCAAGTGGGTGTAAAGCGGCCTAAACACAGCAGTGAAAAGCAGCTAAACCCCATTATAAAAATCAACTACTTTTAAAAACCCGTGAAACAAAGACAGTGAAAGAGAGAGAAATTCTTACAAAATTCGTTCAGGGGCTGTGATGCCACCTGGATTGACCATATCTAGACCCACTGCTGATTGAGACATAAGGGTGAACACTCTTGGGGCTGAGAGGTTTGCTGAGGTTGGGTGAGCAAACGCAGACCCTTTAAAGTAATACTGCGTGGTACCCATCCCATGGGTCCCAAATCTCCAGGTTCAAGGGCATCTTCCTACATCGAAAACATGCATGAGACACCCAGAAGATGGTACACCGTGTGATCGGGAAAGGTTTCTAAAACGCACCTCATTTCTCATGTCCTTGTGCTCGGGTTCGCCATTCCAGCCGCTTTACTAGCAATCTCCCTCCTTGGAGAATCAGCACCTTTAACCTCCTGTTCCGTCCAGGTTGCCATTTGTCCTGAGGATGAACGGGAAGAGGGCCAAACAATGAGAGACTAGCTCTAGGTGTTGGGGCAGGCACAGGTCACTCTATTTTCCCATCAGGAAGAAGAATTAACCAGAGGCTCAGCTTGCCGCCCGGAACCAGAATAGGGCCTGAAGCAATCCTGCGCTTTTGCGACCAGCTCCCAAAAAAGCGAGTTGAAAAAGGGAGCTCAGGGGCACTGCAATTCACAAACCTGCAGAGTTATAACTGATAACTCTCGTCCACAAATATATTGAGGGAAGGCAACGAAGAGGATTTGAAAGCAAGGCAGAATTGCAGGAAACTGATTTCAGGAGGTAGATTCGAATCGCCTTTAAAGCACAGGAAAAGCGGCAAAACCTCGACAATGATGCCCTTGGCCAAAAAGGGCGTATGTGTTTTTTCCTGAATATATTCAGGAAAAAACGTATACGCCCTTTTTGGCCAACCAAGCAACCTGGAAAGGCAAATCAGCGCTACAAAGAAGTCTCGCTCCCCATCGGTCAAAAGGACCATGCTGAATAAAGTGTCAAAACCAGAAATGCAGGGCAGGCCATGGAGAAACGGGAGCCTTGCTACGCTGATGGGCGGGATGTAAATTGCCAACAGCCACTCTGGAGAAGTGTACGGTGTGTCCTGAAACACCTAAAAAACGCAGCTTAGAGAGCGTAGGGCACTTCCACTCATGGGCGTATAAATTGGGAAAACTAAAAATCAGCAAGACACAGGCACCCCAAAGTTTAGGGCTGCTCTGCTGACAAGAACCTCCACTTCCTTACACCTTAAATATCCCAGGAAAGAGAAAAATGGATAAAGACGTTGTGGTCCTTATGTACAATGGAATATCAATCAGCCATGAAATCAACGTCATAAGGCTAGTGGCAGCATGATGAGTGGATTTAGGTACGACGATTCTAAGTGAAATAAGTCAAACAGAAAACGACACTTATCATAAGATATCACTTATAGAGGGAATGTAAAAACCGCTACACTGGAACTGAATTACAAAACAGAACAGAGTCACACGTTTAGAAAACACACTATGGCTGCTTAACGGGAAAGGTGAGGTGGGGTGATGCGTAAAAGAAGGGTTTCAAATTAGCTCAGATACCGTTCCATAAACCCAATATGTAATCGACAAGACCTACTCCTTGCTCAGTGAACTGGACTCAACACCCCCTATTCAACGCCCAAGAATATATCTGACTAGTAAGAATCTTAAAACCTATGTGTTGATATCCCTCTGTAAGTGAGTCAAGTGGGTGTAAAGCGGCCTAAACACAGCAGTGAAAAGCAGCTAAACCCCATTATAAAAATCAACTACTTTTAAAAACCCGTGAAACAAAGACAGTGAAAGAGAGAGAAATTCTTACAAAATTCGTTCAGGGGCTGTGATGCCACCTGGATTGACCATATCTAGACCCACTGCTGATTGAGACATAAGGGTGAACACTCTTGGGGCTGAGAGGTTTGGTGAGGTTGGGTGAGCAAACGCAGACCCTTTAAAGTAATACTGCGTGGTACCCATCCCATGGGTCCCAAATCTCCAGGTTCAAGGGCATCTTCCTACATCGAAAACATGCATGAGACACCCAGAAGATGGTACACCGTGTGATCGGGAAAGGTTTCTAAAACGCACCTCATTTCTCATGTCCTTGTGCTCGGGTTCGCCATTCCAGCCGCTTTACTAGCAATCTCCCTCCTTGGAGAATCAGCACCTTTAACCTCCTGTTCCGTCCAGGTTGCCATTTGTCCTCAGGATGAACGGGAAGAGGGCCAAACAATGAGAGACTAGCTCTAGGTGTTGGGGCAGGCACAGGTCACTCTATTTTCCCATCAGGAAGAAGAATTAACCAGAGGCTCAGCTTGCCGCCCGGAACCAGAATAGGGCCTGAAGCAATCCTGCGCTTTTGCGACCAGCTCCCAAAAAAGCGAGTTGAAAAAGGGAGCTCAGGGGCACTGCAATTCACAAACCTGCAGAGTTATAACTGATAACTCTCGTCCACAAATATATTGAGGGAAGGCAACGAAGAGGATTTGAAAGCAAGGCAGAATTGCAGGAAACTGATTTCAGGAGGTAGATTCGAATCGCCTTTAAAGCACAGGAAAAGCGGCAAAACCTCGACAATGATGCCCTTGGCCAAAAAGGGCGTATGTGTTTTTTCCTGAATATATTCAGGAAAAAACGTATACGCCCTTTTTGGCCAACCAAGCAACCTGGAAAGGCAAATCAGCGCTACAAAGAAGTCTCGCTCCCCATCGGTCAAAAGGACCATGCTGAATAAAGTGTCAAAACCAGAAATGCAGGGCAGGCCATGGAGAAACGGGAGCCTTGCTACGCTGATGGGCGGGATGTAAATTGCCAACAGCCACTCTGGAGAAGTGTACGGTGTGTCCTGAAACACCTAAAAAACGCAGCTTAGAGAGCGTAGGGCACTTCCACTCATGGGCGTATAAATTGGGAAAACTAAAAATCACCAAGACACAGGCACCCCAAAGTTTAGGGCTGCTCTGCTGACAAGAACCTCCACTTCCTTACACCTTAAATATCCCAGGAAAGAGAAAAATGGATAAAGACGTTGTGGTCCTTATGTACAATGGAATATCAATCAGCCATGAAATCAACGTCATAAGGCTAGTGGCAGCATGATGAGTGGATTTAGGTACGACGATTCTAAGTGAAATAAGTCAAACAGAAAACGACACTTATCATAAGATATCACTTATAGAGGGAATGTAAAAACCGCTACACTGGAACTGAATTACAAAACAGAACAGAGTCACACGTTTAGAAAACACACTATGGCTGCTTAACGGGAAAGGTGAGGTGGGGTGATGCGTAAAAGAAGGGTTTCAAATTAGCTCAGATACCGTTCCATAAACCCAATATGTAATCGACAAGACCTACTCCTTGCTCAGTGAACTTGACTCAACACCCCCTATTCAACGCCCAAGAATATATCTGACTAGTAAGAATCTTAAAACCTATGTGTTGATATCCCCCTGTAAGTGAGTCAAGTGGGTGTAAAGCGGCCTAAACACAGCAGTGAAAAGCAGCTAAACCCCATTATAAAAATCAACTACTTTTAAAAACCCGTGAAACAAAGACAGTGAAAGAGAGAGAAATTCTTACAAAATTCGTTCAGGGGCTGTGATGCCACCTGGATTGACCATATCTAGACCCACTGCTGATTGAGACATAAGGGTGAACACTCTTGGGGCTGAGAGGTTTGGTGAGGTTTGGTGAGCAAACGCAGACCCTTTAAAGTAATACTGCGTGGTACCCATCCCATGGGTCCCAAATCTCCAGGTTCAAGGGCATCTTCCTACATCGAAAATATGCATGAGACACCCAGAAGGTGGTACACCGTGTGATCGGGAAAGGTTTCTAAAACGCACCTCATTTCTCATGTCCTTGTGCTCGGGTTCGCCATTCCAGCCGCTTTACTAGCAATCTCCCTCCTTGGAGAATCAGCACCTTTCACCTCCTGTTCCGTCCAGGTTGCCATTTGTCCTGAGGATGAACGGGAAGAGGGCCAAACAATGAGAGACTAGCTCTAGGTGTTGGGGCAGGCACAGGTCACTCTATTTTCCCATCAGGAAGAAGAATTAACCAGAGGCTCAGCTTGCCGCCCGGAACCAGAATAGGGCCTGAAGCAATCCTGCGCTTTTGCGGCCAGCTCCCAAAAAAGCGAGTTGAAAAATGGAGCTCAGGGGCACTGCAATTCACAAACCTGCAGAGTTATAACTGATAACTCTCGTCCACAAATATATTGAGGGAAGGCAACGAAGAGGATTTGAAAGCAAGGCAGAATTGCAGGAAACTGATTTCAGGAGGTAGATTCGAATCGCCTTTAAAGCACAGGAAAAGCGGCAAAACCTCGACAATGATGCCCTTGGCCAAAAAGGGCGTATGCGTTTTTTCCTGAATATATTCAGGAAAAAACGCATACGCCCTTTTTGGCCAACCAAGCAACCTGGAAAGGCAAATCAGCGCTACAAAGAAGTCTCGCTTCCCATAGGTCAAAAGGACCATGCTGAATAAAGTGTCAAAACCAGAAATGCAGGGCAGGCCATGGAGAAACGGGAGCCTTGCTACGCTGATGGGCGGGATGTAAATTGCCAACAGCCACTCTGGAGAAGTGTACGGTGTGTCCTGAAACACCTAAAAAACGCAGCTTAGAGAGCGTAGGGCACTTCCACTCATGGGCGTATAAATTGGGAAAACTAAAAATCAGCAAGACACAGGCACCCCAAAGTTTAGGGCTGCTCTGCTGACAAGAACCTCCACTTCCTTACACCTTAAATATCCCAGGAAAGAGAAAAATGGATAAAGACGTTGTGGTCCTTATGTACAATGGAATATCACTCAGCCATGAAATCAACGTCATAAGGCTAGTGGCAGCATGATGAGTGGATTTAGGTACGACGATTTTAAGTGAAATAAGTCAAACAGAAAACGACACTTATCATAAGATATCACTTATAGAGGGAATGTAAAAACCGCTACACTGGAACTGAATTACAAAACAGAACAGAGTCACACGTTTAGAAAACACACTATGGCTGCTTAACGGGAAAGGTGAGGTGGGGTGATGCGTAAAAGAAGGGTTTCAAATTAGCTCCGATACCGTTCCATAAACCCAATATGTAATAGACAAGACCTACTCCTTGCTCAGTGAACTGGACTCAACACCCCCTATTCAACGCCCAAGAATATATCTGACTAGTAAGAATCTTAAAACCTATGTGTTGATATCCCTCTGTAAGTGAGTCAAGTGGGTGTAAAGCGGCCTAAACACAGCAGTGAAAAGCAGCTAAACCCCATTATAAAAATCAACTACTTTTAAAAACCCGTGAAACAAAGACAGTGAAAGAGAGAGAAATTCTTACAAAATTCGTTCAGGGGCTGTGATGCCACCTGGATTGACCATATCTAGACCCACTGCTGATTGAGACATAAGGGTGAACACTCTTGGGGCTGAGAGGTTTGCTGAGGTTGGGTGAGCAAACGCAGACCCTTTAAAGTAATACTGCGTGGTACCCATCCCATGGGTCCCAAATCTCCAGGTTCAAGGGCATCTTCCTACATCGAAAACATGCATGAGACACCCAGAAGATGGTACACCGTGTGATCGGGAAAGGTTTCTAAAACGCACCTCATTTCTCATGTCCTTGTGCTCGGGTTCGCCATTCCAGCCGCTTTACTAGCAATCTCCCTCCTTGGAGAATCAGCACCTTTCACCTCCTGTTCCGTCCAGGTTGCCATTTGTCCTGAGGATGAACGGGAAGAGGGCCAAACAATGAGAGACTAGCTCTAGGTGTTGGGGCAGGCACAGGTCACTCTATTTTCCCATCAGGAAGAAGAATTAACCAGAGGCTCAGCTTGCCGCCCGGAACCAGAATAGGGCCTGAAGCAATCCTGCGCTTTTGCGGCCAGCTCCCAAAAAAGCGAGTTGAAAAATGGAGCTCAGGGGCACTGCAATTCACAAACCTGCAGAGTTATAACTGATAACTCTCGTCCACAAATATATTGAGGGAAGGCAACGAAGAGGATTTGAAAGCAAGGCAGAATTGCAGGAAACTGATTTCAGGAGGTAGATTCGAATCGCCTTTAAAGCACAGGAAAAGCGGCAAAACCTCGACAATGATGCCCTTGGCCAAAAAGGGCGTATGTGTTTTTTCCTGAATATATTCAGGAAAAAACGTATACGCCCTTTTTGGCCAACCAAGCAACCTGGAAAGGCAAATCAGCGATACAAAGAAGTCTCGCTCCCCATCGGTCAAAAGGACCATGCTGAATAAAGTGTCAAAACCAGAAATGCAGGGCAGGCCATGGAGAAACGGGAGCCTTGCTACGCTGATGGGCGGGATGTAAATTGCCAACAGCCACTCTGGAGAAGTGTACGGTGTGTCCTGAAACACCTAAAAAACGCAGCTTAGAGAGCGTAGGGCACTTCCACTCATGGGCGTATAAATTGGGAAAACTAAAAATCAGCAAGACACAGGCACCCCAAAGTTTAGGGCTGCTCTGCTGACAAGAACCTCCACTTCCTTACACCTTAAATATCCCAGGAAAGAGAAAAATGGATAAAGACGTTGTGGTCCTTATGTACAATGGAATATCAATCAGCCATGAAATCAACGTCATAAGGCTAGTGGCAGCATGATGAGTGGATTTAGGTACGACGATTCTAAGTGAAATAAGTCAAACAGAAAACGACACTTATCATAAGATATCACTTATAGAGGGAATGTAAAAACCGCTACACTGGAACTGAATTACAAAACAGAACAGAGTCACACGTTTAGAAAACACACTATGGCTGCTTAACGGGAAAGGTGAGGTGGGGTGATGCGTAAAAGAAGGGTTTCAAATTAGCTCAGATACCGTTCCATAAACCCAATATGTAATCGACAAGACCTACTCCTTGCTCAGTGAACTGGACTCAACACCCCCTATTCAACGCCCAAGAATATATCTGACTAGTAAGAATCTTAAAACCTATGTGTTGATATCCCTCTGTAAGTGAGTCAAGTGGGTGTAAAGCGGCCTAAACACAGCAGTGAAAAGCAGCTAAACCCCATTATAAAAATCAACTACTTTTAAAAACCCGTGAAACAAAGACAGTGAAAGAGAGAGAAATTCTTACAAAATTCGTTCAGGGGCTGTGATGCCACCTGGATTGACCATATCTAGACCCACTGCTGATTGAGACATAAGGGTGAACACTCTTGGGGCTGAGAGGTTTGCTGAGGTTGGGTGAGCAAACGCAGACCCTTTAAAGTAATACTGCGTGGTACCCATCCCATGGGTCCCAAATCTCCAGGTTCAAGGGCATCTTCCTACATCGAAAACATGCATGAGACACCCAGAAGATGGTACACCGTGTGATCGGGAAAGGTTTCTAAAACGCACCTCATTTCTCATGTCCTTGTGCTCGGGTTCGCCATTCCAGCCGCTTTACTAGCAATCTCCCTCCTTGGAGAATCAGCACCTTTAACCTCCTGTTCCGTCCAGGTTGCCATTTGTCCTGAGGATGAACGGGAAGAGGGCCAAACAATGAGAGACTAGCTCTAGGTGTTGGGGCAGGCACAGGTCACTCTATTTTCCCATCAGGAAGAAGAATTAACCAGAGGCTCAGCTTGCCGCCCGGAACCAGAATAGGGCCTGAAGCAATCCTGCGCATTTGCGGCCAGCTCCCAAAAAAGCGAGTTGAAAAATGGAGCTCAGGGGCACTGCAATTCACAAACCTGCAGAGTTATAACTGATAAATCTCGTCCACAAATATATTGAGGGAAGGCAACGAAGAGGATTTGAAAGCAAGGCAGAATTGCAGGAAACTGATTTCAGGAGGTAGATTCGAATCGCCTTTAAAGCACAGGAAAAGCGGCAAAACCTCGACAATGATGCCCTTGGCCAAAAAGGGCGTATGTGTTTTTTCCTGAATATATTCAGGAAAAAACGTATACGCCCTTTTTGGCCAACCAAGCAACCTGGAAAGGCAAATCAGCGATACAAAGAAGTCTCGCTCCCCATCGGTCAAAAGGACCATGCTGAATAAAGTGTCAAAACCAGAAATGCAGGGCAGGCCATGGAGAAACGGGAGCCTTGCTACGCTGATGGGCGGGATGTAAATTGCCAACAGCCACTCTGGAGAAGTGTACGGTGTGTCCTGAAACACCTAAAAAACGCAGCTTAGAGAGCGTAGGGCACTTCCACTCATGGGCGTATAAATTGGGAAAACTAAAAATCAGCAAGACACAGGCACCCCAAAGTTTAGGGCTGCTCTGCTGACAAGAACCTCCACTTCCTTACACCTTAAATATCCCAGGAAAGAGAAAAATGGATAAAGACGTTGTGGTCCTTATGTACAATGGAATATCAATCAGCCATGAAATCAACGTCATAAGGCTAGTGGCAGCATGATGAGTGGATTTAGGTACGACGATTCTAAGTGAAATAAGTCAAACAGAAAACGACACTTATCATAAGATATCACTTATAGAGGGAATGTAAAAACCGCTACACTGGAACTGAATTACAAAACAGAACAGAGTCACACGTTTAGAAAACACACTATGGCTGCTTAACGGGAAAGGTGAGGTGGGGTGATGCGTAAAAGAAGGGTTTCAAATTAGCTCAGATACCGTTCCATAAACCCAATATGTAATCGACAAGACCTACTCCTTGCTCAGTGAACTGGACTCAACACCCCCTATTCAACGCCCAAGAATATATCTGACTAGTAAGAATCTTAAAACCTATGTGTTGATATCCCTCTGTAAGTGAGTCAAGTGGGTGTAAAGCGGCCTAAACACAGCAGTGAAAAGCAGCTAAACCCCATTATAAAAATCAACTACTTTTAAAAACCCGTGAAACAAAGACAGTGAAAGAGAGAGAAATTCTTACAAAATTCGTTCAGGGGCTGTGATGCCACCTGGATTGACCATATCTAGACCCACTGCTGATTGAGACATAAGGGTGAACACTCTTGGGGCTGAGAGGTTTGCTGAGGTTGGGTGAGCAAACGCAGACCCTTTAAAGTAATACTGCGTGGTACCCATCCCATGGGTCCCAAATCTCCAGGTTCAAGGGCATCTTCCTACATCGAAAACATGCATGAGACACCCAGAAGATGGTACACCGTGTGATCGGGAAAGGTTTCTAAAACGCACCTCATTTCTCATGTCCTTGTGCTCGGGTTCGCCATTCCAGCCGCTTTACTAGCAATCTCCCTCCTTGGAGAATCAGCACCTTTAACCTCCTGTTCCGTCCAGGTTGCCATTTGTCCTGAGGATGAACGGGAAGAGGGCCAAACAATGAGAGACTAGCTCTAGGTGTTGGGGCAGGCACAGGTCACTCTATTTTCCCATCAGGAAGAAGAATTAACCAGAGGCTCAGCTTGCCGCCCGGAACCAGAATAGGGCCTGAAGCAATCCTGCGCATTTGCGGCCAGCTCCCAAAAAAGCGAGTTGAAAAATGGAGCTCAGGGGCACTGCAATTCACAAACCTGCAGAGTTATAACTGATAAATCTCGTCCACAAATATATTGAGGGAAGGCAACGAAGAGGATTTGAAAGCAAGGCAGAATTGCAGGAAACTGATTTCAGGAGGTAGATTCGAATCGCCTTTAAAGCACAGGAAAAGCGGCAAAACCTCGACAATGATGCCCTTGGCCAAAAAGGGCGTATGTGTTTTTTCCTGAATATATTCAGGAAAAAACGTATACGCCCTTTTTGGCCAACCAAGCAACCTGGAAAGGCAAATCAGCGATACAAAGAAGTCTCGCTCCCCATCGGTCAAAAGGACCATGCTGAATAAAGTGTCAAAACCAGAAATGCAGGGCAGGCCATGGAGAAACGGGAGCCTTGCTACGCTGATGGGCGGGATGTAAATTGCCAACAGCCACTCTGGAGAAGTGTACGGTGTGTCCTGAAACACCTAAAAAACGCAGCTTAGAGAGCGTAGGGCACTTCCACTCATGGGCGTATAAATTGGGAAAACTAAAAATCAGCAAGACACAGGCACCCCAAAGTTTAGGGCTGCTCTGCTGACAAGAACCTCCACTTCCTTACACCTTAAATATCCCAGGAAAGAGAAAAATGGATAAAGACGTTGTGGTCCTTATGTACAATGGAATATCAATCAGCCATGAAATCAACGTCATAAGGCTAGTGGCAGCATGATGAGTGGATTTAGGTACGACGATTCTAAGTGAAATAAGTCAAACAGAAAACGACACTTATCATAAGATATCACTTATAGAGGGAATGTAAAAACCGCTACACTGGAACTGAATTACAAAACAGAACAGAGTCACACGTTTAGAAAACACACTATGGCTGCTTAACGGGAAAGGTGAGGTGGGGTGATGCGTAAAAGAAGGGTTTCAAATTAGCTCAGATACCGTTCCATAAACCCAATATGTAATCGACAAGACCTACTCCTTGCTCAGTGAACTGGACTCAACACCCCCTATTCAACGCCCAAGAATATATCTGACTAGTAAGAATCTTAAAACCTATGTGTTGATATCCCTCTGTAAGTGAGTCAAGTGGGTGTAAAGCGGCCTAAACACAGCAGTGAAAAGCAGCTAAACCCCATTATAAAAATCAACTACTTTTAAAAACCCGTGAAACAAAGACAGTGAAAGAGAGAGAAATTCTTACAAAATTCGTTCAGGGGCTGTGATGCCACCTGGATTGACCATATCTAGACCCACTGCTGATTGAGACATAAGGGTGAACACTCTTGGGGCTGAGAGGTTTGCTGAGGTTGGGTGAGCAAACGCAGATCCTTTAAAGTAATACTGCGTGGTACCCATCCCATGGGTCCCAAATCTCCAGGTTCAAGGGCATCTTCCTACATCGAAAACATGCATGAGACACCCAGAAGATGGTACACCGTGTGATCGGGAAAGGTTTCTAAAACGCACCTCATTTCTCATGTCCTTGTGCTCGGGTTCGCCATTCCAGCCGCTTTACTAGCAATCTCCCTCCTTGGAGAATCAGCACCTTTAACCTCCTGTTCCGTCCAGGTTGCCATTTGTCCTGAGGATGAACGGGAAGAGGGCCAAACAATGAGAGACTAGCTCTAGGTGTTGGGGCAGGCACAGGTCACTCTATTTTCCCATCAGGAAGAAGAATTAACCAGAGGCTCAGCTTGCCGCCCGGAACCAGAATAGGGCCTGAAGCAATCCTGCGCATTTGCGGCCAGCTCCCAAAAAAGCGAGTTGAAAAATGGAGCTCAGGGGCACTGCAATTCACAAACCTGCAGAGTTATAACTGATAAATCTCGTCCACAAATATATTGAGGGAAGGCAACGAAGAGGATTTGAAAGCAAGGCAGAATTGCAGGAAACTGATTTCAGGAGGTAGATTCGAATCGCCTTTAAAGCACAGGAAAAGCGGCAAAACCTCGACAATGATGCCCTTGGCCAAAAAGGGCGTATGCGTTTTTTCCTGAATATATTCAGGAAAAAACGCATACGCCCTTTTTGGCCAACCAAGCAACCTGGAAAGGCAAATCAGCGCTACAAAGAAGTCTCGCTTCCCATCGGTCAAAAGGACCATGCTGAATAAAGTGTCAAAACCAGAAATGCAGGGCAGGCCATGGAGAAATGGGAGCCTTGCTACGCTGATGGGCGGGATGTAAATTGCCAACAGCCACTCTGGAGAAGTGTACGGTGTGTCCTGAAACACCTAAAAAACGCAGCTTAGAGAGCGTAGGGCACTTCCACTCATGGGCGTATAAATTGGGAAAACTAAAAATCAGCAAGACACAGGCACCCCAAAGTTTAGGGCTGCTCTGCTGACAAGAACCTCCACTTCCTTACACCTTAAATATCCCAGGAAAGAGAAAAATGGATAAAGACGTTGTGGTCCTTATGTACAATGGAATATCACTCAGCCATGAAATCAACGTCATAAGGCTAGTGGCAGCATGATGAGTGGATTTAGGTACGACGATTTTAAGTGAAATAAGTCAAACAGAAAACGACACTTATCATAAGATATCACTTATAGAGGGAATGTAAAAACCGCTACACTGGAACTGAATTACAAAACAGAACAGAGTCACACGTTTAGAAAACACACTATGGCTGCTTAACGGGAAAGGTGAGGTGGGGTGATGCGTAAAAGAAGGGTTTCAAATTAGCTCAGATACCGTTCCATAAACCCAATATGTAATCGACAAGACCTACTCCTTGCTCAGTGAACTGGACTCAACACCCCCTATTCAACGCCCAAGAATATATCTGACTAGTAAGAATCTTAAAACCTATGTGTTGATATCCCTCTGTAAGTGAGTCAAGTGGGTGTAAAGCGGCCTAAACACAGCAGTGAAAAGCAGCTAAACCCCATTATAAAAATCAACTACTTTTAAAAACCCGTGAAACAAAGACAGTGAAAGAGAGAGAAATTCTTACAAAATTCGTTCAGGGGCTGTGATGCCACCTGGATTGACCATATCTAGACCCACTGCTGATTGAGACATAAGGGTGAACACTCTTGGGGCTGAGAGGTTTGGTGAGGTTGGGTGAGCAAACGCAGACCCTTTAAAGTAATACTGCGTGGTACCCATCCCATGGGTCCCAAATCTCCAGGTTCAAGGGCATCTTCCTACATCGAAAACATGCATGAGACACCCAGAAGGTGGTACACCGTGTGATCGGGAAAGGTTTCTAAAACGCACCTCATTTCTCATGTCCTTGTGCTCGGGTTCGCCATTCCAGCCGCTTTACTAGCAATCTCCCTCCTTGGAGAATCAGCACCTTTCACCTCCTGTTCCGTCCAGGTTGCCATTTGTCCTGAGGATGAACGGGAAGAGGGCCAAACAATGAGAGACTAGCTCTAGGTGTTGGGGCAGGCAGAGGTCACTCTATTTTCCCATCAGGAAGAAGAATTAACCAGAGGCTCAGCTTGCCGCCCGGAACCAGAATAGGGCCTGAAGCAATCCTGCGCTTTTGCGGCCAGCTCCCAAAAAAGCGAGTTGAAAAATGGAGCTCAGGGGCACTGCAATTCACAAACCTGCAGAGTTATAACTGATAACTCTCGTCCACAAATATATTGAGGGAAGGCAACGAAGAGGATTTGAAAGCAAGGCAGAATTGCAGGAAACTGATTTCAGGAGGTAGATTCGAATCGCCTTTAAAGCACAGGAAAAGCGGCAAAACCTCGACAATGATGCCCTTGGCCAAAAAGGGCGTATGCGTTTTTTCCTGAATATATTCAGGAAAAAACGCATACGCCCTTTTTGGCCAACCAAGCAACCTGGAAAGGCAAATCAGCGCTACAAAGAAGTCTCGCTCCCCATCGGTCAAAAGGACCATGCTGAATAAAGTGTCAAAACCAGAAATGCAGGGCAGGCCATGGAGAAACGGGAGCCTTGCTACGCTGATGGGCGGGATGTAAATTGCCAACAGCCACTCTGGAGAAGTGTACGGTGTGTCCTGAAACACCTAAAAAACGCAGCTTAGAGAGCGTAGGGCACTTCCACTCATGGGCGTATAAATTGGGAAAACTAAAAATCAGCAAGACACAGGCACCCCAAAGTTTAGGGCTGCTCTGCTGACAAGAACCTCCACTTCCTTACACCTTAAATATCCCAGGAAAGAGAAAAATGGATAAAGACGTTGTGGTCCTTATGTACAAAGGAATATCACTCAGCCATGAAATCAACGTCATAAGGCTAGTGGCAGCATGATGAGTGGATTTAGGTACGACGATTTTAAGTGAAATAAGTCAAACAGAAAACGACACTTATCATAAGATATCACTTATAGAGGGAATGTAAAAATCGCTACACTGGAACTGAATTACAAAACAGAACAGAGTCACACGTTTAGAAAACACACTATGGCTGCTTAACGGGAAAGGTGAGGTGGGGTGATGCGTAAAAGAAGGGTTTCAAATTAGCTCAGATACCGTTCCATAAACCCAATATGTAATAGACAAGACCTACTCCTTGCTCAGTGAACTTGACTCAACACCCCCTATTCAACGCCCAAGAATATATCTGACTAGTAAGAATCTTAAAACCTATGTGTTGATATCCCTCTGTAAGTGAGTCAAGTGGGTGTAAAGCGGCCTAAACACAGCAGTGAAAAGCAGCTAAACCCCATTATAAAAATCAACTACTTTTAAAAACCCGTGAAACAAAGACAGTGAAAGAGAGAGAAATTCTTACAAAATTCGTTCAGGGGCTGTGATGCCACCTGGATTGACCATATCTAGACCCACTGCTGATGGAGACATAAGGGTGAACTCTCTTGGGGCTGAGAGGTTTGCTGAGGTTGGGTGAGCAAACGCAGACCCTTTAAAGTAATACTGCGTGGTACCCATCCCATGGGTCCCAAATCTCCAGGTTCAAGGGCATCTTCCTACATCGAAAACATGCATGAGACACCCAGAAGATGGTACACCGTGTGATCGGGAAAGGTTTCTAAAACGCACCTCATTTCTCATCTCCTTGTGCACGGGTTCGCCATTCCAGCCGCTGCACTAGCAACATCCCTCCTTGGAGAATCAGCACCTTTAACCTCCTGTTCCGTCCAGGTTGCCATTTGTCCTGAGGATGAACGGGAAGAGGGCGAAACAATGAGAGACTAGCTCTAGGTGTTGGGGCAGGCACAGGTCACTCTATTTTCCCATCAGGAAGAAGAATTAACCAGAGGCTCAGCTTGCCGCCCGGAACCAGAATAGGGCCTGAAGCAATCCTGCGCTTTTGCGACCAGATCCCAAAAAAGCGAGTTGAAAAATGGAGCTCAGGGGCACTGCAATTCACAAACCTGCAGAGTTATAACTGATAACTCTCGTCCACAAATATATTGAGGGAAGGCAACGAAGAGGATTTGAAAGCAAGGCAGAATTGCAGGAAACTGATTTCAGGAGGTAGATTCGAATCGCCTTTAAAGCACAGGAAAAGCGGCAAAACCTCGACAATGATGCCCTTGGCCAAAAAGGGCGTATGCGTTTTTTCCTGAATATATTCAGGAAAAAACGCATACGCCCTTTTTGGCCAACCAAGCAACCTGGAAAGGCAAATCAGCGCTACAAAGCAGTCTCGCTCCCCATCGGTCAAAAGGACCATGCTGAATAAAGTGTCAAAACCAGAAATGCAGGGCAGGCCATGGAGAAACGGGAGCCTTGCTACGCTGATGGGCGGGATGTAAATTGCCAACAGCCACTCTGGAGAAGTGTACGGTGTGTCCTGAAACACCTAAAAAACGCAGCTTAGAGAGCGAAGGGCACTTCCACTCATGGGCGTATAAATTCGGAAAACTAAAAATCAGCAAGACACAGGCACCCCAAAGTTTAGGGCTGCTCTGCTGACAAGAACCTCCACTTCGTTACTCCTTAAATATCCCAGGAAAGAGTAAAACGGATAAAGACGTTGTGGTCCTTATGTACAATGGAATATCACTCAGCCATGAAATCAACGTCATAAGGCTAGTGGCAGCATGATGAGTGGATTTAGGTACGACGATTCTAAGTGAAATGAGTCAAACAGAAAACGACACTTATCATAAGATATCACTTATAGAGGGAATGTAAAAACCGCTACACTGGAACTGAATTACAAAACAGAACAGAGTCACACGTTTAGAAAACACACTATGGCTGCTTAACGGGAAAGGGGAGGTGGGGTGACGCGTAAAAGAAGGGTTTCAAATTAGTTCAGATACCGTTCCATAAACCCAATATGTAATAGAAAAGACCTACTCCTTGCTCAGTGAACTTGACTCAACACCCCCTATTCAACGCCCAAGAATATATCTGACTAGTAAGAATCTTAAAACCTATGTGTTGATATCCCTCTGTAAGTGAGTCAAGTGGGTGTAAAGCGGCCTAAACACAGCAGTGAAAAGCAGCTAAACCCCATTATAAAAATCAACTACTTTTAAAAACCCGTGAAACAAAGACAGTGAAATAGAGAGAAATTCTTACAAAATTCGTTCAGGGGCTGTGATGCCACCTGGATTGACCATATCTAGACCCACTGCTGATTGAGACATAAGGGTGAACACTCTTGGGGCTGAGAGGTTTGGTGAGGTTGGGTGAGCAAACGCAGACCCTTTAAAGTAATACTGCGTGGTACCCATCCCATGGGTCCCAAATCTCCAGGTTCAAGGGCATCTTCCTACATCGAAAACATGCATGAGACACCCAGAAGATGGTACACCGTGTGATCGGGAAAGGTTTCTAAAACGCACCTCATTTCTCATGTCCTTGTGCTCGGGTTCGCCATTCCAGCCGCTTTACTAGCAATCTCCCTCCTTGGAGAATCAGCACCTTTAACCTCCTGTTCCGTCCAGGTTGCCATTTGTCCTGAGGATGAACGGGAAGAGGGCCAAACAATGAGAGACTAGCTCTAGGTGTTGGGGCAGGCACAGGTCACTCTATTTTCCCATCAGGAAGAAGAATTAACCAGAGGCTCAGCTTGCCGCCCGGAACCAGAATAGGGCCTGAAGCAATCCTGCGCATTTGCGGCCAGCTCCCAAAAAAGCGAGTTGAAAAATGGAGCTCAGGGGCACTGCAATTCACAAACCTGCAGAGTTATAACTGATAAATCTCGTCCACAAATATATTGAGGGAAGGCAACGAAGAGGATTTGAAAGCAAGGCAGAATTGCAGGAAACTGATTTCAGGAGGTAGATTCGAATCGCCTTTAAAGCACAGGAAAAGCGGCAAAACCTCGACAATGATGCCCTTGGCCAAAAAGGGCGTATGTGTTTTTTCCTGAATATATTCAGGAAAAAACGTATACGCCCTTTTTGGCCAACCAAGCAACCTGGAAAGGCAAATCAGCGATACAAAGAAGTCTCGCTCCCCATCGGTCAAAAGGACCATGCTGAATAAAGTGTCAAAACCAGAAATGCAGGGCAGGCCATGGAGAAACGGGAGCCTTGCTACGCTGATGGGCGGGATGTAAATTGCCAACAGCCACTCTGGAGAAGTGTACGGTGTGTCCTGAAACACCTAAAAAACGCAGCTTAGAGAGCGTAGGGCACTTCCACTCATGGGCGTATAAATTGGGAAAACTAAAAATCAGCAAGACACAGGCACCCCAAAGTTTAGGGCTGCTCTGCTGACAAGAACCTCCACTTCCTTACACCTTAAATATCCCAGGAAAGAGAAAAATGGATAAAGACGTTGTGGTCCTTATGTACAATGGAATATCAATCAGCCATGAAATCAACGTCATAAGGCTAGTGGCAGCATGATGAGTGGATTTAGGTACGACGATTCTAAGTGAAATAAGTCAAACAGAAAACGACACTTATCATAAGATATCACTTATAGAGGGAATGTAAAAACCGCTACACTGGAACTGAATTACAAAACAGAACAGAGTCACACGTTTAGAAAACACACTATGGCTGCTTAACGGGAAAGGTGAGGTGGGGTGATGCGTAAAAGAAGGGTTTCAAATTAGCTCAGATACCGTTCCATAAACCCAATATGTAATCGACAAGACCTACTCCTTGCTCAGTGAACTGGACTCAACACCCCCTATTCAACGCCCAAGAATATATCTGACTAGTAAGAATCTTAAAACCTATGTGTTGATATCCCTCTGTAAGTGAGTCAAGTGGGTGTAAAGCGGCCTAAACACAGCAGTGAAAAGCAGCTAAACCCCATTATAAAAATCAACTACTTTTAAAAACCCGTGAAACAAAGACAGTGAAAGAGAGAGAAATTCTTACAAAATTCGTTCAGGGGCTGTGATGCCACCTGGATTGACCATATCTAGACCCACTGCTGATTGAGACATAAGGGTGAACACTCTTGGGGCTGAGAGGTTTGCTGAGGTTGGGTGAGCAAACGCAGATCCTTTAAAGTAATACTGCGTGGTACCCATCCCATGGGTCCCAAATCTCCAGGTTCAAGGGCATCTTCCTACATCGAAAACATGCATGAGACACCCAGAAGATGGTACACCGTGTGATCGGGAAAGGTTTCTAAAACGCACCTCATTTCTCATGTCCTTGTGCTCGGGTTCGCCATTCCAGCCGCTTTACTAGCAATCTCCCTCCTTGGAGAATCAGCACCTTTAACCTCCTGTTCCGTCCAGGTTGCCATTTGTCCTGAGGATGAACGGGAAGAGGGCCAAACAATGAGAGACTAGCTCTAGGTGTTGGGGCAGGCACAGGTCACTCTATTTTCCCATCAGGAAGAAGAATTAACCAGAGGCTCAGCTTGCCGCCCGGAACCAGAATAGGGCCTGAAGCAATCCTGCGCATTTGCGGCCAGCTCCCAAAAAAGCGAGTTGAAAAATGGAGCTCAGGGGCACTGCAATTCACAAACCTGCAGAGTTATAACTGATAAATCTCGTCCACAAATATATTGAGGGAAGGCAACGAAGAGGATTTGAAAGCAAGGCAGAATTGCAGGAAACTGATTTCAGGAGGTAGATTCGAATCGCCTTTAAAGCACAGGAAAAGCGGCAAAACCTCGACAATGATGCCCTTGGCCAAAAAGGGCGTATGCGTTTTTTCCTGAATATATTCAGGAAAAAACGCATACGCCCTTTTTGGCCAACCAAGCAACCTGGAAAGGCAAATCAGCGCTACAAAGAAGTCTCGCTTCCCATCGGTCAAAAGGACCATGCTGAATAAAGTGTCAAAACCAGAAATGCAGGGCAGGCCATGGAGAAATGGGAGCCTTGCTACGCTGATGGGCGGGATGTAAATTGCCAACAGCCACTCTGGAGAAGTGTACGGTGTGTCCTGAAACACCTAAAAAACGCAGCTTAGAGAGCGTAGGGCACTTCCACTCATGGGCGTATAAATTGGGAAAACTAAAAATCAGCAAGACACAGGCACCCCAAAGTTTAGGGCTGCTCTGCTGACAAGAACCTCCACTTCCTTACACCTTAAATATCCCAGGAAAGAGAAAAATGGATAAAGACGTTGTGGTCCTTATGTACAATGGAATATCACTCAGCCATGAAATCAACGTCATAAGGCTAGTGGCAGCATGATGAGTGGATTTAGGTACGACGATTTTAAGTGAAATAAGTCAAACAGAAAACGACACTTATCATAAGATATCACTTATAGAGGGAATGTAAAAACCGCTACACTGGAACTGAATTACAAAACAGAACAGAGTCACACGTTTAGAAAACACACTATGGCTGCTTAACGGGAAAGGTGAGGTGGGGTGATGCGTAAAAGAAGGGTTTCAAATTAGCTCAGATACCGTTCCATAAACCCAATATGTAATCGACAAGACCTACTCCTTGCTCAGTGAACTGGACTCAACACCCCCTATTCAACGCCCAAGAATATATCTGACTAGTAAGAATCTTAAAACCTATGTGTTGATATCCCTCTGTAAGTGAGTCAAGTGGGTGTAAAGCGGCCTAAACACAGCAGTGAAAAGCAGCTAAACCCCATTATAAAAATCAACTACTTTTAAAAACCCGTGAAACAAAGACAGTGAAAGAGAGAGAAATTCTTACAAAATTCGTTCAGGGGCTGTGATGCCACCTGGATTGACCATATCTAGACCCACTGCTGATTGAGACATAAGGGTGAACACTCTTGGGGCTGAGAGGTTTGGTGAGGTTGGGTGAGCAAACGCAGACCCTTTAAAGTAATACTGCGTGGTACCCATCCCATGGGTCCCAAATCTCCAGGTTCAAGGGCATCTTCCTACATCGAAAACATGCATGAGACACCCAGAAGGTGGTACACCGTGTGATCGGGAAAGGTTTCTAAAACGCACCTCATTTCTCATGTCCTTGTGCTCGGGTTCGCCATTCCAGCCGCTTTACTAGCAATCTCCCTCCTTGGAGAATCAGCACCTTTCACCTCCTGTTCCGTCCAGGTTGCCATTTGTCCTGAGGATGAACGGGAAGAGGGCCAAACAATGAGAGACTAGCTCTAGGTGTTGGGGCAGGCAGAGGTCACTCTATTTTCCCATCAGGAAGAAGAATTAACCAGAGGCTCAGCTTGCCGCCCGGAACCAGAATAGGGCCTGAAGCAATCCTGCGCTTTTGCGGCCAGCTCCCAAAAAAGCGAGTTGAAAAATGGAGCTCAGGGGCACTGCAATTCACAAACCTGCAGAGTTATAACTGATAACTCTCGTCCACAAATATATTGAGGGAAGGCAACGAAGAGGATTTGAAAGCAAGGCAGAATTGCAGGAAACTGATTTCAGGAGGTAGATTCGAATCGCCTTTAAAGCACAGGAAAAGCGGCAAAACCTCGACAATGATGCCCTTGGCCAAAAAGGGCGTATGCGTTTTTTCCTGAATATATTCAGGAAAAAACGCATACGCCCTTTTTGGCCAACCAAGCAACCTGGAAAGGCAAATCAGCGCTACAAAGAAGTCTCGCTCCCCATCGGTCAAAAGGACCATGCTGAATAAAGTGTCAAAACCAGAAATGCAGGGCAGGCCATGGAGAAACGGGAGCCTTGCTACGCTGATGGGCGGGATGTAAATTGCCAACAGCCACTCTGGAGAAGTGTACGGTGTGTCCTGAAACACCTAAAAAACGCAGCTTAGAGAGCGTAGGGCACTTCCACTCATGGGCGTATAAATTGGGAAAACTAAAAATCAGCAAGACACAGGCACCCCAAAGTTTAGGGCTGCTCTGCTGACAAGAACCTCCACTTCCTTACACCTTAAATATCCCAGGAAAGAGAAAAATGGATAAAGACGTTGTGGTCCTTATGTACAAAGGAATATCACTCAGCCATGAAATCAACGTCATAAGGCTAGTGGCAGCATGATGAGTGGATTTAGGTACGACGATTTTAAGTGAAATAAGTCAAACAGAAAACGACACTTATCATAAGATATCACTTATAGAGGGAATGTAAAAATCGCTACACTGGAACTGAATTACAAAACAGAACAGAGTCACACGTTTAGAAAACACACTATGGCTGCTTAACGGGAAAGGTGAGGTGGGGTGATGCGTAAAAGAAGGGTTTCAAATTAGCTCAGATACCGTTCCATAAACCCAATATGTAATAGACAAGACCTACTCCTTGCTCAGTGAACTTGACTCAACACCCCCTATTCAACGCCCAAGAATATATCTGACTAGTAAGAATCTTAAAACCTATGTGTTGATATCCCTCTGTAAGTGAGTCAAGTGGGTGTAAAGCGGCCTAAACACAGCAGTGAAAAGCAGCTAAACCCCATTATAAAAATCAACTACTTTTAAAAACCCGTGAAACAAAGACAGTGAAAGAGAGAGAAATTCTTACAAAATTCGTTCAGGGGCTGTGATGCCACCTGGATTGACCATATCTAGACCCACTGCTGATGGAGACATAAGGGTGAACTCTCTTGGGGCTGAGAGGTTTGCTGAGGTTGGGTGAGCAAACGCAGACCCTTTAAAGTAATACTGCGTGGTACCCATCCCATGGGTCCCAAATCTCCAGGTTCAAGGGCATCTTCCTACATCGAAAACATGCATGAGACACCCAGAAGATGGTACACCGTGTGATCGGGAAAGGTTTCTAAAACGCACCTCATTTCTCATCTCCTTGTGCACGGGTTCGCCATTCCAGCCGCTGCACTAGCAACATCCCTCCTTGGAGAATCAGCACCTTTAACCTCCTGTTCCGTCCAGGTTGCCATTTGTCCTGAGGATGAACGGGAAGAGGGCGAAACAATGAGAGACTAGCTCTAGGTGTTGGGGCAGGCACAGGTCACTCTATTTTCCCATCAGGAAGAAGAATTAACCAGAGGCTCAGCTTGCCGCCCGGAACCAGAATAGGGCCTGAAGCAATCCTGCGCTTTTGCGACCAGATCCCAAAAAAGCGAGTTGAAAAATGGAGCTCAGGGGCACTGCAATTCACAAACCTGCAGAGTTATAACTGATAACTCTCGTCCACAAATATATTGAGGGAAGGCAACGAAGAGGATTTGAAAGCAAGGCAGAATTGCAGGAAACTGATTTCAGGAGGTAGATTCGAATCGCCTTTAAAGCACAGGAAAAGCGGCAAAACCTCGACAATGATGCCCTTGGCCAAAAAGGGCGTATGCGTTTTTTCCTGAATATATTCAGGAAAAAACGCATACGCCCTTTTTGGCCAACCAAGCAACCTGGAAAGGCAAATCAGCGCTACAAAGCAGTCTCGCTCCCCATCGGTCAAAAGGACCATGCTGAATAAAGTGTCAAAACCAGAAATGCAGGGCAGGCCATGGAGAAACGGGAGCCTTGCTACGCTGATGGGCGGGATGTAAATTGCCAACAGCCACTCTGGAGAAGTGTACGGTGTGTCCTGAAACACCTAAAAAACGCAGCTTAGAGAGCGAAGGGCACTTCCACTCATGGGCGTATAAATTCGGAAAACTAAAAATCAGCAAGACACAGGCACCCCAAAGTTTAGGGCTGCTCTGCTGACAAGAACCTCCACTTCGTTACTCCTTAAATATCCCAGGAAAGAGAAAAACGGATAAAGACGTTGTGGTCCTTATGTACAATGGAATATCACTCAGCCATGAAATCAACGTCATAAGGCTAGTGGCAGCATGATGAGTGGATTTAGGTACGACGATTCTAAGTGAAATGAGTCAAACAGAAAACGACACTTATCATAAGATATCACTTATAGAGGGAATGTAAAAACCGCTACACTGGAACTGAATTACAAAACAGAACAGAGTCACACGTTTAGAAAACACACTATGGCTGCTTAACGGGAAAGGGGAGGTGGGGTGACGCGTAAAAGAAGGGTTTCAAATTAGTTCAGATACCGTTCCATAAACCCAATATGTAATAGAAAAGACCTACTCCTTGCTCAGTGAACTTGACTCAACACCCCCTATTCAACGCCCAAGAATATATCTGACTAGTAAGAATCTTAAAACCTATGTGTTGATATCCCTCTGTAAGTGAGTCAAGTGGGTGTAAAGCGGCCTAAACACAGCAGTGAAAAGCAGCTAAACCCCATTATAAAAATCAACTACTTTTAAAAACCCGTGAAACAAAGACAGTGAAATAGAGAGAAATTCTTACAAAATTCGTTCAGGGGCTGTGATGCCACCTGGATTGACCATATCTAGACCCACTGCTGATTGAGACATAAGGGTGAACTCTCTTGGGGCTGAGAGGTTTGTTGAGGTTGGGTGAGCAAACGCAGACCCTTTAAAGTAATACTGCGTGGTACCCATCCCATGGGTCGCAAATCTCCAGGTTCAAGGGCATCTTCCTACATCGAAAAATGCATGAGACACCCAGAAGATGGTACACCGTGTGATCGGGAAAGGTTTCTAAAACGCACCTCATTTCTCATGTCCTTGTGCTCGGGTTCGCCATTCCAGCCGCTTTACTAGCAGTCTCCCTCCTTGGAGAATCAGCCCCTTTAACCTCCTGTTCCGTCCAGGTTGCCATTTGTCCTGAGGATGAACGGGAAGAGGGGGAACCAATGAGAGACTAGCTCTTGGTGTTGGGGCAGGCACAGGTCACTCTATTTTCCCATCAGGAAGAAGAATTAACCAGAGGCTCAGCTTGCCGCCCGGAACCAGAATAGGGCCTGAAGCAATCCTGCGCTTTTGCGGACAGCTCCCAAAAAAGCGAGTTGAAAAATGGAGCTCAGGGGCACTGCAATTCACAAACCTGCAGAGTTATAACTGATAACTCTCGTCCACAAATATATTGAGGGAAGGCAACGAAGAGGATTTGAAAGCAAGGCAGAATTGCAGGAAACTGATTTCAGGAGGTAGATTCGAATCGCCTTTAAAGCACAGGAAAAGCGGCAAAACCTCGACAATGATGCCCTTGGCCAAAAAGGGCGTATGCGTTTTTTCCTGAATATATTCAGGAAAAAACGCATACGCCCTTTTTGGCCAACCAAGCAACCTGGAAAGGCAAATCAGCGCTACAAAGAAGTCTCGCTCCCCATCGGTCAAAAGGACCATGCTGAATAAAGTGTCAAAACCAGAAATGCAGGGCAGGCCATGGAGAAACGGGAGCCTTGCTACGCTGATGGGCGGGATGTACATTGCCAACAGCCACTCTGGAGAAGTGTACGGTGTGTCCTGAAACACCTAAAAAACGCAGCTTAGAGAGCGTAGGGCACTTCCACTCATGGGCGTATAAATTGGGAAAACTAAAAATCAGCAAGACACAGGCACCCCAAAGTTTAGGGCTGCTCTGCTGACAAGAACCTCCACTTCCTTACACCTTAAATATCCCAGGAAAGAGAAAAATGGATAAAGACGTTGTGGTCCTGATGTACAATGGAATATCACTCAGCCATGAAATCAACGTCATAAGGCTAGTGGCAGCATGATGAGTGGATTTAGGTACGACGATTCTAAGAGAAATAAGTCAAACAGAAAACGACACTTATCATAAGATATCACTTATAGAGGGAAAGTAAAAACCGCTACACTGGAACTGAATTACAAAACAGAACAGAGTCACACGTTTAGAAAACACACTATGGCTGCTTAACGGGAAAGGTGAGGTGGGGTGATGCGTAAAAGAAGGGTTTCAAATTAGCTCAGATACCGTTCCATAAACCCAATATGTAATCGACAAGACCTACTCCTTGCTCAGTGAACTGGACTCAACACCCCCTATTCAACGCCCAAGAATATATCTGACTAGTAAGAATCTTAAAACCTATGTGTTGATATCCCTCTGTAAGTGAGTCAAGTGGGTGTAAAGCGGCCTAAACACAGCAGTGAAAAGCAGCTAAACACCATTATAAAAATCAACTACTTTTAAAAACCCGTGAAACAAAGACAGTGAAAGAGAGAGAAATTCTTACAAAATTCGTTCAGGGGCTGTGATGCCACCTGGATTGACCATATCTAGACCCACTGCTGATGGAGACATAAGGGTGAACACTCTTGGGGCTGAGAGGTTTGGTGAGGTTGGGTGAGCAAACGCAGACCCTTTAAAGTAATACTGCGTGGTACCCATCCCATGGGTCCCAAATCTCCAGGTTCAAGGGCATCTTCCTACATCGAAAATATGCATGAGACACCCAGAAGATGGTACACCGTGTGATCGGGAAAGGTTTCTAAAACGCACCTCATTTCTCATGTCCTTGTGCTCGGGTTCGCCATTCCAGCCGCTTTACTAGCAATCTCCCTCCTTGGAGAATCAGCACCTTTAACCTCCTGTTCCGTCCAGGTTGCCATTTGTCCTGAGGATGAACGGGAAGAGGGCCAAACAATGAGAGACTAGCTCTAGGTGTTGGGGCAGGCACAGGTCACTCTATTTTCCCATCAGGAAGAAGAATTAACCAGAGGCTCAGCTTGCCGCCCGGAACCAGAATAGGGCCTGAAGCAATCCTGCGCTTTTGCGACCAGCTCCCAAAAAAGCGAGTTGAAAAATGGAGCTCAGGGGCACTGCAATTCACAAACCTGCAGAGTTATAACTGATAACTCTCGTCCACAAATATATTGAGGGAAGGCAACGAAGAGGATTTGAAAGCAAGGCAGAATTGCAGGAAACTGATTTCAGGAGGTAGATTCGAATCGCCTTTAAAGCACAGGAAAAGCGGCAAAACCTCGACAATGATGCCCTTGGCCAAAAAGGGCGTATGCGTTTTTTCCTGAATATATTCAGGAAAAAACGCATACGCCCTTTTTGGCCAACCAAGCAACCTGGAAAGGCAAATCAGCGCTACAAAGAAGTCTCGCTCCCCATCGGTCAAAAGGACCATGCTGAATAAAGTGTCAAAACCAGAAATGCAGGGCAGGCCATGGAGAAACGGGAGCCTTGCTACGCTGATGGGCGAGATGTAAATTGCCAACAGCCACTCTGGAAAAGTGTACGGTGTGTCCTGAAACACCTAAAAAACGCAGCTTAGAGAGCGTAGGGCACTTCCACTCATGGGCGTATAAATTCGGAAAACTAAAAATCAGCAAGACACAGGCACCCCAAAGTTTAGGGCTGCTCTGCTGACAAGAACCTCCACTTCGTTACACCTTAAATATCCCAGGAAAGAGAAAAAGGGATAAAGACGTTGTGGTCCTTATGTACAATGGAATATCACTCAGCCATGAAATCAACGTCATAAGGCTAGTGGCAGCATGATGAGTGGATTTAGGTACGACGATTCTAAGTGAAATAAGTCAAACAGAAAACGACACTTATCATAAGATATCACTTATAGAGGGAATGTAAAAACCGCTACACTGGAACTGAATTACAAAACAGAACAGAGTCACAGGTTTAGAAAACACACTATGGCTGCTTAACGGGAAAGGTGAGGTGGGGTGATGCGTAAAAGAAGGGTTTCAAATTAGCTCAGATACCGTTCCATAAACCCAATATGTAATCGACAAGACCTACTCCTTGCTCAGTGAACTTGACTCAACACCCCCTATTCAACGCCCAAGAATATATCTGACTAGTAAGAATCTTAAAACCTATGTGTTGATATCCCTCTGTAAGTGAGTCAAGTGGGTGTAAAGCGGCCTAAACACAGCAGTGAAAAGCAGCTAAACCCCATTATAAAAATCAACTACTTTTAAAAACCCGTGAAACAAAGACAGTGAAAGAGAGAAATTCTTACAAAATTCGTTCAGGGGCTGTGATGCCACCTGGATTGACCATATCTAGACCCACTGCTGATGGAGACATAAGGGTGAACACTCTTGGGGCTGAGAGGTTTGGTGAGGTTGGGTGAGCAAACGCAGACCCTTTAAAGTAATACTGCGTGGTACCCATCCCATGGGTCCCAAATCTCCAGGTTCAAGGGCATCTTCCTACATCGAAAATATGCATGAGACACCCAGAAGATGGTACACCGTGTGATCGGGAAAAGTTTCTAAAACGCACCTCATTTCTCATGTCCTTGTGCTCGGGTTCGCCATTCCAGCCGCTTTACTAGCAATCTCCCTCTTTGGAGAATCAGCACCTTTAACCTCCTGTTCCGTCCAGGTTGCGATTTGTCCTGAGGATGAACGGGAAGAGGGCCAAAAATTGAGAGACTAGCTCTAGGTGTTGGGGCAGGCACAGGTCACTCTATTTTCCCATCAGGAAGAAGAATTAACCAGAGGCTCAGCTTGCCGCCCGGAACCAGAATAGGGCCTGAAGCAATCCTGCGCTTTTGCGACCAGCTCCCAAAAAAGCGAGTTGAAAAATGGAGCTCAGGGGCACTGCAATTCACAAACCTGCAGAGTTATAACTGATAACTCTCGTCCACAAATATATTGAGGGAAGGCAACGAAGAGGATTTGAAAGCAAGGCAGAATTGCAGGAAACTGATTTCAGGAGGTAGATTCGAATCGCCTTTAAAGCACAGGAAAAGCGGCAAAACCTCGACAATGATGCCCTTGGCCAAAAAGGGCGTATGCGTTTTTTCCTGAATATATTCAGGAAAAAACGCATACGCCCTTTTTGGCCAACCAAGCAACCTGGAAAGGCAAATCAGCGCTACAAAGAAGTCTCGCTCCCCATCGGTCAAAAGGACCATGCTGAATAAAGTGTCAAAACCAGAAATGCAGGGCAGGCCATGGAGAAACGGGAGCCTTGCTACGCTGATGGGCGGGATGTAAATTGCCAACAGCCACTCTGGAGAAGTGTACGGTGTGTCCTGAAACACCTAAAAAACGCAGCTTCGAGAGCGAAGGGCACTTCCACTCATGGGCGTATAAATTGGGAAAACTAAAAATCAGCAAGACACAGGCACCCCAAAGTTTAGGGCTGCTCTGCTGACAAGAACCTCCACTTCGTTACTCCTTAAATATCCCAGGAAAGAGAAAAACGGATAAAGACGTTGTGGTCCTTATGTACAATGGAATATCACTCAGCCATGAAATCAACGTCATAAGGCTAGTGGCAGCATGATGAGTGGATTTAGGTACGACGATTCTAAGTGAAATAAGTCAAACAGAAAACGACACTTATCATAAGATATCACTTATAGAGGGAATGTAAAAACCGCTACACTGGAACTGAATTACAAAACAGAACAGAGTCACACGTTTAGAAAACACACTATGGCTGCTTAACGGGAAAGGGGAGGTGGGGTGATGCGTAAAAGAAGGGTTTCAAATTAGTTCAGATACCGTTCCATAAACCCAATATGTAATAGACAAGACCTACTCCTTGCTCAGTGAACTTGACTCAACACCCCCTATTCAACGCCCAAGAATATATCTGACTAGTAAGAATCTTAAAACCTATGTGTTGATATCCCTCTGTAAGTGAGTCAAGTGGGTGTAAAGCGGCCTAAACACAGCAGTGAAAAGCAGCTAAACCCCATTATAAAAATCAACTACTTTTAAAAACCCGTGAAACAAAGACAGTGAAAGAGAGAGAAATTCTTACAAAATTCGTTCAGGGGCTGTGATGCCACCTGGATTGACCATATCTAGACCCACTGCTGATGGAGACATAAGGGTGAACTCTCTTGGGGCTGAGAGGTTTGGTGAGGTTGGGTGAGCAAACGCAGACCCTTTAAAGTAATACTGCGTGGTACCCATCCCATGGGTCCCAAATCTCCAGGTTCAAGGGCATCTTCCTACATCGAAAACATGCATGAGACACCCAGAAGATGGTACACCGTGTGATCGGGAAAGGTTTCTAAAACGCACCTCATTTCTCATCTCCTTGTGCACGGGTTCGCCATTCCAGCCGCTGCACTAGCAATCTCCCTCCTTGGAGAATCAGCACCTTTAACCTCCTGTTCCGTCCAGGTTGCCATTTGTCCTGAGGATGAACGGGAAGAGGGCGAAACAATGAGAGACTAGCTCTAGGTGTTGGGGCAGGCACAGGTCACTCTATTTTCCCATCAGGAAGAAGAATTAACCAGAGGCACAGCCTGCCGCCCGGAACCAGAATAGGGCCTGAAGCAATCCTGCGCTTTTGTGGCCAGCTCCCAAAAAAGCGAGTTGAAAAATGGAGCTCAGGGGCACTGCAATTCACAAACCTGCAGAGTTATAACTGATAACTCTCGTCCACAAATATATTGAGGGAAGGCAACGAAGAGGATTTGAAAGCAAGGCAGAATTGCAGGAAACTGATTTCAGGAGGTAGATTCGAATCGCCCTTAAAGCACAGGAAAAGCGGCAAAACCTCGACAATGATGCCCTTGGCCAAAAAGGGCGTATGCGTTTTTTCCTGAATATATTCAGGAAAAAACGCATACGCCCTTTTTGGCCAACCAAGCAACCTGGAAAGGCAAATCAGCGCTACAAAGAAGTCTCGCTCCCCATCGGTCAAAAGGACCATGCTGAATAAAGTGTCAAAACCAGAAATGCAGGGCAGGCCATGGAGAAACGGGAGCCTTGCTACGCTGATGGGCGGGATGTAAATTGCCAACAGCCACTCTGGAGAAGTGTACGGTGTGTCCTGAAACACCTAAAAAACGCAGCTTAGAGAGCGTAGGGCACTTCCACTCATGGGCGTATAAAGTGGGAAAACTAAAAATCAGCAAGACACAGGCACCCCAAAGTTTAGGGCTGCTCTGCTGACAAGAACCTCCACTTCCTTACACCTTAAATATCCCAGGAAAGAGAAAAATGGATAAAGACGTTGTGGTCCTTATGTACAATGGAATATCACTCAGCCATGAAATCAACGTCATAAGGCTAGTGGCAGCATGATGAGTGGATTTAGGTACGACGATTCTAAGTGAAATAAGTCAAACAGAAAACGACACTTATCATAAGATATCACTTATAGAGGGAAAGTAAAAACCGCTACACTGGAACTGAATTACAAAACAGAACAGAGTCACACGTTTAGAAAACACACTATGGCTGCTTAACGGGAAAGGTGAGGTGGGGTGATGCGTAAAAGAAGGGTTTCAAAGTAGCTCAGATACCGTTCCATAAACCCAATATGTAATAGAAAAGACCTACTCCTTGCTCAGTGAACTTGACTCAACACCCCCTATTCAACGCCCAAGAATATGTTTGACTAGGAAGAATCTTAAAACCTATGTGATGATATCCCTCTGTAAGTGAGTCAAGTGGGTGTAAAGCGGCCTAAACACAGCAGTGAAAAGCAGCTAAACCCCATTATAAAAATCAACTACTTTTAAAAACCCGTGAAACAAAGACAGTGAAAGAGAGAGAAATTCTTACAAAATTCGTTCAGGGGCTGTGATGCCACCTGGATTGACCATATCAAGACCCACTGTTGATTGAGACATAAGGGTGAACACTCTTGGGGCTGAGAGGTTTGCTGAGGTTGGGTGAGCAAACGCAGACCCTTTAAAGTAATACTGCGTGGTACCCATCCCATGGGTCCCAAATCTCCAGGTTCAAGGGCATCTTCCTACATCGAAAACATGCATGAGACACCCAGAAGATGGTACACCGTGTGATCGGGAAAGGTTTCTAAAACGCACCTCATTTCTCATGTCCTTGTGCTCGGGTTCGCCATTCCAGCCGCTTTACTAGCAATCTCCCTCCTTGGAGAATCAGCACCTTTAACCTCCTGTTCCGTCCAGGTTGACATTTGTCCTGAGGATGAACGGGAAGAGGGCCAAACAATGAGAGACTAGCTCTAGGTGTTGGGGCAGGCACAGGTCACTCTATTTTCCCATCAGGAAGAAGAATTAACCAGAGGCTCAGCTTGCCGCCCGGAACCAGAATAGGGCCTGAAGCAATCCTGCGCTTTTGCGGCCAGATCCCAAAAAAGCGAGTTGAAAAATGGAGCTCAGGGGCACTGCAATTCACAAACCTGCAGAGTTATAACTGATAACTCTCGTCCACAAATATATTGAGGGAAGGCAACGAGGAGGATTTGAAAGCAAGGCAGAATTGCAGGAAACTGATTTCAGGAGGTAGATTCGAATCGCCTTTAAAGCACAGGAAAAGCGGCAAAAACTCGACAATGATGCCCTTGGCCAAAAAGGGCGTATGCGTTTTTTCCTGAATATATTCAGGAAAAAACGCATACGCCCTTTTTGGCCAACCAAGCAACCTGGAAAGGCAAATCAGCGCTACAAAGCAGTCTCGCTCCCCATCGGTCAAAAGGACCATGCTGAATAAAGTGTCAAAACCAGAAATGCAGGGCAGGCCATGGAGAAACGGGAGCCTTGCTACGCTGATGGGCGGGATGTAAATTGCCAACAGCCACTCTGGAGAAGTGTACGGTGTGTCCTGAAACACCTAAAAAACGCAGCTTAGAGAGCGAAGGGCACTTCCACTCATGGGCGTATAAATTCGGAAAACTAAAAATCAGCAAGACACAGGCACCCCAAACTTTAGGGCTGCTCTGCTGACAAGAACCTCCACTTCGTTACTCCTTAAATATCCCAGGAAAGAGAAAAACGGATAAAGACGTTGTGGTCCTTATGTACAATGGAATATCACTCAGCCATGAAATCAACGTCATAAGGCTAGTGGCAGCATGATGAGTGGATTTAGGTACGACGATTCTAAGTGAAATGAGTCAAACAGAAAACGACACTTATCATAAGATATCACTTATAGAGGGAATGTAAAAACCGCTACACTGGAACTGAATTACAAAACAGAACAGAGTCACACGTTTAGAAAACACACTATGGCTGCTTAACGGGAAAGGGGAGGTGGGGTGATGCGTAAAAGAAGGGTTTCAAATTAGTTCAGATACCGTTCCATAAACCCAATATGTAATAGACAAGACCTACTCCTTGCTCAGTGAACTTGACTCAACACCCCCTATTCAACGCCCAAGAATATATCTGACTAGTAAGAATCTTAAAACCTATGTGTTGATATCCCTCTGTAAGTGAGTCAAGTGGGTGTAAAGCGGCCTAAACACAGCAGTGAAAAGCAGCTAAACCCCATTATAAAAATCAACTACTTTTAAAAACCCG
This sequence comes from Eschrichtius robustus, assembly GCF_028021215.1. Taxonomy (NCBI): domain Eukaryota; kingdom Metazoa; phylum Chordata; class Mammalia; order Artiodactyla; family Eschrichtiidae; genus Eschrichtius; species Eschrichtius robustus. Next base: position 111,618,514 of record NC_090824.1, on the reverse strand, counting down.
TGAAACAAAGACAGTGAAAGAGAGAGAAATTCTTACAAAATTCGTTCAGGGGCTGTGATGCCACCTGGATTGACCATATCTAGACCCACTGCTGATTGAGACATAAGGGTGAACTCTCTTGGGGCTGAGAGGTTTGTTGAGGTTGGGTGAGCAAACGCAGACCCTTTAAAGTAATACTGCGTGGTACCCATCCCATGGGTCCCAAATCTCCAGGTTCAAGGGCATCTTCCTACATCGAAAAATGCATGAGACACCCAGAAGATGGTACACCGTGTGATCGGGAAAGGTTTCTAAAACGCACCTCATTTCTCATGTCCTTGTGCTCGGGTTCGCCATTCCAGCCGCTTTACTAGCAGTCTCCCTCCTTGGAGAATCAGCCCCTTTAACCTCCTGTTCCGTCCAGGTTGCCATTTGTCCTGAGGATGAACGGGAAGAGGGGGAACCAATGAGAGACTAGCTCTAGGTGTTGGGGCAGGCACAGGTCACTCTATTTTCCCATCAGGAAGAAGAATTAACCAGAGGCTCAGCTTGCCGCCCGGAACCAGAATAGGGCCTGAAGCAATCCTGCGCTTTTGCGGACAGCTCCCAAAAAAGCGAGTTGAAAAATGGAGCTCAGGGGCACTGCAATTCACAAACCTGCAGAGTTATAACTGATAACTCTCGTCCACAAATATATTGAGGGAAGGCAACGAAGAGGATTTGAAAGCAAGGCAGAATTGCAGGAAACTGATTTCAGGAGGTAGATTCGAATCGCCTTTAAAGCACAGGAAAAGCGGCAAAACCTCGACAATGATGCCCTTGGCCAAAAAGGGCGTATGCGTTTTTTCCTGAATATATTCAGGAAAAAACGCATACGCCCTTTTTGGCCAACCAAGCAACCTGGAAAGGCAAATCAGCGCTACAAAGAAGTCTCGCTCCCCATCGGTCAAAAGGACCATGCTGAATAAAGTGTCAAAACCAGAAATGCAGGGCAGGCCATGGAGAAACGGGAGCCTTGCTACGCTGATGGGCGGGATGTAAATTGCCAACAGCCACTCTGGAGAAGTGTACGGTGTGTCCTGAAACACCTAAAAAACGCAGCTTAGAGAGCGTAGGGCACTTCCACTCATGGGCGTATAAATTGGGAAAACTAAAAATCAGCAAGACACAGGCACCCCAAAGTTTAGGGCTGCTCTGCTGACAAGAACCTCCACTTCCTTACACCTTAAATATCCCAGGAAAGAGAAAAATGGATAAAGACGTTGTGGTCCTGATGTACAATGGAATATCACTCAGCCATGAAATCAACGTCATAAGGCTAGTGGCAGCATGATGAGTGGATTTAGGTACGAAGATTCTAAGAGAAATAAGTCAAACAGAAAACGACACTTATCATAAGATATCACTTATAGAGGGAAAGTAAAAACCGCTACACTGGAACTGAATTACAAAACAGAACAGAGTCACACGTTTAGAAAACACACTATGGCTGCTTAACGGGAAAGGTGAGGTGGGGTGATGCGTAAAAGAAGGGTTTCAAATTAGCTCAGATACCGTTCCATAAACCCAATATGTAATCGACAAGACCTACTCCTTGCTCAGTGAACTGGACTCAACACCCCCTATTCAACGCCCAAGAATATATCTGACTAGTAGGAATCTTAAAACCTATGTGTTGATATCCCTCTGTAAGTGAGTCAAGTGGGTGTAAAGCGGCCTAAACACAGCAGTGAAAAGCAACTAAACCCCATTATAAAAATCAACTACTTTTAAAAACCCGTGAAACAAAGACAGTGAAAGAGAGAGAAATTCTTACAAAATTCGTTCAGGGGCTGTGATGCCACCTGGATTGACCATATCTAGACCCACTGCTGATGGAGACATAAGGGTGAACACTCTTGGGGCTGAGAGGTTTGCTGAGGTTGGGTGAGCAAACGCAGACCCTTTAAAGTAATACTGCGTGGTACCCATCCCATGGGTCCCAAATCTCCAGGTTCAAGGGCATCTTCCTACATCGAAAATATGCATGAGACACCCAGAAGATGGTACACCGTGTGATCGGGAAAGGTTTCTAAAACGCACCTCATTTCTCATGTCCTTGTGCTCGGGTTCGCCATTCCAGCCGCTTTACTAGCAATCTCCCTCCTTGGAGAATCAGCACCTTTAACCTCCTGTACCGTCCAGGTTGCCATTTGTCCTGAGGATGAACGGGAAGAGGGCCAAACAATGAGAGACTAGCTCTAGGTGTTGGGGCAGGCACAGGTCACTCTATTTTCCCATCAGGAAGAAGAATTAACCAGAGGCTCAGCTTGCCGCCCGGAACCAGAATAGGGCCTGAAGCAATCCTGCGCTTTTGCGACCAGCTCCCAAAAAAGCGAGTTGAAAAATGGAGCTCAGGGGCACTGCAATTCACAAACCTGCAGAGTTATAACTGATAACTCTCGTCCACAAATATATTGAGGGAAGGCAACGAAGAGGATTTGAAAGCAAGGCAGAATTGCAGGAAACTGATTTCAGGAGGTAGATTCGAATCGCCTTTAAAGCACAGGAAAAGCGGCAAAACCTCGACAATGATGCCCTTGGCCAAAAAGGGCGTATGCGTTTTTTCCTGAATATATTCAGGAAAAAACGCATACGCCCTTTTTGGCCAACCAAGCAACCTGGAAAGGCAAATCAGCGCTACAAAGAAGTCTCGCTCCCCATCGGTCAAAAGGACCATGCTGAATAAAGTGTCAAAACCAGAAATGCAGGGCAGGCCATGGAGAAACGGGAGCCTTGCTACGCTGATGGGCGAGATGTAAATTGCCAACAGCCACTCTGGAAAAGTGTACGGTGTGTCCTGAAACACCTAAAAAACGCAGCTTAGAGAGCGTAGGGCACTTCCACTCATGGGCGTATAAATTCGGAAAACTAAAAATCAGCAAGACACAGGCACCCCAAAGTTTAGGGCTGCTCTGCTGACAAGAACCTCCACTTCGTTACACCTTAAATATCCCAGGAAAGAGAAAAAGGGATAAAGACGTTGTGGTCCTTATGTACAATGGAATATCACTCAGCCATGAAATCAACGTCATAAGGCTAGTGGCAGCATGATGAGTGGATTTAGGTACGACGATTCTAAGTGAAATAAGTCAAACAGAAAACGACACTTATCATAAGATATCACTTATAGAGGGAATGTAAAAACCGCTACACTGGAACTGAATTACAAAACAGAACAGAGTCACACGTTTAGAAAACACACTATGGCTGCTTAACGGGAAAGGTGAGGTGGGGTGATGCGTAAAAGAAGGGTTTCAAATTAGCTCAGATACCGTTCCATAAACCCAATATGTAATCGACAAGACCTACTCCTTGCTCAGTGAACTTGACTCAACACCCCCTATTCAACGCCCAAGAATATATCTGACTAGAAAGAATCTTAAAACCTATGTGTTGATATCCCTCTGTAAGTGAGTCAAGTGGGTGTAAAGCGGCCTAAACACAGCAGTGAAAAGCAGCTAAACCCCATTATAAAAATCAACTACTTTTAAAAACCCGTGAAACAAAGACAGTGAAAGAGAGAAATTCTTACAAAATTCGTTCAGGGGCTCTGATGCCACCTGGATTGACCATATCTAGACCCACTGCTGATGGAGACATAAGGGTGAACACTCTTGGGGCTGAGAGGTTTGGTGAGGTTGGGTGAGCAAACGCAGACCCTTTAAAGTAATACTGCGTGGTACCCATCCCATGGGTCCCAAATCTCCAGGTTCAAGGGCATCTTCCTACATCGAAAATATGCATGAGACACCCAGAAGATGGTACACCGTGTGATCGGGAAAAGTTTCTAAAACGCACCTCATTTCTCATGTCCTTGTGCTCGGGTTCGCCATTCCAGCCGCTTTACTAGCAATCTCCCTCCTTGGAGAATCAGCACCTTTAACCTCCTGTTCCGTCCAGGTTGCCATTTGTCCTGAGGATGAACGGGAAGAGGGCCAAAAATTGAGAGACTAGCTCTAGGTGTTGGGGCAGGCACAGGTCACTCTATTTTCCCATCAGGAAGAAGAATTAACCAGAGGCTCAGCTTGCCGCCCGGAACCAGAATAGGGCCTGAAGCAATCCTGCGCTTTTGCGACCAGCTCCCAAAAAAGCGAGTTGAAAAATGGAGCTCAGGGACACTGCAATTCACAAACCTGCAGAGTTATAACTGATAACTCTCGTCCACAAATATATTGAGGGAAGGCAACGAAGAGGATTTGAAAGCAAGGCAGAATTGCAGGAAACTGATTTCAGGAGGTAGATTCGAATCGCCTTTAAAGCACAGGAAAAGCGGCAAAACCTCGACAATGATGCCCTTGGCCAAAAAGGGCGTATGCGTTTTTTCCTGAATATATTCAGGAAAAAACGCATACGCCCTTTTTGGCCAACCAAGCAACCTGGAAAGGCAAATCAGCGCTACAAAGAAGTCTCGCTCCCCATCGGTCAAAAGGACCATGCTGAATAAAGTGTCAAAACCAGAAATGCAGGGCAGGCCATGGAGAAACGGGAGCCTTGCTACGCTGATGGGCGGGATGTACATTGCCAACAGCCACTCTGGAGAAGTGTACGGTGTGTCCTGAAACACCTAAAAAACGCAGCTTCGAGAGCGAAGGGCACTTCCACTCCTGGGCGTATAAATTGGGAAAACTAAAAATCAGCAAGACACAGGCACCCCAAAGTTTAGGGCTGCTCTGCTGACAAGAACCTCCACTTCCTTACACCTTAAATATCCCAGGAAAGAGAAAAATGGATAAAGACGTTGTGGTCCTGATGTACAATGGAATATCACTCAGCCATGAAATCAACGTCATAAGGCTAGTGGCAGCATGATGAGTGGATTTAGGTACGACGATTCTAAGAGAAATAAGTCAAACAGAAAACGACACTTATCATAAGATATCACTTATAGAGGGAAAGTAAAAACCGCTACACTGGAACTGAATTACAAAACAGAACAGAGTCACACGTTTAGAAAACACACTATGGCTGCTTAACGGGAAAGGTGAGGTGGGGTGATGCGTAAAAGAAGGGTTTCAAATTAGCTCAGATACCGTTCCATAAACCCAATATGTAATCGACAAGACCTACTCCTTGCTCAGTGAACTGGACTCAACACCCCCTATTCAACGCCCAAGAATATATCTGACTAGTAAGAATCTTAAAACCTATGTGTTGATATCCCTCTGTAAGTGAGTCAAGTGGGTGTAAAGCGGCCTAAACACAGCAGTGAAAAGCAGCTAAACACCATTATAAAAATCAACTACTTTTAAAAACCCGTGAAACAAAGACAGTGAAAGAGAGAGAAATTCTTACAAAATTCGTTCAGGGGCTGTGATGCCACCTGGATTGACCATATCTAGACCCACTGCTGATGGAGACATAAGGGTGAACACTCTTGGGGCTGAGAGGTTTGGTGAGGTTGGGTGAGCAAACGCAGACCCTTTAAAGTAATACTGCGTGGTACCCATCCCATGGGTCCCAAATCTCCAGGTTCAAGGGCATCTTCCTACATCGAAAATATGCATGAGACACCCAGAAGATGGTACACCGTGTGATCGGGAAAGGTTTCTAAAACGCACCTCATTTCTCATGTCCTTGTGCTCGGGTTCGCCATTCCAGCCGCTTTACTAGCAATCTCCCTCCTTGGAGAATCAGCACCTTTAACCTCCTGTTCCGTCCAGGTTGCCATTTGTCCTGAGGATGAACGGGAAGAGGGCCAAACAATGAGAGACTAGCTCTAGGTGTTGGGGCAGGCACAGGTCACTCTATTTTCCCATCAGGAAGAAGAATTAACCAGAGGCTCAGCTTGCCGCCCGGAACCAGAATAGGGCCTGAAGCAATCCTGCGCTTTTGCGACCAGCTCCCAAAAAAGCGAGTTGAAAAATGGAGCTCAGGGGCACTGCAATTCACAAACCTGCAGAGTTATAACTGATAACTCTCGTCCACAAATATATTGAGGGAAGGCAACGAAGAGGATTTGAAAGCAAGGCAGAATTGCAGGAAACTGATTTCAGGAGGTAGATTCGAATCGCCTTTAAAGCACAGGAAAAGCGGCAAAACCTCGACAATGATGCCCTTGGCCAAAAAGGGCGTATGCGTTTTTTCCTGAATATATTCAGGAAAAAACGCATACGCCCTTTTTGGCCAACCAAGCAACCTGGAAAGGCAAATCAGCGCTACAAAGAAGTCTCGCTCCCCATCGGTCAAAAGGACCATGCTGAATAAAGTGTCAAAACCAGAAATGCAGGGCAGGCCATGGAGAAACGGGAGCCTTGCTACGCTGATGGGCGAGATGTAAATTGCCAACAGCCACTCTGGAAAAGTGTACGGTGTGTCCTGAAACACCTAAAAAACGCAGCTTAGAGAGCGTAGGGCACTTCCACTCATGGGCGTATAAATTCGGAAAACTAAAAATCAGCAAGACACAGGCACCCCAAAGTTTAGGGCTGCTCTGCTGACAAGAACCTCCACTTCGTTACACCTTAAATATCCCAGGAAAGAGAAAAAGGGATAAAGACGTTGTGGTCCTTATGTACAATGGAATATCACTCAGCCATGAAATCAACGTCATAAGGCTAGTGGCAGCATGATGAGTGGATTTAGGTACGACGATTCTAAGTGAAATAAGTCAAACAGAAAACGACACTTATCATAAGATATCACTTATAGAGGGAATGTAAAAACCGCTACACTGGAACTGAATTACAAAACAGAACAGAGTCACAGGTTTAGAAAACACACTATGGCTGCTTAACGGGAAAGGTGAGGTGGGGTGATGCGTAAAAGAAGGGTTTCAAATTAGCTCAGATACCGTTCCATAAACCCAATATGTAATCGACAAGACCTACTCCTTGCTCAGTGAACTTGACTCAACACCCCCTATTCAACGCCCAAGAATATATCTGACTAGTAAGAATCTTAAAACCTATGTGTTGATATCCCTCTGTAAGTGAGTCAAGTGGGTGTAAAGCGGCCTAAACACAGCAGTGAAAAGCAGCTAAACCCCATTATAAAAATCAACTACTTTTAAAAACCCGTGAAACAAAGACAGTGAAAGAGAGAAATTCTTACAAAATTCGTTCAGGGGCTGTGATGCCACCTGGATTGACCATATCTAGACCCACTGCTGATGGAGACATAAGGGTGAACACTCTTGGGGCTGAGAGGTTTGGTGAGGTTGGGTGAGCAAACGCAGACCCTTTAAAGTAATACTGCGTGGTACCCATCCCATGGGTCCCAAATCTCCAGGTTCAAGGGCATCTTCCTACATCGAAAATATGCATGAGACACCCAGAAGATGGTACACCGTGTGATCGGGAAAAGTTTCTAAAACGCACCTCATTTCTCATGTCCTTGTGCTCGGGTTCGCCATTCCAGCCGCTTTACTAGCAATCTCCCTCTTTGGAGAATCAGCACCTTTAACCTCCTGTTCCGTCCAGGTTGCGATTTGTCCTGAGGATGAACGGGAAGAGGGCCAAAAATTGAGAGACTAGCTCTAGGTGTTGGGGCAGGCACAGGTCACTCTATTTTCCCATCAGGAAGAAGAATTAACCAGAGGCTCAGCTTGCCGCCCGGAACCAGAATAGGGCCTGAAGCAATCCTGCGCTTTTGCGACCAGCTCCCAAAAAAGCGAGTTGAAAAATGGAGCTCAGGGGCACTGCAATTCACAAACCTGCAGAGTTATAACTGATAACTCTCGTCCACAAATATATTGAGGGAAGGCAACGAAGAGGATTTGAAAGCAAGGCAGAATTGCAGGAAACTGATTTCAGGAGGTAGATTCGAATCGCCTTTAAAGCACAGGAAAAGCGGCAAAACCTCGACAATGATGCCCTTGGCCAAAAAGGGCGTATGCGTTTTTTCCTGAATATATTCAGGAAAAAACGCATACGCCCTTTTTGGCCAACCAAGCAACCTGGAAAGGCAAATCAGCGCTACAAAGAAGTCTCGCTCCCCATCGGTCAAAAGGACCATGCTGAATAAAGTGTCAAAACCAGAAATGCAGGGCAGGCCATGGAGAAACGGGAGCCTTGCTACGCTGATGGGCGGGATGTAAATTGCCAACAGCCACTCTGGAGAAGTGTACGGTGTGTCCTGAAACACCTAAAAAACGCAGCTTCGAGAGCGAAGGGCACTTCCACTCATGGGCGTATAAATTGGGAAAACTAAAAATCAGCAAGACACAGGCACCCCAAAGTTTAGGGCTGCTCTGCTGACAAGAACCTCCACTTCGTTACTCCTTAAATATCCCAGGAAAGAGAAAAACGGATAAAGACGTTGTGGTCCTTATGTACAATGGAATATCACTCAGCCATGAAATCAACGTCATAAGGCTAGTGGCAGCATGATGAGTGGATTTAGGTACGACGATTCTAAGTGAAATAAGTCAAACAGAAAACGACACTTATCATAAGATATCACTTATAGAGGGAATGTAAAAACCGCTACACTGGAACTGAATTACAAAACAGAACAGAGTCACACGTTTAGAAAACACACTATGGCTGCTTAACGGGAAAGGGGAGGTGGGGTGATGCGTAAAAGAAGGGTTTCAAATTAGTTCAGATACCGTTCCATAAACCCAATATGTAATAGACAAGACCTACTCCTTGCTCAGTGAACTTGACTCAACACCCCCTATTCAACGCCCAAGAATATATCTGACTAGTAAGAATCTTAAAACCTATGTGTTGATATCCCTCTGTAAGTGAGTCAAGTGGGTGTAAAGCGGCCTAAACACAGCAGTGAAAAGCAGCTAAACCCCATTATAAAAATCAACTACTTTTAAAAACCCGTGAAACAAAGACAGTGAAAGAGAGAGAAATTCTTACAAAATTCGTTCAGGGGCTGTGATGCCACCTGGATTGACCATATCTAGACCCACTGCTGATGGAGACATAAGGGTGAACTCTCTTGGGGCTGAGAGGTTTGGTGAGGTTGGGTGAGCAAACGCAGACCCTTTAAAGTAATACTGCGTGGTACCCATCCCATGGGTCCCAAATCTCCAGGTTCAAGGGCATCTTCCTACATCGAAAACATGCATGAGACACCCAGAAGATGGTACACCGTGTGATCGGGAAAGGTTTCTAAAACGCACCTCATTTCTCATCTCCTTGTGCACGGGTTCGCCATTCCAGCCGCTGCACTAGCAATCTCCCTCCTTGGAGAATCAGCACCTTTAACCTCCTGTTCCGTCCAGGTTGCCATTTGTCCTGAGGATGAACGGGAAGAGGGCGAAACAATGAGAGACTAGCTCTAGGTGTTGGGGCAGGCACAGGTCACTCTATTTTCCCATCAGGAAGAAGAATTAACCAGAGGCACAGCCTGCCGCCCGGAACCAGAATAGGGCCTGAAGCAATCCTGCGCTTTTGTGGCCAGCTCCCAAAAAAGCGAGTTGAAAAATGGAGCTCAGGGGCACTGCAATTCACAAACCTGCAGAGTTATAACTGATAACTCTCGTCCACAAATATATTGAGGGAAGGCAACGAAGAGGATTTGAAAGCAAGGCAGAATTGCAGGAAACTGATTTCAGGAGGTAGATTCGAATCGCCTTTAAAGCACAGGAAAAGCGGCAAAACCTCGACAATGATGCCCTTGGCCAAAAAGGGCGTATGCGTTTTTTCCTGAATATATTCAGGAAAAAACGCATACGCCCTTTTTGGCCAACCAAGCAACCTGGAAAGGCAAATCAGCGCTACAAAGAAGTCTCGCTCCCCATCGGTCAAAAGGACCATGCTGAATAAAGTGTCAAAACCAGAAATGCAGGGCAGGCCATGGAGAAACGGGAGCCTTGCTACGCTGATGGGCGGGATGTAAATTGCCAACAGCCACTCTGGAGAAGTGTACGGTGTGTCCTGAAACACCTAAAAAACGCAGCTTAGAGAGCGTAGGGCACTTCCACTCATGGGCGTATAAAGTGGGAAAACTAAAAATCAGCAAGACACAGGCACCCCAAAGTTTAGGGCTGCTCTGCTGACAAGAACCTCCACTTCCTTACACCTTAAATATCCCAGGAAAGAGAAAAATGGATAAAGACGTTGTGGTCCTTATGTACAATGGAATATCACTCAGCCATGAAATCAACGTCATAAGGCTAGTGGCAGCATGATGAGTGGATTTAGGTACGACGATTCTAAGTGAAATAAGTCAAACAGAAAACGACACTTATCATAAGATATCACTTATAGAGGGAAAGTAAAAACCGCTACACTGGAACTGAATTACAAAACAGAACAGAGTCACACGTTTAGAAAACACACTATGGCTGCTTAACGGGAAAGGTGAGGTGGGGTGATGCGTAAAAGAAGGGTTTCAAAGTAGCTCAGATACCGTTCCATAAACCCAATATGTAATAGAAAAGACCTACTCCTTGCTCAGTGAACTTGACTCAACACCCCCTATTCAACGCCCAAGAATATGTTTGACTAGGAAGAATCTTAAAACCTATGTGATGATATCCCTCTGTAAGTGAGTCAAGTGGGTGTAAAGCGGCCTAAACACAGCAGTGAAAAGCAGCTAAACCCCATTATAAAAATCAACTACTTTTAAAAACCCGTGAAACAAAGACAGTGAAAGAGAGAGAAATTCTTACAAAATTCGTTCAGGGGCTGTGATGCCACCTGGATTGACCATATCAAGACCCACTGTTGATTGAGACATAAGGGTGAACACTCTTGGGGCTGAGAGGTTTGCTGAGGTTGGGTGAGCAAACGCAGACCCTTTAAAGTAATACTGCGTGGTACCCATCCCATGGGTCCCAAATCTCCAGGTTCAAGGGCATCTTCCTACATCGAAAACATGCATGAGACACCCAGAAGATGGTACACCGTGTGATCGGGAAAGGTTTCTAAAACGCACCTCATTTCTCATGTCCTTGTGCTCGGGTTCGCCATTCCAGCCGCTTTACTAGCAATCTCCCTCCTTGGAGAATCAGCACCTTTAACCTCCTGTTCCGTCCAGGTTGACATTTGTCCTGAGGATGAACGGGAAGAGGGCCAAACAATGAGAGACTAGCTCTAGGTGTTGGGGCAGGCACAGGTCACTCTATTTTCCCATCAGGAAGAAGAATTAACCAGAGGCTCAGCTTGCCGCCCGGAACCAGAATAGGGCCTGAAGCAATCCTGCGCTTTTGCGGCCAGATCCCAAAAAAGCGAGTTGAAAAATGGAGCTCAGGGGCACTGCAATTCACAAACCTGCAGAGTTATAACTGATAACTCTCGTCCACAAATATATTGAGGGAAGGCAACGAGGAGGATTTGAAAGCAAGGCAGAATTGCAGGAAACTGATTTCAGGAGGTAGATTCGAATCGCCTTTAAAGCACAGGAAAAGCGGCAAAAACTCGACAATGATGCCCTTGGCCAAAAAGGGCGTATGCGTTTTTTCCTGAATATATTCAGGAAAAAACGCATACGCCCTTTTTGGCCAACCAAGCAACCTGGAAAGGCAAATCAGCGCTACAAAGCAGTCTCGCTCCCCATCGGTCAAAAGGACCATGCTGAATAAAGTGTCAAAACCAGAAATGCAGGGCAGGCCATGGAGAAACGGGAGCCTTGCTACGCTGATGGGCGGGATGTAAATTGCCAACAGCCACTCTGGAGAAGTGTACGGTGTGTCCTGAAACACCTAAAAAACGCAGCTTAGAGAGCGAAGGGCACTTCCACTCATGGGCGTATAAATTCGGAAAACTAAAAATCAGCAAGACACAGGCACCCCAAACTTTAGGGCTGCTCTGCTGACAAGAACCTCCACTTCGTTACTCCTTAAATATCCCAGGAAAGAGAAAAACGGATAAAGACGTTGTGGTCCTTATGTACAATGGAATATCACTCAGCCATGAAATCAACGTCATAAGGCTAGTGGCAGCATGATGAGTGGATTTAGGTACGACGATTCTAAGTGAAATGAGTCAAACAGAAAACGACACTTATCATAAGATATCACTTATAGAGGGAATGTAAAAACCGCTACACTGGAACTGAATTACAAAACAGAACAGAGTCACACGTTTAGAAAACACACTATGGCTGCTTAACGGGAAAGGGGAGGTGGGGTGATGCGTAAAAGAAGGGTTTCAAATTAGTTCAGATACCGTTCCATAAACCCAATATGTAATAGACAAGACCTACTCCTTGCTCAGTGAACTTGACTCAACACCCCCTATTCAACGCCCAAGAATATATCTGACTAGTAAGAATCTTAAAACCTATGTGTTGATATCCCTCTGTAAGTGAGTCAAGTGGGTGTAAAGCGGCCTAAACACAGCAGTGAAAAGCAGCTAAACCCCATTATAAAAATCAACTACTTTTAAAAACCCGTGAAACAAAGACAGTGAAAGAGAGAGAAATTCTTACAAAATTCGTTCAGGGGCTGTGATGCCACCTGGATTGACCATATCTAGACCCACTGCTGATTGAGACATAAGGGTGAACTCTCTTGGGGCTGAGAGGTTTGTTGAGGTTGGGTGAGCAAACGCAGACCCTTTAAAGTAATACTGCGTGGTACCCATCCCATGGGTCCCAAATCTCCAGGTTCAAGGGCATCTTCCTACATCGAAAAATGCATGAGACACCCAGAAGATGGTACACCGTGTGATCGGGAAAGGTTTCTAAAACGCACCTCATTTCTCATGTCCTTGTGCTCGGGTTCGCCATTCCAGCCGCTTTACTAGCAGTCTCCCTCCTTGGAGAATCAGCCCCTTTAACCTCCTGTTCCGTCCAGGTTGCCATTTGTCCTGAGGATGAACGGGAAGAGGGGGAACCAATGAGAGACTAGCTCTAGGTGTTGGGGCAGGCACAGGTCACTCTATTTTCCCATCAGGAAGAAGAATTAACCAGAGGCTCAGCTTGCCGCCCGGAACCAGAATAGGGCCTGAAGCAATCCTGCGCTTTTGCGGACAGCTCCCAAAAAAGCGAGTTGAAAAATGGAGCTCAGGGGCACTGCAATTCACAAACCTGCAGAGTTATAACTGATAACTCTCGTCCACAAATATATTGAGGGAAGGCAACGAAGAGGATTTGAAAGCAAGGCAGAATTGCAGGAAACTGATTTCAGGAGGTAGATTCGAATCGCCTTTAAAGCACAGGAAAAGCGGCAAAACCTCGACAATGATGCCCTTGGCCAAAAAGGGCGTATGCGTTTTTTCCTGAATATATTCAGGAAAAAACGCATACGCCCTTTTTGGCCAACCAAGCAACCTGGAAAGGCAAATCAGCGCTACAAAGAAGTCTCGCTCCCCATCGGTCAAAAGGACCATGCTGAATAAAGTGTCAAAACCAGAAATGCAGGGCAGGCCATGGAGAAACGGGAGCCTTGCTACGCTGATGGGCGGGATGTAAATTGCCAACAGCCACTCTGGAGAAGTGTACGGTGTGTCCTGAAACACCTAAAAAACGCAGCTTAGAGAGCGTAGGGCACTTCCACTCATGGGCGTATAAATTGGGAAAACTAAAAATCAGCAAGACACAGGCACCCCAAAGTTTAGGGCTGCTCTGCTGACAAGAACCTCCACTTCCTTACACCTTAAATATCCCAGGAAAGAGAAAAATGGATAAAGACGTTGTGGTCCTGATGTACAATGGAATATCACTCAGCCATGAAATCAACGTCATAAGGCTAGTGGCAGCATGATGAGTGGATTTAGGTACGAAGATTCTAAGAGAAATAAGTCAAACAGAAAACGACACTTATCATAAGATATCACTTATAGAGGGAAAGTAAAAACCGCTACACTGGAACTGAATTACAAAACAGAACAGAGTCACACGTTTAGAAAACACACTATGGCTGCTTAACGGGAAAGGTGAGGTGGGGTGATGCGTAAAAGAAGGGTTTCAAATTAGCTCAGATACCGTTCCATAAACCCAATATGTAATCGACAAGACCTACTCCTTGCTCAGTGAACTGGACTCAACACCCCCTATTCAACGCCCAAGAATATATCTGACTAGTAGGAATCTTAAAACCTATGTGTTGATATCCCTCTGTAAGTGAGTCAAGTGGGTGTAAAGCGGCCTAAACACAGCAGTGAAAAGCAACTAAACCCCATTATAAAAATCAACTACTTTTAAAAACCCGTGAAACAAAGACAGTGAAAGAGAGAGAAATTCTTACAAAATTCGTTCAGGGGCTGTGATGCCACCTGGATTGACCATATCTAGACCCACTGCTGATGGAGACATAAGGGTGAACACTCTTGGGGCTGAGAGGTTTGCTGAGGTTGGGTGAGCAAACGCAGACCCTTTAAAGTAATACTGCGTGGTACCCATCCCATGGGTCCCAAATCTCCAGGTTCAAGGGCATCTTCCTACATCGAAAATATGCATGAGACACCCAGAAGATGGTACACCGTGTGATCGGGAAAGGTTTCTAAAACGCACCTCATTTCTCATGTCCTTGTGCTCGGGTTCGCCATTCCAGCCGCTTTACTAGCAATCTCCCTCCTTGGAGAATCAGCACCTTTAACCTCCTGTACCGTCCAGGTTGCCATTTGTCCTGAGGATGAACGGGAAGAGGGCCAAACAATGAGAGACTAGCTCTAGGTGTTGGGGCAGGCACAGGTCACTCTATTTTCCCATCAGGAAGAAGAATTAACCAGAGGCTCAGCTTGCCGCCCGGAACCAGAATAGGGCCTGAAGCAATCCTGCGCTTTTGCGACCAGCTCCCAAAAAAGCGAGTTGAAAAATGGAGCTCAGGGGCACTGCAATTCACAAACCTGCAGAGTTATAACTGATAACTCTCGTCCACAAATATATTGAGGGAAGGCAACGAAGAGGATTTGAAAGCAAGGCAGAATTGCAGGAAACTGATTTCAGGAGGTAGATTCGAATCGCCTTTAAAGCACAGGAAAAGCGGCAAAACCTCGACAATGATGCCCTTGGCCAAAAAGGGCGTATGCGTTTTTTCCTGAATATATTCAGGAAAAAACGCATACGCCCTTTTTGGCCAACCAAGCAACCTGGAAAGGCAAATCAGCGCTACAAAGAAGTCTCGCTCCCCATCGGTCAAAAGGACCATGCTGAATAAAGTGTCAAAACCAGAAATGCAGGGCAGGCCATGGAGAAACGGGAGCCTTGCTACGCTGATGGGCGAGATGTAAATTGCCAACAGCCACTCTGGAAAAGTGTACGGTGTGTCCTGAAACACCTAAAAAACGCAGCTTAGAGAGCGTAGGGCACTTCCACTCATGGGCGTATAAATTCGGAAAACTAAAAATCAGCAAGACACAGGCACCCCAAAGTTTAGGGCTGCTCTGCTGACAAGAACCTCCACTTCGTTACACCTTAAATATCCCAGGAAAGAGAAAAAGGGATAAAGACGTTGTGGTCCTTATGTACAATGGAATATCACTCAGCCATGAAATCAACGTCATAAGGCTAGTGGCAGCATGATGAGTGGATTTAGGTACGACGATTCTAAGTGAAATAAGTCAAACAGAAAACGACACTTATCATAAGATATCACTTATAGAGGGAATGTAAAAACCGCTACACTGGAACTGAATTACAAAACAGAACAGAGTCACACGTTTAGAAAACACACTATGGCTGCTTAACGGGAAAGGTGAGGTGGGGTGATGCGTAAAAGAAGGGTTTCAAATTAGCTCAGATACCGTTCCATAAACCCAATATGTAATCGACAAGACCTACTCCTTGCTCAGTGAACTTGACTCAACACCCCCTATTCAACGCCCAAGAATATATCTGACTAGAAAGAATCTTAAAACCTATGTGTTGATATCCCTCTGTAAGTGAGTCAAGTGGGTGTAAAGCGGCCTAAACACAGCAGTGAAAAGCAGCTAAACCCCATTATAAAAATCAACTACTTTTAAAAACCCGTGAAACAAAGACAGTGAAAGAGAGAAATTCTTACAAAATTCGTTCAGGGGCTCTGATGCCACCTGGATTGACCATATCTAGACCCACTGCTGATGGAGACATAAGGGTGAACACTCTTGGGGCTGAGAGGTTTGGTGAGGTTGGGTGAGCAAACGCAGACCCTTTAAAGTAATACTGCGTGGTACCCATCCCATGGGTCCCAAATCTCCAGGTTCAAGGGCATCTTCCTACATCGAAAATATGCATGAGACACCCAGAAGATGGTACACCGTGTGATCGGGAAAAGTTTCTAAAACGCACCTCATTTCTCATGTCCTTGTGCTCGGGTTCGCCATTCCAGCCGCTTTACTAGCAATCTCCCTCCTTGGAGAATCAGCACCTTTAACCTCCTGTTCCGTCCAGGTTGCCATTTGTCCTGAGGATGAACGGGAAGAGGGCCAAAAATTGAGAGACTAGCTCTAGGTGTTGGGGCAGGCACAGGTCACTCTATTTTCCCATCAGGAAGAAGAATTAACCAGAGGCTCAGCTTGCCGCCCGGAACCAGAATAGGGCCTGAAGCAATCCTGCGCTTTTGCGACCAGCTCCCAAAAAAGCGAGTTGAAAAATGGAGCTCAGGGACACTGCAATTCACAAACCTGCAGAGTTATAACTGATAACTCTCGTCCACAAATATATTGAGGGAAGGCAACGAAGAGGATTTGAAAGCAAGGCAGAATTGCAGGAAACTGATTTCAGGAGGTAGATTCGAATCGCCTTTAAAGCACAGGAAAAGCGGCAAAACCTCGACAATGATGCCCTTGGCCAAAAAGGGCGTATGCGTTTTTTCCTGAATATATTC
Organism: Eschrichtius robustus; assembly: GCF_028021215.1. Lineage (NCBI taxonomy): Eukaryota > Metazoa > Chordata > Mammalia > Artiodactyla > Eschrichtiidae > Eschrichtius > Eschrichtius robustus. Next base: position 111,601,842 of record NC_090824.1, on the reverse strand, counting down.
AGGAAAAAACGCATACGCCCTTTTTGGCCAACCAAGCAACCTGGAAAGGCAAATCAGCGCTACAAAGAAGTCTCGCTCCCCATCGGTCAAAAGGACCATGCTGAATAAAGTGTCAAAACCAGAAATGCAGGGCAGGCCATGGAGAAACGGGAGCCTTGCTACGCTGATGGGCGGGATGTAAATTGCCAACAGCCACTCTGGAGAAGTGTACGGTGTGTCCTGAAACACCTAAAAAACGCAGCTTCGAGAGCGAAGGGCACTTCCACTCCTGGGCGTATAAATTGGGAAAACTAAAAATCAGCAAGACACAGGCACCCCAAAGTTTAGGGCTGCTCTGCTGACAAGAACCTCCACTTCGTTACTCCTTAAATATCCCAGGAAAGAGAAAAACGGATAAAGACGTTGTGGTCCTTATGTACAATGGAATATCACTCAGCCATGAAATCAACGTCATAAGGCTAGTGGCAGCATGATGAGTGGATTTAGGTACGACGATTCTAAGTGAAATAAGTCAAACAGAAAACGACACTTATCATAAGATATCACTTATAGAGGGAATGTAAAAACCGCTACACTGGAACTGAATTACAAAACAGAACAGAGTCACACGTTTAGAAAACACACTATGGCTGCTTAACGGGAAAGGGGAGGTGGGGTGATGCGTAAAAGAAGGGTTTCAAATTAGTTCAGATACCGTTCCATAAACCCAATATGTAATAGACAAGACCTACTCCTTGCTCAGTGAACTGGACTCAACACCCCCTATTCAACGCCCAAGAATATATCTGACTAGTAAGAATCTTAAAACCTATGTGTTGATATCCCTCTGTAAGTGAGTCAAGTGGGTGTAAAGCGGCCTAAACACAGCAGTGAAAAGCAGCTAAACCCCATTATAAAAATCAACTACTTTTAAAAACCCGTGAAACAAAGACAGTGAAAGAGAGAGAAATTCTTACAAAATTCGTTCAGGGGCTGTGATGCCACCTGGATTGACCATATCTAGACCCACTGCTGATTGAGACATAAGAGTGAACTCTCTTGGGGCTGAGAGGTTTGGTGAGGTTGGGTGAGCAAACGCAGACCCTTTAAAGTAATACTGCGTGGTACCCATCCCATGGGTCCCAAATCTCCAGGTTCAAGGGCATCTTCCTACATCGAAAACATGCATGAGACACCCAGAAGATGGTACACCGTGTGATCGGGAAAGGTTTCTAAAACGCACCTCATTTCTCATCTCCTTGTGCACGGGTTCGCCATTCCAGCCGCTGCACTAGCAATCTCCCTCCTTGGAGAATCAGCACCTTTAACCTCCTGTTCCGTCCAGGTTGCCATTTGTCCTGAGGATGAACGGGAAGAGGGCGAAACAATGAGAGACTAGCTCTAGGTGTTGGGGCAGGCACAGGTCACTCTATTTTCCCATCAGGAAGAAGAATTAACCAGAGGCACAGCCTGCCGCCCGGAACCAGAATAGGGCCTGAAGCAATCCTGCGCTTTTGTGGCCAGCTCCCAAAAAAGCGAGTTGAAAAATGGAGCTCAGGGGCACTGCAATTCACAAACCTGCAGAGTTATAACTGATAACTCTCGTCCACAAATATATTGAGGGAAGGCAACGAAGAGGATTTGAAAGCAAGGCAGAATTGCAGGAAACTGATTTCAGGAGGTAGATTCGAATCGCCTTTAAAGCACAGGAAAAGCGGCAAAACCTCGACAATGATGCCCTTGGCCAAAAAGGGCGTATGCGTTTTTTCCTGAATATATTCAGGAAAAAACGCATACGCCCTTTTTGGCCAACCAAGCAACCTGGAAAGGCAAATCAGCGCTACAAAGAAGTCTCGCTCCCCATCGGTCAAAAGGACCATGCTGAATAAAGTGTCAAAACCAGAAATGCAGGGCAGGCCATGGAGAAACGGGAGCCTTGCTACGCTGATGGGCGGGATGTAAATTGCCAACAGCCACTCTGGAGAAGTGTACGGTGTGTCCTGAAACACCTAAAAAACGCAGCTTAGAGAGCGTAGGGCACTTCCACTCATGGGCGTATAAAGTGGGAAAACTAAAAATCAGCAAGACACAGGCACCCCAAAGTTTAGGGCTGCTCTGCTGACAAGAACCTCCACTTCCTTACACCTTAAATATCCCAGGAAAGAGAAAAATGGATAAAGACGTTGTGGTCCTTATGTACAATGGAATATCACTCAGCCATGAAATCAACGTCATAAGGCTAGTGGCAGCATGATGAGTGGATTTAGGTACGACGATTCTAAGTGAAATAAGTCAAACAGAAAACGACACTTATCATAAGATATCACTTATAGAGGGAAAGTAAAAACCGCTACACTGGAACTGAATTACAAAACAGAACAGAGTCACACGTTTAGAAAACACACTATGGCTGCTTAACGGGAAAGGGGAGGTGGGGTGATGCGTAAAAGAAGGGTTTCAAATTAGTTCAGATACCGTTCCATAAACCCAATATGTAATAGACAAGACCTACTCCTTGCTCAGTGAACTGGACTCAACACCCCCTATTCAACGCCCAAGAATATATCTGACTAGTAAGAATCTTAAAACCTATGTGTTGATATCCCTCTGTAAGTGAGTCAAGTGGGTGTAAAGCGGCCTAAACACAGCAGTGAAAAGCAGCTAAACCCCATTATAAAAATCAACTACTTTTAAAAACCCGTGAAACAAAGACAGTGAAAGAGAGAGAAATTCTTACAAAATTCGTTCAGGGGCTGTGATGCCACCTGGATTGACCATATCTAGACCCACTGCTGATTGAGACATAAGAGTGAACTCTCTTGGGGCTGAGAGGTTTGGTGAGGTTGGGTGAGCAAACGCAGACCCTTTAAAGTAATACTGCGTGGTACCCATCCCATGGGTCCCAAATCTCCAGGTTCAAGGGCATCTTCCTACATCGAAAACATGCATGAGACACCCAGAAGATGGTACACCGTGTGATCGGGAAAGGTTTCTAAAACGCACCTCATTTCTCATCTCCTTGTGCACGGGTTCGCCATTCCAGCCGCTGCACTAGCAATCTCCCTCCTTGGAGAATCAGCACCTTTAACCTCCTGTTCCGTCCAGGTTGCCATTTGTCCTGAGGATGAACGGGAAGAGGGCGAAACAATGAGAGACTAGCTCTAGGTGTTGGGGCAGGCACAGGTCACTCTATTTTCCCATCAGGAAGAAGAATTAACCAGAGGCACAGCCTGCCGCCCGGAACCAGAATAGGGCCTGAAGCAATCCTGCGCTTTTGTGGCCAGCTCCCAAAAAAGCGAGTTGAAAAATGGAGCTCAGGGGCACTGCAATTCACAAACCTGCAGAGTTATAACTGATAACTCTCGTCCACAAATATATTGAGGGAAGGCAACGAAGAGGATTTGAAAGCAAGGCAGAATTGCAGGAAACTGATTTCAGGAGGTAGATTCGAATCGCCTTTAAAGCACAGGAAAAGCGGCAAAACCTCGACAATGATGCCCTTGGCCAAAAAGGGCGTATGCGTTTTTTCCTGAATATATTCAGGAAAAAACGCATACGCCCTTTTTGGCCAACCAAGCAACCTGGAAAGGCAAATCAGCGCTACAAAGAAGTCTCGCTCCCCATCGGTCAAAAGGACCATGCTGAATAAAGTGTCAAAACCAGAAATGCAGGGCAGGCCATGGAGAAACGGGAGCCTTGCTACGCTGATGGGCGGGATGTAAATTGCCAACAGCCACTCTGGAGAAGTGTACGGTGTGTCCTGAAACACCTAAAAAACGCAGCTTAGAGAGCGTAGGGCACTTCCACTCATGGGCGTATAAAGTGGGAAAACTAAAAATCAGCAAGACACAGGCACCCCAAAGTTTAGGGCTGCTCTGCTGACAAGAACCTCCACTTCCTTACACCTTAAATATCCCAGGAAAGAGAAAAATGGATAAAGACGTTGTGGTCCTTATGTACAATGGAATATCACTCAGCCATGAAATCAACGTCATAAGGCTAGTGGCAGCATGATGAGTGGATTTAGGTACGACGATTCTAAGTGAAATAAGTCAAACAGAAAACGACACTTATCATAAGATATCACTTATAGAGGGAAAGTAAAAACCGCTACACTGGAACTGAATTACAAAACAGAACAGAGTCACACGTTTAGAAAACACACTATGGCTGCTTAACGGGAAAGGTGAGGTGGGGTGATGCGTAAAAGAAGGGTTTCAAAGTAGCTCAGATACCGTTCCATAAACCCAATATGTAATAGAAAAGACCTACTCCTTGCTCAGTGAACTTGACTCAACACCCCCTATTCAACGCCCAAGAATATGTCTGACTAGGAAGAATCTTAAAACCTATGTGATGATATCCCTCTGTAAGTGAGTCAAGTGGGTGTAAAGCGGCCTAAACACAGCAGTGAAAAGCAGCTAAACCCCATTATAAAAATCAACTACTTTTAAAAACCCGTGAAACAAAGACAGTGAAAGAGAGAGAAATTCTTACAAAATTCGTTCAGGGGCTGTGATGCCACCTGGATTGACCATATCAAGACCCACTGCTGATTGAGACATAAGGGTGAACACTCTTGGGGCTGAGAGGTTTGCTGAGGTTGGGTGAGCAAACGCAGACCCTTTAAAGTAATACTGCGTGGTACCCATCCCATGGGTCCCAAATCTCCAGGTTCAAGGGCATCTTCCTACATCGAAAACATGCATGAGACACCCAGAAGATGGTACACCGTGTGATCGGGAAAGGTTTCTAAAACGCACCTCATTTCTCATGTCCTTGTGCTCGGGTTCGCCATTCCAGCCGCTTTACTAGCAATCTCCCTCCTTGGAGAATCAGCACCTTTAACCTCCTGTTCCGTCCAGGTTGCCATTTGTCCTGAGGATGAACGGGAAGAGGGCCAAACAATGAGAGACTAGCTCTAGGTGTTGGGGCAGGCACAGGTCACTCTATTTTCCCATCAGGAAGAAGAATTAACCAGAGGCTCAGCTTGCCGCCCGGAACCAGAATAGGGCCTGAAGCAATCCTGCGCTTTTGCGGCCAGATCCCAAAAAAGCGAGTTGAAAAATGGAGCTCAGGGGCACTGCAATTCACAAACCTGCAGAGTTATAACTGATAACTCTCGTCCACAAATATATTGAGGGAAGGCAACGAGGAGGATTTCAAAGCAAGGCAGAATTGCAGGAAACTGATTTCAGGAGGTAGATTCGAATCGCCTTTAAAGCACAGGAAAAGCGGCAAAAACTCGACAATGATGCCCTTGGCCAAAAAGGGCGTATGCGTTTTTTCCTGAATATATTCAGGAAAAAACGCATACGCCCTTTTTGGCCAACCAAGCAACCTGGAAAGGCAAATCAGCGCTACAAAGCAGTCTCGCTCCCCATCGGTCAAAAGGACCATGCTGAATAAAGTGTCAAAACCAGAAATGCAGGGCAGGCCATGGAGAAACGGGAGCCTTGCTACGCTGATGGGCGGGATGTAAATTGCCAACAGCCACTCTGGAGAAGTGTACGGTGTGTCCTGAAACACCTAAAAAACGCAGCTTAGAGAGCGAAGGGCACTTCCACTCATGGGCGTATAAATTCGGAAAACTAAAAATCAGCAAGACACAGGCACCCCAAAGTTTAGGGCTGCTCTGCTGACAAGAACCTCCACTTCGTTACTCCTTAAATATCCCAGGAAAGAGAAAAACGGATAAAGACGTTGTGGTCCTTATGTACAATGGAATATCACTCAGCCATGAAATCAACGTCATAAGGCTAGTGGCAGCATGATGAGTGGATTTAGGTACGACGATTCTAAGTGAAATGAGTCAAACAGAAAACGACACTTATCATAAGATATCACTTATAGAGGGAATGTAAAAACCGCTACACTGGAACTGAATTACAAAACAGAACAGAGTCACACGTTTAGAAAACACACTATGGCTGCTTAACGGGAAAGGGGAGGTGGGGTGATGCGTAAAAGAAGGGTTTCAAATTAGTTCAGATACCGTTCCATAAACCCAATATGTAATAGACAAGACCTACTCCTTGCTCAGTGAACTTGACTCAACACCCCCTATTCAACGCCCAAGAATATATCTGACTAGTAAGAATCTTAAAACCTATGTGTTGATATCCCTCTGTAAGTGAGTCAAGTGGGTGTAAAGCGGCCTAAACACAGCAGTGAAAAGCAGCTAAACCCCATTATAAAAATCAACTACTTTTAAAAACCCGTGAAACAAAGACAGTGAAAGAGAGAGAAATTCTTACAAAATTCGTTCAGGGGCTGTGATGCCACCTGGATTGACCATATCTAGACCCACTGCTGATTGAGACATAAGGGTGAACTCTCTTGGGGCTGAGAGGTTTGGTGAGGTTGGGTGAGCAAACGCAGACCCTTTAAAGTAATACTGCGTGGTACCCATCCCATGGGTCCCAAATCTCCAGGTTCAAGGGCATCTTCCTACATCGAAAAATGCATGAGACACCCAGAAGATGGTACACCGTGTGATCGGGAAAGGTTTCTAAAACGCACCTCATTTCTCATGTCCTTGTGCTCGGGTTCGCCATTCCAGCCGCTTTACTAGCAGTCTCCCTCCTTGGAGAATCAGCCCCTTTAACCTCCTGTTCCGTCCAGGTTGCCATTTGTCCTGAGGATGAACGGGAAGAGGGGGAACCAATGAGAGACTAGCTCTAGGTGTTGGGGCAGGCACAGGTCACTCTATTTTCCCATCAGGAAGAAGAATTAACCAGAGGCTCAGCTTGCCGCCCGGAACCAGAATAGGGCCTGAAGCAATCCTGCGCTTTTGCGGACAGCTCCCAAAAAAGCGAGTTGAAAAATGGAGCTCAGGGGCACTGCAATTCACAAACCTGCAGAGTTATAACTGATAACTCTCGTCCACAAATATATTGAGGGAAGGCAACGAAGAGGATTTGAAAGCAAGGCAGAATTGCAGGAAACTGATTTCAGGAGGTAGATTCGAATCGCCTTTAAAGCACAGGAAAAGCGGCAAAACCTCGACAATGATGCCCTTGGCCAAAAAGGGCGTATGCGTTTTTTCCTGAATATATTCAGGAAAAAACGCATACGCCCTTTTTGGCCAACCAAGCAACCTGGAAAGGCAAATCAGCGCTACAAAGAAGTCTCGCTCCCCATCGGTCAAAAGGACCATGCTGAATAAAGTGTCAAAACCAGAAATGCAGGGCAGGCCATGGAGAAACGGGAGCCTTGCTACGCTGATGGGCGGGATGTAAATTGCCAACAGCCACTCTGGAGAAGTGTACGGTGTGTCCTGAAACACCTAAAAAACGCAGCTTCGAGAGCGAAGGGCACTTCCACTCCTGGGCGTATAAATTGGGAAAACTAAAAATCAGCAAGACACAGGCACCCCAAAGTTTAGGGCTGCTCTGCTGACAAGAACCTCCACTTCGTTACTCCTTAAATATCCCAGGAAAGAGAAAAACGGATAAAGACGTTGTGGTCCTTATGTACAATGGAATATCACTCAGCCATGAAATCAACGTCATAAGGCTAGTGGCAGCATGATGAGTGGATTTAGGTACGACGATTCTAAGTGAAATAAGTCAAACAGAAAACGACACTTATCATAAGATATCACTTATAGAGGGAATGTAAAAACCGCTACACTGGAACTGAATTACAAAACAGAACAGAGTCACACGTTTAGAAAACACACTATGGCTGCTTAACGGGAAAGGGGAGGTGGGGTGATGCGTAAAAGAAGGGTTTCAAATTAGTTCAGATACCGTTCCATAAACCCAATATGTAATAGACAAGACCTACTCCTTGCTCAGTGAACTTGACTCAACACCCCCTATTCAACGCCCAAGAATATATCTGACTAGTAAGAATCTTAAAACCTATGTGTTGATATCCCTCTGTAAGTGAGTCAAGTGGGTGTAAAGCGGCCTAAACACAGCAGTGAAAAGCAGCTAAACCCCATTATAAAAATCAACTACTTTTAAAAACCCGTGAAACAAAGACAGTGAAAGAGAGAGAAATTCTTACAAAATTCGTTCAGGGGCTGTGATGCCACCTGGATTGACCATATCTAGACCCACTGCTGATTGAGACATAAGGGTGAACTCTCTTGGGGCTGAGAGGTTTGGTGAGGTTGGGTGAGCAAACGCAGACCCTTTAAAGTAATACTGCGTGGTACCCATCCCATGGGTCCCAAATCTCCAGGTTCAAGGGCATCTTCCTACATCGAAAACATGCATGAGACACCCAGAAGATGGTACACCGTGTGATCGGGAAAGGTTTCTAAAACGCACCTCATTTCTCATCTCCTTGTGCACGGGTTCGCCATTCCAGCCGCTGCACTAGCAATCTCCCTCCTTGGAGAATCAGCACCTTTAACCTCCTGTTCCGTCCAGGTTGCCATTTGTCCTGAGGATGAACGGGAAGAGGGCGAAACAATGAGAGACTAGCTCTAGGTGTTGGGGCAGGCACAGGTCACTCTATTTTCCCATCAGGAAGAAGAATTAACCAGAGGCACAGCCTGCCGCCCGGAACCAGAATAGGGCCTGAAGCAATCCTGCGCTTTTGTGGCCAGCTCCCAAAAAAGCGAGTTGAAAAATGGAGCTCAGGGGCACTGCAATTCACAAACCTGCAGAGTTATAACTGATAACTCTCGTCCACAAATATATTGAGGGAAGGCAACGAAGAGGATTTGAAAGCAAGGCAGAATTGCAGGAAACTGATTTCAGGAGGTAGATTCGAATCGCCTTTAAAGCACAGGAAAAGCGGCAAAACCTCGACAATGATGCCCTTGGCCAAAAAGGGCGTATGCGTTTTTTCCTGAATATATTCAGGAAAAAACGCATACGCCCTTTTTGGCCAACCAAGCAACCTGGAAAGGCAAATCAGCGCTACAAAGAAGTCTCGCTCCCCATCGGTCAAAAGGACCATGCTGAATAAAGTGTCAAAACCAGAAATGCAGGGCAGGCCATGGAGAAACGGGAGCCTTGCTACGCTGATGGGCGGGATGTAAATTGCCAACAGCCACTCTGGAGAAGTGTACGGTGTGTCCTGAAACACCTAAAAAACGCAGCTTAGAGAGCGTAGGGCACTTCCACTCATGGGCGTATAAAGTGGGAAAACTAAAAATCAGCAAGACACAGGCACCCCAAAGTTTAGGGCTGCTCTGCTGACAAGAACCTCCACTTCCTTACACCTTAAATATCCCAGGAAAGAGAAAAATGGATAAAGACGTTGTGGTCCTTATGTACAATGGAATATCACTCAGCCATGAAATCAACGTCATAAGGCTAGTGGCAGCATGATGAGTGGATTTAGGTACGACGATTCTAAGTGAAATAAGTCAAACAGAAAACGACACTTATCATAAGATATCACTTATAGAGGGAAAGTAAAAACCGCTACACTGGAACTGAATTACAAAACAGAACAGAGTCACACGTTTAGAAAACACACTATGGCTGCTTAACGGGAAAGGTGAGGTGGGGTGATGCGTAAAAGAAGGGTTTCAAAGTAGCTCAGATACCGTTCCATAAACCCAATATGTAATAGAAAAGACCTACTCCTTGCTCAGTGAACTTGACTCAACACCCCCTATTCAACGCCCAAGAATATGTCTGACTAGGAAGAATCTTAAAACCTATGTGATGATATCCCTCTGTAAGTGAGTCAAGTGGGTGTAAAGCGGCCTAAACACAGCAGTGAAAAGCAGCTAAACCCCATTATAAAAATCAACTACTTTTAAAAACCCGTGAAACAAAGACAGTGAAAGAGAGAGAAATTCTTACAAAATTCGTTCAGGGGCTGTGATGCCACCTGGATTGACCATATCAAGACCCACTGCTGATTGAGACATAAGGGTGAACACTCTTGGGGCTGAGAGGTTTGCTGAGGTTGGGTGAGCAAACGCAGACCCTTTAAAGTAATACTGCGTGGTACCCATCCCATGGGTCCCAAATCTCCAGGTTCAAGGGCATCTTCCTACATCGAAAACATGCATGAGACACCCAGAAGATGGTACACCGTGTGATCGGGAAAGGTTTCTAAAACGCACCTCATTTCTCATGTCCTTGTGCTCGGGTTCGCCATTCCAGCCGCTTTACTAGCAATCTCCCTCCTTGGAGAATCAGCACCTTTAACCTCCTGTTCCGTCCAGGTTGCCATTTGTCCTGAGGATGAACGGGAAGAGGGCCAAACAATGAGAGACTAGCTCTAGGTGTTGGGGCAGGCACAGGTCACTCTATTTTCCCATCAGGAAGAAGAATTAACCAGAGGCTCAGCTTGCCGCCCGGAACCAGAATAGGGCCTGAAGCAATCCTGCGCTTTTGCGGCCAGATCCCAAAAAAGCGAGTTGAAAAATGGAGCTCAGGGGCACTGCAATTCACAAACCTGCAGAGTTATAACTGATAACTCTCGTCCACAAATATATTGAGGGAAGGCAACGAGGAGGATTTCAAAGCAAGGCAGAATTGCAGGAAACTGATTTCAGGAGGTAGATTCGAATCGCCTTTAAAGCACAGGAAAAGCGGCAAAAACTCGACAATGATGCCCTTGGCCAAAAAGGGCGTATGCGTTTTTTCCTGAATATATTCAGGAAAAAACGCATACGCCCTTTTTGGCCAACCAAGCAACCTGGAAAGGCAAATCAGCGCTACAAAGCAGTCTCGCTCCCCATCGGTCAAAAGGACCATGCTGAATAAAGTGTCAAAACCAGAAATGCAGGGCAGGCCATGGAGAAACGGGAGCCTTGCTACGCTGATGGGCGGGATGTAAATTGCCAACAGCCACTCTGGAGAAGTGTACGGTGTGTCCTGAAACACCTAAAAAACGCAGCTTAGAGAGCGAAGGGCACTTCCACTCATGGGCGTATAAATTCGGAAAACTAAAAATCAGCAAGACACAGGCACCCCAAAGTTTAGGGCTGCTCTGCTGACAAGAACCTCCACTTCGTTACTCCTTAAATATCCCAGGAAAGAGAAAAACGGATAAAGACGTTGTGGTCCTTATGTACAATGGAATATCACTCAGCCATGAAATCAACGTCATAAGGCTAGTGGCAGCATGATGAGTGGATTTAGGTACGACGATTCTAAGTGAAATGAGTCAAACAGAAAACGACACTTATCATAAGATATCACTTATAGAGGGAATGTAAAAACCGCTACACTGGAACTGAATTACAAAACAGAACAGAGTCACACGTTTAGAAAACACACTATGGCTGCTTAACGGGAAAGGGGAGGTGGGGTGATGCGTAAAAGAAGGGTTTCAAATTAGTTCAGATACCGTTCCATAAACCCAATATGTAATAGACAAGACCTACTCCTTGCTCAGTGAACTTGACTCAACACCCCCTATTCAACGCCCAAGAATATATCTGACTAGTAAGAATCTTAAAACCTATGTGTTGATATCCCTCTGTAAGTGAGTCAAGTGGGTGTAAAGCGGCCTAAACACAGCAGTGAAAAGCAGCTAAACCCCATTATAAAAATCAACTACTTTTAAAAACCCGTGAAACAAAGACAGTGAAAGAGAGAGAAATTCTTACAAAATTCGTTCAGGGGATGTGATGCCACCTGGATTGACCATATCTAGACCCACTGCTGATGGAGACATAAGGGTGAACTCTCTTGGGGCTGAGAGGTTTGGTGAGGTTGGGTGAGCAAACGCAGACCCTTTAAAGTAATACTGCGTGGTACCCATCCCATGGGTCCCAAATCTCCAGGTTCAAGGGCATCTTCCTACATCGAAAACATGCATGAGACACCCAGAAGATGGTACACCGTGTGATCGGGAAAGGTTTCTAAAACGCACCTCATTTCTCATCTCCTTGTGCACGGGTTCGCCATTCCAGCCGCTGCACTAGCAATCTCCCTCCTTGGAGAATCAGCACCTTTAACCTCCTGTTCCGTCCAGGTTGCCATTTGTCCTGAGGATGAACGGGAAGAGGGCGAAACAATGAGAGACTAGCTCTAGGTGTTGGGGCAGGCACAGGTCACTCTATTTTCCCATCAGGAAGAAGAATTAACCAGAGGCACAGCCTGCCGCCCGGAACCAGAATAGGGCCTGAAGCAATCCTGCGCTTTTGTGGCCAGCTCCCAAAAAAGCGAGTTGAAAAATGGAGCTCAGGGGCACTGCAATTCACAAACCTGCAGAGTTATAACTGATAACTCTCGTCCACAAATATATTGAGGGAAGGCAACGAAGAGGATTTGAAAGCAAGGCAGAATTGCAGGAAACTGATTTCAGGAGGTAGATTCGAATCGCCTTTAAAGCACAGGAAAAGCGGCAAAACCTCGACAATGATGCCCTTGGCCAAAAAGGGCGTATGCGTTTTTTCCTGAATATATTCAGGAAAAAACGCATACGCCCTTTTTGGCCAACCAAGCAACCTGGAAAGGCAAATCAGCGCTACAAAGAAGTCTCGCTCCCCATCGGTCAAAAGGACCATGCTGAATAAAGTGTCAAAACCAGAAATGCAGGGCAGGCCATGGAGAAACGGGAGCCTTGCTACGCTGATGGGCGGGATGTAAATTGCCAACAGCCACTCTGGAGAAGTGTACGGTGTGTCCTGAAACACCTAAAAAACGCAGCTTAGAGAGCGTAGGGCACTTCCACTCATGGGCGTATAAAGTGGGAAAACTAAAAATCAGCAAGACACAGGCACCCCAAAGTTTAGGGCTGCTCTGCTGACAAGAACCTCCACTTCCTTACACCTTAAATATCCCAGGAAAGAGAAAAATGGATAAAGACGTTGTGGTCCTTATGTACAATGGAATATCACTCAGCCATGAAATCAACGTCATAAGGCTAGTGGCAGCATGATGAGTGGATTTAGGTACGACGATTCTAAGTGAAATAAGTCAAACAGAAAACGACACTTATCATAAGATATCACTTATAGAGGGAAAGTAAAAACCGCTACACTGGAACTGAATTACAAAACAGAACAGAGTCACACGTTTAGAAAACACACTATGGCTGCTTAACGGGAAAGGTGAGGTGGGGTGATGCGTAAAAGAAGGGTTTCAAAGTAGCTCAGATACCGTTCCATAAACCCAATATGTAATAGAAAAGACCTACTCCTTGCTCAGTGAACTTGACTCAACACCCCCTATTCAACGCCCAAGAATATGTCTGACTAGGAAGAATCTTAAAACCTATGTGATGATATCCCTCTGTAAGTGAGTCAAGTGGGTGTAAAGCGGCCTAAACACAGCAGTGAAAAGCAGCTAAACCCCATTATAAAAATCAACTACTTTTAAAAACCCGTGAAACAAAGACAGTGAAAGAGAGAGAAATTCTTACAAAATTCGTTCAGGGGCTGTGATGCCACCTGGATTGACCATATCAAGACCCACTGCTGATTGAGACATAAGGGTGAACACTCTTGGGGCTGAGAGGTTTGCTGAGGTTGGGTGAGCAAACGCAGACCCTTTAAAGTAATACTGCGTGGTACCCATCCCATGGGTCCCAAATCTCCAGGTCCAAGGGCATCTTCCTACATCGAAAACATGCATGAGACACCCAGAAGATGGTACACCGTGTGATCGGGAAAGGTTTCTAAAACGCACCTCATTTCTCATGTCCTTGTGCTCGGGTTCGCCATTCCAGCCGCTTTACTAGCAATCTCCCTCCTTGGAGAATCAGCACCTTTAACCTCCTGTTCCGTCCAGGTTGCCATTTGTCCTGAGGATGAACGGGAAGAGGGCCAAACAATGAGAGACTAGCTCTAGGTGTTGGGGCAGGCACAGGTCACTCTATTTTCCCATCAGGAAGAAGAATTAACCAGAGGCTCAGCTTGCCGCCCGGAACCAGAATAGGGCCTGAAGCAATCCTGCGCTTTTGCGACCAGATCCCAAAAAAGCGAGTTGAAAAATGGAGCTCAGGGGCACTGCAATTCACAAACCTGCAGAGTTATAACTGATAACTCTCGTCCACAAATATATTGAGGGAAGGCAACGAGGAGGATTTGAAAGCAAGGCAGAATTGCAGGAAACTGATTTCAGGAGGTAGATTCGAATCGCCTTTAAAGCACAGGAAAAGCGGCAAAAACTCGACAATGATGCCCTTGGCCAAAAAGGGCGTATGCGTTTTTTCCTGAATATATTCAGGAAAAAACGCATACGCCCTTTTTGGCCAACCAAGCAACCTGGAAAGGCAAATCAGCGCTACAAAGCAGTCTCGCTCCCCATCGGTCAAAAGGACCATGCTGAATAAAGTGTCAAAACCAGAAATGCAGGGCAGGCCATGGAGAAACGGGAGCCTTGCTACGCTGATGGGCGGGATGTAAATTGCCAACAGCCACTCTGGAGAAGTGTACGGTGTGTCCTGAAACACCTAAAAAACGCAGCTTAGAGAGCGAAGGGCACTTCCACTCATGGGCGTATAAATTCGGAAAACTAAAAATCAGCAAGACACAGGCACCCCAAAGTTTAGGGCTGCTCTGCTGACAAGAACCTCCACTTCGTTACTCCTTAAATATCCCAGGAAAGAGAAAAACGGATAAAGACGTTGTGGTCCTTATGTACAATGGAATATCACTCAGCCATGAAATCAACGTCATAAGGCTAGTGGCAGCATGATGAGTGGATTTAGGTACGACGATTCTAAGTGAAATGAGTCAAACAGAAAACGACACTTATCATAAGATATCACTTATAGAGGGAAAGTAAAAACCGCTACACTGGAACTGAATTACAAAACAGAACAGAGTCACACGTTTAGAAAACACACTATGGCTGCTTAACGGGAAAGGTGAGGTGGGGTGATGCGTAAAAGAAGGGTTTCAAATTAGCTCAGATACCGTTCCATAAACCCAATATGTAATAGACAAGACCTACTCCTTGCTCAGTGAACTGGACTCAACACCCCCTATTCAACGCCCAAGAATATATCTGACTAGTAAGAATCTTAAAACCTATGTGTTGATATCCCTCTGTAAGTGAGTCAAGTGGGTGTAAAGCGGCCTAAACACAGCAGTGAAAAGCAGCTAAACCCCATTATAAAAATCAACTACTTTTAAAAACCCGTGAAACAAAGACAGTGAAAGAGAGAGAAATTCTTACAAAATTCGTTCAGGGGCTGTGATGCCACCTGGATTGACCATATCTAGACCCACTGCTGATTGAGACATAAGGGTGAACTCTCTTGGGGCTGAGAGGTTTGGTGAGGTTGGGTGAGCAAACGCAGACCCTTTAAAGTAATACTGCGTGGTACCCATCCCATGGGTCCCAAATCTCCAGGTTCAAGGGCATCTTCCTACATCGAAAACATGCATGAGACACCCAGAAGATGGTACACCGTGTGATCGGGAAAGGTTTCTAAAACGCACCTCATTTCTCATGTCCTTGTGCTCGGGTTCGCCATTCCAGCCGCTTTACTAGCAGTCTCCCTCCTTGGAGAATCAGCCCCTTTAACCTCCTGTTCCGTCCAGGTTGCCATTTGTCCTGAGGATGAACGGGAAGAGGGGGAACCAATGAGAGACTAGCTCTAGGTGTTGGGGCAGGCACAGGTCACTCTATTTTCCCATCAGGAAGAAGAATTAACCAGAGGCTCAGCTTGCCGCCCGGAACCAGAATAGGGCCTGAAGCAATCCTGCGCTTTTGCGGACAGCTCCCAAAAAAGCGAGTTGAAAAATGGAGCTCAGGGGCACTGCAATTCACAAACCTGCAGAGTTATAACTGATAACTCTCGTCCACAAATATATTGAGGGAAGGCAACGAAGAGGATTTGAAAGCAAGGCAGAATTGCAGGAAACTGATTTCAGGAGGTAGATTCGAATCGCCTTTAAAGCACAGGAAAAGCGGCAAAACCTCGACAATGATGCCCTTGGCCAAAAAGGGCGTATGCGTTTTTTCCTGAATATATTCAGGAAAAAACGCATACGCCCTTTTTGGCCAACCAAGCAACCTGGAAAGGCAAATCAGCGCTACAAAGAAGTCTCGCTCCCCATCGGTCAAAAGGACCATGCTGAATAAAGTGTCAAAACCAGAAATGCAGGGCAGGCCATGGAGAAACGGGAGCCTTGCTACGCTGATGGGCGGGATGTAAATTGCCAACAGCCACTCTGGAGAAGTGTACGGTGTGTCCTGAAACACCTAAAAAACGCAGCTTAGAGAGCGTAGGGCACTTCCACTCATGGGCGTATAAAGTGGGAAAACTAAAAATCAGCAAGACACAGGCACCCCAAAGTTTGGGCTGCTCTGCTGACAAGAACCCCCACTTCCTTACACCTTAAATATCCCAGGAAAGAGAAAAATGGATAAAGACGTTGTGGTCCTGATGTACAATGGAATATCACTCAGCCATGAAATCAATGTCATAAGGCTAGTTGCAGCATGATGAGTGGATTTAGGTACGACGATTCTAAGTGAAATAAGTCAAACAGAAAACGACACTTATCATAAGATATCACTTATAGAGGGAATGTAAAAACCGCTACACTGGAACTGAATTACAAAACAGAACAGAGTCACACGTTTAGAAAACACACTATGGCTGCTTAACGGGAAAGGTGAGGTGGGGTGATGCGTAAAAGAAGGGTTTCAAATTAGCTCAGATACCGTTCCATAAACCCAATATGTAATCGACAAGACCTACTCCTTGCTCAGTGAACTGGACTCAACACCCCCTATTCAACGCCCAAGAATATATCTGACTAGTAAGAATCTTAAAACCTATGTGTTGATATCCCTCTGTAAGTGAGTCAAGTGGGTGTAAAGCGGCCTAAACACAGCAGTGAAAAGCAGCTAAACCCCATTATAAAAATCAACTACTTTTAAAAACCCGTGAAACAAAGACAGTGAAAGAGAGAGAAATTCTTACAAAATTCGTTCAGGGGCTGTGATGCCACCTGGATTGACCATATCTAGACCCACTGCTGATGGAGACATAAGGGTGAACACTCTTGGGGCTGAGAGGTTTGGTGAGGTTGGGTGAGCAAACGCAGACCCTTTAAAGTAATACTGCGTGGTACCCATCCCATGGGTCCCAAATCTCCAGGTTCAAGGGCATCTTCCTACATCGAAAATATGCATGAGACACCCAGAAGATGGTACACCGTGTGATCGGGAAAGGTTTCTAAAACGCACCTCATTTCTCATGTCCTTGTGCTCGGGTTCGCCATTCCAGCCGCTTTACTAGCAATCTCCCTCCTTGGAGAATCAGCACCTTTAACCTCCTGTTCCGTCCAGGTTGCCATTTGTCCTGAGGATGAACGGGAAGAGAGCCAAACAATGAGAGACTAGCTCTAGGTGTTGGGGCAGGCACAGGTCACTCTATTTTCCCATCAGGAAGAAGAATTAACCAGAGGCTCAGCTTGCCGCCCGGAACCAGAATAGGGCCTGAAGCAATCCTGCGCTTTTGCGACCAGCTCCCAAAAAAGCGAGTTGAAAAATGGAGCTCAGGGGCACTGCAATTCACAAACCTGCAGAGTTATAACTGATAACTCTCGTCCACAAATATATTGAGGGAAGGCAACGAAGAGGATTTGAAAGCAAGGCAGAATTGCAGGAAACTGATTTCAGGAGGTAGATTCGAATCGCCTTTAAAGCACAGGAAAAGCGGCAAAACCTCGACAATGATGCCCTTGGCCAAAAAGGGCGTATGCGTTTTTTCCTGAATATATTCAGGAAAAAACGCATACGCCCTTTTTGGCCAACCAAGCAACCTGGAAAGGCAAATCAGCGCTACAAAGAAGTCTCGCTCCCCATCGGTCAAAAGGACCATGCTGAATAAAGTGTCAAAACCAGAAATGCAGGGCAGGCCATGGAGAAACGGGAGCCTTGCTACGCTGATGGGCGAGATGTAAATTGCCAACAGCCACTCTGGAAAAGTGTACGGTGTGTCCTGAAACACCTAAAAAACGCAGCTTAGAGAGCGTAGGGCACTTCCACTCATGGGCGTATAAATTCGGAAAACTAAAAATCAGCAAGACACAGGCACCCCAAAGTTTAGGGCTGCTCTGCTGACAAGAACCTCCACTTCGTTACACCTTAAATATCCCAGGAAAGAGAAAAAGGGATAAAGACGTTGTGGTCCTTATGTACAATGGAATATCACTCAGCCATGAAATCAACGTCATAAGGCTAGTGGCAGCATGATGAGTGGATTTAGGTACGACGATTCTAAGTGAAATAAGTCAAACAGAAAACGACACTTATCATAAGATATCACTTATAGAGGGAAAGTAAAAACCGCTACACTGGAACTGAATTACAAAACAGAACAGAGTCACACGTTTAGAAAACACACTATGGCTGCTTAACGGGAAAGGTGAGGTGGGGTGATGCGTAAAAGAAGGGTTTCAAAGTAGCTCAGATACCGTTCCATAAACCCAATATGTAATAGAAAAGACCTACTCCTTGCTCAGTGAACTTGACTCAACACCCCCTATTCAACGCCCAAGAATATGTCTGACTAGGAAGAATCTTAAAACCTATGTGATGATATCCCTCTGTAAGTGAGTCAAGTGGGTGTAAAGCGGCCTAAACACAGCAGTGAAAAGCAGCTAAACCCCATTATAAAAATCAACTACTTTTAAAAACCCGTGAAACAAAGACAGTGAAAGAGAGAGAAATTCTTACAAAATTCGTTCAGGGGCTGTGATGCCACCTGGATTGACCATATCAAGACCCACTGCTGATTGAGACATAAGGGTGAACACTCTTGGGGCTGAGAGGTTTGCTGAGGTTGGGTGAGCAAACGCAGACCCTTTAAAGTAATACTGCGTGGTACCCATCCCATGGGTCCCAAATCTCCAGGTTCAAGGGCATCTTCCTACATCGAAAACATGCATGAGACACCCAGAAGATGGTACACCGTGTGATCGGGAAAGGTTTCTAAAACGCACCTCATTTCTCATGTCCTTGTGCTCGGGTTCGCCATTCCAGCCGCTTTACTAGCAATCTCCCTCCTTGGAGAATCAGCACCTTTAACCTCCTGTTCCGTCCAGGTTGCCATTTGTCCTCAGGATGAACGGGAAGAGGGCCAAACAATGAGAGACTAGCTCTAGGTGTTGGGGCAGGCACAGGTCACTCTATTTTCCCATCAGGAAGAAGAATTAACCAGAGGCTCAGCTTGCCGCCCGGAACCAGAATAGGGCCTGAAGCAATCCTGCGCTTTTGCGACCAGATCCCAAAAAAGCGAGTTGAAAAATGGAGCTCAGGGGCACTGCAATTCACAAACCTGCAGAGTTATAACTGATAACTCTCGTCCACAAATATATTGAGGGAAGGCAACGAGGAGGATTTGAAAGCAAGGCAGAATTGCAGGAAACTGATTTCAGGAGGTAGATTCGAATCGCCTTTAAAGCACAGGAAAAGCGGCAAAACCTCGACAATGATGCCCTTGGCCAAAAAGGGCGTATGCGTTTTTTCCTGAATATATTCAGGAAAAAACGCATACGCCCTTTTTGGCCAACCAAGCAACCTGGAAAGGCAAATCAGCGCTACAAAGCAGTCTCGCTCCCCATCGGTCAAAAGGACCATGCTGAATAAAGTGTCAAACCCAGAAATGCAGGGCAGGCCATGGAGAAACGGGAGCCTTGCTACGCTGATGGGCGGGATGTAAATTGCCAACAGCCACTCTGGAGAAGTGTACGGTGTGTCCTGAAACACCTAAAAAACGCAGCTTCGAGAGCGAAGGGCACTTCCACTCCTGGGCGTATAAATTGGGAAAACTAAAAATCAGCAAGACACAGGCACCCCAAAGTTTAGGGCTGCTCTGCTGACAAGAACCTCCACTTCGTTACTCCTTAAATATCCCAGGAAAGAGAAAAACGGATAAAGACGTTGTGGTCCTTATGTACAATGGAATATCACTCAGCCATGAAATCAACGTCATAAGGCTAGTGGCAGCATGATGAGTGGATTTAGGTACGACGATTCTAAGTGAAATAAGTCAAACAGAAAACGACACTTATCATAAGATATCACTTATAGAGGGAATGTAAAAACCGCTACACTGGAACTGAATTACAAAACAGAACAGAGTCACACGTTTAGAAAACACACTATGGCTGCTTAACGGGAAAGGGGAGGTGGGGTGATGCGTAAAAGAAGGGTTTCAAATTAGTTCAGATACCGTTCCATAAACCCAATATGTAATAGACAAGACCTACTCCTTGCTCAGTGAACTTGACTCAACACCCCCTATTCAACGCCCAAGAATATATCTGACTAGTAAGAATCTTAAAACCTATGTGTTGATATCCCTCTGTAAGTGAGTCAAGTGGGTGTAAAGCGGCCTAAACACAGCAGTGAAAAGCAGCTAAACCCCATTATAAAAATCAACTACTTTTAAAAACCCGTGAAACAAAGACAGTGAAAGAGAGAGAAATTCTTACAAAATTCGTTCAGGGGATGTGATGCCACCTGGATTGACCATATCTAGACCCACTGCTGATGGAGACATAAGGGTGAACTCTCTTGGGGCTGAGAGGTTTGGTGAGGTTGGGTGAGCAAACGCAGACCCTTTAAAGTAATACTGCGTGGTACCCATCCCATGGGTCCCAAATCTCCAGGTTCAAGGGCATCTTCCTACATCGAAAACATGCATGAGACACCCAGAAGATGGTACACCGTGTGATCGGGAAAGGTTTCTAAAACGCACCTCATTTCTCATCTCCTTGTGCACGGGTTCGCCATTCCAGCCGCTGCACTAGCAATCTCCCTCCTTGGAGAATCAGCACCTTTAACCTCCTGTTCCGTCCAGGTTGCCATTTGTCCTGAGGATGAACGGGAAGAGGGCGAAACAATGAGAGACTAGCTCTAGGTGTTGGGGCAGGCACAGGTCACTCTATTTTCCCATCAGGAAGAAGAATTAACCAGAGGCACAGCCTGCCGCCCGGAACCAGAATAGGGCCTGAAGCAATCCTGCGCTTTTGTGGTCAGCTCCCAAAAAAGCGAGTTGAAAAATGGAGCTCAGGGGCACTGCAATTCACAAACCTGCAGAGTTATAACTGATAACTCTCGTCCACAAATATATTGAGGGAAGGCAACGAAGAGGATTTGAAAGCAAGGCAGAATTGCAGGAAACTGATTTCAGGAGGTAGATTCGAATCGCCTTTAAAGCACAGGAAAAGCGGCAAAACCTCGACAATGATGCCCTTGGCCAAAAAGGGCGTATGCGTTTTTTCCTGAATATATTCAGGAAAAAACGCATACGCCCTTTTTGGCCAACCAAGCAACCTGGAAAGGCAAATCAGCGCTACAAAGAAGTCTCGCTCCCCATCGGTCAAAAGGACCATGCTGAATAAAGTGTCAAAACCAGAAATGCAGGGCAGGCCATGGAGAAACGGGAGCCTTGCTACGCTGATGGGCGGGATGTAAATTGCCAACAGCCACTCTGGAGAAGTGTACGGTGTGTCCTGAAACACCTAAAAAACGCAGCTTAGAGAGCGTAGGGCACTTCCACTCATGGGCGTATAAAGTGGGAAAACTAAAAATCAGCAAGACACAGGCACCCCAAAGTTTAGGGCTGCTCTGCTGACAAGAACCTCCACTTCCTTACACCTTAAATATCCCAGGAAAGAGAAAAATGGATAAAGACGTTGTGGTCCTTATGTACAATGGAATATCACTCAGCCATGAAATCAACGTCATAAGGCTAGTGGCAGCATGATGAGTGGATTTAGGTACGACGATTCTAAGTGAAATAAGTCAAACAGAAAACGACACTTATCATAAGATATCACTTATAGAGGGAAAGTAAAAACCGCTACACTGGAACTGAATTACAAAACAGAACAGAGTCACACGTTTAGAAAACACACTATGGCTGCTTAACGGGAAAGGTGAGGTGGGGTGATGCGTAAAAGAAGGGTTTCAAAGTAGCTCAGATACCGTTCCATAAACCCAATATGTAATAGAAAAGACCTACTCCTTGCTCAGTGAACTTGACTCAACACCCCCTATTCAACGCCCAAGAATATGTCTGACTAGGAAGAATCTTAAAACCTATGTGATGATATCCCTCTGTAAGTGAGTCAAGTGGGTGTAAAGCGGCCTAAACACAGCAGTGAAAAGCAGCTAAACCCCATTATAAAAATCAACTACTTTTAAAAACCCGTGAAACAAAGACAGTGAAAGAGAGAGAAATTCTTACAAAATTCGTTCAGGGGCTGTGATGCCACCTGGATTGACCATATCAAGACCCACTGCTGATTGAGACATAAGGGTGAACACTCTTGGGGCTGAGAGGTTTGCTGAGGTTGGGTGAGCAAACGCAGACCCTTTAAAGTAATACTGCGTGGTACCCATCCCATGGGTCCCAAATCTCCAGGTCCAAGGGCATCTTCCTACATCGAAAACATGCATGAGACACCCAGAAGATGGTACACCGTGTGATCGGGAAAGGTTTCTAAAACGCACCTCATTTCTCATGTCCTTGTGCTCGGGTTCGCCATTCCAGCCGCTTTACTAGCAATCTCCCTCCTTGGAGAATCAGCACCTTTAACCTCCTGTTCCGTCCAGGTTGCCATTTGTCCTGAGGATGAACGGGAAGAGGGCCAAACAATGAGAGACTAGCTCTAGGTGTTGGGGCAGGCACAGGTCACTCTATTTTCCCATCAGGAAGAAGAATTAACCAGAGGCTCAGCTTGCCGCCCGGAACCAGAATAGGGCCTGAAGCAATCCTGCGCTTTTGCGACCAGATCCCAAAAAACCGAGTTGAAAAATGTAGCTCAGGGGCACTGCAATTCACAAACCTGCAGAGTTATAACTGATAACTCTCGTCCACAAATATATTGAGGGAAGGCAACGAGGAGGATTTGAAAGCAAGGCAGAATTGCAGGAAACTGATTTCAGGAGGTAGATTCGAATCGCCTTTAAAGCACAGGAAAAGCGGCAAAAACTCGACAATGATGCCCTTGGCCAAAAAGGGCGTATGCGTTTTTTCCTGAATATATTCAGGAAAAAACGCATACGCCCTTTTTGGCCAACCAAGCAACCTGGAAAGGCAAATCAGCGCTACAAAGCAGTCTCGCTCCCCATCGGTCAAAAGGACCATGCTGAATAAAGTGTCAAAACCAGAAATGCAGGGCAGGCCATGGAGAAACGGGAGCCTTGCTACGCTGATGGGCGGGATGTAAATTGCCAACAGCCACTCTGGAGAAGTGTACGGTGTGTCCTGAAACACCTAAAAAACGCAGCTTAGAGAGCGAAGGGCACTTCCACTCATGGGCGTATAAATTCGGAAAACTAAAAATCAGCAAGACACAGGCACCCCAAAGTTTAGGGCTGCTCTGCTGACAAGAACCTCCACTTCGTTACTCCTTAAATATCCCAGGAAAGAGAAAAACGGATAAAGACGTTGTGGTCCTTATGTACAATGGAATATCACTCAGCCATGAAATCAACGTCATAAGGCTAGTGGCAGCATGATGAGTGGATTTAGGTACGACGATTCTAAGTGAAATGAGTCAAACAGAAAACGACACTTATCATAAGATATCACTTATAGAGGGAAAGTAAAAACCGCTACACTGGAACTGAATTACAAAACAGAACAGAGTCACACGTTTAGAAAACACACTATGGCTGCTTAACGGGAAAGGTGAGGTGGGGTGATGCGTAAAAGAAGGGTTTCAAATTAGCTCAGATACCGTTCCATAAACCCAATATGTAATAGACAAGACCTACTCCTTGCTCAGTGAACTGGACTCAACACCCCCTATTCAACGCCCAAGAATATATCTGACTAGTAAGAATCTTAAAACCTATGTGTTGATATCCCTCTGTAAGTGAGTCAAGTGGGTGTAAAGCGGCCTAAACACAGCAGTGAAAAGCAGCTAAACCCCATTATAAAAATCAACTACTTTTAAAAACCCGTGAAACAAAGACAGTGAAAGAGAGAGAAATTCTTACAAAATTCGTTCAGGGGCTGTGATGCCACCTGGATTGACCATATCTAGACCCACTGCTGATTGAGACATAAGGGTGAACTCTCTTGGGGCTGAGAGGTTTGGTGAGGTTGGGTGAGCAAACGCAGACCCTTTAAAGTAATACTGCGTGGTACCCATCCCATGGGTCCCAAATCTCCAGGTTCAAGGGCATCTTCCTACATCGAAAACATGCATGAGACACCCAGAAGATGGTACACCGTGTGATCGGGAAAGGTTTCTAAAACGCACCTCATTTCTCATGTCCTTGTGCTCGGGTTCGCCATTCCAGCCGCTTTACTAGCAGTCTCCCTCCTTGGAGAATCAGCCCCTTTAACCTCCTGTTCCGTCCAGGTTGCCATTTGTCCTGAGGATGAACGGGAAGAGGGGGAACCAATGAGAGACTAGCTCTAGGTGTTGGGGCAGGCACAGGTCACTCTATTTTCCCATCAGGAAGAAGAATTAACCAGAGGCTCAGCTTGCCGCCCGGAACCAGAATAGGGCCTGAAGCAATCCTGCGCTTTTGCGGACAGCTCCCAAAAAAGCGAGTTGAAAAATGGAGCTCAGGGGCACTGCAATTCACAAACCTGCAGAGTTATAACTGATAACTCTCGTCCACAAATATATTGAGGGAAGGCAACGAAGAGGATTTGAAAGCAAGGCAGAATTGCAGGAAACTGATTTCAGGAGGTAGATTCGAATCGCCTTTAAAGCACAGGAAAAGCGGCAAAACCTCGACAATGATGCCCTTGGCCAAAAAGGGCGTATGCGTTTTTTCCTGAATATATTCAGGAAAAAACGCATACGCCCTTTTTGGCCAACCAAGCAACCTGGAAAGGCAAATCAGCGCTACAAAGAAGTCTCGCTCCCCATCGGTCAAAAGGACCATGCTGAATAAAGTGTCAAAACCAGAAATGCAGGGCAGGCCATGGAGAAACGGGAGCCTTGCTACGCTGATGGGCGGGATGTAAATTGCCAACAGCCACTCTGGAGAAGTGTACGGTGTGTCCTGAAACACCTAAAAAACGCAGCTTAGAGAGCGTAGGGCACTTCCACTCATGGGCGTATAAAGTGGGAAAACTAAAAATCAGCAAGACACAGGCACCCCAAAGTTTGGGCTGCTCTGCTGACAAGAACCCCCACTTCCTTACACCTTAAATATCCCAGGAAAGAGAAAAATGGATAAAGACGTTGTGGTCCTGATGTACAATGGAATATCACTCAGCCATGAAATCAACGTCATAAGGCTAGTTGCAGCATGATGAGTGGATTTAGGTACGACGATTCTAAGTGAAATAAGTCAAACAGAAAACGACACTTATCATAAGATATCACTTATAGAGGGAATGTAAAAACCGCTACACTGGAACTGAATTACAAAACAGAACAGAGTCACACGTTTAGAAAACACACTATGGCTGCTTAACGGGAAAGGTGAGGTGGGGTGATGCGTAAAAGAAGGGTTTCAAATTAGCTCAGATACCGTTCCATAAACCCAATATGTAATCGACAAGACCTACTCCTTGCTCAGTGAACTGGACTCAACACCCCCTATTCAACGCCCAAGAATATATCTGACTAGTAAGAATCTTAAAACCTATGTGTTGATATCCCTCTGTAAGTGAGTCAAGTGGGTGTAAAGCGGCCTAAACACAGCAGTGAAAAGCAGCTAAACCCCATTATAAAAATCAACTACTTTTAAAAACCCGTGAAACAAAGACAGTGAAAGAGAGAGAAATTCTTACAAAATTCGTTCAGGGGCTGTGATGCCACCTGGATTGACCATATCTAGACCCACTGCTGATGGAGACATAAGGGTGAACACTCTTGGGGCTGAGAGGTTTGGTGAGGTTGGGTGAGCAAACGCAGACCCTTTAAAGTAATACTGCGTGGTACCCATCCCATGGGTCCCAAATCTCCAGGTTCAAGGGCATCTTCCTACATCGAAAATATGCATGAGACACCCAGAAGATGGTACACCGTGTGATCGGGAAAGGTTTCTAAAACGCACCTCATTTCTCATGTCCTTGTGCTCGGGTTCGCCATTCCAGCCGCTTTACTAGCAATCTCCCTCCTTGGAGAATCAGCACCTTTAACCTCCTGTTCCGTCCAGGTTGCCATTTGTCCTGAGGATGAACGGGAAGAGAGCCAAACAATGAGAGACTAGCTCTAGGTGTTGGGGCAGGCACAGGTCACTCTATTTTCCCATCAGGAAGAAGAATTAACCAGAGGCTCAGCTTGCCGCCCGGAACCAGAATAGGGCCTGAAGCAATCCTGCGCTTTTGCGACCAGCTCCCAAAAAAGCGAGTTGAAAAATGGAGCTCAGGGGCACTGCAATTCACAAACCTGCAGAGTTATAACTGATAACTCTCGTCCACAAATATATTGAGGGAAGGCAACGAAGAGGATTTGAAAGCAAGGCAGAATTGCAGGAAACTGATTTCAGGAGGTAGATTCGAATCGCCTTTAAAGCACAGGAAAAGCGGCAAAACCTCGACAATGATGCCCTTGGCCAAAAAGGGCGTATGCGTTTTTTCCTGAATATATTCAGGAAAAAACGCATACGCCCTTTTTGGCCAACCAAGCAACCTGGAAAGGCAAATCAGCGCTACAAAGAAGTCTCGCTCCCCATCGGTCAAAAGGACCATGCTGAATAAAGTGTCAAAACCAGAAATGCAGGGCAGGCCATGGAGAAACGGGAGCCTTGCTACGCTGATGGGCGAGATGTAAATTGCCAACAGCCACTCTGGAAAAGTGTACGGTGTGTCCTGAAACACCTAAAAAACGCAGCTTAGAGAGCGTAGGGCACTTCCACTCATGGGCGTATAAATTCGGAAAACTAAAAATCAGCAAGACACAGGCACCCCAAAGTTTAGGGCTGCTCTGCTGACAAGAACCTCCACTTCGTTACACCTTAAATATCCCAGGAAAGAGAAAAAGGGATAAAGACGTTGTGGTCCTTATGTACAATGGAATATCACTCAGCCATGAAATCAACGTCATAAGGCTAGTGGCAGCATGATGAGTGGATTTAGGTACGACGATTCTAAGTGAAATAAGTCAAACAGAAAACGACACTTATCATAAGATATCACTTATAGAGGGAAAGTAAAAACCGCTACACTGGAACTGAATTACAAAACAGAACAGAGTCACACGTTTAGAAAACACACTATGGCTGCTTAACGGGAAAGGTGAGGTGGGGTGATGCGTAAAAGAAGGGTTTCAAAGTAGCTCAGATACCGTTCCATAAACCCAATATGTAATAGAAAAGACCTACTCCTTGCTCAGTGAACTTGACTCAACACCCCCTATTCAACGCCCAAGAATATGTCTGACTAGGAAGAATCTTAAAACCTATGTGATGATATCCCTCTGTAAGTGAGTCAAGTGGGTGTAAAGCGGCCTAAACACAGCAGTGAAAAGCAGCTAAACCCCATTATAAAAATCAACTACTTTTAAAAACCCGTGAAACAAAGACAGTGAAAGAGAGAGAAATTCTTACAAAATTCGTTCAGGGGCTGTGATGCCACCTGGATTGACCATATCAAGACCCACTGCTGATTGAGACATAAGGGTGAACACTCTTGGGGCTGAGAGGTTTGCTGAGGTTGGGTGAGCAAACGCAGACCCTTTAAAGTAATACTGCGTGGTACCCATCCCATGGGTCCCAAATCTCCAGGTTCAAGGGCATCTTCCTACATCGAAAACATGCATGAGACACCCAGAAGATGGTACACCGTGTGATCGGGAAAGGTTTCTAAAACGCACCTCATTTCTCATGTCCTTGTGCTCGGGTTCGCCATTCCAGCCGCTTTACTAGCAATCTCCCTCCTTGGAGAATCAGCACCTTTAACCTCCTGTTCCGTCCAGGTTGCCATTTGTCCTCAGGATGAACGGGAAGAGGGCCAAACAATGAGAGA
The DNA here is from genome assembly GCF_028021215.1 of Eschrichtius robustus. Classification (NCBI taxonomy): domain Eukaryota; kingdom Metazoa; phylum Chordata; class Mammalia; order Artiodactyla; family Eschrichtiidae; genus Eschrichtius; species Eschrichtius robustus. Next base: position 111,574,071 of record NC_090824.1, on the reverse strand, counting down.
CTAGCTCTAGGTGTTGGGGCAGGCACAGGTCACTCTATTTTCCCATCAGGAAGAAGAATTAACCAGAGGCTCAGCTTGCCGCCCGGAACCAGAATAGGGCCTGAAGCAATCCTGCGCTTTTGCGACCAGATCCCAAAAAAGCGAGTTGAAAAATGGAGCTCAGGGGCACTGCAATTCACAAACCTGCAGAGTTATAACTGATAACTCTCGTCCACAAATATATTGAGGGAAGGCAACGAGGAGGATTTGAAAGCAAGGCAGAATTGCAGGAAACTGATTTCAGGAGGTAGATTCGAATCGCCTTTAAAGCACAGGAAAAGCGGCAAAACCTCGACAATGATGCCCTTGGCCAAAAAGGGCGTATGCGTTTTTTCCTGAATATATTCAGGAAAAAACGCATACGCCCTTTTTGGCCAACCAAGCAACCTGGAAAGGCAAATCAGCGCTACAAAGCAGTCTCGCTCCCCATCGGTCAAAAGGACCATGCTGAATAAAGTGTCAAACCCAGAAATGCAGGGCAGGCCATGGAGAAACGGGAGCCTTGCTACGCTGATGGGCGGGATGTAAATTGCCAACAGCCACTCTGGAGAAGTGTACGGTGTGTCCTGAAACACCTAAAAAACGCAGCTTAGAGAGCGAAGGGCACTTCCACTCATGGGCGTATAAATTCGGAAAACTAAAAATCAGCAAGACACAGGCACCCCAAAGTTTAGGGCTGCTCTGCTGACAAGAACCTCCACTTCGTTACTCCTTAAATATCCCAGGAAAGAGAAAAACGGATAAAGACGTTGTGGTCCTTATGTACAATGGAATATCACTCAGCCATGAAATCAACGTCATAAGGCTAGTGGCAGCATGATGAGTGGATTTAGGTACGACGATTCTAAGTGAAATGAGTCAAACAGAAAACGACACTTATCATAAGATATCACTTATAGAGGGAATGTAAAAACCGCTACACTGGAACTGAATTACAAAACAGAACAGAGTCACACGTTTAGAAAACACACTATGGCTGCTTAACGGGAAAGGGGAGGTGGGGTGATGCGTAAAAGAAGGGTTTCAAATTAGTTCAGATACCGTTCCATAAACCCAATATGTAATAGACAAGACCTACTCCTTGCTCAGTGAACTTGACTCAACACCCCCTATTCAACGCCCAAGAATATATCTGACTAGTAAGAATCTTAAAACCTATGTGTTGATATCCCTCTGTAAGTGAGTCAAGTGGGTGTAAAGCGGCCTAAACACAGCAGTGAAAAGCAGCTAAACCCCATTATAAAAATCAACTACTTTTAAAAACCCGTGAAACAAAGACAGTGAAAGAGAGAGAAATTCTTACAAAATTCGTTCAGGGGCTGTGATGCCACCTGGATTGACCATATCTAGACCCACTGCTGATTGAGACATAAGGGTGAACTCTCTTGGGGCTGAGAGGTTTGGTGAGGTTGGGTGAGCAAACGCAGACCCTTTAAAGTAATACTGCGTGGTACCCATCCCATGGGTCCCAAATCTCCAGGTTCAAGGGCATCTTCCTACATCGAAAACATGCATGAGACACCCAGAAGATGGTACACCGTGTGATCGGGAAAGGTTTCTAAAACGCACCTCATTTCTCATGTCCTTGTGCTCGGGTTCGCCATTCCAGCCGCTTTACTAGCAGTCTCCCTCCTTGGAGAATCAGCCCCTTTAACCTCCTGTTCCGTCCAGGTTGCCATTTGTCCTGAGGATGAACGAGAAGAGGGGGAACCAATGAGAGACTAGCTCTAGGTGTTGGGGCAGGCACAGGTCACTCTATTTTCCCATCAGGAAGAAGAATTAACCAGAGGCTCAGCTTGCCGCCCGGAACCAGAATAGGGCCTGAAGCAATCCTGCGCTTTTGCGACCAGCTCCCAAAAAAGCGAGTTGAAAAATGGAGCTCAGGGGCACTGCAATTCACAAACCTGCAGAGTTATAACTGATAACTCTCGTCCACAAATATATTGAGGGAAGGCAACGAAGAGGATTTGAAAGCAAGGCAGAATTGCAGGAAACTGATTTCAGGAGGTAGATTCGAATCGCCTTTAAAGCACAGGAAAAGCGGCAAAACCTCGACAATGATGCCCTTGGCCAAAAAGGGCGTATGTGTTTTTTCCTGAATATATTCAGGAAAAAACGCATACGCCCTTTTTGGCCAACCAAGCAACCTGGAAAGGCAAATCAGCGCTACAAAGAAGTCTCGCTCCCCATCGGTCAAAAGGACCATGCTGAATAAAGTGTCAAAACCAGAAATGCAGGGCAGGCCATGGAGAAACGGGAGCCTTGCTACGCTGATGGGCGGGATATAAATTGCCAACAGCCACTCTGGAGAAGTGTACGGTGTGTCCTGAAACACCTAAAAAACGCAGCTTAGAGAGCGTAGGGCACTTCCACTCATGGGCGTATAAATTGGGAAAACTAAAAATCAGCAAGACACAGGCACCCCAAAGTTTAGGGCTGCTCTGCTGACAAGAACCTCCACTTCCTTACACCTTAAATATCCCAGGAAAGAGAAAAATGGATAAAGACGTTGTGGTCCTTATGTACAATGGAATATCACTCAGCCATGAAATCAACGTCATAAGGCTAGTGGCAGCATGATGAGTGGATTTAGGTACGACGATTCTAAGTGAAATAAGTCAAACAGAAAACGACACTTATCATAAGATATCACTTATAGAGGGAAAGTAAAAACCGCTACACTGGAACTGAATTACAAAACAGAACAGAGTCACACGTTTAGAAAACACACTATGGCTGCTTAACGGGAAAGGTGAGGTGGGGTGATGCGTAAAAGAAGGGTTTCAAATTAGCTCAGATACCGTTCCATAAACCCAATATGTAATAGACAAGACCTACTCCTTGCTCAGTGAACTGGACTCAACACCCCCTATTCAACGCCCAAGAATATATCTGACTAGTAAGAATCTTAAAACCTATGTGTTGATATCCCTCTGTAAGTGAGTCAAGTGGGTGTAAAGCGGCCTAAACACAGCAGTGAAAAGCAGCTAAACCCCATTATAAAAATCAACTACTTTTAAAAACCCGTGAAACAAAGACAGTGAAAGAGAGAGAAATTCTTACAAAATTCGTTCAGGGGCTGTGATGCCACCTGGATTGACCATATCTAGACCCACTGCTGATTGAGACATAAGGGTGAACACTCTTGGGGCTGAGAGGTTTGGTGAGGTTGGGTGAGCAAACGCAGACCCTTTAAAGTAATACTGCGTGGTACCCATCCCATGGGTCCCAAATCTCCAGGTTCAAGGGCATCTTCCTACATCGAAAACATGCATGAGACACCCAGAAGATGGTACACCGTGTGATCGGGAAAGGTTTCTAAAACGCACCTCATTTCTCATGTCCTTGTGCTCGGGTTCGCCATTCCAGCCGCTTTACTAGCAATCTCCCTCCTTGGAGAATCAGCACCTTTCACCTCCTGTTCCGTCCAGGTTGCCATTTGTCCTGAGGATGAACGGGAAGAGGGCCAAACAATGAGAGACTAGCTCTAGGTGTTGGGGCAGGCACAGGTCACTCTATTTTCCCATCAGGAAGAAGAATAAACCAGAGGCTCAGCTTGCCGCCCGGAACCAGAATAGGGCCTGAAGCAATCCTGCGCTTTTGCGACCAGCTCCCAAAAAAGCGAGTTGAAAAATGGAGCTCAGGGGCACTGCAATTCACAAACCTGCAGAGTTATAACTGATAACTCTCGTCCACAAATATATTGAGGGAAGGCAACGAAGAGGATTTGAAAGCAAGGCAGAATTGCAGGAAACTGATTTCAGGAGGTAGATTCGAATCGCCTTTAAAGCACAGGAAAAGCGGCAAAACCTCGACAATGATGCCCTTGGCCAAAAAGGGCGTATGAGTTTTTTCCTGAATATATTCCGGAAAAAACGCATACGCCCTTTTTGGCCAACCAAGCAACCTGGAAAGGCAAATCAGCGCTACAAAGAAGTCTCGCTCCCCATCGGTCAAAAGGACCATGCTGAATAAAGTGTCAAAACCAGAAATGCAGGGCAGGCCATGGAGAAACGGGAGCCTTGCTACGCTGATGGGCGGGATGTAAATTGCCAACAGCCACTCTGGAGAAGTGTACGGTGTGTCCTGAAACACCTAAAAAACGCAGCTTAGAGAGCGTAGGGCACTTCCACTCATGGGCGTATAAATTGGGAAAACTAAAAATCAGCAAGACACAGGCACTCCCAAAGTTTAGGGCTGCTCTGCTGACAAGATCCTCCACTTCTTACACCTTAAATATCCCAGGAAAGAGAAAAATGGATAAAGACGTTGTGGTCCTTATGTACAATGGAATATCACTCAGCCATGAAATCAACGTCATAAGGTTAGTGGCAGCATGATGAGTGGATTTAGGTACGACGATTCTAAGTGAAATAAGTCAAACAGAAAACGACACTTATCATAAGATATCACTTATAGAGGGAAAGTAAAAACCGCTACACTGGAACTGAATTACAAAACAGAACAGAGTCACACGTTTAGAAAACACACTATGGCTGCTTAACGGGAAAGGTGAGGTGGGGTGATGCGTAAAAGAAGGGTTTCAAATTAGCTCAGATACCGTTCCATAAACCCAATATGTAATCGACAAGACCTACTCCTTGCTCAGTGAACTTGACTCAACACCCCCTATTCAACGCCCAAGAATATATCTGACTAGTAAGAATCTTAAAACCTATGTGTTGATATCCCTCTGTAAGTGAGTCAAGTGGGTGTAAAGCGGCCTAAACACAGCAGTGAAAAGCAGCTAAACCCCATTATAAAAATCAACTACTTTTAAAAACCCGTGAAACAAAGACAGTGAAAGAGAGAGAAATTCTTACAAAATTCGTTCAGGGGCTGTGATGCCACCTGGATTGACCATATCTAGACCCACTGCTGATTGAGACATAAGGGTGAACACTCTTGGGGCTGAGAGGTTTGGTGAGGTTGGGTGAGCAAACGCAGACCCTTTAAAGTAATACTGCGTGGTACCCATCCCATGGGTCCCAAATCTCCAGGTTCAAGGGCATCTTCCTACATCGAAAACATGCATGAGACACCCAGAAGATGGTACACCGTGTGATCGGGAAAGGTTTCTAAAACGCACCTCATTTCTCATGTCCTTGTGCTCGGGTTCGCCATTCCAGCCGCTTTACTAGCAATCTCCCTCCTTGGAGAATCAGCACCTTTCACCTCCTGTTCCGTCCAGGTTGCCATTTGTCCTGAGGATGAACGGGAAGAGGGCCAAACAATGAGAGACTAGCTCTAGGTGTTGGGGCAGGCACAGGTCACTCTATTTTCCCATCAGGAAGAAGAATTAACCAGAGGCTCAGCTTGCCGCCCGGAACCAGAATAGGGCCTGAAGCAATCCTGCGCTTTTGCGACCAGATCCCAAAAAAGCGAGTTGAAAAATGGAGCTCCGGGGCACTGAAATTCACAAACCTGCAGAGTTATAACTGATAACTCTCGTCCACAAATATATTGAGGGAAGGCAACGAGGAGGATTTGAAAGCAAGGCAGATTTGCAGGAAACTGATTTCAGGAGGTAGATTCGAATCGCCTTTAAAGCACAGGAAAAGCGGCAAAAACTCGACAATGATGCCCTTGGCCAAAAAGGGCGTATGCGTTTTTTCCTGAATATATTCAGGAAAAAACGCATACGCCCTTTTTGGCCAACCAAGCAACCTGGAAAGGCAAATCAGCGCTACAAAGAAGTCTCGCTCCCCATCGGTCAAAAGGACCATGCTGAATAAAGTGTCAAAACCAGAAATGCAGGGCAGGCCATGGAGAAACGGGAGCCTTGCTACGCTGATGGGCGGGATGTAAATTGCCAACAGCCACTCTGGAGAAGTGTACGGTGTGTCCTGAAACACCTAAAAAATGCAGCTTAGAGAGCGTAGGGCACTTCCACTCATGGGCGTATAAATTCGGAAAACTAAAAATCAGCAAGACACAGGCACCCCAAAGTTTAGGGCTGCTCTGCTGACAAGAACCTCCACTTCCTTACACCTTAAATATCCCAGGAAAGAGAAAAATGGATAAAGACGTTGTGGTCCTTATGTACAATGGAATATCATTCAGCCATGAAATCAACGTCATAAGGCTAGTGGCAGCATGATGAGTGGATTTAGGTACGACGATTCTAAGTGAAATAAGTCAAACAGAAAACGACACTTATCATAAGATATCACTTATAGAGGGAATGTAAAAACCGCTACACTGGAACTGAATTACAAAACAGAACAGAGTCACACGTTTAGAAAACACACTATGGCTGCTTAACGGGAAAGGTGAGGTGGGGTGATGCGTAAAAGAAGGGTTTCAAATTAGCTCAGATACCGTTCCATAAACCCAATATGTAATCGACAAGACCTACTCCTTGCTCAGTGAACTGGACTCAACACCCCCTATTCAACGCCCAAGAATATATCTGACTAGTAAGAATCTTAAAACCTATGTGTTGATATCCCTCTGTAAGTGAGTCAAGTGGGTGTAAAGCGGCCTAAACACAGCAGTGAAAAGCAGCTAAACCCCATTATAAAAATCAACTACTTTTAAAAACCCGTGAAACAAAGACAGTGAAAGAGAGAAATTCTTACAAAATTCGTTCAGGGGCTGTGATGCCACCTGGATTGACCATATCTAGACCCACTGCTGATTGAGACATAAGGGTGAACACTCTTGGGGCTGAGAGGTTTGGTGAGGTTGGGTGAGCAAACGCAGACCCTTTAAAGTAATACTGCGTGGTACCCATCCCATGGGTCCCAAATCTCCAGGTTCAAGGGCATCTTCCTACATCGAAAACATGCATGAGACACCCAGAAGATGGTACACCGTGTGATCGGGAAAGGTTTCTAAAACGCACCTCATTTCTCATGTCCTTGTGCTCGGGTTCGCCATTCCAGCCGCTTTACTAGCAATCTCCCTCCTTGGAGAATCAGCACCTTTATCTCCTGTTCCGTCCAGGTTGCCATTTGTCCTGAGGATGAACGGGAAGAGGGCCAAACAATGAGAGACTAGCTCTAGGTGTTGGGGCAGGCACAGGTCACTCTATTTTCCCATCAGGAAGAAGAATTAACCAGAGGCTCAGCCTGCCGCCCGGAAGCAGAATAGGGCCTGAAGCAATCCTGCGCTTTTGCGACCAGCTCCCAAAAAGCGAGTTGAAAAATGGAGCTCAGGGGCACTGCAATTCACAAACCTGCAGAGTTATAACTGATAACTCTCGTCCATAAATATATTGAGGGAAGGCAACGAAGAGGATTTGAAAGCAAGGCAGAATTGCAGGAAACTGATTTCAGGAGGTAGATTCGAATCGCCTTTAAAGCACAGGAAAAGTGGCAAAACCTCGACAATGATGCCCTTGGCCAAAAAGGGCGTATGCGTTTTTTCCTGAATATATTCAGGAAAAAACGCATACGCCCTTTTTGGCCAACCAAGCAACCTGGAAAGGCAAATCAGCGCTACAAAGAAGTCTTGCTTCCCATCGGTCAAAAGGACCATGCTGAATAAATTGTCAAAACCAGAAATGCAGGGCAGGCCATGGAGAAACGGGAGCCTTGCTACGCTGATGGGCGGGATGTAAATTGCCAACAGCCACTCTGGAGAAGTGTACGGTGTGTCCTGAAACACCTAAAAAACTCAGCTCAGAGAGCATAGGGCACTTCCACTCATGGGCGTATAAATTGGGAAAACTAAAAATCAGCAAGACACAGGCACCCCAATGTTTAGGGCTGCTCTGCTGACAAGAACCTCTACTTCGTTACACCTTAAATATCCCAGGAAAGAGAAAAATGGATAAAGACGTTGTGGTCCTTATGTACAATGGAATATCACTCAGCCATGAAATCAACGTCATAAGGCTAGTGGCAGCATGATGAGTGGATTTAGGTACGACAATTCTAAGTGAAATAAGTCAAACAGAAAACGACACTTATCATAAGATATCACTTATAGAGGGAATGTAAAAACCGCTACACTTGAACTGAATTACAAAACAGAACAGAGTCACACGTTTAGAAAACAAACTATGGCTGCTTAACGGGAAAGGTGAGGTGGGGTGATGCGTAAAAGAAGGGTTTCAAATTAGCTCAGAAAAGCGTTCCATAAACCCAATATGTAATAGACAAGACCTACTCCTTGCTCAGTGAACTTGACTCAACACCCCCTATTCAACACCCAAGAATATATCTGACTAGTAAGAATCTTAAAACCTATGTGTTGATATCCCTCTGTAAGTGAGTCAAGTGGGTGTAAAGCGGCCTAAACACAGCAGTGAAAAGCAGCTAAACCCCATTATAAAAATCAACTACTTTTAAAAACCCGTGAAACAAAGACAGTGAAAGAGAGAGAAATTCTTACAAAATTCGTTCAGGGGCTGTGATGCCACCTGGATTGACCATATCTAGACCCACTGCTGATTGAGACATAAGGGTGAACACTCTTGGGGCTGAGAGGTTTGCTGAGGTTGGGTGAGCAAACGCAGACCCTTTAAAGTAATACTGCGTGGTACCCATCCCATGGGTCCCAAATCTCCAGGTTCAAGGGCATCTTCCTACATTGAAAATATGCATGAGACACCCAGAAGATGGTACACCGTGTGATCGGGAAAGGTTTCTAAAACGCACCTCATTTCTCATGTCCTTGTGCTCGGGTTCGCCATTCCAGCCGCTTTACTAGCAATCTCCCTCCTTGGAGAATCAGCACCTTTAACCTCCTGTTCCGTACCGGTTGCATTTGTCCTGAGGATGAACGGGAAGAGGGCGAAACAATGAGAGACTAGCTCAAGAAGTTGGGGCAGGCACAGGTCACTCTATTTTCCCATCAGAAAGAAGAATTAACCACAGGCTCAGCCTGCCGCCCGGAACCAGAATAGGGCCTGAAGCAATCCTGCGCTTTTGCGGCCAGCTCCCAAAAAAGCGAGTTGAAAAATGGAGCTCAGGGGCACTGCAATTCACAAACCTGCAGAGTTATAACTGATATCTCTCGTCCACAAATATATTGAGGGAAGGCAACGAAGAGGATTTGAAAGCAAGGCAGAATTGCAGGAAACTGATTTCAGGAGGTAGATTCGAATCGCCTTTAAAGCACAGGAAAAGCGGCAAAACCTCGACAATGATGCCCTTGGCCAAAAAGGGCGTATGCGTTTTTTCCTGAATATATTCAGGAAAAAACGCATACGCCCTTTTTGGCCAACCAAGCAACCTGGAAAGGCAAATCAGCGCTACAAAGAAGTCTCACTTCCCATCGGTCAAAAGGACCATGCTGAATAAAGTGTCAAAACCAGAAATGCAGGGCAGGCCATGGAGAAACGGGAGCCTTGCTACGCTGATGGGCGGGATGTAAATTGCCAACAGCCACTCTGGAGAAGTGTACGGTGTGTCCTGAAACACCTAAAAAACGCAGCTTAGAGAGCGTAGGGCACTTCCACTCATGGGCGTATAAATTGGGAAAACTAAAAATCAGCAAGACACAGGCACCCCAAAGTTTAGGGCTGCTCTGCTGACAAGAACCTCCACTTCCTTACACCTTAAATATCCCAGGAAAGAGAAAAATGGATAAAGACGTTGTGGTCCTTATGTACAATGGAATATCACTCAGCCATGAAATCAACGTCATAAGGCTAGTGGCAGCATGATGAGTGGATTTAGGTACGACGATTCTAAGTGAAATAAGTCAAACAGAAAACGACACTTATCATAAGATATCACTTATAGAGGGAAAGTAAAAACCGCTACACTGGAACTGAATTACAAAACAGAACAGAGTCACACGTTTAGAAAACACACTATGGCTGCTTAACGGGAAAGGTGAGGTGGGGTGATGCGTAAAAGAAGGGTTTCAAATTAGCTCAGATACCGTTCCATAAACCCAATATGTAATAGACAAGACCTACTCCTTGCTCAGTGAACTTGACTCAACACCCCCTATTCAACGCCCAAGAATATATCTGACTAGTAAGAATCTTAAAACCTATGTGTTGATATCCCTCTGTAAGTGAGTCAAGTGGGTGTAAAGCGGCCTAAACACAGCAGTGAAAAGCAGCTAAACCCCATTATAAAAATCAACTACTTTTAAAAACCCGTGAAACAAAGACAGTGAAAGAGAGAGAAATACTTACAAAATTCGTTCAGGGGCTGTGATGCCACCTGGATTGACCATATCTAGACCCACTGCTGATGGAGACATAAGGGTGAACACTCTTGGGGCTGAGAGGTTTGGTGAGGTTGGGTGAGCAAACGCAGACCCTTTAAAGTAATACTGCGTGGTACCCATCCCATGGGTCCCAAATCTCCAGGTTCAAGGGCATCTTCCTACATCGAAAACATGCATGAGACACCCAGAAGATGGTACACCGTGTGATCGGGAAAGGTTTCTAAAACGCACCTCATTTCTCATGTCCTTGTGCTCGGGTTCGCCATTCCAGCCGCTTTACTAGCAATCTCCCTCCTTGGAGAATCAGCACCTTTCACCTCCTGTTCCGTCCAGGTTGCCATTTGTCCTGAGGATGAACGGGAAGAGGGCCAAACAATGAGAGACTAGCTCTAGCTGTTGGGGCAGGCACAGGTCAATCTATTTTCCCATCAGGAAGAAGAATTAACCAGAGGCTCAGCTTGCCGCCCGGAACCAGAATAGGGCCTGAAGCAATCCTGCGCTTTTGCGACCAGCTCCCAAAAAAGCGAGTTGAAAAATGGAGCTCAGGGGCACTGCAATTCACAAACCTGCAGAGTTATAACTGATAACTCTCGTCCACAAATATATTGAGGGAAGGCAACGAAGAGGATTTGAAAGCAAGGCAGAATTGCAGGAAACTGATTTCAGGAGGTAGATTCGAATCGCCTTTAAAGCACAGGAAAAGCGGCAAAACCTCGACAATGATGCCCTTGGCCAAAAAGGGCGTATGCGTTTTTTCCTGAATATATTCAGGAAAAAACGCATACGCCCTTTTTGGCCAACCAAGCAACCTGGAAAGGCAAATCAGCGCTACAAAGAAGTCTCGCTCCCCATCGGTCAAAAGGACCATGCTGAATAAAGTGTCAAAACCAGAAATGCAGGGCAGGCCATGGAGAAACGGGAGCCTTGCTACGCTGATGGGCGGGATGTAAATTGCCAACAGCCACTCTGGAGAAGTGTACGGTGTGTCCTGAAACACCTAAAAAACGCAGCTTAGAGAGCGTAGGGCACTTCCACTCATGGGCGTATAAATTGGGAAAACTAAAAATCAGCAAGACACAGGCACCCCAAAGTTTAGGGCTGCTCTGCTGACAAGAACCTCCACTTCCTTACACCTTAAATATCCCAGGAAAGAGAAAAATGGATAAAGACGTTGTGGTCCTTATGTACAATGGAATATCACTCAGCCATGAAATCAACGTCATAAGGCTAGTGGCAGCATGATGAGTGGATTTAGGTACGACGATTCTAAGTGAAATAAGTCAAACAGAAAACGACACTTATCATAAGATATCACTTATAGAGGGAAAGTAAAAACCGCTACACTGGAACTGAATTACAAAACAGAACAGAGTCACACGTATAGAAAACACACTATGGCTGCTTAACGGGAAAGGTGAGGTGGGGTGATGCGTAAAAGAAGGGTTTCAAAGTAGCTCAGATACCGTTCCATAAACCCAATATGTAATAGAAAAGACCTACTCCTTGCTCAGTGAACTTGACTCAACACCCCCTATTCAACGCCCAAGAATATGTCTGACTAGGAAGAATCTTAAAACCTATGTGATGATATCCCTCTGTAAGTGAGTCAAGTGGGTGTAAAGCGGCCTAAACACAGCAGTGAAAAGCAGCTAAACCCCATTATAAAAATCAACTACTTTTAAAAACCCGTGAAACAAAGACAGTGAAAGAGAGAGAAATTCTTACAAAATTCGTTCAGGGGCTGTGATGCCACCTGGATTGACCATATCAAGACCCACTGCTGATTGAGACATAAGGGTGAACACTCTTGGGGCTGAGAGGTTTGCTGAGGTTGGGTGAGCAAACGCAGACCCTTTAAAGTAATACTGCGTGGTACCCATCCCATGGGTCCCAAATCTCCAGGTTCAAGGGCATCTTCCTACATCGAAAACATGCATGAGACACCCAGAAGATGGTACACCGTGTGATCGGGAAAGGTTTCTAAAACGCACCTCATTTCTCATGTCCTTGTGCTCGGGTTCGCCATTCCAGCCGCTTTACTAGCAATCTCCCTCCTTGGAGAATCAGCACCTTTCACCTCCTGTTCCGTCCAGGTTGCCATTTGTCCTGAGGATGAACGGGAAGAGGGCCAAACAATGAGAGACTAGCTCTAGGTGTTGGGGCAGGCACAGGTCACTCTATTTTCCCATCAGGAAGAAGAATTAACCAGAGGCTCAGCTTGCCGCCCGGAACCAGAATAGGGCCTGAAGCAATCCTGCGCTTTTGCGACCAGATCCCAAAAAAGCGAGTTGAAAAATGGAGCTCAGGGGCACTGCAATTCACAAACCTGCAGAGTTATAACTGATAACTCTCGTCCACAAATATATTGAGGGAAGGCAACGAGGAGGATTTGAAAGCAAGGCAGAATTGCAGGAAACTGATTTCAGGAGGTAGATTCGAATCGCCTTTAAAGCACAGGAAAAGCGGCAAAACCTCGACAATGATGCCCTTGGCCAAAAAGGGCGTATGCGTTTTTTCCTGAATATATTCAGGAAAAAACGCATACGCCCTTTTTGGCCAACCAAGCAACCTGGAAAGGCAAATCAGCGCTACAAAGCAGTCTCGCTCCCCATCGGTCAAAAGGACCATGCTGAATAAAGTGTCAAAACCAGAAATGCAGGGCAGGCCATGGAGAAACGGGAGCCTTGCTTCGCTGATGGGCGGGATGTAAATTGCCAACAGCCACTCTGGAGAAGTGTACGGTGTGTCCTGAAACACCTAAAAAACGCAGCTTAGAGAGCGAAGGGCACTTCCACTCATGGGCGTATAAATTCGGAAAACTAAAAATCAGCAAGACACAGGCACCCCAAAGTTTAGGGCTGCTCTGCTGACAAGAACCTCCACTTCGTTACTCCTTAAATATCCCAGGAAAGAGAAAAACGGATAAAGACGTTGTGGTCCTTATGTACAATGGAATATCACTCAGCCATGAAATCAACGTCATAAGGCTAGTGGCAGCATGATGAGTGGATTTAGGTACGACGATTCTAAGTGAAATGAGTCAAACAGAAAACGACACTTATCATAAGATATCACTTATAGAGGGAATGTAAAAACCGCTACACTGGAACTGAATTACAAAACAGAACAGAGTCACACGTTTAGAAAACACACTATGGCTGCTTAACGGGAAAGGGGAGGTGGGGTGATGCGTAAAAGAAGGGTTTCAAATTAGTTCAGATACCGTTCCATAAACCCAATATGTAATAGACAAGACCTACTCCTTGCTCAGTGAACTTGACTCAACACCCCCTATTCAACGCCCAAGAATATATCTGACTAGTAAGAATCTTAAAACCTATGTGTTGATATCCCTCTGTAAGTGAGTCAAGTGGGTGTAAAGCGGCCTAAACACAGCAGTGAAAAGCAGCTAAACCCCATTATAAAAATCAACTACTTTTAAAAACCCGTGAAACAAAGACAGTGAAAGAGAGAGAAATTCTTACAAAATTCGTTCAGGGGCTGTGATGCCACCTGGATTGACCATATCTAGACCCACTGCTGATTGAGACATAAGGGTGAACTCTCTTGGGGCTGAGAGGTTTGTTGAGGTTGGGTGAGCAAACGCAGACCCTTTAAAGTAATACTGCGTGGTACCCATCCCATGGGTCCCAAATCTCCAGGTTCAAGGGCATCTTCCTACATCGAAAAATGCATGAGACACCCAGAAGATGGTACACCGTGTGATCGGGAAAGGTTTCTAAAACGCACCTCATTTCTCATGTCCTTGTGCTCGGGTTCGCCATTCCAGCCGCTTTACTAGCAGTCTCCCTCCTTGGAGAATCAGCCCCTTTAACCTCCTGTTCCGTCCAGGTTGCCATTTGTCCTGAGGATGAACGGGAAGAGGGCCAAACAATGAGAGACTAGCTCTAGGTGTTGGGGCAGGCACAGGTCACTCTATTTTCCCATCAGGAAGAAGAATTAACCAGAGGCTCAGCTTGCCGCCCGGAACCAGAATAGGGCCTGAAGCAATCCTGCGCTTTTGCGGACAGCTCCCAAAAAAGCGAGTTGAAAAATGGAGCTCAGGGGCACTGCAATTCACAAACCTGCAGAGTTATAACTGATAACTCTCGTCCACAAATATATTGAGGGAAGGCAACGAAGAGGATTTGAAAGCAAGGCAGAATTGCAGGAAACTGATTTCAGGAGGTAGATTCGAATCGCCTTTAAAGCACAGGAAAAGCGGCAAAACCTCGACAATGATGCCCTTGGCCAAAAAGGGCGTATGCGTTTTTTCCTGAATATATTCAGGAAAAAACGCATACGCCCTTTTTGGCCAACCAAGCAACCTGGAAAGGCAAATCAGCGCTACAAAGAAGTCTCGCTCCCCATCGGTCAAAAGGACCATGCTGAATAAAGTGTCAAAACCAGAAATGCAGGGCAGGCCATGGAGAAACGGGAGCCTTGCTACGCTGATGGGCGGGATGTAAATTGCCAACAGCCACTCTGGAGAAGTGTACGGTGTGTCCTGAAACACCTAAAAAACGCAGCTTAGAGAGCGTAGGGCACTTCCACTCATGGGCGTATAAATTGGGAAAACTAAAAATCAGCAAGACACAGGCACCCCAAAGTTTAGGGCTGCTCTGCTGACAAGAACCTCCACTTCGTTACACCTTAAATATCCCAGGAAAGAGAAAATGGGATAGACGTTGTGGTCCTTATGTACAATGGAATATCACTCAGCCATGAAATCAACGTCATAAGGCTAGTGGCAGCATGATGAGTGGATTTAGGTACGACGATTCTAAGTGAAATAAGTCAAACAGAAAACGACACTTATCATAAGATATCACTTATAGAGGGAATGTAAAAACCGCTACACTGGAACTGAATTACAAAACAGAACAGAGTCACACGTTTAGAAAACACACTATGGCTGCTTAACGGGAAAGGTGAGGTGGGGTGATGCGTAAAAGAAGGGTTTCAAATTAGCTCAGATACCGTTCCATAAACCCAATATGTAATCGACAAGACCTACTCCTTGCTCAGTGAACTTGACTCAACACCCCCTATTCAACGCCCAAGAATATATCTGACTAGTAAGAATCTTAAAACCTATGTGTTGATATCCCTCTGTAAGTGAGTCAAGTGGGTGTAAAGTGGCCTAAACACAGCAGTGAAAAGCAGCTAAACCCCATTATAAAAATCAACTACTTTTAAAAACCCGTGAAACAAAGACACTGAAAGAGAGAAATTCTTACAAAATTCGTTCAGGGGCTGTGATGCCACCTGGATTGACCATATCTAGACCCACTGCTGATGGAGACATAAGGGTGAACACTCTTGGGGCTGAGAGGTTTGGTGAGGTTGGGTGAGCAAACGCAGACCCTTTAAAGTAATACTGCGTGGTACCCATCCCATGGGTCCCAAATCTCCAGGTTCAAGGGCATCTTCCTACATCGAAAATATGCATGAGACACCCAGAAGATGGTACACCGTGTGATCGGGAAAAGTTTCTAAAACACACCTCATTTCTCATGTCCTTGTGCTCGGGTTCGCCATTCCAGCCGCTGCACTAGCAATCTCCCTCCTTGGAGAATCAGCACCTTTAACCTCCTGTTCCGTCCAGGTTGCCATTTGTCCTGAGGATGAACGGGAAGAGGGCGAAACAATGAGAGACTAGCTCTAGGTGTTGGGGCAGGCACAGGTCACTCTATTTTCCCATCAGGAAGAAGAATTAACCAGAGGCACAGCCTGCCGCCCGGAACCAGAATAGGGCCTGAAGCAATCCTGCGCTTTTGTGGCCAGCTCCCAAAAAAGCGAGTTGAAAAATGGAGCTCAGGGGCACTGCAATTCACAAACCTGCAGAGTTATAACTGATAACTCTCGTCCACAAATATATTGAGGGAAGGCAACGAAGAGGATTTGAAAGCAAGGCAGAATTGCAGGAAACTGATTTCAGGAGGTAGATTCGAATCGCCTTTAAAGCACAGGAAAAGCGGCAAAACCTCGACAATGATGCCCTTGGCCAAAAAGGGCGTATGCGTTTTTTCCTGAATATATTCAGGAAAAAACGCATACGCCCTTTTTGGCCAACCAAGCAACCTGGAAAGGCAAATCAGCGCTACAAAGAAGTCTCGCTCCCCATCGGTCAAAAGGACCATGCTGAATAAAGTGTCAAAACCAGAAATGCAGGGCAGGCCATGGAGAAACGGGAGCCTTGCTACGCTGATGGGCGGGATGTAAATTGCCAACAGCCACTCTGGAGAAGTGTACGGTGTGTCCTGAAACACCTAAAAAACGCAGCTTAGAGAGCGAAGGGCACTTCCACTCATGGGCGTATAAATTCGGAAAACTAAAAATCAGCAAGACACAGGCACCCCAAAGTTTAGGGCTGCTCTGCTGACAAGAACCTCCACTTCGTTACTCCTTAAATATCCCAGGAAAGAGAAAAACGGATAAAGACGTTGTGGTCCTTATGTACAATGGAATATCACTCAGCCATGAAATCAACGTCATAAGGCTAGTGGCAGCATGATGAGTGGATTTAGGTACGACGATTCTAAGTGAAATAAGTCAAACAGAAAACGACACTTATCATAAGATATCACTTATAGAGGGAATGTAAAAACCGCTACACTGGAACTGAATTACAAAACAGAACAGAGTCACACGTTTAGAAAACACACTATGGCTGCTTAACGGGAAAGGGGAGGTGGGGTGATGCGTAAAAGAAGGGTTTCAACTTAGTTCAGATACCGTTCCATAAACCCAATATGTAATAGACAAGACCTACTCCTTGCTCAGTGAACTGGACTCAACACCCCCTATTCAACGCCCAAGAATATATCTGACTAGTAAGAATCTTAAAACCTATGTGTTGATATCCCTCTGTAAGTGAGTCAAGTGGGTGTAAAGCGGCCTAAACACAGCAGTGAAAAGCAGCTAAACCCCATTATAAAAATCAACTACTTTTAAAAACCCGTGAAACAAAGACAGTGAAAGAGAGAGAAATTCTTACAAAATTCGTTCAGGGGCTGTGATGCCACCTGGATTGACCATATCTAGACCCACTGCTGATTGAGACATAAGGGTGAACTCTCTTGGGGCTGATAGGTTTGGTGAGGTTGGGTGAGCAAACGCAGACCCTTTAAAGTAATACTGCGTGGTACCCATCCCATGGGTCCCAAATCTCCAGGTTCAAGGGCATCTTCCTACATCGAAAACATGCATGAGACACCCAGAAGATGGTACACCGTGTGATCGGGAAAGGTTTCTAAAACGCACCTCATTTCTCATCTCCTTGTGCACGGGTTCGCCATTCCAGCCGCTGCACTAGCAATCTCCCTCCTTGGAGAATCAGCACCTTTAACCTCCTGTTCCGTCCAGGTTGCCATTTGTCCTGAGGATGAACGGGAAGAGGGCGAAACAATGAGAGACTAGCTCTAGGTGTTGGGGCAGGCACAGGTCACTCTATTTTCCCATCAGGAAGAAGAATTAACCAGAGGCACAGCCTGCCGCCCGGAACCAGAATAGGGCCTGAAGCAATCCTGCGCTTTTGTGGCCAGCTCCCAAAAAAGCGAGTTGAAAAATGGAGCTCAGGGGCACTGCAATTCACAAACCTGCAGAGTTATAACTGATAACTCTCGTCCACAAATATATTGAGGGAAGGCAACGAAGAGGATTTGAAAGCAAGGCAGAATTGCAGGAAACTGATTTCAGGAGGTAGATTCGAATCGCCTTTAAAGCACAGGAAAAGCGGCAAAACCTCGACAATGATGCCCTTGGCCAAAAAGGGCGTATGCGTTTTTTCCTGAATATATTCAGGAAAAAACGCATACGCCCTTTTTGGCCAACCAAGCAACCTGGAAAGGCAAATCAGCGCTACAAAGAAGTCTCGCTCCCCATCGGTCAAAAGGACCATGCTGAATAAAGTGTCAAAACCAGAAATGCAGGGCAGGCCATGGAGAAACGGGAGCCTTGCTACGCTGATGGGCGGGATGTAAATTGCCAACAGCCACTCTGGAGAAGTGTACGGTGTGTCCTGAAACACCTAAAAAACGCAGCTTAGAGAGCGTAGGGCACTTCCACTCATGGGCGTATAAATTGGGAAAACTAAAAATCAGCAAGACACAGGCACCCCAAAGTTTAGGGCTGCTCTGCTGACAAGAACCTCCACTTCCTTACACCTTAAATATCCCAGAAAAGAGAAAAATGGATAAAGACGTTGTGGTCCTTATTTACAATGGAATATCACTCAGCCATGAAATCAACGTCATAAGGCTAGTGGCAGCATGATGAGTGGATTTAGGTACGACGATTCTAAGTGAAATAAGTCAAACAGAAAACGACACTTATCATAAGATATCACTTATAGAGGGAAAGTAAAAACCGCTACACTGGAACTGAATTACAAAACAGAACAGAGTCACACGTTTAGAAAACACACTATGGCTGCTTAACGGGAAAGGTGAGGTGGGGTGATGCGTAAAAGAAGGGTTTCAAAGTAGCTCAGATACCGTTCCATAAACCCAATATGTAATAGAAAAGACCTACTCCTTGCTCAGTGAACTTGACTCAACACCCCCTATTCAACGCCCAAGAATATGTCTGACTAGTAAGAATCTTAAAACCTATGTGATGATATCCCTCTGTAAGTGAGTCAAGTGGGTGTAAAGCGGCCTAAACACAGCAGTGAAAAGCAGCTAAACCCCATTATAAAAATCAACTACTTTTAAAAACCCGTGAAACAAAGACAGTGAAAGAGAGAGAAATTCTTACAAAATTCGTTCAGGGGCTGTGATGCCACCTGGATTGACCATATCTAGACCCACTGCTGATTGAGACATAAGGGTGAACACTCTTGGGGCTGAGAGGTTTGCTGAGGTTGGGTGAGCAAACACAGACCCTTTAAAGTAATACTGCGTGGTACCCATCCCATGGGTCCCAAATCTCCAGGTTCAAGGGCATCTTCCTACATAGAAAACATGCATGAGACACCCAGAAGATGGTACACCGTGTGATCGGGAAAGGTTTCTAAAACGCACCTCATTTCTCATGTCCTTGTGCTCGTGTTCGCCATTCCAGCCGCTTTACTAGCAATCTCCCTCCTTGGAGAATCAGCACCTTTCACCTCCTGTTCCGTCCAGGTTGCCATTTGTCCTGAGGATGAACGGGAAGAGGGCCAAACAATGAGAGACTAGCTCTAGGTGTTGGGGCAGGCACAGGTCACTCTATTTTCCCATCAGGAAGAAGAATTAACCAGAGGCTCAGCTTGCCGCCCGGAACCAGAATAGGGCCTGAAGCAATCCTGCGCTTTTGCGGCCAGCTCCCAAAAAAGCGAGTTGAAAAATGGAGCTCAGGGGCACTGCAATTCACAAACCTGCAGAGTTATAACTGATAACTCTCGTCCACAAATATATTGAGGGAAGGCAACGAAGAGGATTTGAAAGCAAGGCAGAATTGCAGGAAACTGATTTCAGGAGGTAGATTCGAATCGCCTTTAAAGCACAGGAAAAGCGGCAAAACCTCGACAATGATGCCCTTGGCCAAAAAGGGCGTATGCGTTTTTTCCTGAATATATTCAGGAAAAAACGCATACGCCCTTTTTGGCCAACCAAGCAACCTGGAAAGGCAAATCAGCGCTACAAAGAAGTCTCGCTTCCCATCGGTCAAAAGGACCATGCTGAATAAAGTGTCAAAACCAGAAATGCAGGGCAGGCCATGGAGAAATGGGAGCCTTGCTACGCTGATGGGCGGGATGTAAATTGCCAACAGCCACTCTGGAGAAGTGTACGGTGTGTCCTGAAACACCTAAAAAACGCAGCTTAGAGAGCGTAGGGCACTTCCACTCATGGGCGTATAAATTGGGAAAACTAAAAATCAGCAAGACACAGGCACCCCAAAGTTTAGGGCTGCTCTGCTGACAAGAACCTCCACTTCCTTACACCTTAAATATCCCAGGAAAGAGAAAAATGGATAAAGACGTTGTGGTCCTTATGTACAATGGAATATCACTCAGCCATGAAATCAACGTCATAAGGCTAGTGGCAGCATGATGAGTGGATTTAGGTACGACGATTTTAAGTGAAATAAGTCAAACAGAAAACGACACTTATCATAAGATATCACTTATAGAGGGAATGTAAAAACCGCTACACTGGAACTGAATTACAAAACAGAACAGAGTCACACGTTTAGAAAACACACTATGGCTGCTTAACGGGAAAGGTGAGGTGGGGTGATGCGTAAAAGAAGGGTTTCAAATTAGCTCAGATACCGTTCCATAAACCCAATATGTAATAGACAAGACCTACTCCTTGCTCAGTGAACTGGACTCAACACCCCCTATTCAACGCCCAAGAATATATCTGACTAGTAAGAATCTTAAAACCTATGTGTTGATATCCCTCTGTAAGTGAGTCAAGTGGGTGTAAAGCGGCCTAAACACAGCAGTGAAAAGCAGCTAAACCCCATTATAAAAATCAACTACTTTTAAAAACCCGTGAAACAAAGACAGTGAAAGAGAGAGAAATTCTTACAAAATTCGTTCAGGGGCTGTGATGCCACCTGGATTGACCATATCTAGACCCACTGCTGATTGAGACATAAGGGTGAACACTCTTGGGGCTGAGAGGTTTGCTGAGGTTGGGTGAGCAAACGCAGACCCTTTAAAGTAATACTGCGTGGAACCCATCCCATGGGTCCCAAATCTCCAGGTTCAAGGGCATCTTCCTACATCGAAAACATGCATGAGACACCCAGAAGATGGTACACCGTGTGATCGGGAAAGGTTTCTAAAACGCACCTCATTTCTCATGTCCTTGTGCTCGGGTTCGCCATTCCAGCCGCTTTACTAGCAATCTCCCTCCTTGGAGAATCAGCACCTTTAACCTCCTGTTCCGTCCAGGTTGCCATTTGTCCTGAGGATGAACGGGAAGAGGGCCAAACAATGAGAGACTAGCTCTAGGTGTTGGGGCAGGCACAGGTCACTCTATTTTCCCATCAGGAAGAAGAATTAACCAGAGGCTCAGCTTGCCGCCCGGAACCAGAATAGGGCCTGAAGCAATCCTGCGCTTTTGCGGCCAGCTCCCAAAAAAGCGAGTTGAAAAATGGAGCTCAGGGGCACTGCAATTCACAAACCTGCAGAGTTATAACTGATAACTCTCGTCCACAAATATATTGAGGGAAGGCAACGAAGAGGATTTGAAAGCAAGGCAGAATTGCAGGAAACTGATTTCAGGAGGTAGATTCGAATCGCCTTTAAAGCACAGGAAAAGCGGCAAAACCTCGACAATGATGCCCTTGGCCAAAAAGGGCGTATGTGTTTTTTCCTGAATATATTCAGGAAAAAACGTATACGCCCTTTTTGGCCAACCAAGCAACCTGGAAAGGCAAATCAGCGCTACAAAGAAGTCTCGCTCTCCATCGGTCAAAAGGACCATGCTGAATAAAGTGTCAAAACCAGAAATGCAGGGCAGGCCATGGAGAAACGGGAGCCTTGCTACGCTGATGGGCGGGATGTAAATTGCCAACAGCCACTCTGGAGAAGTGTACGGTGTGTCCTGAAACACCTAAAAAACGCAGCTTACAGAGCGTAGGGCACTTCCACTCATGGGCGTATAAATTGGGAAAACTAAAAATCAGCAAGACACAGGCACCCCAAAGTTTAGGGCTGCTCTGCTGACAAGAACCTCCACTTCCTTACACCTTAAATATCCCAGGAAAGAGAAAAATGGATAAAGACGTTGTGGTCCTTATGTACAATGGAATATCACTCAGCCATGAAATCAACGTCATAAGGCTAGTGGCAGCATGATGAGTGGATTTAGGTACGACGATTTTAAGTGAAATAAGTCAAACAGAAAACGACACTTATCATAAGATATCACTTATAGAGGGAATGTAAAAACCGCTACACTGGAACTGAATTACAAAACAGAACAGAGTCACACGTTTAGAAAACACACTATGGCTGCTTAACGGGAAAGGTGAGGTGGGGTGATGCGTAAAAGAAGGGTTTCAAATTAGCTCAGATACCGTTCCATAAACCCAATATGTAATAGACAAGACCTACTCCTTGCTCAGTGAACTGGACTCAACACCCCCTATTCAACGCCCAAGAATATATCTGACTAGTAAGAATCTTAAAACCTATGTGTTGATATCCCTCTGTAAGTGAGTCAAGTGGGTGTAAAGCGGCCTAAACACAGCAGTGAAAAGCAGCTAAACCCCATTATAAAAATCAACTACTTTTAAAAACCCGTGAAACAAAGACAGTGAAAGAGAGAGAAATTCTTACAAAATTCGTTCAGGGGCTGTGATGCCACCTGGATTGACCATATCTAGACCCACTGCTGATTGAGACATAAGGGTGAACACTCTTGGGGCTGAGAGGTTTGCTGAGGTTGGGTGAGCAAACGCAGACCCTTTAAAGTAATACTGCGTGGTACCCATCCCATGGGTCCCAAATCTCCAGGTTCAAGGGCATCTTCCTACATCGAAAACATGCATGAGACACCCAGAAGATGGTACACCGTGTGATCGGGAAAGGTTTCTAAAACGCACCTCATTTCTCATGTCCTTGTGCTCGGGTTCGCCATTCCAGCCGCTGCACTAGCAATCTCCCTCCTTGGAGAATCAGCACCTTTAACCTCCTGTTCCATCCAGGTTGCCATTTGTCCTGAGGATGAACGGGAAGAGGGCCAAACAATGAGAGACTAGCTCTAGGTGTTGGGGCAGGCACAGGTCACTCTATTTTCCCATCAGGAAGAAGAATTAACCAGAGGCTCAGCTTGCCGCCCGGAACCAGAATAGGGCCTGAAGCAATCCTGCGCTTTTGCGACCAGCTCCCAAAAAAGCGAGTTGAAAAAGGGAGCTCAGGGGCACTGCAATTCACAAACCTGCAGAGTTATAACTGATAACTCTCGTCCACAAATATATTGAGGGAAGGCAACGAAGAGGATTTGAAAGCAAGGCAGAATTGCAGGAAACTGATTTCAGGAGGTAGATTCGAATCGCCTTTAAAGCACAGGAAAAGCGGCAAAACCTCGACAATGATGCCCTTGGCCAAAAAGGGCGTATGTGTTTTTTCCTGAATATATTCAGGAAAAAACGTATACGCCCTTTTTGGCCAACCAAGCAACCTGGAAAGGCAAATCAGCGATACAAAGAAGTCTCGCTCCCCATCAGTCAAAAGGACCATGCTGAATAAAGTGTCAAAACCAGAAATGCAGGGCAGGCCATGGAGAAACGGGAGCCTTGCTACGCTGATGGGCGGGATGTAAATTGCCAACAGCCACTCTGGAGAAGTGTACGGTGTGTCCTGAAACACCTAAAAAACGCAGTTTAGAGAGCGTAGGGCACTTCCACTCATGGGCGTATAAATTGGGAAAACTAAAAATCAGCAAGACACAGGCACCCCAAAGTTTAGGGCTGCTCTGCTGACAAGAACCTCCACTTCCTTACACCTTAAATATCCCAGGAAAGAGAAAAATGGATAAAGACGTTGTGGTCCTTATGTACAATGGAATATCACTCAGCCATGAAATCAACGTCATAAGGCTAGTGGCAGCATGATGAGTGGATTTAGGTACGACGATTCTAAGTGAAATAAGTCAAACAGAAAACGACACTTATCATAAGATATCACTTATAGAGGGAAAGTAAAAACCGCTACACTGGAACTGAATTACCAAACAGAACAGAGTCACACGTTTAGAAAACACACTATGGCTGCTTAACGGGAAAGGTGAGGTGGGGTGATGCGTAAAAGAAGGGTTTCAAATTAGCTCAGATACCGTTCCATAAACCCAATATGTAATCGACAAGACCTACTCCTTGCTCAGTGAACTGGACTCAACACCCCCTATTCAACGCCCAAGAATATATCTGACTAGTAAGAATCTTAAAACCTATGTGTTGATATCCCTCTGTAAGTGAGTCAAGTGGGTGTAAAGCGGCCTAAACACAGCAGTGAAAAGCAGCTAAACCCCATTATAAAAATCAACTACTTTTAAAAACCCGTGAAACAAAGACAGTGAAAGAGAGAGAAATTCTTACAAAATTCGTTCAGGGGCTGTGATGCCACCTGGATTGACCATATCTAGACCCACTGCTGATTGAGACATAAGGGTGAACACTCTTGGGGCTGAGAGGTTTGCTGAGGTTGGGTGAGCAAACGCAGACCCTTTAAAGTAATACTGCGTGGTACCCATCCCATGGGTCCCAAATCTCCAGGTTCAAGGGCATCTTCCTACATCGAAAACATGCATGAGACACCCAGAAGATGGTACACCGTGTGATCGGGAAAGGTTTCTAAAACGCACCTCATTTCTCATGTCCTTGTGCTCGGGTTCGCCATTCCAGCCGCTTTACTAGCAATCTCCCTCCTTGGAGAATCAGCACCTTTAACCTCCTGTTCCGTCCAGGTTGCCATTTGTCCTGAGGATGAACGGGAAGAGGGCCAAACAATGAGAGACTAGCTCTAGGTGTTGGGGCAGGCACAGGTCACTCTATTTTCCCATCAGGAAGAAGAATTAACCAGAGGCTCAGCTTGCCGCCCGGAACCAGAATAGGGCCTGAAGCAATCCTGCGCTTTTGCGACCAGATCCCAAAAAAGCGAGTTGAAAAATGGAGCTCAGGGGCACTGCAATTCACAAACCTGCAGAGTTATAACTGATAACTCTCGTCCACAAATATATTGAGGGAAGGCAACGAAGAGGATTTGAAAGCAAGGCAGAATTGCAGGAAACTGATTTCAGGAGGTAGATTCGAATCGCCTTTAAAGCACAGGAAAAGCGGCAAAACCTCGACAATGATGCCCTTGGCCAAAAAGGGCGTATGTGTTTTTTCCTGAATATATTCAGGAAAAAACGTATACGCCCTTTTTGGCCAACCAAGCAACCTGGAAAGGCAAATCAGCGCTACAAAGAAGTCTCGCTCTCCATCGGTCAAAAGGACCATGCTGAATAAAGTGTCAAAACCAGAAATGCAGGGCAGGCCATGGAGAAACGGGAGCCTTGCTACGCTGATGGGCGGGATGTAAATTGCCAACAGCCACTCTGGAGAAGTGTACGGTGTGTCCTGAAACACCTAAAAAACGCAGCTTAGAGAGCGTAGGGCACTTCCACTCATGGGCGTATAAATTGGGAAAACTAAAAATCAGCAAGACACAGGCACCCCAAAGTTTAGGGCTGCTCTGCTGACAAGAACCTCCACTTCCTTACACCTTAAATATCCCAGGAAAGAGAAAAATGGATAAAGACGTTGTGGTCCTTATGTACAATGGAATATCAATCAGCCATGAAATCAACGTCATAAGGCTAGTGGCAGCATGATGAGTGGATTTAGGTACGACGATTCTAAGTGAAATAAGTCAAACAGAAAACGACACTTATCATAAGATATCACTTATAGAGGGAATGTAAAAACCGCTACACTGGAACTGAATTACAAAACAGAACAGAGTCACACGTTTAGAAAACACACTATGGCTGCTTAACGGGAAAGGTGAGGTGGGGTGATGCGTAAAAGAAGGGTTTCAAATTAGCTCAGATACCGTTCCATAAACCCAATATGTAATCGACAAGACCTACTCCTTGCTCAGTGAACTTGACTCAACACCCCCTATTCAACGCCCAAGAATATATCTGACTAGTAAGAATCTTAAAACCTATGTGTTGATATCCCTCTGTAAGTGAGTCAAGTGGGTGTAAAGCGGCCTAAACACAGCAGTGAAAAGCAGCTAAACCCCATTATAAAAATCAACTACTTTTAAAAACCCGTGAAACAAAGACAGTGAAAGAGAGAGAAATTCTTACAAAATTCGTTCAGGGGCTGTGATGCCACCTGGATTGACCATATCTAGACCCACTGCTGATTGAGACATAAGGGTGAACACTCTTGGGGCTGAGAGGTTTGGTGAGGTTGGGTGAGCAAACGCAGACCCTTTAAAGTAATACTGCGTGGTACCCATCCCATGGGTCCCAAATCTCCAGGTTCAAGGGCATCTTCCTACATCGAAAACATGCATGAGACACCCAGAAGGTGGTACACCGTGTGATCGGGAAAGGTTTCTAAAACGCACCTCATTTCTCATGTCCTTGTGCTCGGGTTCGCCATTCCAGCCGCTTTACTAGCAATCTCCCTCCTTGGAGAATCAGCACCTTTCACCTCCTGTTCCGTCCAGGTTGCCATTTGTCCTGAGGATGAACGGGAAGAGGGCCAAACAATGAGAGACTAGCTCTAGGTGTTGGGGCAGGCACAGGTCACTCTATTTTCCCATCAGGAAGAAGAATTAACCAGAGGCTCAGCTTGCCGCCCGGAACCAGAATAGGGCCTGAAGCAATCCTGCTCTTTTGCGGCCAGCTCCCAAAAAAGCGAGTTGAAAAATGGAGCTCAGGGGCACTGCAATTCACAAACCTGCAGAGTTATAACTGATAACTCTCGTCCACAAATATATTGAGGGAAGGCAACGAAGAGGATTTGAAAGCAAGGCAGAATTGCAGGAAACTGATTTCAGGAGGTAGATTCGAATCGCCTTTAAAGCACAGGAAAAGCGGCAAAACCTCGACAATGATGCCCTTGGCCAAAAAGGGCGTATGCGTTTTTTCCTGAATATATTCAGGAAAAAACGCATACGCCCTTTTTGGCCAACCAAGCAACCTGGAAAGGCAAATCAGCGCTACAAAGAAGTCTCGCTCCCCATCGGTCAAAAGGACCATGCTGAATAAAGTGTCAAAACCAGAAATGCAGGGCAGGCCATGGAGAAACGGGAGCC
The DNA here is from genome assembly GCF_028021215.1 of Eschrichtius robustus. Classification (NCBI taxonomy): domain Eukaryota; kingdom Metazoa; phylum Chordata; class Mammalia; order Artiodactyla; family Eschrichtiidae; genus Eschrichtius; species Eschrichtius robustus. Next base: position 111,547,139 of record NC_090824.1, on the reverse strand, counting down.
TTGCTACGCTGATGGGCGGGATGTAAATTGCCAATAGCCACTCTGGAGAAGTGTACGGTGTGTCCTGAAACACCTAAAAAACGCAGCTTAGAGAGCGTAGGGCACTTCCACTCATGGGCGTATAAATTGGGAAAACTAAAAATCAGCAAGACACAGGCACCCCAAAGTTTAGGGCTGCTCTGCTGACAAGAACCTCCACTTCCTTACACCTTAAATATCCCAGGAAAGAGAAAAATGGATAAAGACGTTGTGGTCCTTATTTACAATGGAATATCACTCAGCCATGAAATCAACGTCATAAGGCTAGTGGCAGCATGATGAGTGGATTTAGGTACGACGATTCTAAGTGAAATAAGTCAAACAGAAAACGACACTTATCATAAGATATCACTTATAGAGGGAAAGTAAAAACCGCTACACTGGAACTGAATTACAAAACAGAACAGAGTCACACGTTTAGAAAACACACTATGGCTGCTTAACGGGAAAGGTGAGGTGGGGTGATGCGTAAAAGAAGGGTTTCAAATTAGCTCAGATACCGTTCCATAAACCCAATATGTAATCGACAAGACCTACTCCTTGCTCAGTGAACTGGACTCAACACCCCCTATTCAACGCCCAAGAATATATCTGACTAGTAAGAATCTTAAAACCTATGTGTTGATATCCCTCTGTAAGTGAGTCAAGTGGGTGTAAAGCGGCCTAAACACAGCAGTGAAAAGCAGCTAAACCCCATTATAAAAATCAACTACTTTTAAAAACCCGTGAAACAAAGACAGTGAAAGAGAGAGAAATTCTTACAAAATTCGTTCAGGGGCTGTGATGCCACCTGGATTGACCATATCTAGACCCACTGCTGATTGAGACATAAGGGTGAACACTCTTGGGGCTGAGAGGTTTGCTGAGGTTGGGTGAGCAAACGCAGACCCTTTAAAGTAATACTGCGTGGTACCCATCCCATGGGTCCCAAATCTCCAGGTTCAAGGGCATCTTCCTACATCGAAAACATGCATGAGACACCCAGAAGATGGTACACCGTGTGATCGGGAAAGGTTTCTAAAACGCACCTCATTTCTCATGTCCTTGTGCTCGGGTTCGCCATTCCAGCCGCTTTACTAGCAATCTCCCTCCTTGGAGAATCAGCACCTTTAACCTCCTGTTCCGTCCAGGTTGCCATTTGTCCTGAGGATGAACGGGAAGAGGGCCAAACAATGAGAGACTAGCTCTAGGTGTTGGGGCAGGCACAGGTCACTCTATTTTCCCATCAGGAAGAAGAATTAACCAGAGGCTCAGCTTGCCGCCCGGAACCAGAATAGGGCCTGAAGCAATCCTGCGCTTTTGCGACCAGATCCCAAAAAAGCGAGTTGAAAAATGGAGCTCAGGGGCACTGCAATTCACAAACCTGCAGAGTTATAACTGATAACTCTCGTCCACAAATATATTGAGGGAAGGCAACGAAGAGGATTTGAAAGCAAGGCAGAATTGCAGGAAACTGATTTCAGGAGGTAGATTCGAATCGCCTTTAAAGCACAGGAAAAGCGGCAAAACCTCGACAATGATGCCCTTGGCCAAAAAGGGCGTATGTGTTTTTTCCTGAATATATTCAGGAAAAAACGTATACGCCCTTTTTGGCCAACCAAGCAACCTGGAAAGGCAAATCAGCGCTACAAAGAAGTCTCGCTCTCCATCGGTCAAAAGGACCATGCTGAATAAAGTGTCAAAACCAGAAATGCAGGGCAGGCCATGGAGAAACGGGAGCCTTGCTACGCTGATGGGCGGGATGTAAATTGCCAACAGCCACTCTGGAGAAGTGTACGGTGTGTCCTGAAACACCTAAAAAACGCAGCTTAGAGAGCGTAGGGCACTTCCACTCATGGGCGTATAAATTGGGAAAACTAAAAATCAGCAAGACACAGGCACCCCAAAGTTTAGGGCTGCTCTGCTGACAAGAACCTCCACTTCCTTACACCTTAAATATCCCAGGAAAGAGAAAAATGGATAAAGACGTTGTGGTCCTTATGTACAATGGAATATCAATCAGCCATGAAATCAACGTCATAAGGCTAGTGGCAGCATGATGAGTGGATTTAGGTACGACGATTCTAAGTGAAATAAGTCAAACAGAAAACGACACTTATCATAAGATATCACTTATAGAGGGAATGTAAAAACCGCTACACTGGAACTGAATTACAAAACAGAACAGAGTCACACGTTTAGAAAACACACTATGGCTGCTTAACGGGAAAGGTGAGGTGGGGTGATGCGTAAAAGAAGGGTTTCAAATTAGCTCAGATACCGTTCCATAAACCCAATATGTAATCGACAAGACCTACTCCTTGCTCAGTGAACTTGACTCAACACCCCCTATTCAACGCCCAAGAATATATCTGACTAGTAAGAATCTTAAAACCTATGTGTTGATATCCCTCTGTAAGTGAGTCAAGTGGGTGTAAAGCGGCCTAAACACAGCAGTGAAAAGCAGCTAAACCCCATTATAAAAATCAACTACTTTTAAAAACCCGTGAAACAAAGACAGTGAAAGAGAGAGAAATTCTTACAAAATTCGTTCAGGGGCTGTGATGCCACCTGGATTGACCATATCTAGACCCACTGCTGATTGAGACATAAGGGTGAACACTCTTGGGGCTGAGAGGTTTGGTGAGGTTGGGTGAGCAAACGCAGACCCTTTAAAGTAATACTGCGTGGTACCCATCCCATGGGTCCCAAATCTCCAGGTTCAAGGGCATCTTCCTACATCGAAAACATGCATGAGACACCCAGAAGGTGGTACACCGTGTGATCGGGAAAGGTTTCTAAAACGCACCTCATTTCTCATGTCCTTGTGCTCGGGTTCGCCATTCCAGCCGCTTTACTAGCAATCTCCCTCCTTGGAGAATCAGCACCTTTCACCTCCTGTTCCGTCCAGGTTGCCATTTGTCCTGAGGATGAACGGGAAGAGGGCCAAACAATGAGAGACTAGCTCTAGGTGTTGGGGCAGGCACAGGTCACTCTATTTTCCCATCAGGAAGAAGAATTAACCAGAGGCTCAGCTTGCCGCCCGGAACCAGAATAGGGCCTGAAGCAATCCTGCTCTTTTGCGGCCAGCTCCCAAAAAAGCGAGTTGAAAAATGGAGCTCAGGGGCACTGCAATTCAAAAACCTGCAGAGTTATAACTGATAACTCTCGTCCACAAATATATTGAGGGAAGGCAACGAAGAGGATTTGAAAGCAAGGCAGAATTGCAGGAAACTGATTTCAGGAGGTAGATTCGAATCGCCTTTAAAGCACAGGAAAAGCGGCAAAACCTCGACAATGATGCCCTTGGCCAAAAAGGGCGTATGCGTTTTTTCCTGAATATATTCAGGAAAAAACGCATACGCCCTTTTTGGCCAACCAAGCAACCTGGAAAGGCAAATCAGCGCTACAAAGAAGTCTCGCTCCCCATCGGTCAAAAGGACCATGCTGAATAAAGTGTCAAAACCAGAAATGCAGGGCAGGCCATGGAGAAACGGGAGCCTTGCTACGCTGATGGGCGGGATGTAAATTGCCAATAGCCACTCTGGAGAAGTGTACGGTGTGTCCTGAAACACCTAAAAAACGCAGCTTAGAGAGCGTAGGGCACTTCCACTCATGGGCGTATAAATTGGGAAAACTAAAAATCAGCAAGACACAGGCACCCCAAAGTTTAGGGCTGCTCTGCTGACAAGAACCTCCACTTCCTTACACCTTAAATATCCCAGGAAAGAGAAAAATGGATAAAGACGTTGTGGTCCTTATTTACAATGGAATATCACTCAGCCATGAAATCAACGTCATAAGGCTAGTGGCAGCATGATGAGTGGATTTAGGTACGACGATTCTAAGTGAAATAAGTCAAACAGAAAACGACACTTATCATAAGATATCACTTATAGAGGGAAAGTAAAAACCGCTACACTGGAACTGAATTACAAAACAGAACAGAGTCACACGTTTAGAAAACACACTATGGCTGCTTAACGGGAAAGGTGAGGTGGGGTGATGCGTAAAAGAAGGGTTTCAAAGTAGCTCAGATACCGTTCCATAAACCCAATATGTAATAGAAAAGACCTACTCCTTGCTCAGTGAACTTGACTCAACACCCCCTATTCAACGCCCAAGAATATGTCTGACTAGGAAGAATCTTAAAACCTATGTGATGATATCCCTCTGTAAGTGAGTCAAGTGGGTGTAAAGCGGCCTAAACACAGCAGTGAAAAGCAGCTAAACCCCATTATAAAAATCAACTACTTTTAAAAACCCGTGAAACAAAGACAGTGAAAGAGAGAGAAATTCTTACAAAATTCGTTCAGGGGCTGTGATGCCACCTGGATTGACCATATCTAGACCCACTGCTGATTGAGACATAAGGGTGAACACTCTTGGGGCTGAGAGGTTTGCTGAGGTTGGGTGAGCAAACGCAGACCCTTTAAAGTAATACTGCGTGGTACCCATCCCATGGGTCCCAAATCTCCAGGTTCAAGGGCATCTTCCTACATCGAAAACATGCATGAGACACCCAGAAGGTGGTACACCGTGTGATCGGGAAAGGTTTCTAAAACGCACCTCATTTCTCATGTCCTTGTGCTCGGGTTCGCCATTCCAGCCGCTTTACTAGCAATCTCCCTCCTTGGAGAATCAGCACCTTTCACCTCCTGTTCCGTCCAGGTTGCCATTTGTCCTGAGGATGAACGGGAAGAGGGCCAAACAATGAGAGACTAGCTCTAGGTGTTGGGGCAGGCACAGGTCACTCTATTTTCCCATCAGGAAGAAGAATTAACCAGAGGCTCAGCTTGCCGCCCGGAACCAGAATAGGGCCTGAAGCAATCCTGCTCTTTTGCGGCCAGCTCCCAAAAAAGCGAGTTGAAAAATGGAGCTCAGGGGCACTGCAATTCAAAAACCTGCAGAGTTATAACTGATAACTCTCGTCCACAAATATATTGAGGGAAGGCAACGAAGAGGATTTGAAAGCAAGGCAGAATTGCAGGAAACTGATTTCAGGAGGTAGATTCGAATCGCCTTTAAAGCACAGGAAAAGCGGCAAAACCTCGACAATGATGCCCTTGGCCAAAAAGGGCGTATGCGTTTTTTCCTGAATATATTCAGGAAAAAACGCATACGCCCTTTTTGGCCAACCAAGCAACCTGGAAAGGCAAATCAGCGCTACAAAGAAGTCTCGCTCCCCATCGGTCAAAAGGACCATGCTGAATAAAGTGTCAAAACCAGAAATGCAGGGCAGGCCATGGAGAAACGGGAGCCTTGCTACGCTGATGGGCGGGATGTAAATTGCCAATAGCCACTCTGGAGAAGTGTACGGTGTGTCCTGAAACACCTAAAAAACGCAGCTTAGAGAGCGTAGGGCACTTCCACTCATGGGCGTATAAATTGGGAAAACTAAAAATCAGCAAGACACAGGCACCCCAAAGTTTAGGGCTGCTCTGCTGACAAGAACCTCCACTTCCTTACACCTTAAATATCCCAGGAAAGAGAAAAATGGATAAAGACGTTGTGGTCCTTATTTACAATGGAATATCACTCAGCCATGAAATCAACGTCATAAGGCTAGTGGCAGCATGATGAGTGGATTTAGGTACGACGATTCTAAGTGAAATAAGTCAAACAGAAAACGACACTTATCATAAGATATCACTTATAGAGGGAAAGTAAAAACCGCTACACTGGAACTGAATTACAAAACAGAACAGAGTCACACGTTTAGAAAACACACTATGGCTGCTTAACGGGAAAGGTGAGGTGGGGTGATGCGTAAAAGAAGGGTTTCAAAGTAGCTCAGATACCGTTCCATAAACCCAATATGTAATAGAAAAGACCTACTCCTTGCTCAGTGAACTTGACTCAACACCCCCTATTCAACGCCCAAGAATATGTCTGACTAGGAAGAATCTTAAAACCTATGTGATGATATCCCTCTGTAAGTGAGTCAAGTGGGTGTAAAGCGGCCTAAACACAGCAGTGAAAAGCAGCTAAACCCCATTATAAAAATCAACTACTTTTAAAAACCCGTGAAACAAAGACAGTGAAAGAGAGAGAAATTCTTACAAAATTCGTTCAGGGGCTGTGATGCCACCTGGATTGACCATATCTAGACCCACTGCTGCTTGAGACATAAGGGTGAACACTCTTGGGGCTGAGAGGTTTGCTGAGGTTGGGTGAGCAAACGCAGACCCTTTAAAGTAATACTGCGTGGTACCCATCCCATGGGTCCCAAATCTCCAGGTTCAAGGGCATCTTCCTACATCGAAAACATGCATGCGACACCCAGAAGATGGTACACCGTGTGATCGGGAAAGGTTTCTAAAACGCACCTCATTTCTCATGTCCTTGTGCTCCGGTTCGCCATTCCAGCCGCTTTACTAGCAATCTCCCTCCTTGGAGAATCAGCACCTTTCACCTCCTGTTCCGTCCAGGTTGCCATTTGTCCTGAGGATGAACGGGAAGAGGGCCAAACAATGAGAGACTAGCTCTAGGTGTTGGGGCAGGCACAGGTCACTCTATTTTCCCATCAGGAAGAAGAATTAACCAGAGGCTCAGCTTGCCGCCCGGAACCAGAATAGGGCCTTAAGCAATCCTGCGCTTTTGCGACCAGCTCCCAAAAAAGCGAGTTGAAAAATGGAGCTCAGGGGCACTGCAATTCACAAACCTGCAGAGTTATAACTGATAACTCTCGTCCACAAATATATTGAGGGAAGGCAACGAAGAGGATTTGAAAGCAAGGCAGAATTGCAGGAAACTGATTTCAGGAGGTAGATTCGAATCGCCTTTAAAGCACAGGAAAAGCGGCAAAACCTCGACAATGATGCCCTTGGCCAAAAAGGGCGTATGCGTTTTTTCCTGAATATATTCAGGAAAAAACGCATACGCCCTTTTTGGCCAACCAAGCAACCTGGAAAGGCAAATCAGCGCTACAAAGAAGTCTCGCTCCCCATCGGTCAAAAGGACCATGCTGAAAAAAGTGTCAAAACCAGAAATGCAGGGCAGGCCATGGAGAAACGGGAGCCTTGCTACGCTGATGGGCGGGATGTAAATTGCCAACAGCCACTCTGGAGAAGTGTACGGTGTGTCCTGAAACACCTAAAAAACGCAGCTTAGAGAGCGAAGGGCACTTCCACTCATGGGCGTATAAATTCGGAAAACTAAAAATCAGCAAGACACAGGCACCCCAAAGTTTAGGGCTGCTCTGCTGACAAGAACCTCCACTTCGTTACTCCTTAAATATCCCAGGAAAGAGAAAAACGGATAAAGACGTGGTGGTCCTTATGTACAATGGAATATCACTCAGCCATGAAATCAACGTCATAAGGCTAGTGGCAGCATGATGAGTGGATTTAGGTACGACGATTCTAAGTGAAATAAGTCAAACAGAAAACGACACTTATCATAAGATATCACTTATAGAGGGAATGTAAAAACCGCTACACTGGAACTGAATTACAAAACAGAACAGAGTCACACGTTTAGAAAACACACTATGGCTGCTTAACGGGAAAGGGGAGGTGGGGTGATGCGTAAAAGAAGGGTTTCAAATTAGTTCAGATACCGTTCCATAAACCCAATATGTAATAGACAAGACCTACTCCTTGCTCAGTGAACTTGACTCAACACCCCCTATTCAACGCCCAAGAATATATCTGACTAGTAAGAATCTTAAAACCTATGTGTTGATATCCCTCTGTAAGTGAGTCAAGTGGGTGTAAAGCGGCCTAAACACAGCAGTGAAAAGCAGCTAAACCCCATTATAAAAATCAACTACTTTTAAAAACCCGTGAAACAAAGACAGTGAAAGAGAGAGAAATTCTTACAAAATTCGTTCAGGGGCTGTGATGCCACCTGGATTGACCATATCTAGACCCACTGCTGATTGAGACATAAGGGTGAACACTCTTGGGGCTGAGAGGTTTGGTGAGGTTGGGTGTGCAAACGCAGACCCTTTAAAGTAATACTGCGTGGTACCCATCCCATGGGTCCCAAATCTCCAGGTTCAAGGGCATCTTCCTACATCGAAAACATGCATGAGACACCCAGAAGATGGTACACCGTGTGATCAGCAAAGGTTTCTAAAACGCACCTCATTTCTCATGTCCTTGTGCTCAGGTTCGCCATTCCAGCCGCTTTACTAGCAATCTCCCTCCTTGGAGAATCAGCACCTTTCACCTCCTGTTCCGTCCAGGTTGCCATTTGTCCTGAGGATGAACGGGAAGAGGGCCAAACAATGAGAGACTAGCTCTAGGTGTTGGGGCAGGCACAGGTCACTCTATTTTCCCATCAGGAAGAAGAATTAACCAGAGGCTCAGCTTGCCGCCCGGAACCAGAATAGGGCCTGAAGCAATCCTGCGCTTTTGCGGCCAGCTCCCAAAAAAGCGAGTTGAAAAATGGAGCTCAGGGGCACTGCAATTCACAAACCTGCAGAGTTATAACTGATAACTCTCGTCCACAAATATATTGAGGGAAGGCAACGAAGAGGATTTGAAAGCAAGGCAGAATTGCAGGAAACTGATTTCAGGAGGTAGATTCGAATCGCCTTTAAAGCACAGGAAAAGCGGCAAAACCTCGACAATGATGCCCTTGGCCAAAAAGGGCGTATGCGTTTTTTCCTGAATATATTCAGGAAAAAACGCATACGCCCTTTTTGGCCAACCAAGCAACCTGGAAAGGCAAATCAGCGCTACAAAGAAGTCTCGCTTCCCATCGGTCAAAAGGACCATGCTGAATAAAGTGTCAAAACCAGAAATGCAGGGCAGGGCATGGAGAAATGGGAGCCTTGCTACGCTGATGGGCGGGATGTAAATTGCCAACAGCCACTCTGGAGAAGTGTACGGTGTGTCCTGAAACACCTAAAAAACGCAGCTTAGAGAGCGTAGGGCACTTCCACTCATGGGCGTATAAATTGGGAAAACTAAAAATCAGCAAGACACAGGCACCCCAAAGTTTAGGGCTGCTCTGCTGACAAGAACCTCCACTTCCTTACACCTTAAATATCCCAGGAAAGAGAAAAATGGATAAAGACGTTGTGGTCCTTATGTACAATGGAATATCACTCAGCCATGAAATCAACGTCATAAGGCTAGTGGCAGCATGATGAGTGGATTTAGGTACGACGATTCTAAGTGAAATAAGTCAAACAGAAAACGACACTTATCATAAGATATCACTTATAGAGGGAATGTAAAAACCGCTACACTGGAACTGAATTACAAAACAGAACAGAGTCACACGTTTAGAAAACACACTATGGCTGCTTAACGGGAAAGGGGAGGTGGGGTGATGCGTAAAAGAAGGGTTTCAAATTAGTTCAGATACCGTTCCATAAACCCAATATGTAATAGACAAGACCTACTCCTTGCTCAGTGAACTTGACTCAACACCCCCTATTCAACGCCCAAGAATATATCTGACTAGTAAGAATCTTAAAACCTATGTGTTGATATCCCTCTGTAAGTGAGTCAAGTGGGTGTAAAGCGGCCTAAACACAGCAGTGAAAAGCAGCTAAACCCCATTATAAAAATCAACTACTTTTAAAAACCCGTGAAACAAAGACAGTGAAAGAGAGAGAAATTCTTACAAAATTCGTTCAGGGGCTGTGATGCCACCTGGATTGACCATATCTAGACCCACTGCTGATTGAGACATAAGGGTGAACACTCTTGGGGCTGAGAGGTTTGGTGAGGTTGGGTGTGCAAACGCAGACCCTTTAAAGTAATACTGCGTGGTACCCATCCCATGGGTCCCAAATCTCCAGGTTCAAGGGCATCTTCCTACATCGAAAACATGCATGAGACACCCAGAAGATGGTACACCGTGTGATCAGCAAAGGTTTCTAAAACGCACCTCATTTCTCATGTCCTTGTGCTCAGGTTCGCCATTCCAGCCGCTTTACTAGCAATCTCCCTCCTTGGAGAATCAGCACCTTTCACCTCCTGTTCCGTCCAGGTTGCCATTTGTCCTGAGGATGAACGGGAAGAGGGCCAAACAATGAGAGACTAGCTCTAGGTGTTGGGGCAGGCACAGGTCACTCTATTTTCCCATCAGGAAGAAGAATTAACCAGAGGCTCAGCTTGCCGCCCGGAACCAGAATAGGGCCTGAAGCAATCCTGCGCTTTTGCGGCCAGCTCCCAAAAAAGCGAGTTGAAAAATGGAGCTCAGGGGCACTGCAATTCACAAACCTGCAGAGTTATAACTGATAACTCTCGTCCACAAATATATTGAGGGAAGGCAACGAAGAGGATTTGAAAGCAAGGCAGAATTGCAGGAAACTGATTTCAGGAGGTAGATTCGAATCGCCTTTAAAGCACAGGAAAAGCGGCAAAACCTCGACAATGATGCCCTTGGCCAAAAAGGGCGTATGCGTTTTTTCCTGAATATATTCAGGAAAAAACGCATACGCCCTTTTTGGCCAACCAAGCAACCTGGAAAGGCAAATCAGCGCTACAAAGAAGTCTCGCTTCCCATCGGTCAAAAGGACCATGCTGAATAAAGTGTCAAAACCAGAAATGCAGGGCAGGCCATGGAGAAATGGGAGCCTTGCTACGCTGATGGGCGGGATGTAAATTGCCAACAGCCACTCTGGAGAAGTGTACGGTGTGTCCTGAAACACCTAAAAAACGCAGCTTAGAGAGCGTAGGGCACTTCCACTCATGGGCGTATAAATTGGGAAAACTAAAAATCAGCAAGACACAGGCACCCCAAAGTTTAGGGCTGCTCTGCTGACAAGAACCTCCACTTCCTTACACCTTAAATATCCCAGGAAAGAGAAAAATGGATAAAGACGTTGTGGTCCTTATGTACAATGGAATATCACTCAGCCATGAAATCAACGTCATAAGGCTAGTGGCAGCATGATGAGTGGATTTAGGTACGACGATTTTAAGTGAAATAAGTCAAACAGAAAACGACACTTATCATAAGATATCACTTATAGAGGGAATGTAAAAACTGCTACACTGGAACTGAATTACAAAACAGAACAGAGTCACACGTTTAGAAAACACACTATGGCTGCTTAACGGGAAAGGTGAGGTGGGGTGATGCGTAAAAGAAGGGTTTCAAATTAGCTCAGATACCGTTCCATAAACCCAATATGTAATAGACAAGACCTACTCCTTGCTCAGTGAACTGGACTCAACACCCCCTATTCAACGCCCAAGAATATATCTGACTAGTAAGAATCTTAAAACCTATGTGTTGATATCCCTCTGTAAGTGAGTCAAGTGGGTGTAAAGAGGCCTAAACACAGCAGTGAAAAGCAGCTAAACCCCATTATAAAAATCAACTACTTTTAAAAACCTGTGAAACAAAGACAGTGAAAGAGAGAGAAATTCTTACAAAATTCGTTCAGGGGCTGTGATGCCACCTGGATTGACCATATCTAGACCCACTGCTGATTGAGACATAAGGGTGAACACTCTTGGGGCTGAGAGGTTTGCTGAGGTTGGGTGAGCAAACGCAGACCCTTTAAAGTAATACTGCGTGGTACCCATCCCATGGGTCCCAAATCTCCAGGTTCAAGGGCATCTTCCTACATCGAAAACATGCATGAGACACCCAGAAGATGGTACACCGTGTGATCGGGAAAGGTTTCTAAAACGCACCTCATTTCTCATGTCCTTGTGCTCGGGTTCGCCATTCCAGCCGCTTTACTAGCAATCTCCCTCCTTGGAGAATCAGCACCTTTAACCTCCTGTTCCGTCCAGGTTGCCATTTGTCCTGAGGATGAACGGGAAGAGGGCCAAACAATGAGAGACTAGCTCTAGGTGTTGGGGCAGGCACAGGTCACTCTATTTTCCCATCAGGAAGAAGAATTAACCAGAGGCTCAGCTTGCCGCCCGGAACCAGAATAGGGCCTGAAGCAATCCTGCGCTTTTGCGGCCAGCTCCCAAAAAAGCGAGTTGAAAAATGGAGCTCAGGGGCACTGCAATTCACAAACCTGCAGAGTTATAACTGATAACTCTCGTCCACAAATATATTGAGGGAAGGCAACGAAGAGGATTTGAAAGCAAGGCAGAATTGCAGGAAACTGATTTCAGGAGGTAGATTCGAATCGCCTTTAAAGCACAGGAAAAGCGGCAAAACCTCGACAATGATGCCCTTGGCCAAAAAGGGCGTATGCGTTTTTTCCTGAATATATTCAGGAAAAAACGCATACGCCCTTTTTGGCCAACCAAGCAACCTGGAAAGGCAAATCAGCGCTACAAAGAAGTCTCGCTCCCCATCGGTCAAAAGGACCATGCTGAATAAAGTGTCAAAACCAGAAATGCAGGGCAGGCCATGGAGAAACGGGAGCCTTGCTACGCTGATGGGCGGGATGTAAATTGCCAATAGCCACTCTGGAGAAGTGTACGGTGTGTCCTGAAACACCTAAAAAACGCAGCTTAGAGAGCGTAGGGCACTTCCACTCATGGGCGTATAAATTGGGAAAACTAAAAATCAGCAAGACACAGGCACCCCAAAGTTTAGGGCTGCTCTGCTGACAAGAACCTCCACTTCCTTACACCTTAAATATCCCAGGAAAGAGAAAAATGGATAAAGACGTTGTGGTCCTTATGTACAATGGAATATCACTCAGCCATGAAATCAACGTCATAAGGCTAGTGGCAGCATGATGAGTGGATTTAGGTACGACGATTCTAAGTGAAATAAGTCAAACAGAAAACGACACTTATCATAAGATATCACTTATAGAGGGAATGTAAAAACCGCTACACTGGAACTGAATTACAAAACAGAACAGAGTCACACGTTTAGAAAACACACTATGGCTGCTTAACGGGAAAGGTGAGGTGGGGTGATGCGTAAAAGAAGGGTTTCAAATTAGCTCAGATACCGTTCCATAAACCCAATATGTAATAGACAAGACCTACTCCTTGCTCAGTGAACTGGACTCAACACCCCCTATTCAACGCCCAAGAATATATCTGACTAGTAAGAATCTTAAAACCTATGTGTTGATATCCCTCTGTAAGTGAGTCAAGTGGGTGTAAAGCGGCCTAAACACAGCAGTGAAAAGCAGCTAAACCCCATTATAAAAATCAACTACTTTTAAAAACCCGTGAAACAAAGACAGTGAAAGAGAGAGAAATTCTTACAAAATTCGTTCAGGGGCTGTGATGCCACCTGGATTGACCATATCTAGACCCACTGCTGATTGAGACATAAGGGTGAACACTCTTGGGGCTGAGAGGTTTGCTGAGGTTGGGTGAGCAAACGCAGACCCTTTAAAGTAATACTGCGTGGTACCCATCCCATGGGTCCCAAATCTCCAGGTTCAAGGGAATCTTCCTACATCGAAAACATGCATGAGACACCCAGAAGATGGTACACCGTGTGATCGGGAAAGGTTTCTAAAACGCACCTCATTTCTCATGTCCTTGTGCTCGGGTTCGCCATTCCAGCCGCTTTACTAGCAATCTCCCTCCTTGGAGAATCAGCACCTTTAACCTCCTGTTCCGTCCAGGTTGCCATTTGTCCTGAGGATGAACGGGAAGAGGGCCAAACAATGAGAGACTAGCTCTAGGTGTTGGGGCAGGCACAGGTCACTCTATTTTCCCATCAGGAAGAAGAATTAACCAGAGGCTCAGCTTGCCGCCCGGAACCAGAATAGGGCCTGAAGCAATCCTGCGCTTTTGCGACCAGCTCCCAAAAAAGCGAGTTGAAAAAGGGAGCTCAGGGGCACTGCAATTCACAAACCTGCAGAGTTATAACTGATAACTCTCGTCCACAAATATATTGAGGGAAGGCAACGAAGAGGATTTGAAAGCAAGGCAGAATTGCAGGAAACTGATTTCAGGAGGTAGATTCGAATCGCCTTTAAAGCACAGGAAAAGCGGCAAAACCTCGACAATGATGCCCTTGGCCAAAAAGGGCGTATGTGTTTTTTCCTGAATATATTCAGGAAAAAACGTATACGCCCTTTTTGGCCAACCAAGCAACCTGGAAAGGCAAATCAGCGCTACAAAGAAGTCTCGCTCCCCATCGGTCAAAAGGACCATGCTGAATAAAGTGTCAAAACCAGAAATGCAGGGCAGGCCATGGAGAAACGGGAGCCTTGCTACGCTGATGGGCGGGATGTAAATTGCCAACAGCCACTCTGGAGAAGTGTACGGTGTGTCCTGAAACACCTAAAAAACGCAGCTTAGAGAGCGTAGGGCACTTCCACTCATGGGCGTATAAATTGGGAAAACTAAAAATCAGCAAGACACAGGCACCCCAAAGTTTAGGGCTGCTCTGCTGACAAGAACCTCCACTTCCTTACACCTTAAATATCCCAGGAAAGAGAAAAATGGATAAAGACGTTGTGGTCCTTATGTACAATGGAATATCAACCAGCCATGAAATCAACGTCATAAGGCTAGTGGCAGCATGATGAGTGGATTTAGGTACGACGATTCTAAGTGAAATAAGTCAAACAGAAAACGACACTTATCATAAGATATCACTTATAGAGGGAATGTAAAAACCGCTACACTGGAACTGAATTACAAAACAGAACAGAGTCACACGTTTAGAAAACACACTATGGCTGCTTAACGGGAAAGGTGAGGTGGGGTGATGCGTAAAAGAAGGGTTTCAAATTAGCTCAGATACCGTTCCATAAACCCAATATGTAATCGACAAGACCTACTCCTTGCTCAGTGAACTTGACTCAACACCCCCTATTCAACGCCCAAGAATATATCTGACTAGTAAGAATCTTAAAACCTATGTGTTGATATCCCTCTGTAAGTGAGTCAAGTGGGTGTAAAGCGGCCTAAACACAGCAGTGAAAAGCAGCTAAACCCCATTATAAAAATCAACTACTTTTAAAAACCCGTGAAACAAAGACAGTGAAAGAGAGAGAAATTCTTACAAAATTCGTTCAGGGGCTGTGATGCCACCTGGATTGACCATATCTAGACCCACTGCTGATTGAGACATAAGGGTGAACACTCTTGGGGCTGAGAGGTTTGGTGAGGTTGGGTGAGCAAACGCAGACCCTTTAAAGTAATACTGCGTGGTACCCATCCCATGGGTCCCAAATCTCCAGGTTCAAGGGCATCTTCCTACATCGAAAACATGCATGAGACACCCAGAAGATGGTACACCGTGTGATCGGGAAAGGTTTCTAAAACGCACCTCATTTCTCATGTCCTTGTGCTCGGGTTCGCCATTCCAGCCGCTTTACTAGCAATCTCCCTCCTTGGAGAATCAGCACCTTTAACCTCCTGTTCCGTCCAGGTTGCCATTTGTCCTGAGGATGAACGGGAAGAGGGCCAAACAATGAGAGACTAGCTCTAGGTGTTGGGGCAGGCACAGGTCACTCTATTTTCCCATCAGGAAGAAGAATTAACCAGAGGCTCAGCTTGCCGCCCGGAACCAGAATAGGGCCTGAAGCAATCCTGCGCTTTTGCGGCCAGCTCCCAAAAAAGCGAGTTGAAAAATGGAGCTCAGGGGCACTGCAATTCACAAACCTGCAGAGTTATAACTGATAACTCTCGTCCACAAATATATTGAGGGAAGGCAACGAAGAGGATTTGAAAGCAAGGCAGAATTGCAGGAAACTGATTTCAGGAGGTAGATTCGAATCGCCTTTAAAGCACAGGAAAAGCGGCAAAACCTCGACAATGATGCCCTTGGCCAAAAAGGGCGTATGCGTTTTTTCCTGAATATATTCAGGAAAAAACGCATACGCCCTTTTTGGCCAACCAAGCAACCTGGAAAGGCAAATCAGCGCTACAAAGAAGTCTCGCTTCCCATCGGTCAAAAGGACCATGCTGAATAAAGTGTCAAAACCAGAAATGCAGGGCAGGCCATGGAGAAATGGGAGCCTTGCTACGCTGATGGGCGGGATGTAAATTGCCAACAGCCACTCTGGAGAAGTGTACGGTGTGTCCTGAAACACCTAAAAAACGCAGCTTAGAGAGCGTAGGGCACTTCCACTCATGGGCGTATAAATTGGGAAAACTAAAAATCAGCAAGACACAGGCACCCCAAAGTTTAGGGCTGCTCTGCTGACAAGAACCTCCACTTCCTTACACCTTAAATATCCCAGGAAAGAGAAAAATGGATAAAGACGTTGTGGTCCTTATGTACAATGGAATATCACTCAGCCATGAAATCAACGTCATAAGGCTAGTGGCAGCATGATGAGTGGATTTAGGTACGACGATTTTAAGTGAAATAAGTCAAACAGAAAACGACACTTATCATAAGATATCACTTATACAGGGAATGTAAAAACCGCTACACTGGAACTGAATTACAAAACAGAACAGAGTCACACGTTTAGAAAACACACTATGGCTGCTTAACGGGAAAGGTGAGGTGGGGTGATGCGTAAAAGAAGGGTTTCAAATTAGCTCAGATACCGTTCCATAAACCCAATATGTAATAGACAAGACCTACTCCTTGCTCAGTGAACTGGACTCAACACCCCCTATTCAACGCCCAAGAATATATCTGACTAGTAAGAATCTTAAAACCTATGTGTTGATATCCCTTTGTAAGTGAGTCAAGTGGGTGTAAAGCGGCCTAAACACAGCAGTGAAAAGCAGCTAAACCCCATTATAAAAATCAACTACTTTTAAAAACCCGTGAAACAAAGACAGTGAAAGAGAGAGAAATTCTTACAAAATTCGTTCAGGGGCTGTGATGCCACCTGGATTGACCATATCTAGACCCACTGCTGATTGAGACATAAGGGTGAACACTCTTGGGGCTGAGAGGTTTGCTGAGGTTGGGTGAGCAAACGCAGACCCTTTAAAGTAATACTGCGTGGTACCCATCCCATGGGTCCCAAATCTCCAGGTTCAAGGGCATCTTCCTACATCGAAAACATGCATGAGACACCCAGAAGATGGTACACCGTGTGATCGGGAAACGTTTCTAAAACGCACCTCATTTCTCATGTCCTTGTGCTCGGGTTCGCCATTCCAGCCGCTTTACTAGCAATCTCCCTCCTTGGAGAATCAGCACCTTTCACCTCCTGTTCCGTCCAGGTTGCCATTTGTCCTGAGGATGAACGGGAAGAGGGCCAAACAATGAGAGACTAGCTCTAGGTGTTGGGGCAGGCACAGGTCACTCTATTTTCCCATCAGGAAGAAGAATTAACCAGAGGCTCAGCTTGCCGCCCGGAACCAGAATAGGGCCTGAAGCAATCCTGCGCTTTTGCGACCAGATCCCAAAAAAGCGAGTTGAAAAATGGAGCTCCGGGGCACTGAAATTCACAAACCTGCAGAGTTATAACTGATAACTCTCGTCCACAAATATATTGAGGGAAGGCAACGAGGAGGATTTGAAAGCAAGGCAGATTTGCAGGAAACTGATTTCAGGAGGTAGATTCGAATCGCCTTTAAAGCACAGGAAAAGCGGCAAAAACTCGACAATGATGCCCTTGGCCAAAAAGGGCGTATGCGTTTTTTCCTGAATATATTCAGGAAAAAACGCATACGCCCTTTTTGGCCAACCAAGCAACCTGGAAACGCAAATCAGCGCTACAAAGAAGTCTCGCTCCCCATCGGTCAAAAGGACCATGCTGAATAAAGTGTCAAAACCAGAAATGCAGGGCAGGCCATGGAGAAACGGGAGCCTTGCTACGCTGATGGGCGGGATGTAAATTGCCAACAGCCACTCTGGAGAAGTGTACGGTGTGTCCTGAAACACCTAAAAAACGCAGCTTAGAGAGCGTAGGGCACTTCCACTCATGGGCGTATAAATTGGGAAAACTAAAAATCAGCAAGACACAGGCACCCCAAAGTTTAGGGCTGCTCTGCTGACAAGAACCTCCACTTCCTTACACCTTAAATATCCCAGGAAAGAGAAAAATGGATAAAGACGTTGTGGTCCTTATGTACAATGGAATATCACTCAGCCATGAAATCAACGTCATAAGGCTAGTGGCAGCATGATGAGTGGATTTAGGTACGACGATTCTAAGTGAAATAAGTCAAACAGAAAACGACACTTATCATAAGATATCACTTATAGAGGGAATGTAAAAACCGCTACACTGGAACTGAATTACAAAACAGAACAGAGTCACACGTTTAGAAAACACACTATGGCTGCTTAACGGGAAAGGTGAGGTGGGGTGATGCGTAAAAGAAGGGTTTCAAATTAGCTCAGATACCGTTCCATAAACCCAATATGTAATCGACAAGACCTACTCCTTGCTCAGTGAACTTGACTCAACACCCCCTATTCAACGCCCAAGAATATATCTGACTAGTAAGAATCTTAAAACCTATGTGTTGATATCCCTCTGTAAGTGAGTCAAGTGGGTGTAAAGCGGCCTAAACACAGCAGTGAAAAGCAGCTAAACCCCATTATAAAAATCAACTACTTTTAAAAACCCGTGAAACAAAGACAGTGAAAGAGAGAGAAATTCTTACAAAATTCGTTCAGGGGCTGTGATGCCACCTGGATTGACCATATCTAGACCCACTGCTGATTGAGACATAAGGGTGAACACTCTTGGGGCTGAGAGGTTTGGTGAGGTTGGGTGAGCAAACGCAGACCCTTTAAAGTAATACTGCGTGGTACCCATCCCATGGGTCCCAAATCTCCAGGTTCAAGGGCATCTTCCTACATCGAAAACATGCATGAGACACCCAGAAGATGGTACACCGTGTGATCGGGAAAGGTTTCTAAAACGCACCTCATTTCTCATGTCCTTGTGCTCGGGTTCGCCATTCCAGCCGCTTTACTAGCAATCTCCCTCCTTGGAGAATCAGCACCTTTAACCTCCTGTTCCGTCCAGGTTGCCATTTGTCCTGAGGATGAACGGGAAGAGGGCCAAACAATGAGAGACTAGCTCTAGGTGTTGGGGCAGGCACAGGTCACTCTATTTTCCCATCAGGAAGAAGAATTAACCAGAGGCTCAGCTTGCCGCCCGGAACCAGAATAGGGCCTGAAGCAATCCTGCGCTTTTGCGGCCAGCTCCCAAAAAAGCGAGTTGAAAAATGGAGCTCAGGGGCACTGCAATTCACAAACCTGCAGAGTTATAACTGATAACTCTCGTCCACAAATATATTGAGGGAAGGCAACGAAGAGGATTTGAAAGCAAGGCAGAATTGCAGGAAACTGATTTCAGGAGGTAGATTCGAATCGCCTTTAAAGCACAGGAAAAGCGGCAAAACCTCGACAATGATGCCCTTGGCCAAAAAGGGCGTATGCGTTTTTTCCTGAATATATTCAGGAAAAAACGCATACGCCCTTTTTGGCCAACCAAGCAACCTGGAAAGGCAAATCAGCGCTACAAAGAAGTCTCGCTTCCCATCGGTCAAAAGGACCATGCTGAATAAAGTGTCAAAACCAGAAATGCAGGGCAGGCCATGGAGAAACGGGAGCCTTGCTACGCTGATGGGCGGGATGTAAATTGCCAACAGCCACTCTGGAGAAGTGTACAGTGTGTCCTGAAACACCTAAAAAACGCAGCTTAGAGAGCGTAGGGCACTTCCACTCATGGGCGTATAAATTGGGAAAACTAAAAATCAGCAAGACACAGGCACCCCAAAGTTTACGGCTGCTCTGCTGACAAGAACCTCCACTTCCTTACACCTTAAATATCCCAGGAAAGAGAAAAATGGATAAAGACGTTGTGGTCCTTATGTACAATGGAATATCACTCAGCCATGAAATCAACGTCATAAGGCTAGTGGCAGCATGATGAGTGGATTTAGGTACGACGATTTTAAGTGAAATAAGTCAAACAGAAAACGACACTTATCATAAGATATCACTTATAGAGGGAATGTAAAAACCGCTACACTGGAACTGAATTACAAAACAGAACAGAGTCACACGTTTAGAAAACACACTATGGCTGCTTAACGGGAAAGGTGAGGTGGGGTGATGCGTAAAAGAAGGGTTTCAAATTAGCTCAGATACCGTTCCATAAACCCAATATGTAATAGACAAGACCTACTCCTTGCTCAGTGAACTGGACTCAACACCCCCTATTCAACGCCCAAGAATATATCTGACTAGTAAGAATCTTAAAACCTATGTGTTGATATCCCTCTGTAAGTGAGTCAAGTGGGTGTAAAGCGGCCTAAACACAGCAGTGAAAAGCAGCTAAACCCCATTATAAAAATCAACTACTTTTAAAAACCCGTGAAACAAAGACAGTGAAAGAGAGAGAAATTCTTACAAAATTCGTTCAGGGGCTGTGATGCCACCTGGATTGACCATATCTAGACCCACTGCTGATTGAGACATAAGGGTGAACACTCTTGGGGCTGAGAGGTTTGCTGAGGTTGGGTGAGCAAACGCAGACCCTTTAAAGTAATACTGCGTGGTACCCATCCCATGGGTCCCAAATCTCCAGGTTCAAGGGCATCTTCCTACATCGAAAACATGCATGAGACACCCAGAAGATGGTACACCGTGTGATCGGGAAAGGTTTCTAAAACGCACCTCATTTCTCATGTCCTTGTGCTCGGGTTCGCCATTCCAGCCGCTTTACTAGCAATCTCCCTCCTTGGAGAATCAGCACCTTTAACCTCCTGTTCCGTCCAGGTTGCCATTTGTCCTGAGGATGAACGGGAAGAGGGCCAAACAATGAGAGACTAGCTCTAGGTGTTGGGGCAGGCACAGGTCACTCTATTTTCCCATCAGGAAGAAGAATTAACCAGAGGCTCAGCTTGCCGCCCGGAACCAGAATAGGGCCTGAAGCAATCCTGCGCTTTTGCGGCCAGCTCCCAAAAAAGCGAGTTGAAAAATGGAGCTCAGGGGCACTGCAATTCACAAACCTGCAGAGTTATAACTGATAACTCTCGTCCACAAATATATTGAGGGAAGGCAACGAAGAGGATTTGAAAGCAAGGCAGAATTGCAGGAAACTGATTTCAGGAGGTAGATTCGAATCGCCTTTAAAGCACAGGAAAAGCGGCAAAACCTCGACAATGATGCCCTTGGCCAAAAAGGGCGTATGCGTTTTTTCCTGAATATATTCAGGAAAAAACGCATACGCCCTTTTTGGCCAACCAAGCAACCTGGAAAGGCAAATCAGCGCTACAAAGAAGTCTCGCTTCCCATCGGTCAAAAGGACCATGCTGAATAAAGTGTCAAAACCAGAAATGCAGGGCAGGCCATGGAGAAATGGGAGCCTTGCTACGCTGATGGGCGGGATGTAAATTGCCAACAGCCACTCTGGAGAAGTGTACGGTGTGTCCTGAAACACCTAAAAAACGCAGCTTAGAGAGCGTAGGGCACTTCCACTCATGGGCGTATAAATTGGGAAAACTAAAAATCAGCAAGACACAGGCACCCCAAAGTTTAGGGCTGCTCTGCTGACAAGAACCTCCACTTCCTTACACCTTAAATATCCCAGGAAAGAGAAAAATGGATAAAGACGTTGTGGTCCTTATGTACAATGGAATATCACTCAGCCATGAAATCAACGTCATAAGGCTAGTGGCAGCATGATGAGTGGATTTAGGTACGACGATTTTAAGTGAAATAAGTCAAACAGAAAACGACACTTATCATAAGATATCACTTATAGAGGGAATGTAAAAACCGCTACACTGGAACTGAATTACAAAACAGAACAGAGTCACACGTTTAGAAAACACACTATGGCTGCTTAACGGGAAAGGTGAGGTGGGGTGATGCGTAAAAGAAGGGTTTCAAATTAGCTCAGATACCGTTCCATAAACCCAATATGTAATAGACAAGACCTACTCCTTGCTCAGTGAACTGGACTCAACACCCCCTATTCAACGCCCAAGAATATATCTGACTAGTAAGAATCTTAAAACCTATGTGTTGATATCCCTCTGTAAGTGAGTCAAGTGGGTGTAAAGCGGCCTAAACACAGCAGTGAAAAGCAGCTAAACCCCATTATAAAAATCAACTACTTTTAAAAACCCGTGAAACAAAGACAGTGAAAGAGAGAGAAATTCTTACAAAATTCGTTCAGGGGCTGTGATGCCACCTGGATTGACCATATCTAGACCCACTGCTGATTGAGACATAAGGGTGAACACTCTTGGGGCTGAGAGGTTTGCTGAGGTTGGGTGAGCAAACGCAGACCCTTTAAAGTAATACTGCGTGGTACCCATCCCATGGGTCCCAAATCTCCAGGTTCAAGGGAATCTTCCTACATCGAAAACATGCATGAGACACCCAGAAGATGGTACACCGTGTGATCGGGAAAGGTTTCTAAAACGCACCTCATTTCTCATGTCCTTGTGCTCGGGTTCGCCATTCCAGCCTCTTTACTAGCAATCTCCCTCCTTGAAGAATCAGCACCTTTAACCTCCTGTTCCGTCCAGGTTGCCATTTGTCCTGAGGATGAACGGGAAGAGGGCCAAACAATGAGAGACTAGCTCTAGGTGTTGGGGCAGGCACAGGTCACTCTATTTTCCCATCAGGAAGAAGAATTAACCAGAGGCTCAGCTTGCCGCCCGGAACCAGAATAGGGCCTGAAGCAATCCTGCGCTTTTGCGACCAGCTCCCAAAAAAGCGAGTTGAAAAAGGGAGCTCAGGGGCACTGCAATTCACAAACCTGCAGAGTTATAACTGATAACTCTCGTCCACAAATATATTGAGGGAAGGCAACGAAGAGGATTTGAAAGCAAGGCAGAATTGCAGGAAACTGATTTCAGGAGGTAGATTCGAATCGCCTTTAAAGCACAGGAAAAGCGGCAAAACCTCGACAATGATGCCCTTGGCCAAAAAGGGCGTATGCGTTTTTTCCTGAATATATTCAGGAAAAAACGTATACGCCCTTTTTGGCCAACCAAGCAACCTGGAAAGGCAAATCAGCGATACAAAGAAGTCTCGCTCCCCATCGGTCAAAAGGACCATGCTGAATAAAGTGTCAAAACCAGAAATGCAGGGCAGGCCATGGAGAAACGGGAGCCTTGCTACGCTGATGGGCGGGATGTAAATTGCCAACAGCCACTCTGGAGAAGTGTACGGTGTGTCCTGAAACACCTAAAAAACGCAGCTTAGAGAGCGTAGGGCACTTCCACTCATGGGCGTATAAATTGGGAAAACTAAAAATCAGCAAGACACAGGCACCCCAAAGTTTAGGGCTGCTCTGCTGACAAGAACCTCCACTTCCTTACACCTTAAATATCCCAGGAAAGAGAAAAATGGATAAAGACGTTGTGGTCCTTATGTACAATGGAATATCAATCAGCCATGAAATCAACGTCATAAGGCTAGTGGCAGCATGATGAGTGGATTTAGGTACGACGATTCTAAGTGAAATAAGTCAAACAGAAAACGACACTTATCATAAGATATCACTTATAGAGGGAATGTAAAAACCGCTACACTGGAACTGAATTACAAAACAGAACAGAGTCACACGTTTAGAAAACACACTATGGCTGCTTAACGGGAAAGGTGAGGTGGGGTGATGCGTAAAAGAAGGGTTTCAAATTAGCTCAGATACCGTTCCATAAACCCAATATGTAATCGACAAGACCTACTCCTTGCTCAGTGAACTTGACTCAACACCCCCTATTCAACGCCCAAGAATATATCTGACTAGTAAGAATCTTAAACCCTATGTGTTGATATCCCTCTGTAAGTGAGTCAAGTGGGTGTAAAGCGGCCTAAACACAGCAGTGAAAAGCAGCTAAACCCCATTATAAAAATCAACTACTTTTAAAAACCCGTGAAACAAAGACAGTGAAAGAGAGAGAAATTCTTACAAAATTCGTTCAGGGGCTGTGATGCCACCTGGATTGACCATATCTAGACCCACTGCTGATTGAGACATAAGGGTGAACACTCTTGGGGCTGAGAGGTTTGGTGAGGTTGGGTGAGCAAACGCAGACCCTTTAAAGTAATACTGCGTGGTACCCATCCCATGGGTCCCAAATCTCCAGGTTCAAGGGCATCTTCCTACATCGAAAACATGCATGAGACACCCAGAAGATGGTACACCGTGTGATCGGGAAAGGTTTCTAAAACGCACCTCATTTCTCATGTCCTTGTGCTCGGGTTCGCCATTCCAGCCGCTTTACTAGCAATCTCCCTCCTTGGAGAATCAGCACCTTTAACCTCCTGTTCCGTCCAGGTTGCCATTTGTCCTGAGGATGAACGGGAAGAGGGCCAAACAATGAGAGACTAGCTCTAGGTGTTGGGGCAGGCACAGGTCACTCTATTTTCCCATCAGGAAGAAGAATTAACCAGAGGCTCAGCTTGCCGCCCGGAACCAGAATAGGGCCTGAAGCAATCCTGCGCTTTTGCGGCCAGCTCCCAAAAAAGCGAGTTGAAAAATGGAGCTCAGGGGCACTGCAATTCACAAACCTGCAGAGTTATAACTGATAACTCTCGTCCACAAATATATTGAGGGAAGGCAACGAAGAGGATTTGAAAGCAAGGCAGAATTGCAGGAAACTGATTTCAGGAGGTAGATTCGAATCGCCTTTAAAGCACAGGAAAAGCGGCAAAACCTCGACAATGATGCCCTTGGCCAAAAAGGGCGTATGCGTTTTTTCCTGAATATATTCAGGAAAAAACGCATACGCCCTTTTTGGCCAACCAAGCAACCTGGAAAGGCAAATCAGCGCTACAAAGAAGTCTCGCTTCCCATCGGTCAAAAGGACCATGCTGAATAAAGTGTCAAAACCAGAAATGCAGGGCAGGCCATGGAGAAACGGGAGCCTTGCTACGCTGATGGGCGGGATGTAAATTGCCAACAGCCACTCTGGAGAAGTGTACGGTGTGTCCTGAAACACCTAAAAAACGCAGCTTAGAGAGCGTAGGGCACTTCCACTCATGGGCGTATAAATTGGGAAAACTAAAAATCAGCAAGACACAGGCACCCCAAAGTTTAGGGCTGCTCTGCTGACAAGAACCTCCACTTCCTTACACCTTAAATATCCCAGGAAAGAGAAAAATGGATAAAGACGTTGTGGTCCTTATGTACAATGGAATATCACTCAGCCATGAAATCAACGTCATAAGGCTAGTGGCAGCATGATGAGTAGATTTAGGTACGACGATTTTAAGTGAAATAAGTCAAACAGAAAACGACACTTATCATAAGATATCACTTATACAGGGAATGTAAAAACCGCTACACTGGAACTGAATTACAAAACAGAACAGAGTCACACGTTTAGAAAACACACTATGGCTGCTTAACGGGAAAGGTGAGGTGGGGTGATGCGTAAAAGAAGGGTTTCAAATTAGCTCAGATACCGTTCCATAAACCCAATATGTAATAGACAAGACCTACTCCTTGCTCAGTGAACTGGACTCAACACCCCCTATTCAACGCCCAAGAATATATCTGACTAGTAAGAATCTTAAAACCTATGTGTTGATATCCCTCTGTAAGTGAGTCAAGTGGGTGTAAAGCGGCCTAAACACAGCAGTGAAAAGCAGCTAAACCCCATTATAAAAATCAACTACTTTTAAAAACCCGTGAAACAAAGACAGTGAAAGAGAGAGAAATTCTTACAAAATTCGTTCAGGGGCTGTGATGCCACCTGGATTGACCATATCTAGACCCACTGCTGATTGAGACATAAGGGTGAACACTCTTGGGGCTGAGAGGTTTGGTGAGGTTGGGTGAGCAAACGCAGACCCTTTAAAGTAATACTGCGTGGTACCCATCCCATGGGTCCCAAATCTCCAGGTTCAAGGGCATCTTCCTACATCGAAAACATGCATGAGACACCCAGAAGGTGGTACACCGTGTGATCGGGAAAGGTTTCTAAAACGCACCTCATTTCTCATGTCCTTGTGCTCGGGTTCGCCATTCCAGCCGCTTTACTAGCAATCTCCCTCCTTGGAGAATCAGCACCATTCACCTCCTGTTCCGTCCAGGTTGCCATTTGTCCTGAGGATGAACGGGAAGAGGGCCAAACAATGAGAGACTAGCTCTAGGTGTTGGGGCAGGCACAGGTCACTCTATTTTCCCATCAGGAAGAAGAATTAACCAGAGGCTCAGCTTGCCGCCCGGAACCAGAATAGGGCCTGAAGCAATCCTGCTCTTTTGCGGCCAGCTCCCAAAAAAGCGAGTTGAAAAATGGAGCTCAGGGGCACTGCAATTCACAAACCTGCAGAGTTATAACTGATAACTCTCGTCCACAAATATATTGAGGGAAGGCAACGAAGAGGATTTGAAAGCAAGGCAGAATTGCAGGAAACTGATTTCAGGAGGTAGATTCGAATCGCCTTTAAAGCACAGGAAAAGCGGCAAAACCTCGACAATGATGCCCTTGGCCAAAAAGGGCGTATGCGTTTTTTCCTGAATATATTCAGGAAAAAACGCATACGCCCTTTTTGGCCAACCAAGCAACCTGGAAAGGCAAATCAGCGCTACAAAGAAGTCTCGCTCCCCATCGGTCAAAAGGACCATGCTGAATAAAGTGTCAAAACCAGAAATGCAGGGCAGGCCATGGAGAAACGGGAGCCTTGCTACGCTGATGGGCGGGATGTAAATTGCCAATAGCCACTCTGGAGAAGTGTACGGTGTGTCCTGAAACACCTAAAAAACGCAGCTTAGAGAGCGTAGGGCACTTCCACTCATGGGCGTATAAATTGGGAAAACTAAAAATCAGCAAGACACAGGCACCCCAAAGTTTAGGGCTGCTCTGCTGACAAGAACCTCCACTTCCTTACACCTTAAATATCCCAGGAAAGAGAAAAATGGATAAAGACGTTGTGGTCCTTATTTACAATGGAATATCACTCAGCCATGAAATCAACGTCATAAGGCTAGTGGCAGCATGATGAGTGGATTTAGGTACGACGATTCTAAGTGAAATAAGTCAAACAGAAAACGACACTTATCATAAGATATCACTTATAGAGGGAAAGTAAAAACCGCTACACTGGAACTGAATTACAAAACAGAACAGAGTCACACGTTTAGAAAACACACTATGGCTGCTTAACGGGAAAGGTGAGGTGGGGTGATGCGTAAAAGAAGGGTTTCAAAGTAGCTCAGATACCGTTCCATAAACCCAATATGTAATAGAAAAGACCTACTCCTTGCTCAGTGAACTTGACTCAACACCCCCTATTCAACGCCCAAGAATATGTCTGACTAGGAAGAATCTTAAAACCTATGTGATGATATCCCTCTGTAAGTGAGTCAAGTGGGTGTAAAGCGGCCTAAACACAGCAGTGAAAAGCAGCTAAACCCCATTATAAAAATCAACTACTTTTAAAAACCCGTGAAACAAAGACAGTGAAAGAGAGAGAAATTCTTACAAAATTCGTTCAGGGGCTGTGATGCCACCTGGATTGACCATATCTAGACCCACTGCTGATTGAGACATAAGGGTGAACACTCTTGGGGCTGAGAGGTTTGCTGAGGTTGGGTGAGCAAACGCAGACCCTTTAAAGTAATACTGCGTGGTACCCATCCCATGGGTCCCAAATCTCCAGGTTCAAGGGCATCTTCCTACATCGAAAACATGCATGAGACACCCAGAAGATGGTACACCGTGTGATCGGGAAAGGTTTCTAAAACGCACCTCATTTCTCATGTCCTTGTGCTCGGGTTCGCCATTCCAGCCGCTTTACTAGCAATCTCCCTCCTTGGAGAATCAGCACCTTTCACCTCCTGTTCCGTCCAGGTTGCCATTTGTCCTGAGGATGAACGGGAAGAGGGCCAAACAATGAGAGACTAGCTCTAGGTGTTGGGGCAGGCACAGGTCACTCTATTTTCCCATCAGGAAGAAGAATTAACCAGAGGCTCAGCTTGCCGCCCGGAACCAGAATAGGGCCTTAAGCAATCCTGCGCTTTTGCGACCAGCTCCCAAAAAAGCGAGTTGAAAAATGGAGCTCAGGGGCACTGCAATTCACAAACCTGCAGAGTTATAACTGATAACTCTCGTCCACAAATATATTGAGGGAAGGCAACGAAGAGGATTTGAAAGCAAGGCAGAATTGCAGGAAACTGATTTCAGGAGGTAGATTCGAATCGCCTTTAAAGCACAGGAAAAGCGGCAAAACCTCGACAATGATGCCCTTGGCCAAAAAGGGCGTATGCGTTTTTTCCTGAATATATTCAGGAAAAAACGCATACGCCCTTTTTGGCCAACCAAGCAACCTGGAAAGGCAAATCAGCGCTACAAAGAAGTCTCGCTCCCCATCGGTCAAAAGGACCATGCTGAATAAAGTGTCAAAACCAGAAATGCAGGGAAGGCCATGGAGAAACGGGAGCCTTGCTACGCTGATGGGCGGGATGTAAATTGCCAACAGCCACTCTGGAGAAGTGTACGGTGTGTCCTGAAACACCTAAAAACGCAGCTTAGAGAGCGTAGGGCACTTCCACTCATGGGCGTATAAATTGGGAAAACTAAAAATCAGCAAGACACAGGCACCCCAAAGTTTAGGGCTGCTCTGCTGACAAGAACCTCCACTTCCTTACACCTTAAATATCCCAGGAAAGAGAAAAATGGATAAAGACGTTGTGGTCCTTATGTACAATGGAATATCACTCAGCCATGAAATCAACGTCATAAGGCTAGTGGCAGCATGATGAGTGGATTTAGGTACGACGATTCTAAGTGAAATAAGTCAAACAGAAAACGACACTTATCATAAGATATCACTTATAGAGGGAAAGTAAAAACCGCTACACTGGAACTGAATTACAAAACAGAACAGAGTCACACGTTTAGAAAACACACTATGGCTGCTTAACGGGAAAGGTGAGGTGGGGTGATGCGTAAAAGAAGGGTTTCAAATTAGCTCAGATACCGTTCCATAAACCCAATATGTAATAGACAAGACCTACTCCTTGCTCAGTGAACTGGACTCAACACCCCCTACTCAACGCCCAAGAATATATCTGACTAGTAAGAATCTTAAAACCTATGTGTTGATATCCCTCTGTAAGTGAGTCAAGTGGGTGTAAAGCGGCCTAAACACAGCAGTGAAAAGCAGCTAAACCCCATTATAAAAATCAACTAATTTTAAAAACCCGTGAAACAAAGACAGTGAAAGAGAGAGAAATTCTTACAAAATTCGTTCAGGGGCTGTGATGCCACCTGGATTGACCATATCTAGACCCACTGCTGATTGAGACATAAGGGTGAACACTCTTGGGGCTGAGAGGTTTGCTGAGGTTGGGTGAGCAAACGCAGACCCTTTAAAGTAATACTGCGTGGTACCCATCCCATGGGTCCCAAATCTCCAGGTTCAAGGGCATCTTCCTACATCGAAAACATGCATGAGACACCCAGAAGATGGTACACCGTGTGATCGGGAAAGGTTTCTAAAACGCACCTCATTTCTCATGTCCTTGTGCTCGGGTTCGCCATTCCAGCCGCTTTACTAGCAATCTCCCTCCTTGGAGAATCAGCACCTTTAACCTCCTGTTCCGTCCAGGTTGCCATTTGTCCTGAGGATGAACGGGAAGAGGGCCAAACAATGAGAGACTAGCTCTAGGTGTTGGGGCAGGCACAGGTCACTCTATTTTCCCATCAGGAAGAAGAATTAACCAGAGGCTCAGCTTGCCGCCCGGAACCAGAATAGGGCCTGAAGCAATCCTGCGCTTTTGCGGCCAGCTCCCAAAAAAGCGAGTTGAAAAATGGAGCTCAGGGGCACTGCAATTCACAAACCTGCAGAGTTATAACTGATAACTCTCGTCCACAAATATATTGAGGGAAGGCAACGAAGAGGATTTGAAAGCAAGGCAGAATTGCAGGAAACTGATTTCAGGAGGTAGATTCGAATCGCCTTTAAAGCACAGGAAAAGCGGCAAAACCTCGACAATGATGCCCTTGGCCAAAAAGGGCGTATGCGTTTTTTCCTGAATATATTCAGGAAAAAACGCATACGCCCTTTTTGGCCAACCAAGCAACCTGGAAAGGCAAATCAGCGCTACAAAGAAGTCTCGCTCCCCATCGGTCAAAAGGACCATGCTGAAAAAAGTGTCAAAACCAGAAATGCAGGGCAGGCCATGGAGAAACGGGAGCCTTGCTACGCTGATGGGCGGGATGTAAATTGCCAACAGCCACTCTGGAGAAGTGTACGGTGTGTCCTGAAACACCTAAAAAACGCAGCTTAGAGAGCGAAGGGCACTTCCACTCATGGGCGTATAAATTCGGAAAACTAAAAATCAGCAAGACACAGGCACCCCAAAGTTTAGGGCTGCTCTGCTGACAAGAACCTCCACTTCGTTACTCCTTAAATATCCCAGGAAAGAGAAAAACGGATAAAGACGTGGTGGTCCTTATGTACAATGGAATATCACTCAGCCATGAAATCAACGTCATAAGGCTAGTGGCAGCATGATGAGTGGATTTAGGTACGACGATTCTAAGTGAAATAAGTCAAACAGAAAACGACACTTATCATAAGATATCACTTATAGAGGGAATGTAAAAACCGCTACACTGGAACTGAATTACAAAACAGAACAGAGTCACACGTTTAGAAAACACACTATGGCTGCTTAACGGGAAAGGGGAGGTGGGGTGATGCGTAAAAGAAGGGTTTCAAATTAGTTCAGATACCGTTCCATAAACCCAATATGTAATAGACAAGACCTACTCCTTGCTCAGTGAACTTGACTCAACACCCCCTATTCAACGCCCAAGAATATATCTGACTAGTAAGAATCTTAAAACCTATGTGTTGATATCCCTCTGTAAGTGAGTCAAGTGGGTGTAAAGCGGCCTAAACACAGCAGTGAAAAGCAGCTAAACCCCATTAGAAAAATCAACTACTTTTAAAAACCCGTGAAACAAAGACAGTGAAAGAGAGAGAAATTCTTACAAAATTCGTTCAGGGGCTGTGATGCCACCTGGATTGACCATATCTAGACCCACTGCTGATTGAGACATAAGGGTGAACACTCTTGGGGCTGAGAGGTTTGGTGAGGTTGGGTGTGCAAACGCAGACCCTTTAAAGTAATACTGCGTGGTACCCATCCCATGGGTCCCAAATCTCCAGGTTCAAGGGCATCTTCCTACATCGAAAACATGCATGAGACACCCAGAAGATGGTACACCGTGTGATCAGCAAAGGTTTCTAAAACGCACCTCATTTCTCATGTCCTTGTGCTCAGGTTCGCCATTCCAGCCGCTTTACTAGCAATCTCCCTCCTTGGAGAATCAGCACCTTTCACCTCCTGTTCCGTCCAGGTTGCCATTTGTCCTGAGGATGAACGGGAAGAGGGCCAAACAATGAGAGACTAGCTCTAGGTGTTGGGGCAGGCACAGGTCACTCTATTTTCCCATCAGGAAGAAGAATTAACCAGAGGCTCAGCTTGCCGCCCGGAACCAGAATAGGGCCTGAAGCAATCCTGCGCTTTTGCGGCCAGCTCCCAAAAAAGCGAGTTGAAAAATGGAGCTCAGGGGCACTGCAATTCACAAACCTGCAGAGTTATAACTGATAACTCTCGTCCACAAATATATTGAGGGAAGGCAACGAAGAGGATTTGAAAGCAAGGCAGAATTGCAGGAAACTGATTTCAGGAGGTAGATTCGAATCGCCTTTAAAGCACAGGAAAAGCGGCAAAACCTCGACAATGATGCCCTTGGCCAAAAAGGGCGTATGCGTTTTTTCCTGAATATATTCAGGAAAAAACGCATACGCCCTTTTTGGCCAACCAAGCAACCTGGAAAGGCAAATCAGCGCTACAAAGAAGTCTCGCTTCCCATCGGTCAAAAGGACCATGCTGAATAAAGTGTCAAAACCAGAAATGCAGGGCAGGCCATGGAGAAATGGGAGCCTTGCTACGCTGATGGGCGGGATGTAAATTGCCAACAGCCACTCTGGAGAAGTGTACGGTGTGTCCTGAAACACCTAAAAAACGCAGCTTAGAGAGCGTAGGGCACTTCCACTCATGGGCGTATAAATTGGGAAAACTAAAAATCAGCAAGACACAGGCACCCCAAAGTTTAGGGCTGCTCTGCTGACAAGAACCTCCACTTCCTTACACCTTAAATATCCCAGGAAAGAGAAAAATGGATAAAGACGTTGTGGTCCTTATGTACAATGGAATATCACTCAGCCATGAAATCAACGTCATAAGGCTAGTGGCAGCATGATGAGTGGATTTAGGTACGACGATTTTAAGTGAAATAAGTCAAACAGAAAACGACACTTATCATAAGATATCACTTATAGAGGGAATGTAAAAACCGCTACACTGGAACTGAATTACAAAACAGAACAGAGTCACACGTTTAGAAAACACACTATGGCTGCTTAACGGGAAAGGTGAGGTGGGGTGATGCGTAAAAGAAGGGTTTCAAATTAGCTCAGATACCGTTCCATAAACCCAATATGTAATCGACAAGACCTACTCCTTGCTCAGTGAACTGGACTCAACACCCCCTATTCAACGCCCAAGAATATATCTGACTAGTAAGAATCTTAAAACCTATGTGTTGATATCCCTCTGTAAGTGAGTCAAGTGGGTGTAAAGAGGCCTAAACACAGCAGTGAAAAGCAGCTAAACCCCATTATAAAAATCAACTACTTTTAAAAACCTGTGAAACAAAGACAGTGAAAGAGAGAGAAATTCTTACAAAATTCGTTCAGGGGCTGTGATGCCACCTGGATTGACCATATCTAGACCCACTGCTGATTGAGACATAAGGGTGAACACTCTTGGGGCTGAGAGGTTTGCTGAGGTTGGGTGAGCAAACGCAGACCCTTTAAAGTAATACTGCGAGGTACCCATCCCATGGGTCCCAAATCTCCAGGTTCAAGGGCATCTTCCTACATCGAAAACATGCATGAGACACCCAGAAGATGGTACACCGTGTGATCGGGAAAGGTTTCTAAAACGCACCTCATTTCTCATGTCCTTGTGCTCGGGTTCGCCATTCCAGCCGCTTTACTAGCAATCTCCCTCCTTGGAGAATCAGCACCTTTAACCTCCTGTTCCGTCCAGGTTGCCATTTGTCCTGAGGATGAACGGGAAGAGGGCCAAACAATGAGAGACTAGCTCTAGGTGTTGGGGCAGGCACAGGTCACTCTATTTTCCCATCAGGAAGAAGAATTAACCAGAGGCTCAGCTTGCCGCCCGGAACCAGAATAGGGCCTGAAGCAATCCTGCGCTTTTGCGGCCAGCTCCCAAAAAAGCGAGTTGAAAAATGGAGCTCAGGGGCACTGCAATTCACAAACCTGCAGAGTTATAACTGATAACTCTCGTCCACAAATATATTGAGGGAAGGCAACGAAGAGGATTTGAAAGCAAGGCAGAATTGCAGGAAACTGATTTCAGGAGGTAGATTCGAATCGCCTTTAAAGCACAGGAAAAGCGGCAAAACCTCGACAATGATGCCCTTGGCCAAAAAGGGCGTATGCGTTTTTTCCTGAATATATTCAGGAAAAAACGCATACGCCCTTTTTGGCCAACCAAGCAACCTGGAAAGGCAAATCAGCGCTACAAAGAAGTCTCGCTCCCCATCGGTCAAAAGGACCATGCTGAATAAAGTGTCAAAACCAGAAATGCAGGGCAGGCCATGGAGAAACGGGAGCCTTGCTACGCTGATGGGCGGGATGTAAATTGCCAACAGCCACTCTGGAGAAGTGTACGGTGTGTCCTGAAACACCTAAAAAACGCAGCTTAGAGAGCGTAGGGCACTTCCACTCATGGGCGTATAAATTGGGAAAACTAAAAATCAGCAAGACACAGGCACCCCAAAGTTTAGGGCTGCTCTGCTGACAAGAACCTCCACTTCCTTACACCTTAAATATCCCAGGAAAGAGAAAAATGGATAAAGACGTTGTGGTCCTTATGTACAATGGAATATCACTCAGCCATGAAATCAACGTCATAAGGCTAGTGGCAGCATGATGAGTGGATTTAGGTACGACGATTCTAAGTGAAATAAGTCAAACAGAAAACGACACTTATCATAAGATATCACTTATAGAGGGAATGTAAAAACCGCTACACTGGAACTGAATTACAAAACAGAACAGAGTCACACGTTTAGAAAACACACTATGGCTGCTTAACGGGAAAGGTGAGGTGGGGTGATGCGTAAAAGAAGGGTTTCAAATTAGCTCAGATACCGTTCCATAAACCCAATATGTAATAGACAAGACCTACTCCTTGCTCAGTGAACTGGACTCAACACCCCCTATTCAACGCCCAAGAATATATCTGACTAGTAAGAATCTTAAAACCTATGTGTTGATATCCCTCTGTAAGTGAGTCAAGTGGGTGTAAAGCGGCCTAAACACAGCAGTGAAAAGCAGCTAAACCCCATTATAAAAATCAACTACTTTTAAAAACCCGTGAAACAAAGACAGTGAAAGAGAGAGAAATTCTTACAAAATTCGTTCAGGGGCTGTGATGCCACCTGGATTGACCATATCTAGACCCACTGCTGATTGAGACATAAGGGTGAACACTCTTGGGGCTGAGAGGTTTGCTGAGGTTGGGTGAGCAAACGCAGACCCTTTAAAGTAATACTGCGTGGTACCCATCCCATGGGTCCCAAATCTCCAGGTTCAAGGGCATCTTCCTACATCGAAAACATGCATGAGACACCCAGAAGATGGTACACCGTGTGATCGGGAAAGGTTTCTAAAACGCACCTCATTTCTCATGTCCTTGTGCTCGGGTTCGCCATTCCAGCCGCTTTACTAGCAATCTCCCTCCTTGGAGAATCAGCACCTTTCACCTCCTGTTCCGTCCAGGTTGCCATTTGTCCTGAGGATGAACGGGAAGAGGGCCAAACAATGAGAGACTAGCTCTAGGTGTTGGGGCAGGCACAGGTCACTCTATTTTCCCATCAGGAAGAAGAATTAACCAGAGGCTCAGCTTGCCGCCCGGAACCAGAATAGGGCCTGAAGCAATCCTGCGCTTTTGCGACCAGCTCCCAAAAAAGCGAGTTGAAAAAGGGAGCTCAGGGGCACTGCAATTCACAAACCTGCAGAGTTATAACTGATAACTCTCGTCCACAAATATATTGAGGGAAGGCAACGAAGAGGATTTGAAAGCAAGGCAGAATTGCAGGAAACTGATTTCAGGAGGTAGATTCGAATCGCCTTTAAACCACAGGAAAAGCGGCAAAACCTCGACAATGATGCCCTTGGCCAAAAAGGGCGTATGTGTTTTTTCCTGAATATATTCAGGAAAAAACGTATACGCCCTTTTTGGCCAACCAAGCAACCTGGAAAGGCAAATCAGCGCTACAAAGAAGTCTCGCTCCCCATCGGTCAAAAGGACCATGCTGAATAAAGTGTCAAAACCAGAAATGCAGGGCAGGCCATGGAGAAACGGGAGCCTTGCTACGCTGATGGGCGGGATGTAAATTGCCAACAGCCACTCTGGAGAAGTGTACGGTGTGTCCTGAAACACCTAAAAAACGCAGCTTAGAGAGCGTAGGGCACTTCCACTCATGGGCGTATAAATTGGGAAAACTAAAAATCAGCAAGACACAGGCACCCCAAAGTTTAGGGCTGCTCTGCTGACAAGAACCTCCACTTCCTTACACCTTAAATATCCCAGGAAAGAGAAAAATGGATAAAGACGTTGTGGTCCTTATGTACAATGGAATATCAACCAGCCATGAAATCAACGTCATAAGGCTAGTGGCAGCATGATGAGTGGATTTAGGTACGACGATTCTAAGTGAAATAAGTCAAACAGAAAACGACACTTATCATAAGATATCACTTATAGAGGGAATGTAAAAACCGCTACACTGGAACTGAATTACAAAACAGAACAGAGTCACACGTTTAGAAAACACACTATGGCTGCTTAACGGGAAAGGTGAGGTGGGGTGATGCGTAAAAGAAGGGTTTCAAATTAGCTCAGATACCGTTCCATAAACCCAATATGTAATCGACAAGACCTACTCCTTGCTCAGTGAACTTGACTCAACACCCCCTATTCAACGCCCAAGAATATATCTGACTAGTAAGAATCTTAAAACCTATGTGTTGATATCCCTCTGTAAGTGAGTCAAGTGGGTGTAAAGCGGCCTAAACACAGCAGTGAAAAGCAGCTAAACCCCATTATAAAAATCAACTACTTTTAAAAACCCGTGAAACAAAGACAGTGAAAGAGAGAGAAATTCTTACAAAATTCGTTCAGGGGCTGTGATGCCACCTGGATTGACCATATCTAGACCCACTGCTGATTGAGACATAAGGGTGAACACTCTTGGGGCTGAGAGGTTTGCTGAGGTTGGGTGAGCAAACGCAGACCCTTTAAAGTAATACTGCGTGGTACCCATCCCATGGGTCCCAAATCTCCAGGTTCAAGGGCATCTTCCTACATCGAAAACATGCATGAGACACCCAGAAGATGGTACACCGTGTGATCGGGAAAGGTTTCTAAAACGCACCTCATTTCTCATGTCCTTGTGCTCGGGTTCGCCATTCCAGCCGCTTTACTAGCAATCTCCCTCCTTGGAGAATCAGCACCTTTCACCTCCTGTTCCGTCCAGGTTGCCATTTGTCCTGAGGATGAACGGGAAGAGGGCCAAACAATGAGAGACTAGCTCTAGGTGTTGGGGCAGGCACAGGTCACTCTATTTTCCCATCAGGAAGAAGAATTAACCAGAGGCTCAGCTTGCCGCCCGGAACCAGAATAGGGCCTGAAGCAATCCTGCGCTTTTGCGACCAGCTCCCAAAAAAGCGAGTTGAAAAAGGGAGCTCAGGGGCACTGCAATTCACAAACCTGCAGAGTTATAACTGATAACTCTCGTCCACAAATATATTGAGGGAAGGCAACGAAGAGGATTTGAAAGCAAGGCAGAATTGCAGGAAACTGATTTCAGGAGGTAGATTCGAATCGCCTTTAAACCACAGGAAAAGCGGCAAAACCTCGACAATGATGCCCTTGGCCAAAAAGGGCGTATGTGTTTTTTCCTGAATATATTCAGGAAAAAACGCATACGCCCTTTTTGGCCAACCAAGCAACCTGGAAAGGCAAATCAGCGATACAAAGAAGTCTCGCTCCCCATCGGTCAAAAGGACCATGCTGAATAAAGTGTCAAAACCAGAAATGCAGGGCAGGCCATGGAGAAACGGGAGCCTTGCTACGCTGATGGGCGGGATGTAAATTGCCAACAGCCACTCTGGAGAAGTGTACGGTGTGTCCTGAAACACCTAAAAAACGCAGCTTAGAGAGCGTAGGGCACTTCCACTCATGGGCGTATAAATTGGGAAAACTAAAAATCAGCAAGACACAGGCACCCCAAAGTTTAGGGCTGCTCTGCTGACAAGAACCTCCACTTCCTTACACCTTAAATATCCCAGGAAAGAGAAAAATGGATAAAGACGTTGTGGTCCTTATGTACAATGGAATATCAACCAGCCATGAAATCAACGTCATAAGGCTAGTGGCAGCATGATGAGTGGATTTAGGTACGACGATTCTAAGTGAAATAAGTCAAACAGAAAACGACACTTATCATAAGATATCACTTATAGAGGGAATGTAAAAACCGCTACACTGGAACTGAATTACAAAACAGAACAGAGTCACACGTTTAGAAAACACACTATGGCTGCTTAACGGGAAAGGTGAGGTGGGGTGATGCGTAAAAGAAGGGTTTCAAATTAGCTCAGATACCGTTCCATAAACCCAATATGTAATCGACAAGACCTACTCCTTGCTCAGTGAACTTGACTCAACACCCCCTATTCAACGCCCAAGAATATATCTGACTAGTAAGAATCTTAAAACCTATGTGTTGATATCCCTCTGTAAGTGAGTCAAGTGGGTGTAAAGCGGCCTAAACACAGCAGTGAAAAGCAGCTAAACCCCATTATAAAAATCAACTACTTTTAAAAACCCGTGAAACAAAGACAGTGAAAGAGAGAGAAATTCTTACAAAATTCGTTCAGGGGCTGTGATGCCACCTGGATTGACCATATCTAGACCCACTGCTGATTGAGACATAAGGGTGAACACTCTTGGGGCTGAGAGGTTTGCTGAGGTTGGGTGAGCAAACGCAGACCCTTTAAAGTAATACTGCGTGGTACCCATCCCATGGGTCCCAAATCTCCAGGTTCAAGGGCATCTTCCTACATCGAAAACATGCATGAGACACCCAGAAGGTGGTACACCGTGTGATCGGGAAAGGTTTCTAAAACGCACCTCATTTCTCATGTCCTTGTGCTCGGGTTCGCCATTCCAGCCGCTTTACTAGCAATCTCCCTCCTTGGAGAATCAGCACCATTCACCTCCTGTTCCGTCCAGGTTGCCATTTGTCCTGAGGATGAACGGGAAGAGGGCCAAACAATGAGAGACTAGCTCTAGGTGTTGGGGCAGGCACAGGTCACTCTATTTTCCCATCAGGAAGAAGAATTAACCAGAGGCTCAGCTTGCCGCCCGGAACCAGAATAGGGCCTGAAGCAATCCTGCTCTTTTGCGGCCAGCTCCCAAAAAAGCGAGTTGAAAAATGGAGCTCAGGGGCACTGCAATTCACAAACCTGCAGAGTTATAACTGATAACTCTCGTCCACAAATATATTGAGGGAAGGCAACGAAGAGGATTTGAAAGCAAGGCAGAATTGCAGGAAACTGATTTCAGGAGGTAGATTCGAATCGCCTTTAAAGCACAGGAAAAGCGGCAAAACCTCGACAATGATGCCCTTGGCCAAAAAGGGCGTATGCGTTTTTTCCTGAATATATTCAGGAAAAAACGCATACGCCCTTTTTGGCCAACCAAGCAACCTGGAAAGGCAAATCAGCGCTACAAAGAAGTCTCGCTCCCCATCGGTCAAAAGGACCATGCTGAATAAAGTGTCAAAACCAGAAATGCAGGGCAGGCCATGGAGAAACGGGAGCCTTGCTACGCTGATGGGCGGGATGTAAATTGCCAATAGCCACTCTGGAGAAGTGTACGGTGTGTCCTGAAACACCTAAAAAACGCAGCTTAGAGAGCGTAGGGCACTTCCACTCATGGGCGTATAAATTGGGAAAACTAAAAATCAGCAAGACACAGGCACCCCAAAGTTTAGGGCTGCTCTGCTGACAAGAACCTCCACTTCCTTACACCTTAAATATCCCAGGAAAGAGAAAAATGGATAAAGACGTTGTGGTCCTTATTTACAATGGAATATCACTCAGCCATGAAATCAACGTCATAAGGCTAGTGGCAGCATGATGAGTGGATTTAGGTACGACGATTCTAAGTGAAATAAGTCAAACAGAAAACGACACTTATCATAAGATATCACTTATAGAGGGAAAGTAAAAACCGCTACACTGGAACTGAATTACAAAACAGAACAGAGTCACACGTTTAGAAAACACACTATGGCTGCTTAACGGGAAAGGTGAGGTGGGGTGATGCGTAAAAGAAGGGTTTCAAAGTAGCTCAGATACCGTTCCATAAACCCAATATGTAATAGAAAAGACCTACTCCTTGCTCAGTGAACTTGACTCAACACCCCCTATTCAACGCCCAAGAATATGTCTGACTAGGAAGAATCTTAAAACCTATGTGATGATATCCCTCTGTAAGTGAGTCAAGTGGGTGTAAAGCGGCCTAAACACAGCAGTGAAAAGCAGCTAAACCCCATTATAAAAATCAACTACTTTTAAAAACCCGTGAAACAAAGACAGTGAAAGAGAGAGAAATTCTTACAAAATTCGTTCAGGGGCTGTGATGCCACCTGGATTGACCATATCTAGACCCACTGCTGATTGAGACATAAGGGTGAACACTCTTGGGGCTGAGAGGTTTGCTGAGGTTGGGTGAGCAAACGCAGACCCTTTAAAGTAATACTGCGTGGTACCCATCCCATGGGTCCCAAATCTCCAGGTTCAAGGGCATCTTCCTACATCGAAAACATGCATGAGACACCCAGAAGATGGTACACCGTGTGATCGGGAAAGGTTTCTAAAACGCACCTCATTTCTCATGTCCTTGTGCTCGGGTTCGCCATTCCAGCCGCTTTACTAGCAATCTCCCTCCTTGGAGAATCAGCACCTTTCACCTCCTGTTCCGTCCAGGTTGCCATTTGTCCTGAGGATGAACGGGAAGAGGGCCAAACAATGAGAGACTAGCTCTAGGTGTTGGGGCAGGCACAGGTCACTCTATTTTCCCATCAGGAAGAAGAATTAACCAGAGGCTCAGCTTGCCGCCCGGAACCAGAATAGGGCCTTAAGCAATCCTGCGCTTTTGCGACCAGCTCCCAAAAAAGCGAGTTGAAAAATGGAGCTCAGGGGCACTGCAATTCACAAACCTGCAGAGTTATAACTGATAACTCTCGTCCACAAATATATTGAGGGAAGGCAACGAAGAGGATTTGAAAGCAAGGCAGAATTGCAGGAAACTGATTTCAGGAGGTAGATTCGAATCGCCTTTAAAGCACAGGAAAAGCGGCAAAACCTCGACAATGATGCCCTTGGCCAAAAAGGGCGTATGCGTTTTTTCCTGAATATATTCAGGAAAAAACGCATACGCCCTTTTTGGCCAACCAAGCAACCTGGAAAGGCAAATCAGCGCTACAAAGAAGTCTCGCTCCCCATCGGTCAAAAGGACCATGCTGAATAAAGTGTCAAAACCAGAAATGCAGGGAAGGCCATGGAGAAACGGGAGCCTTGCTACGCTGATGGGCGGGATGTAAATTGCCAACAGCCACTCTGGAGAAGTGTACGGTGTGTCCTGAAACACCTAAAAACGCAGCTTAGAGAGCGTAGGGCACTTCCACTCATGGGCGTATAAATTGGGAAAACTAAAAATCAGCAAGACACAGGCACCCCAAAGTTTAGGGCTGCTCTGCTGACAAGAACCTCCACTTCCTTACACCTTAAATATCCCAGGAAAGAGAAAAATGGATAAAGACGTTGTGGTCCTTATGTACAATGGAATATCACTCAGCCATGAAATCAACGTCATAAGGCTAGTGGCAGCATGATGAGTGGATTTAGGTACGACGATTCTAAGTGAAATAAGTCAAACAGAAAACGACACTTATCATAAGATATCACTTATAGAGGGAAAGTAAAAACCGCTACACTGGAACTGAATTACAAAACAGAACAGAGTCACACGTTTAGAAAACACACTATGGCTGCTTAACGGGAAAGGTGAGGTGGGGTGATGCGTAAAAGAAGGGTTTCAAATTAGCTCAGATACCGTTCCATAAACCCAATATGTAATAGACAAGACCTACTCCTTGCTCAGTGAACTGGACTCAACACCCCCTACTCAACGCCCAAGAATATATCTGACTAGTAAGAATCTTAAAACCTATGTGTTGATATCCCTCTGTAAGTGAGTCAAGTGGGTGTAAAGCGGCCTAAACACAGCAGTGAAAAGCAGCTAAACCCCATTATAAAAATCAACTAATTTTAAAAACCCGTGAAACAAAGACAGTGAAAGAGAGAGAAATTCTTACAAAATTCGTTCAGGGGCTGTGATGCCACCTGGATTGACCATATCTAGACCCACTGCTGATTGAGACATAAGGGTGAACACTCTTGGGGCTGAGAGGTTTGCTGAGGTTGGGTGAGCAAACGCAGACCCTTTAAAGTAATACTGCGTGGTACCCATCCCATGGGTCCCAAATCTCCAGGTTCAAGGGCATCTTCCTACATCGAAAACATGCATGAGACACCCAGAAGATGGTACACCGTGTGATCGGGAAAGGTTTCTAAAACGCACCTCATTTCTCATGTCCTTGTGCTCGGGTTCGCCATTCCAGCCGCTTTACTAGCAATCTCCCTCCTTGGAGAATCAGCACCTTTAACCTCCTGTTCCGTCCAGGTTGCCATTTGTCCTGAGGATGAACGGGAAGAGGGCCAAACAATGAGAGACTAGCTCTAGGTGTTGGGGCAGGCACAGGTCACTCTATTTTCCCATCAGGAAGAAGAATTAACCAGAGGCTCAGCTTGCCGCCCGGAACCAGAATAGGGCCTGAAGCAATCCTGCGCTTTTGCGGCCAGCTCCCAAAAAAGCGAGTTGAAAAATGGAGCTCAGGGGCACTGCAATTCACAAACCTGCAGAGTTATAACTGATAACTCTCGTCCACAAATATATTGAGGGAAGGCAACGAAGAGGATTTGAAAGCAAGGCAGAATTGCAGGAAACTGATTTCAGGAGGTAGATTCGAATCGCCTTTAAAGCACAGGAAAAGCGGCAAAACCTCGACAATGATGCCCTTGGCCAAAAAGGGCGTATGCGTTTTTTCCTGAATATATTCAGGAAAAAACGCATACGCCCTTTTTGGCCAACCAAGCAACCTGGAAAGGCAAATCAGCGCTACAAAGAAGTCTCGCTCCCCATCGGTCAAAAGGACCATGCTGAAAAAAGTGTCAAAACCAGAAATGCAGGGCAGGCCATGGAGAAACGGGAGCCTTGCTACGCTGATGGGCGGGATGTAAATTGCCAACAGCCACTCTGGAGAAGTGTACGGTGTGTCCTGAAACACCTAAAAAACGCAGCTTAGAGAGCGAAGTCACTTCCACTCATGGGCGTATAAATTCGGAAAACTAAAAATCAGCAAGACACAGGCACCCCAAAGTTTAGGGCTGCTCTGCAGACAAGAACCTCCACTTCGTTACTCCTTAAATATCCCAGGAAAGAGAAAAACGGATAAAGACGTGGTGGTCCTTATGTACAATGGAATATCACTCAGCCATGAAATCAACGTCATAAGGCTAGTGGCAGCATGATGAGTGGATTTAGGTACGACGATTCTAAGTGAAATAAGTCAAACAGAAAACGACACTTATCATAAGATATCACTTATAGAGGGAATGTAAAAACCGCTACACTGGAACTGAATTACAAAACAGAACAGAGTCACACGTTTAGAAAACACACTATGGCTGCTTAACGGGAAAGGGGAGGTGGGGTGATGCGTAAAAGAAGGGTTTCAAATTAGTTCAGATACCGTTCCATAAACCCAATATGTAATAGACAAGACCTACTCCTTGCTCAGTGAACTTGACTCAACACCCCCTATTCAACGCCCAAGAATATATCTGACTAGTAAGAATCTTAAAACCTATGTGTTGATATCCCTCTGTAAGTGAGTCAAGTGGGTGTAAAGCGGCCTAAACACAGCAGTGAAAAGCAGCTAAACCCCATTATAAAAATCAACTACTTTTAAAAACCCGTGAAACAAAGACAGTGAAAGAGAGAGAAATTCTTACAAAATTCGTTCAGGGGCTGTGATGCCACCTGGATTGACCATATCTAGACCCACTGCTGATTGAGACATAAGGGTGAACACTCTTGGGGCTGAGAGGTTTGGTGAGGTTGGGTGTGCAAACGCAGACCCTTTAAAGTAATACTGCGTGGTACCCATCCCATGGGTCCCAAATCTCCAGGTTCAAGGGCATCTTCCTACATCGAAAACATGCATGAGACACCCAGAAGATGGTACACCGTGTGATCAGCAAAGGTTTCTAAAACGCACCTCATTTCTCATGTCCTTGTGCTCAGGTTCGCCATTCCAGCCGCTTTAC
Organism: Eschrichtius robustus; assembly: GCF_028021215.1. Classification (NCBI taxonomy): domain Eukaryota; kingdom Metazoa; phylum Chordata; class Mammalia; order Artiodactyla; family Eschrichtiidae; genus Eschrichtius; species Eschrichtius robustus. Next base: position 111,503,786 of record NC_090824.1, on the reverse strand, counting down.
TAGCAATCTCCCTCCTTGGAGAATCAGCACCTTTCACCTCCTGTTCCGTCCAGGTTGCCATTTGTCCTGAGGATGAACGGGAAGAGGGCCAAACAATGAGAGACTAGCTCTAGGTGTTGGGGCAGGCACAGGTCACTCTATTTTCCCATCAGGAAGAAGAATTAACCAGAGGCTCAGCTTGCCGCCCGGAACCAGAATAGGGCCTGAAGCAATCCTGCGCTTTTGCGGCCAGCTCCCAAAAAAGCGAGTTGAAAAATGGAGCTCAGGGGCACTGCAATTCACAAACCTGCAGAGTTATAACTGATAACTCTCGTCCACAAATATATTGAGGGAAGGCAACGAAGAGGATTTGAAAGCAAGGCAGAATTGCAGGAAACTGATTTCAGGAGGTAGATTCGAATCGCCTTTAAAGCACAGGAAAAGCGGCAAAACCTCGACAATGATGCCCTTGGCCAAAAAGGGCGTATGCGTTTTTTCCTGAATATATTCAGGAAAAAACGCATACGCCCTTTTTGGCCAACCAAGCAACCTGGAAAGGCAAATCAGCGCTACAAAGAAGTCTCGCTTCCCATCGGTCAAAAGGACCATGCTGAATAAAGTGTCAAAACCAGAAATGCAGGGCAGGCCATGGAGAAATGGGAGCCTTGCTACGCTGATGGGCGGGATGTAAATTGCCAACAGCCACTCTGGAGAAGTGTACGGTGTGTCCTGAAACACCTAAAAAACGCAGCTTAGAGAGCGTAGGGCACTTCCACTCATGGGCGTATAAATTGGGAAAACTAAAAATCAGCAAGACACAGGCACCCCAAAGTTTAGGGCTGCTCTGCTGACAAGAACCTCCACTTCCTTACACCTTAAATATCCCAGGAAAGAGAAAAATGGATAAAGACGTTGTGGTCCTTATGTACAATGGAATATCACTCAGCCATGAAATCAACGTCATAAGGCTAGTGGCAGCATGATGAGTGGATTTAGGTACGACGATTTTAAGTGAAATAAGTCAAACAGAAAACGACACTTATCATAAGATATCACTTATAGAGGGAATGTAAAAACCGCTACACTGGAACTGAATTACAAAACAGAACAGAGTCACACGTTTAGAAAACACACTATGGCTGCTTAACGGGAAAGGTGAGGTGGGGTGATGCGTAAAAGAAGGGTTTCAAATTAGCTCAGATACCGTTCCATAAACCCAATATGTAATCGACAAGACCTACTCCTTGCTCAGTGAACTGGACTCAACACCCCCTATTCAACGCCCAAGAATATATCTGACTAGTAAGAATCTTAAAACCTATGTGTTGATATCCCTCTGTAAGTGAGTCAAGTGGGTGTAAAGAGGCCTAAACACAGCAGTGAAAAGCAGCTAAACCCCATTATAAAAATCAACTACTTTTAAAAACCTGTGAAACAAAGACAGTGAAAGAGAGAGAAATTCTTACAAAATTCGTTCAGGGGCTGTGATGCCACCTGGATTGACCATATCTAGACCCACTGCTGATTGAGACATAAGGGTGAACACTCTTGGGGCTGAGAGGTTTGCTGAGGTTGGGTGAGCAAACGCAGACCCTTTAAAGTAATACTGCGTGGTACCCATCCCATGGGTCCCAAATCTCCAGGTTCAAGGGCATCTTCCTACATCGAAAACATGCATGAGACACCCAGAAGATGGTACACCGTGTGATCGGGAAAGGTTTCTAAAACGCACCTCATTTCTCATGTCCTTGTGCTCGGGTTCGCCATTCCAGCCGCTTTACTAGCAATCTCCCTCCTTGGAGAATCAGCACCTTTAACCTCCTGTTCCGTCCAGGTTGCCATTTGTCCTGAGGATGAACGGGAAGAGGGCCAAACAATGAGAGACTAGCTCTAGGTGTTGGGGCAGGCACAGGTCACTCTATTTTCCCATCAGGAAGAAGAATTAACCAGAGGCTCAGCTTGCCGCCCGGAACCAGAATAGGGCCTGAAGCAATCCTGCGCTTTTGCGGCCAGCTCCCAAAAAAGCGAGTTGAAAAATGGAGCTCAGGGGCACTGCAATTCACAAACCTGCAGAGTTATAACTGATAACTCTCGTCCACAAATATATTGAGGGAAGGCAACGAAGAGGATTTGAAAGCAAGGCAGAATTGCAGGAAACTGATTTCAGGAGGTAGATTCGAATCGCCTTTAAAGCACAGGAAAAGCGGCAAAACCTCGACAATGATGCCCTTGGCCAAAAAGGGCGTATGCGTTTTTTCCTGAATATATTCAGGAAAAAACGCATACGCCCTTTTTGGCCAACCAAGCAACCTGGAAAGGCAAATCAGCGCTACAAAGAAGTCTCGCTCCCCATCGGTCAAAAGGACCATGCTGAATAAAGTGTCAAAACCAGAAATGCAGGGCAGGCCATGGAGAAACGGGAGCCTTGCTACGCTGATGGGCGGGATGTAAATTGCCAACAGCCACTCTGGAGAAGTGTACGGTGTGTCCTGAAACACCTAAAAAACGCAGCTTAGAGAGCGTAGGGCACTTCCACTCATGGGCGTATAAATTGGGAAAACTAAAAATCAGCAAGACACAGGCACCCCAAAGTTTAGGGCTGCTCTGCTGACAAGAACCTCCACTTCCTTACACCTTAAATATCCCAGGAAAGAGAAAAATGGATAAAGACGTTGTGGTCCTTATGTACAATGGAATATCACTCAGCCATGAAATCAACGTCATAAGGCTAGTGGCAGCATGATGAGTGGATTTAGGTACGACGATTCTAAGTGAAATAAGTCAAACAGAAAACGACACTTATCATAAGATATCACTTATAGAGGGAATGTAAAAACCGCTACACTGGAACTGAATTACAAAACAGAACAGAGTCACACGTTTAGAAAACACACTATGGCTGCTTAACGGGAAAGGTGAGGTGGGGTGATGCGTAAAAGAAGGGTTTCAAATTAGCTCAGATACCGTTCCATAAACCCAATATGTAATAGACAAGACCTACTCCTTGCTCAGTGAACTGGACTCAACACCCCCTATTCAACGCCCAAGAATATATCTGACTAGTAAGAATCTTAAAACCTATGTGTTGATATCCCTCTGTAAGTGAGTCAAGTGGGTGTAAAGCGGCCTAAACACAGCAGTGAAAAGCAGCTAAACCCCATTATAAAAATCAACTACTTTTAAAAACCCGTGAAACAAAGACAGTGAAAGAGAGAGAAATTCTTACAAAATTCGTTCAGGGGCTGTGATGCCACCTGGATTGACCATATCTAGACCCACTGCTGATTGAGACATAAGGGTGAACACTCTTGGGGCTGAGAGGTTTGCTGAGGTTGGGTGAGCAAACGCAGACCCTTTAAAGTAATACTGCGTGGTACCCATCCCATGGGTCCCAAATCTCCAGGTTCAAGGGCATCTTCCTACATCGAAAACATGCATGAGACACCCAGAAGATGGTACACCGTGTGATCGGGAAAGGTTTCTAAAACGCACCTCATTTCTCATGTCCTTGTGCTCGGGTTCGCCATTCCAGCCGCTTTACTAGCAATCTCCCTCCTTGGAGAATCAGCACCTTTCACCTCCTGTTCCGTCCAGGTTGCCATTTGTCCTGAGGATGAACGGGAAGAGGGCCAAACAATGAGAGACTAGCTCTAGGTGTTGGGGCAGGCACAGGTCACTCTATTTTCCCATCAGGAAGAAGAATTAACCAGAGGCTCAGCTTGCCGCCCGGAACCAGAATAGGGCCTGAAGCAATCCTGCGCTTTTGCGACCAGCTCCCAAAAAAGCGAGTTGAAAAAGGGAGCTCAGGGGCACTGCAATTCACAAACCTGCAGAGTTATAACTGATAACTCTCGTCCACAAATATATTGAGGGAAGGCAACGAAGAGGATTTGAAAGCAAGGCAGAATTGCAGGAAACTGATTTCAGGAGGTAGATTCGAATCGCCTTTAAACCACAGGAAAAGCGGCAAAACCTCGACAATGATGCCCTTGGCCAAAAAGGGCGTATGCGTTTTTTCCTGAATATATTCAGGAAAAAACGTATACGCCCTTTTTGGCCAACCAAGCAACCTGGAAAGGCAAATCAGCGCTACAAAGAAGTCTCGCTCCCCATCGGTCAAAAGGACCATGCTGAATAAAGTGTCAAAACCAGAAATGCAGGGCAGGCCATGGAGAAACGGGAGCCTTGCTACGCTGATGGGCGGGATGTAAATTGCCAACAGCCACTCTGGAGAAGTGTACGGTGTGTCCTGAAACACCTAAAAAACGCAGCTTAGAGAGCGTAGGGCACTTCCACTCATGGGCGTATAAATTGGGAAAACTAAAAATCAGCAAGACACAGGCACCCCAAAGTTTAGGGCTGCTCTGCTGACAAGAACCTCCACTTCCTTACACCTTAAATATCCCAGGAAAGAGAAAAATGGATAAAGACGTTGTGGTCCTTATGTACAATGGAATATCAACCAGCCATGAAATCAACGTCATAAGGCTAGTGGCAGCATGATGAGTGGATTTAGGTACGACGATTCTAAGTGAAATAAGTCAAACAGAAAACGACACTTATCATAAGATATCACTTATAGAGGGAATGTAAAAACCGCTACACTGGAACTGAATTACAAAACAGAACAGAGTCACACGTTTAGAAAACACACTATGGCTGCTTAACGGGAAAGGTGAGGTGGGGTGATGCGTAAAAGAAGGGTTTCAAATTAGCTCAGATACCGTTCCATAAACCCAATATGTAATCGACAAGACCTACTCCTTGCTCAGTGAACTTGACTCAACACCCCCTATTCAACGCCCAAGAATATATCTGACTAGTAAGAATCTTAAAACCTATGTGTTGATATCCCTCTGTAAGTGAGTCAAGTGGGTGTAAAGCGGCCTAAACACAGCAGTGAAAAGCAGCTAAACCCCATTATAAAAATCAACTACTTTTAAAAACCCGTGAAACAAAGACAGTGAAAGAGAGAGAAATTCTTACAAAATTCGTTCAGGGGCTGTGATGCCACCTGGATTGACCATATCTAGACCCACTGCTGATTGAGACATAAGGGTGAACACTCTTGGGGCTGAGAGGTTTGCTGAGGTTGGGTGAGCAAACGCAGACCCTTTAAAGTAATACTGCGTGGTACCCATCCCATGGGTCCCAAATCTCCAGGTTCAAGGGCATCTTCCTACATCGAAAACATGCATGAGACACCCAGAAGATGGTACACCGTGTGATCGGGAAAGGTTTCTAAAACGCACCTCATTTCTCATGTCCTTGTGCTCGGGTTCGCCATTCCAGCCGCTTTACTAGCAATCTCCCTCCTTGGAGAATCAGCACCTTTCACCTCCTGTTCCGTCCAGGTTGCCATTTGTCCTGAGGATGAACGGGAAGAGGGCCAAACAATGAGAGACTAGCTCTAGGTGTTGGGGCAGGCACAGGTCACTCTATTTTCCCATCAGGAAGAAGAATTAACCAGAGGCTCAGCTTGCCGCCCGGAACCAGAATAGGGCCTGAAGCAATCCTGCGCTTTTGCGACCAGCTCCCAAAAAAGCGAGTTGAAAAAGGGAGCTCAGGGGCACTGCAATTCACAAACCTGCAGAGTTATAACTGATAACTCTCGTCCACAAATATATTGAGGGAAGGCAACGAAGAGGATTTGAAAGCAAGGCAGAATTGCAGGAAACTGATTTCAGGAGGTAGATTCGAATCGCCTTTAAACCACAGGAAAAGCGGCAAAACCTCGACAATGATGCCCTTGGCCAAAAAGGGCGTATGTGTTTTTTCCTGAATATATTCAGGAAAAAACGCATACGCCCTTTTTGGCCAACCAAGCAACCTGGAAAGGCAAATCAGCGATACAAAGAAGTCTCGCTCCCCATCGGTCAAAAGGACCATGCTGAATAAAGTGTCAAAACCAGAAATGCAGGGCAGGCCATGGAGAAACGGGAGCCTTGCTACGCTGATGGGCGGGATGTAAATTGCCAACAGCCACTCTGGAGAAGTGTACGGTGTGTCCTGAAACACCTAAAAAACGCAGCTTAGAGAGCGTAGGGCACTTCCACTCATGGGCGTATAAATTGGGAAAACTAAAAATCAGCAAGACACAGGCACCCCAAAGTTTAGGGCTGCTCTGCTGACAAGAACCTCCACTTCCTTACACCTTAAATATCCCAGGAAAGAGAAAAATGGATAAAGACGTTGTGGTCCTTATGTACAATGGAATATCAACCAGCCATGAAATCAACGTCATAAGGCTAGTGGCAGCATGATGAGTGGATTTAGGTACGACGATTCTAAGTGAAATAAGTCAAACAGAAAACGACACTTATCATAAGATATCACTTATAGAGGGAATGTAAAAACCGCTACACTGGAACTGAATTACAAAACAGAACAGAGTCACACGTTTAGAAAACACACTATGGCTGCTTAACGGGAAAGGTGAGGTGGGGTGATGCGTAAAAGAAGGGTTTCAAATTAGCTCAGATACCGTTCCATAAACCCAATATGTAATCGACAAGACCTACTCCTTGCTCAGTGAACTTGACTCAACACCCCCTATTCAACGCCCAAGAATATATCTGACTAGTAAGAATCTTAAAACCTATGTGTTGATATCCCTCTGTAAGTGAGTCAAGTGGGTGTAAAGCGGCCTAAACACAGCAGTGAAAAGCAGCTAAACCCCATTATAAAAATCAACTACTTTTAAAAACCCGTGAAACAAAGACAGTGAAAGAGAGAGAAATTCTTACAAAATTCGTTCAGGGGCTGTGATGCCACCTGGATTGACCATATCTAGACCCACTGCTGATTGAGACATAAGGGTGAACACTCTTGGGGCTGAGAGGTTTGCTGAGGTTGGGTGAGCAAACGCAGACCCTTTAAAGTAATACTGCGTGGTACCCATCCCATGGGTCCCAAATCTCCAGGTTCAAGGGCATCTTCCTACATCGAAAACATGCATGAGACACCAGAAGATGGTACACCGTGTGATCGGGAAAGGTTTCTAAAACGCACCTCATTTCTCATGTCCTTGTGCTCGGGTTCGCCATTCCAGCCGCTTTACTAGCAATCTCCCTCCTTGGAGAATCAGCACCTTTAACCTCCTGTTCCGTCCAGGTTGCCATTTGTCCTGAGGATGAACGGGAAGAGGGCCAAACAATGAGAGACTAGCTCTAGGTGTTGGGGCAGGCACAGGTCACTCTATTTTCCCATCAGGAAGAAGAATTAACCAGAGGCTCAGCTTGCCGCCCGGAACCAGAATAGGGCCTGAAGCAATCCTGCGCTTTTGCGGCCAGCTCCAAAAAAGCGAGTTGAAAAATGGAGCTCAGGGGCACTGCAATTCACAAACCTGCAGAGTTATAACTGATAACTCTCGTCCACAAATATATTGAGGGAAGGCAACGAAGAGGATTTGAAAGCAAGGCAGAATTGCAGGAAACTGATTTCAGGAGGTAGATTCGAATCGCCTTTAAAGCACAGGAAAAGCGGCAAAACCTCGACAATGATGCCCTTGGCCAAAAAGGGCGTATGCGTTTTTTCCTGAATATATTCAGGAAAAAACGCATACGCCCTTTTTGGCCAACCAAGCAACCTGGAAAGGCAAATCAGCGATACAAAGAAGTCTCGCTCCCCATCGGTCAAAAGGACCATGCTGAATAAAGTGTCAAAACCAGAAATGCAGGGCAGGCCATGGAGAAACGGGAGCCTTGCTACGCTGATGGGCGGGATGTAAATTGCCAACAGCCACTCTGGAGAAGTGTACGGTGTGTCCTGAAACACCTAAAAAACGCAGCTTAGAGAGCGTAGGGCACTTCCACTCATGGGCGTATAAATTGGGAAAACTAAAAATCAGCAAGACACAGGCACCCCAAAGTTTAGGGCTGCTCTGCTGACAAGAACCTCCACTTCCTTACACCTTAAATATCCCAGGAAAGAGAAAAATGGATAAAGACGTTGTGGTCCTTATGTACAATGGAATATCAACCAGCCATGAAATCAACGTCATAAGGCTAGTGGCAGCATGATGAGTGGATTTAGGTACGACGATTCTAAGTGAAATAAGTCAAACAGAAAACGACACTTATCATAAGATATCACTTATAGAGGGAATGTAAAAACCGCTACACTGGAACTGAATTACAAAACAGAACAGAGTCACACGTTTAGAAAACACACTATGGCTGCTTAACGGGAAAGGTGAGGTGGGGTGATGCGTAAAAGAAGGGTTTCAAATTAGCTCAGATACCGTTCCATAAACCCAATATGTAATCGACAAGACCTACTCCTTGCTCAGTGAACTGGACTCAACACCCCCTATTCAACGCCCAAGAATATATCTGACTAGTAAGAATCTTAAAACCTATGTGTTGATATCCCTCTGTAAGTGAGTCAAGTGGGTGTAAAGCGGCCTAAACACAGCAGTGAAAAGCAGCTAAACCCCATTATAAAAATCAACTAATTTTAAAAACCCGTGAAACAAAGACAGTGAAAGAGAGAGAAATTCTTACAAAATTCGTTCAGGGGCTGTGATGCCACCTGGATTGACCATATCTAGACCCACTGCTGATTGAGACATAAGGGTGAACACTCTTGGGGCTGAGAGGTTTGCTGAGGTTGGGTGAGCAAACGCAGACCCTTTAAAGTAATACTGCGTGGTACCCATCCATGGGTCCCAAATCTCCAGGTTCAAGGGCATCTTCCTACATCGAAAACATGCATGAGACACCCAGAAGATGGTACACCGTGTGATCGGGAAAGGTTTCTAAAACGCACCTCATTTCTCATGTCCTTGTGCTCGGGTTCGCCATTCCAGCCGCTTTACTAGCAATCTCCCTCCTTGGAGAATCAGCACCTTTAACCTCCTGTTCCGTCCAGGTTGCCATTTGTCCTGAGGATGAACGGGAAGAGGGCCAAACAATGAGAGACTAGCTCTAGGTGTTGGGGCAGGCACAGGTCACTCTATTTTCCCATCAGGAAGAAGAATTAACCAGAGGCTCAGCTTGCCGCCCGGAACCAGAATAGGGCCTGAAGCAATCCTGCGCTTTTGCGGCCAGCTCCCAAAAAAGCGAGTTGAAAAATGGAGCTCAGGGGCACTGCAATTCACAAACCTGCAGAGTAGTTATAACTGATAACTCTCGTCCACAAATATATTGAGGGAAGGCAACGAAGAGGATTTGAAAGCAAGGCAGAATTGCAGGAAACTGATTTCAGGAGGTAGATTCGAATCGCCTTTAAAGCACAGGAAAAGCGGCAAAACCTCGACAATGATGCCCTTGGCCAAAAAGGGCGTATGCGTTTTTTCCTGAATATATTCAGGAAAAAACGCATACGCCCTTTTTGGCCAACCAAGCAACCTGGAAAGGCAAATCAGCGCTACAAAGAAGTCTCGCTTCCCATCGGTCAAAAGGACCATGCTGAATAAAGTGTCAAAACCAGAAATGCAGGGCAGGCCATGGAGAAATGGGAGCCTTGCTACGCTGATGGGCGGGATGTAAATTGCCAACAGCCACTCTGGAGAAGTGTACGGTGTGTCCTGAAACACCTAAAAAACGCAGCTTAGAGAGCGTAGGGCACTTCCACTCATGGGCGTATAAATTCGGAAAACTAAAAATCAGCAAGACACAGGCACCCCAAAGTTTAGGGCTGCTCTGCTGACAAGAACCTCCACTTCCTTACACCTTAAATATCCCAGGAAAGAGAAAAATGGATAAAGACGTGGTGGTCCTTATGTACAATGGAATATCACTCAGCCATGAAATCAACGTCATAAGGCTAGTGGCAGCATGATGAGTGGATTTAGGTACGACGATTTTAAGTGAAATAAGTCAAACAGAAAACGACACTTATCATAAGATATCACTTTTACAGGGAATGTAAAAACCGCTACACTGGAACTGAATTACAAAACAGAACAGAGTCACACGTTTAGAAAACACACTATGGCTGCTTAACGGGAAAGGGGAGGTGGGGTGATGCGTAAAAGAAGGGTTTCAAATTAGCTCAGATACCGTTCCATAAACCCAATATGTAATAGACAAGACCTACTCCTTGCTCAGTGAACTGGACTCAACACCCCCTACTCAACGCCCAAGAATATATCTGACTAGTAAGAATCTTAAAACCTATGTGTTGATATCCCTCTGTAAGTGAGTCAAGTGGGTGTAAAGCGGCCTAAACACAGCAGTGAAAAGCAGCTAAACCCCATTATAAAAATCAACTAATTTTAAAAACCCGTGAAACAAAGACAGTGAAAGAGAGAGAAATTCTTACAAAATTCGTTCAGGGGCTGTGATGCCACCTGGATTGACCATATCTAGACCCACTGCTGATTGAGACATAAGGGTGAACACTCTTGGGGCTGAGAGGTTTGCTGAGGTTGGGTGAGCAAACGCAGACCCTTTAAAGTAATACTGCGTGGTACCCATCCCATGGGTCCCAAATCTCCAGGTTCAAGGGCATCTTCCTACATCGAAAACATGCATGAGACACCCAGAAGATGGTACACCGTGTGATCGGGAAAGGTTTCTAAAACGCACCTCATTTCTCATGTCCTTGTGCTCGGGTTCGCCATTCCAGCCGCTTTACTAGCAATCTCCCTCCTTGGAGAATCAGCACCTTTAACCTCCTGTTCCGTCCAGGTTGCCATTTGTCCTGAGGATGAACGGGAAGAGGGCCAAACAATGAGAGACTAGCTCTAGGTGTTGGGGCAGGCACAGGTCACTCTATTTTCCCATCAGGAAGAAGAATTAACCAGAGGCTCAGCTTGCCGCCCGGAACCAGAATAGGGCCTGAAGCAATCCTGCGCTTTTGCGGCCAGCTCCCAAAAAAGCGAGTTGAAAAATGGAGCTCAGGGGCACTGCAATTCACAAACCTGCAGAGTTATAACTGATAACTCTCGTCCACAAATATATTGAGGGAAGGCAACGAAGAGGATTTGAAAGCAAGGCAGAATTGCAGGAAACTGATTTCAGGAGGTAGATTCGAATCGCCTTTAAAGCACAGGAAAAGCGGCAAAACCTCGACAATGATGCCCTTGGCCAAAAAGGGCGTATGCGTTTTTTCCTGAATATATTCAGGAAAAAACGCATACGCCCTTTTTGGCCAACCAAGCAACCTGGAAAGGCAAATCAGCGCTACAAAGAAGTCTCGCTCCCCATCGGTCAAAAGGACCATGCTGAATAAAGTGTCAAAACCAGAAATGCAGGGCAGGCCATGGAGAAACGGGAGCCTTGCTACGCTGATGGGCGGGATGTAAATTGCCAACAGCCACTCTGGAGAAGTGTACGGTGTGTCCTGAAACACCTAAAAAACGCAGCTTAGAGAGCGTAGGGCACTTCCACTCATGGGCGTATAAATTCGGAAAACTAAAAATCAGCAAGACACAGGCACCCCAAAGTTTAGGGCTGCTCTGCTGACAAGAACCTCCACTTCCTTACACCTTAAATATCCCAGGAAAGAGAAAAATGGATAAAGACGTGGTGGTCCTTATGTACAATGGAATATCACTCAGCCATGAAATCAACGTCATAAGGCTAGTGGCAGCATGATGAGTGGATTTAGGTACGACGATTTTAAGTGAAATAAGTCAAACAGAAAACGACACTTATCATAAGATATCACTTTTACAGGGAATGTAAAAACCGCTACACTGGAACTGAATTACAAAACAGAACAGAGTCACACGTTTAGAAAACACACTATGGCTGCTTAACGGGAAAGGGGAGGTGGGGTGATGCGTAAAAGAAGGGTTTCAAATTAGCTCAGATACCGTTCCATAAACCCAATATGTAATAGACAAGACCTACTCCTTGCTCAGTGAACTGGACTCAACACCCCCTACTCAACGCCCAAGAATATATCTGACTAGTAAGAATCTTAAAACCTATGTGTTGATATCCCTCTGTAAGTGAGTCAAGTGGGTGTAAAGCGGCCTAAACACAGCAGTGAAAAGCAGCTAAACCCCATTATAAAAATCAACTAATTTTAAAAACCCGTGAAACAAAGACAGTGAAAGAGAGAGAAATTCTTACAAAATTCGTTCAGGGGCTGTGATGCCACCTGGATTGACCATATCTAGACCCACTGCTGATTGAGACATAAGGGTGAACACTCTTGGGGCTGAGAGGTTTGCTGAGGTTGGGTGAGCAAACGCAGACCCTTTAAAGTAATACTGCGTGGTACCCATCCCATGGGTCCCAAATCTCCAGGTTCAAGGGCATCTTCCTACATCGAAAACATGCATGAGACACCCAGAAGATGGTACACCGTGTGATCGGGAAAGGTTTCTAAAACGCACCTCATTTCTCATGTCCTTGTGCTCGGGTTCGCCATTCCAGCCGCTTTACTAGCAATCTCCCTCCTTGGAGAATCAGCACCTTTAACCTCCTGTTCCGTCCAGGTTGCCATTTGTCCTGAGGATGAACGGGAAGAGGGCCAAACAATGAGAGACTAGCTCTAGGTGTTGGGGCAGGCACAGGTCACTCTATTTTCCCATCAGGAAGAAGAATTAACCAGAGGCTCAGCTTGCCGCCCGGAACCAGAATAGGGCCTGAAGCAATCCTGCGCTTTTGCGGCCAGCTCCCAAAAAAGCGAGTTGAAAAATGGAGCTCAGGGGCACTGCAATTCACAAACCTGCAGAGTTATAACTGATAACTCTCGTCCACAAATATATTGAGGGAAGGCAACGAAGAGGATTTGAAAGCAAGGCAGAATTGCAGGAAACTGATTTCAGGAGGTAGATTCGAATCGCCTTTAAAGCACAGGAAAAGCGGCAAAACCTCGACAATGATGCCCTTGGCCAAAAAGGGCGTATGCGTTTTTTCCTGAATATATTCAGGAAAAAACGCATACGCCCTTTTTGGCCAACCAAGCAACCTGGAAAGGCAAATCAGCGCTACAAAGAAGTCTCGCTCCCCATCGGTCAAAAGGACCATGCTGAAAAAAGTGTCAAAACCAGAAATGCAGGGCAGGCCATGGAGAAACGGGAGCCTTGCTACGCTGATGGGCGGGATGTAAATTGCCAACAGCCACTCTGGAGAAGTGTACGGTGTGTCCTGAAACACCTAAAAAACGCAGCTTAGAGAGCGAAGGGCACTTCCACTCATGGGCGTATAAATTCGGAAAACTAAAAATCAGCAAGACACAGGCACCCCAAAGTTTAGGGCTGCTCTGCTGACAAGAACCTCCACTTCGTTACTCCTTAAATATCCCAGGAAAGAGAAAAACGGATAAAGACGTGGTGGTCCTTATGTACAATGGAATATCACTCAGCCATGAAATCAACGTCATAAGGCTAGTGGCAGCATGATGAGTGGATTTAGGTACGACGATTCTAAGTGAAATAAGTCAAACAGAAAACGACACTTATCATAAGATATCACTTATAGAGGGAATGTAAAAACCGCTACACTGGAACTGAATTACAAAACAGAACAGAGTCACACGTTTAGAAAACACACTATGGCTGCTTAACGGGAAAGGGGAGGTGGGGTGATGCGTAAAAGAAGGGTTTCAAATTAGTTCAGATACCGTTCCATAAACCCAATATGTAATAGACAAGACCTACTCCTTGCTCAGTGAACTGGACTCAACACCCCCTATTCAACGCCCAAGAATATATCTGACTAGTAAGAATCTTAAAACCTATGTGTTGATATCCCTCTGTAAGTGAGTCAAGTGGGTGTAAAGAGGCCTAAACACAGCAGTGAAAAGCAGCTAAACCCCATTATAAAAATCAACTACTTTTAAAAACCCGTGAAACAAAGACAGTGAAAGAGAGAGAAATTCTTACAAAATTCGTTCAGGGGCTGTGAGGCCACCTGGATTGACCATATCTAGACCCACTGCTGATTGAGACATAAGGGTGAACACTCTTGGGGCTGAGAGGTTTGCTGAGGTTGGGTGAGCAAACGCAGACCCTTTAAAGTAATACTGCGTGGTACCCATCCCATGGGTCCCAAATCTCCAGGTTCAAGGGCATCTTCCTACATCGAAAACATGCATGAGACACCCAGAAGATGGTACACCGTGTGATCGGGAAAGGTTTCTAAAACGCACCTCATTTCTCATGTCCTTGTGCTCGGGTTCGCCATTCCAGCCGCTTTACTAGCAATCTCCCTCCTTGGAGAATCAGCACCTTTAACCTCCTGTTCCGTCCAGGTTGCCATTTGTCCTGAGGATGAACGGGAAGAGGGCCAAACAATGAGAGACTAGCTCTAGGTGTTGGGGCAGGCACAGGTCACTCTATTTTCCCATCAGGAAGAAGAATTAACCAGAGGCTCAGCTTGCCGCCCGGAACCAGAATAGGGCCTGAAGCAATCCTGCGCTTTTGCGGCCAGCTCCCAAAAAAGCGAGTTGAAAAATGGAGCTCAGGGGCACTGCAATTCACAAACCTGCAGAGTTATAACTGATAACTCTCGTCCACAAATATATTGAGGGAAGGCAACGAAGAGGATTTGAAAGCAAGGCAGAATTGCAGGAAACTGATTTCAGGAGGTAGATTCGAATCGCCTTTAAAGCACAGGAAAAGCGGCAAAACCTCGACAATGATGCCCTTGGCCAAAAAGGGCGTATGCGTTTTTTCCTGAATATATTCAGGAAAAAACGCATACGCCCTTTTTGGCCAACCAAGCAACCTGGAAAGGCAAATCAGCGCTACAAAGAAGTCTCGCTCCCCATCGGTCAAAAGGACCATGCTGAATAAAGTGTCAAAACCAGAAATGCAGGGCAGGCCATGGAGAAACGGGAGCCTTGCTACGCTGATGGGCGGGATGTAAATTGCCAATAGCCACTCTGGAGAAGTGTACGGTGTGTCCTGAAACACCTAAAAAACGCAGCTTAGAGAGCGTAGGGCACTTCCACTCATGGGCGTATAAATTGGGAAAACTAAAAATCAGCAAGACACAGGCACCCCAAAGTTTAGGGCTGCTCTGCTGACAAGAACCTCCACTTCCTTACACCTTAAATATCCCAGGAAAGAGAAAAATGGATAAAGACGTTGTGGTCCTTATGTACAATGGAATATCACTCAGCCATGAAATCAACGTCATAAGGCTAGTGGCAGCATGATGAGTGGATTTAGGTACGACGATTCTAAGTGAAATAAGTCAAACAGAAAACGACACTTATCATAAGATATCACTTATAGAGGGAATGTAAAAACCGCTACACTGGAACTGAATTACAAAACAGAACAGAGTCACACGTTTAGAAAACACACTATGGCTGCTTAACGGGAAAGGTGAGGTGGGGTGATGCGTAAAAGAAGGGTTTCAAATTAGCTCAGATACCGTTCCATAAACCCAATATGTAATAGACAAGACCTACTCCTTGCTCAGTGAACTGGACTCAACACCCCCTATTCAACGCCCAAGAATATATCTGACTAGTAAGAATCTTAAAACCTATGTGTTGATATCCCTCTGTAAGTGAGTCAAGTGGGTGTAAAGAGGTCTAAACACAGCAGTGAAAAGCAGCTAAACCCCATTATAAAAATCAACTACTTTTAAAAACCCGTGAAACAAAGACAGTGAAAGAGAGAGAAATTCTTACAAAATTCGTTCAGGGGCTGTGATGCCACCTGGATTGACCATATCTAGACCCACTGCTGATTGAGACATAAGGGTGAACACTCTTGGGGCTGAGAGGTTTGCTGAGGTTGGGTGAGCAAACGCAGACCCTTTAAAGTAATACTGCGTGGTACCCATCCCATGGGTCCCAAATCTCCAGGTTCAAGGGAATCTTCCTACATCGAAAACATGCATGAGACACCCAGAAGATGGTACACCGTGTGATCGGGAAAGGTTTCTAAAACGCACCTCATTTCTCATGTCCTTGTGCTCGGGTTCGCCATTCCAGCCGCTTTACTAGCAATCTCCCTCCTTGGAGAATCAGCACCTTTCACCTCCTGTTCCGTCCAGGTTGCCATTTGTCCTGAGGATGAACGGGAAGAGGGCCAAACAATGAGAGACTAGCTCTAGGTGTTGGGGCAGGCACAGGTCACTCTATTTTCCCATCAGGAAGAAGAATTAACCAGAGGCTCAGCTTGCCGCCCGGAACCAGAATAGGGCCTGAAGCAATCCTGCGCTTTTGCGACCAGCTCCCAAAAAAGCGAGTTGAAAAAGGGAGCTCAGGGGCACTGCAATTCACAAACCTGCAGAGTTATAACTGATAACTCTCGTCCACAAATATATTGAGGGAAGGCAACGAAGAGGATTTGAAAGCAAGGCAGAATTGCAGGAAACTGATTTCAGGAGGTAGATTCGAATCGCCTTTAAACCACAGGAAAAGCGGCAAAACCTCGACAATGATGCCCTTGGCCAAAAAGGGCGTATGTGTTTTTTCCTGAATATATTCAGGAAAAAACGTATACGCCCTTTTTGGCCAACCAAGCAACCTGGAAAGGCAAATCAGCGATACAAAGAAGTCTCGCTCCCCATCGGTCAAAAGGACCATGCTGAATAAAGTGTCAAAACCAGAAATGCAGGGCAGGCCATGGAGAAACGGGAGCCTTGCTACGCTGATGGGCGGGATGTAAATTGCCAACAGCCACTCTGGAGAAGTGTACGGTGTGTCCTGAAACACCTAAAAAACGCAGCTTAGAGAGCGTAGGGCACTTCCACTCATGGGCGTATAAATTGGGAAAACTAAAAATCAGCAAGACACAGGCACCCCAAAGTTTAGGGCTGCTCTGCTGACAAGAACCTCCACTTCCTTACACCTTAAATATCCCAGGAAAGAGAAAAATGGATAAAGACGTTGTGGTCCTTATGTACAATGGAATATCAACCAGCCATGAAATCAACGTCATAAGGCTAGTGGCAGCATGATGAGTGGATTTAGGTACGACGATTCTAAGTGAAATAAGTCAAACAGAAAACGACACTTATCATAAGATATCACTTATAGAGGGAATGTAAAAACCGCTACACTGGAACTGAATTACAAAACAGAACAGAGTCACACGTTTAGAAAACACACTATGGCTGCTTAACGGGAAAGGTGAGGTGGGGTGATGCGTAAAAGAAGGGTTTCAAATTAGCTCAGATACCGTTCCATAAACCCAATATGTAATCGACAAGACCTACTCCTTGCTCAGTGAACTTGACTCAACACCCCCTATTCAACGCCCAAGAATATATCTGACTAGTAAGAATCTTAAAACCTATGTGTTGATATCCCTCTGTAAGTGAGTCAAGTGGGTGTAAAGCGGCCTAAACACAGCAGTGAAAAGCAGCTAAACCCCATTATAAAAATCAACTACTTTTAAAAACCTGTGAAACAAAGACAGTGAAAGAGAGAGAAATTCTTACAAAATTCGTTCAGGGGCTGTGATGCCACCTGGATTGACCATATCTAGACCCACTGCTGATTGAGACATAAGGGTGAACACTCTTGGGGCTGAGAGGTTTGCTGAGGTTGGGTGAGCAAACGCAGACCCTTTAAAGTAATACTGCGTGGTACCCATCCCATGGGTCCCAAATCTCCAGGTTCAAGGGCATCTTCCTACATCGAAAACATGCATGAGACACCCAGAAGATGGTACACCGTGTGATCGGGAAAGGTTTCTAAAACGCACCTCATTTCTCATGTCCTTGTGCTCGGGTTCGCCATTCCAGCCGCTTTACTAGCAATCTCCCTCCTTGGAGAATCAGCACCTTTAACCTCCTGTTCCGTCCAGGTTGCCATTTGTCCTGAGGATGAACGGGAAGAGGGCCAAACAATGAGAGACTAGCTCTAGGTGTTGGGGCAGGCACAGGTCACTCTATTTTCCCATCAGGAAGAAGAATTAACCAGAGGCTCAGCTTGCCGCCCGGAACCAGAATAGGGCCTGAAGCAATCCTGCGCTTTTGCGGCCAGCTCCCAAAAAAGCGAGTTGAAAAATGGAGCTCAGGGGCACTGCAATTCACAAACCTGCAGAGTTATAACTGATAACTCTCGTCCACAAATATATTGAGGGAAGGCAACGAAGAGGATTTGAAAGCAAGGCAGAATTGCAGGAAACTGATTTCAGGAGGTAGATTCGAATCGCCTTTAAAGCACAGGAAAAGCGGCAAAACCTCGACAATGATGCCCTTGGCCAAAAAGGGCGTATGCGTTTTTTCCTGAATATATTCAGGAAAAAACGCATACGCCCTTTTTGGCCAACCAAGCAACCTGGAAAGGCAAATCAGCGCTACAAAGAAGTCTCGCTCCCCATCGGTCAAAAGGACCATGCTGAATAAAGTGTCAAAACCAGAAATGCAGGGCAGGCCATGGAGAAACGGGAGCCTTGCTACGCTGATGGGCGGGATGTAAATTGCCAACAGCCACTCTGGAGAAGTGTACGGTGTGTCCTGAAACACCTAAAAAACGCAGCTTAGAGAGCGTAGGGCACTTCCACTCATGGGCGTATAAATTGGGAAAACTAAAAATCAGCAAGACACAGGCACCCCAAAGTTTAGGGCTGCTCTGCTGACAAGAACCTCCACTTCCTTACACCTTAAATATCCCAGGAAAGAGAAAAATGGATAAAGACGTTGTGGTCCTTATGTACAATGGAATATCACTCAGCCATGAAATCAACGTCATAAGGCTAGTGGCAGCATGATGAGTGGATTTAGGTACGACGATTTTAAGTGAAATAAGTCAAACAGAAAACGACACTTATCATAAGATATCACTTATACAGGGAATGTAAAAACCGCTACACTGGAACTGAATTACAAAACAGAACAGAGTCACACGTTTAGAAAACACACTATGGCTGCTTAACGGGAAAGGTGAGGTGGGGTGATGCGTAAAAGAAGGGTTTCAAATTAGCTCAGATACCGTTCCATAAACCCAATATGTAATCGACAAGACCTACTCCTTGCTCAGTGAACTGGACTCAACACCCCCTATTCAACGCCCAAGAATATATCTGACTAGTAAGAATCTTAAAACCTATGTGTTGATATCCCTCTGTAAGTGAGTCAAGTGGGTGTAAAGCGGCCTAAACACAGCAGTGAAAAGCAGCTAAACCCCATTATAAAAATCAACTACTTTTAAAAACCCGTGAAACAAAGACAGTGAAAGAGAGAGAAATTCTTACAAAATTCGTTCAGGGGCTGTGATGCCACCTGGATTGACCATATCTAGACCCACTGCTGATTGAGACATAAGGGTGAACACTCTTGGGGCTGAGAGGTTTGCTGAGGTTGGGTGAGCAAACGCAGACCCTTTAAAGTAATACTGCGTGGTACCCATCCCATGGGTCCCAAATCTCCAGGTTCAAGGGCATCTTCCTACATCGAAAACATGCATGAGACACCCAGAAGATGGTACACCGTGTGATCGGGAAAGGTTTCTAAAACGCACCTCATTTCTCATGTCCTTGTGCTCGGGTTCGCCATTCCAGCCGCTTTACTAGCAATCTCCCTCCTTGGAGAATCAGCACCTTTCACCTCCTGTTCCGTCCAGGTTGCCATTTGTCCTGAGGATGAACGGGAAGAGGGCCAAACAATGAGAGACTAGCTCTAGGTGTTGGGGCAGGCACAGGTCACTCTATTTTCCCATCAGGAAGAAGAATTAACCAGAGGCTCAGCTTGCCGCCCGGAACCAGAATAGGGCCTGAAGCAATCCTGCGCTTTTGCGACCAGATCCCAAAAAAGCGAGTTGAAAAATGGAGCTCCGGGGCACTGAAATTCACAAACCTGCAGAGTTATAACTGATAACTCTCGTCCACAAATATATTGAGGGAAGGCAACGAGGAGGATTTGAAAGCAAGGCAGATTTGCAGGAAACTGATTTCAGGAGGTAGATTCGAATCGCCTTTAAAGCACAGGAAAAGCGGCAAAAACTCGACAATGATGCCCTTGGCCAAAAAGGGCGTATGCGTTTTTTCCTGAATATATTCAGGAAAAAACGCATACGCCCTTTTTGGCCAACCAAGCAACCTGGAAACGCAAATCAGCGCTACAAAGAAGTCTCGCTCCCCATCGGTCAAAAGGACCATGCTGAATAAAGTGTCAAAACCAGAAATGCAGGGCAGGCCATGGAGAAACGGGAGCCTTGCTACGCTGATGGGCGGGATGTAAATTGCCAACAGCCACTCTGGAGAAGTGTACGGTGTGTCCTGAAACACCTAAAAAACGCAGCTTAGAGAGCGTAGGGCACTTCCACTCATGGGCGTATAAATTGGGAAAACTAAAAATCAGCAAGACACAGGCACCCCAAAGTTTAGGGCTGCTCTGCTGACAAGAACCTCCACTTCCTTACACCTTAAATATCCCAGGAAAGAGAAAAATGGATAAAGACGTTGTGGTCCTTATGTACAATGGAATATCAATCAGCCATGAAATCAACGTCATAAGGCTAGTGGCAGCATGATGAGTGGATTTAGGTACGACGATTTTAAGTGAAATAAGTCAAACAGAAAACGACACTTATCATAAGATATCACTTATAGAGGGAATGTAAAAACCGCTACACTGGAACTGAATTACAAAACAGAACAGAGTCACACGTTTAGAAAACACACTATGGCTGCTTAACGGGAAAGGTGAGGTGGGGTGATGCGTAAAAGAAGGGTTTCAAATTAGCTCAGATACCGTTCCATAAACCCAATATGTAATCGACAAGACCTACTCCTTGCTCAGTGAACTGGACTCAACACCCCCTATTCAACGCCCAAGAATATATCTGACTAGTAAGAATCTTAAAACCTATGTGTTGATATCCCTCTGTAAGTGAGTCAAGTGGGTGTAAAGCGGCCTAAACACAGCAGTGAAAAGCAGCTAAACCCCATTATAAAAATCAACTACTTTTAAAAACCCGTGAAACAAAGACAGTGAAAGAGAGAGAAATTCTTACAAAATTCGTTCAGGGGCTGTGATGCCACCTGGATTGACCATATCTAGACCCACTGCTGATTGAGACATAAGGGTGAACACTCTTGGGGCTGAGAGGTTTGCTGAGGTTGGGTGAGCAAACGCAGACCCTTTAAAGTAATACTGCGTGGTACCCATCCCATGGGTCCCAAATCTCCAGGTTCAAGGGCATCTTCCTACATCGAAAACATGCATGAGACACCCAGAAGATGGTACACCGTGTGATCGGGAAACGTTTCTAAAACGCACCTCATTTCTCATGTCCTTGTGCTCGGGTTCGCCATTCCAGCCGCTTTACTAGCAATCTCCCTCCTTGGAGAATCAGCACCTTTCACCTCCTGTTCCGTCCAGGTTGCCATTTGTCCTGAGGATGAACGGGAAGAGGGCCAAACAATGAGAGACTAGCTCTAGGTGTTGGGGCAGGCACAGGTCACTCTATTTTCCCATCAGGAAGAAGAATTAACCAGAGGCTCAGCTTGCCGCCCGGAACCAGAATAGGGCCTGAAGCAATCCTGCGCTTTTGCGGCCAGCTCCCAAAAAAGCGAGTTGAAAAATGGAGCTCAGGGGCACTGCAATTCACAAACCTGCAGAGTTATAACTGATAACTCTCGTCCACAAATATATTGAGGGAAGGCAACGAAGAGGATTTGAAAGCAAGGCAGAATTGCAGGAAACTGATTTCAGGAGGTAGATTCGAATCGCCTTTAAAGCACAGGAAAAGCGGCAAAACCTCGACAATGATGCCCTTGGCCAAAAAGGGCGTATGCGTTTTTTCCTGAATATATTCAGGAAAAAACGCATACGCCCTTTTTGGCCAACCAAGCAACCTGGAAAGGCAAATCAGCGCTACAAAGAAGTCTCGCTTCCCATCGGTCAAAAGGACCATGCTGAATAAAGTGTCAAAACCAGAAATGCAGGGCAGGCCATGGAGAAACGGGAGCCTTGCTACGCTGATGGGCGGGATGTAAATTGCCAACAGCCACTCTGGAGAAGTGTACAGTGTGTCCTGAAACACCTAAAAAACGCAGCTTAGAGAGCGTAGGGCACTTCCACTCATGGGCGTATAAATTGGGAAAACTAAAAATCAGCAAGACACAGGCACCCCAAAGTTTAGGGCTGCTCTGCTGACAAGAACCTCCACTTCCTTACACCTTAAATATCCCAGGAAAGAGAAAAATGGATAAAGACGTTGTGGTCCTTATGTACAATGGAATATCACTCAGCCATGAAATCAACGTCATAAGGCTAGTGGCAGCATGATGAGTGGATTTAGGTACGACGATTTTAAGTGAAATAAGTCAAACAGAAAACGACACTTATCATAAGATATCACTTATAGAGGGAATGTAAAAACCGCTACACTGGAACTGAATTACAAAACAGAACAGAGTCACACGTTTAGAAAACACACTATGGCTGCTTAACGGGAAAGGTGAGGTGGGGTGATGCGTAAAAGAAGGGTTTCAAATTAGCTCAGATACCGTTCCATAAACCCAATATGTAATAGACAAGACCTACTCCTTGCTCAGTGAACTGGACTCAACACCCCCTATTCAACGCCCAAGAATATATCTGACTAGTAAGAATCTTAAAACCTATGTGTTGATATCCCTCTGTAAGTGAGTCAAGTGGGTGTAAAGCGGCCTAAACACAGCAGTGAAAAGCAGCTAAACCCCATTATAAAAATCAACTACTTTTAAAAACCCGTGAAACAAAGACAGTGAAAGAGAGAGAAATTCTTACAAAATTCGTTCAGGGGCTGTGATGCCACCTGGATTGACCATATCTAGACCCACTGCTGATTGAGACATAAGGGTGAACACTCTTGGGGCTGAGAGGTTTGCTGAGGTTGGGTGAGCAAACGCAGACCCTTTAAAGTAATACTGCGTGGTACCCATCCCATGGGTCCCAAATCTCCAGGTTCAAGGGCATCTTCCTACATCGAAAACATGCATGAGACACCCAGAAGATGGTACACCGTGTGATCGGGAAAGGTTTCTAAAACGCACCTCATTTCTCATGTCCTTGTGCTCGGGTTCGCCATTCCAGCCGCTTTACTAGCAATCTCCCTCCTTGGAGAATCAGCACCTTTAACCTCCTGTTCCGTCCAGGTTGCCATTTGTCCTGAGGATGAACGGGAAGAGGGCCAAACAATGAGAGACTAGCTCTAGGTGTTGGGGCAGGCACAGGTCACTCTATTTTCCCATCAGGAAGAAGAATTAACCAGAGGCTCAGCTTGCCGCCCGGAACCAGAATAGGGCCTGAAGCAATCCTGCGCTTTTGCGGCCAGCTCCCAAAAAAGCGAGTTGAAAAATGGAGCTCAGGGGCACTGCAATTCACAAACCTGCAGAGTTATAACTGATAACTCTCGTCCACAAATATATTGAGGGAAGGCAACGAAGAGGATTTGAAAGCAAGGCAGAATTGCAGGAAACTGATTTCAGGAGGTAGATTCGAATCGCCTTTAAAGCACAGGAAAAGCGGCAAAACCTCGACAATGATGCCCTTGGCCAAAAAGGGCGTATGCGTTTTTTCCTGAATATATTCAGGAAAAAACGCATACGCCCTTTTTGGCCAACCAAGCAACCTGGAAAGGCAAATCAGCGCTACAAAGAAGTCTCGCTTCCCATCGGTCAAAAGGACCATGCTGAATAAAGTGTCAAAACCAGAAATGCAGGGCAGGCCATGGAGAAATGGGAGCCTTGCTACGCTGATGGGCGGGATGTAAATTGCCAACAGCCACTCTGGAGAAGTGTACGGTGTGTCCTGAAACACCTAAAAAACGCAGCTTAGAGAGCGTAGGGCACTTCCACTCATGGGCGTATAAATTGGGAAAACTAAAAATCAGCAAGACACAGGCACCCCAAAGTTTAGGGCTGCTCTGCTGACAAGAACCTCCACTTCCTTACACCTTAAATATCCCAGGAAAGAGAAAAATGGATAAAGACGTTGTGGTCCTTATGTACAATGGAATATCACTCAGCCATGAAATCAACGTCATAAGGCTAGTGGCAGCATGATGAGTGGATTTAGGTACGACGATTTTAAGTGAAATAAGTCAAACAGAAAACGACACTTATCATAAGATATCACTTATAGAGGGAATGTAAAAACCGCTACACTGGAACTGAATTACAAAACAGAACAGAGTCACACGTTTAGAAAACACACTATGGCTGCTTAACGGGAAAGGTGAGGTGGGGTGATGCGTAAAAGAAGGGTTTCAAATTAGCTCAGATACCGTTCCATAAACCCAATATGTAATAGACAAGACCTACTCCTTGCTCAGTGAACTGGACTCAACACCCCCTATTCAACGCCCAAGAATATATCTGACTAGTAAGAATCTTAAAACCTATCTGTTGATATCCCTCTGTAAGTGAGTCAAGTGGGTGTAAAGCGGCCTAAACACAGCAGTGAAAAGCAGCTAAACCCCATTATAAAAATCAACTACTTTTAAAAACCCGTGAAACAAAGACAGTGAAAGAGAGAGAAATTCTTACAAAATTCGTTCAGGGGCTGTGATGCCACCTGGATTGACCATATCTAGACCCACTGCTGATTGAGACATAAGGGTGAACACTCTTGGGGCTGAGAGGTTTGCTGAGGTTGGGTGAGCAAACGCAGACCCTTTAAAGTAATACTGCGTGGTACCCATCCCATGGGTCCCAAATCTCCAGGTTCAAGGGAATCTTCCTACATCGAAAACATGCATGAGACACCCAGAAGATGGTACACCGTGTGATCGGGAAAGGTTTCTAAAACGCACCTCATTTCTCATGTCCTTGTGCTCGGGTTCGCCATTCCAGCCTCTTTACTAGCAATCTCCCTCCTTGGAGAATCAGCACCTTTAACCTCCTGTTCCGTCCAGGTTGCCATTTGTCCTGAGGATGAAGGGGAAGAGGGCCAAACAATGAGAGACTAGCTCTAGGTGTTGGGGCAGGCACAGGTCACTCTATTTTCCCATCAGGAAGAAGAATTAACCAGAGGCTCAGCTTGCCGCCCGGAACCAGAATAGGGCCTGAAGCAATCCTGCGCTTTTGCGACCAGCTCCCAAAAAAGCGAGTTGAAAAAGGGAGCTCAGGGGCACTGCAATTCACAAACCTGCAGAGTTATAACTGATAACTCTCGTCCACAAATATATTGAGGGAAGGCAACGAAGAGGATTTGAAAGCAAGGCAGAATTGCAGGAAACTGATTTCAGGAGGTAGATTCGAATCGCCTTTAAAGCACAGGAAAAGCGGCAAAACCTCGACAATGATGCCCTTGGCCAAAAAGGGCGTATGTGTTTTTTCCTGAATATATTCAGGAAAAAACGTATACGCCCTTTTTGGCCAACCAAGCAACCTGGAAAGGCAAATCAGCGATACAAAGAAGTCTCGCTCCCCATCGGTCAAAAGGACCATGCTGAATAAAGTGTCAAAACCAGAAATGCAGGGCAGGCCATGGAGAAACGGGAGCCTTGCTACGCTGATGGGCGGGATGTAAATTGCCAACAGCCACTCTGGAGAAGTGTACGGTGTGTCCTGAAACACCTAAAAAACGCAGCTTAGAGAGCGTAGGGCACTTCCACTCATGGGCGTATAAATTGGGAAAACTAAAAATCAGCAAGACACAGGCACCCCAAAGTTTAGGGCTGCTCTGCTGACAAGAACCTCCACTTCCTTACACCTTAAATATCCCAGGAAAGAGAAAAATGGATAAAGACGTTGTGGTCCTTATGTACAATGGAATATCAATCAGCCATGAAATCAACGTCATAAGGCAAGTGGCAGCATGATGAGTGGATTTAGGTACGACGATTCTAAGTGAAATAAGTCAAACAGAAAACGACACTTATCATAAGATATCACTTATAGAGGGAATGTAAAAACCGCTACACTGGAACTGAATTACAAAACAGAACAGAGTCACACGTTTAGAAAACACACTATGGCTGCTTAACGGGAAAGGTGAGGTGGGGTGATGCGTAAAAGAAGGGTTTCAAATTAGCTCAGATACCGTTCCATAAACCCAATATGTAATCGACAAGACCTACTCCTTGCTCAGTGAACTTGACTCAACACCCCCTATTCAACGCCCAAGAATATATCTGACTAGTAAGAATCTTAAAACCTATGTGTTGATATCCCTCTGTAAGTGAGTCAAGTGGGTGTAAAGCGGCCTAAACACAGCAGTGAAAAGCAGCTAAACCCCATTATAAAAATCAACTACTTTTAAAAACCCGTGAAACAAAGACAGTGAAAGAGAGAGAAATTCTTACAAAATTCGTTCAGGGGCTGTGATGCCACCTGGATTGACCATATCTAGACCCACTGCTGATTGAGACATAAGGGTGAACACTCTTGGGGCTGAGAGGTTTGCTGAGGTTGGGTGAGCAAACGCAGACCCTTTAAAGTAATACTGCGTGGTACCCATCCCATGGGTCCCAAATCTCCAGGTTCAAGGGCATCTTCCTACATCGAAAACATGCATGAGACACCCAGAAGATGGTACACCGTGTGATCGGGAAAGGTTTCTAAAACGCACCTCATTTCTCATGTCCTTGTGCTCGGGTTCGCCATTCCAGCCGCTTTACTAGCAATCTCCCTCCTTGGAGAATCAGCACCTTTAACCTCCTGTTCCGTCCAGGTTGCCATTTGTCCTGAGGATGAACGGGAAGAGGGCCAAACAATGAGAGACTAGCTCTAGGTGTTGGGGCAGGCACAGGTCACTCTATTTTCCCATCAGGAAGAAGAATTAACCAGAGGCTCAGCTTGCCGCCCGGAACCAGAATAGGGCCTGAAGCAATCCTGCGCTTTTGCGGCCAGCTCCCAAAAAAGCGAGTTGAAAAATGGAGCTCAGGGGCACTGCAATTCACAAACCTGCAGAGTTATAACTGATAACTCTCGTCCACAAATATATTGAGGGAAGGCAACGAAGAGGATTTGAAAGCAAGGCAGAATTGCAGGAAACTGATTTCAGGAGGTAGATTCGAATCGCCTTTAAAGCACAGGAAAAGCGGCAAAACCTCGACAATGATGCCCTTGGCCAAAAAGGGCGTATGCGTTTTTTCCTGAATATATTCAGGAAAAAACGTATACGCCCTTTTTGGCCAACCAAGCAACCTGGAAAGGCAAATCAGCGATACAAAGAAGTCTCGCTCCCCATCGGTCAAAAGGACCATGCTGAATAAAGTGTCAAAACCAGAAATGCAGGGCAGGCCATGGAGAAACGGGAGCCTTGCTACGCTGATGGGCGGGATGTAAATTGCCAACAGCCACTCTGGAGAAGTGTACGGTGTGTCCTGAAACACCTAAAAAACGCAGCTTAGAGAGCGTAGGGCACTTCCACTCATGGGCGTATAAATTGGGAAAACTAAAAATCAGCAAGACACAGGCACCCCAAAGTTTAGGGCTGCTCTGCTGACAAGAACCTCCACTTCCTTACACCTTAAATATCCCAGGAAAGAGAAAAATGGATAAAGACGTTGTGGTCCTTATGTACAATGGAATATCAATCAGCCATGAAATCAACGTCATAAGGCTAGTGGCAGCATGATGAGTGGATTTAGGTACGACGATTCTAAGTGAAATAAGTCAAACAGAAAACGACACTTATCATAAGATATCACTTATAGAGGGAATGTAAAAACCGCTACACTGGAACTGAATTACAAAACAGAACAGAGTCACACGTTTAGAAAACACACTATGGCTGCTTAACGGGAAAGGTGAGGTGGGGTGATGCGTAAAAGAAGGGTTTCAAATTAGCTCAGATACCGTTCCATAAACCCAATATGTAATCGACAAGACCTACTCCTTGCTCAGTGAACTTGACTCAACACCCCCTATTCAACGCCCAAGAATATATCTGACTAGTAAGAATCTTAAAACCTATGTGTTGATATCCCTCTGTAAGTGAGTCAAGTGGGTGTAAAGCGGCCTAAACACAGCAGTGAAAAGCAGCTAAACCCCATTATAAAAATCAACTACTTTTAAAAACCCGTGAAACAAAGACAGTGAAAGAGAGAGAAATTCTTACAAAATTCGTTCAGGGGCTGTGATGCCACCTGGATTGACCATATCTAGACCCACTGCTGATTGAGACATAAGGGTGAACACTCTTGGGGCTGAGAGGTTTGCTGAGGTTGGGTGAGCAAACGCAGACCCTTTAAAGTAATACTGCGTGGTACCCATCCCATGGGTCCCAAATCTCCAGGTTCAAGGGCATCTTCCTACATCGAAAACATGCATGAGACACCCAGAAGGTGGTACACCGTGTGATCGGGAAAGGTTTCTAAAACGCACCTCATTTCTCATGTCCTTGTGCTCGGGTTCGCCATTCCAGCCGCTTTACTAGCAATCTCCCTCCTTGGAGAATCAGCACCTTTCACCTCCTGTTCCGTCCAGGTTGCCATTTGTCCTGAGGATGAACGGGAAGAGGGCCAAACAATGAGAGACTAGCTCTAGGTGTTGGGGCAGGCACAGGTCACTCTATTTTCCCATCAGGAAGAAGAATTAACCAGAGGCTCAGCTTGCCGCCCGGAACCAGAATAGGGCCTGAAGCAATCCTGCTCTTTTGCGGCCAGCTCCCAAAAAAGCGAGTTGAAAAATGGAGCTCAGGGGCACTGCAATTCACAAACCTGCAGAGTTATAACTGATAACTCTCGTCCACAAATATATTGAGGGAAGGCAACGAAGAGGATTTGAAAGCAAGGCAGAATTGCAGGAAACTGATTTCAGGAGGTAGATTCGAATCGCCTTTAAAGCACAGGAAAAGCGGCAAAACCTCGACAATGATGCCCTTGGCCAAAAAGGGCGTATGCGTTTTTTCCTGAATATATTCAGGAAAAAACGCATACGCCCTTTTTGGCCAACCAAGCAACCTGGAAAGGCAAATCACCGCTACAAAGAAGTCTCGCTCCCCATCGGTCAAAAGGACCATGCTGAAAAAAGTGTCAAAACCAGAAATGCAGGGCAGGCCATGGAGAAACGGGAGCCTTGCTACGCTGATGGGCGGGATGTAAATTGCCAACAGCCACTCTGGAGAAGTGTACGGTGTGTCCTGAAACACCTAAAAAACGCAGCTTAGAGAGCGAAGGGCACTTCCACTCATGGGCGTATAAATTGGGAAAACTAAAAATCAGCAAGACACAGGCACCCCAAAGTTTAGGGCTGCTCTGCTGACAAGAACCTCCACTTCGTTACTCCTTAAATATCCCAGGAAAGAGAAAAACGGATAAAGACGTGGTGGTCCTTATGCACAATGGAATATCACTCAGCCATGAAATCAACGTCATAAGGCTAGTGGCAGCATGATGAGTGGATTTAGGTACGACGATTCTAAGTGAAATAAGTCAAACAGAAAACGACACTTATCATAAGATATCACTTATAGAGGGAATGTAAAAATCGCTACACTGGAACTGAATTACAAAACAGAACAGAGTCACACGTTTAGAAAACACACTATGGCTGCTTAACGGGAAAGGGGAGGTGGGGTGATGCGTAAAAGAAGGGTTTCAAATTAGTTCATATACCGTTCCATAAACCCAATATGTAATAGACAAGACCTACTCCTTGCTCAGTGAACTTGACTCAACACCCCCTATTCAACGCCCAAGAATATATCTGACTAGTAAGAATCTTAAAACCTATGTGTTGATATCCCTCTGTAAGTGAGTCAAGTGGGTGTAAAGCGGCCTAAACACAGCAGTGAAAAGCAGCTAAACCCCATTATAAAAATCAACTACTTTTAAAAACCCGTGAAACAAAGACAGTGAAAGAGAGAGAAATTCTTACAAAATTCGTTCAGGGGCTGTGATGCCACCTGGATTGACCATATCTAGACCCACTGCTGATTGAGACATAAGGGTGAACACTCTTGGGGCTGAGAGGTTTGGTGAGGTTGGGTGAGCAAACGCAGACCCTTTAAAGTAATACTGCGTGGTACCCATCCCATGGGTCCCAAATCTCCAGGTTCAAGGGCATCTTCCTACATCGAAAACATGCATGAGACACCCAGAAGATGGTACACCGTGTGATCAGCAAAGGTTTCTAAAACGCACCTCATTTCTCATGTCCTTGTGCTCAGGTTCGCCATTCCAGCCGCTTTACTAGCAATCTCCCTCCTTGGAGAATCAGCACCTTTCACCTCCTGTTCCGTCCAGGTTGCCATTTGTCCTGAGGATGAGCGGGAAGAGGGCCAAACAATGAGAGACTAGCTCTAGGTGTTGGGGCAGGCACAGGTCACTCTATTTTCCCATCAGGAAGAAGAATTAACCAGAGGCTCAGCTTGCCGCCCGGAACCAGAATAGGGCCTGAAGCAATCCTGCGCTTTTGCGGCCAGCTCCCAAAAAAGCGAGTTGAAAAATGGAGCTCAGGGGCACTGCAATTCACAAACCTGCAGAGTTATAACTGATAACTCTCGTCCACAAATATATTGAGGGAAGGCAACGAAGAGGATTTGAAAGCAAGGCAGAATTGCAGGAAACTGATTTCAGGAGGTAGATTCGAATCACCTTTAAAGCACAGGAAAAGCGGCAAAACCTCGACAATGATGCCCTTGGCCAAAAAGGGCGTATGCGTTTTTTCCTGAATATATTCAGGAAAAAACGCATACGCCCTTTTTGGCCAACCAAGCAACCTGGAAAGGCAAATCAGCGCTACAAAGAAGTCTCGCTTCCCATCGGTCAAAAGGACCATGCTGAATAAAGTGTCAAAACCAGAAATGCAGGGCAGGCCATGGAGAAATGGGAGCCTTGCTACGCTGATGGGCGGGATGTAAATTGCCAACAGCCACTCTGGAGAAGTGTACGGTGTGTCCTGAAACACCTAAAAAACGCAGCTTAGAGAGCGTAGGGCACTTCCACTCATGGGCGTATAAATTGGGAAAACTAAAAATCAGCAAGACACAGGCACCCCAAAGTTTAGGGCTGCTCTGCTGACAAGAACCTCCACTTCCTTACACCTTAAATATCCCAGGAAAGAGAAAAATGGATAAAGACGTTGTGGTCCTTATGTACAATGGAATATCACTCAGCCATGAAATCAACGTCATAAGGCTAGTGGCAGCATGATGAGTGGATTTAGGTACGACGATTTTAAGTGAAATAAGTCAAACAGAAAACGACACTTATCATAAGATATCACTTATAGAGGGAAAGTAAAAACCGCTACACTGGAACTGAATTACAAAACAGAACAGAGTCACACGTTTAGAAAACACACTATGGCTGCTTAACGGGAAAGGTGAGGTGGGGTGATGCGTAAAAGAAGGGTTTCAAATTAGCTCAGATACCGTTCCATAAACCCAATATGTAATAGACAAGACCTACTCCTTGCTCAGTGAACTTGACTCAACACCCCCTATTCAACGCCCAAGAATATATCTGACTAGTAAGAATCTTAAAACCTATGTGTTGATATCCCTCTGTAAGTGAGTCAAGTGGGTGTAAAGCGGCCTAAACACAGCAGTGAAAAGCAGCTAAACCCCATTATAAAAATCAACTACTTTTAAAAACCCGTGAAACAAAGACAGTGAAAGAGAGAGAAATTCTTACAAAATTCGTTCAGGGGCTGTGATGCCACCTGGATTGACCATATCTAGACCCACTGCTGATTGAGACATAAGGGTGAACACTCTTGGGGCTGAGAGGTTTGGTGAGGTTGGGTGAGCAAACGCAGACCCTTTAAAGTAATACTGCGTGGTACCCATCCCATGGGTCCCAAATCTCCAGGTTCAAGGGCATCTTCCTACATCGAAAACATGCATGAGACACCCAGAAGATGGTACACCGTGTGATCGGGAAAGGTTTCTAAAACGCACCTCATTTCTCATGTCCTTGTGCTCGGGTTCGCCATTCCAGCCGCTTTACTAGCAATCTCCCTCCTTGGAGAATCAGCACCTTTAACCTCCTGTTCCGTCCAGGTTGCCATTTGTCCTGAGGATGAACGGGAAGAGGGCCAAACAATGAGAGACTAGCTCTAGGTGTTGGGGCAGGCACAGGTCACTCTATTTTCCCATCAGGAAGAAGAATTAACCAGAGGCTCAGCTTGCCGCCCGGAACCAGAATAGGGCCTGAAGCAATCCTGCGCTTTTGCGGCCAGCTCCCAAAAAAGCGAGTTGAAAAATGGAGCTCAGGGGCACTGCAATTCACAAACCTGCAGAGTTATAACTGATAACTCTCGTCCACAAATATATTGAGGGAAGGCAACGAAGAGGATTTGAAAGCAAGGCAGAATTGCAGGAAACTGATTTCAGGAGGTAGATTCGAATCGCCTTTAAAGCACAGGAAAAGCGGCAAAACCTCGACAATGATGCCCTTGGCCAAAAAGGGCGTATGCGTTTTTTCCTGAATATATTCAGGAAAAAACGCATACGCCCTTTTTGGCCAACCAAGCAACCTGGAAAGGCAAATCACCGCTACAAAGAAGTCTCGCTCCCCATCGGTCAAAAGGACCATGCTGAAAAAAGTGTCAAAACCAGAAATGCAGGGCAGGCCATGGAGAAACGGGAGCCTTGCTACGCTGATGGGCGGGATGTAAATTGCCAACAGCCACTCTGGAGAAGTGTACGGTGTGTCCTGAAACACCTAAAAAACGCAGCTTAGAGAGCGAAGGGCACTTCCACTCATGGGCGTATAAATTCGGAAAACTAAAAATCAGCAAGACACAGGCACCCCAAAGTTTAGGGCTGCTCTGCTGACAAGAACCTCCACTTCGTTACTCCTTAAATATCCCAGGAAAGAGAAAAACGGATAAAGACGTGGTGGTCCTTATGCACAATGGAATATCACTCAGCCATGAAATCAACGTCATAAGGCTAGTGGCAGCATGATGAGTGGATTTAGGTACGACGATTCTAAGTGAAATAAGTCAAACAGAAAACGACACTTATCATAAGATATCACTTATAGAGGGAATGTAAAAACCGCTACACTGGAACTGAATTACAAAACAGAACAGAGTCACACGTTTAGAAAACACACTATGGCTGCTTAACGGGAAAGGGGAGGTGGGGTGATGCGTAAAAGAAGGGTTTCAAATTAGTTCAGATACCGTTCCATAAACCCAATATGTAATAGACAAGACCTACTCCTTGCTCAGTGAACTTGACTCAACACCCCCTATTCAACGCCCAAGAATATATCTGACTAGTAAGAATCTTAAAACCTATGTGTTGATATCCCTCTGTAAGTGAGTCAAGTGGGTGTAAAGCGGCCTAAACACAGCAGTGAAAAGCAGCTAAACCCCATTATAAAAATCAACTACTTTTAAAAACCCGTGAAACAAAGACAGTGAAAGAGAGAGAAATTCTTACAAAATTCGTTCAGGGGCTGTGATGCCACCTGGATTGACCATATCTAGACCCACTGCTGATTGAGACATAAGGGTGAACACTCTTGGGGCTGAGAGGTTTGGTGAGGTTGGGTGAGCAAACGCAGACCCTTTAAAGTAATACTGCGTGGTACCCATCCCATGGGTCCCAAATCTCCAGGTTCAAGGGCATCTTCCTACATCGAAAACATGCATGAGACACCCAGAAGATGGTACACCGTGTGATCAGCAAAGGTTTCTAAAACGCACCTCATTTCTCATGTCCTTGTGCTCAGGTTCGCCATTCCAGCCGCTTTACTAGCAATCTCCCTCCTTGGAGAATCAGCACCTTTCACCTCCTGTTCCGTCCAGGTTGCCATTTGTCCTGAGGATGAACGGGAAGAGGGCCAAACAATGAGAGACTAGCTCTAGGTGTTGGGGCAGGCACAGGTCACTCTATTTTCCCATCAGGAAGAAGAATTAACCAGAGGCTCAGCTTGCCGCCCGGAACCAGAATAGGGCCTGAAGCAATCCTGCGCTTTTGCGGCCAGCTCCCAAAAAAGCGAGTTGAAAAATGGAGCTCAGGGGCACTGCAATTCACAAACCTGCAGAGTTATAACTGATAACTCTCGTCCACAAATATATTGAGGGAAGGCAACGAAGAGGATTTGAAAGCAAGGCAGAATTGCAGGAAACTGATTTCAGGAGGTAGATTCGAATCACCTTTAAAGCACAGGAAAAGCGGCAAAACCTCGACAATGATGCCCTTGGCCAAAAAGGGCGTATGCGTTTTTTCCTGAATATATTCAGGAAAAAACGCATACGCCCTTTTTGGCCAACCAAGCAACCTGGAAAGGCAAATCAGCGCTACAAAGAAGTCTCGCTTCCCATCGGTCAAAAGGACCATGCTGAATAAAGTGTCAAAACCAGAAATGCAGGGCAGGCCATGGAGAAATGGGAGCCTTGCTACGCTGATGGGCGGGATGTAAATTGCCAACAGCCACTCTGGAGAAGTGTACGGTGTGTCCTGAAACACCTAAAAAACGCAGCTTAGAGAGCGTAGGGCACTTCCACTCATGGGCGTATAAATTGGGAAAACTAAAAATCAGCAAGACACAGGCACCCCAAAGTTTAGGGCTGCTCTGCTGACAAGAACCTCCACTTCCTTACACCTTAAATATCCCAGGAAAGAGAAAAATGGATAAAGACGTTGTGGTCCTTATGTACAATGGAATATCAATCAGCCATGAAATCAACGTCATAAGGCTAGTGGCAGCATGATGAGTGGATTTAGGTACGACGATTTTAAGTGAAATAAGTCAAACAGAAAACGACACTTATCATAAGATATCACTTATAGAGGGAAAGTAAAAACCGCTACACTGGAACTGAATTACAAAACAGAACAGAGTCACACGTTTAGAAAACACACTATGGCTGCTTAACGGGAAAGGTGAGGTGGGGTGATGCGTAAAAGAAGGGTTTCAAATTAGCTCAGATACCGTTCCATAAACCCAATATGTAATAGACAAGACCTACTCCTTGCTCAGTGAACTTGACTCAACACCCCCTATTCAACGCCCAAGAATATATCTGACTAGTAAGAATCTTAAAACCTATGTGTTGATATCCCTCTGTAAGTGAGTCAAGTGGGTGTAAAGCGGCCTAAACACAGCAGTGAAAAGCAGCTAAACCCCATTATAAAAATCAACTACTTTTAAAAACCCGTGAAACAAAGACAGTGAAAGAGAGAGAAATTCTTACAAAATTCGTTCAGGGGCTGTGATGCCACCTGGATTGACCATATCTAGACCCACTGCTGATTGAGACATAAGGGTGAACACTCTTGGGGCTGAGAGGTTTGGTGAGGTTGGGTGAGCAAACGCAGACCCTTTAAAGTAATACTGCGTGGTACCCATCCCATGGGTCCCAAATCTCCAGGTTCAAGGGCATCTTCCTACATCGAAAACATGCATGAGACACCCAGAAGATGGTACACCGTGTGATCGGGAAAGGTTTCTAAAACGCACCTCATTTCTCATGTCCTTGTGCTCGGGTTCGCCATTCCAGCCGCTTTACTAGCAATCTCCCTCCTTGGAGAATCAGCACCTTTAACCTCCTGTTCCGTCCAGGTTGCCATTTGTCCTGAGGATGAACGGGAAGAGGGCCAAACAATGAGAGACTAGCTCTAGGTGTTGGGGCAGGCACAGGTCACTCTATTTTCCCATCAGGAAGAAGAATTAACCAGAGGCTCAGCTTGCCGCCCGGAACCAGAATAGGGCCTGAAGCAATCCTGCGCTTTTGCGGCCAGCTCCCAAAAAAGCGAGTTGAAAAATGGAGCTCAGGGGCACTGCAATTCACAAACCTGCAGAGTTATAACTGATAACTCTCGTCCACAAATATATTGAGGGAAGGCAACGAAGAGGATTTGAAAGCAAGGCAGAATTGCAGGAAACTGATTTCAGGAGGTAGATTCGAATCGCCTTTAAAGCACAGGAAAAGCGGCAAAACCTCGACAATGATGCCCTTGGCCAAAAAGGGCGTATGCGTTTTTTCCTGAATATATTCAGGAAAAAACGCATACGCCCTTTTTGGCCAACCAAGCAACCTGGAAAGGCAAATCACCGCTACAAAGAAGTCTCGCTCCCCATCGGTCAAAAGGACCATGCTGAAAAAAGTGTCAAAACCAGAAATGCAGGGCAGGCCATGGAGAAACGGGAGCCTTGCTACGCTGATGGGCGGGATGTAAATTGCCAACAGCCACTCTGGAGAAGTGTACGGTGTGTCCTGAAACACCTAAAAAACGCAGCTTAGAGAGCGAAGGGCACTTCCACTCATGGGCGTATAAATTCGGAAAACTAAAAATCAGCAAGACACAGGCACCCCAAAGTTTAGGGCTGCTCTGCTGACAAGAACCTCCACTTCGTTACTCCTTAAATATCCCAGGAAAGAGAAAAACGGATAAAGACGTGGTGGTCCTTATGCACAATGGAATATCACTCAGCCATGAAATCAACGTCATAAGGCTAGTGGCAGCATGATGAGTGGATTTAGGTACGACGATTCTAAGTGAAATAAGTCAAACAGAAAACGACACTTATCATAAGATATCACTTATAGAGGGAATGTAAAAACCGCTACACTGGAACTGAATTACAAAACAGAACAGAGTCACACGTTTAGAAAACACACTATGGCTGCTTAACGGGAAAGGGGAGGTGGGGTGATGCGTAAAAGAAGGGTTTCAAATTAGTTCAGATACCGTTCCATAAACCCAATATGTAATAGACAAGACCTACTCCTTGCTCAGTGAACTTGACTCAACACCCCCTATTCAACGCCCAAGAATATATCTGACTAGTAAGAATCTTAAAACCTATGTGTTGATATCCCTCTGTAAGTGAGTCAAGTGGGTGTAAAGCGGCCTAAACACAGCAGTGAAAAGCAGCTAAACCCCATTATAAAAATCAACTACTTTTAAAAACCCGTGAAACAAAGACAGTGAAAGAGAGAGAAATTCTTACAAAATTCGTTCAGGGGCTGTGATGCCACCTGGATTGACCATATCTAGACCCACTGCTGATTGAGACATAAGGGTGAACACTCTTGGGGCTGAGAGGTTTGGTGAGGTTGGGTGAGCAAACGCAGACCCTTTAAAGTAATACTGCGTGGTACCCATCCCATGGGTCCCAAATCTCCAGGTTCAAGGGCATCTTCCTACATCGAAAACATGCATGAGACACCCAGAAGATGGTACACCGTGTGATCAGCAAAGGTTTCTAAAACGCACCTCATTTCTCATGTCCTTGTGCTCAGGTTCGCCATTCCAGCCGCTTTACTAGCAATCTCCCTCCTTGGAGAATCAGCACCTTTCACCTCCTGTTCCGTCCAGGTTGCCATTTGTCCTGAGGATGAACGGGAAGAGGGCCAAACAATGAGAGACTAGCTCTAGGTGTTGGGGCAGGCACAGGTCACTCTATTTTCCCATCAGGAAGAAGAATTAACCAGAGGCTCAGCTTGCCGCCCGGAACCAGAATAGGGCCTGAAGCAATCCTGCGCTTTTGCGGCCAGCTCCCAAAAAAGCGAGTTGAAAAATGGAGCTCAGGGGCACTGCAATTCACAAACCTGCAGAGTTATAACTGATAACTCTCGTCCACAAATATATTGAGGGAAGGCAACGAAGAGGATTTGAAAGCAAGGCAGAATTGCAGGAAACTGATTTCAGGAGGTAGATTCGAATCGCCTTTAAAGCACAGGAAAAGCGGCAAAACCTCGACAATGATGCCCTTGGCCAAAAAGGGCGTATGCGTTTTTTCCTGAATATATTCAGGAAAAAACGCATACGCCCTTTTTGGCCAACCAAGCAACCTGGAAAGGCAAATCAGCGCTACAAAGAAGTCTCGCTTCCCATCGGTCAAAAGGACCATGCTGAATAAAGTGTCAAAAC
Organism: Eschrichtius robustus; assembly: GCF_028021215.1. Classification (NCBI taxonomy): domain Eukaryota; kingdom Metazoa; phylum Chordata; class Mammalia; order Artiodactyla; family Eschrichtiidae; genus Eschrichtius; species Eschrichtius robustus. The sequence goes on along the minus strand of NC_090824.1, from coordinate 111,466,218 downwards.
CAGAAATGCAGGGCAGGCCATGGAGAAATGGGAGCCTTGCTACGCTGATGGGCGGGATGTAAATTGCCAACAGCCACTCTGGAGAAGTGTACGGTGTGTCCTGAAACACCTAAAAAACGCAGCTTAGAGAGCGTAGGGCACTTCCACTCATGGGCGTATAAATTGGGAAAACTAAAAATCAGCAAGACACAGGCACCCCAAAGTTTAGGGCTGCTCTGCTGACAAGAACCTCCACTTCCTTACACCTTAAATATCCCAGGAAAGAGAAAAATGGATAAAGACGTTGTGGTCCTTATGTACAATGGAATATCACTCAGCCATGAAATCAACGTCATAAGGCTAGTGGCAGCATGATGAGTGGATTTAGGTACGACGATTTTAAGTGAAATAAGTCAAACAGAAAACGACACTTATCATAAGATATCACTTATAGAGGGAATGTAAAAACCGCTACACTGGAACTGAATTACAAAACAGAACAGAGTCACACGTTTAGAAAACACACTATGGCTGCTTAACGGGAAAGGTGAGGTGGGGTGATGCGTAAAAGAAGGGTTTCAAATTAGCTCAGATACCGTTCCATAAACCCAATATGTAATAGACAAGACCTACTCCTTGCTCAGTGAACTGGACTCAACACCCCCTATTCAACGCCCAAGAATATATCTGACTAGTAAGAATCTTAAAACCTATGTGTTGATATCCCTCTGTAAGTGAGTCAAGTGGGTGTAAAGCGGCCTAAACACAGCAGTGAAAAGCAGCTAAACCCCATTATAAAAATCAACTACTTTTAAAAACCCGTGAAACAAAGACAGTGAAAGAGAGAGAAATTCTTACAAAATTCGTTCAGGGGCTGTGATGCCACCTGGATTGACCATATCTAGACCCACTGCTGATTGAGACATAAGGGTGAACACTCTTGGGGCTGAGAGGTTTGCTGAGGTTGGGTGAGCAAACGCAGACCCTTTAAAGTAATACTGCGTGGTACCCATCCCATGGGTCCCAAATCTCCAGGTTCAAGGGCATCTTCCTACATCGAAAACATGCATGAGACACCCAGAAGATGGTACACCTTGTGATCGGGAAAGGTTTCTAAAACGCACCTCATTTCTCATGTCCTTGTGCTCGGGTTCGCCATTCCAGCCGCTTTACTAGCAATCTCCCTCCTTGGAGAATCAGCACCTTTCACCTCCTGTTCCGTCCAGGTTGCCATTTGTCCTGAGGATGAACGGGAAGAGGGCCAAACAATGAGAGACTAGCTCTAGGTGTTGGGGCAGGCACAGGTCACTCTATTTTCCCATCAGGAAGAAGAATTAACCAGAGGCTCAGCTTGCCGCCCGGAACCAGAATAGGGCCTGAAGCAATCCTGCGCTTTTGCGGCCAGCTCCCAAAAAAGCGAGTTGAAAAATGGAGCTCAGGGGCACTGCAATTCACAAACCTGCAGAGTTATAACTGATAACTCTCGTCCACAAATATATTGAGGGAAGGCAACGAAGAGGATTTGAAAGCAAGGCAGAATTGCAGGAAACTGATTTCAGGAGGTAGATTCGAATCGCCTTTAAAGCACAGGAAAAGCGGCAAAACGTCGACAATGATGCCCTTGGCCAAAAAGGGCGTATACGTTTTTTCCTGAATATATTCAGGAAAAAACGTATACGCCCTTTTTGGCCAACCAAGCAACCTGGAAAGGCAAATCAGCGATACAAAGAAGTCTCGCTCCCCATCGGTCAAAAGGACCATGCTGAATAAAGTGTCAAAACCAGAAATGCAGGGCAGGCCATGGAGAAACGGGAGCCTTGCTACGCTGATGGGCGGGATGTAAATTGCCAACAGCCACTCTGGAGAAGTGTACGGTGTGTCCTGAAACACCTAAAAAACGCAGCTTAGAGAGCGTAGGGCACTTCCACTCATGGGCGTATAAATTGGGAAAACTAAAAATCAGCAAGACACAGGCACCCCAAAGTTTAGGGCTGCTCTGCTGACAAGAACCTCCACTTCCTTACATCTTAAATATCCCAGGAAAGAGAAAAATGGATAAAGACGTTGTGGTCCTTATGTACAATGGAATATCACTCAGCCATGAAATCAACGTCATAAGGCTAGTGGCAGCATGATGAGTGGATTTAGGTACGACGATTCTAAGTGAAATAAGTCAAACAGAAAACGACACTTATCATAAGATATCACTTATAGAGGGAATGTAAAAACCGCTACACTGGAACTGAATTACAAAACAGAACAGAGTCACACGTTTAGAAAACACACTATGGCTGCTTAACGGGAAAGGTGAGGTGGGGTGATGCGTAAAAGAAGGGTTTCAAATTAGCTCAGATACCGTTCCATAAACCCAATATGTAATCGACAAGACCTACTCCTTGCTCAGTGAACTTGACTCAACACCCCCTATTCAACGCCCAAGAATATATCTGACTAGTAAGAATCTTAAAACCTATGTGTTGATATCCCTCTGTAAGTGAGTCAAGTGGGTGTAAAGCGGCCTAAACACAGCAGTGAAAAGCAGCTAAAACCCATTATAAAAATCAACTACTTTTAAAAACCTGTGAAACATAGACAGTGAAAGAGAGAGAAATTCTTACAAAATTCGTTCAGGGGCTGTGATGCCACCTGGATTGACCATATCTAGACCCACTGCTGATTGAGACATAAGGGTGAACACTCTTGGGGCTGAGAGGTTTGCTGAGGTTGGGTGAGCAAACGCAGACCCTTTAAAGTAATACTGCGTGGAACCCATCCCATGGGTCCCAAATCTCCAGGTTCAAGGGCATCTTCCTACATAGAAAACATGCATGAGACACCCAGAAGATGGTACACCGTGTGATCGGGAAAGGTTTCTAAAACGCACCTCATTTCTCATGTCCTTGTGCTCGGGTTCGCCATTCCAGCCGCTTTACTAGCAATCTCCCTCCTTGGAGAATCAGCACCTTTAACCTCCTGTTCCGTCCAGGTTGCCATTTGTCCTGAGGATGAACGGGAAGAGGGCCAAACAATGAGAGACTAGCTCTAGGTGTTGGGGCAGGCACAGGTCACTCTATTTTCCCATCAGGAAGAAGAATTAACCAGAGGCTCAGCTTGCCGCCCGGAACCAGAATAGGGCCTTAAGCAATCCTGCGCTTTAGCGACCAGCTCCCAAAAAAGCGAGTTGAAAAATGGAGCTCAGGGGCACTGCAATTCACAAACCTGCAGAGTTATAACTGATAACTCTCGTCCACAAATATATTGAGGGAAGGCAACGAAGAGGATTTGAAAGCAAGGCAGAATTGCAGGAAACTGATTTCAGGAGGTAGATTCGAATCGCATTTAAAGCACAGGAAAAGCGGCAAAACCTCGACAATGATGCCCTTGGCCAAAAAGGGCGTATGAGTTTTTTCCTGAATATATTCAGGAAAAAACGCATACGCCCTTTTTGGCCAACCAAGCAACCTGGAAAGGCAAATCAGCGCTATAAAGAAGTCTCGCTCCCCATCGGTCAAAAGGACCATGCTGAATAAAGTGTCAAAACCAGAAATGCAGGGCAGGCCATGGAGAAACGGGAGCCTTGCTACGCTGATGGGCGGGATGTAAATTGCCAACAGCCACTCTGGAGAAGTGTACGGTGTGTCCTGAAACACCTAAAAAACGCAGCTTAGAGAGCGTAGGGCACTTCCACTCATGGGCGTATAAATTGGGAAAACTAAAAATCAGCAAGACACAGGCACCCCAAAGTTTAGGGCTGCTCTGCTGACAAGAACCTCCACTTCCTTACACCTTAAATATCCCAGGAAAGAGAAAAATGGATAAAGACGTTGTGGTCCTTATGTACAATGGAATATCAATCAGCCATGAAATCAACGTCATAAGGCTAGTGGCAGCATGATGAGTGGATTTAGGTACGACGATTCTAAGTGAAATAAGTCAAACAGAAAACGACACTTATCATAAGATATCACTTATAGAGGGAATGTAAAAACCGCTACACTGGAACTGAATTACAAAACAGAACAGAGTCACACGTTTAGAAAACACACTATGGCTGCTTAACGGGAAAGGTGAGGTGGGGTGATGCGTAAAAGAAGGGTTTCAAATTAGCTCAGATACCGTTCCATAAACCCAATATGTAATAGACAAGACCTACTCCTTGCTCAGTGAACTGGACTCAACACCCCCTATTCAACGCCCAAGAATATATCTGACTAGTAAGAATCTTAAAACCTATGTGTTGATATCCCTCTGTAAGTGAGTCAAGTGGGTGTAAAGCGGCCTAAACACAGCAGTGAAAAGCAGCTAAACCCCATTATAAAAATCAACTACTTTTAAAAACCCGTGAAACAAAGACAGTGAAAGAGAGAGAAATTCTTACAAAATTCGTTCAGGGGCTGTGATGCCACCTGGATTGACCATATCTAGACCCACTGCTGATTGAGACATAAGGGTGAACACTCTTGGGGCTCAGAGGTTTGGTGAGGTTGGGTGAGCAAACGCAGACCCTTTAAAGTAATACTGCGTGGTACCCATCCCATGGGTCCCAAATCTCCAGGTTCAAGGGCATCTTCCTACATCGAAAACATGCATGAGACACCCAGAAGATGGTACACCGTGTGATCGGGAAAGGTTTCTAAAACGCACCTCATTTCTCATGTCCTTGTGCTCGGGTTCGCCATTCCAGCCGCTTTACTAGCAATCTCCCTCCTTGGAGAATCAGCACCTTTAACCTCCTGTTCCGTCCAGGTTGCCATTTGTCCTGAGGATGAACGGGAAGAGGGCCAAACAATGACAGACTAGCTCTAGGTGTTGGGGCAGGCACAGGTCACTCTATTTTCCCATCAGGAAGAAGAATTAACCAGAGGCTCAGCTTGCCGCCCGGAACCAGAATAGGGCCTGAAGCAATCCTGCGCTTTTGCGGCCAGCTCCCAAAAAAGCGAGTTGAAAAATGGAGCTCAGGGGCACTGCAATTCACAAACCTGCAGAGTTATAACTGATAACTCTCGTCCACAAATATATTGAGGGAAGGCAACGAAGAGGATTTGAAAGCAAGGCAGAATTGCAGGAAACTGATTTCAGGAGGTAGATTCGAATCGCCTTTAAAGCACAGGAAAAGCGGCAAAACCTCGACAATGATGCCCTTGGCCAAAAAGGGCGTATGCGTTTTTTCCTGAATATATTCAGGAAAAAACGCATACGCCCTTTTTGGCCAACCAAGCAACCTGGAAAGGCAAATCAGCGCTACAAAGAAGTCTCGCTTCCCATCGGTCAAAAGGACCATGCTGAATAAAGTGTCAAAACCAGAAATGCAGGGCAGGCCATGGAGAAACGGGAGCCTTGCTACGCTGATGGGCGGGATGTAAATTGCCAACAGCCACTCTGGAGAAGTGTACGGTGTGTCCTGAAACACCTAAAAAACGCAGCTTAGAGAGCGTAGGGCACTTCCACTCATGGGCGTATAAATTGGGAAAACTAAAAATCAGCAAGACACAGGCACCCCAAAGTTTAGGGCTGCTCTGCTGACAAGAACCTCCACTTCCTTACACCTTAAATATCCCAGGAAAGAGAAAAATGGATAAAGACGTTGTGGTCCTTATGTACAATGGAATATCACTCAGCCATGAAATCAACGTCATAAGGCTAGTGGCAGCATGATGAGTGGATTTAGGTACGACGATTTTAAGTGAAATAAGTCAAACAGAAAACGACACTTATCATAAGATATCACTTATAGAGGGAATGTAAAAACCGCTACACTGGAACTGAATTACAAAACAGAACAGAGTCACACGTTTAGAAAACACACTATGGCTGCTTAACGGGAAAGGTGAGGTGGGGTGATGCGTAAAAGAAGGGTTTCAAATTAGCTCCGATACCGTTCCATAAACCCAATATGTAATAGACAAGACCTACTCCTTGCTCAGTGAACTGGACTCAACACCCCCTATTCAACGCCCAAGAATATATCTGACTAGTAAGAATCTTAAAACCTATGTGTTGATATCCCTCTGTAAGTGAGTCAAGTGGGTGTAAAGCGGGCTAAACACAGCAGTGAAAAGCAGCTAAACCCCATTATAAAAATCAACTACTTTTAAAAACCCGTGAAACAAAGACAGTGAAAGAGAGAGAAATTCTTACAAAATTCGTTCAGGGGCTGTGATGCCACCTGGATTGACCATATCAAGACCCACTGCTGATTGAGACATAAGGGTGAACACTCTTGGGGCTGAGAGGTTTGCTGAGGTTGGGTGAGCAAACGCAGACCCTTTAAAGTAATACTGCGTGGAACCCATCCCATGGGTCCCAAATCTCCAGGTTCAAGGGCATCTTCCTACATAGAAAACATGCATGAGACACCCAGAAGATGGTACACCGTGTGATCGGGAAAGGTTTCTAAAACGCACCTCATTTCTCATGTCCTTGTGCTCGGGTTCGCCATTCCAGCCGCTTTACTAGCAATCTCCCTCCTTGGAGAATCAGCACCTTTAACCTCCTGTTCCGTCCAGGTTGCCATTTGTCCTGAGGATGAACGGGAAGAGGGCCAAACAATGAGAGACTAGCTCTAGGTGTTGGGGCAGGCACAGGTCACTCTATTTTCCCATCAGGAAGAAGAATTAACCAGAGGCTCAGCTTGCCGCCCGGAACCAGAATAGGGCCTTAAGCAATCCTGCGCTTTTGCGACCAGCTCCCAAAAAAGCGAGTTGAAAAATGGAGCTCAGGGGCACTGCAATTCACAAACCTGCAGAGTTATAACTGATAACTCTCGTCCACAAATATATTGAGGGAAGGCAACGAAGAGGATTTGAAAGCAAGGCAGAATTGCAGGAAACTGATTTCAGGAGGTAGATTCGAATCGCCTTTAAAGCACAGGAAAAGCGGCAAAACCTCGACAATGATGCCCTTGGCCAAAAAGGGCGTATGCGTTTTTTCCTGAATATATTCAGGAAAAAACGCATACGCCCTTTTTGGCCAACCAAGCAACCTGGAAAGGCAAATCAGCGCTACAAAGAAGTCTCGCTCCCCATCGGTCAAAAGGACCATGCTGAATAAAGTGTCAAAACCAGAAATGCAGGGCAGGCCATGGAGAAACGGGAGCCTTGCTACGCTGATGGGCGGGATGTAAATTGCCAACAGCCACTCTGGAGAAGTGTACGGTGTGTCCTGAAACACCTAAAAAACGCAGCTTAGAGAGCGTAGGGCACTTCCACTCATGGGCGTATAAATTGGGAAAACTAAAAATCAGCAAGACACAGGCACCCCAAAGTTTAGGGCTGCTCTGCTGACAAGAACCTCCACTTCCTTACACCTTAAATATCCCAGGAAAGAGAAAAATGGATAAAGACGTTGTGGTCCTTATGTACAATGGAATATCACTCAGCCATGAAATCAACGTCATAAGGCTAGTGGCAGCATGATGAGTGGATTTAGGTACGACGATTCTAAGTGAAATAAGTCAAACAGAAAACGACACTTATCATAAGATATCACTTATAGAGGGAATGTAAAAACCGCTACACTGGAACTGAATTACAAAACAGAACAGAGTCACACGTTTAGAAAACACACTATGGCTGCTTAACGGGAAAGGGGAGGTGGGGTGATGCGTAAAAGAAGGGTTTCAAATTAGCTCAGATACCGTTCCATAAACCCAATATGTAATCGACAAGACCTACTCCTTGCTCAGTGAACTGGACTCAACACCCCCTATTCAACGCCCAAGAATATATCTGACTAGTAAGAATCTTAAAACCTATGTGTTGATATCCCTCTGTAAGTGAGTCAAGTGGGTGTAAAGCGGCCTAAACACAGCAGTGAAAAGCAGCTAAACCCCATTATAAAAATCAACTACTTTTAAAAACCCGTGAAACAAAGACAGTGAAAGAGAGAGAAATTCTTACAAAATTCGTTCAGGGGCTGTGATGCCACCTGGATTGACCATATCTAGACCCACTGCTGATGGAGACATAAGGGTGAACACTCTTGGGGCTGAGAGGTTTGGTGAGGTTGGGTGAGCAAACGCAGACCCTTTAAAGTAATACTGCGTGGTACCCATCCCATGGGTCCCAAATCTCCAGGTTCAAGGGCATCTTCCTACATCGAAAACATGCATGAGACACCCAGAAGATGGTACACCGTGTGATCGGGAAAGGTTTCTAAAACGCACCTCATTTCTCATGTCCTTGTGCTCGGGTTCGCCATTCCAGCCACTTTACTAGCAATCTCCCTCCTTGGAGAATCAGCACCTTTAACCTCCTGTTCCGTCCAGGTTGCCATTTGTCCTGAGGATGAACGGAAAGAGGGCCAAACAATGAGAGACTAGCTCTAGGTGTTGGGGCAGGCACAGGTCACTCTATTTTCCCATCAGGAAGAAGAATTAACCAGAGGCTCAGCTTGCCGCCCGGAACCAGAATAGGGCCTGAAGCAATCCTGCGCTTTTGCGACCAGCTCCCAAAAAAGCGAGTTGAAAAATGGAGCTCAGGGGCACTGCAATTCACAAACCTGCAGAGTTATAACTGATAACTCTCGTCCACAAATATATTGAGGGAAGGCAACGAAGAGGATTTGAAAGCAAGGCAGAATTGCAGGAAACTGATTTCAGGAGGTAGATTCGAATCGCCTTTAAAGCACAGGAAAAGCGGCAAAACCTCGACAATGATGCCCTTGGCCAAAAAGGGCGTATGCGTTTTTTCCTGAATATATTCAGGAAAAAACGCATACGCCCTTTTTGGCCAACCAAGCAACCTGGAAAGGCAAATCAGCGCTACAAAGAAGTCTCGCTCCCCATCGGTCAAAAGGACCATGCTGAATAAAGTGTCAAAACCAGAAATGCAGGGCAGGCCATGGAGAAACGGGAGCCTTGCTACGCTGATGGGCGGGATGTAAATTGCCAACAGCCACTCTGGAGAAGTGTACGGTGTGTCCTGAAACACCTAAAAAACGCAGCTTAGAGAGCGTAGGGCACTTCCACTCATGGGCGTATAAATTGGGAAAACTAAAAATCAGCAAGACACAGGCACCCCAAAGTTTAGGGCTGCTCTGCTGACAAGAACCTCCACTTCCTTACACCTTAAATATCCCAGGAAAGAGAAAAATGGATAAAGACGTTGTGGTCCTTATGTACAATGGAATATCACTCAGCCATGAAATCAACGTCATAAGGCTAGTGGCAGCATGATGAGTGGATTTAGGTACGACGATTCTAAGTGAAATAAGTCAAACAGAAAACGACACTTATCATAAGATATCACTTATAGAGGGAATGTAAAAACCGCTACACTGGAACTGAATTACAAAACAGAACAGAGTCACACGTTTAGAAAACACACTATGGCTGCTTAACGGGAAAGGGGAGGTGGGGTGATGCGTAAAAGAAGGGTTTCAAATTAGTTCAGATACCGTTCCATAAACCCAATATGTAATCGACAAGACCTACTCCTTGCTCAGTGAACTGGACTCAACACCCCCTATTCAACGCCCAAGAATATATCTGACTAGTAAGAATCTTAAAACCTATGTGTTGATATCCCTCTGTAAGTGAGTCAAGTGGGTGTAAAGCGGCCTAAACACAGCAGTGAAAAGCAGCTAAACCCCATTATAAAAATCAACTACTTTTAAAAACCCGTGAAACAAAGACAGTGAAAGAGAGAGAAATTCTTACAAAATTCGTTCAGGGGCTGTGATGCCACCTGGATTGACCATATCTAGACCCACTGCTGATGGAGACATAAGGGTGAACACTCTTGGGGCTGAGAGGTTTGGTGAGGTTGGGTGAGCAAACGCAGACCCTTTAAAGTAATACTGCGTGGTACCCATCCCATGGGTCCCAAATCTCCAGGTTCAAGGGCATCTTCCTACATCGAAAACATGCATGAGACACCCAGAAGATGGTACACCGTGTGATCGGGAAAGGTTTCTAAAACGCACCTCATTTCTCATGTCCTTGTGCTCGGGTTCACCATTCCAGCCACTTTACTAGCAATCTCCCTCCTTGGAGAATCAGCACCTTTAACCTCCTGTTCCGTCCAGGTTGCCATTTGTCCTGAGGATGAACGGAAAGAGGGCCAAACAATGAGAGACTAGCTCTAGGTGTTGGGGCAGGCACAGGTCACTCTATTTTCCCATCAGGAAGAAGAATTAACCAGAGGCTCAGCTTGCCGCCCGGAACCAGAATAGGGCCTGAAGCAATCCTGCGCTTTTGCGACCAGCTCCCAAAAAAGCGAGTTGAAAAATGGAGCTCAGGGGCACTGCAATTCACAAACCTGCAGAGTTATAACTGATAACTCTCGTCCACAAATATATTGACGGAAGGCAACGAAGAGGATTTGAAAGCAAGGCAGAATTGCAGGAAACTGATTTCAGGAGGTAGATTCGAATCGCCTTTAAAGCACAGGAAAAGCGGCAAAACCTCGACAATGATGCCCTTGGCCAAAAAGGGCGTATGCGTTTTTTCCTGAATATATTCAGGAAAAAACGCATACGCCCTTTTTGGCCAACCAAGCAACCTGGAAAGGCAAATCAGCGCTACAAAGAAGTCTCGCTCCCCATCGGTCAAAAGGACCATGCTGAATAAAGTGTCAAAACCAGAAATGCAGGGCAGGCCATGGAGAAACGGGAGCCTTGCTACGCTGATGGGCGGGATGTAAATTGCCAACAGCCACTCTGGAGAAGTGTACGGTGTGTCCTGAAACACCTAAAAAACGCAGCTTAGAGAGCGTAGGGCACTTCCACTCATGGGCGTATAAATTGGGAAAACTAAAAATCAGCAAGACACAGGCACCCCAAAGTTTAGGGCTGCTCTGCTGACAAGAACCTCCACTTCCTTACACCTTAAATATCCCAGGAAAGAGAAAAATGGATAAAGACGTTGTGATCCTTATGTACAATGGAATATCACTCAGCCATGAAATCAACGTCATAAGGCTAGTGGCAGCATGATGAGTGGATTTAGGTACGACGATTCTAAGTGAAATAAGTCAAACAGAAAACGACACTTATCATAAGATATCACTTATAGAGGGAATGTAAAAACCGCTACACTGGAACTGAATTACAAAACAGAACAGAGTCACACGTTTAGAAAACACACTATGGCTGCTTAACGGGAAAGGGGAGGTGGGGTGATGCGTAAAAGAAGGGTTTCAAATTAGTTCAGATACCGTTCCATAAACCCAATATGTAATAGACAAGACCTACTCCTTGCTCAGTGAACTGGACTCAACACCCCCTATTCAACGCCCAAGAATATATCTGACTAGTAAGAATCTTAAAACCTATGTGTTGATATCCCTCTGTAAGTGAGTCAAGTGGGTGTAAAGCGGCCTAAACACAGCAGTGAAAAGCAGCTAAACCCCATTATAAAAATCAACTACTTTTAAAAACCCGTGAAACAAAGACAGTGAAAGAGAGAGAAATTCTTACAAAATTCGTTCAGGGGCTGTGATGCCACCTGGATTGACCATATCTAGACCCACTGCTGATTGAGACATAAGGGTGAACACTCTTGGGGCTGAGAGGTTTGGTGAGGTTGGGTGAGCAAACGCAGACCCTTTAAAGTAATACTGCGTGGTACCCATCCCATGGGTCCCAAATCTCCAGGTTCAAGGGCATCTTCCTACATCGAAAACATGCATGAGACACCCAGAAGATGGTACACCGTGTGATCGGGAAAGGTTTCTAAAACGCACCTCATTTCTCATGTCCTTGTGCTCGGGTTCGCCATTCCAGCCGCTTTACTAGCAATCTCCCTCCTTGGAGAATCAGCACCTTTAACCTCCTGTTCCGTCCAGGTTGCCATTTGTCCTGAGGATGAACGGGAAGAGGGCCAAACAATGAGAGACTAGCTCTAGGTGTTGGGGCAGGCACAGGTCACTCTATTTTCCCATCAGGAAGAAGAATTAACCAGAGGCTCAGCTTGCCGCCCGGAACCAGAATAGGGCCTGAAGCAATCCTGCGCTTTTGCGGCCAGCTCCCAAAAAAGCGAGTTGAAAAATGGAGCTCAGGGGCACTGCAATTCACAAACCTGCAGAGTTATAACTGATAACTCTCGTCCACAAATATATTGAGGGAAGGCAACGAAGAGGATTTGAAAGCAAGGCAGAATTGCAGGAAACTGATTTCAGGAGGTAGATTCGAATCGCCTTTAAAGCACAGGAAAAGCGGCAAAACCTCGACAATGATGCCCTTGGCCAAAAAGGGCGTATGCGTTTTTTCCTGAATATATTCAGGAAAAAACGCATACGCCCTTTTTGGCCAACCAAGCAACCTGGAAAGGCAAATCAGCGCTACAAAGAAGTCTCGCTCCCCATCGGTCAAAAGGACCATGCTGAATAAAGTGTCAAAACCAGAAATGCAGGGCAGGCCATGGAGAAACGGGAGCCTTGCTACGCTGATGGGCGGGATGTAAATTGCCAACAGCCACTCTGGAGAAGTGTACGGTGTGTCCTGAAACACCTAAAAAACGCAGCTTAGAGAGCGTAGGGCACTTCCACTCATGGGCGTATAAATTGGGAAAACTAAAAATCAGCAAGACACAGGCACCCCAAAGTTTAGGGCTGCTCTGCTGACAAGAACCTCCACTTCCTTACACCTTAAATATCCCAGGAAAGAGAAAAATGGATAAAGACGTTGTGGTCCTTATGTACAATGGAATATCACTCAGCCATGAAATCAACGTCATAAGGCTAGTGGCAGCATGATGAGTGGATTTAGGTACGACGATTCTAAGTGAAATAAGTCAAACAGAAAACGACACTTATCATAAGATATCACTTATAGAGGGAATGTAAAAACCGCTACACTGGAACTGAATTACAAAACAGAACAGAGTCACACGTTTAGAAAACACACTATGGCTGCTTAACGGGAAAGGGGAGGTGGGGTGATGCGTAAAAGAAGGGTTTCAAATTAGCTCAGATACCGTTCCATAAACCCAATATGTAATCGACAAGACCTACTCCTTGCTCAGTGAACTTGACTCAACACCCCCTATTCAACGCCCAAGAATATATCTGACTAGTAAGAATCTTAAAACCTATGTGTTGATATCCCTCTGTAAGTGAGTCAAGTGGGTGTAAAGCGGCCTAAACACAGCAGTGAAAAGCAGCTAAACCCCATTATAAAAATCAACTACTTTTAAAAACCCGTGAAACAAAGACAGTGAAAGAGAGAGAAATTCTTACAAAATTCGTTCAGGGGCTGTGATGCCACCTGGATTGACCATATCTAGACCCACTGCTGATTGAGACATAAGGGTGAACACTCTTGGGGCTGAGAGGTTTGCTGAGGTTGGGTGAGCAAACGCAGACCCTTTAAAGTAATACTGCGTGGAACCCATCCCATGGGTCCCAAATCTCCAGGTTCAAGGGCATCTTACTACATAGAAAACATGCATGAGACACCCAGAAGATGGTACACCGTGTGATCGGGAAAGGTTTCTAAAACGCACCTCATTTCTCATGTCCTTGTGCTCGGGTTCGCCATTCCAGCCGCTTTACTAGCAATCTCCCTCCTTGGAGAATCAGCACCTTTAACCTCCTGTTCCGTCCAGGTTGCCATTTGTCCTGAGGATGAACGGGAAGAGGGCCAAACAATGAGAGACTAGCTCTAGGTGTTGGGGCAGGCACAGGTCACTCTATTTTCCCATCAGGAAGAAGAATTAACCAGAGGCTCAGCTTGCGGCCCGGAACCAGAATAGGGCCTTAAGCAATCCTGCGCTTTTGCGACCAGCTCCCAAAAAAGCGAGTTGAAAAATGGAGCTCAGGGGCACTGCAATTCACAAACCTGCAGAGTTATAACTGATAACTCTCGTCCACAAATATATTGAGGGAAGGCAACGAAGAGGATTTGAAAGCAAGGCAGAATTGCAGGAAACTGATTTCAGGAGGTAGATTCGAATCGCCTTTAAAGCACAGGAAAAGCGGCAAAACCTCGACAATGATGCCCTTGGCCAAAAAGGGCGTATGAGTTTTTTCCTGAATATATTCAGGAAAAAACGCATACGCCCTTTTTGGCCAACCAAGCAACCTGGAAAGGCAAATCAGCGCTATAAAGAAGTCTCGCTCCCCATCGGTCAAAAGGACCATGCTGAATAAAGTGTCAAAACCAGAAATGCAGGGCAGGCCATGGAGAAACGGGAGCCTTGCTACGCTGATGGGCGGGATGTAAATTGCCAACAGCCACTCTGGAGAAGTGTACGGTGTGTCCTGAAACACCTAAAAAACGCAGCTTAGAGAGCGTAGGGCACTTCCACTCATGGGCGTATAAATTGGGAAAACTAAAAATCAGCAAGACACAGGCACCCCAAAGTTTAGGGCTGCTCTGCTGACAAGAACCTCCACTTCCTTACACCTTAAATATCCCAGGAAAGAGAAAAATGGATAAAGACGTTGTGGTCCTTATGTACAATGGAATATCAATCAGCCATGAAATCAACGTCATAAGGCTAGTGGCAGCATGATGAGTGGATTTAGGTACGACGATTCTAAGTGAAATAAGTCAAACAGAAAACGACACTTATCATAAGATATCACTTATAGAGGGAATGTAAAAACCGCTACACTGGAACTGAATTACAAAACAGAACAGAGTCACACGTTTAGAAAACACACTATGGCTGCTTAACGGGAAAGGTGAGGTGGGGTGATGCGTAAAAGAAGGGTTTCAAATTAGCTCAGATACCGTTCCATAAACCCAATATGTAATAGACAAGACCTACTCCTTGCTCAGTGAACTGGACTCAACACCCCCTATTCAACGCCCAAGAATATATCTGACTAGTAAGAATCTTAAAACCTATGTGTTGATATCCCTCTGTAAGTGAGTCAAGTGGGTGTAAAGCGGCCTAAACACAGCAGTGAAAAGCAGCTAAACCCCATTATAAAAATCAACTACTTTTAAAAACCCGTGAAACAAAGACAGTGAAAGAGAGAGAAATTCTTACAAAATTCGTTCAGGGGCTGTGATGCCACCTGGATTGACCATATCTAGACCCACTGCTGATTGAGACATAAGGGTGAACACTCTTGGGGCTCAGAGGTTTGGTGAGGTTGGGTGAGCAAACGCAGACCCTTTAAAGTAATACTGCGTGGTACCCATCCCATGGGTCCCAAATCTCCAGGTTCAAGGGCATCTTCCTACATCGAAAACATGCATGAGAAACCCAGAAGATGGTACACCGTGTGATCGGGAAAGGTTTCTAAAACGCACCTCATTTCTCATGTCCTTGTGCTCGGGTTCGCCATTCCAGCCGCTTTACTAGCAATCTCCCTCCTTGGAGAATCAGCACCTTTAACCTCCTGTTCCGTCCAGGTTGCCATTTGTCCTGAGGATGAACGGGAAGAGGGCCAAACAATGAGAGACTAGCTCTAGGTGTTGGGGCAGGCACAGGTCACTCTATTTTCCCATCAGGAAGAAGAATTAACCAGAGGCTCAGCTTGCCGCCCGGAACCAGAATAGGGCCTGAAGCAATCCTGCGCTTTTGCGGCCAGCTCCCAAAAAAGCGAGTTGAAAAATGGAGCTCAGGGGCACTGCAATTCACAAACCTGCAGAGTTATAACTGATAACTCTCGTCCACAAATATATTGAGGGAAGGCAACGAAGAGGATTTGAAAGCAAGGCAGAATTGCAGGAAACTGATTTCAGGAGGTAGATTCGAATCGCCTTTAAAGCACAGGAAAAGCGGCAAAACCTCGACAATGATGCCCTTGGCCAAAAAGGGCGTATGCGTTTTTTCCTGAATATATTCAGGAAAAAACGCATACGCCCTTTTTGGCCAACCAAGCAACCTGGAAAGGCAAATCAGCGCTACAAAGAAGTCTCGCTTCCCATCGGTCAAAAGGACCATGCTGAATAAAGTGTCAAAACCAGAAATGCAGGGCAGGCCATGGAGAAATGGGAGCCTTGCTACGCTGATGGGCGGGATGTAAATTGCCAACAGCCACTCTGGAGAAGTGTACGGTGTGTCCTGAAACACCTAAAAAACGCAGCTTAGAGAGCGTAGGGCACTTCCACTCATGGGCGTATAAATTCGGAAAACTAAAAATCAGCAAGACACAGGCACCCCAAAGTTTAGGGCTGCTCTGCTGACAAGAACCTCCACTTCCTTACACCTTAAATATCCCAGGAAAGAGAAAAATGGATAAAGACGTTGTGGTCCTTATGTACAATGGAATATCACTCAGCCATGAAATCAACGTCATAAGGCTAGTGGCAGCATGATGAGTGGATTTAGGTATGACGATTTTAAGTGAAATAAGTCAAACAGAAAACGACACTTATCATAAGATATCACTTATAGAGGGAATGTAAAAACCGCTACACTGGAACTGAATTACAAAACAGAACAGAGTCACACGTTTAGAAAACACACTATGGCTGCTTAACGGGAAAGGTGAGGTGGGGTGATGCGTAAAAGAAGGGTTTCAAATTAGCTCCGATACCGTTCCATAAACCCAATATGTAATAGACAAGACCTACTCCTTGCTCAGTGAACTGGACTCAACACCCCCTATTCAACGCCCAAGAATATATCTGACTAGTAAGAATCTTAAAACCTATGTGTTGATATCCCTCTGTAAGTGAGTCAAGTGGGTGTAAAGCGGGCTAAACACAGCAGTGAAAAGCAGCTAAACCCCATTATAAAAATCAACTACTTTTAAAAACCCGTGAAACAAAGACAGTGAAAGAGAGAGAAATTCTTACAAAATTCGTTCAGGGGCTGTGATGCCACCTGGATTGACCATATCAAGACCCACTGCTGATTGAGACATAAGGGTGAACACTCTTGGGGCTGAGAGGTTTGCTGAGGTTGGGTGAGCAAACGCAGACCCTTTAAAGTAATACTGCGTGGAACCCATCCCATGGGTCCCAAATCTCCAGGTTCAAGGGCATCTTCCTACATAGAAAACATGCATGAGACACCCAGAAGATGGTACACCGTGTGATCGGGAAAGGTTTCTAAAACGCACCTCATTTCTCATGTCCTTGTGCTCAGGTTCGCCATTCCAGCCGCTTTACTAGCAATCTCCCTCCTTGGAGAATCAGCACCTTTCACCTCCTGTTCCGTCCAGGTTGCCATTTGTCCTGAGGATGAACGGGAAGAGGGCCAAACAATGAGAGACTAGCTCTAGGTGTTGGGGCAGGCACAGGTCACTCTATTTTCCCATCAGGAAGAAGAATTAACCAGAGGCTCAGCTTGCCGCCCGGAACCAGAATAGGGCCTGAAGCAATCCTGCGCTTTTGCGGCCAGCTCCCAAAAAAGCGAGTTGAAAAATGGAGCTCAGGGGCACTGCAATTCACAAACCTGCAGAGTTATAACTGATAACTCTCGTCCACAAATATATTGAGGGAAGGCAACGAAGAGGATTTGAAAGCAAGGCAGAATTGCAGGAAACTGATTTCAGGAGGTAGATTCGAATCGCCTTTAAAGCACAGGAAAAGCGGCAAAACCTCGACAATGATGCCCTTGGCCAAAAAGGGCGTATGCGTTTTTTCCTGAATATATTCAGGAAAAAACGCGTACGCCCTTTTTGGCCAACCAAGCAACCTGGAAAGGCAAATCAGCGCTACAAAGAAGTCTCGCTCCCCATCGGTCAAAAGGACCATGCTGAATAAAGTGTCAAAACCAGAAATGCAGGGCAGGCCATGGAGAAACGGGAGCCTTGCTACGCTGATGGGCGGGATGTAAATTGCCAATAGCCACTCTGGAGAAGTGTACGGTGTGTCCTGAAACACCTAAAAAACGCAGCTTAGAGAGCGTAGGGCACTTCCACTCATGGGCGTATAAATTGGGAAAACTAAAAATCAGCAAGACACAGGCACCCCAAAGTTTAGGGCTGCTCTGCTGACAAGAACCTCCACTTCCTTACACCTTAAATATCCCAGGAAAGAGAAAAATGGATAAAGACGTTGTGGTCCTTATTTACAATGGAATATCACTCAGCCATGAAATCAACGTCATAAGGCTAGTGGCAGCATGATGAGTGGATTTAGGTACGACGATTTTAAGTGAAATAAGTCAAACAGAAAACGACACTTATCATAAGATATCACTTATAGAGGGAAAGTAAAAACCGCTACACTGGAACTGAATTACAAAACAGAACAGAGTCACACGTTTAGAAAACACACTATGGCTGCTTAACGGGAAAGGTGAGGTGGGGTGATGCGTAAAAGAAGGGTTTCAAATTAGCTCAGATACCGTTCCATAAACCCAATATGTAATAGACAAGACCTACTCCTTGCTCAGTGAACTTGACTCAACACCCCCTATTCAACGCCCAAGAATATATCTGACTAGTAAGAATCTTAAAACCTATGTGTTGATATCCCTCTGTAAGTGAGTCAAGTGGGTGTAAAGCGGCCTAAACACAGCAGTGAAAAGCAGCTAAACCCCATTATAAAAATCAACTACTTTTAAAAACCCGTGAAACAAAGACAGTGAAAGAGAGAGAAATTCTTACAAAATTCGTTCAGGGGCTGTGATGCCACCTGGATTGACCATATCTAGACCCACTGCTGATTGAGACATAAGGGTGAACACTCTTGGGGCTGAGAGGTTTGGTGAGGTTGGGTGAGCAAACGCAGACCCTTTAAAGTAATACTGCGTGGTACCCATCCCATGGGTCCCAAATCTCCAGGTTCAAGGGCATCTTCCTACATCGAAAACATGCATGAGACACCCAGAAGATGGTACACCGTGTGATCGGGAAAGGTTTCTAAAACGCACCTCATTTCTCATGTCCTTGTGCTCGGGTTCGCCATTCCAGCCGCTTTACTAGCAATCTCCCTCCTTGGAGAATCAGCACCTTTAACCTCCTGTTCCGTCCAGGTTGCCATTTGTCCTGAGGATGAACGGGAAGAGGGCCAAACAATGAGAGACTAGCTCTAGGTGTTGGGGCAGGCACAGGTCACTCTATTTTCCCATCAGGAAGAAGAATTAACCAGAGGCTCAGCTTGCCGCCCGGAACCAGAATAGGGCCTGAAGCAATCCTGCGCTTTTGCGGCCAGCTCCCAAAAAAGCGAGTTGAAAAATGGAGCTCAGAGGCACTGCAATTCACAAACCTGCAGAGTTATAACTGATAACTCTCGTCCACAAATATATTGAGGGAAGGCAACGAAGAGGATTTGAAAGCAAGGCAGAATTGCAGGAAACTGATTTCAGGAGGTAGATTCGAATCGCCTTTAAAGCACAGGAAAAGCGGCAAAACCTCGACAATGATGCCCTTGGCCAAAAAGGGCGTATGCGTTTTTTCCTGAATATATTCAGGAAAAAACGCATACGCCCTTTTTGGCCAACCAAGCAACCTGGAAAGGCAAATCACCGCTACAAAGAAGTCTCGCTCCCCATCGGTCAAAAGGACCATGCTGAAAAAAGTGTCAAAACCAGAAATGCAGGGCAGGCCATGGAGAAACGGGAGCCTTGCTACGCTGATGGGCGGGATGTAAATTGCCAACAGCCACTCTGGAGAAGTGTACGGTGTGTCCTGAAACACCTAAAAAACGCAGCTTAGAGAGCGAAGGGCACTTCCACTCATGGGCGTATAAATTCGGAAAACTAAAAATCAGCAAGACACAGGCACCCCAAAGTTTAGGGCTGCTCTGCTGACAAGAACCTCCACTTCGTTACTCCTTAAATATCCCAGGAAAGAGAAAAACGGATAAAGACGTGGTGGTCCTTATGCACAATGGAATATCACTCAGCCATGAAATCAACGTCATAAGGCTAGTGGCAGCATGATGAGTGGATTTAGGTACGACGATTCTAAGTGAAATAAGTCAAACAGAAAACGACACTTATCATAAGATATCACTTATAGAGGGAATGTAAAAACCGCTACACTGGAACTGAATTACAAAACAGAACAGAGTCACACGTTTAGAAAACACACTATGGCTGCTTAACGGGAAAGGGGAGGTGGGGTGATGCGTAAAAGAAGGGTTTCAAATTAGTTCAGATACCGTTCCATAAACCCAATATGTAATAGACAAGACCTACTCCTTGCTCAGTGAACTTGACTCAACACCCCCTATTCAACGCCCAAGAATATATCTGACTAGTAAGAATCTTAAAACCTATGTGTTGATATCCCTCTGTAAGTGAGTCAAGTGGGTGTAAAGCGGCCTAAACACAGCAGTGAAAAGCAGCTAAACCCCATTATAAAAATCAACTACTTTTAAAAACCCGTGAAACAAAGACAGTGAAAGAGAGAGAAATTCTTACAAAATTCGTTCAGGGGCTGTGATGCCACCTGGATTGACCATATCTAGACCCACTGCTGATTGAGACATAAGGGTGAACACTCTTGGGGCTGAGAGGTTTGGTGAGGTTGGGTGAGCAAACGCAGACCCTTTAAAGTAATACTGCGTGGTACCCATCCCATGGGTCCCAAATCTCCAGGTTCAAGGGCATCTTCCTACATCGAAAACATGCATGAGACACCCAGAAGATGGTACACCGTGTGATCAGCAAAGGTTTCTAAAACGCACCTCATTTCTCATGTCCTTGTGCTCAGGTTCGCCATTCCAGCCGCTTTACTAGCAATCTCCCTCCTTGGAGAATCAGCACCTTTCACCTCCTGTTCCGTCCAGGTTGCCATTTGTCCTGAGGATGAGCGGGAAGAGGGGCAAACAATGAGAGACTAGCTCTAGGTGTTGGGGCAGGCACAGGTCACTCTATTTTCCCATCAGGAAGAAGAATTAACCAGAGGCTCAGCTTGCCGCCCGGAACCAGAATAGGGCCTGAAGCAATCCTGCGCTTTTGCGGCCAGCTCCCAAAAAAGCGAGTTGAAAAATGGAGCTCAGGGGCACTGCAATTCACAAACCTGCAGAGTTATAACTGATAACTCTCGTCCACAAATATATTGAGGGAAGGCAACGAAGAGGATTTGAAAGCAAGGCAGAATTGCAGGAAACTGATTTCAGGAGGTAGATTCGAATCACCTTTAAAGCACAGGAAAAGCGGCAAAACCTCGACAATGATGCCCTTGGCCAAAAAGGGCGTATGCGTTTTTTCCTGAATATATTCAGGAAAAAACGCATACGCCCTTTTTGGCCAACCAAGCAACCTGGAAAGGCAAATCAGCGCTACAAAGAAGTCTCGCTTCCCATCGGTCAAAAGGACCATGCTGAATAAAGTGTCAAAACCAGAAATGCAGGGCAGGCCATGGAGAAATGGGAGCCTTGCTACGCTGATGGGCGGGATGTAAATTGCCAACAGCCACTCTGGAGAAGTGTACGGTGTGTCCTGAAACACCTAAAAAACGCAGCTTAGAGAGCGTAGGCCACTTCCACTCATGGGCGTATAAATTGGGAAAACTAAAAATCAGCAAGACACAGGCACCCCAAAGTTTAGGGCTGCTCTGCTGACAAGAACCTCCACTTCCTTACACCTTAAATATCCCAGGAAAGAGAAAAATGGATAAAGACGTTGTGGTCCTTATGTACAATGGAATATCACTCAGCCATGAAATCAACGTCATAAGGCTAGTGGCAGCATGATGAGTGGATTTAGGTACGACGATTTTAAGTGAAATAAGTCAAACAGAAAACGACACTTATCATAAGATATCGCTTATAGAGGGAAAGTAAAAACCGCTACACTGGAACTGAATTACAAAACAGAACAGAGTCACACGTTTAGAAAACACACTATGGCTGCTTAACGGGAAAGGTGAGGTGGGGTGATGCGTAAAAGAAGGGTTTCAAATTAGCTCAGATACCGTTCCATAAACCCAATATGTAATAGACAAGACCTACTCCTTGCTCAGTGAACTTGACTCAACACCCCCTATTCAACGCCCAAGAATATATCTGACTAGTAAGAATCTTAAAACCTATGTGTTGATATCCCTCTGTAAGTGAGTCAAGTGGGTGTAAAGCGGCCTAAACACAGCAGTGAAAAGCAGCTAAACCCCATTATAAAAATCAACTACTTTTAAAAACCCGTGAAACAAAGACAGTGAAAGAGAGAGAAATTCTTACAAAATTCGTTCAGGGGCTGTGATGCCACCTGGATTGACCATATCTAGACCCACTGCTGATTGAGACATAAGGGTGAACACTCTTGGGGCTGAGAGGTTTGGTGAGGTTGGGTGAGCAAACGCAGACCCTTTAAAGTAATACTGCGTGGTACCCATCCCATGGGTCCCAAATCTCCAGGTTCAAGGGCATCTTCCTACATCGAAAACATGCATGAGACACCCAGAAGATGGTACACCGTGTGATCGGGAAAGGTTTCTAAAACGCACCTCATTTCTCATGTCCTTGTGCTCGGGTTCGCCATTCCAGCCGCTTTACTAGCAATCTCCCTCCTTGGAGAATCAGCACCTTTAACCTCCTGTTCCGTCCAGGTTGCCATTTGTCCTGAGGATGAACGGGAAGAGGGCCAAACAATGAGAGACTAGCTCTAGGTGTTGGGGCAGGCACAGGTCACTCTATTTTCCCATCAGGAAGAAGAATTAACCAGAGGCTCAGCTTGCCGCCCGGAACCAGAATAGGGCCTGAAGCAATCCTGCGCTTTTGCGGCCAGCTCCCAAAAAAGCGAGTTGAAAAATGGAGCTCAGGGGCACTGCAATTCACAAACCTGCAGAGTTATAACTGATAACTCTCGTCCACAAATATATTGAGGGAAGGCAACGAAGAGGATTTGAAAGCAAGGCAGAATTGCAGGAAACTGATTTCAGGAGGTAGATTCGAATCGCCTTTAAAGCACAGGAAAAGCGGCAAAACCTCGACAATGATGCCCTTGGCCAAAAAGGGCGTATGCGTTTTTTCCTGAATATATTCAGGAAAAAACGCATACGCCCTTTTTGGCCAACCAAGCAACCTGGAAAGGCAAATCACCGCTACAAAGAAGTCTCGCTCCCCATCGGTCAAAAGGACCATGCTGAAAAAAGTGTCAAAACCAGAAATGCAGGGCAGGCCATGGAGAAACGGGAGCCTTGCTACGCTGATGGGCGGGATGTAAATTGCCAACAGCCACTCTGGAGAAGTGTACGGTGTGTCCTGAAACACCTAAAAAACGCAGCTTAGAGAGCGAAGGGCACTTCCACTCATGGGCGTATAAATTCGGAAAACTAAAAATCAGCAAGACACAGGCACCCCAAAGTTTAGGGCTGCTCTGCTGACAAGAACCTCCACTTCGTTACTCCTTAAATATCCCAGGAAAGAGAAAAACGGATAAAGACGTGGTGGTCCTTATGCACAATGGAATATCACTCAGCCATGAAATCAACGTCATAAGGCTAGTGGCAGCATGATGAGTGGATTTAGGTACGACGATTCTAAGTGAAATAAGTCAAACAGAAAACGACACTTATCATAAGATATCACTTATAGAGGGAATGTAAAAACCGCTACACTGGAACTGAATTACAAAACAGAACAGAGTCACACGTTTAGAAAACACACTATGGCTGCTTAACGGGAAAGGGGAGGTGGGGTGATGCGTAAAAGAAGGGTTTCAAATTAGTTCAGATACCGTTCCATAAACCCAATATGTAATAGACAAGACCTACTCCTTGCTCAGTGAACTTGACTCAACACCCCCTATTCAACGCCCAAGAATATATCTGACTAGTAAGAATCTTAAAACCTATGTGTTGATATCCCTCTGTAAGTGAGTCAAGTGGGTGTAAAGCGGCCTAAACACAGCAGTGAAAAGCAGCTAAACCCCATTATAAAAATCAACTACTTTTAAAAACCCGTGAAACAAAGACAGTGAAAGAGAGAGAAATTCTTACAAAATTCGTTCAGGGGCTGTGATGCCACCTGGATTGACCATATCTAGACCCACTGCTGATTGAGACATAAGGGTGAACACTCTTGGGGCTGAGAGGTTTGGTGAGGTTGGGTGAGCAAACGCAGACCCTTTAAAGTAATACTGCGTGGTACCCATCCCATGGGTCCCAAATCTCCAGGTTCAAGGGCATCTTCCTACATCGAAAACATGCATGAGACACCCAGAAGATGGTACACCGTGTGATCAGCAAAGGTTTCTAAAACGCACCTCATTTCTCATGTCCTTGTGCTCAGGTTCGCCATTCCAGCCGCTTTACTAGCAATCTCCCTCCTTGGAGAATCAGCACCTTTCACCTCCTGTTCCGTCCAGGTTGCCATTTGTCCTGAGGATGAGCGGGAAGAGGGGCAAACAATGAGAGACTAGCTCTAGGTGTTGGGGCAGGCACAGGTCACTCTATTTTCCCATCAGGAAGAAGAATTAACCAGAGGCTCAGCTTGCCGCCCGGAAGGAGAATAGGGCCTGAAGCAATCCTGCGCTTTTGCGGCCAGCTCCCAAAAAAGCGAGTTGAAAAATGGAGCTCAGGGGCACTGCAATTCACAAACCTGCAGAGTTATAACTGATAACTCTCGTCCACAAATATATTGAGGGAAGGCAACGAAGAGGATTTGAAAGCAAGGCAGAATTGCAGGAAACTGATTTCAGGAGGTAGATTCGAATCACCTTTAAAGCACAGGAAAAGCGGCAAAACCTCGACAATGATGCCCTTGGCCAAAAAGGGCGTATGCGTTTTTTCCTGAATATATTCAGGAAAAAACGCATACGCCCTTTTTGGCCAACCAAGCAACCTGGAAAGGCAAATCAGCGCTACAAAGAAGTCTCGCTTCCCATCGGTCAAAAGGACCATGCTGAATAAAGTGTCAAAACCAGAAATGCAGGGCAGGCCATGGAGAAATGGGAGCCTTGCTACGCTGATGGGCGGGATGTAAATTGCCAACAGCCACTCTGGAGAAGTGTACGGTGTGTCCTGAAACACCTAAAAAACGCAGCTTAGAGAGCGTAGGCCACTTCCACTCATGGGCGTATAAATTGGGAAAACTAAAAATCAGCAAGACACAGGCACCCCAAAGTTTAGGGCTGCTCTGCTGACAAGAACCTCCACTTCCTTACACCTTAAATATCCCAGGAAAGAGAAAAATGGATAAAGACGTTGTGGTCCTTATGTACAATGGAATATCACTCAGCCATGAAATCAACGTCATAAGGCTAGTGGCAGCATGATGAGTGGATTTAGGTACGACGATTTTAAGTGAAATAAGTCAAACAGAAAACGACACTTATCATAAGATATCGCTTATAGAGGGAAAGTAAAAACCGCTACACTGGAACTGAATTACAAAACAGAACAGAGTCACACGTTTAGAAAACACACTATGGCTGCTTAACGGGAAAGGTGAGGTGGGGTGATGCGTAAAAGAAGGGTTTCAAATTAGCTCAGATACCGTTCCATAAACCCAATATGTAATAGACAAGACCTACTCCTTGCTCAGTGAACTTGACTCAACACCCCCTATTCAACGCCCAAGAATATATCTGACTAGTAAGAATCTTAAAACCTATGTGTTGATATCCCTCTGTAAGTGAGTCAAGTGGGTGTAAAGCGGCCTAAACACAGCAGTGAAAAGCAGCTAAACCCCATTATAAAAATCAACTACTTTTAAAAACCCGTGAAACAAAGACAGTGAAAGAGAGAGAAATTCTTACAAAATTCGTTCAGGGGCTGTGATGCCACCTGGATTGACCATATCTAGACCCACTGCTGATTGAGACATAAGGGTGAACACTCTTGGGGCTGAGAGGTTTGGTGAGGTTGGGTGAGCAAACGCAGACCCTTTAAAGTAATACTGCGTGGTACCCATCCCATGGGTCCCAAATCTCCAGGTTCAAGGGCATCTTCCTACATCGAAAACATGCATGAGACACCCAGAAGATGGTACACCGTGTGATCGGGAAAGGTTTCTAAAACGCACCTCATTTCTCATGTCCTTGTGCTCGGGTTCGCCATTCCAGCCGCTTTACTAGCAATCTCCCTCCTTGGAGAATCAGCACCTTTAACCTCCTGTTCCGTCCAGGTTGCCATTTGTCCTGAGGATGAACGGGAAGAGGGCCAAACAATGAGAGACTAGCTCTAGGTGTTGGGGCAGGCACAGGTCACTCTATTTTCCCATCAGGAAGAAGAATTAACCAGAGGCTCAGCTTGCCGCCCGGAACCAGAATAGGGCCTGAAGCAATCCTGCGCTTTTGCGGCCAGCTCCCAAAAAAGCGAGTTGAAAAATGGAGCTCAGGGGCACTGCAATTCACAAACCTGCAGAGTTATAACTGATAACTCTCGTCCACAAATATATTGAGGGAAGGCAACGAAGAGGATTTGAAAGCAAGGCAGAATTGCAGGAAACTGATTTCAGGAGGTAGATTCGAATCGCCTTTAAAGCACAGGAAAAGCGGCAAAACCTCGACAATGATGCCCTTGGCCAAAAAGGGCGTATGCGTTTTTTCCTGAATATATTCAGGAAAAAACGCATACGCCCTTTTTGGCCAACCAAGCAACCTGGAAAGGCAAATCACCGCTACAAAGAAGTCTCGCTCCCCATCGGTCAAAAGGACCATGCTGAAAAAAGTGTCAAAACCAGAAATGCAGGGCAGGCCATGGAGAAACGGGAGCCTTGCTACGCTGATGGGCGGGATGTAAATTGCCAACAGCCACTCTGGAGAAGTGTACGGTGTGTCCTGAAACACCTAAAAAACGCAGCTTAGAGAGCGAAGGGCACTTCCACTCATGGGCGTATAAATTCGGAAAACTAAAAATCAGCAAGACACAGGCACCCCAAAGTTTAGGGCTGCTCTGCTGACAAGAACCTCCACTTCGTTACTCCTTAAATATCCCAGGAAAGAGAAAAACGGATAAAGACGTGGTGGTCCTTATGCACAATGGAATATCACTCAGCCATGAAATCAACGTCATAAGGCTAGTGGCAGCATGATGAGTGGATTTAGGTACGACGATTCTAAGTGAAATAAGTCAAACAGAAAACGACACTTATCATAAGATATCACTTATAGAGGGAATGTAAAAACCGCTACACTGGAACTGAATTACAAAACAGAACAGAGTCACACGTTTAGAAAACACACTATGGCTGCTTAACGGGAAAGGGGAGGTGGGGTGATGCGTAAAAGAAGGGTTTCAAATTAGTTCAGATACCGTTCCATAAACCCAATATGTAATAGACAAGACCTACTCCTTGCTCAGTGAACTTGACTCAACACCCCCTATTCAACGCCCAAGAATATATCTGACTAGTAAGAATCTTAAAACCTATGTGTTGATATCCCTCTGTAAGTGAGTCAAGTGGGTGTAAAGCGGCCTAAACACAGCAGTGAAAAGCAGCTAAACCCCATTATAAAAATCAACTACTTTTAAAAACCCGTGAAACAAAGACAGTGAAAGAGAGAGAAATTCTTACAAAATTCGTTCAGGGGCTGTGATGCCACCTGGATTGACCATATCTAGACCCACTGCTGATTGAGACATAAGGGTGAACACTCTTGGGGCTGAGAGGTTTGGTGAGGTTGGGTGAGCAAACGCAGACCCTTTAAAGTAATACTGCGTGGTACCCATCCCATGGGTCCCAAATCTCCAGGTTCAAGGGCATCTTCCTACATCGAAAACATGCATGAGACACCCAGAAGATGGTACACCGTGTGATCAGCAACGGTTTCTAAAACGCACCTCATTTCTCATGTCCTTGTGCTCAGGTTCGCCATTCCAGCCGCTTTACTAGCAATCTCCCTCCTTGGAGAATCAGCACCTTTCACCTCCTGTTCCGTCCAGGTTGCCATTTGTCCTGAGGATGAACGGGAAGAGGGCCAAACAATGAGAGACTAGCTCTAGGTGTTGGGGCAGGCACAGGTCACTCTATTTTCCCATCAGGAAGAAGAATTAACCAGAGGCTCAGCTTGCCGCCCGGAACCAGAATAGGGCCTGAAGCAATCCTGCGCTTTTGCGGCCAGCTCCCAAAAAAGCGAGTTGAAAAATGGAGCTCAGGGGCACTGCAATTCACAAACCTGCAGAGTTATAACTGATAACTCTCGTCCACAAATATATTGAGGGAAGGCAACGAAGAGGATTTGAAAGCAAGGCAGAATTGCAGGAAACTGATTTCAGGAGGTAGATTCGAATCACCTTTAAAGCACAGGAAAAGCGGCAAAACCTCGACAATGATGCCCTTGGCCAAAAAGGGCGTATGCGTTTTTTCCTGAATATATTCAGGAAAAAACGCATACGCCCTTTTTGGCCAACCAAGCAACCTGGAAAGGCAAATCAGCGCTACAAAGAAGTCTCGCTTCCCATCGGTCAAAAGGACCATGCTGAATAAAGTGTCAAAACCAGAAATGCAGGGCAGGCCATGGAGAAATGGGAGCCTTGCTACGCTGATGGGCGGGATGTAAATTGCCAACAGCCACTCTGGAGAAGTGTACGGTGTGTCCTGAAACACCTAAAAAACGCAGCTTAGAGAGCGTAGGGCACTTCCACTCATGGGCGTATAAATTGGGAAAACTAAAAATCAGCAAGACACAGGCACCCCAAAGTTTAGGGCTGCTCTGCTGACAAGAACCTCCACTTCCTTACACCTTAAATATCCCAGGAAAGAGAAAAATGGATAAAGACGTTGTGGTCCTTATGTACAATGGAATATCACTCAGCCATGAAATCAACGTCATAAGGCTAGTGGCAGCATGATGAGTGGATTTAGGTACGACGATTCTAAGTGAAATAAGTCAAACAGAAAACGACACTTATCATAAGATATCACTTATAGAGGGAATGTAAAAACCGCTACACTGGAACTGAATTACAAAACAGAACAGAGTCACACGTTTAGAAAACACACTATGGCTGCTTAACGGGAAAGGGGAGGTGGGGTGATGCGTAAAAGAAGGGTTTCAAATTAGTTCAGATACCGTTCCATAAACCCAATATGTAATAGACAAGACCTACTCCTTGCTCAGTGAACTTGACTCAACACCCCCTATTCAACGCCCAAGAATATATCTGACTAGTAAGAATCTTAAAACCTATGTGTTGATATCCCTCTGTAAGTGAGTCAAGTGGGTGTAAAGCGGCCTAAACACAGCAGTGAAAAGCAGCTAAACCCCATTATAAAAATCAACTACTTTTAAAAACCCGTGAAACAAAGACAGTGAAAGAGAGAGAAATTCTTACAAAATTCGTTCAGGGGCTGTGATGCCACCTGGATTGACCATATCTAGACCCACTGCTGATTGAGACATAAGGGTGAACACTCTTGGGGCTGAGAGGTTTGGTGAGGTTGGGTGAGCAAACGCAGACCCTTTAAAGTAATACTGCGTGGTACCCATCCCATGGGTCCCAAATCTCCAGGTTCAAGGGCATCTTCCTACATCGAAAACATGCATGAGACACCCAGAAGATGGTACACCGTGTGATCAGCAAAGGTTTCTAAAACGCACCTCATTTCTCATGTCCTTGTGCTCAGGTTCGCCATTCCAGCCGCTTTACTAGCAATCTCCCTCCTTGGAGAATCAGCACCTTTCACCTCCTGTTCCGTCCAGGTTGCCATTTGTCCTGAGGATGAGCGGGAAGAGGGGCAAACAATGAGAGACTAGCTCTAGGTGTTGGGGCAGGCACAGGTCACTCTATTTTCCCATCAGGAAGAAGAATTAACCAGAGGCTCAGCTTGCCGCCCGGAACCAGAATAGGGCCTGAAGCAATCCTGCGCTTTTGCGGCCAGCTCCCAAAAAAGCGAGTTGAAAAATGGAGCTCAGGGGCACTGCAATTCACAAACCTGCAGAGTTATAACTGATAACTCTCGTCCACAAATATATTGAGGGAAGGCAACGAAGAGGATTTGAAAGCAAGGCAGAATTGCAGGAAACTGATTTCAGGAGGTAGATTCGAATCACCTTTAAAGCACAGGAAAAGCGGCAAAACCTCGACAATGATGCCCTTGGCCAAAAAGGGCGTATGCGTTTTTTCCTGAATATATTCAGGAAAAAACGCATACGCCCTTTTTGGCCAACCAAGCAACCTGGAAAGGCAAATCACCGCTACAAAGAAGTCTCGCTCCCCATCGGTCAAAAGGACCATGCTGAAAAAAGTGTCAAAACCAGAAATGCAGGGCAGGCCATGGAGAAACGGGAGCCTTGCTACGCTGATGGGCGGGATGTAAATTGCCAACAGCCACTCTGGAGAAGTGTACGGTGTGTCCTGAAACACCTAAAAAACGCAGCTTAGAGAGCGAAGGGCACTTCCACTCATGGGCGTATAAATTCGGAAAACTAAAAATCAGCAAGACACAGGCACCCCAAAGTTTAGGGCTGCTCTGCTGACAAGAACCTCCACTTCGTTACTCCTTAAATATCCCAGGAAAGAGAAAAACGGATAAAGACGTGGTGGTCCTTATGCACAATGGAATATCACTCAGCCATGAAATCAACGTCATAAGGCTAGTGGCAGCATGATGAGTGGATTTAGGTACGACGATTCTAAGTGAAATAAGTCAAACAGAAAACGACACTTATCATAAGATATCACTTATAGAGGGAATGTAAAAACCGCTACACTGGAACTGAATTACAAAACAGAACAGAGTCACACGTTTAGAAAACACACTATGGCTGCTTAACGGGAAAGGGGAGGTGGGGTGATGCGTAAAAGAAGGGTTTCAAATTAGTTCAGATACCGTTCCATAAACCCAATATGTAATAGACAAGACCTACTCCTTGCTCAGTGAACTTGACTCAACACCCCCTATTCAACGCCCAAGAATATATCTGACTAGTAAGAATCTTAAAACCTATGTGTTGATATCCCTCTGTAAGTGAGTCAAGTGGGTGTAAAGCGGCCTAAACACAGCAGTGAAAAGCAGCTAAACCCCATTATAAAAATCAACTACTTTTAAAAACCCGTGAAACAAAGACAGTGAAAGAGAGAGAAATTCTTACAAAATTCGTTCAGGGGCTGTGATGCCACCTGGATTGACCATATCTAGACCCACTGCTGATTGAGACATAAGGGTGAACACTCTTGGGGCTGAGAGGTTTGGTGAGGTTGGGTGAGCAAACGCAGACCCTTTAAAGTAATACTGCGTGGTACCCATCCCATGGGTCCCAAATCTCCAGGTTCAAGGGCATCTTCCTACATCGAAAACATGCATGAGACACCCAGAAGATGGTACACCGTGTGATCAGCAACGGTTTCTAAAACGCACCTCATTTCTCATGTCCTTGTGCTCAGGTTCGCCATTCCAGCCGCTTTACTAGCAATCTCCCTCCTTGGAGAATCAGCACCTTTCACCTCCTGTTCCGTCCAGGTTGCCATTTGTCCTGAGGATGAACGGGAAGAGGGCCAAACAATGAGAGACTAGCTCTAGGTGTTGGGGCAGGCACAGGTCACTCTATTTTCCCATCAGGAAGAAGAATTAACCAGAGGCTCAGCTTGCCGCCCGGAACCAGAATAGGGCCTGAAGCAATCCTGCGCTTTTGCGGCCAGCTCCCAAAAAAGCGAGTTGAAAAATGGAGCTCAGGGGCACTGCAATTCACAAACCTGCAGAGTTATAACTGATAACTCTCGTCCACAAATATATTGAGGGAAGGCAACGAAGAGGATTTGAAAGCAAGACAGAATTGCAGGAAACTGATTTCAGGAGGTAGATTCGAATCACCTTTAAAGCACAGGAAAAGCGGCAAAACCTCGACAATGATGCCCTTGGCCAAAAAGGGCGTATGCGTTTTTTCCTGAATATATTCAGGAAAAAACGCATACGCCCTTTTTGGCCAACCAAGCAACCTGGAAAGGCAAATCAGCGCTACAAAGAAGTCTCGCTTCCCATCGGTCAAAAGGACCATGCTGAATAAAGTGTCAAAACCAGAAATGCAGGGCAGGCCATGGAGAAATGGGAGCCTTGCTACGCTGATGGGCGGGATGTAAATTGCCAACAGCCACTCTGGAGAAGTGTACGGTGTGTCCTGAAACACCTAAAAAACGCAGCTTAGAGAGCGTAGGGCACTTCCACTCATGGGCGTATAAATTGGGAAAACTAAAAATCAGCAAGACACAGGCACCCCAAAGTTTAGGGCTGCTCTGCTGACAAGAACCTCCACTTCCTTACACCTTAAATATCCCAGGAAAGAGAAAAATGGATAAAGACGTTGTGGTCCTTATGTACAATGGAATATCACTCAGCCATGAAATCAACGTCATAAGGCTAGTGGCAGCATGATGAGTGGATTTAGGTACGACGATTTTAAGTGAAATAAGTCAAACAGAAAACGACACTTATCATAAGATATCACTTATAGAGGGAAAGTAAAAACCGCTACACTGGAACTGAATTACAAAACAGAACAGAGTCACACGTTTAGAAAACACACTATGGCTGCTTAACGGGAAAGGTGAGGTGGGGTGATGCGTAAAAGAAGGGTTTCAAATTAGCTCAGATACCGTTCCATAAACCCAATATGTAATAGACAAGACCTACTCCTTGCTCAGTGAACTTGACTCAACACCCCCTATTCAACGCCCAAGAATATATCTGACTAGTAAGAATCTTAAAACCTATGTGTTGATATCCCTCTGTAAGTGAGTCAAGTGGGTGTAAAGCGGCCTAAACACAGCAGTGAAAAGCAGCTAAACCCCATTATAAAAATCAACTACTTTTAAAAACCCGTGAAACAAAGACAGTGAAAGAGAGAGAAATTCTTACAAAATTCGTTCAGGGGCTGTGATGCCACCTGGATTGACCATATCTAGACCCACTGCTGATTGAGACATAAGGGTGAACACTCTTGGGGCTGAGAGGTTTGGTGAGGTTGGGTGAGCAAACGCAGACCCTTTAAAGTAATACTGCGTGGTACCCATCCCATGGGTCCCAAATCTCCAGGTTCAAGGGCATCTTCCTACATCGAAAACATGCATGAGACACCCAGAAGATGGTACACCGTGTGATCGGGAAAGGTTTCTAAAACGCACCTCATTTCTCATGTCCTTGTGCTCGGGTTCGCCATTCCAGCCGCTTTACTAGCAATCTCCCTCCTTGGAGAATCAGCACCTTTAACCTCCTGTTCCGTCCAGGTTGCCATTT
Organism: Eschrichtius robustus; assembly: GCF_028021215.1. Classification (NCBI taxonomy): domain Eukaryota; kingdom Metazoa; phylum Chordata; class Mammalia; order Artiodactyla; family Eschrichtiidae; genus Eschrichtius; species Eschrichtius robustus. The sequence continues at coordinate 111,433,323 of NC_090824.1, read as the reverse complement.
GTCCTGAGGATGAACGGGAAGAGGGCCAAACAATGAGAGACTAGCTCTAGGTGTTGGGGCAGGCACAGGTCACTCTATTTTCCCATCAGGAAGAAGAATTAACCAGAGGCTCAGCTTGCCGCCCGGAACCAGAATAGGGCCTGAAGCAATCCTGCGCTTTTGCGGCCAGCTCCCAAAAAAGCGAGTTGAAAAATGGAGCTCAGGGGCACTGCAATTCACAAACCTGCAGAGTTATAACTGATAACTCTCGTCCACAAATATATTGAGGGAAGGCAACGAAGAGGATTTGAAAGCAAGGCAGAATTGCAGGAAACTGATTTCAGGAGGTAGATTCGAATCGCCTTTAAAGCACAGGAAAAGCGGCAAAACCTCGACAATGATGCCCTTGGCCAAAAAGGGCGTATGCGTTTTTTCCTGAATATATTCAGGAAAAAACGCATACGCCCTTTTTGGCCAACCAAGCAACCTGGAAAGGCAAATCACCGCTACAAAGAAGTCTCGCTCCCCATCGGTCAAAAGGACCATGCTGAAAAAAGTGTCAAAACCAGAAATGCAGGGCAGGCCATGGAGAAACGGGAGCCTTGCTACGCTGATGGGCGGGATGTAAATTGCCAACAGCCACTCTGGAGAAGTGTACGGTGTGTCCTGAAACACCTAAAAAACGCAGCTTAGAGAGCGAAGGGCACTTCCACTCATGGGCGTATAAATTCGGAAAACTAAAAATCAGCAAGACACAGGCACCCCAAAGTTTAGGGCTGCTCTGCTGACAAGAACCTCCACTTCGTTACTCCTTAAATATCCCAGGAAAGAGAAAAACGGATAAAGACGTGGTGGTCCTTATGCACAATGGAATATCACTCAGCCATGAAATCAACGTCATAAGGCTAGTGGCAGCATGATGAGTGGATTTAGGTACGACGATTCTAAGTGAAATAAGTCAAACAGAAAACGACACTTATCATAAGATATCACTTATAGAGGGAATGTAAAAACCGCTACACTGGAACTGAATTACAAAACAGAACAGAGTCACACGTTTAGAAAACACACTATGGCTGCTTAACGGGAAAGGGGAGGTGGGGTGATGCGTCAAAGAAGGGTTTCAAATTAGTTCAGATACCGTTCCATAAACCCAATATGTAATAGACAAGACCTACTCCTTGCTCAGTGAACTTGACTCAACACCCCCTATTCAACGCCCAAGAATATATCTGACTAGTAAGAATCTTAAAACCTATGTGTTGATATCCCTCTGTAAGTGAGTCAAGTGGGTGTAAAGCGGCCTAAACACAGCAGTGAAAAGCAGCTAAACCCCATTATAAAAATCAACTACTTTTAAAAACCCGTGAAACAAAGACAGTGAAAGAGAGAGAAATTCTTACAAAATTCGTTCAGGGGCTGTGATGCCACCTGGATTGACCATATCTAGACCCACTGCTGATTGAGACATAAGGGTGAACACTCTTGGGGCTGAGAGGTTTGGTGAGGTTGGGTGAGCAAACGCAGACCCTTTAAAGTAATACTGCGTGGTACCCATCCCATGGGTCCCAAATCTCCAGGTTCAAGGGCATCTTCCTACATCGAAAACATGCATGAGACACCCAGAAGATGGTACACCGTGTGATCAGCAAAGGTTTCTAAAACGCACCTCATTTCTCATGTCCTTGTGCTCAGGTTCGCCATTCCAGCCGCTTTACTAGCAATCTCCCTCCTTGGAGAATCAGCACCTTTCACCTCCTGTTCCGTCCAGGTTGCCATTTGTCCTGAGGATGAACGGGAAGAGGGCCAAACAATGAGAGACTAGCTCTAGGTGTTGGGGCAGGCACAGGTCACTCTATTTTCCCATCAGGAAGAAGAATTAACCAGAGGCTCAGCTTGCCGCCCGGAACCAGAATAGGGCCTGAAGCAATCCTGCGCTTTTGCGGCCAGCTCCCAAAAAAGCGAGTTGAAAAATGGAGCTCAGGGGCACTGCAATTCACAAACCTGCAGAGTTATAACTGATAACTCTCGTCCACAAATATATTGAGGGAAGGCAACGAAGAGGATTTGAAAGCAAGGCAGAATTGCAGGAAACTGATTTCAGGAGGTAGATTCGAATCGCCTTTAAAGCACAGGAAAAGCGGCAAAACCTCGACAATGATGCCCTTGGCCAAAAAGGGCGTATGCGTTTTTTCCTGAATATATTCAGGAAAAAACGCATACGCCCTTTTTGGCCAACCAAGCAACCTGGAAAGGCAAATCAGCGCTACAAAGAAGTCTCGCTTCCCATCGGTCAAAAGGACCATGCTGAATAAAGTGTCAAAACCAGAAATGCAGGGCAGGCCATGGAGAAATGGGAGCCTTGCTACGCTGATGGGCGGGATGTAAATTGCCAACAGCCACTCTGGAGAAGTGTACGGTGTGTCCTGAAACACCTAAAAAACGCAGCTTAGAGAGCGTAGGGCACTTCCACTCATGGGCGTATAAATTGGGAAAACTAAAAATCAGCAAGACACAGGCACCCCAAAGTTTAGGGCTGCTCTGCTGACAAGAACCTCCACTTCCTTACACCTTAAATATCCCAGGAAAGAGAAAAATGGATAAAGACGTTGTGGTCCTTATGTACAATGGAATATCACTCAGCCATGAAATCAACGTCATAAGGCTAGTGGCAGCATGATGAGTGGATTTAGGTACGACGATTTTAAGTGAAATAAGTCAAACAGAAAACGACACTTATCATAAGATATCACTTATAGAGGGAATGTAAAAACCGCTACACTGGAACTGAATTACAAAACAGAACAGAGTCACACGTTTAGAAAACACACTATGGCTGCTTAACGGGAAAGGTGAGGTGGGGTGATGCGTAAAAGAAGGGTTTCAAATTAGCTCAGATACCGTTCCATAAACCCAATATGTAATAGACAAGACCTACTCCTTGCTCAGTGAACTGGACTCAACACCCCCTATTCAACGCCCAAGAATATATCTGACTAGTAAGAATCTTAAAACCTATGTGTTGATATCCCTCTGTAAGTGAGTCAAGTGGGTGTAAAGCGGCCTAAACACAGCAGTGAAAAGCAGCTAAACCCCATTATAAAAATCAACTACTTTTAAAAACCCGTGAAACAAAGACAGTGAAAGAGAGAGAAATTCTTACAAAATTCGTTCAGGGGCTGTGATGCCACCTGGATTGACCATATCTAGACCCACTGCTGATTGAGACATAAGGGTGAACACTCTTGGGGCTGAGAGGTTTGCTGAGGTTGGGTGAGCAAACGCAGACCCTTTAAAGTAATACTGCGTGGTACCCATCCCATGGGTCCCAAATCTCCAGGTTCAAGGGCATCTTCCTACATCGAAAACATGCATGAGACACCCAGAAGATGGTACACCTTGTGATCGGGAAAGGTTTCTAAAACGCACCTCATTTCTCATGTCCTTGTGCTCGGGTTCGCCATTCCAGCCGCTTTACTAGCAATCTCCCTCCTTGGAGAATCAGCACCTTTCACCACCTGTTCCGTCCAGGTTGCCATTTGTCCTGAGGATGAACGGGAAGAGGGCCAAACAATGAGAGACTAGCTCTAGGTGTTGGGGCAGGCACAGGTCACTCTATTTTCCCATCAGGAAGAAGAATTAACCAGAGGCTCAGCTTGCCGCCCGGAACCAGAATAGGGCCTGAAGCAATCCTGCGCTTTTGCGGCCAGCTCCCAAAAAAGCGAGTTGAAAAATGGAGCTCAGGGGCACTGCAATTCACAAACCTGCAGAGTTATAACTGATAACTCTCGTCCACAAATATATTGAGGGAAGGCAACGAAGAGGATTTGAAAGCAAGGCAGAATTGCAGGAAACTGATTTCAGGAGGTAGATTCGAATCGCCTTTAAAGCACAGGAAAAGCGGCAAAACGTCGACAATGATGCCCTTGGCCAAAAAGGGCGTATGTGTTTTTTCCTGAATATATTCAGGAAAAAACGTATACGCCCTTTTTGGCCAACCAAGCAACCTGGAAAGGCAAATCAGCGATACAAAGAAGTCTCGCTCCCCATCGGTCAAAAGGACCATGCTGAATAAAGTGTCAAAACCAGAAATGCAGGGCAGGCCATGGAGAAACGGGAGCCTTGCTACGCTGATGGGCGGGATGTAAATTGCCAACAGCCACTCTGGAGAAGTGTACGGTGTGTCCTGAAACACCTAAAAAACGCAGCTTAGAGAGCGTAGGGCACTTCCACTCATGGGCGTATAAATTGGGAAAACTAAAAATCAGCAAGACACAGGCACCCCAAAGTTTAGGGCTGCTCTGCTGACAAGAACCTCCACTTCCTTACACCTTAAATATCCCAGGAAAGAGAAAAATGGATAAAGACGTTGTGGTCCTTATGTACAATGGAATATCACTCAGCCATGAAATCAACGTCATAAGGCTAGTGGCAGCATGATGAGTGGATTTAGGTACGACGATTCTAAGTGAAATAAGTCAAACAGAAAACGACACTTATCATAAGATATCACTTATAGAGGGAATGTAAAAACCGCTACACTGGAACTGAATTACAAAACAGAACAGAGTCACACGTTTAGAAAACACACTATGGCTGCTTAACGGGAAAGGTGAGGTGGGGTGATGCGTAAAAGAAGGGTTTCAAATTAGCTCAGATACCGTTCCATAAACCCAATATGTAATCGACAAGACCTACTCCTTGCTCAGTGAACTTGACTCAACACCCCCTATTCAACGCCCAAGAATATATCTGACTAGTAAGAATCTTAAAACCTATGTGTTGATATCCCTCTGTAAGTGAGTCAAGTGGGTGTAAAGCGGCCTAAACACAGCAGTGAAAAGCAGCTAAACCCCATTATAAAAATCAACTACTTTTAAAAACCTGTGAAACAAAGACAGTGAAAGAGAGAGAAATTCTTACAAAATTCGTTCAGGGGCTGTGATGCCACCTGGACTGACCATATCTAGACCCACTGCTGATTGAGACATAAGGGTGAACACTCTTGGGGCTGAGAGGTTTGCTGAGGTTGGGTGAGCAAACGCAGACCCTTTAAAGTAATACTGCGTGGAACCCATCCCATGGGTCCCAAATCTCCAGGTTCAAGGGCATCTTCCTACATAGAAAACATGCATGAGACACCCAGAAGATGGTACACCGTGTGATCGGGAAAGGTTTCTAAAACGCACCTCATTTCTCATGTCCTTGTGCTCGGGTTCGCCATTCCAGCCGCTTTACTAGCAATCTCCCTCCTTGGAGAATCAGCACCTTTAACCTCCTGTTCCGTCCAGGTTGCCATTTGTCCTGAGGATGAACGGGAAGAGGGCCAAACAATGAGAGACTAGCTCTAGGTGTTGGGGCAGGCACAGGTCACTCTATTTTCCCATCAGGAAGAAGAATTAACCAGAGGCTCAGCTTGCCGCCCGGAACCAGAATAGGGCCTTAAGCAATCCTGCGCTTTAGCGACCAGCTCCCAAAAAAGCGAGTTGAAAAATGGAGCTCAGGGGCACTGCAATTCACAAACCTGCAGAGTTATAACTGATAACTCTCGTCCACAAATATATTGAGGGAAGGCAACGAAGAGGATTTGAAAGCAAGGCAGAATTGCAGGAAACTGATTTCAGGAGGTAGATTCGAATCGCCTTTAAAGCACAGGAAAAGCGGCAAAACCTCGACAATGATGCCCTTGGCCAAAAAGGGCGTATGAGTTTTTTCCTGAATATATTCAGGAAAAAACGCATACGCCCTTTTTGGCCAACCAAGCAACCTGGAAAGGCAAATCAGCGCTATAAAGAAGTCTCGCTCCCCATCGGTCAAAAGGACCATGCTGAATAAAGTGTCAAAACCAGAAATGCAGGGCAGGCCATGGAGAAACGGGAGCCTTGCTACGCTGATGGGCGGGATGTAAATTGCCAACAGCCACTCTGGAGAAGTGTACGGTGTGTCCTGAAACACCTAAAAAACGCAGCTTAGAGAGCGTAGGGCACTTCCACTCATGGGCGTATAAATTGGGAAAACTAAAAATCAGCAAGACACAGGCACCCCAAAGTTTAGGGCTGCTCTGCTGACAAGAACCTCCACTTCCTTACACCTTAAATATCCCAGGAAAGAGAAAAATGGATAAAGACGTTGTGGTCCTTATGTACAATGGAATATCAATCAGCCATGAAATCAACGTCATAAGGCTAGTGGCAGCATGATGAGTGGATTTAGGTACGACGATTCTAAGTGAAATAAGTCAAACAGAAAACGACACTTATCATAAGATATCACTTATAGAGGGAATGTAAAAACCGCTACACTGGAACTGAATTACAAAACAGAACAGAGTCACACGTTTAGAAAACACACTATGGCTGCTTAACGGGAAAGGTGAGGTGGGGTGATGCGTAAAAGAAGGGTTTCAAATTAGCTCAGATACCGTTCCATAAACCCAATATGTAATAGACAAGACCTACTCCTTGCTCAGTGAACTGGACTCAACACCCCCTATTCAACGCCCAAGAATATATCTGACTAGTAAGAATCTTAAAACCTATGTGTTGATATCCCTCTGTAAGTGAGTCAAGTGGGTGTAAAGCGGCCTAAACACAGCAGTGAAAAGCAGCTAAACCCCATTATAAAAATCAACTACTTTTAAAAACCCGTGAAACAAAGACAGTGAAAGAGAGAGAAATTCTTACAAAATTCGTTCAGGGGCTGTGATGCCACCTGGATTGACCATATCTAGACCCACTGCTGATTGAGACATAAGGGTGAACACTCTTGGGGATCAGAGGTTTGGTGAGGTTGGGTGAGCAAACGCAGACCCTTTAAAGTAATACTGCGTGGTACCCATCCCATGGGTCCCAAATCTCCAGGTTCAAGGGCATCTTCCTACATCGAAAACATGCATGAGACACCCAGAAGATGGTACACCGTGTGATCGGGAAAGGTTTCTAAAACGCACCTCATTTCTCATGTCCTTGTGCTCGGGTTCGCCATTCCAGCCGCTTTACTAGCAATCTCCCTCCTTGGAGAATCAGCACCTTTAACCTCCTGTTCCGTCCAGGTTGCCATTTGTCCTGAGGATGAACGGGAAGAGGGCCAAACAATGACAGACTAGCTCTAGGTGTTGGGGCAGGCACAGGTCACTCTATTTTCCCATCAGGAAGAAGAATTAACCAGAGGCTCAGCTTGCCGCCCGGAACCAGAATAGGGCCTGAAGCAATCCTGCGCTTTTGCGGCCAGCTCCCAAAAAAGCGAGTTGAAAAATGGAGCTCAGGGGCACTGCAATTCACAAACCTGCAGAGTTATAACTGATAACTCTCGTCCACAAATATATTGAGGGAAGGCAACGAAGAGGATTTGAAAGCAAGGCAGAATTGCAGGAAACTGATTTCAGGAGGTAGATTCGAATCGCCTTTAAAGCACAGGAAAAGCGGCAAAACCTCGACAATGATGCCCTTGGCCAAAAAGGGCGTATGCGTTTTTTCCTGAATATATTCAGGAAAAAACGCATACGCCCTTTTTGGCCAACCAAGCAACCTGGAAAGGCAAATCAGCGCTACAAAGAAGTCTCGCTTCCCATCGGTCAAAAGGACCATGCTGAATAAAGTGTCAAAACCAGAAATGCAGGGCAGGCCATGGAGAAACGGGAGCCTTGCTACGCTGATGGGCGGGATGTAAATTGCCAACAGCCACTCTGGAGAAGTGTACGGTGTGTCCTGAAACACCTAAAAAACGCAGCTTAGAGAGCGTAGGGCACTTCCACTCATGGGCGTATAAATTGGGAAAACTAAAAATCAGCAAGACACAGGCACCCCAAAGTTTAGGGCTGCTCTGCTGACAAGAACCTCCACTTCCTTACACCTTAAATATCCCAGGAAAGAGAAAAATGGATAAAGACGTTGTGGTCCTTATGTACAATGGAATATCACTCAGCCATGAAATCAACGTCATAAGGCTAGTGGCAGCATGATGAGTGGATTTAGGTACGACGATTTTAAGTGAAATAAGTCAAACAGAAAACGACACTTATCATAAGATATCACTTATAGAGGGAATGTAAAAACCGCTACACTGGAACTGAATTACAAAACAGAACAGAGTCACACGTTTAGAAAACACACTATGGCTGCTTAACGGGAAAGGTGAGGTGGGGTGATGCGTAAAAGAAGGGTTTCAAATTAGCTCCGATACCGTTCCATAAACCCAATATGTAATAGACAAGACCTACTCCTTGCTCAGTGAACTGGACTCAACACCCCCTATTCAACGCCCAAGAATATATCTGACTAGTAAGAATCTTAAAACCTATGTGTTGATATCCCTCTGTAAGTGAGTCAAGTGGGTGTAAAGCGGCCTAAACACAGCAGTGAAAAGCAGCTAAACCCCATTATAAAAATCAACTACTTTTAAAAACCCGTGAAACAAAGACAGTGAAAGAGAGAGAAATTCTTACAAAATTCGTTCAGGGGCTGTGATGCCACCTGGATTGACCATATCAAGACCCACTGCTGATTGAGACATAAGGGTGAACACTCTTGGGGCTGAGAGGTTTGCTGAGGTTGGGTGAGCAAACGCAGACCCTTTAAAGTAATACTGCGTGGAACCCATCCCATGGGTCCCAAATCTCCAGGTTCAAGGGCATCTTCCTACATAGAAAACATGCATGAGACACCCAGAAGATGGTACACCGTGTGATCGGGAAAGGTTTCTAAAACGCACCTCATTTCTCATGTCCTTGTGCTCGGGTTCGCCATTCCAGCCGCTTTACTAGCAATCTCCCTCCTTGGAGAATCAGCACCTTTAACCTCCTGTTCCGTCCAGGTTGCCATTTGTCCTGAGGATGAACGGGAAGAGGGCCAAACAATGAGAGACTAGCTCTAGGTGTTGGGGCAGGCACAGGTCACTCTATTTTCCCATCAGGAAGAAGAATTAACCAGAGGCTCAGCTTGCCGCCCGGAACCAGAATAGGGCCTTAAGCAATCCTGCGCTTTTGCGACCAGCTCCCAAAAAAGCGAGTTGAAAAATGGAGCTCAGGGGCACTGCAATTCACAAACCTGCAGAGTTATAACTGATAACTCTCGTCCACAAATATATTGAGGGAAGGCAACGAAGAGGATTTGAAAGCAAGGCAGAATTGCAGGAAACTGATTTCAGGAGGTAGATTCGAATCGCCTTTAAAGCACAGGAAAAGCGGCAAAACCTCGACAATGATGCCCTTGGCCAAAAAGGGCGTATGCGTTTTTTCCTGAATATATTCAGGAAAAAACGCATACGCCCTTTTTGGCCAACCAAGCAACCTGGAAAGGCAAATCAGCGCTACAAAGAAGTCTCGCTCCCCATCGGTCAAAAGGACCATGCTGAATAAAGTGTCAAAACCAGAAATGCAGGGCAGGCCATGGAGAAACGGGAGCCTTGCTACGCTGATGGGCGGGATGTAAATTGCCAACAGCCACTCTGGAGAAGTGTACGGTGTGTCCTGAAACACCTAAAAAACGCAGCTTAGAGAGCGTAGGGCACTTCCACTCATGGGCGTATAAATTGGGAAAACTAAAAATCAGCAAGACACAGGCACCCCAAAGTTTAGGGCTGCTCTGCTGACAAGAACCTCCACTTCCTTACACCTTAAATATCCCAGGAAAGAGAAAAATGGATAAAGACGTTGTGGTCCTTATGTACAATGGAATATCACTCAGCCATGAAATCAACGTCATAAGGCTAGTGGCAGCATGATGAGTGGATTTAGGTACGACGATTCTAAGTGAAATAAGTCAAACAGAAAACGACACTTATCATAAGATATCACTTATAGAGGGAATGTAAAAACCGCTACACTGGAACTGAATTACAAAACAGAACAGAGTCACACGTTTAGAAAACACACTATGGCTGCTTAACGGGAAAGGGGAGGTGGGGTGATGCGTAAAAGAAGGGTTTCAAATTAGTTCAGATACCGTTCCATAAACCCAATATGTAATCGACAAGACCTACTCCTTGCTCAGTGAACTGGACTCAACACCCCCTATTCAACGCCCAAGAATATATCTGACTAGTAAGAATCTTAAAACCTATGTGTTGATATCCCTCTGTAAGTGAGTCAAGTGGGTGTAAAGCGGCCTAAACACAGCAGTGAAAAGCAGCTAAACCCCATTATAAAAATCAACTACTTTTAAAAACCCGTGAAACAAAGACAGTGAAAGAGAGAGAAATTCTTACAAAATTCGTTCAGGGGCTGTGATGCCACCTGGATTGACCATATCTAGACCCACTGCTGATGGAGACATAAGGGTGAACACTCTTGGGGCTGAGAGGTTTGGTGAGGTTGGGTGAGCAAACGCAGACCCTTTAAAGTAATACTGCGTGGTACCCATCCCATGGGTCCCAAATCTCCAGGTTCAAGGGCATCTTCCTACATCGAAAACATGCATGAGACACCCAGAAGATGGTACACCGTGTGATCGGGAAAGGTTTCTAAAACGCACCTCATTTCTCATGTCCTTGTGCTCGGGTTCACCATTCCAGCCACTTTACTAGCAATCTCCCTCCTTGGAGAATCAGCACCTTTAACCTCCTGTTCCGTCCAGGTTGCCATTTGTCCTGAGGATGAACGGAAAGAGGGCCAAACAATGAGAGACTAGCTCTAGGTGTTGGGGCAGGCACAGGTCACTCTATTTTCCCATCAGGAAGAAGAATTAACCAGAGGCTCAGCTTGCCGCCCGGAACCAGAATAGGGCCTGAAGCAATCCTGCGCTTTTGCGACCAGCTCCCAAAAAAGCGAGTTGAAAAATGGAGCTCAGGGGCACTGCAATTCACAAACCTGCAGAGTTATAACTGATAACTCTCGTCCACAAATATATTGACGGAAGGCAACGAAGAGGATTTGAAAGCAAGGCAGAATTGCAGGAAACTGATTTCAGGAGGTAGATTCGAATCGCCTTTAAAGCACAGGAAAAGCGGCAAAACCTCGACAATGATGCCCTTGGCCAAAAAGGGCGTATGCGTTTTTTCCTGAATATATTCAGGAAAAAACGCATACGCCCTTTTTGGCCAACCAAGCAACCTGGAAAGGCAAATCAGCGCTACAAAGAAGTCTCGCTCCCCATCGGTCAAAAGGACCATGCTGAATAAAGTGTCAAAACCAGAAATGCAGGGCAGGCCATGGAGAAACGGGAGCCTTGCTACGCTGATGGGCGGGATGTAAATTGCCAACAGCCACTCTGGAGAAGTGTACGGTGTGTCCTGAAACACCTAAAAAACGCAGCTTAGAGAGCGTAGGGCACTTCCACTCATGGGCGTATAAATTGGGAAAACTAAAAATCAGCAAGACACAGGCACCCCAAAGTTTAGGGCTGCTCTGCTGACAAGAACCTCCACTTCCTTACACCTTAAATATCCCAGGAAAGAGAAAAATGGATAAAGACGTTGTGGTCCTTATGTACAATGGAATATCACTCAGCCATGAAATCAACGTCATAAGGCTAGTGGCAGCATGATGAGTGGATTTAGGTACGACGATTCTAAGTGAAATAAGTCAAACAGAAAACGACACTTATCATAAGATATCACTTATAGAGGGAATGTAAAAACCGCTACACTGGAACTGAATTACAAAACAGAACAGAGTCACACGTTTAGAAAACACACTATGGCTGCTTAACGGGAAAGGGGAGGTGGGGTGATGCGTAAAAGAAGGGTTTCAAATTAGTTCAGATACCGTTCCATAAACCCAATATGTAATAGACAAGACCTACTCCTTGCTCAGTGAACTGGACTCAACACCCCCTATTCAACGCCCAAGAATATATCTGACTAGTAAGAATCTTAAAACCTATGTGTTGATATCCCTCTGTAAGTGAGTCAAGTGGGTGTAAAGCGGCCTAAACACAGCAGTGAAAAGCAGCTAAACCCCATTATAAAAATCAACTACTTTTAAAAACCCGTGAAACAAAGACAGTGAAAGAGAGAGAAATTCTTACAAAATTCGTTCAGGGGCTGTGATGCCACCTGGATTGACCATATCTAGACCCACTGCTGATTGAGACATAAGGGTGAACACTCTTGGGGCTGAGAGGTTTGGTGAGGTTGGGTGAGCAAACGCAGACCCTTTAAAGTAATACTGCGTGGTACCCATCCCATGGGTCCCAAATCTCCAGGTTCAAGGGCATCTTCCTACATAGAAAACATGCATGAGACACCCAGAAGATGGTACACCGTGTGATCGGGAAAGGTTTCTAAAACGCACCTCATTTCTCATGTCCTTGTGCTCGGGTTCGCCATTCCAGCCGCTTTACTAGCAATCTCCCTCCTTGGAGAATCAGCACCTTTAACCTCCTGTTCCGTCCAGGTTGCCATTTGTCCTGAGGATGAACGGGAAGAGGGCCAAACAATGAGAGACTAGCTCTAGGTGTTGGGGCAGGCACAGGTCACTCTATTTTCCCATCAGGAAGAAGAATTAACCAGAGGCTCAGCTTGCCGCCCGGAACCAGAATAGGGCCTTAAGCAATCCTGCGCTTTTGCGACCAGCTCCCAAAAAAGCGAGTTGAAAAATGGAGCTCAGGGGCACTGCAATTCACAAACCTGCAGAGTTATAACTGATAACTCTCGTCCACAAATATATTGAGGGAAGGCAACGAAGAGGATTTGAAAGCAAGGCAGAATTGCAGGAAACTGATTTCAGGAGGTAGATTCGAATCGCCTTTAAAGCACAGGAAAAGCGGCAAAACCTCGACAATGATGCCCTTGGCCAAAAAGGGCGTATGCGTTTTTTCCTGAATATATTCAGGAAAAAACGCATACGCCCTTTTTGGCCAACCAAGCAACCTGGAAAGGCAAATCAGCGCTATAAAGAAGTCTCGCTCCCCATCGGTCAAAAGGACCATGCTGAATAAAGTGTCAAAACCAGAAATGCAGGGCAGGCCATGGAGAAACGGGAGCCTTGCTACGCTGATGGGCGGGATGTAAATTGCCAACAGCCACTCTGGAGAAGTGTACGGTGTGTCCTGAAACACCTAAAAAACGCAGCTTAGAGAGCGTAGGGCACTTCCACTCATGGGCGTATAAATTGGGAAAACTAAAAATCAGCAAGACACAGGCACCCCAAAGTTTAGGGCTGCTCTGCTGACAAGAACCTCCACTTCCTTACACCTTAAATATCCCAGGAAAGAGAAAAATGGATAAAGACGTTGTGGTCCTTATGTACAATGGAATATCACTCAGCCATGAAATCAACGTCATAAGGCTAGTGGCAGCATGATGAGTGGATTTAGGTACGACGATTCTAAGTGAAATAAGTCAAACAGAAAACGACACTTATCATAAGATATCACTTATAGAGGGAATGTAAAAACCGCTACACTGGAACTGAATTACAAAACAGAACAGAGTCACACGTTTAGAAAACACACTATGGCTGCTTAACGGGAAAGGTGAGGTGGGGTGATGCGTAAAAGAAGGGTTTCAAATTAGCTCAGATACCGTTCCATAAACCCAATATGTAATAGACAAGACCTACTCCTTGCTCAGTGAACTGGACTCAACACCCCCTATTCAACGCCCAAGAATATATCTGACTAGTAAGAATCTTAAAACCTATGTGTTGATATCCCTCTGTAAGTGAGTCAAGTGGGTGTAAAGCGGCCTAAACACAGCAGTGAAAAGCAGCTAAACCCCATTATAAAAATCAACTACTTTTAAAAACCCGTGAAACAAAGACAGTGAAAGAGAGAGAAATTCTTACAAAATTCGTTCAGGGGCTGTGATGCCACCTGGATTGACCATATCTAGACCCACTGCTGATTGAGACATAAGGGTGAACACTCTTGGGGCTGAGAGGTTTGGTGAGGTTGGGTGAGCAAACGCAGACCCTTTAAAGTAATACTGCGTGGTACCCATCCCATGGGTCCCAAATCTCCAGGTTCAAGGGCATCTTCCTACATCGAAAACATGCATGAGACACCCAGAAGATGGTACACCGTGTGATCGGGAAAGGTTTCTAAAACGCACCTCATTTCTCATGTCCTTGTGCTCGGGTTCGCCATTCCAGCCGCTTTACTAGCAATCTCCCTCCTTGGAGAATCAGCACCTTTAACCTCCTGTTCCGTCCAGGTTGCCATTTGTCCTGAGGATGAACGGGAAGAGGGCCAAACAATGAGAGACTAGCTCTAGGTGTTGGGGCAGGCACAGGTCACTCTATTTTCCCATCAGGAAGAAGAATTAACCAGAGGCTCAGCTTGCCGCCCGGAACCAGAATAGGGCCTGAAGCAATCCTGCGCTTTTGCGGCCAGCTCCCAAAAAAGCGAGTTGAAAAATGGAGCTCAGGGGCACTGCAATTCACAAACCTGCAGAGTTATAACTGATAACTCTCGTCCACAAATATATTGAGGGAAGGCAACGAAGAGGATTTGAAAGCAAGGCAGAATTGCAGGAAACTGATTTCAGGAGGTAGATTCGAATCGCCTTTAAAGCACAGGAAAAGCGGCAAAACCTCGACAATGATGCCCTTGGCCAAAAAGGGCGTATGCGTTTTTTCCTGAATATATTCAGGAAAAAACGCATACGCCCTTTTTGGCCAACCAAGCAACCTGGAAAGGCAAATCAGCGCTACAAAGAAGTCTCGCTTCCCATCGGTCAAAAGGACCATGCTGAATAAAGTGTCAAAACCAGAAATGCAGGGCAGGCCATGGAGAAATGGGAGCCTTGCTACGCTGATGGGCGGGATGTAAATTGCCAACAGCCACTCTGGAGAAGTGTACGGTGTGTCCTGAAACACCTAAAAAACGCAGCTTAGAGAGCGTAGGGCACTTCCACTCATGGGCGTATAAATTCGGAAAACTAAAAATCAGCAAGACACAGGCACCCCAAAGTTTAGGGCTGCTCTGCTGACAAGAACCTCCACTTCCTTACACCTTAAATATCCCAGGAAAGAGAAAAATGGATAAAGACGTTGTGGTCCTTATGTACAATGGAATATCACTCAGCCATGAAATCAACGTCATAAGGCTAGTGGCAGCATGATGAGTGGATTTAGGTATGACGATTTTAAGTGAAATAAGTCAAACAGAAAACGACACTTATCATAAGATATCACTTATAGAGGGAATGTAAAAACCGCTACACTGGAACTGAATTACAAAACAGAACAGAGTCACACGTTTAGAAAACACACTATGGCTGCTTAACGGGAAAGGTGAGGTGGGGTGATGCGTAAAAGAAGGGTTTCAAATTAGCTCCGATACCGTTCCATAAACCCAATATGTAATAGACAAGACCTACTCCTTGCTCAGTGAACTGGACTCAACACCCCCTATTCAACGCCCAAGAATATATCTGACTAGTAAGAATCTTAAAACCTCTGTGTTGATATCCCTCTGTAAGTGAGTCAAGTGGGTGTAAAGCGGGCTAAACACAGCAGTGAAAAGCAGCTAAACCCCATTATAAAAATCAACTACTTTTAAAAACCCGTGAAACAAAGACAGTGAAAGAGAGAGAAATTCTTACAAAATTCGTTCAGGGGCTGTGATGCCACCTGGATTGACCATATCAAGACCCACTGCTGATTGAGACATAAGGGTGAACACTCTTGGGGCTGAGAGGTTTGCTGAGGTTGGGTGAGCAAACGCAGACCCTTTAAAGTAATACTGCGTGGAACCCATCCCATGGGTCCCAAATCTCCAGGTTCAAGGGCATCTTCCTACATAGAAAACATGCATGACACACCCAGAAGATGGTACACCGTGTGATCGGGAAAGGTTTCTAAAACGCACCTCATTTCTCATGTCCTTGTGCTCGGGTTCGCCATTCCAGCCGCTTTACTAGCAATCTCCCTCCTTAGAGAATCAGCACCTTTAACCTCCTGTTCCGTCCAGGTTGCCATTTGTCCTGAGGATGAACGGGAAGAGGGCCAAACAATGAGAGACTAGCTCTAGGTGTTGGGGCAGGCACAGGTCACTCTATTTTCCCATCAGGAAGAAGAATTAACCAGAGGCTCAGCTTGCCGCCCGGAACCAGAATAGGGCCTTAAGCAATCCTGCGCTTTTGCGACCAGCTCCCAAAAAAGCGAGTTGAAAAATGGAGCTCAGGGGCACTGCAATTCACAAACCTGCAGAGTTATAACTGATAACTCTCGTCCACAAATATATTGAGGGAAGGCAACGAAGAGGATTTGAAAGCAAGGCAGAATTGCAGGAAACTGATTTCAGGAGGTAGATTCGAATCGCCTTTAAAGCACAGGAAAAGCGGCAAAACCTCGACAATGATGCCCTTGGCCAAAAAGGGCGTATGCGTTTTTTCCTGAATATATTCAGGAAAAAACGCATACGCCCTTTTTGGCCAACCAAGCAACCTGGAAAGGCAAATCAGCGCTACAAAGAAGTCTCGCTCCCCATCGGTCAAAAGGACCATGCTGAATAAAGTGTCAAAACCAGAAATGCAGGGCAGGCCATGGAGAAACGGGAGCCTTGCTACGCTGATGGGCGGGATGTAAATTGCCAACAGCCACTCTGGAGAAGTGTACGGTGTGTCCTGAAACACCTAAAAAACGCAGCTTAGAGAGCGTAGGGCACTTCCACTCATGGGCGTATAAATTGGGAAAACTAAAAATCAGCAAGACACAGGCACCCCAAAGTTTAGGGCTGCTCTGCTGACAAGAACCTCCACTTCCTTACACCTTAAATATCCCAGGAAAGAGAAAAATGGATAAAGACGTTGTGGTCCTTATGTACAATGGAATATCACTCAGCCATGAAATCAACGTCATAAGGCTAGTGGCAGCATGATGAGTGGATTTAGGTACGACGATTCTAAGTGAAATAAGTCAAACAGAAAACGACACTTATCATAAGATATCACTTATAGAGGGAATGTAAAAACCGCTACACTGGAACTGAATTACAAAACAGAACAGAGTCACACGTTTAGAAAACACACTATGGCTGCTTAACGGGAAAGGGGAGGTGGGGTGATGCGTAAAAGAAGGGTTTCAAATTAGTTCAGATACCGTTCCATAAACCCAATATGTAATAGACAAGACCTACTCCTTGCTCAGTGAACTGGACTCAACACCCCCTATTCAACGCCCAAGAATATATCTGACTAGTAAGAATCTTAAAACCTATGTGTTGATATCCCTCTGTAAGTGAGTCAAGTGGGTGTAAAGCGGCCTAAACACAGCAGTGAAAAGCAGCTAAACCCCATTATAAAAATCAACTACTTTTAAAAACCCGTGAAACAAAGACAGTGAAAGAGAGAGAAATTCTTACAAAATTCGTTCAGGGGCTGTGATGCCACCTGGATTGACCATATCTAGACCCACTGCTGATTGAGACATAAGGGTGAACACTCTTGGGGCTGAGAGGTTTGGTGAGGTTGGGTGAGCAAACGCAGACCCTTTAAAGTAATACTGCGTGGTACCCATCCCATGGGTCCCAAATCTCCAGGTTCAAGGGCATCTTCCTACATCGAAAACATGCATGAGACACCCAGAAGATGGTACACCGTGTGATCGGGAAAGGTTTCTAAAACGCACCTCATTTCTCATGTCCTTGTGCTCGGGTTCGCCATTCCAGCCGCTTTACTAGCAATCTCCCTCCTTGGAGAATCAGCACCTTTAACCTCCTGTTCCGTCCAGGTTGCCATTTGTCCTGAGGATGAACGGGAAGAGGGCCAAACAATGAGAGACTAGCTCTAGGTGTTGGGGCAGGCACAGGTCACTCTATTTTCCCATCAGGAAGAAGAATTAACCAGAGGCTCAGCTTGCCGCCCGGAACCAGAATAGGGCCTGAAGCAATCCTGCGCTTTTGCGGCCAGCTCCCAAAAAAGCGAGTTGAAAAATGGAGCTCAGGGGCACTGCAATTCACAAACCTGCAGAGTTATAACTGATAACTCTCGTCCACAAATATATTGAGGGAAGGCAACGAAGAGGATTTGAAAGCAAGGCAGAATTGCAGGAAACTGATTTCAGGAGGTAGATTCGAATCGCCTTTAAAGCACAGGAAAAGCGGCAAAACCTCGACAATGATGCCCTTGGCCAAAAAGGGCGTATGCGTTTTTTCCTGAATATATTCAGGAAAAAACGCATACGCCCTTTTTGGCCAACCAAGCAACCTGGAAAGGCAAATCAGCGCTACAAAGAAGTCTCGCTTCCCATCGGTCAAAAGGACCATGCTGAATAAAGTGTCAAAACCAGAAATGCAGGGCAGGCCATGGAGAAATGGGAGCCTTGCTACGCTGATGGGCGGGATGTAAATTGCCAACAGCCACTCTGGAGAAGTGTACGGTGTGTCCTGAAACACCTAAAAAACGCAGCTTAGAGAGCGTAGGGCACTTCCACTCATGGGCGTATAAATTGGGAAAACTAAAAATCAGCAAGACACAGGCACCCCAAAGTTTAGGGCTGCTCTGCTGACAAGAACCTCCACTTCCTTACACCTTAAATATCCCAGGAAAGAGAAAAATGGATAAAGACGTTGTGGTCCTTATGTACAATGGAATATCACTCAGCCATGAAATCAACGTCATAAGGCTAGTGGCAGCATGATGAGTGGATTTAGGTACGACGATTTTAAGTGAAATAAGTCAAACAGAAAACGACACTTATCATAAGATATCACTTATAGAGGGAATGTAAAAACCGCTACACTGGAACTGAATTACAAAACAGAACAGAGTCACACGTTTAGAAAACACACTATGGCTGCTTAACGGGAAAGGTGAGGTGGGGTGATGCGTAAAAGAAGGGTTTCAAATTAGCTCAGATACCGTTCCATAAACCCAATATGTAATAGACAAGACCTACTCCTTGCTCAGTGAACTTGACTCAACACCCCCTATTCAACGCCCAAGAATATGTCTGACTAGTAAGAATCTTAAAACCTATGTGATGATATCCCTCTGTAAGTGAGTCAAGTGGGTGTAAAGCGGCCTAAACACAGCAGTGAAAAGCAGCTAAACCCCATTATAAAAATCAACTACTTTTAAAAACCCGTGAAACAAAGACAGTGAAAGAGAGAGAAATTCTTACAAAATTCGTTCAGGGGCTGTGATGCCACCTGGATTGACCATATCTAGACCCACTGCTGATTGAGACATAAGGGTGAACACTCTTGGGGCTGAGAGGTTTGGTGAGGTTGGGTGAGCAAACGCAGACCCTTTAAAGTAATACTGCGTGGTACCCATCCCATGGGTCCCAAATCTCCAGGTTCAAGGGCATCTTCCTACATCGAAAACATGCATGAGACACCCAGAAGATGGTACACCGTGTGATCGGGAAAGGTTTCTAAAACGCACCTCATTTCTCATGTCCTTGTGCTCGGGTTCGCCATTCCAGCCGCTTTACTAGCAATCTCCCTCCTTGGAGAATCAGCACCTTTCACCTCCTGTTCCGTCCAGGTTGCCATTTGTCCTGAGGATGAACGGGAAGAGGGCCAAACAATGAGAGACTAGCTCTAGGTGTTGGGGCAGGCACAGGTCACTCTATTTTCCCATCAGGAAGAAGAATTAACCAGAGGCTCAGCTTGCCGCCCGGAACCAGAATAGGGCCTGAAGCAATCCTGCGCTTTTGCGGCCAGCTCCCAAAAAAGCGAGTTGAAAAATGGAGCTCAGGGGCACTGCAATTCACAAACCTGCAGAGTTATAACTGATAACTCTCGTCCACAAATATATTGAGGGAAGGCAACGAAGAGGATTTGAAAGCAAGGCAGAATTGCAGGAAACTGATTTCAGGAGGTAGATTCGAATCGCCTTTAAAGCACAGGAAAAGCGGCAAAACCTCGACAATGATGCCCTTGGCCAAAAAGGGCGTATGCGTTTTTTCCTGAATATATTCAGGAAAAAACGCATACGCCCTTTTTGGCCAACCAAGCAACCTGGAAAGGCAAATCACCGCTACAAAGAAGTCTCGCTCCCCATCGGTCAAAAGGACCATGCTGAATAAAGTGTCAAAACCAGAAATGCAGGGCAGGCCATGGAGAAACGGGAGCCTTGCTACGCTGATGGGCGGGATGTAAATTGCCAACAGCCACTCTGGAGAAGTGTACGGTGTGTCCTGAAACACCTAAAAAACGCAGCTTAGAGAGCGAAGGGCACTTCCACTCATGGGCGTATAAATTCGGAAAACTAAAAATCAGCAAGACACAGGCACCCCAAAGTTTAGGGCTGCTCTGCTGACAAGAACCTCCACTTCGTTACTCCTTAAATATCCCAGGAAAGAGAAAAACGGATAAAGACGTGGTGGTCCTTATGCACAATGGAATATCACTCAGCCATGAAATCAACGTCATAAGGCTAGTGGCAGCATGATGAGTGGATTTAGGTACGACGATTCTAAGTGAAATAAGTCAAACAGAAAACGACACTTATCATAAGATATCACTTATAGAGGGAATGTAAAAACCGCTACACTGGAACTGAATTACAAAACAGAACAGAGTCACACGTTTAGAAAACACACTATGGCTGCTTAACGGGAAAGGGGAGGTGGGGTGATGCGTAAAAGAAGGGTTTCAAATTAGTTCAGATACCGTTCCATAAACCCAATATGTAATAGACAAGACCTACTCCTTGCTCAGTGAACTTGACTCAACACCCCCTATTCAACGCCCAAGAATATATCTGACTAGTAAGAATCTTAAAACCTATGTGTTGATATCCCTCTGTAAGTGAGTCAAGTGGGTGTAAAGCGGCCTAAACACAGCAGTGAAAAGCAGCTAAACCCCATTATAAAAATCAACTACTTTTAAAAACCCGTGAAACAAAGACAGTGAAAGAGAGAGAAATTCTTACAAAATTCGTTCAGGGGCTGTGATGCCACCTGGATTGACCATATCTAGACCCACTGCTGATTGAGACATAAGGGTGAACACTCTTGGGGCTGAGAGGTTTGGTGAGGTTGGGTGAGCAAACGCAGACCCTTTAAAGTAATACTGCGTGGTACCCATCCCATGGGTCCCAAATCTCCAGGTTCAAGGGCATCTTCCTACATCGAAAACATGCATGAGACACCCAGAAGATGGTACACCGTGTGATCAGCAAAGGTTTCTAAAACGCACCTCATTTCTCATGTCCTTGTGCTCAGGTTCGCCATTCCAGCCGCTTTACTAGCAATCTCCCTCCTTGGAGAATCAGCACCTTTAACCTCCTGTTCCGTCCAGGTTGCCATTTGTCCTGAGGATGAACGGGAAGAGGGCCAAACAATGAGAGACTAGCTCTAGGTGTTGGGGCAGGCACAGGTCACTCTATTTTCCCATCAGGAAGAAGAATTAACCAGAGGCTCAGCTTGCCGCCCGGAACCAGAATAGGGCCTGAAGCAATCCTGCGCTTTTGCGGCCAGCTCCCAAAAAAGCGAGTTGAAAAATGGAGCTCAGGGGCACTGCAATTCACAAACCTGCAGAGTTATAACTGATAACTCTCGTCCACAAATATATTGAGGGAAGGCAACGAAGAGGATTTGAAAGCAAGGCAGAATTGCAGGAAACTGATTTCAGGAGGTAGATTCGAATCACCTTTAAAGCACAGGAAAAGCGGCAAAACCTCGACAATGATGCCCTTGGCCAAAAAGGGCGTATGCGTTTTTTCCTGAATATATTCAGGAAAAAACGCATACGCCCTTTTTGGCCAACCAAGCAACCTGGAAAGGCAAATCAGCGCTACAAAGAAGTCTCGCTTCCCATCGGTCAAAAGGACCATGCTGAATAAAGTGTCAAAACCAGAAATGCAGGGCAGGCCATGGAGAAATGGGAGCCTTGCTACGCTGATGGGCGGGATGTAAATTGCCAACAGCCACTCTGGAGAAGTGTACGGTGTGTCCTGAAACACCTAAAAAACGCAGCTTAGAGAGCGTAGGGCACTTCCACTCATGGGC
This sequence comes from Eschrichtius robustus, assembly GCF_028021215.1. Taxonomy (NCBI): domain Eukaryota; kingdom Metazoa; phylum Chordata; class Mammalia; order Artiodactyla; family Eschrichtiidae; genus Eschrichtius; species Eschrichtius robustus. Next base: position 111,411,503 of record NC_090824.1, on the reverse strand, counting down.
GTATAAATTGGGAAAACTAAAAATCAGCAAGACACAGGCACCCCAAAGTTTAGGGCTGCTCTGCTGACAAGAACCTCCACTTCCTTACACCTTAAATATCCCAGGAAAGAGAAAAATGGATAAAGACGTTGTGGTCCTTATGTACAATGGAATATCACTCAGCCATGAAATCAACGTCATAAGGCTAGTGGCAGCATGATGAGTGGATTTAGGTACGACGATTTTAAGTGAAATAAGTCAAACAGAAAACGACACTTATCATAAGATATCACTTATAGAGGGAAAGTAAAAACCGCTACACTGAAACTGAATTACAAAACAGAACAGAGTCACACGTTTAGAAAACACACTATGGCTGCTTAACGGGAAAGGTGAGGTGGGGTGATGCGTAAAAGAAGGGTTTCAAATTAGCTCAGATACCGTTCCATAAACCCAATATGTAATAGACAAGACCTACTCCTTGCTCAGTGAACTTGACTCAACACCCCCTACTCAACGCCCAAGAATATATCTGACTAGTAAGAATCTTAAAACCTATGTGTTGATATCCCTCTGTAAGTGAGTCAAGTGGGTGTAAAGCGGCCTAAACACAGCAGTGAAAAGCAGCTAAACCCCATTATAAAAATCAACTACTTTTAAAAACCCGTGAAACAAAGACAGTGAAAGAGAGAGAAATTCTTACAAAATTCGTTCAGGGGCTGTGATGCCACCTGGATTGACCATATCTAGACCCACTGCTGATTGAGACATAAGGGTGAACACTCTTGGGGCTGAGAGGTTTGGTGAGGTTGGGTGAGCAAACGCAGACCCTTTAAAGTAATACTGCGTGGTACCCATCCCATGGGTCCCAAATCTCCAGGTTCAAGGGCATCTTCCTACATCGAAAACATGCATGAGACACCCAGAAGATGGTACACCGTGTGATCAGCAAAGGTTTCTAAAACGCACCTCATTTCTCATGTCCTTGTGCTCGGGTTCGCCATTCCAGCCGCTTTACTAGCAATCTCCCTCCTTGGAGAATCAGCACCTTTAACCTCCTGTTCCATCCAGGTTGCCATTTGTCCTGAGGATGAACGGGAAGAGGGCCAAACAATGACAGACTAGCTCTAGGTGTTGGGGCAGGCACAGGTCACTCTATTTTCCCATCAGGAAGAAGAATTAACCAGAGGCTCAGCTTGCCGCCCGGAACCAGAATAGGGCCTGAAGCAATCCTGCGCTTTTGCGGCCAGCTCCCAAAAAAGCGAGTTGAAAAATGGAGCTCAGGGGCACTGCAATTCACAAACCTGCAGAGTTATAACTGATAACTCTCGTCCACAAATATATTGAGGGAAGGCAACGAAGAGGATTTGAAAGCAAGGCAGAATTGCAGGAAACTGATTTCAGGAGGTAGATTCGAATCGCCTTTAAAGCACAGGAAAAGCGGCAAAACCTCGACAATGATGCCCTTGGCCAAAAAGGGCGTATGCGTTTTTTCCTGAATATATTCAGGAAAAAACGCATACGCCCTTTTTGGCCAACCAAGCAACCTGGAAAGGCAAATCACCGCTACAAAGAAGTCTCGCTCCCCATCGGTCAAAAGGACCATGCTGAAAAAAGTGTCAAAACCAGAAATGCAGGGCAGGCCATGGAGAAACGGGAGCCTTGCTACGCTGATGGGCGGGATGTAAATTGCCAACAGCCACTCTGGAGAAGTGTACGGTGTGTCCTGAAACACCTAAAAAACGCAGCTTAGTGAGCGAAGGGCACTTCCACTCATGGGCGTATAAATTCGGAAAACTAAAAATCAGCAAGACACAGGCACCCCAAAGTTTAGGGCTGCTCTGCTGACAAGAACCTCCACTTCGTTACTCCTTAAATATCCCAGGAAAGAGAAAAACGGATAAAGACGTGGTGGTCCTTATGCACAATGGAATATCACTCAGCCATGAAATCAACGTCATAAGGCTAGTGGCAGCATGATGAGTGGATTTAGGTACGACGATTCTAAGTGAAATAAGTCAAACAGAAAACGACACTTATCATAAGATATCACTTATAGAGGGAATGTAAAAACCGCTACACTGGAACTGAATTACAAAACAGAACAGAGTCACACGTTTAGAAAACACACTATGGCTGCTTAACGGGAAAGGGGAGGTGGGGTGATGCGTAAAAGAAGGGTTTCAAATTAGTTCAGATACCGTTCCATAAACCCAATATGTAATAGACAAGACCTACTCCTTGCTCAGTGAACTTGACTCAACACCCCCTATTCAACGCCCAAGAATATATCTGACTAGTAAGAATCTTAAAACCTATGTGTTGATATCCCTCTGTAAGTGAGTCAAGTGGGTGTAAAGCGGCCTAAACACAGCAGTGAAAAGCAGCTAAACCCCATTATAAAAATCAACTACTTTTAAAAACCCGTGAAACAAAGACAGTGAAAGAGAGAGAAATTCTTACAAAATTCGTTCAGGGGCTGTGATGCCACCTGGATTGACCATATCTAGACCCACTGCTGATTGAGACATAAGGGTGAACACTCTTGGGGCTGAGAGGTTTGGTGAGGTTGGGTGAGCAAACGCAGACCCTTTAAAGTAATACTGCGTGGTACCCATCCCATGGGTCCCAAATCTCCAGGTTCAAGGGCATCTTCCTACATCGAAAACATGCATGAGACACCCAGAAGATGGTACACCGTGTGATCAGCAAAGGTTTCTAAAACGCACCTCATTTCTCATGTCCTTGTGCTCAGGTTCGCCATTCCAGCCGCTTTACTAGCAATCTCCCTCCTTGGAGAATCAGCACCTTTCACCTCCTGTTCCGTCCAGGTTGCCATTTGTCCTGAGGATGAACGGGAAGAGGGCCAAACAATGAGAGACTAGCTCTAGGTGTTGGGGCAGGCACAGGTCACTCTATTTTCCCATCAGGAAGAAGAATTAACCAGAGGCTCAGCTTGCCGCCCGGAACCAGAATAGGGCCTGAAGCAATCCTGCGCTTTTGCGGCCAGCTCCCAAAAAAGCGAGTTGAAAAATGGAGCTCAGGGGCACTGCAATTCACAAACCTGCAGAGTTATAACTGATAACTCTCGTCCACAAATATATTGAGGGAAGGCAACGAAGAGGATTTGAAAGCAAGGCAGAATTGCAGGAAACTGATTTCAGGAGGTAGATTCGAATCGCCTTTAAAGCACAGGAAAAGCGGCAAAACCTCGACAATGATGCCCTTGGCCAAAAAGGGCGTATGCGTTTTTTCCTGAATATATTCAGGAAAAAACGCATACGCCCTTTTTGGCCAACCAAGCAACCTGGAAAGGCAAATCACCGCTACAAAGAAGTCTCGCTTCCCATCGGTCAAAAGGACCATGCTGAATAAAGTGTCAAAACCAGAAATGCAGGGCAGGCCATGGAGAAATGGGAGCCTTGCTACGCTGATGGGCGGGATGTAAATTGCCAACAGCCACTCTGGAGAAGTGTACGGTGTGTCCTGAAACACCTAAAAAACGCAGCTTAGAGAGCGTAGGGCACTTCCACTCATGGGCGTATAAATTGGGAAAACTAAAAATCAGCAAGACACAGGCACCCCAAAGTTTAGGGCTGCTCTGCTGACAAGAACCTCCACTTCCTTACACCTTAAATATCCCAGGAAAGAGAAAAATGGATAAAGACGTTGTGGTCCTTATGTACAATGGAATATCACTCAGCCATGAAATCAACGTCATAAGGCTAGTGGCAGCATGATGAGTGGATTTAGGTACGACGATTTTAAGTGAAATAAGTCAAACAGAAAACGACACTTATCATAAGATATCACTTATAGAGGGAATGTAAAAACCGCTACACTGGAACTGAATTACAAAACAGAACAGAGTCACACGTTTAGAAAACACACTATGGCTGCTTAACGGGAAAGGTGAGGTGGGGTGATGCGTAAAAGAAGGGTTTCAAATTAGCTCAGATACCGTTCCATAAACCCAATATGTAATAGACAAGACCTACTCCTTGCTCAGTGAACTGGACTCAACACCCCCTATTCAACGCCCAAGAATATATCTGACTAGTAAGAATCTTAAAACCTATGTGTTGATATCCCTCTGTAAGTGAGTCAAGTGGGTGTAAAGCGGCCTAAACACAGCAGTGAAAAGCAGCTAAACCCCATTATAAAAATCAACTACTTTTAAAAACCCGTGAAACAAAGACAGTGAAAGAGAGAGAAATTCTTACAAAATTCGTTCAGGGGCTGTGATGCCACCTGGATTGACCATATCTAGACCCACTGCTGATTGAGACATAAGGGTGAACACTCTTGGGGCTGAGAGGTTTGCTGAGGTTGGGTGAGCAAACGCAGACCCTTTAAAGTAATACTGCGTGGTACCCATCCCATGGGTCCCAAATCTCCAGGTTCAAGGGCATCTTCCTACATCGAAAACATGCATGAGACACCCAGAAGATGGTACACCTTGTGATCGGGAAAGGTTTCTAAAACGCACCTCATTTCTCATGTCCTTGTGCTCGGGTTCGCCATTCCAGCCGCTTTACTAGCAATCTCCCTCCTTGGAGAATCAGCACCTTTCACCTCCTGTTCCGTCCAGGTTGCCATTTGTCCTGAGGATGAACGGGAAGAGGGCCAAACAATGAGAGACTAGCTCTAGGTGTTGGGGCAGGCACAGGTCACTCTATTTTCCCATCAGGAAGAAGAATTAACCAGAGGCTCAGCTTGCCGCCCGGAACCAGAATAGGGCCTGAAGCAATCCTGCGCTTTTGCGGCCAGCTCCCAAAAAAGCGAGTTGAAAAATGGAGCTCAGGGGCACTGCAATTCACAAACCTGCAGAGTTATAACTGATAACTCTCGTCCACAAATATATTGAGGGAAGGCAACGAAGAGGATTTGAAAGCAAGGCAGAATTGCAGGAAACTGATTTCAGGAGGTAGATTCGAATCGCCTTTAAAGCACAGGAAAAGCGGCAAAACGTCGACAATGATGCCCTTGGGCAAAAAGGGCGTATGTGTTTTTTCCTGAATATATTCAGGAAAAAACGTATACGCCCTTTTTGGCCAACCAAGCAACCTGGAAAGGCAAATCAGCGATACAAAGAAGTCTCGCTCCCCATCGGTCAAAAGGACCATGCTGAATAAAGTGTCAAAACCAGAAATGCAGGGCAGGCCATGGAGAAACGGGAGCCTTGCTACGCTGATGGGCGGGATGTAAATTGCCAACAGCCACTCTGGAGAAGTGTACGGTGTGTCCTGAAACACCTAAAAAACGCAGCTTAGAGAGCGTAGGGCACTTCCACTCATGGGCGTATAAATTGGGAAAACTAAAAATCAGCAAGACACAGGCACCCCAAAGTTTAGGGCTGCTCTGCTGACAAGAACCTCCACTTCCTTACACCTTAAATATCCCAGGAAAGAGAAAAATGGATAAAGACGTTGTGGTCCTTATGTACAATGGAATATCACTCAGCCATGAAATCAACGTCATAAGGCTAGTGGCAGCATGATGAGTGGATTTAGGTACGACGATTCTAAGTGAAATAAGTCAAACAGAAAACGACACTTATCATAAGATATCACTTATAGAGGGAATGTAAAAACCGCTACACTGGAACTGAATTACAAAACAGAACAGAGTCACACGTTTAGAAAACACACTATGGCTGCTTAACGGGAAAGGTGAGGTGGGGTGATGCGTAAAAGAAGGGTTTCAAATTAGCTCAGATACCGTTCCATAAACCCAATATGTAATCGACAAGACCTACTCCTTGCTCAGTGAACTTGACTCAACACCCCCTATTCAACGCCCAAGAATATATCTGACTAGTAAGAATCTTAAAACCTATGTGTTGATATCCCTCTGTAAGTGAGTCAAGTGGGTGTAAAGCGGCCTAAACACAGCAGTGAAAAGCAGCTAAACCCCATTATAAAAATCAACTACTTTTAAAAACCTGTGAAACAAAGACAGTGAAAGAGAGAGAAATTCTTACAAAATTCGTTCAGGGGCTGTGATGCCACCTGGATTGACCATATCTAGACCCACTGCTGATTGAGACATAAGGGTGAACACTCTTGGGGCTGAGAGGTTTGCTGAGGTTGGGTGAGCAAACGCAGACCCTTTAAAGTAATACTGCGTGGAACCCATCCCATGGGTCCCAAATCTCCAGGTTCAAGGGCATCTTCCTACATCGAAAACATGCATGAGACACCCAGAAGATGGTACACCGTGTGATCGGGAAAGGTTTCTAAAACGCACCTCATTTCTCATGTCCTTGTGCTCGGGTTCGCCATTCCAGCCGCTTTACTAGCAATCTCCCTCCTTGGAGAATCAGCACCTTTAACCTCCTGTTCCGTCCAGGTTGCCATTTGTCCTGAGGATGAACGGGAAGAGGGCCAAACAATGAGAGACTAGCTCTAGGTGTTGGGGCAGGCACAGGTCACTCTATTTTCCCATCAGGAAGAAGAATTAACCAGAGGCTCAGCTTGCCGCCCGGAACCAGAATAGGGCCTTAAGCAATCCTGCGCTTTTGCGGCCAGCTCCCAAAAAAGCGAGTTGAAAAATGGAGCTCAGGGGCACTGCAATTCACAAACCTGCAGAGTTATAACTGATAACTCTCGTCCACAAATATATTGAGGGAAGGCAACGAAGAGGATTTGAAAGCAAGGCAGAATTGCAGGAAACTGATTTCAGGAGGTAGATTCGAATCGCCTTTAAAGCACAGGAAAAGCGGCAAAACCTCGACAATGATGCCCTTGGCCAAAAAGGGCGTATGAGTTTTTTCCTGAATATATTCAGGAAAAAACGCATACGCCCTTTTTGGCCAACCAAGCAACCTGGAAAGGCAAATCAGCGCTACAAAGAAGTCTCGCTCCCCATCGGTCAAAAGGACCATGCTGAATAAAGTGTCAAAACCAGAAATGCAGGGCAGGCCATGGAGAAACGGGAGCCTTGCTACGCTGATGGGCGGGATGTAAATTGCCAACAGCCACTCTGGAGAAGTGTACGGTGTGTCCTGAAACACCTAAAAAACGCAGCTTAGAGAGCGTAGGGCACTTCCACTCATGGGCGTATAAATTGGGAAAACTAAAAATCAGCAAGACACAGGCACCCCAAAGTTTAGGGCTGCTCTGCTGACAAGAACCTCCACTTCCTTACACCTTAAATATCCCAGGAAAGAGAAAAATGGATAAAGACGTTGTGGTCCTTATGTACAATGGAATATCAATCAGCCATGAAATCAACGTCATAAGGCTAGTGGCAGCATGATGAGTGGATTTAGGTACGACGATTTTAAGTGAAATAAGTCAAACAGAAAACGACACTTATCATAAGATATCACTTATAGAGGGAATGTAAAAACCGCTACACTGGAACTGAATTACAAAACAGAACAGAGTCACACGTTTAGAAAACACACTATGGCTGCTTAACGGGAAAGGTGAGGTGGGGTGATGCGTAAAAGAAGGGTTTCAAATTAGCTCAGATACCGTTCCATAAACCCAATATGTAATAGACAAGACCTACTCCTTGCTCAGTGAACTGGACTCAACACCCCCTATTCAACGCCCAAGAATATATCTGACTAGTAAGAATCTTAAAACCTATGTGTTGATATCCCTCTGTAAGTGAGTCAAGTGGGTGTAAAGCGGCCTAAACACAGCAGTGAAAAGCAGCTAAACCCCATTATAAAAATCAACTACTTTTAAAAACCCGTGAAACAAAGACAGTGAAAGAGAGAGAAATTCTTACAAAATTCGTTCAGGGGCTGTGATGCCACCTGGATTGACCATATCTAGACCCACTGCTGATTGAGACATAAGGGTGAACACTCTTGGGGCTGAGAGGTTTGCTGAGGTTGGGTGAGCAAACGCAGACCCTTTAAAGTAATACTGCGTGGTACCCATCCCATGGGTCCCAAATCTCCAGGTTCAAGGGCATCTTCCTACATCGAAAACATGCATGAGACACCCAGAAGATGGTACACCTTGTGATCGGGAAAGGTTTCTAAAACGCACCTCATTTCTCATGTCCTTGTGCTCGGGTTCGCCATTCCAGCCGCTTTACTAGCAATCTCCCTCCTTGGAGAATCAGCACCTTTCACCTCCTGTTCCGTCCAGGTTGCCATTTGTCCTGAGGATGAACGGGAAGAGGGCCAAACAATGAGAGACTAGCTCTAGGTGTTGGGGCAGGCACAGGTCACTCTATTTTCCCATCAGGAAGAAGAATTAACCAGAGGCTCAGCTTGCCGCCCGGAACCAGAATAGGGCCTGAAGCAATCCTGCGCTTTTGCGGCCAGCTCCCAAAAAAGCGAGTTGAAAAATGGAGCTCAGGGGCACTGCAATTCACAAACCTGCAGAGTTATAACTGATAACTCTCGTCCACAAATATATTGAGGGAAGGCAACGAAGAGGATTTGAAAGCAAGGCAGAATTGCAGGAAACTGATTTCAGGAGGTAGATTCGAATCGCCTTTAAAGCACAGGAAAAGCGGCAAAACGTCGACAATGATGCCCTTGGGCAAAAAGGGCGTATGTGTTTTTTCCTGAATATATTCAGGAAAAAACGTATACGCCCTTTTTGGCCAACCAAGCAACCTGGAAAGGCAAATCAGCGATACAAAGAAGTCTCGCTCCCCATCGGTCAAAAGGACCATGCTGAATAAAGTGTCAAAACCAGAAATGCAGGGCAGGCCATGGAGAAACGGGAGCCTTGCTACGCTGATGGGCGGGATGTAAATTGCCAACAGCCACTCTGGAGAAGTGTACGGTGTGTCCTGAAACACCTAAAAAACGCAGCTTAGAGAGCGTAGGGCACTTCCACTCATGGGCGTATAAATTGGGAAAACTAAAAATCAGCAAGACACAGGCACCCCAAAGTTTAGGGCTGCTCTGCTGACAAGAACCTCCACTTCCTTACACCTTAAATATCCCAGGAAAGAGAAAAATGGATAAAGACGTTGTGGTCCTTATGTACAATGGAATATCACTCAGCCATGAAATCAACGTCATAAGGCTAGTGGCAGCATGATGAGTGGATTTAGGTACGACGATTCTAAGTGAAATAAGTCAAACAGAAAACGACACTTATCATAAGATATCACTTATAGAGGGAATGTAAAAACCGCTACACTGGAACTGAATTACAAAACAGAACAGAGTCACACGTTTAGAAAACACACTATGGCTGCTTAACGGGAAAGGTGAGGTGGGGTGATGCGTAAAAGAAGGGTTTCAAATTAGCTCAGATACCGTTCCATAAACCCAATATGTAATCGACAAGACCTACTCCTTGCTCAGTGAACTTGACTCAACACCCCCTATTCAACGCCCAAGAATATATCTGACTAGTAAGAATCTTAAAACCTATGTGTTGATATCCCTCTGTAAGTGAGTCAAGTGGGTGTAAAGCGGCCTAAACACAGCAGTGAAAAGCAGCTAAACCCCATTATAAAAATCAACTACTTTTAAAAACCTGTGAAACAAAGACAGTGAAAGAGAGAGAAATTCTTACAAAATTCGTTCAGGGGCTGTGATGCCACCTGGATTGACCATATCTAGACCCACTGCTGATTGAGACATAAGGGTGAACACTCTTGGGGCTGAGAGGTTTGCTGAGGTTGGGTGAGCAAACGCAGACCCTTTAAAGTAATACTGCGTGGAACCCATCCCATGGGTCCCAAATCTCCAGGTTCAAGGGCATCTTCCTACATCGAAAACATGCATGAGACACCCAGAAGATGGTACACCGTGTGATCGGGAAAGGTTTCTAAAACGCACCTCATTTCTCATGTCCTTGTGCTCGGGTTCGCCATTCCAGCCGCTTTACTAGCAATCTCCCTCCTTGGAGAATCAGCACCTTTAACCTCCTGTTCCGTCCAGGTTGCCATTTGTCCTGAGGATGAACGGGAAGAGGGCCAAACAATGAGAGACTAGCTCTAGGTGTTGGGGCAGGCACAGGTCACTCTATTTTCCCATCAGGAAGAAGAATTAACCAGAGGCTCAGCTTGCCGCCCGGAACCAGAATAGGGCCTTAAGCAATCCTGCGCTTTTGCGGCCAGCTCCCAAAAAAGCGAGTTGAAAAATGGAGCTCAGGGGCACTGCAATTCACAAACCTGCAGAGTTATAACTGATAACTCTCGTCCACAAATATATTGAGGGAAGGCAACGAAGAGGATTTGAAAGCAAGGCAGAATTGCAGGAAACTGATTTCAGGAGGTAGATTCGAATCGCCTTTAAAGCACAGGAAAAGCGGCAAAACCTCGACAATGATGCCCTTGGCCAAAAAGGGCGTATGAGTTTTTTCCTGAATATATTCAGGAAAAAACGCATACGCCCTTTTTGGCCAACCAAGCAACCTGGAAAGGCAAATCAGCGCTACAAAGAAGTCTCGCTCCCCATCGGTCAAAAGGACCATGCTGAATAAAGTGTCAAAACCAGAAATGCAGGGCAGGCCATGGAGAAACGGGAGCCTTGCTACGCTGATGGGCGGGATGTAAATTGCCAACAGCCACTCTGGAGAAGTGTACGGTGTGTCCTGAAACACCTAAAAAACGCAGCTTAGAGAGCGTAGGGCACTTCCACTCATGGGCGTATAAATTGGGAAAACTAAAAATCAGCAAGACACAGGCACCCCAAAGTTTAGGGCTGCTCTGCTGACAAGAACCTCCACTTCCTTACACCTTAAATATCCCAGGAAAGAGAAAAATGGATAAAGACGTTGTGGTCCTTATGTACAATGGAATATCAATCAGCCATGAAATCAACGTCATAAGGCTAGTGGCAGCATGAGTGGATTTAGGTACGACGATTCTAAGTGAAATAAGTCAAACAGAAAACGACACTTATCATAAGATATCACTTATAGAGGGAATGTAAAAACCGCTACACTGGAACTGAATTACAAAACAGAACAGAGTCACACGTTTAGAAAACACACTATGGCTGCTTAACGGGAAAGGTGAGGTGGGGTGATGCGTAAAAGAAGGGTTTCAAATTAGCTCAGATACCGTTCCATAAACCCAATATGTAATAGACAAGACCTACTCCTTGCTCAGTGAACTGGACTCAACACCCCCTATTCAACGCCCAAGAATATATCTGACTAGTAAGAATCTTAAAACCTATGCGTTGATATCCCTCTGTAAGTGAGTCAAGTGGGTGTAAAGCGGCCTAAACACAGCAGTGAAAAGCAGCTAAACCCCATTATAAAAATCAACTACTTTTAAAAACCCGTGAAACAAAGACAGTGAAAGAGAGAGAAATTCTTACAAAATTCGTTCAGGGGCTGTGATGCCACCTGGATTGACCATATCTAGACCCACTGCTGATTGAGACATAAGGGTGAACACTCTTGGGGCTCAGAGGTTTGGTGAGGTTGGGTGAGCAAACGCAGACCCTTTAAAGTAATACTGCGTGGTACCCATCCCATGGGTCCCAAATCTCCAGGTTCAAGGGCATCTTCCTACATCGAAAACATGCATGAGACACCCAGAAGATGGTACACCGTGTGATCGGGAAAGGTTTCTAAAACGCACCTCATTTCTCATGTCCTTGTGCTCGGGTTCGCCATTCCAGCCGCTTTACTAGCAATCTCCCTCCTTGGAGAATCAGCACCTTTCACCTCCTGTTCCGTCCAGGTTGCCATTTGTCCTGAGGATGAACGGGAAGAGGGCCAAACAATGAGAGACTAGCTCTAGGTGTTGGGGCAGGCACAGGTCACTCTATTTTCCCATCAGGAAGAAGAATTAACCAGAGGCTCAGCTTGCCGCCCGGAACCAGAATAGGGCCTGAAGCAATCCTGCGCTTTTGCGGCCAGCTCCCAAAAAAGCGAGTTGAAAAATGGAGCTCAGGGGCACTGCAATTCACAAACCTGCAGAGTTATAACTGATAACTCTCGTCCACAAATATATTGAGGGAAGGCAACGAAGAGGATTTGAAAGCAAGGCAGAATTGCAGGAAACTGATTTCAGGAGGTAGATTCGAATCGCCTTTAAAGCACAGGAAAAGCGGCAAAACCTCGACAATGATGCCCTTGGCCAAAAAGGGCGTATGCGTTTTTTCCTGAATATATTCAGGAAAAAACGCATACGCCCTTTTTGGCCAACCAAGCAACCTGGAAAGGCAAATCAGCGCTACAAAGAAGTCTCGCTTCCCATCGGTCAAAAGGACCATGCTGAATAAAGTGTCAAAACCAGAAATGCAGGGCAGGCCATGGAGAAATGGGAGCCTTGCTACGCTGATGGGCGGGATGTAAATTGCCAACAGCCACTCTGGAGAAGTGTACGGTGTGTCCTGAAACACCTAAAAAACGCAGCTTAGAGAGCGTAGGGCACTTCCACTCATGGGCGTATAAATTGGGAAAACTAAAAATCAGCAAGACACAGGCACCCCAAAGTTTAGGGCTGCTCTGCTGACAAGAACCTCCACTTCCTTACACCTTAAATATCCCAGGAAAGAGAAAAATGGATAAAGACGTTGTGGTCCTTATGTACAATGGAATATCACTCAGCCATGAAATCAACGTCATAAGGCTAGTGGCAGCATGATGAGTGGATTTAGGTACGACGATTTTAAGTGAAATAAGTCAAACAGAAAACGACACTTATCATAAGATATCACTTATAGAGGGAATGTAAAAACCGCTACACTGGAACTGAATTACAAAACAGAACAGAGTCACACGTTTAGAAAACACACTATGGCTGCTTAACGGGAAAGGTGAGGTGGGGTGATGCGTAAAAGAAGGGTTTCAAATTAGCTCCGATACCGTTCCATAAACCCAATATGTAATAGACAAGACCTACTCCTTGCTCAGTGAACTGGACTCAACACCCCCTATTCAACGCCCAAGAATATATCTGACTAGTAAGAATCTTAAAACCTATGTGTTGATATCCCTCTGTAAGTGAGTCAAGTGGGTGTAAAGCGGGCTAAACACAGCAGTGAAAAGCAGCTAAACCCCATTATAAAAATCAACTACTTTTAAAAACCCGTGAAACAAAGACAGTGAAAGAGAGAGAAATTCTTACAAAATTCGTTCAGGGGCTGTGATGCCACCTGGATTGACCATATCTAGACCCACTGCTGATTGAGACATAAGGGTGAACACTCTTGGGGCTGAGAGGTTTGCTGAGGTTGGGTGAGCAAACGCAGACCCTTTAAAGTAATACTGCGTGGTACCCATCCCATGGGTCCCAAATCTCCAGGTTCAAGGGCATCTTCCTACATCGAAAACATGCATGAGACACCCAGAAGATGGTACACCGTGTGATCGGGAAAGGTTTCTAAAACGCACCTCATTTCTCATGTCCTTGTGCTCGGGTTCGCCATTCCAGCCGCTTTACTAGCAATCTCCCTCCTTGGAGAATCAGCACCTTTAACCTCCTGTTCCGTCCAGGTTGCCATTTGTCCTGAGGATGAACGGGAAGAGGGCCAAACAATGAGAGACTAGCTCTAGGTGTTGGGGCAGGCACAGGTCACTCTATTTTCCCATCAGGAAGAAGAATTAACCAGAGGCTCAGCTTGCCGCCCGGAACCAGAATAGGGCCTGAAGCAATCCTGCGCTTTTGCGGCCAGCTCCCAAAAAAGCGAGTTGAAAAATGGAGCTCAGGGGCACTGCAATTCACAAACCTGCAGAGTTATAACTGATAACTCTCGTCCACAAATATATTGAGGGAAGGCAACGAAGAGGATTTGAAAGCAAGGCAGAATTGCAGGAAACTGATTTCAGGAGGTAGATTCGAATCGCCTTTAAAGCACAGGAAAAGCGGCAAAACCTCGACAATGATGCCCTTGGCCAAAAAGGGCGTATGCGTTTTTTCCTGAATATATTCAGGAAAAAACGCATACGCCCTTTTTGGCCAACCAAGCAACCTGGAAAGGCAAATCAGCGCTACAAAGAAGTCTCGCTTCCCATCGGTCAAAAGGACCATGCTGAATAAAGTGTCAAAACCAGAAATGCAGGGCAGGCCATGGAGAAATGGGAGCCTTGCTACGCTGATGGGCGGGATGTAAATTGCCAACAGCCACTCTGGAGAAGTGTACGGTGTGTCCTGAAACACCTAAAAAACGCAGCTTAGAGAGCGTAGGGCACTTCCACTCATGGGCGTATAAATTGGGAAAACTAAAAATCAGCAAGACACAGGCACCCCAAAGTTTAGGGCTGCTCTGCTGACAAGAACCTCCACTTCCTTACACCTTAAATATCCCAGGAAAGAGAAAAATGGATAAAGACGTTGTGGTCCTTATGTACAATGGAATATCACTCAGCCATGAAATCAACGTCATAAGGCTAGTGGCAGCATGATGAGTGGATTTAGGTACGACGATTTTAAGTGAAATAAGTCAAACAGAAAACGACACTTATCATAAGATATCACTTATAGAGGGAATGTAAAAACCGCTACACTGGAACTGAATTACAAAACAGAACAGAGTCACACGTTTAGAAAACACACTATGGCTGCTTAACGGGAAAGGTGAGGTGGGGTGATGCGTAAAAGAAGGGTTTCAAATTAGCTCAGATACCGTTCCATAAACCCAATATGTAATAGACAAGACCTACTCCTTGCTCAGTGAACTTGACTCAACACCCCCTATTCAACGCCCAAGAATATGTCTGACTAGTAAGAATCTTAAAACCTATGTGATGATATCCCTCTGTAAGTGAGTCAAGTGGGTGTAAAGCGGCCTAAACACAGCAGTGAAAAGCAGCTAAACCCCATTATAAAAATCAACTACTTTTAAAAACCCGTGAAACAAAGACAGTGAAAGAGAGAGAAATTCTTACAAAATTCGTTCAGGGGCTGTGATGCCACCTGGATTGACCATATCTAGACCCACTGCTGATTGAGACATAAGGGTGAACACTCTTGGGGCTGAGAGGTTTGGTGAGGTTGGGTGAGCAAACGCAGACCCTTTAAAGTAATACTGCGTGGTACCCATCCCATGGGTCCCAAATCTCCAGGTTCAAGGGCATCTTCCTACATCGAAAACATGCATGAGACACCCAGAAGATGGTACACCGTGTGATCGGGAAAGGTTTCTAAAACGCACCTCATTTCTCATGTCCTTGTGCTCGGGTTCGCCATTCCAGCCGCTTTACTAGCAATCTCCCTCCTTGGAGAATCAGCACCTTTCACCTCCTGTTCCGT
The DNA here is from genome assembly GCF_028021215.1 of Eschrichtius robustus. Classification (NCBI taxonomy): domain Eukaryota; kingdom Metazoa; phylum Chordata; class Mammalia; order Artiodactyla; family Eschrichtiidae; genus Eschrichtius; species Eschrichtius robustus. The sequence goes on along the minus strand of NC_090824.1, from coordinate 111,396,380 downwards.
CCAGGTTGCCATTTGTCCTGAGGATGAACGGGAAGAGGGCCAAACAATGAGAGACTAGCTCTAGGTGTTGGGGCAGGCACAGGTCACTCTATTTTCCCATCAGGAAGAAGAATTAACCAGAGGCTCAGCTTGCCGCCCGGAACCAGAATAGGGCCTGAAGCAATCCTGCGCTTTTGCGGCCAGCTCCCAAAAAAGCGAGTTGAAAAATGGAGCTCAGGGGCACTGCAATTCACAAACCTGCAGAGTTATAACTGATAACTCTCGTCCACAAATATATTGAGGGAAGGCAACGAAGAGGATTTGAAAGCAAGGCAGAATTGCAGGAAACTGATTTCAGGAGGTAGATTCGAATCGCCTTTAAAGCACAGGAAAAGCGGCAAAACCTCGACAATGATGCCCTTGGCCAAAAAGGGCGTATGCGTTTTTTCCTGAATATATTCAGGAAAAAACGCATACGCCCTTTTTGGCCAACCAAGCAACCTGGAAAGGCAAATCAGCGCTACAAAGAAGTCTCGCTTCCCATCGGTCAAAAGGACCATGCTGAATAAAGTGTCAAAACCAGAAATGCAGGGCAGGCCATGGAGAAATGGGAGCCTTGCTACGCTGATGGGCGGGATGTAAATTGCCAACAGCCACTCTGGAGAAGTGTACGGTGTGTCCTGAAACACCTAAAAAACGCAGCTTAGAGAGCGTAGGGCACTTCCACTCATGGGCGTATAAATTGGGAAAACTAAAAATCAGCAAGACACAGGCACCCCAAAGTTTAGGGCTGCTCTGCTGACAAGAACCTCCACTTCCTTACACCTTAAATATCCCAGGAAAGAGAAAAATGGATAAAGACGTTGTGGTCCTTATGTACAATGGAATATCACTCAGCCATGAAATCAACGTCATAAGGCTAGTGGCAGCATGATGAGTGGATTTAGGTACGACGATTTTAAGTGAAATAAGTCAAACAGAAAACGACACTTATCATAAGATATCACTTATAGAGGGAATGTAAAAACCGCTACACTGGAACTGAATTACAAAACAGAACAGAGTCACACGTTTAGAAAACACACTATGGCTGCTTAACGGGAAAGGTGAGGTGGGGTGATGCGTAAAAGAAGGGTTTCAAATTAGCTCCGATACCGTTCCATAAACCCAATATGTAATAGACAAGACCTACTCCTTGCTCAGTGAACTGGACTCAACACCCCCTATTCAACGCCCAAGAATATATCTGACTAGTAAGAATCTTAAAACCTATGTGTTGATATCCCTCTGTAAGTGAGTCAAGTGGGTGTAAAGCGGGCTAAACACAGCAGTGAAAAGCAGCTAAACCCCATTATAAAAATCAACTACTTTTAAAAACCCGTGAAACAAAGACAGTGAAAGAGAGAGAAATTCTTACAAAATTCGTTCAGGGGCTGTGATGCCACCTGGATTGACCATATCTAGACCCACTGCTGATTGAGACATAAGGGTGAACACTCTTGGGGCTGAGAGGTTTGCTGAGGTTGGGTGAGCAAACGCAGACCCTTTAAAGTAATACTGCGTGGTACCCATCCCATGGGTCCCAAATCTCCAGGTTCAAGGGCATCTTCCTACATCGAAAACATGCATGAGACACCCAGAAGATGGTACACCGTGTGATCGGGAAAGGTTTCTAAAACGCACCTCATTTCTCATGTCCTTGTGCTCGGGTTCGCCATTCCAGCCGCTTTACTAGCAATCTCCCTCCTTGGAGAATCAGCACCTTTAACCTCCTGTTCCGTCCAGGTTGCCATTTGTCCTGAGGATGAACGGGAAGAGGGCCAAACAATGAGAGACTAGCTCTAGGTGTTGGGGCAGGCACAGGTCACTCTATTTTCCCATCAGGAAGAAGAATTAACCAGAGGCTCAGCTTGCCGCCCGGAACCAGAATAGGGCCTGAAGCAATCCTGCGCTTTTGCGGCCAGCTCCCAAAAAAGCGAGTTGAAAAATGGAGCTCAGGGGCACTGCAATTCACAAACCTGCAGAGTTATAACTGATAACTCTCGTCCACAAATATATTGAGGGAAGGCAACGAAGAGGATTTGAAAGCAAGGCAGAATTGCAGGAAACTGATTTCAGGAGGTAGATTCGAATCGCCTTTAAAGCACAGGAAAAGCGGCAAAACCTCGACAATGATGCCCTTGGCCAAAAAGGGCGTATGCGTTTTTTCCTGAATATATTCAGGAAAAAACGCATACGCCCTTTTTGGCCAACCAAGCAACCTGGAAAGGCAAATCAGCGCTACAAAGAAGTCTCGCTTCCCATCGGTCAAAAGGACCATGCTGAATAAAGTGTCAAAACCAGAAATGCAGGGCAGGCCATGGAGAAATGGGAGCCTTGCTACGCTGATGGGCGGGATGTAAATTGCCAACAGCCACTCTGGAGAAGTGTACGGTGTGTCCTGAAACACCTAAAAAACGCAGCTTAGAGAGCGTAGGGCACTTCCACTCATGGGCGTATAAATTGGGAAAACTAAAAATCAGCAAGACACAGGCACCCCAAAGTTTAGGGCTGCTCTGCTGACAAGAACCTCCACTTCCTTACACCTTAAATATCCCAGGAAAGAGAAAAATGGATAAAGACGTTGTGGTCCTTATGTACAATGGAATATCACTCAGCCATGAAATCAACGTCATAAGGCTAGTGGCAGCATGATGAGTGGATTTAGGTACGACGATTTTAAGTGAAATAAGTCAAACAGAAAACGACACTTATCATAAGATATCACTTATAGAGGGAATGTAAAAACCGCTACACTGGAACTGAATTACAAAACAGAACAGAGTCACACGTTTAGAAAACACACTATGGCTGCTTAACGGGAAAGGTGAGGTGGGGTGATGCGTAAAAGAAGGGTTTCAAATTAGCTCAGATACCGTTCCATAAACCCAATATGTAATAGACAAGACCTACTCCTTGCTCAGTGAACTTGACTCAACACCCCCTATTCAACGCCCAAGAATATGTCTGACTAGTAAGAATCTTAAAACCTATGTGATGATATCCCTCTGTAAGTGAGTCAAGTGGGTGTAAAGCGGCCTAAACACAGCAGTGAAAAGCAGCTAAACCCCATTATAAAAATCAACTACTTTTAAAAACCCGTGAAACAAAGACAGTGAAAGAGAGAGAAATTCTTACAAAATTCGTTCAGGGGCTGTGATGCCACCTGGATTGACCATATCTAGACCCACTGCTGATTGAGACATAAGGGTGAACACTCTTGGGGCTGAGAGGTTTGGTGAGGTTGGGTGAGCAAACGCAGACCCTTTAAAGTAATACTGCGTGGTACCCATCCCATGGGTCCCAAATCTCCAGGTTCAAGGGCATCTTCCTACATCGAAAACATGCATGAGACACCCAGAAGATGGTACACCGTGTGATCGGGAAAGGTTTCTAAAACGCACCTCATTTCTCATGTCCTTGTGCTCGGGTTCGCCATTCCAGCCGCTTTACTAGCAATCTCCCTCCTTGGAGAATCAGCACCTTTCACCTCCTGTCCGTCCAGGTTGCCATTTGTCCTGAGGATGAACGGGAAGAGGGCCAAACAATGAGAGACTAGCTCTAGGTGTTGGGGCAGGCACAGGTCACTCTATTTTCCCATCAGGAAGAAGAATTAACCAGAGGCTCAGCTTGCCGCCCGGAACCAGAATAGGGCCTGAAGCAATCCTGCGCTTTTGCGGCCAGCTCCCAAAAAAGCGAGTTGAAAAATGGAGCTCAGGGGCACTGCAATTCACAAACCTGCAGAGTTATAACTGATAACTCTCGTCCACAAATATATTGAGGGAAGGCAACGAAGAGGATTTGAAAGCAAGGCAGAATTGCAGGAAACTGATTTCAGGAGGTAGATTCGAATCGCCTTTAAAGCACAGGAAAAGCGGCAAAACCTCGACAATGATGCCCTTGGCCAAAAAGGGCGTATGCCTTTTTTCCTGAATATATTCAGGAAAAACCGCATACGCCCTTTTTGGCCAACCAAGCAACCTGGAAAGGCAAATCAGCGCTACAAAGAAGTCTCGCTCCCCATCGGTCAAAAGGACCATGCTGAATAAAGTGTCAAAACCAGAAATGCAGGGCAGGCCATGGAGAAACGGGAGCCTTGCTACGCTGATGGGCGGGATGTAAATTGCCAACAGCCACTCTGGAGAAGTGTACGGTGTGTCCTGAAACACCTAAAAAACGCAGCTTAGAGAGCGTAGGGCACTTCCACTCATGGGCGTATAAATTGGGAAAACTAAAAATCAGCAAGACACAGGCACCCCAAAGTTTAGGGCTGCTCTGCTGACAAGAACCTCCACTTCCTTACACCTTAAATATCCCAGGAAAGAGAAAAATGGATAAAGACGTTGTGGTCCTTATGTACAATGGAATATCAATCAGCCATGAAATCAACGTCATAAGGCTAGTGGCAGCATGATGAGTGGATTTAGGTACGACGATTCTAAGTGAAATAAGTCAAACAGAAAACGACACTTATCATAAGATATCACTTATAGAGGGAATGTAAAAACCGCTACACTGGAACTGAATTACAAAACAGAACAGAGTCACACGTTTAGAAAACACACTATGGCTGCTTAACGGGAAAGGTGAGGTGGGGTGATGCGTAAAAGAAGGGTTTCAAATTAGCTCCGATACCGTTCCATAAACCCAATATGTAATAGACAAGACCTACTCCTTGCTCAGTGAACTGGACTCAACACCCCCTATTCAACGCCCAAGAATATATCTGACTAGTAAGAATCTTAAAACCTATGTGTTGATATCCCTCTGTAAGTGAGTCAAGTGGGTGTAAAGCGGCCTAAACACAGCAGTGAAAAGCAGCTAAACCCCATTATAAAAATCAACTACTTTTAAAAACCCGTGAAACAAAGACAGTGAAAGAGAGAGAAATTCTTACAAAATTCGTTCAGGGGCTGTGATGCCACCTGGATTGACCATATCTAGACCCACTGCTGATTGAGACATAAGGGTGAACACTCTTGGGGCTCAGAGGTTTGGTGAGGTTGGGTGAGCAAACGCAGACCCTTTAAAGTAATACTGCGTGGTACCCATCCCATGGGTCCCAAATCTCCAGGTTCAAGGGCATCTTCCTACATCGAAAACATGCATGAGACACCCAGAAGATGGTACACCGTGTGATCGGGAAAGGTTTCTAAAACGCACCTCATTTCTCATGTCCTTGTGCTCGGGTTCGCCATTCCAGCCGCTTTACTAGCAATCTCCCTCCTTGGAGAATCAGCACCTTTAACCTCCTGTTCCGTCCAGGTTGCCATTTGTCCTGAGGATGAACGGGAAGAGGGCCAAACAATGACAGACTAGCTCTAGGTGTTGGGGCAGGCACAGGTCACTCTATTTTCCCATCAGGAAGAAGAATTAACCAGAGGCTCAGCTTGCCGCCCGGAACCAGAATAGGGCCTGAAGCAATCCTGCGCTTTTGCGGCCAGCTCCCAAAAAAGCGAGTTGAAAAATGGAGCTCAGGGGCACTGCAATTCACAAACCTGCAGAGTTATAACTGATAACTCTCGTCCACAAATATATTGAGGGAAGGCAACGAAGAGGATTTGAAAGCAAGGCAGAATTGCAGGAAACTGATTTCAGGAGGTAGATTCGAATCGCCTTTAAAGCACAGGAAAAGCGGCAAAACCTCGACAATGATGCCCTTGGCCAAAAAGGGCGTATGCGTTTTTTCCTGAATATATTCAGGAAAAAACGCATACGCCCTTTTTGGCCAACCAAGCAACCTGGAAAGGCAAATCAGCGCTACAAAGAAGTCTCGCTTCCCATCGGTCAAAAGGACCATGCTGAATAAAGTGTCAAAACCAGAAATGCAGGGCAGGCCATGGAGAAATGGGAGCCTTGCTACGCTGATGGGCGGGATGTAAATTGCCAACAGCCACTCTGGAGAAGTGTACGGTGTGTCCTGAAACACCTAAAAAACGCAGCTTAGAGAGCGTAGGGCACTTCCACTCATGGGCGTATAAATTGGGAAAACTAAAAATCAGCAAGACACAGGCACCCCAAAGTTTAGGGCTGCTCTGCTGACAAGAACCTCCACTTCCTTACACCTTAAATATCCCAGGAAAGAGAAAAATGGATAAAGACGTTGTGGTCCTTATGTACAATGGAATATCACTCAGCCATGAAATCAACGTCATAAGGCTAGTGGCAGCATGATGAGTGGATTTAGGTACGACGATTTTAAGTGAAATAAGTCAAACAGAAAACGACACTTATCATAAGATATCACTTATAGAGGGAATGTAAAAACCGCTACACTGGAACTGAATTACAAAACAGAACAGAGTCACACGTTTAGAAAACACACTATGGCTGCTTAACGGGAAAGGTGAGGTGGGGTGATGCGTAAAAGAAGGGTTTCAAATTAGCTCCGATACCGTTCCATAAACCCAATATGTAATAGACAAGACCTACTCCTTGCTCAGTGAACTGGACTCAACACCCCCTATTCAACGCCCAAGAATATATCTGACTAGTAAGAATCTTAAAACCTATGTGTTGATATCCCTCTGTAAGTGAGTCAAGTGGGTGTAAAGCGGGCTAAACACAGCAGTGAAAAGCAGCTAAACCCCATTATAAAAATCAACTACTTTTAAAAACCCGTGAAACAAAGACAGTGAAAGAGAGAGAAATTCTTACAAAATTCGTTCAGGGGCTGTGATGCCACCTGGATTGACCATATCAAGACCCACTGCTGATTGAGACATAAGGGTGAACACTCTTGGGGCTGAGAGGTTTGCTGAGGTTGGGTGAGCAAACGCAGACCCTTTAAAGTAATACTGCGTGGAACCCATCCCATGGGTCCCAAATCTCCAGGTTCAAGGGCATCTTCCTACATAGAAAACATGCATGAGACACCCAGAAGATGGTACACCGTGTGATCGGGAAAGGTTTCTAAAACGCACCTCATTTCTCATGTCCTTGTGCTCGGGTTCGCCATTCCAGCCGCTTTACTAGCAATCTCCCTCCTTGGAGAATCAGCACCTTTAACCTCCTGTTCCGTCCAGGTTGCCATTTGTCCTGAGGATGAACGGGAAGAGGGCCAAACAATGAGAGACTAGCTCTAGGTGTTGGGGCAGGCACAGGTCACTCTATTTTCCCATCAGGAAGAAGAATTAACCAGAGGCTCAGCTTGCCGCCCGGAACCAGAATAGGGCCTTAAGCAATCCTGCGCTTTTGCGACCAGCTCCCAAAAAAGCGAGTTGAAAAATGGAGCTCAGGGGCACTGCAATTCACAAACCTGCAGAGTTATAACTGATAACTCTCGTCCACAAATATATTGAGGGAAGGCAACGAAGAGGATTTGAAAGCAAGGCAGAATTGCAGGAAACTGATTTCAGGAGGTAGATTCGAATCGCCTTTAAAGCACAGGAAAAGCGGCAAAACCTCGACAATGATGCCCTTGGCCAAAAAGGGCGTATGCGTTTTTTCCTGAATATATTCAGGAAAAAACGCATACGCCCTTTTTGGCCAACCAAGCAACCTGGAAAGGCAAATCAGCGCTACAAAGAAGTCTCGCTCCCCATCGGTCAAAAGGACCATGCTGAATAAAGTGTCAAAACCAGAAATGCAGGGCAGGCCATGGAGAAACGGGAGCCTTGCTACGCTGATGGGCGGGATGTAAATTGCCAACAGCCACTCTGGAGAAGTGTACGGTGTGTCCTGAAACACCTAAAAAACGCAGCTTAGAGAGCGTAGGGCACTTCCACTCATGGGCGTATAAATTGGGAAAACTAAAAATCAGCAAGACACAGGCACCCCAAAATTTAGGGCTGCTCTGCTGACAAGAACCTCCACTTCCTTACACCTTAAATATCCCAGGAAAGAGAAAAATGGATAAAGACGTTGTGGTCCTTATGTACAATGGAATATCACTCAGCCATGAAATCAACGTCATAAGGCTAGTGGCAGCATGATGAGTGGATTTAGGTACGACGATTCTAAGTGAAATAAGTCAAACAGAAAACGACACTTATCATAAGATATCACTTATAGAGGGAATGTAAAAACCGCTACACTGGAACTGAATTACAAAACAGAACAGAGTCACACGTTTAGAAAACACACTATGGCTGCTTAACGGGAAAGGGGAGGTGGGGTGATGCGTAAAAGAAGGGTTTCAAATTAGTTCAGATACCGTTCCATAAACCCAATATGTAATAGACAAGACCTACTCCTTGCTCAGTGAACTTGACTCAACACCCCCTATTCAACGCCCAAGAATATGTCTGACTAGTAAGAATCTTAAAACCTATGTGATGATATCCCTCTGTAAGTGAGTCAAGTGGGTGTAAAGCGGCCTAAACACAGCAGTGAAAAGCAGCTAAACCCCATTATAAAAATCAACTACTTTTAAAAACCCGTGAAACAAAGACAGTGAAAGAGAGAGAAATTCTTACAAAATTCGTTCAGGGGCTGTGATGCCACCTGGATTGACCATATCTAGACCCACTGCTGATTGAGACATAAGGGTGAACACTCTTGGGGCTGAGAGGTTTGGTGAGGTTGGGTGAGCAAACGCAGACCCTTTAAAGTAATACTGCGTGGTACCCATCCCATGGGTCCCAAATCTCCAGGTTCAAGGGCATCTTCCTACATCGAAAACATGCATGAGACACCCAGAAGATGGTACACCGTGTGATCGGGAAAGGTTTCTAAAACGCACCTCATTTCTCATGTCCTTGTGCTCGGGTTCGCCATTCCAGCCGCTTTACTAGCAATCTCCCTCCTTGGAGAATCAGCACCTTTCACCTCCTGTTCCGTCCAGGTTGCCATTTGTCCTGAGGATGAACGGGAAGAGGGCCAAACAATGAGAGACTAGCTCTAGGTGTTGGGGCAGGCACAGGTCACTCTATTTTCCCATCAGGAAGAAGAATTAACCAGAGGCTCAGCTTGCCGCCCGGAACCAGAATAGGGCCTGAAGCAATCCTGCGCTTTTGCGGCCAGCTCCCAAAAAAGCGAGTTGAAAAATGGAGCTCAGGGGCACTGCAATTCACAAACCTGCAGAGTTATAACTGATAACTCTCGTCCACAAATATATTGAGGGAAGGCAACGAAGAGGATTTGAAAGCAAGGCAGAATTGCAGGAAACTGATTTCAGGAGGTAGATTCGAATCGCCTTTAAAGCACAGGAAAAGCGGCAAAACCTCGACAATGATGCCCTTGGCCAAAAAGGGCGTATGCGTTTTTTCCTGAATATATTCAGGAAAAAACGCATACGCCCTTTTTGGCCAACCAAGCAACCTGGAAAGGCAAATCAGCGCTACAAAGAAGTCTCGCTTCCCATCGGTCAAAAGGACCATGCTGAATAAAGTGTCAAAACCAGAAATGCAGGGCAGGCCATGGAGAAATGGGAGCCTTGCTACGCTGATGGGCGGGATGTAAATTGCCAACAGCCACTCTGGAGAAGTGTACGGTGTGTCCTGAAACACCTAAAAAACGCAGCTTAGAGAGCGTAGGGCACTTCCACTCATGGGCGTATAAATTGGGAAAACTAAAAATCAGCAAGACACAGGCACCCCAAAGTTTAGGGCTGCTCTGCTGACAAGAACCTCCACTTCCTTACACCTTAAATATCCCAGGAAAGAGAAAAATGGATAAAGACGTTGTGGTCCTTATGTACAATGGAATATCACTCAGCCATGAAATCAACGTCATAAGGCTAGTGGCAGCATGATGAGTGGATTTAGGTACGACGATTTTAAGTGAAATAAGTCAAACAGAAAACGACACTTATCATAAGATATCACTTATAGAGGGAATGTAAAAACCGCTACACTGGAACTGAATTACAAAACAGAACAGAGTCACACGTTTAGAAAACACACTATGGCTGCTTAACGGGAAAGGTGAGGTGGGGTGATGCGTAAAAGAAGGGTTTCAAATTAGCTCAGATACCGTTCCATAAACCCAATATGTAATAGACAAGACCTACTCCTTGCTCAGTGAACTTGACTCAACACCCCCTATTCAACGCCCAAGAATATGTCTGACTAGTAAGAATCTTAAAACCTATGTGATGATATCCCTCTGTAAGTGAGTCAAGTGGGTGTAAAGCGGCCTAAACACAGCAGTGAAAAGCAGCTAAACCCCATTATAAAAATCAACTACTTTTAAAAACCCGTGAAACAAAGACAGTGAAAGAGAGAGAAATTCTTACAAAATTCGTTCAGGGGCTGTGATGCCACCTGGATTGACCATATCTAGACCCACTGCTGATTGAGACATAAGGGTGAACACTCTTGGGGCTGAGAGGTTTGGTGAGGTTGGGTGAGCAAACGCAGACCCTTTAAAGTAATACTGCGTGGTACCCATCCCATGGGTCCCAAATCTCCAGGTTCAAGGGCATCTTCCTACATCGAAAACATGCATGAGACACCCAGAAGATGGTACACCGTGTGATCGGGAAAGGTTTCTAAAACGCACCTCATTTCTCATGTCCTTGTGCTCGGGTTCGCCATTCCAGCCGCTTTACTAGCAATCTCCCTCCTTGGAGAATCAGCACCTTTCACCTCCTGTTCCGTCCAGGTTGCCATTTGTCCTGAGGATGAACGGGAAGAGGGCCAAACAATGAGAGACTAGCTCTAGGTGTTGGGGCAGGCACAGGTCACTCTATTTTCCCATCAGGAAGAAGAATTAACCAGAGGCTCAGCTTGCCGCCCGGAACCAGAATAGGGCCTTAAGCAATCCTGCGCTTTTGCGGCCAGCTCCCAAAAAAGCGAGTTGAAAAATGGAGCTCAGGGGCACTGCAATTCACAAACCTGCAGAGTTATAACTGATAACTCTCGTCCACAAATATATTGAGGGAAGGCAACGAAGAGGATTTGAAAGCAAGGCAGAATTGCAGGAAACTGATTTCAGGAGGTAGATTCGAATCGCCTTTAAAGCACAGGAAAAGCGGCAAAACCTCGACAATGATGCCCTTGGCCAAAAAGGGCGTATGCGTTTTTTCCTGAATATATTCAGGAAAAAACGCATACGCCCTTTTTGGCCAACCAAGCAACCTGGAAAGGCAAATCAGCGCTACAAAGAAGTCTCGCTCCCCATCGGTCAAAAGGACCATGCTGAATAAAGTGTCAAAACCAGAAATGCAGGGCAGGCCATGGAGAAACGGGAGCCTTGCTACGCTGATGGGCGGGATGTAAATTGCCAACAGCCACTCTGGAGAAGTGTACGGTGTGTCCTGAAACACCTAAAAAACGCAGCTTAGAGAGCGTAGGGCACTTCCACTCATGGGCGTATAAATTGGGAAAACTAAAAATCAGCAAGACACAGGCACCCCAAAGTTTAGGGCTGCTCTGCTGACAAGAACCTCCACTTCGTTACTCCTTAAATATCCCAGGAAAGAGAAAAATGGATAAAGACGTTGTGGTCCTTATGTACAATGGAATATCACTCAGCCATGAAATCAACGTCATAAGGCTAGTGGCAGCATGATGAGTGGATTTAGGTACGACGATTCTAAGTGAAATAAGTCAAACAGAAAACGACACTTATCATAAGATATCACTTATAGAGGGAATGTAAAAACCGCTACACTGGAACTGAATTACAAAACAGAACAGAGTCACACGTTTAGAAAACACACTATGGCTGCTTAACGGGAAAGGGGAGGTGGGGTGATGCGTAAAAGAAGGGTTTCAAATTAGTTCAGATACCGTTCCATAAACCCAATATGTAATAGACAAGACCTACTCCTTGCTCAGTGAACTGGACTCAACACCCCCTATTCAACGCCCAAGAATATATCTGACTAGTAAGAATCTTAAAACCTATGTGTTGATATCCCTCTGTAAGTGAGTCAAGTGGGTGTAAAGCGGCCTAAACACAGCAGTGAAAAGCAGCTAAACCCCATTATAAAAATCAACTACTTTTAAAAACCCGTGAAACAAAGACAGTGAAAGAGAGAGAAATTCTTACAAAATTCGTTCAGGGGCTGTGATGCCACCTGGATTGACCATATCTAGACCCACTGCTGATTGAGACATAAGGGTGAACACTCTTGGGGCTGAGAGGTTTGGTGAGGTTGGGTGAGCAAACGCAGACCCTTTAAAGTAATACTGCGTGGTACCCATCCCATGGGTCCCAAATCTCCAGGTTCAAGGGCATCTTCCTACATCGAAAACATGCATGAGACACCCAGAAGATGGTACACCGTGTGATCGGGAAAGGTTTCTAAAACGCACCTCATTTCTCATGTCCTTGTGCTCGGGTTCGCCATTCCAGCCGCTTTACTAGCAATCTCCCTCCTTGGAGAATCAGCACCTTTAACCTCCTGTTCCGTCCAGGTTGCCATTTGTCCTGAGGATGAACGGGAAGAGGGCCAAACAATGAGAGACTAGCTCTAGGTGTTGGGGCAGGCACAGGTCACTCTATTTTCCCATCAGGAAGAAGAATTAACCAGAGGCTCAGCTTGCCGCCCGGAACCAGAATAGGGCCTGAAGCAATCCTGCGCTTTTGCGGCCAGCTCCCAAAAAAGCGAGTTGAAAAATGGAGCTCAGGGGCACTGCAATTCACAAACCTGCAGAGTTATAACTGATAACTCTCGTCCACAAATATATTGAGGGAAGGCAACGAAGAGGATTTGAAAGCAAGGCAGAATTGCAGGAAACTGATTTCAGGAGGTAGATTCGAATCGCCTTTAAAGCACAGGAAAAGCGGCAAAACCTCGACAATGATGCCCTTGGCCAAAAAGGGCGTATGCGTTTTTTCCTGAATATATTCAGGAAAAAACGCATACGCCCTTTTTGGCCAACCAAGCAACCTGGAAAGGCAAATCAGCGCTACAAAGAAGTCTCGCTTCCCATCGGTCAAAAGGACCATGCTGAATAAAGTGTCAAAACCAGAAATGCAGGGCAGGCCATGGAGAAATGGGAGCCTTGCTACGCTGATGGGCGGGATGTAAATTGCCAACAGCCACTCTGGAGAAGTGTACGGTGTGTCCTGAAACACCTAAAAAACGCAGCTTAGAGAGCGTAGGGCACTTCCACTCATGGGCGTATAAATTGGGAAAACTAAAAATCAGCAAGACACAGGCACCCCAAAGTTTAGGGCTGCTCTGCTGACAAGAACCTCCACTTCCTTACACCTTAAATATCCCAGGAAAGAGAAAAATGGATAAAGACGTTGTGGTCCTTATGTACAATGGAATATCACTCAGCCATGAAATCAACGTCATAAGGCTAGTGGCAGCATGATGAGTGGATTTAGGTACGACGATTTTAAGTGAAATAAGTCAAACAGAAAACGACACTTATCATAAGATATCACTTATAGAGGGAATGTAAAAACCGCTACACTGGAACTGAATTACAAAACAGAACAGAGTCACACGTTTAGAAAACACACTATGGCTGCTTAACGGGAAAGGTGAGGTGGGGTGATGCGTAAAAGAAGGGTTTCAAATTAGCTCAGATACCGTTCCATAAACCCAATATGTAATAGACAAGACCTACTCCTTGCTCAGTGAACTTGACTCAACACCCCCTATTCAACGCCCAAGAATATGTCTGACTAGTAAGAATCTTAAAACCTATGTGATGATATCCCTCTGTAAGTGAGTCAAGTGGGTGTAAAGCGGCCTAAACACAGCAGTGAAAAGCAGCTAAACCCCATTATAAAAATCAACTACTTTTAAAAACCCGTGAAACAAAGACAGTGAAAGAGAGAGAAATTCTTACAAAATTCGTTCAGGGGCTGTGATGCCACCTGGATTGACCATATCTAGACCCACTGCTGATTGAGACATAAGGGTGAACACTCTTGGGGCTGAGAGGTTTGGTGAGGTTGGGTGAGCAAACGCAGACCCTTTAAAGTAATACTGCGTGGTACCCATCCCATGGGTCCCAAATCTCCAGGTTCAAGGGCATCTTCCTACATCGAAAACATGCATGAGACACCCAGAAGATGGTACACCGTGTGATCGGGAAAGGTTTCTAAAACGCACCTCATTTCTCATGTCCTTGTGCTCGGGTTCGCCATTCCAGCCGCTTTACTAGCAATCTCCCTCCTTGGAGAATCAGCACCTTTCACCTCCTGTCCGTCCAGGTTGCCATTTGTCCTGAGGATGAACGGGAAGAGGGCCAAACAATGAGAGACTAGCTCTAGGTGTTGGGGCAGGCACAGGTCACTCTATTTTCCCATCAGGAAGAAGAATTAACCAGAGGCTCAGCTTGCCGCCCGGAACCAGAATAGGGCCTGAAGCAATCCTGCGCTTTTGCGGCCAGCTCCCAAAAAAGCGAGTTGAAAAATGGAGCTCAGGGGCACTGCAATTCACAAACCTGCAGAGTTATAACTGATAACTCTCGTCCACAAATATATTGAGGGAAGGCAACGAAGAGGATTTGAAAGCAAGGCAGAATTGCAGGAAACTGATTTCAGGAGGTAGATTCGAATCGCCTTTAAAGCACAGGAAAAGCGGCAAAACCTCGACAATGATGCCCTTGGCCAAAAAGGGCGTATGCCTTTTTTCCTGAATATATTCAGGAAAAACCGCATACGCCCTTTTTGGCCAACCAAGCAACCTGGAAAGGCAAATCAGCGCTACAAAGAAGTCTCGCTCCCCATCGGTCAAAAGGACCATGCTGAATAAAGTGTCAAAACCAGAAATGCAGGGCAGGCCATGGAGAAACGGGAGCCTTGCTACGCTGATGGGCGGGATGTAAATTGCCAACAGCCACTCTGGATAAGTGTACGGTGTGTCCTGAAACACCTAAAAAACGCAGCTTAGAGAGCGTAGGGCACTTCCACTCATGGGCGTATAAATTGGGAAAACTAAAAATCAGCAAGACACAGGCACCCCAAAGTTTAGGGCTGCTCTGCTGACAAGAACCTCCACTTCCTTACACCTTAAATATCCCAGGAAAGAGAAAAATGGATAAAGACGTTGTGGTCCTTATGTACAATGGAATATCACTCAGCCATGAAATCAACGTCATAAGGCTAGTGGCAGCATGATGAGTGGATTTAGGTACGACGATTTTAAGTGAAATAAGTCAAACAGAAAACGACACTTATCATAAGATATCACTTATAGAGGGAATGTAAAAACCGCTACACTGGAACTGAATTACAAAACAGAACAGAGTCACACGTTTAGAAAACACACTATGGCTGCTTAACGGGAAAGGTGAGGTGGGGTGATGCGTAAAAGAAGGGTTTCAAATTAGCTCCGATACCGTTCCATAAACCCAATATGTAATAGACAAGACCTACTCCTTGCTCAGTGAACTGGACTCAACACCCCCTATTCAACGCCCAAGAATATATCTGACTAGTAAGAATCTTAAAACCTATGTGTTGATATCCCTCTGTAAGTGAGTCAAGTGGGTGTAAAGCGGGCTAAACACAGCAGTGAAAAGCAGCTAAACCCCATTATAAAAATCAACTACTTTTAAAAACCCGTGAAACAAAGACAGTGAAAGAGAGAGAAATTCTTACAAAATTCGTTCAGGGGCTGTGATGCCACCTGGATTGACCATATCAAGACCCACTGCTGATTGAGACATAAGGGTGAACACTCTTGGGGCTGAGAGGTTTGCTGAGGTTGGGTGAGCAAACGCAGACCCTTTAAAGTAATACTGCGTGGAACCCATCCCATGGGTCCCAAATCTCCAGGTTCAAGGGCATCTTCCTACATAGAAAACATGCATGAGACACCCAGAAGATGGTACACCGTGTGATCGGGAAAGGTTTCTAAAACGCACCTCATTTCTCATGTCCTTGTGCTCGGGTTCGCCATTCCAGCCGCTTTACTAGCAATCTCCCTCCTTGGAGAATCAGCACCTTTAACCTCCTGTTCCGTCCAGGTTGCCATTTGTCCTGAGGATGAACGGGAAGAGGGCCAAACAATGAGAGACTAGCTCTAGGTGTTGGGGCAGGCACAGGTCACTCTATTTTCCCATCAGGAAGAAGAATTAACCAGAGGCTCAGCTTGCCGCCCGGAACCAGAATAGGGCCTTAAGCAATCCTGCGCTTTTGCGACCAGCTCCCAAAAAAGCGAGTTGAAAAATGGAGCTCAGGGGCACTGCAATTCACAAACCTGCAGAGTTATAACTGATAACTCTCGTCCACAAATATATTGAGGGAAGGCAACGAAGAGGATTTGAAAGCAAGGCAGAATTGCAGGAAACTGATTTCAGGAGGTAGATTCGAATCGCCTTTAAAGCACAGGAAAAGCGGCAAAACCTCGACAATGATGCCCTTGGCCAAAAAGGGCGTATGCGTTTTTTCCTGAATATATTCAGGAAAAAACGCATACGCCCTTTTTGGCCAACCAAGCAACCTGGAAAGGCAAATCAGCGCTACAAAGAAGTCTCGCTCCCCATCGGTCAAAAGGACCATGCTGAATAAAGTGTCAAAACCAGAAATGCAGGGCAGGCCATGGAGAAACGGGAGCCTTGCTACGCTGATGGGCGGGATGTAAATTGCCAACAGCCACTCTGGAGAAGTGTACGGTGTGTCCTGAAACACCTAAAAAACGCAGCTTAGAGAGCGTAGGGCACTTCCACTCATGGGCGTATAAATTGGGAAAACAAAAAATCAGCAAGACACAGGCACCCCAAAGTTTAGGGCTGCTCTGCTGACAAGAACCTCCACTTCCTTACACCTTAAATATCCCAGGAAAGAGAAAAATGGATAAAGACGTTGTGGTCCTTATGTACAATGGAATATCACTCAGCCATGAAATCAACGTCATAAGGCTAGTGGCAGCATGATGAGTGGATTTAGGTACGACGATTCTAAGTGAAATAAGTCAAACAGAAAACGACACTTATCATAAGATATCACTTATAGAGGGAATGTAAAAACCGCTACACTGGAACTGAATTACAAAACAGAACAGAGTCACACGTTTAGAAAACACACTATGGCTGCTTAACGGGAAAGGGGAGGTGGGGTGATGCGTAAAAGAAGGGTTTCAAATTAGTTCAGATACCGTTCCATAAACCCAATATGTAATAGACAAGACCTACTCCTTGCTCAGTGAACTGGACTCAACACCCCCTATTCAACGCCCAAGAATATATCTGACTAGTAAGAATCTTAAAACCTATGTGTTGATATCCCTCTGTAAGTGAGTCAAGTGGGTGTAAAGCGGCCTAAACACAGCAGTGAAAAGCAGCTAAACCCCATTATAAAAATCAACTACTTTTAAAAACCCGTGAAACAAAGACAGTGAAAGAGAGAGAAATTCTTACAAAATTCGTTCAGGGGCTGTGATGCCACCTGGATTGACCATATCTAGACCCACTGCTGATTGAGACATAAGGGTGAACACTCTTGGGGCTGAGAGGTTTGCTGAGGTTGGGTGAGCAAACGCAGACCCTTTAAAGTAATACTGCGTGGTACCCATCCCATGGGTCCCAAATCTCCAGGTTCAAGGGCATCTTCCTACATCGAAAACATGCATGAGACACCCAGAAGATGGTACACCGTGTGATCGGGAAAGGTTTCTAAAACGCACCTCATTTCTCATGTCCTTGTGCTCGGGTTCGCCATTCCAGCCGCTTTACTAGCAATCTCCCTCCTTGGAGAATCAGCACCTTTAACCTCCTGTTCCGTCCAGGTTGCCATTTGTCCTGAGGATGAACGGGAAGAGGGCCAAACAATGAGAGACTAGCTCTAGGTGTTGGGGCAGGCACAGGTCACTCTATTTTCCCATCAGGAAGAAGAATTAACCAGAGGCTCAGCTTGCCGCCCGGAACCAGAATAGGGCCTGAAGCAATCCTGCGCTTTTGCGGCCAGCTCCCAAAAAAGCGAGTTGAAAAATGGAGCTCAGGGGCACTGCAATTCACAAACCTGCAGAGTTATAACTGATAACTCTCGTCCACAAATATATTGAGGGAAGGCAACGAAGAGGATTTGAAAGCAAGGCAGAATTGCAGGAAACTGATTTCAGGAGGTAGATTCGAATCGCCTTTAAAGCACAGGAAAAGCGGCAAAACCTCGACAATGATGCCCTTGGCCAAAAAGGGCGTATGCGTTTTTTCCTGAATATATTCAGGAAAAAACGCATACGCCCTTTTTGGCCAACCAAGCAACCTGGAAAGGCAAATCAGCGCTACAAAGAAGTCTCGCTTCCCATCGGTCAAAAGGACCATGCTGAATAAAGTGTCAAAACCAGAAATGCAGGGCAGGCCATGGAGAAATGGGAGCCTTGCTACGCTGATGGGCGGGATGTAAATTGCCAACAGCCACTCTGGAGAAGTGTACGGTGTGTCCTGAAACACCTAAAAAACGCAGCTTAGAGAGCGTAGGGCACTTCCACTCATGGGCGTATAAATTGGGAAAACTAAAAATCAGCAAGACACAGGCACCCCAAAGTTTAGGGCTGCTCTGCTGACAAGAACCTCCACTTCCTTACACCTTAAATATCCCAGGAAAGAGAAAAATGGATAAAGACGTTGTGGTCCTTATGTACAATGGAATATCACTCAGCCATGAAATCAACGTCATAAGGCTAGTGGCAGCATGATGAGTGGATTTAGGTACGACGATTTTAAGTGAAATAAGTCAAACAGAAAACGACACTTATCATAAGATATCACTTATAGAGGGAATGTAAAAACCGCTACACTGGAACTGAATTACAAAACAGAACAGAGTCACACGTTTAGAAAACACACTATGGCTGCTTAACGGGAAAGGTGAGGTGGGGTGATGCGTAAAAGAAGGGTTTCAAATTAGCTCAGATACCGTTCCATAAACCCAATATGTAATAGACAAGACCTACTCCTTGCTCAGTGAACTTGACTCAACACCCCCTATTCAACGCCCAAGAATATGTCTGACTAGTAAGAATCTTAAAACCTATGTGATGATATCCCTCTGTAAGTGAGTCAAGTGGGTGTAAAGCGGCCTAAACACAGCAGTGAAAAGCAGCTAAACCCCATTATAAAAATCAACTACTTTTAAAAACCCGTGAAACAAAGACAGTGAAAGAGAGAGAAATTCTTACAAAATTCGTTCAGGGGCTGTGATGCCACCTGGATTGACCATATCTAGACCCACTGCTGATTGAGACATAAGGGTGAACACTCTTGGGGCTGAGAGGTTTGGTGAGGTTGGGTGAGCAAACGCAGACCCTTTAAAGTAATACTGCGTGGTACCCATCCCATGGGTCCCAAATCTCCAGGTTCAAGGGCATCTTCCTACATCGAAAACATGCATGAGACACCCAGAAGATGGTACACCGTGTGATCGGGAAAGGTTTCTAAAACGCACCTCATTTCTCATGTCCTTGTGCTCGGGTTCGCCATTCCAGCCGCTTTACTAGCAATCTCCCTCCTTGGAGAATCAGCACCTTTCACCTCCTGTTCCGTCCAGGTTGCCATTTGTCCTGAGGATGAACGGGAAGAGGGCCAAACAATGAGAGACTAGCTCTAGGTGTTGGGGCAGGCACAGGTCACTCTATTTTCCCATCAGGAAGAAGAATTAACCAGAGGCTCAGCTTGCCGCCCGGAACCAGAATAGGGCCTGAAGCAATCCTGCGCTTTTGCGGCCAGCTCCCAAAAAAGCGAGTTGAAAAATGGAGCTCAGGGGCACTGCAATTCACAAACCTGCAGAGTTATAACTGATAACTCTCGTCCACAAATATATTGAGGGAAGGCAACGAAGAGGATTTGAAAGCAAGGCAGAATTGCAGGAAACTGATTTCAGGAGGTAGATTCGAATCGCCTTTAAAGCACAGGAAAAGCGGCAAAACCTCGACAATGATGCCCTTGGCCAAAAAGGGCGTATGCGTTTTTTCCTGAATATATTCAGGAAAAAACGCATACGCCCTTTTTGGCCAACCAAGCAACCTGGAAAGGCAAATCAGCGCTACAAAGAAGTCTCGCTTCCCATCGGTCAAAAGGACCATGCTGAATAAAGTGTCAAAACCAGAAATGCAGGGCAGGCCATGGAGAAATGGGAGCCTTGCTACGCTGATGGGCGGGATGTAAATTGCCAACAGCCACTCTGGAGAAGTGTACGGTGTGTCCTGAAACACCTAAAAAACGCAGCTTAGAGAGCGTAGGGCACTTCCACTCATGGGCGTATAAATTGGGAAAACTAAAAATCAGCAAGACACAGGCACCCCAAAGTTTAGGGCTGCTCTGCTGACAAGAACCTCCACTTCCTTACACCTTAAATATCCCAGGAAAGAGAAAAATGGATAAAGACGTTGTGGTCCTTATGTACAATGGAATATCACTCAGCCATGAAATCAACGTCATAAGGCTAGTGGCAGCATGATGAGTGGATTTAGGTACGACGATTTTAAGTGAAATAAGTCAAACAGAAAACGACACTTATCATAAGATATCACTTATAGAGGGAATGTAAAAACCGCTACACTGGAACTGAATTACAAAACAGAACAGAGTCACACGTTTAGAAAACACACTATGGCTGCTTAACGGGAAAGGTGAGGTGGGGTGATGCGTAAAAGAAGGGTTTCAAATTAGCTCAGATACCGTTCCATAAACCCAATATGTAATAGACAAGACCTACTCCTTGCTCAGTGAACTTGACTCAACACCCCCTATTCAACGCCCAAGAATATGTCTGACTAGTAAGAATCTTAAAACCTATGTGATGATATCCCTCTGTAAGTGAGTCAAGTGGGTGTAAAGCGGCCTAAACACAGCAGTGAAAAGCAGCTAAACCCCATTATAAAAATCAACTACTTTTAAAAACCCGTGAAACAAAGACAGTGAAAGAGAGAGAAATTCTTACAAAATTCGTTCAGGGGCTGTGATGCCACCTGGATTGACCATATCTAGACCCACTGCTGATTGAGACATAAGGGTGAACACTCTTGGGGCTGAGAGGTTTGGTGAGGTTGGGTGAGCAAACGCAGACCCTTTAAAGTAATACTGCGTGGTACCCATCCCATGGGTCCCAAATCTCCAGGTTCAAGGGCATCTTCCTACATCGAAAACATGCATGAGACACCCAGAAGATGGTACACCGTGTGATCGGGAAAGGTTTCTAAAACGCACCTCATTTCTCATGTCCTTGTGCTCGGGTTCGCCATTCCAGCCGCTTTACTAGCAATCTCCCTCCTTGGAGAATCAGCACCTTTCACCTCCTGTTCCGTCCAGGTTGCCATTTGTCCTGAGGATGAACGGGAAGAGGGCCAAACAATGAGAGACTAGCTCTAGGTGTTGGGGCAGGCACAGGTCACTCTATTTTCCCATCAGGAAGAAGAATTAACCAGAGGCTCAGCTTGCCGCCCGGAACCAGAATAGGGCCTGAAGCAATCCTGCGCTTTTGCGGCCAGCTCCCAAAAAAGCGAGTTGAAAAATGGAGCTCAGGGGCACTGCAATTCACAAACCTGCAGAGTTATAACTGATAACTCTCGTCCACAAATATATTGAGGGAAGGCAACGAAGAGGATTTGAAAGCAAGGCAGAATTGCAGGAAACTGATTTCAGGAGGTAGATTCGAATCGCCTTTAAAGCACAGGAAAAGCGGCAAAACCTCGACAATGATGCCCTTGGCCAAAAAGGGCGTATGCGTTTTTTCCTGAATATATTCAGGAAAAAACGCATACGCCCTTTTTGGCCAACCAAGCAACCTGGAAAGGCAAATCACCGCTACAAAGAAGTCTCGCTCCCCATCGGTCAAAAGGACCATGCTGAAAAAAGTGTCAAAACCAGAAATGCAGGGCAGGCCATGGAGAAACGGGAGCCTTGCTACGCTGATGGGCGGGATGTAAATTGCCAACAGCCACTCTGGAGAAGTGTACGGTGTGTCCTGAAACACCTAAAAAACGCAGCTTAGAGAGCGAAGGGCACTTCCACTCATGGGCGTATAAATTCGGAAAACTAAAAATCAGCAAGACACAGGCACCCCAAAGTTTAGGGCTGCTCTGCTGACAAGAACCTCCACTTCGTTACTCCTTAAATATCCCAGGAAAGAGAAAAACGGATAAAGACGTGGTGGTCCTTATGCACAATGGAATATCACTCAGCCATGAAATCAACGTCATAAGGCTAGTGGCAGCATGATGAGTGGATTTAGGTACGACGATTCTAAGTGAAATAAGTCAAACAGAAAACGACACTTATCATAAGATATCACTTATAGAGGGAATGTAAAAACCGCTACACTGGAACTGAATTACAAAACAGAACAGAGTCACACGTTTA
Source organism: Eschrichtius robustus (assembly GCF_028021215.1). Classification (NCBI taxonomy): domain Eukaryota; kingdom Metazoa; phylum Chordata; class Mammalia; order Artiodactyla; family Eschrichtiidae; genus Eschrichtius; species Eschrichtius robustus. The sequence continues at coordinate 111,374,208 of NC_090824.1, read as the reverse complement.
GAAAACACACTATGGCTGCTTAACGGGAAAGGGGAGGTGGGGTGATGCGTAAAAGAAGGGTTTCAAATTAGTTCAGATACCGTTCCATAAACCCAATATGTAATAGACAAGACCTACTCCTTGCTCAGTGAACTTGACTCAACACCCCCTATTCAACGCCCAAGAATATATCTGACTAGTAAGAATCTTAAAACCTATGTGTTGATATCCCTCTGTAAGTGAGTCAAGTGGGTGTAAAGCGGCCTAAACACAGCAGTGAAAAGCAGCTAAACCCCATTATAAAAATCAACTACTTTTAAAAACCCGTGAAACAAAGACAGTGAAAGAGAGAGAAATTCTTACAAAATTCGTTCAGGGGCTGTGATGCCACCTGGATTGACCATATCTAGACCCACTGCTGATTGAGACATAAGGGTGAACACTCTTGGGGCTGAGAGGTTTGGTGAGGTTGGGTGAGCAAACGCAGACCCTTTAAAGTAATACTGCGTGGTACCCATCCCATGGGTCCCAAATCTCCAGGTTCAAGGGCATCTTCCTACATCGAAAACATGCATGAGACACCCAGAAGATGGTACACCGTGTGATCAGCAAAGGTTTCTAAAACGCACCTCATTTCTCATGTCCTTGTGCTCAGGTTCGCCATTCCAGCCGCTTTACTAGCAATCTCCCTCCTTGGAGAATCAGCACCTTTCACCTCCTGTTCCGTCCAGGTTGCCATTTGTCCTGAGGATGAACGGGAAGAGGGCCAAACAATGAGAGACTAGCTCTAGGTGTTGGGGCAGGCACAGGTCACTCTATTTTCCCATCAGGAAGAAGAATTAACCAGAGGCTCAGCTTGCCGCCCGGAACCAGAATAGGGCCTGAAGCAATCCTGCGCTTTTGCGGCCAGCTCCCAAAAAAGCGAGTTGAAAAATGGAGCTCAGGGGCACTGCAATTCACAAACCTGCAGAGTTATAACTGATAACTCTCGTCCACAAATATATTGAGGGAAGGCAACGAAGAGGATTTGAAAGCAAGGCAGAATTGCAGGAAACTGATTTCAGGAGGTAGATTCGAATCGCCTTTAAAGCACAGGAAAAGCGGCAAAACCTCGACAATGATGCCCTTGGCCAAAAAGGGCGTATGCGTTTTTTCCTGAATATATTCAGGAAAAAACGCATACGCCCTTTTTGGCCAACCAAGCAACCTGGAAAGGCAAATCAGCGCTACAAAGAAGTCTCGCTTCCCATCGGTCAAAAGGACCATGCTGAATAAAGTGTCAAAACCAGAAATGCAGGGCAGGCCATGGAGAAATGGGAGCCTTGCTACGCTGATGGGCGGGATGTAAATTGCCAACAGCCACTCTGGAGAAGTGTACGGTGTGTCCTGAAACACCTAAAAAACGCAGCTTAGAGAGCGTAGGGCACTTCCACTCATGGGCGTATAAATTGGGAAAACTAAAAATCAGCAAGACACAGGCACCCCAAAGTTTAGGGCTGCTCTGCTGACAAGAACCTCCACTTCCTTACACCTTAAATATCCCAGGAAAGAGAAAAATGGATAAAGACGTTGTGGTCCTTATGTACAATGGAATATCACTCAGCCATGAAATCAACGTCATAAGGCTAGTGGCAGCATGATGAGTGGATTTAGGTACGACGATTTTAAGTGAAATAAGTCAAACAGAAAACGACACTTATCATAAGATATCACTTATAGAGGGAAAGTAAAAACCGCTACACTGGAACTGAATTACAAAACAGAACAGAGTCACACGTTTAGAAAACACACTATGGCTGCTTAACGGGAAAGGTGAGGTGGGGTGATGCGTAAAAGAAGGGTTTCAAATTAGCTCAGATACCGTTCCATAAACCCAATATGTAATAGACAAGACCTACTCCTTGCTCAGTGAACTTGACTCAACACCCCCTATTCAACGCCCAAGAATATATCTGACTAGTAAGAATCTTAAAACCTATGTGTTGATATCCCTCTGTAAGTGAGTCAAGTGGGTGTAAAGCGGCCTAAACACAGCAGTGAAAAGCAGCTAAACCCCATTATAAAAATCAACTACTTTTAAAAACCCGTGAAACAAAGACAGTGAAAGAGAGAGAAATTCTTACAAAATTCGTTCAGGGGCTGTGATGCCACCTGGATTGACCATATCTAGACCCACTGCTGATTGAGACATAAGGGTGAACACTCTTGGGGCTGAGAGGTTTGGTGAGGTTGGGTGAGCAAACGCAGACCCTTTAAAGTAATACTGCGTGGTACCCATCCCATGGGTCCCAAATCTCCAGGTTCAAGGGCATCTTCCTACATCGAAAACATGCATGAGACACCCAGAAGATGGTACACCGTGTGATCGGGAAAGGTTTCTAAAACGCACCTCATTTCTCATGTCCTTGTGCTCGGGTTCGCCATTCCAGCCGCTTTACTAGCAATCTCCCTCCTTGGAGAATCAGCACCTTTAACCTCCTGTTCCGTCCAGGTTGCCATTTGTCCTGAGGATGAACGGGAAGAGGGCCAAACAATGAGAGACTAGCTCTAGGTGTTGGGGCAGGCACAGGTCACTCTATTTTCCCATCAGGAAGAAGAATTAACCAGAGGCTCAGCTTGCCGCCCGGAACCAGAATAGGGCCTGAAGCAATCCTGCGCTTTTGCGGCCAGCTCCCAAAAAAGCGAGTTGAAAAATGGAGCTCAGGGGCACTGCAATTCACAAACCTGCAGAGTTATAACTGATAACTCTCGTCCACAAATATATTGAGGGAAGGCAACGAAGAGGATTTGAAAGCAAGGCAGAATTGCAGGAAACTGATTTCAGGAGGTAGATTCGAATCGCCTTTAAAGCACAGGAAAAGCGGCAAAACCTCGACAATGATGCCCTTGGCCAAAAAGGGCGTATGCGTTTTTTCCTGAATATATTCAGGAAAAAACGCATACGCCCTTTTTGGCCAACCAAGCAACCTGGAAAGGCAAATCACCGCTACAAAGAAGTCTCGCTCCCCATCGGTCAAAAGGACCATGCTGAAAAAAGTGTCAAAACCAGAAATGCAGGGCAGGCCATGGAGAAACGGGAGCCTTGCTACGCTGATGGGCGGGATGTAAATTGCCAACAGCCACTCTGGAGAAGTGTACGGTGTGTCCTGAAACACCTAAAAAACGCAGCTTAGAGAGCGAAGGGCACTTCCACTCATGGGCGTATAAATTCGGAAAACTAAAAATCAGCAAGACACAGGCACCCCAAAGTTTAGGGCTGCTCTGCTGACAAGAACCTCCACTTCGTTACTCCTTAAATATCCCAGGAAAGAGAAAAACGGATAAAGACGTGGTGGTCCTTATGCACAATGGAATATCACTCAGCCATGAAATCAACGTCATAAGGCTAGTGGCAGCATGATGAGTGGATTTAGGTACGACGATTCTAAGTGAAATAAGTCAAACAGAAAACGACACTTATCATAAGATATCACTTATAGAGGGAATGTAAAAACCGCTACACTGGAACTGAATTACAAAACAGAACAGAGTCACACGTTTAGAAAACACACTATGGCTGCTTAACGGGAAAGGGGAGGTGGGGTGATGCGTAAAAGAAGGGTTTCAAATTAGTTCAGATACCGTTCCATAAACCCAATATGTAATAGACAAGACCTACTCCTTGCTCAGTGAACTTGACTCAACACCCCCTATTCAACGCCCAAGAATATATCTGACTAGTAAGAATCTTAAAACCTATGTGTTGATATCCCTCTGTAAGTGAGTCAAGTGGGTGTAAAGCGGCCTAAACACAGCAGTGAAAAGCAGCTAAACCCCATTATAAAAATCAACTACTTTTAAAAACCCGTGAAACAAAGACAGTGAAAGAGAGAGAAATTTTTACAAAATTCGTTCAGGGGCTGTGATGCCACCTGGATTGACCATATCTAGACCCACTGCTGATTGAGACATAAGGGTGAACACTCTTGGGGCTGAGAGGTTTGGTGAGGTTGGGTGAGCAAACGCAGACCCTTTAAAGTAATACTGCGTGGTACCCATCCCATGGGTCCCAAATCTCCAGGTTCAAGGGCATCTTCCTACATCGAAAACATGCATGAGACACCCAGAAGATGGTACACCGTGTGATCAGCAAAGGTTTCTAAAACGCACCTCATTTCTCATGTCCTTGTGCTCAGGTTCGCCATTCCAGCCGCTTTACTAGCAATCTCCCTCCTTGGAGAATCAGCACCTTTCACCTCCTGTTCCGTCCAGGTTGCCATTTGTCCTGAGGATGAACGGGAAGAGGGCCAAACAATGAGAGACTAGCTCTAGGTGTTGGGGCAGGCACAGGTCACTCTATTTTCCCATCAGGAAGAAGAATTAACCAGAGGCTCAGCTTGCCGCCCGGAACCAGAATAGGGCCTGAAGCAATCCTGCGCTTTTGCGGCCAGCTCCCAAAAAAGCGAGTTGAAAAATGGAGCTCAGGGGCACTGCAATTCACAAACCTGCAGAGTTATAACTGATAACTCTCGTCCACAAATATATTGAGGGAAGGCAACGAAGAGGATTTGAAAGCAAGGCAGAATTGCAGGAAACTGATTTCAGGAGGTAGATTCGAATCGCCTTTAAAGCACAGGAAAAGCGGCAAAACCTCGACAATGATGCCCTTGGCCAAAAAGGGCGTATGCGTTTTTTCCTGAATATATTCAGGAAAAAACGCATACGCCCTTTTTGGCCAACCAAGCAACCTGGAAAGGCAAATCAGCGCTACAAAGAAGTCTCGCTTCCCATCGGTCAAAAGGACCATGCTGAATAAAGTGTCAAAACCAGAAATGCAGGGCAGGCCATGGAGAAATGGGAGCCTTGCTACGCTGATGGGCGGGATGTAAATTGCCAACAGCCACTCTGGAGAAGTGTACGGTGTGTCCTGAAACACCTAAAAAACGCAGCTTAGAGAGCGTAGGGCACTTCCACTCATGGGCGTATAAATTGGGAAAACTAAAAATCAGCAAGACACAGGCACCCCAAAGTTTAGGGCTGCTCTGCTGACAAGAACCTCCACTTCCTTACACCTTAAATATCCCAGGAAAGAGAAAAATGGATAAAGACGTTGTGGTCCTTATGTACAATGGAATATCACTCAGCCATGAAATCAACGTCATAAGGCTAGTGGCAGCATGATGAGTGGATTTAGGTACGACGATTTTAAGTGAAATAAGTCAAACAGAAAACGACACTTATCATAAGATATCACTTATAGAGGGAATGTAAAAACCGCTACACTGGAACTGAATTACAAAACAGAACAGAGTCACACGTTTAGAAAACACACTATGGCTGCTTAACGGGAAAGGTGAGGTGGGGTGATGCGTAAAAGAAGGGTTTCAAATTAGCTCAGATACCGTTCCATAAACCCAATATGTAATAGACAAGACCTACTCCTTGCTCAGTGAACTGGACTCAACACCCCCTATTCAACGCCCAAGAATATATCTGACTAGTAAGAATCTTAAAACCTATGTGTTGATATCCCTCTGTAAGTGAGTCAAGTGGGTGTAAAGCGGCCTAAACACAGCAGTGAAAAGCAGCTAAACCCCATTATAAAAATCAACTACTTTTAAAAACCCGTGAAACAAAGACAGTGAAAGAGAGAGAAATTCTTACAAAATTCGTTCAGGGGCTGTGATGCCACCTGGATTGACCATATCTAGACCCACTGCTGATTGAGACATAAGGGTGAACACTCTTGGGGCTGAGAGGTTTGCTGAGGTTGGGTGAGCAAACGCAGACCCTTTAAAGTAATACTGCGTGGTACCCATCCCATGGGTCCCAAATCTCCAGGTTCAAGGGCATCTTCCTACATCGAAAACATGCATGAGACACCCAGAAGATGGTACACCTTGTGATCGGGAAAGGTTTCTAAAACGCACCTCATTTCTCATGTCCTTGTGCTCGGGTTCGCCATTCCAGCCGCTTTACTAGCAATCTCCCTCCTTGGAGAATCAGCACCTTTCACCTCCTGTTCCGTCCAGGTTGCCATTTGTCCTGAGGATGAACGGGAAGAGGGCCAAACAATGAGAGACTAGCTCTAGGTGTTGGGGCAGGCACAGGTCACTCTATTTTCCCATCAGGAAGAAGAATTAACCAGAGGCTCAGCTTGCCGCCCGGAACCAGAATAGGGCCTGAAGCAATCCTGCGCTTTTGCGGCCAGCTCCCAAAAAAGCGAGTTGAAAAATGGAGCTCAGGGGCACTGCAATTCACAAACCTGCAGAGTTATAACTGATAACTCTCGTCCACAAATATATTGAGGGAAGGCAACGAAGAGGATTTGAAAGCAAGGCAGAATTGCAGGAAACTGATTTCAGGAGGTAGATTCGAATCGCCTTTAAAGCACAGGAAAAGCGGCAAAACGTCGACAATGATGCCCTTGGCCAAAAAGGGCGTATGTGTTTTTTCCTGAATATATTCAGGAAAAAACGTATACGCCCTTTTTGGCCAACCAAGCAACCTGGAAAGGCAAATCAACGATACAAAGAAGTCTCGCTCCCCATCGGTCAAAAGGACCATGCTGAATAAAGTGTCAAAACCAGAAATGCAGGGCAGGCCATGGAGAAACGGGAGCCTTGCTACGCTGATGGGCGGGATGTAAATTGCCAACAGCCACTCTGGAGAAGTGTACGGTGTGTCCTGAAACACCTAAAAAACGCAGCTTAGAGAGCGTAGGGCACTTCCACTCATGGGCGTATAAATTGGGAAAACTAAAAATCAGCAAGACACAGGCACCCCAAAGTTTAGGGCTGCTCTGCTGACAAGAACCTCCACTACCTTACACCTTAAATATCCCAGGAAAGAGAAAAATGGATAAAGACGTTGTGGTCCTTATGTACAATGGAATATCACTCAGCCATGAAATCAACGTCATAAGGCTAGTGGCAGCATGATGAGTGGATTTAGGTACGACGATTCTAAGTGAAATAAGTCAAACAGAAAACGACACTTATCATAAGATATCACTTATAGAGGGAATGTAAAAACCGCTACACTGGAACTGAATTACAAAACAGAACAGAGTCACACGTTTAGAAAACACACTATGGCTGCTTAACGGGAAAGGTGAGGTGGGGTGATGCGTAAAAGAAGGGTTTCAAATTAGCTCAGATACCGTTCCATAAACCCAATATGTAATCGACAAGACCTACTCCTTGCTCAGTGAACTTGACTCAACACCCCCTATTCAACGCCCAAGAATATATCTGACTAGTAAGAATCTTAAAACCTATGTGTTGATATCCCTCTGTAAGTGAGTCAAGTGGGTGTAAAGCGGCCTAAACACAGCAGTGAAAAGCAGCTAAACCCCATTATAAAAATCAACTACTTTTAAAAACCTGTGAAACAAAGACAGTGAAAGAGAGAGAAATTCTTACAAAATTCGTTCAGGGGCTGTGATGCCACCTGGATTGACCATATCTAGACCCACTGCTGATTGAGACATAAGGGTGAACACTCTTGGGGCTGAGAGGTTTGCTGAGGTTGGGTGAGCAAACGCAGACCCTTTAAAGTAATACTGCGTGGAACCCATCCCATGGGTCCCAAATCTCCAGGTTCAAGGGCATCTTCCTACATAGAAAACATGCATGAGACACCCAGAAGATGGTACACCGTGTGATCGGGAAAGGTTTCTAAAACGCACCTCATTTCTCATGTCCTTGTGCTCGGGTTCGCCATTCCAGCCGCTTTACTAGCAATCTCCCTCCTTGGAGAATCAGCACCTTTAACCTCCTGTTCCGTCCAGGTTGCCATTTGTCCTGAGGATGAACGGGAAGAGGGCCAAACAATGAGAGACTAGCTCTAGGTGTTGGGGCAGGCACAGGTCACTCTATTTTCCCATCAGGAAGAAGAATTAACCAGAGGCTCAGCTTGCCGCCCGGAACCAGAATAGGGCCTTAAGCAATCCTGCGCTTTAGCGACCAGCTCCCAAAAAAGCGAGTTGAAAAATGGAGCTCAGGGGCACTGCAATTCACAAACCTGCAGAGTTATAACTGATAACTCTCGTCCACAAATATATTGAGGGAAGGCAACGAAGAGGATTTGAAAGCAAGGCAGAATTGCAGGAAACTGATTTCAGGAGGTAGATTCGAATCGCCTTTAAAGCACAGGAAAAGCGGCAAAACCTCGACAATGATGCCCTTGGCCAAAAAGGGCGTATGAGTTTTTTCCTGAATATATTCAGGAAAAAACGCATACGCCCTTTTTGGCCAACCAAGCAACCTGGAAAGGCAAATCAGCGCTACAAAGAAGTCTCGCTCCCCATCGGTCAAAAGGACCATGCTGAATAAAGTGTCAAAACCAGAAATGCAGGGCAGGCCATGGAGAAACGGGAGCCTTGCTACGCTGATGGGCGGGATGTAAATTGCCAACAGCCACTCTGGAGAAGTGTACGGTGTGTCCTGAAACACCTAAAAAACGCAGCTTAGAGAGCGTAGGGCACTTCCACTCATGGGCGTATAAATTGGGAAAACTAAAAATCAGCAAGACACAGGCACCCCAAAGTTTAGGGCTGCTCTGCTGACAAGAACCTCCACTTCCTTACACCTTAAATATCCCAGGAAAGAGAAAAATGGATAAAGACGTTGTGGTCCTTATGTACAATGGAATATCAATCAGCCATGAAATCAACGTCATAAGGCTAGTGGCAGCATGATGAGTGGATTTAGGTACGACGATTCAAAGTGAAATAAGTCAAACAGAAAACGACACTTATCATAAGATATCACTTATAGAGGGAATGTAAAAACCGCTACACTGGAACTGAATTACAAAACAGAACAGAGTCACACGTTTAGAAAACACACTATGGCTGCTTAACGGGAAAGGTGAGGTGGGGTGATGCGTAAAAGAAGGGTTTCAAATTAGCTCAGATACCGTTCCATAAACCCAATATGTAATAGACAAGACCTACTCCTTGCTCAGTGAACTGGACTCAACACCCCCTATTCAACGCCCAAGAATATATCTGACTAGTAAGAATCTTAAAACCTATGTGTTGATATCCCTCTGTAAGTGAGTCAAGTGGGTGTAAAGCGGCCTAAACACAGCAGTGAAAAGCAGCTAAACCCCATTATAAAAATCAACTACTTTTAAAAACCCGTGAAACAAAGACAGTGAAAGAGAGAGAAATTCTTACAAAATTCGTTCAGGGGCTGTGATGCCACCTGGATTGACCATATCAAGACCCACTGCTGATTGAGACATAAGGGTGAACACTCTTGGGGCTGAGAGGTTTGCTGAGGTTGGGTGAGCAAACGCAGACCCTTTAAAGTAATACTGCGTGGAACCCATCCCATGGGTCCCAAATCTCCAGGTTCAAGGGCATCTTCCTACATAGAAAACATGCATGAGACACCCAGAAGATGGTACACCGTGTGATCGGGAAAGGTTTCTAAAACGCACCTCATTTCTCATGTCCTTGTGCTCGGGTTCGCCATTCCAGCCGCTTTACTAGCAATCTCCCTCCTTGGAGAATCAGCACCTTTAACCTCCTGTTCCGTCCAGGTTGCCATTTGTCCTGAGGATGAACGGGAAGAGGGCCAAACAATGAGAGACTAGCTCTAGGTGTTGGGGCAGGCACAGGTCACTCTATTTTCCCATCAGGAAGAAGAATTAACCAGAGGCTCAGCTTGCCGCCCGGAACCAGAATAGGGCCTTAAGCAATCCTGCGCTTTTGCGACCAGCTCCCAAAAAAGCGAGTTGAAAAATGGAGCTCAGGGGCACTGCAATTCACAAACCTGCAGAGTTATAACTGATAACTCTCGTCCACAAATATATTGAGGGAAGGCAACGAAGAGGATTTGAAAGCAAGGCAGAATTGCAGGAAACTGATTTCAGGAGGTAGATTCGAATCGCCTTTAAAGCACAGGAAAAGCGGCAAAACCTCGACAATGATGCCCTTGGCCAAAAAGGGCGTATGCGTTTTTTCCTGAATATATTCAGGAAAAAACGCATACGCCCTTTTTGGCCAACCAAGCAACCTGGAAAGGCAAATCAGCGCTACAAAGAAGTCTCGCTCCCCATCGGTCAAAAGGACCATGCTGAATAAAGTGTCAAAACCAGAAATGCAGGGCAGGCCATGGAGAAACGGGAGCCTTGCTACGCTGATGGGCGGGATGTAAATTGCCAACAGCCACTCTGGAGAAGTGTACGGTGTGTCCTGAAACACCTAAAAAACGCAGCTTAGAGAGCGTAGGGCACTTCCACTCATGGGCGTATAAATTGGGAAAACTAAAAATCAGCAAGACACAGGCACCCCAAAGTTTAGGGCTGCTCTGCTGACAAGAACCTCCACTTCCTTACACCTTAAATATCCCAGGAAAGAGAAAAATGGATAAAGACGTTGTGGTCCTTATGTACAATGGAATATCACTCAGCCATGAAATCAACGTCATAAGGCTAGTGGCAGCATGATGAGTGGATTTAGGTACGACGATTCTAAGTGAAATAAGTCAAACAGAAAACGACACTTATCATAAGATATCACTTATAGAGGGAATGTAAAAACCGCTACACTGGAACTGAATTACAAAACAGAACAGAGTCACACGTTTAGAAAACACACTATGGCTGCTTAACGGGAAAGGGGAGGTGGGGAGATGCGTAAAAGAAGGGTTTCAAATTAGTTCAGATACCGTTCCATAAACCCAATATGTAATAGACAAGACCTACTCCTTGCTCAGTTAACTGGACTCAACACCCCCTATTCAACGCCCAAGAATATATCTGACTAGTAAGAATCTTAAAACCTATGTGTTGATATCCCTCTGTAAGTGAGTCAAGTGGGTGTAAAGCGGCCTAAACACAGCAGTGAAAAGCAGCTAAACCCCATTATAAAAATCAACTACTTTTAAAAACCCGTGAAACAAAGACAGTGAAAGAGAGAGAAATTCTTACAAAATTCGTTCAGGGGCTGTGATGCCACCTGGATTGACCATATCTAGACCCACTGCTGATTGAGACATAAGGGTGAACACTCTTGGGGCTGAGAGGTTTGGTGAGGTTGGGTGAGCAAACGCAGACCCTTTAAAGTAATACTGCGTGGTACCCATCCCATGGGTCCCAAATCTCCAGGTTCAAGGGCATCTTCCTACATCGAAAACATGCATGAGACACCCAGAAGATGGTACACCGTGTGATCGGGAAAGGTTTCTAAAACGCACCTCATTTCTCATGTCCTTGTGCTCGGGTTCGCCATTCCAGCCGCTTTACTAGCAATCTCCCTCCTTGGAGAATCAGCACCTTTAACCTCCTGTTCCGTCCAGGTTGCCATTTGTCCTGAGGATGAACGGGAAGAGGGCCAAACAATGAGAGACTAGCTCTAGGTGTTGGGGCAGGCACAGGTCACTCTATTTTCCCATCAGGAAGAAGAATTAACCAGAGGCTCAGCTTGCCGCCCGGAACCAGAATAGGGCCTGAAGCAATCCTGCGCTTTTGCGGCCAGCTCCCAAAAAAGCGAGTTGAAAAATGGAGCTCAGGGGCACTGCAATTCACAAACCTGCAGAGTTATAACTGATAACTCTCGTCCACAAATATATTGAGGGAAGGCAACGAAGAGGATTTGAAAGCAAGGCAGAATTGCAGGAAACTGATTTCAGGAGGTAGATTCGAATCGCCTTTAAAGCACAGGAAAAGCGGCAAAACCTCGACAATGATGCCCTTGGCCAAAAAGGGCGTATGCGTTTTTTCCTGAATATATTCAGGAAAAAACGCATACGCCCTTTTTGGCCAACCAAGCAACCTGGAAAGGCAAATCAGCGCTACAAAGAAGTCTCGCTTCCCATCGGTCAAAAGGACCATGCTGAATAAAGTGTCAAAACCAGAAATGCAGGGCAGGCCATGCAGAAATGGGAGCCTTGCTACGCTGATGGGCGGGATGTAAATTGCCAACAGCCACTCTGGAGAAGTGTACGGTGTGTCCTGAAACACCTAAAAAACGCAGCTTAGAGAGCGTAGGGCACTTCCACTCATGGGCGTATAAATTGGGAAAACTAAAAATCAGCAAGACACAGGCACCCCAAAGTTTAGGGCTGCTCTGCTGACAAGAACCTCCACTTCCTTACACCTTAAATATCCCAGGAAAGAGAAAAATGGATAAAGACGTTGTGGTCCTTATGTACAATGGAATATCACTCAGCCATGAAATCAACGTCATAAGGCTAGTGGCAGCATGATGAGTGGATTTAGGTACGACGATTTTAAGTGAAATAAGTCAAACAGAAAACGACACTTATCATAAGATATCACTTATAGAGGGAATGTAAAAACCGCTACACTGGAACTGAATTACAAAACAGAACAGAGTCACACGTTTAGAAAACACACTATGGCTGCTTAACGGGAAAGGTGAGGTGGGGTGATGCGTAAAAGAAGGGTTTCAAATTAGCTCAGATACCGTTCCATAAACCCAATATGTAATAGACAAGACCTACTCCTTGCTCAGTGAACTTGACTCAACACCCCCTATTCAACGCCCAAGAATATGTCTGACTAGTAAGAATCTTAAAACCTATGTGATGATATCCCTCTGTAAGTGAGTCAAGTGGGTGTAAAGCGGCCTAAACACAGCAGTGAAAAGCAGCTAAACCCCATTATAAAAATCAACTACTTTTAAAAACCCGTGAAACAAAGACAGTGAAAGAGAGAGAAATTCTTACAAAATTCGTTCAGGGGCTGTGATGCCACCTGGATTGACCATATCTAGACCCACTGCTGATTGAGACATAAGGGTGAACACTCTTGGGGCTGAGAGGTTTGGTGAGGTTGGGTGAGCAAACGCAGACCCTTTAAAGTAATACTGCGTGGTACCCATCCCATGGGTCCCAAATCTCCAGGTTCAAGGGCATCTTCCTACATCGAAAACATGCATGAGACACCCAGAAGATGGTACACCGTGTGATCGGGAAAGGTTTCTAAAACGCACCTCATTTCTCATGTCCTTGTGCTCGGGTTCGCCATTCCAGCCGCTTTACTAGCAATCTCCCTCCTTGGAGAATCAGCACCTTTCACCTCCTGTCCGTCCAGGTTGCCATTTGTCCTGAGGATGAACGGGAAGAGGGCCAAACAATGAGAGACTAGCTCTAGGTGTTGGGGCAGGCACAGGTCACTCTATTTTCCCATCAGGAAGAAGAATTAACCAGAGGCTCAGCTTGCCGCCCGGAACCAGAATAGGGCCTGAAGCAATCCTGCGCTTTTGCGGCCAGCTCCCAAAAAAGCGAGTTGAAAAATGGAGCTCAGGGGCACTGCAATTCACAAACCTGCAGAGTTATAACTGATAACTCTCGTCCACAAATATATTGAGGGAAGGCAACGAAGAGGATTTGAAAGCAAGGCAGAATTGCAGGAAACTGATTTCAGGAGGTGGATTCGAATCGCCTTTAAAGCACAGGAAAAGCGGCAAAACCTCGACAATGATGCCCTTGGCCAAAAAGGGCGTATGCCTTTTTTCCTGAATATATTCAGGAAAAACCGCATACGCCCTTTTTGGCCAACCAAGCAACCTGGAAAGGCAAATCAGCGCTACAAAGAAGTCTCGCTCCCCATCGGTCAAAAGGACCATGCTGAATAAAGTGTCAAAACCAGAAATGCAGGGCAGGCCATGGAGAAACGGGAGCCTTGCTACGCTGATGGGCGGGATGTAAATTGCCAACAGCCACTCTGGAGAAGTGTACGGTGTGTCCTGAAACACCTAAAAAACGCAGCTTAGAGAGCGTAGGGCACTTCCACTCATGGGCGTATAAATTGGGAAAACTAAAAATCAGCAAGACACAGGCACCCCAAAGTTTAGGGCTGCTCTGCTGACAAGAACCTCCACTTCCTTACACCTTAAATATCCCAGGAAAGAGAAAAATGGATAAAGACGTTGTGGTCCTTATGTACAATGGAATATCAATCAGCCATGAAATCAACGTCATAAGGCTAGTGGCAGCATGATGAGTGGATTTAGGTACGACGATTCTAAGTGAAATAAGTCAAACAGAAAACGACACTTATCATAAGATATCACTTATAGAGGGAATGTAAAAACCGCTACACTGGAACTGAATTACAAAACAGAACAGAGTCACACGTTTAGAAAACACACTATGGCTGCTTAACGGGAAAGGTGAGGTGGGGTGATGCGTAAAAGAAGGGTTTCAAATTAGCTCAGATACCGTTCCATAAACCCAATATGTAATAGACAAGACCTACTCCTTGCTCAGTGAACTGGACTCAACACCCCCTATTCAACGCCCAAGAATATATCTGACTAGTAAGAATCTTAAAACCTATGTGTTGATATCCCTCTGTAAGTGAGTCAAGTGGGTGTAAAGCGGCCTAAACACAGCAGTGAAAAGCAGCTAAACCCCATTATAAAAATCAACTACTTTTAAAAACCCGTGAAACAAAGACAGTGAAAGAGAGAGAAATTCTTACAAAATTCGTTCAGGGGCTGTGATGCCACCTGGATTGACCATATCTAGACCCACTGCTGATTGAGACATAAGGGTGAACACTCTTGGGGCTGAGAGGTTTGGTGAGGTTGGGTGAGCAAACGCAGACCCTTTAAAGTAATACTGCGTGGTACCCATCCCATGGGTCCCAAATCTCCAGGTTCAAGGGCATCTTCCTACATCGAAAACATGCATGAGACACCCAGAAGATGGTACACCGTGTGATCGGGAAAGGTTTCTAAAACGCACCTCATTTCTCATGTCCTTGTGCTCGGGTTCGCCATTCCAGCCGCTTTACTAGCAATCTCCCTCCTTGGAGAATCAGCACCTTTAACCTCCTGTTCCGTCCAGGTTGCCATTTGTCCTGAGGATGAACGGGAAGAGGGCCAAACAATGAGAGACTAGCTCTAGGTGTTGGGGCAGGCACAGGTCACTCTATTTTCCCATCAGGAAGAAGAATTAACCAGAGGCTCAGCTTGCCGCCCGGAACCAGAATAGGGCCTGAAGCAATCCTGCGCTTTTGCGGCCAGCTCCCAAAAAAGCGAGTTGAAAAATGGAGCTCAGGGGCACTGCAATTCACAAACCTGCAGAGTTATAACTGATAACTCTCGTCCACAAATATATTGAGGGAAGGCAACGAAGAGGATTTGAAAGCAAGGCAGAATTGCAGGAAACTGATTTCAGGAGGTAGATTCGAATCGCCTTTAAAGCACAGGAAAAGCGGCAAAACCTCGACAATGATGCCCTTGGCCAAAAAGGGCGTATGCGTTTTTTCCTGAATATATTCAGGAAAAAACGCATACGCCCTTTTTGGCCAACCAAGCAACCTGGAAAGGCAAATCAGCGCTACAAAGAAGTCTCGCTTCCCATCGGTCAAAAGGACCATGCTGAATAAAGTGTCAAAACCAGAAATGCAGGGCAGGCCATGCAGAAATGGGAGCCTTGCTACGCTGATGGGCGGGATGTAAATTGCCAACAGCCACTCTGGAGAAGTGTACGGTGTGTCCTGAAACACCTAAAAAACGCAGCTTAGAGAGCGTAGGGCACTTCCACTCATGGGCGTATAAATTGGGAAAACTAAAAATCAGCAAGACACAGGCACCCCAAAGTTTAGGGCTGCTCTGCTGACAAGAACCTCCACTTCCTTACACCTTAAATATCCCAGGAAAGAGAAAAATGGATAAAGACGTTGTGGTCCTTATGTACAATGGAATATCACTCAGCCATGAAATCAACGTCATAAGGCTAGTGGCAGCATGATGAGTGGATTTAGGTACGACGATTTTAAGTGAAATAAGTCAAACAGAAAACGACACTTATCATAAGATATCACTTATAGAGGGAATGTAAAAACCGCTACACTGGAACTGAATTACAAAACAGAACAGAGTCACACGTTTAGAAAACACACTATGGCTGCTTAACGGGAAAGGTGAGGTGGGGTGATGCGTAAAAGAAGGGTTTCAAATTAGCTCAGATACCGTTCCATAAACCCAATATGTAATAGACAAGACCTACTCCTTGCTCAGTGAACTTGACTCAACACCCCCTATTCAACGCCCAAGAATATGTCTGACTAGTAAGAATCTTAAAACCTATGTGATGATATCCCTCTGTAAGTGAGTCAAGTGGGTGTAAAGCGGCCTAAACACAGCAGTGAAAAGCAGCTAAACCCCATTATAAAAATCAACTACTTTTAAAAACCCGTGAAACAAAGACAGTGAAAGAGAGAGAAATTCTTACAAAATTCGTTCAGGGGCTGTGATGCCACCTGGATTGACCATATCTAGACCCACTGCTGATTGAGACATAAGGGTGAACACTCTTGGGGCTGAGAGGTTTGGTGAGGTTGGGTGAGCAAACGCAGACCCTTTAAAGTAATACTGCGTGGTACCCATCCCATGGGTCCCAAATCTCCAGGTTCAAGGGCATCTTCCTACATCGAAAACATGCATGAGACACCCAGAAGATGGTACACCGTGTGATCGGGAAAGGTTTCTAAAACGCACCTCATTTCTCATGTCCTTGTGCTCGGGTTCGCCATTCCAGCCGCTTTACTAGCAATCTCCCTCCTTGGAGAATCAGCACCTTTCACCTCCTGTCCGTCCAGGTTGCCATTTTTCCTGAGGATGAACGGGAAGAGGGCCAAACAATGAGAGACTAGCTCTAGGTGTTGGGGCAGGCACAGGTCACTCTATTTTCCCATCAGGAAGAAGAATTAACCAGAGGCTCAGCTTGCCGCCCGGAACCAGAATAGGGCCTGAAGCAATCCTGCGCTTTTGCGGCCAGCTCCCAAAAAAGCGAGTTGAAAAATGGAGCTCAGGGGCACTGCAATTCACAAACCTGCAGAGTTATAACTGATAACTCTCGTCCACAAATATATTGAGGGAAGGCAACGAAGAGGATTTGAAAGCAAGGCAGAATTGCAGGAAACTGATTTCAGGAGGTAGATTCGAATCGCCTTTAAAGCACAGGAAAAGCGGCAAAACCTCGACAATGATGCCCTTGGCCAAAAAGGGCGTATGCGTTTTTTCCTGAATATATTCAGGAAAAAACGCATACGCCCTTTTTGGCCAACCAAGCAACCTGGAAAGGCAAATCAGCGCTACAAAGAAGTCTCGCTTCCCATCGGTCAAAAGGACCATGCTGAATAAAGTGTCAAAACCAGAAATGCAGGGCAGGCCATGGAGAAATGGGAGCCTTGCTACGCTGATGGGCGGGATGTAAATTGCCAACAGCCACTCTGGAGAAGTGTACGGTGTGTCCTGAAACACCTAAAAAACGCAGCTTAGAGAGCGTAGGGCACTTCCACTCATGGGCGTATAAATTGGGAAAACTAAAAATCAGCAAGACACAGGCACCCCAAAGTTTAGGGCTGCTCTGCTGACAAGAACCTCCACTTCCTTACACCTTAAATATCCCAGGAAAGAGAAAAATGGATAAAGACGTTGTGGTCCTTATGTACAATGGAATATCACTCAGCCATGAAATCAACGTCATAAGGCTAGTGGCAGCATGATGAGTGGATTTAGGTACGACGATTTTAAGTGAAATAAGTCAAACAGAAAACGACACTTATCATAAGATATCACTTATAGAGGGAATGTAAAAACCGCTACACTGGAACTGAATTACAAAACAGAACAGAGTCACACGTTTAGAAAACACACTATGGCTGCTTAACGGGAAAGGTGAGGTGGGGTGATGCGTAAAAGAAGGGTTTCAAATTAGCTCAGATACCGTTCCATAAACCCAATATGTAATAGACAAGACCTACTCCTTGCTCAGTGAACTTGACTCAACACCCCCTATTCAACGCCCAAGAATATGTCTGACTAGTAAGAATCTTAAAACCTATGTGATGATATCCCTCTGTAAGTGAGTCAAGTGGGTGTAAAGCGGCCTAAACACAGCAGTGAAAAGCAGCTAAACCCCATTATAAAAATCAACTACTTTTAAAAACCCGTGAAACAAAGACAGTGAAAGAGAGAGAAATTCTTACAAAATTCGTTCAGGGGCTGTGATGCCACCTGGATTGACCATATCTAGACCCACTGCTGATTGAGACATAAGGGTGAACACTCTTGGGGCTGAGAGGTTTGGTGAGGTTGGGTGAGCAAACGCAGACCCTTTAAAGTAATACTGCGTGGTACCCATCCCATGGGTCCCAAATCTCCAGGTTCAAGGGCATCTTCCTACATCGAAAACATGCATGAGACACCCAGAAGATGGTACACCGTGTGATCGGGAAAGGTTTCTAAAACGCACCTCATTTCTCATGTCCTTGTGCTCGGGTTCGCCATTCCAGCCGCTTTACTAGCAATCTCCCTCCTTGGAGAATCAGCACCTTTCACCTCCTGTCCGTCCAGGTTGCCATTTGTCCTGAGGATGAACGGGAAGAGGGCCAAACAATGAGAGACTAGCTCTAGGTGTTGGGGCAGGCACAGGTCACTCTATTTTCCCATCAGGAAGAAGAATTAACCAGAGGCTCAGCTTGCCGCCCGGAACCAGAATAGGGCCTGAAGCAATCCTGCGCTTTTGCGGCCAGCTCCCAAAAAAGCGAGTTGAAAAATGGAGCTCAGGGGCACTGCAATTCACAAACCTGCAGAGTTATAACTGATAACTCTCGTCCACAAATATATTGAGGGAAGGCAACGAAGAGGATTTGAAAGCAAGGCAGAATTGCAGGAAACTGATTTCAGGAGGTAGATTCGAATCGCCTTTAAAGCACAGGAAAAGCGGCAAAACCTCGACAATGATGCCCTTGGCCAAAAAGGGCGTATGCCTTTTTTCCTGAATATATTCAGGAAAAACCGCATACGCCCTTTTTGGCCAACCAAGCAACCTGGAAAGGCAAATCAGCGCTACAAAGAAGTCTCGCT
Source organism: Eschrichtius robustus (assembly GCF_028021215.1). Lineage (NCBI taxonomy): Eukaryota > Metazoa > Chordata > Mammalia > Artiodactyla > Eschrichtiidae > Eschrichtius > Eschrichtius robustus. The sequence goes on along the minus strand of NC_090824.1, from coordinate 111,355,388 downwards.
CCCCATCGGTCAAAAGGACCATGCTGAATAAAGTGTCAAAACCAGAAATGCAGGGCAGGCCATGGAGAAACGGGAGCCTTGCTACGCTGATGGGCGGGATGTAAATTGCCAACAGCCACTCTGGATAAGTGTACGGTGTGTCCTGAAACACCTAAAAAACGCAGCTTAGAGAGCGTAGGGCACTTCCACTCATGGGCGTATAAATTGGGAAAACTAAAAATCAGCAAGACACAGGCACCCCAAAGTTTAGGGCTGCTCTGCTGACAAGAACCTCCACTTCCTTACACCTTAAATATCCCAGGAAAGAGAAAAATGGATAAAGACGTTGTGGTCCTTATGTACAATGGAATATCAATCAGCCATGAAATCAACGTCATAAGGCTAGTGGCAGCATGATGAGTGGATTTAGGTACGACGATTCTAAGTGAAATAAGTCAAACAGAAAACGACACTTATCATAAGATATCACTTATAGAGGGAATGTAAAAACCGCTACACTGGAACTGAATTACAAAACAGAACAGAGTCACACGTTTAGAAAACACACTATGGCTGCTTAACGGGAAAGGTGAGGTGGGGTGATGCGTAAAAGAAGGGTTTCAAATTAGCTCCGATACCGTTCCATAAACCCAATATGTAATAGACAAGACCTACTCCTTGCTCAGTGAACTGGACTCAACACCCCCTATTCAACGCCCAAGAATATATCTGACTAGTAAGAATCTTAAAACCTATGTGTTGATATCCCTCTGTAAGTGAGTCAAGTGGGTGTAAAGCGGCCTAAACACAGCAGTGAAAAGCAGCTAAACCCCATTATAAAAATCAACTACTTTTAAAAACCCGTGAAACAAAGACAGTGAAAGAGAGAGAAATTCTTACAAAATTCGTTCAGGGGCTGTGATGCCACCTGGATTGACCATATCTAGACCCACTGCTGATTGAGACATAAGGGTGAACACTCTTGGGGCTCAGAGGTTTGGTGAGGTTGGGTGAGCAAACGCAGACCCTTTAAAGTAATACTGCGTGGTACCCATCCCATGGGTCCCAAATCTCCAGGTTCAAGGGCATCTTCCTACATCGAAAACATGCATGAGACACCCAGAAGATGGTACACCGTGTGATCGGGAAAGGTTTCTAAAACGCACCTCATTTCTCATGTCCTTGTGCTCGGGTTCGCCATTCCAGCCGCTTTACTAGCAATCTCCCTCCTTGGAGAATCAGCACCTTTAACCTCCTGTTCCGTCCAGGTTGCCATTTGTCCTGAGGATGAACGGGAAGAGGGCCAAACAATGACAGACTAGCTCTAGGTGTTGGGGCAGGCACAGGTCACTCTATTTTCCCATCAGGAAGAAGAATTAACCAGAGGCTCAGCTTGCCGCCCGGAACCAGAATAGGGCCTGAAGCAATCCTGCGCTTTTGCGGCCAGCTCCCAAAAAAGCGAGTTGAAAAATGGAGCTCAGGGGCACTGCAATTCACAAACCTGCAGAGTTATAACTGATAACTCTCGTCCACAAATATATTGAGGGAAGGCAACGAAGAGGATTTGAAAGCAAGGCAGAATTGCAGGAAACTGATTTCAGGAGGTAGATTCGAATCGCCTTTAAAGCACAGGAAAAGCGGCAAAACCTCGACAATGATGCCCTTGGCCAAAAAGGGCGTATGCGTTTTTTCCTGAATATATTCAGGAAAAAACGCATACGCCCTTTTTGGCCAACCAAGCAACCTGGAAAGGCAAATCAGCGCTACAAAGAAGTCTCGCTTCCCATCGGTCAAAAGGACCATGCTGAATAAAGTGTCAAAACCAGAAATGCAGGGCAGGCCATGGAGAAATGGGAGCCTTGCTACGCTGATGGGCGGGATGTAAATTGCCAACAGCCACTCTGGAGAAGTGTACGGTGTGTCCTGAAACACCTAAAAAACGCAGCTTAGAGAGCGTAGGGCACTTCCACTCATGGGCGTATAAATTGGGAAAACTAAAAATCAGCAAGACACAGGCACCCCAAAGTTTAGGGCTGCTCTGCTGACAAGAACCTCCACTTCCTTACACCTTAAATATCCCAGGAAAGAGAAAAATGGATAAAGACGTTGTGGTCCTTATGTACAATGGAATATCACTCAGCCATGAAATCAACGTCATAAGGCTAGTGGCAGCATGATGAGTGGATTTAGGTACGACGATTTTAAGTGAAATAAGTCAAACAGAAAACGACACTTATCATAAGATATCACTTATAGAGGGAATGTAAAAACCGCTACACTGGAACTGAATTACAAAACAGAACAGAGTCACACGTTTAGAAAACACACTATGGCTGCTTAACGGGAAAGGTGAGGTGGGGTGATGCGTAAAAGAAGGGTTTCAAATTAGCTCCGATACCGTTCCATAAACCCAATATGTAATAGACAAGACCTACTCCTTGCTCAGTGAACTGGACTCAACACCCCCTATTCAACGCCCAAGAATATATCTGACTAGTAAGAATCTTAAAACCTATGTGTTGATATCCCTCTGTAAGTGAGTCAAGTGGGTGTAAAGCGGGCTAAACACAGCAGTGAAAAGCAGCTAAACCCCATTATAAAAATCAACTACTTTTAAAAACCCGTGAAACAAAGACAGTGAAAGAGAGAGAAATTCTTACAAAATTCGTTCAGGGGCTGTGATGCCACCTGGATTGACCATATCAAGACCCACTGCTGATTGAGACATAAGGGTGAACACTCTTGGGGCTGAGAGGTTTGCTGAGGTTGGGTGAGCAAACGCAGACCCTTTAAAGTAATACTGCGTGGAACCCATCCCATGGGTCCCAAATCTCCAGGTTCAAGGGCATCTTCCTACATAGAAAACATGCATGAGACACCCAGAAGATGGTACACCGTGTGATCGGGAAAGGTTTCTAAAACGCACCTCATTTCTCATGTCCTTGTGCTCGGGTTCGCCATTCCAGCCGCTTTACTAGCAATCTCCCTCCTTGGAGAATCAGCACCTTTAACCTCCTGTTCCGTCCAGGTTGCCATTTGTCCTGAGGATGAACGGGAAGAGGGCCAAACAATGAGAGACTAGCTCTAGGTGTTGGGGCAGGCACAGGTCACTCTATTTTCCCATCAGGAAGAAGAATTAACCAGAGGCTCAGCTTGCCGCCCGGAACCAGAATAGGGCCTTAAGCAATCCTGCGCTTTTGCGACCAGCTCCCAAAAAAGCGAGTTGAAAAATGGAGCTCAGGGGCACTGCAATTCACAAACCTGCAGAGTTATAACTGATAACTCTCGTCCACAAATATATTGAGGGAAGGCAACGAAGAGGATTTGAAAGCAAGGCAGAATTGCAGGAAACTGATTTCAGGAGGTAGATTCGAATCGCCTTTAAAGCACAGGAAAAGCGGCAAAACCTCGACAATGATGCCCTTGGCCAAAAAGGGCGTATGCGTTTTTTCCTGAATATATTCAGGAAAAAACGCATACGCCCTTTTTGGCCAACCAAGCAACCTGGAAAGGCAAATCAGCGCTACAAAGAAGTCTCGCTCCCCATCGGTCAAAAGGACCATGCTGAATAAAGTGTCAAAACCAGAAATGCAGGGCAGGCCATGGAGAAACGGGAGCCTTGCTACGCTGATGGGCGGGATGTAAATTGCCAACAGCCACTCTGGAGAAGTGTACGGTGTGTCCTGAAACACCTAAAAAACGCAGCTTAGAGAGCGTAGGGCACTTCCACTCATGGGCGTATAAATTGGGAAAACAAAAAATCAGCAAGACACAGGCACCCCAAAGTTTAGGGCTGCTCTGCTGACAAGAACCTCCACTTCCTTACACCTTAAATATCCCAGGAAAGAGAAAAATGGATAAAGACGTTGTGGTCCTTATGTACAATGGAATATCACTCAGCCATGAAATCAACGTCATAAGGCTAGTGGCAGCATGATGAGTGGATTTAGGTACGACGATTCTAAGTGAAATAAGTCAAACAGAAAACGACACTTATCATAAGATATCACTTATAGAGGGAATGTAAAAACCGCTACACTGGAACTGAATTACAAAACAGAACAGAGTCACACGTTTAGAAAACACACTATGGCTGCTTAACGGGAAAGGGGAGGTGGGGTGATGCGTAAAAGAAGGGTTTCAAATTAGTTCAGATACCGTTCCATAAACCCAATATGTAATAGACAAGACCTACTCCTTGCTCAGTGAACTGGACTCAACACCCCCTATTCAACGCCCAAGAATATATCTGACTAGTAAGAATCTTAAAACCTATGTGTTGATATCCCTCTGTAAGTGAGTCAAGTGGGTGTAAAGCGGCCTAAACACAGCAGTGAAAAGCAGCTAAACCCCATTATAAAAATCAACTACTTTTAAAAACCCGTGAAACAAAGACAGTGAAAGAGAGAGAAATTCTTACAAAATTCGTTCAGGGGCTGTGATGCCACCTGGATTGACCATATCTAGACCCACTGCTGATTGAGACATAAGGGTGAACACTCTTGGGGCTGAGAGGTTTGCTGAGGTTGGGTGAGCAAACGCAGACCCTTTAAAGTAATACTGCGTGGTACCCATCCCATGGGTCCCAAATCTCCAGGTTCAAGGGCATCTTCCTACATCGAAAACATGCATGAGACACCCAGAAGATGGTACACCGTGTGATCGGGAAAGGTTTCTAAAACGCACCTCATTTCTCATGTCCTTGTGCTCGGGTTCGCCATTCCAGCCGCTTTACTAGCAATCTCCCTCCTTGGAGAATCAGCACCTTTAACCTCCTGTTCCGTCCAGGTTGCCATTTGTCCTGAGGATGAACGGGAAGAGGGCCAAACAATGAGAGACTAGCTCTAGGTGTTGGGGCAGGCACAGGTCACTCTATTTTCCCATCAGGAAGAAGAATTAACCAGAGGCTCAGCTTGCCGCCCGGAACCAGAATAGGGCCTGAAGCAATCCTGCGCTTTTGCGGCCAGCTCCCAAAAAAGCGAGTTGAAAAATGGAGCTCAGGGGCACTGCAATTCACAAACCTGCAGAGTTATAACTGATAACTCTCGTCCACAAATATATTGAGGGAAGGCAACGAAGAGGATTTGAAAGCAAGGCAGAATTGCAGGAAACTGATTTCAGGAGGTAGATTCGAATCGCCTTTAAAGCACAGGAAAAGCGGCAAAACCTCGACAATGATGCCCTTGGCCAAAAAGGGCGTATGCGTTTTTTCCTGAATATATTCAGGAAAAAACGCATACGCCCTTTTTGGCCAACCAAGCAACCTGGAAAGGCAAATCAGCGCTACAAAGAAGTCTCGCTTCCCATCGGTCAAAAGGACCATGCTGAATAAAGTGTCAAAACCAGAAATGCAGGGCAGGCCATGGAGAAATGGGAGCCTTGCTACGCTGATGGGCGGGATGTAAATTGCCAACAGCCACTCTGGAGAAGTGTACGGTGTGTCCTGAAACACCTAAAAAACGCAGCTTAGAGAGCGTAGGGCACTTCCACTCATGGGCGTATAAATTGGGAAAACTAAAAATCAGCAAGACACAGGCACCCCAAAGTTTAGGGCTGCTCTGCTGACAAGAACCTCCACTTCCTTACACCTTAAATATCCCAGGAAAGAGAAAAATGGATAAAGACGTTGTGGTCCTTATGTACAATGGAATATCACTCAGCCATGAAATCAACGTCATAAGGCTAGTGGCAGCATGATGAGTGGATTTAGGTACGACGATTTTAAGTGAAATAAGTCAAACAGAAAACGACACTTATCATAAGATATCACTTATAGAGGGAATGTAAAAACCGCTACACTGGAACTGAATTACAAAACAGAACAGAGTCACACGTTTAGAAAACACACTATGGCTGCTTAACGGGAAAGGTGAGGTGGGGTGATGCGTAAAAGAAGGGTTTCAAATTAGCTCAGATACCGTTCCATAAACCCAATATGTAATAGACAAGACCTACTCCTTGCTCAGTGAACTTGACTCAACACCCCCTATTCAACGCCCAAGAATATGTCTGACTAGTAAGAATCTTAAAACCTATGTGATGATATCCCTCTGTAAGTGAGTCAAGTGGGTGTAAAGCGGCCTAAACACAGCAGTGAAAAGCAGCTAAACCCCATTATAAAAATCAACTACTTTTAAAAACCCGTGAAACAAAGACAGTGAAAGAGAGAGAAATTCTTACAAAATTCGTTCAGGGGCTGTGATGCCACCTGGATTGACCATATCTAGACCCACTGCTGATTGAGACATAAGGGTGAACACTCTTGGGGCTGAGAGGTTTGGTGAGGTTGGGTGAGCAAACGCAGACCCTTTAAAGTAATACTGCGTGGTACCCATCCCATGGGTCCCAAATCTCCAGGTTCAAGGGCATCTTCCTACATCGAAAACATGCATGAGACACCCAGAAGATGGTACACCGTGTGATCGGGAAAGGTTTCTAAAACGCACCTCATTTCTCATGTCCTTGTGCTCGGGTTCGCCATTCCAGCCGCTTTACTAGCAATCTCCCTCCTTGGAGAATCAGCACCTTTCACCTCCTGTTCCGTCCAGGTTGCCATTTGTCCTGAGGATGAACGGGAAGAGGGCCAAACAATGAGAGACTAGCTCTAGGTGTTGGGGCAGGCACAGGTCACTCTATTTTCCCATCAGGAAGAAGAATTAACCAGAGGCTCAGCTTGCCGCCCGGAACCAGAATAGGGCCTGAAGCAATCCTGCGCTTTTGCGGCCAGCTCCCAAAAAAGCGAGTTGAAAAATGGAGCTCAGGGGCACTGCAATTCACAAACCTGCAGAGTTATAACTGATAACTCTCGTCCACAAATATATTGAGGGAAGGCAACGAAGAGGATTTGAAAGCAAGGCAGAATTGCAGGAAACTGATTTCAGGAGGTAGATTCGAATCGCCTTTAAAGCACAGGAAAAGCGGCAAAACCTCGACAATGATGCCCTTGGCCAAAAAGGGCGTATGCGTTTTTTCCTGAATATATTCAGGAAAAAACGCATACGCCCTTTTTGGCCAACCAAGCAACCTGGAAAGGCAAATCAGCGCTACAAAGAAGTCTCGCTTCCCATCGGTCAAAAGGACCATGCTGAATAAAGTGTCAAAACCAGAAATGCAGGGCAGGCCATGGAGAAATGGGAGCCTTGCTACGCTGATGGGCGGGATGTAAATTGCCAACAGCCACTCTGGAGAAGTGTACGGTGTGTCCTGAAACACCTAAAAAACGCAGCTTAGAGAGCGTAGGGCACTTCCACTCATGGGCGTATAAATTGGGAAAACTAAAAATCAGCAAGACACAGGCACCCCAAAGTTTAGGGCTGCTCTGCTGACAAGAACCTCCACTTCCTTACACCTTAAATATCCCAGGAAAGAGAAAAATGGATAAAGACGTTGTGGTCCTTATGTACAATGGAATATCACTCAGCCATGAAATCAACGTCATAAGGCTAGTGGCAGCATGATGAGTGGATTTAGGTACGACGATTTTAAGTGAAATAAGTCAAACAGAAAACGACACTTATCATAAGATATCACTTATAGAGGGAATGTAAAAACCGCTACACTGGAACTGAATTACAAAACAGAACAGAGTCACACGTTTAGAAAACACACTATGGCTGCTTAACGGGAAAGGTGAGGTGGGGTGATGCGTAAAAGAAGGGTTTCAAATTAGCTCAGATACCGTTCCATAAACCCAATATGTAATAGACAAGACCTACTCCTTGCTCAGTGAACTTGACTCAACACCCCCTATTCAACGCCCAAGAATATGTCTGACTAGTAAGAATCTTAAAACCTATGTGATGATATCCCTCTGTAAGTGAGTCAAGTGGGTGTAAAGCGGCCTAAACACAGCAGTGAAAAGCAGCTAAACCCCATTATAAAAATCAACTACTTTTAAAAACCCGTGAAACAAAGACAGTGAAAGAGAGAGAAATTCTTACAAAATTCGTTCAGGGGCTGTGATGCCACCTGGATTGACCATATCTAGACCCACTGCTGATTGAGACATAAGGGTGAACACTCTTGGGGCTGAGAGGTTTGGTGAGGTTGGGTGAGCAAACGCAGACCCTTTAAAGTAATACTGCGTGGTACCCATCCCATGGGTCCCAAATCTCCAGGTTCAAGGGCATCTTCCTACATCGAAAACATGCATGAGACACCCAGAAGATGGTACACCGTGTGATCGGGAAAGGTTTCTAAAACGCACCTCATTTCTCATGTCCTTGTGCTCGGGTTCGCCATTCCAGCCGCTTTACTAGCAATCTCCCTCCTTGGAGAATCAGCACCTTTCACCTCCTGTTCCGTCCAGGTTGCCATTTGTCCTGAGGATGAACGGGAAGAGGGCCAAACAATGAGAGACTAGCTCTAGGTGTTGGGGCAGGCACAGGTCACTCTATTTTCCCATCAGGAAGAAGAATTAACCAGAGGCTCAGCTTGCCGCCCGGAACCAGAATAGGGCCTGAAGCAATCCTGCGCTTTTGCGGCCAGCTCCCAAAAAAGCGAGTTGAAAAATGGAGCTCAGGGGCACTGCAATTCACAAACCTGCAGAGTTATAACTGATAACTCTCGTCCACAAATATATTGAGGGAAGGCAACGAAGAGGATTTGAAAGCAAGGCAGAATTGCAGGAAACTGATTTCAGGAGGTAGATTCGAATCGCCTTTAAAGCACAGGAAAAGCGGCAAAACCTCGACAATGATGCCCTTGGCCAAAAAGGGCGTATGCGTTTTTTCCTGAATATATTCAGGAAAAAACGCATACGCCCTTTTTGGCCAACCAAGCAACCTGGAAAGGCAAATCACCGCTACAAAGAAGTCTCGCTCCCCATCGGTCAAAAGGACCATGCTGAAAAAAGTGTCAAAACCAGAAATGCAGGGCAGGCCATGGAGAAACGGGAGCCTTGCTACGCTGATGGGCGGGATGTAAATTGCCAACAGCCACTCTGGAGAAGTGTACGGTGTGTCCTGAAACACCTAAAAAACGCAGCTTAGAGAGCGAAGGGCACTTCCACTCATGGGCGTATAAATTCGGAAAACTAAAAATCAGCAAGACACAGGCACCCCAAAGTTTAGGGCTGCTCTGCTGACAAGAACCTCCACTTCGTTACTCCTTAAATATCCCAGGAAAGAGAAAAACGGATAAAGACGTGGTGGTCCTTATGCACAATGGAATATCACTCAGCCATGAAATCAACGTCATAAGGCTAGTGGCAGCATGATGAGTGGATTTAGGTATGACGATTCTAAGTGAAATAAGTCAAACAGAAAACGACACTTATCATAAGATATCACTTATAGAGGGAATGTAAAAACCGCTACACTGGAACTGAATTACAAAACAGAACAGAGTCACACGTTTAGAAAACACACTATGGCTGCTTAACGGGAAAGGGGAGGTGGGGTGATGCGTAAAAGAAGGGTTTCAAATTAGTTCAGATACCGTTCCATAAACCCAATATGTAATAGACAAGACCTACTCCTTGCTCAGTGAACTTGACTCAACACCCCCTATTCAACGCCCAAGAATATATCTGACTAGTAAGAATCTTAAAACCTATGTGTTGATATCCCTCTGTAAGTGAGTCAAGTGGGTGTAAAGCGGCCTAAACACAGCAGTGAAAAGCAGCTAAACCCCATTATAAAAATCAACTACTTTTAAAAACCCGTGAAACAAAGACAGTGAAAGAGAGAGAAATTCTTACAAAATTCGTTCAGGGGCTGTGATGCCACCTGGATTGACCATATCTAGACCCACTGCTGATTGAGACATAAGGGTGAACACTCTTGGGGCTGAGAGGTTTGGTGAGGTTGGGTGAGCAAACGCAGACCCTTTAAAGTAATACTGCGTGGTACCCATCCCATGGGTCCCAAATCTCCAGGTTCAAGGGCATCTTCCTACATCGAAAACATGCATGAGACACCCAGAAGATGGTACACCGTGTGATCAGCAAAGGTTTCTAAAACGCACCTCATTTCTCATGTCCTTGTGCTCAGGTTCGCCATTCCAGCCGCTTTACTAGCAATCTCCCTCCTTGGAGAATCAGCACCTTTCACCTCCTGTTCCGTCCAGGTTGCCATTTGTCCTGAGGATGAACGGGAAGAGGGCCAAACAATGAGAGACTAGCTCTAGGTGTTGGGGCAGGCACAGGTCACTCTATTTTCCCATCAGGAAGAAGAATTAACCAGAGGCTCAGCTTGCCGCCCGGAACCAGAATAGGGCCTGAAGCAATCCTGCGCTTTTGCGGCCAGCTCCCAAAAAAGCGAGTTGAAAAATGGAGCTCAGGGGCACTGCAATTCACAAACCTGCAGAGTTATAACTGATAACTCTCGTCCACAAATATATTGAGGGAAGGCAACGAAGAGGATTTGAAAGCAAGGCAGAATTGCAGGAAACTGATTTCAGGAGGTAGATTCGAATCGCCTTTAAAGCACAGGAAAAGCGGCAAAACCTCGACAATGATGCCCTTGGCCAAAAAGGGCGTATGCGTTTTTTCCTGAATATATTCAGGAAAAAACGCATACGCCCTTTTTGGCCAACCAAGCAACCTGGAAAGGCAAATCAGCGCTACAAAGAAGTCTCGCTTCCCATCGGTCAAAAGGACCATGCTGAATAAAGTGTCAAAACCAGAAATGCAGGGCAGGCCATGGAGAAATGGGAGCCTTGCTACGCTGATGGGCGGGATGTAAATTGCCAACAGCCACTCTGGAGAAGTGTACGGTGTGTCCTGAAACACCTAAAAAACGCAGCTTAGAGAGCGTAGGGCACTTCCACTCATGGGCGTATAAATTGGGAAAACTAAAAATCAGCAAGACACAGGCACCCCAAAGTTTAGGGCTGCTCTGCTGACAAGAACCTCCACTTCCTTACACCTTAAATATCCCAGGAAAGAGAAAAATGGATAAAGACGTTGTGGTCCTTATGTACAATGGAATATCACTCAGCCATGAAATCAACGTCATAAGGCTAGTGGCAGCATGATGAGTGGATTTAGGTACGACGATTTTAAGTGAAATAAGTCAAACAGAAAACGACACTTATCATAAGATATCACTTATAGAGGGAAAGTAAAAACCGCTACACTGGAACTGAATTACAAAACAGAACAGAGTCACACGTTTAGAAAACACACTATGGCTGCTTAACGGGAAAGGTGAGGTGGGGTGATGCGTAAAAGAAGGGTTTCAAATTAGCTCAGATACCGTTCCATAAACCCAATATGTAATAGACAAGACCTACTCCTTGCTCAGTGAACTTGACTCAACACCCCCTATTCAACGCCCAAGAATATATCTGACTAGTAAGAATCTTAAAACCTATGTGTTGATATCCCTCTGTAAGTGAGTCAAGTGGGTGTAAAGCGGCCTAAACACAGCAGTGAAAAGCAGCTAAACCCCATTATAAAAATCAACTACTTTTAAAAACCCGTGAAACAAAGACAGTGAAAGAGAGAGAAATTCTTACAAAATTCGTTCAGGGGCTGTGATGCCACCTGGATTGACCATATCTAGACCCACTGCTGATTGAGACATAAGGGTGAACACTCTTGGGGCTGAGAGGTTTGGTGAGGTTGGGTGAGCAAACGCAGACCCTTTAAAGTAATACTGCGTGGTACCCATCCCATGGGTCCCAAATCTCCAGGTTCAAGGGCATCTTCCTACATCGAAAACATGCATGAGACACCCAGAAGATGGTACACCGTGTGATCGGGAAAGGTTTCTAAAACGCACCTCATTTCTCATGTCCTTGTGCTCGGGTTCGCCATTCCAGCCGCTTTACTAGCAATCTCCCTCCTTGGAGAATCAGCACCTTTAACCTCCTGTTCCGTCCAGGTTGCCATTTGTCCTGAGGATGAACGGGAAGAGGGCCAAACAATGAGAGACTAGCTCTAGGTGTTGGGGCAGGCACAGGTCACTCTATTTTCCCATCAGGAAGAAGAATTAACCAGAGGCTCAGCTTGCCGCCCGGAACCAGAATAGGGCCTGAAGCAATCCTGCGCTTTTGCGGCCAGCTCCCAAAAAAGCGAGTTGAAAAATGGAGCTCAGGGGCACTGCAATTCACAAACCTGCAGAGTTATAACTGATAACTCTCGTCCACAAATATATTGAGGGAAGGCAACGAAGAGGATTTGAAAGCAAGGCAGAATTGCAGGAAACTGATTTCAGGAGGTAGATTCGAATCGCCTTTAAAGCACAGGAAAAGCGGCAAAACCTCGACAATGATGCCCTTGGCCAAAAAGGGCGTATGCGTTTTTTCCTGAATATATTCAGGAAAAAACGCATACGCCCTTTTTGGCCAACCAAGCAACCTGGAAAGGCAAATCACCGCTACAAAGAAGTCTCGCTCCCCATCGGTCAAAAGGACCATGCTGAAAAAAGTGTCAAAACCAGAAATGCAGGGCAGGCCATGGAGAAACGGGAGCCTTGCTACGCTGATGGGCGGGATGTAAATTGCCAACAGCCACTCTGGAGAAGTGTACGGTGTGTCCTGAAACACCTAAAAAACGCAGCTTAGAGAGCGAAGGGCACTTCCACTCATGGGCGTATAAATTCGGAAAACTAAAAATCAGCAAGACACAGGCACCCCAAAGTTTAGGGCTGCTCTGCTGACAAGAACCTCCACTTCGTTACTCCTTAAATATCCCAGGAAAGAGAAAAACGGATAAAGACGTGGTGGTCCTTATGCACAATGGAATATCACTCAGCCATGAAATCAACGTCATAAGGCTAGTGGCAGCATGATGAGTGGATTTAGGTACGACGATTCTAAGTGAAATAAGTCAAACAGAAAACGACACTTATCATAAGATATCACTTATAGAGGGAATGTAAAAACCGCTACACTGGAACTGAATTACAAAACAGAACAGAGTCACACGTTTAGAAAACACACTATGGCTGCTTAACGGGAAAGGGGAGGTGGGGTGATGCGTAAAAGAAGGGTTTCAAATTAGTTCAGATACCGTTCCATAAACCCAATATGTAATAGACAAGACCTACTCCTTGCTCAGTGAACTTGACTCAACACCCCCTATTCAACGCCCAAGAATATATCTGACTAGTAAGAATCTTAAAACCTATGTGTTGATATCCCTCTGTAAGTGAGTCAAGTGGGTGTAAAGCGGCCTAAACACAGCAGTGAAAAGCAGCTAAACCCCATTATAAAAATCAACTACTTTTAAAAACCCGTGAAACAAAGACAGTGAAAGAGAGAGAAATTTTTACAAAATTCGTTCAGGGGCTGTGATGCCACCTGGATTGACCATATCTAGACCCACTGCTGATTGAGACATAAGGGTGAACACTCTTGGGGCTGAGAGGTTTGGTGAGGTTGGGTGAGCAAACGCAGACCCTTTAAAGTAATACTGCGTGGTACCCATCCCATGGGTCCCAAATCTCCAGGTTCAAGGGCATCTTCCTACATCGAAAACATGCATGAGACACCCAGAAGATGGTACACCGTGTGATCAGCAAAGGTTTCTAAAACGCACCTCATTTCTCATGTCCTTGTGCTCAGGTTCGCCATTCCAGCCGCTTTACTAGCAATCTCCCTCCTTGGAGAATCAGCACCTTTCACCTCCTGTTCCGTCCAGGTTGCCATTTGTCCTGAGGATGAACGGGAAGAGGGCCAAACAATGAGAGACTAGCTCTAGGTGTTGGGGCAGGCACAGGTCACTCTATTTTCCCATCAGGAAGAAGAATTAACCAGAGGCTCAGCTTGCCGCCCGGAACCAGAATAGGGCCTGAAGCAATCCTGCGCTTTTGCGGCCAGCTCCCAAAAAAGCGAGTTGAAAAATGGAGCTCAGGGGCACTGCAATTCACAAACCTGCAGAGTTATAACTGATAACTCTCGTCCACAAATATATTGAGGGAAGGCAACGAAGAGGATTTGAAAGCAAGGCAGAATTGCAGGAAACTGATTTCAGGAGGTAGATTCGAATCGCCTTTAAAGCACAGGAAAAGCGGCAAAACCTCGACAATGATGCCCTTGGCCAAAAAGGGCGTATGCGTTTTTTCCTGAATATATTCAGGAAAAAACGCATACGCCCTTTTTGGCCAACCAAGCAACCTGGAAAGGCAAATCAGCGCTACAAAGAAGTCTCGCTTCCCATCGGTCAAAAGGACCATGCTGAATAAAGTGTCAAAACCAGAAATGCAGGGCAGGCCATGGAGAAATGGGAGCCTTGCTACGCTGATGGGCGGGATGTAAATTGCCAACAGCCACTCTGGAGAAGTGTACGGTGTGTCCTGAAACACCTAAAAAACGCAGCTTAGAGAGCGTAGGGCACTTCCACTCATGGGCGTATAAATTGGGAAAACTAAAAATCAGCAAGACACAGGCACCCCAAAGTTTAGGGCTGCTCTGCTGACAAGAACCTCCACTTCCTTACACCTTAAATATCCCAGGAAAGAGAAAAATGGATAAAGACGTTGTGGTCCTTATGTACAATGGAATATCACTCAGCCATGAAATCAACGTCATAAGGCTAGTGGCAGCATGATGAGTGGATTTAGGTACGACGATTTTAAGTGAAATAAGTCAAACAGAAAACGACACTTATCATAAGATATCACTTATAGAGGGAATGTAAAAACCGCTACACTGGAACTGAATTACAAAACAGAACAGAGTCACACGTTTAGAAAACACACTATGGCTGCTTAACGGGAAAGGTGAGGTGGGGTGATGCGTAAAAGAAGGGTTTCAAATTAGCTCAGATACCGTTCCATAAACCCAATATGTAATAGACAAGACCTACTCCTTGCTCAGTGAACTGGACTCAACACCCCCTATTCAACGCCCAAGAATATATCTGACTAGTAAGAATCTTAAAACCTATGTGTTGATATCCCTCTGTAAGTGAGTCAAGTGGGTGTAAAGCGGCCTAAACACAGCAGTGAAAAGCAGCTAAACCCCATTATAAAAATCAACTACTTTTAAAAACCCGTGAAACAAAGACAGTGAAAGAGAGAGAAATTCTTACAAAATTCGTTCAGGGGCTGTGATGCCACCTGGATTGACCATATCTAGACCCACTGCTGATTGAGACATAAGGGTGAACACTCTTGGGGCTGAGAGGTTTGCTGAGGTTGGGTGAGCAAACGCAGACCCTTTAAAGTAATACTGCGTGGTACCCATCCCATGGGTCCCAAATCTCCAGGTTCAAGGGCATCTTCCTACATCGAAAACATGCATGAGACACCCAGAAGATGGTACACCTTGTGATCGGGAAAGGTTTCTAAAACGCACCTCATTTCTCATGTCCTTGTGCTCGGGTTCGCCATTCCAGCCGCTTTACTAGCAATCTCCCTCCTTGGAGAATCAGCACCTTTCACCTCCTGTTCCGTCCAGGTTGCCATTTGTCCTGAGGATGAACGGGAAGAGGGCCAAACAATGAGAGACTAGCTCTAGGTGTTGGGGCAGGCACAGGTCACTCTATTTTCCCATCAGGAAGAAGAATTAACCAGAGGCTCAGCTTGCCGCCCGGAACCAGAATAGGGCCTGAAGCAATCCTGCGCTTTTGCGGCCAGCTCCCAAAAAAGCGAGTTGAAAAATGGAGCTCAGGGGCACTGCAATTCACAAACCTGCAGAGTTATAACTGATAACTCTCGTCCACAAATATATTGAGGGAAGGCAACGAAGAGGATTTGAAAGCAAGGCAGAATTGCAGGAAACTGATTTCAGGAGGTAGATTCGAATCGCCTTTAAAGCACAGGAAAAGCGGCAAAACGTCGACAATGATGCCCTTGGCCAAAAAGGGCGTATGTGTTTTTTCCTGAATATATTCAGGAAAAAACGTATACGCCCTTTTTGGCCAACCAAGCAACCTGGAAAGGCAAATCAACGATACAAAGAAGTCTCGCTCCCCATCGGTCAAAAGGACCATGCTGAATAAAGTGTCAAAACCAGAAATGCAGGGCAGGCCATGGAGAAACGGGAGCCTTGCTACGCTGATGGGCGGGATGTAAATTGCCAACAGCCACTCTGGAGAAGTGTACGGTGTGTCCTGAAACACCTAAAAAACGCAGCTTAGAGAGCGTAGGGCACTTCCACTCATGGGCGTATAAATTGGGAAAACTAAAAATCAGCAAGACACAGGCACCCCAAAGTTTAGGGCTGCTCTGCTGACAAGAACCTCCACTACCTTACACCTTAAATATCCCAGGAAAGAGAAAAATGGATAAAGACGTTGTGGTCCTTATGTACAATGGAATATCACTCAGCCATGAAATCAACGTCATAAGGCTAGTGGCAGCATGATGAGTGGATTTAGGTACGACGATTCTAAGTGAAATAAGTCAAACAGAAAACGACACTTATCATAAGATATCACTTATAGAGGGAATGTAAAAACCGCTACACTGGAACTGAATTACAAAACAGAACAGAGTCACACGTTTAGAAAACACACTATGGCTGCTTAACGGGAAAGGTGAGGTGGGGTGATGCGTAAAAGAAGGGTTTCAAATTAGCTCAGATACCGTTCCATAAACCCAATATGTAATCGACAAGACCTACTCCTTGCTCAGTGAACTTGACTCAACACCCCCTATTCAACGCCCAAGAATATATCTGACTAGTAAGAATCTTAAAACCTATGTGTTGATATCCCTCTGTAAGTGAGTCAAGTGGGTGTAAAGCGGCCTAAACACAGCAGTGAAAAGCAGCTAAACCCCATTATAAAAATCAACTACTTTTAAAAACCTGTGAAACAAAGACAGTGAAAGAGAGAGAAATTCTTACAAAATTCGTTCAGGGGCTGTGATGCCACCTGGATTGACCATATCTAGACCCACTGCTGATTGAGACATAAGGGTGAACACTCTTGGGGCTGAGAGGTTTGCTGAGGTTGGGTGAGCAAACGCAGACCCTTTAAAGTAATACTGCGTGGAACCCATCCCATGGGTCCCAAATCTCCAGGTTCAAGGGCATCTTCCTACATAGAAAACATGCATGAGACACCCAGAAGATGGTACACCGTGTGATCGGGAAAGGTTTCTAAAACGCACCTCATTTCTCATGTCCTTGTGCTCGGGTTCGCCATTCCAGCCGCTTTACTAGCAATCTCCCTCCTTGGAGAATCAGCACCTTTAACCTCCTGTTCCGTCCAGGTTGCCATTTGTCCTGAGGATGAACGGGAAGAGGGCCAAACAATGAGAGACTAGCTCTAGGTGTTGGGGCAGGCACAGGTCACTCTATTTTCCCATCAGGAAGAAGAATTAACCAGAGGCTCAGCTTGCCGCCCGGAACCAGAATAGGGCCTTAAGCAATCCTGCGCTTTAGCGACCAGCTCCCAAAAAAGCGAGTTGAAAAATGGAGCTCAGGGGCACTGCAATTCACAAACCTGCAGAGTTATAACTGATAACTCTCGTCCACAAATATATTGAGGGAAGGCAACGAAGAGGATTTGAAAGCAAGGCAGAATTGCAGGAAACTGATTTCAGGAGGTAGATTCGAATCGCCTTTAAAGCACAGGAAAAGCGGCAAAACCTCGACAATGATGCCCTTGGCCAAAAAGGGCGTATGAGTTTTTTCCTGAATATATTCAGGAAAAAACGCATACGCCCTTTTTGGCCAACCAAGCAACCTGGAAAGGCAAATCAGCGCTACAAAGAAGTCTCGCTCCCCATCGGTCAAAAGGACCATGCTGAATAAAGTGTCAAAACCAGAAATGCAGGGCAGGCCATGGAGAAACGGGAGCCTTGCTACGCTGATGGGCGGGATGTAAATTGCCAACAGCCACTCTGGAGAAGTGTACGGTGTGTCCTGAAACACCTAAAAAACGCAGCTTAGAGAGCGTAGGGCACTTCCACTCATGGGCGTATAAATTGGGAAAACTAAAAATCAGCAAGACACAGGCACCCCAAAGTTTAGGGCTGCTCTGCTGACAAGAACCTCCACTTCCTTACACCTTAAATATCCCAGGAAAGAGAAAAATGGATAAAGACGTTGTGGTCCTTATGTACAATGGAATATCAATCAGCCATGAAATCAACGTCATAAGGCTAGTGGCAGCATGATGAGTGGATTTAGGTACGACGATTCAAAGTGAAATAAGTCAAACAGAAAACGACACTTATCATAAGATATCACTTATAGAGGGAATGTAAAAACCGCTACACTGGAACTGAATTACAAAACAGAACAGAGTCACACGTTTAGAAAACACACTATGGCTGCTTAACGGGAAAGGTGAGGTGGGGTGATGCGTAAAAGAAGGGTTTCAAATTAGCTCAGATACCGTTCCATAAACCCAATATGTAATAGACAAGACCTACTCCTTGCTCAGTGAACTGGACTCAACACCCCCTATTCAACGCCCAAGAATATATCTGACTAGTAAGAATCTTAAAACCTATGTGTTGATATCCCTCTGTAAGTGAGTCAAGTGGGTGTAAAGCGGCCTAAACACAGCAGTGAAAAGCAGCTAAACCCCATTATAAAAATCAACTACTTTTAAAAACCCGTGAAACAAAGACAGTGAAAGAGAGAGAAATTCTTACAAAATTCGTTCAGGGGCTGTGATGCCACCTGGATTGACCATATCAAGACCCACTGCTGATTGAGACATAAGGGTGAACACTCTTGGGGCTGAGAGGTTTGCTGAGGTTGGGTGAGCAAACGCAGACCCTTTAAAGTAATACTGCGTGGAACCCATCCCATGGGTCCCAAATCTCCAGGTTCAAGGGCATCTTCCTACATAGAAAACATGCATGAGACACCCAGAAGATGGTACACCGTGTGATCGGGAAAGGTTTCTAAAACGCACCTCATTTCTCATGTCCTTGTGCTCGGGTTCGCCATTCCAGCCGCTTTACTAGCAATCTCCCTCCTTGGAGAATCAGCACCTTTAACCTCCTGTTCCGTCCAGGTTGCCATTTGTCCTGAGGATGAACGGGAAGAGGGCCAAACAATGAGAGACTAGCTCTAGGTGTTGGGGCAGGCACAGGTCACTCTATTTTCCCATCAGGAAGAAGAATTAACCAGAGGCTCAGCTTGCCGCCCGGAACCAGAATAGGGCCTTAAGCAATCCTGCGCTTTTGCGACCAGCTCCCAAAAAAGCGAGTTGAAAAATGGAGCTCAGGGGCACTGCAATTCACAAACCTGCAGAGTTATAACTGATAACTCTCGTCCACAAATATATTGAGGGAAGGCAACGAAGAGGATTTGAAAGCAAGGCAGAATTGCAGGAAACTGATTTCAGGAGGTAGATTCGAATCGCCTTTAAAGCACAGGAAAAGCGGCAAAACCTCGACAATGATGCCCTTGGCCAAAAAGGGCGTATGCGTTTTTTCCTGAATATATTCAGGAAAAAACGCATACGCCCTTTTTGGCCAACCAAGCAACCTGGAAAGGCAAATCAGCGCTACAAAGAAGTCTCGCTCCCCATCGGTCAAAAGGACCATGCTGAATAAAGTGTCAAAACCAGAAATGCAGGGCAGGCCATGGAGAAACGGGAGCCTTGCTACGCTGATGGGCGGGATGTAAATTGCCAACAGCCACTCTGGAGAAGTGTACGGTGTGTCCTGAAACACCTAAAAAACGCAGCTTAGAGAGCGTAGGGCACTTCCACTCATGGGCGTATAAATTGGGAAAACTAAAAATCAGCAAGACACAGGCACCCCAAAGTTTAGGGCTGCTCTGCTGACAAGAACCTCCACTTCCTTACACCTTAAATATCCCAGGAAAGAGAAAAATGGATAAAGACGTTGTGGTCCTTATGTACAATGGAATATCACTCAGCCATGAAATCAACGTCATAAGGCTAGTGGCAGCATGATGAGTGGATTTAGGTACGACGATTCTAAGTGAAATAAGTCAAACAGAAAACGACACTTATCATAAGATATCACTTATAGAGGGAATGTAAAAACCGCTACACTGGAACTGAATTACAAAACAGAACAGAGTCACACGTTTAGAAAACACACTATGGCTGCTTAACGGGAAAGGGGAGGTGGGGAGATGCGTAAAAGAAGGGTTTCAAATTAGTTCAGATACCGTTCCATAAACCCAATATGTAATAGACAAGACCTACTCCTTGCTCAGTTAACTGGACTCAACACCCCCTATTCAACGCCCAAGAATATATCTGACTAGTAAGAATCTTAAAACCTATGTGTTGATATCCCTCTGTAAGTGAGTCAAGTGGGTGTAAAGCGGCCTAAACACAGCAGTGAAAAGCAGCTAAACCCCATTATAAAAATCAACTACTTTTAAAAACCCGTGAAACAAAGACAGTGAAAGAGAGAGAAATTCTTACAAAATTCGTTCAGGGGCTGTGATGCCACCTGGATTGACCATATCTAGACCCACTGCTGATTGAGACATAAGGGTGAACACTCTTGGGGCTGAGAGGTTTGGTGAGGTTGGGTGAGCAAACGCAGACCCTTTAAAGTAATACTGCGTGGTACCCATCCCATGGGTCCCAAATCTCCAGGTTCAAGGGCATCTTCCTACATCGAAAACATGCATGAGACACCCAGAAGATGGTACACCGTGTGATCGGGAAAGGTTTCTAAAACGCACCTCATTTCTCATGTCCTTGTGCTCGGGTTCGCCATTCCAGCCGCTTTACTAGCAATCTCCCTCCTTGGAGAATCAGCACCTTTAACCTCCTGTTCCGTCCAGGTTGCCATTTGTCCTGAGGATGAACGGGAAGAGGGCCAAACAATGAGAGACTAGCTCTAGGTGTTGGGGCAGGCACAGGTCACTCTATTTTCCCATCAGGAAGAAGAATTAACCAGAGGCTCAGCTTGCCGCCCGGAACCAGAATAGGGCCTGAAGCAATCCTGCGCTTTTGCGGCCAGCTCCCAAAAAAGCGAGTTGAAAAATGGAGCTCAGGGGCACTGCAATTCACAAACCTGCAGAGTTATAACTGATAACTCTCGTCCACAAATATATTGAGGGAAGGCAACGAAGAGGATTTGAAAGCAAGGCAGAATTGCAGGAAACTGATTTCAGGAGGTAGATTCGAATCGCCTTTAAAGCACAGGAAAAGCGGCAAAACCTCGACAATGATGCCCTTGGCCAAAAAGGGCGTATGCCTTTTTTCCTGAATATATTCAGGAAAAAACGCATACGCCCTTTTTGGCCAACCAAGCAACCTGGAAAGGCAAATCAGCGCTACAAAGAAGTCTCGCTTCCCATCGGTCAAAAGGACCATGCTGAATAAAGAGTCAAAACCAGAAATGCAGGGCAGGCCATGCAGAAATGGGAGCCTTGCTACGCTGATGGGCGGGATGTAAATTGCCAACAGCCACTCTGGAGAAGTGTACGGTGTGTCCTGAAACACCTAAAAAACGCAGCTTAGAGAGCGTAGGGCACTTCCACTCATGGGCGTATAAATTGGGAAAACTAAAAATCAGCAAGACACAGGCACCCCAAAGTTTAGGGCTGCTCTGCTGACAAGAACCTCCACTTCCTTACACCTTAAATATCCCAGGAAAGAGAAAAATGGATAAAGACGTTGTGGTCCTTATGTACAATGGAATATCACTCAGCCATGAAATCAACGTCATAAGGCTAGTGGCAGCATGATGAGTGGATTTAGGTACGACGATTTTAAGTGAAATAAGTCAAACAGAAAACGACACTTATCATAAGATATCACTTATAGAGGGAATGTAAAAACCGCTACACTGGAACTGAATTACAAAACAGAACAGAGTCACACGTTTAGAAAACACACTATGGCTGCTTAACGGGAAAGGTGAGGTGGGGTGATGCGTAAAAGAAGGGTTTCAAATTAGCTCAGATACCGTTCCATAAACCCAATATGTAATAGACAAGACCTACTCCTTGCTCAGTGAACTTGACTCAACACCCCCTATTCAACGCCCAAGAATATGTCTGACTAGTAAGAATCTTAAAACCTATGTGATGATATCCCTCTGTAAGTGAGTCAAGTGGGTGTAAAGCGGCCTAAACACAGCAGTGAAAAGCAGCTAAACCCCATTATAAAAATCAACTACTTTTAAAAACCCGTGAAACAAAGACAGTGAAAGAGAGAGAAATTCTTACAAAATTCGTTCAGGGGCTGTGATGCCACCTGGATTGACCATATCTAGACCCACTGCTGATTGAGACATAAGGGTGAACACTCTTGGGGCTGAGAGGTTTGGTGAGGTTGGGTGAGCAAACGCAGACCCTTTAAAGTAATACTGCGTGGTACCCATCCCATGGGTCCCAAATCTCCAGGTTCAAGGGCATCTTCCTACATCGAAAACATGCATGAGACACCCAGAAGATGGTACACCGTGTGATCGGGAAAGGTTTCTAAAACGCACCTCATTTCTCATGTCCTTGTGCTCGGGTTCGCCATTCCAGCCGCTTTACTAGCAATCTCCCTCCTTGGAGAATCAGCACCTTTCACCTCCTGTCCGTCCAGGTTGCCATTTGTCCTGAGGATGAACGGGAAGAGGGCCAAACAATGAGAGACTAGCTCTAGGTGTTGGGGCAGGCACAGGTCACTCTATTTTCCCATCAGGAAGAAGAATTAACCAGAGGCTCAGCTTGCCGCCCGGAACCAGAATAGGGCCTGAAGCAATCCTGCGCTTTTGCGGCCAGCTCCCAAAAAAGCGAGTTGAAAAATGGAGCTCAGGGGCACTGCAATTCACAAACCTGCAGAGTTATAACTGATAACTCTCGTCCACAAATATATTGAGGGAAGGCAACGAAGAGGATTTGAAAGCAAGGCAGAATTGCAGGAAACTGATTTCAGGAGGTGGATTCGAATCGCCTTTAAAGCACAGGAAAAGCGGCAAAACCTCGACAATGATGCCCTTGGCCAAAAAGGGCGTATGCCTTTTTTCCTGAATATATTCAGGAAAAACCGCATACGCCCTTTTTGGCCAACCAAGCAACCTGGAAAGGCAAATCAGCGCTACAAAGAAGTCTCGCTCCCCATCGGTCAAAAGGACCATGCTGAATAAAGTGTCAAAACCAGAAATGCAGGGCAGGCCATGGAGAAACGGGAGCCTTGCTACGCTGATGGGCGGGATGTAAATTGCCAACAGCCACTCTGGAGAAGTGTACGGTGTGTCCTGAAACACCTAAAAAACGCAGCTTAGAGAGCGTAGGGCACTTCCACTCATGGGCGTATAAATTGGGAAAACTAAAAATCAGCAAGACACAGGCACCCCAAAGTTTAGGGCTGCTCTGCTGACAAGAACCTCCACTTCCTTACACCTTAAATATCCCAGGAAAGAGAAAAATGGATAAAGACGTTGTGGTCCTTATGTACAATGGAATATCAATCAGCCATGAAATCAACGTCATAAGGCTAGTGGCAGCATGATGAGTGGATTTAGGTACGACGATTCTAAGTGAAATAAGTCAAACAGAAAACGACACTTATCATAAGATATCACTTATAGAGGGAATGTAAAAACCGCTACACTGGAACTGAATTACAAAACAGAACAGAGTCACACGTTTAGAAAACACACTATGGCTGCTTAACGGGAAAGGTGAGGTGGGGTGATGCGTAAAAGAAGGGTTTCAAATTAGCTCAGATACCGTTCCATAAACCCAATATGTAATAGACAAGACCTACTCCTTGCTCAGTGAACTGGACTCAACACCCCCTATTCAACGCCCAAGAATATATCTGACTAGTAAGAATCTTAAAACCTATGTGTTGATATCCCTCTGTAAGTGAGTCAAGTGGGTGTAAAGCGGCCTAAACACAGCAGTGAAAAGCAGCTAAACCCCATTATAAAAATCAACTACTTTTAAAAACCCGTGAAACAAAGACAGTGAAAGAGAGAGAAATTCTTACAAAATTCGTTCAGGGGCTGTGATGCCACCTGGATTGACCATATCTAGACCCACTGCTGATTGAGACATAAGGGTGAACACTCTTGGGGCTGAGAGGTTTGGTGAGGTTGGGTGAGCAAACGCAGACCCTTTAAAGTAATACTGCGTGGTACCCATCCCATGGGTCCCAAATCTCCAGGTTCAAGGGCATCTTCCTACATCGAAAACATGCATGAGACACCCAGAAGATGGTACACCGTGTGATCGGGAAAGGTTTCTAAAACGCACCTCATTTCTCATGTCCTTGTGCTCGGGTTCGCCATTCCAGCCGCTTTACTAGCAATCTCCCTCCTTGGAGAATCAGCACCTTTAACCTCCTGTTCCGTCCAGGTTGCCATTTGTCCTGAGGATGAACGGGAAGAGGGCCAAACAATGAGAGACTAGCTCTAGGTGTTGGGGCAGGCACAGGTCAATCTATTTTCCCATCAGGAAGAAGAATTAACCAGAGGCTCAGCTTGCCGCCCGGAACCAGAATAGGGCCTGAAGCAATCCTGCGCTTTTGCGGCCAGCTCCCAAAAAAGCGAGTTGAAAAATGGAGCTCAGGGGCACTGCAATTCACAAACCTGCAGAGTTATAACTGATAACTCTCGTCCACAAATATATTGAGGGAAGGCAACGAAGAGGATTTGAAAGCAAGGCAGAATTGCAGGAAACTGATTTCAGGAGGTAGATTCGAATCGCCTTTAAAGCACAGGAAAAGCGGCAAAACCTCGACAATGATGCCCTTGGCCAAAAAGGGCGTATGCGTTTTTTCCTGAATATATTCAGGAAAAAACGCATACGCCCTTTTTGGCCAACCAAGCAACCTGGAAAGGCAAATCAGCGCTACAAAGAAGTCTCGCTTCCCATCGGTCAAAAGGACCATGCTGAATAAAGTGTCAAAACCAGAAATGCAGGGCAGGCCATGCAGAAATGGGAGCCTTGCTACGCTGATGGGCGGGATGTAAATTGCCAACAGCCACTCTGGAGAAGTGTACGGTGTGTCCTGAAACACCTAAAAAACGCAGCTTAGAGAGCGTAGGGCACTTCCACTCATGGGCGTATAAATTGGGAAAACTAAAAATCAGCAAGACACAGGCACCCCAAAGTTTAGGGCTGCTCTGCTGACAAGAACCTCCACTTCCTTACACCTTAAATATCCCAGGAAAGAGAAAAATGGATAAAGACGTTGTGGTCCTTATGTACAATGGAATATCACTCAGCCATGAAATCAACGTCATAAGGCTAGTGGCAGCATGATGAGTGGATTTAGGTACGACGATTTTAAGTGAAATAAGTCAAACAGAAAACGACACTTATCATAAGATATCACTTATAGAGGGAATGTAAAAACCGCTACACTGGAACTGAATTACAAAACAGAACAGAGTCACACGTTTAGAAAACACACTATGGCTGCTTAACGGGAAAGGTGAGGTGGGGTGATGCGTAAAAGAAGGGTTTCAAATTAGCTCAGATACCGTTCCATAAACCCAATATGTAATAGACAAGACCTACTCCTTGCTCAGTGAACTTGACTCAACACCCCCTATTCAACGCCCAAGAATATGTCTGACTAGTAAGAATCTTAAAACCTATGTGATGATATCCCTCTGTAAGTGAGTCAAGTGGGTGTAAAGCGGCCTAAACACAGCAGTGAAAAGCAGCTAAACCCCATTATAAAAATCAACTACTTTTAAAAACCCGTGAAACAAAGACAGTGAAAGAGAGAGAAATTCTTACAAAATTCGTTCAGGGGCTGTGATGCCACCTGGATTGACCATATCTAGACCCACTGCTGATTGAGACATAAGGGTGAACACTCTTGGGGCTGAGAGGTTTGGTGAGGTTGGGTGAGCAAACGCAGACCCTTTAAAGTAATACTGCGTGGTACCCATCCCATGGGTCCCAAATCTCCAGGTTCAAGGGCATCTTCCTACATCGAAAACATGCATGAGACACCCAGAAGATGGTACACCGTGTGATCGGGAAAGGTTTCTAAAACGCACCTCATTTCTCATGTCCTTGTGCTCGGGTTCGCCATTCCAGCCGCTTTACTAGCAATCTCCCTCCTTGGAGAATCAGCACCTTTCACCTCCTGTCCGTCCAGGTTGCCATTTGTCCTGAGGATGAACGGGAAGAGGGCCAAACAATGAGAGACTAGCTCTAGGTGTTGGGGCAGGCACAGGTCACTCTATTTTCCCATCAGGAAGAAGAATTAACCAGAGGCTCAGCTTGCCGCCCGGAACCAGAATAGGGCCTGAAGCAATCCTGCGCTTTTGCGGCCAGCTCCCAAAAAAGCGAGTTGAAAAATGGAGCTCAGGGGCACTGCAATTCACAAACCTGCAGAGTTATAACTGATAACTCTCGTCCACAAATATATTGAGAGAAGGCAACGAAGAGGATTTGAAAGCAAGGCAGAATTGCAGGAAACTGATTTCAGGAGGTAGATTCGAATCGCCTTTAAAGCACAGGAAAAGCGGCAAAACCTCGACAATGATGCCCTTGGCCAAAAAGGGCGTATGCCTTTTTTCCTGAATATATTCAGGAAAAACCGCATACGCCCTTTTTGGCCAACCAAGCAACCTGGAAAGGCAAATCAGCGCTACAAAGAAGTCTCGCTCCCCATCGGTCAAAAGGACCATGCTGAATAAAGTGTCAAAACCAGAAATGCAGGGCAGGCCATGGAGAAACGGGAGCCTTGCTACGCTGATGGGCGGGATGTAAATTGCCAACAGCCACTCTGGAGAAGTGTACGGTGTGTCCTGAAACACCTAAAAAACGCAGCTTAGAGAGCGTAGGGCACTTCCACTCATGGGCGTATAAATTGGGAAAACTAAAAATCAGCAAGACACAGGCACCCCAAAGTTTAGGGCTGCTCTGCTGACAAGAACCTCCACTTCCTTACACCTTAAATATCCCAGGAAAGAGAAAAATGGATAAAGACGTTGTGGTCCTTATGTACAATGGAATATCAATCAGCCATGAAATCAACGTCATAAGGCTAGTGGCAGCATGATGAGTGGATTTAGGTACGACGATTCTAAGTGAAATAACTCAAACAGAAAACGACACTTATCATAAGATATCACTTATAGAGGGAATGTAAAAACCGCTACACTGGAACTGAATTACAAAACAGAACAGAGTCACACGTTTAGAAAACACACTATGGCTGCTTAACGGGAAAGGTGAGGTGGGGTGATGCGTAAAAGAAGGGTTTCAAATTAGCTCAGATACCGTTCCATAAACCCAATATGTAATAGACAAGACCTACTCCTTGCTCAGTGAACTGGACTCAACACCCCCTATTCAACGCCCAAGAATATATCTGACTAGTAAGAATCTTAAAACCTATGTGTTGATATCCCTCTGTAAGTGAGTCAAGTGGGTGTAAAGCGGCCTAAACACAGCAGTGAAAAGCAGCTAAACCCCATTATAAAAATCAACTACTTTTAAAAACCCGTGAAACAAAGACAGTGAAAGAGAGAGAAATTCTTACAAAATTCGTTCAGGGGCTGTGATGCCACCTGGATTGACCATATCTAGACCCACTGCTGATTGAGACATAAGGGTGAACACTCTTGGGGCTGAGAGGTTTGCTGAGGTTGGGTGAGCAAACGCAGACCCTTTAAAGTAATACTGCGTGGTACCCATCCCATGGGTCCCAAATCTCCAGGTTCAAGGGCATCTTCCTACATCGAAAACATGCATGAGACACCCAGAAGATGGTACACCGTGTGATCGGGAAAGGTTTCTAAAACGCACCTCATTTCTCATGTCCTTGTGCTCGGGTTCGCCATTCCAGCCGCTTTACTAGCAATCTCCCTCCTTGGAGAATCAGCACCTTTCACCTCCTGTTCCGTCCAGGTTACCATTTGTCCTGAGGATGAACGGGAAGAGGGCCAAACAATGAGAGACTAGCTCTAGGTGTTGGGGCAGGCACAGGTCACTCTATTTTCCCATCAGGAAGAAGAATTAACCAGAGGCTCAGCTTGCCGCCCGGAACCAGAATAGGGCCTGAAGCAATCCTGCTCTTTTGCGGCCAGCTCCCAAAAAAGCGAGTTGAAAAATGGAGCTCAGGGGCACTGCAATTCACAAACCTGCAGAGTTATAACTGATAACTCTCGTCCACAAATATATTGAGGGAAGGCAACGAAGAGGATTTGAAAGCAAGGCAGAATTGCAGGAAACTGATTTCAGGAGGTAGATTCGAATCGCCTTTAAAGCACAGGAAAAGCGGCAAAACCTCGACAATGATGCCCTTGGCCAAAAAGGGCGTATGCGTTTTTTCCTGAATATATTCAGGAAAAAACGCATACGCCCTTTTTGGCCAACCAAGCAACCTGGAAAGGCAAATCAGCGCTACAAAGAAGTCTCGCTCCCCATCGGTCAAAAGGACCATGCTGAATAAAGTGTCAAAACCAGAAATGCAGGGCAGGCCATGGAGAAACGGGAGCCTTGCTACGCTGATGGGCGAGATGTAAATGGCCAACAGCCACTCTGGAAAAGTGTACGGTGTGTCCTGAAACACCTAAAAAACGCAGCTTAGAGAGCGTAGGGCACTTCCACTCATGGGCGTATAAATTCGGAAAACTAAAAATCAGCAAGACACAGGCACCCCAAAGTTTAGGGCTGCTCTGCTGACAAGAACCTCCACTTCGTTACACCTTAAATATCCCAGGAAAGAGAAAAAGGGATAAAGACGTTGTGGTCCTTATGTACAATGGAATATCACTCAGCCATGAAATCAACGTCATAAGGCTAGTGGCAGCATGATGAGTGGATTTAGGTACGACGATTCTAAGTGAAATAAGTCAAACAGAAAACGACACTTATCATAAGATATCACTTATAGAGGGAATGTAAAAACCGCTACACTGGAACTGAATTACAAAACAGAACAGAGTCACACGTTTAGAAAACACACTATGGCTGCTTAACGGGAAAGGGGAGGTGGGGTGATGCGTAAAAGAAGGGTTTCAAATTAGTTCAGATACCGTTCCATAAACCCAATATGTAATAGACAAGACCTACTCCTTGCTCAGTGAACTTGACTCAACACCCCCTATTCAACGCCCAAGAATATATCTGACTAGTAAGAATCTTAAAACCTATGTGTTGATATCCCTCTGTAAGTGAGTCAAGTGGGTGTAAAGCGGCCTAAACACAGCAGTGAAAAGCAGCTAAACCCCATTATAAAAATCAACTACTTTTAAAAACCCGTGAAACAAAGACAGTGAAAGAGAGAGAAATTCTTACAAAATTCGTTCAGGGGCTGTGATGCCACCTGGATTGACCATATCTAGACCCACTGCTGATTGAGACATAAGGGTGAACACTCTTGGGGCTGAGAGGTTTGGTGAGGTTGGGTGAGCAAACGCAGACCCTTTAAAGTAATACTGCGTGGTACCCATCCCATGGGTCCCAAATCTCCAGGTTCAAGGGCATCTTCCTACATCGAAAACATGCATGAGACACCCAGAAGATGGTACACCGTGTGATCAGCAAAGGTTTCTAAAACGCACCTCATTTCTCATGTCCTTGTGCTCAGGTTCGCCATTCCAGCCGCTTTACTAGCAATCTCCCTCCTTGGAGAATCAGCACCTTTAACCTCCTGTTCCGTCCAGGTTGCCATTTGTCCTGAGGATGAACGGGAAGAGGGCCAAACAATGAGAGACTAGCTCTAGGTGTTGGGGCAGGCACAGGTCACTCTATTTTCCCATCAGGAAGAAGAATTAACCAGAGGCTCAGCTTGCCGCCCGGAACCAGAATAGGGCCTGAAGCAATCCTGCGCTTTTGCGACCAGATCCCAAAAAAGCGAGTTGAAAAATGGAGCTCAGGGGCACTGCAATTCACAAACCTGCAGAGTTATAACTGATAACTCTCGTCCACAAATATATTGAGGGAAGGCAACGAAGAGGATTTGAAAGCAAGGCAGAATTGCAGGAAACTGATTTCAGGAGGTAGATTCGAATCGCCTTTAAAGCACAGGAAAAGCGGCAAAACCTCGACAATGATGCCCTTGGCCAAAAAGGGCGTATGAGTTTTTTCCTGAATATATTCAGGAAAAAACGCATACGCCCTTTTTGGCCAACCAAGCAACCTGGAAAGGCAAATCAGCGCTACAAAGAAGTCTCGCTCCCCATCGGTCAAAAGGACCATGCTGAATAAAGTGTCAAAACCAGAAATGCAGGGCAGGCCATGGAGAAACGGGAGCCTTACTACGCTGATGGGCGGGATATAAATTGCCAACAGCCACTCTGGAGAAGTGTACGGTGTGTCCTGAAACACCTAAAAAACGCAGCTTAGAGAGCGTAGGGCACTTCCACTCATGGGCGTATAAATTGGGAAAACTAAAAATCAGCAAGACACAGGCACCCCAAAGTTTAGGGCTGCTCTGCTGACAAGAACCTCCACTTCCTTACACCTTAAATATCCCAGGAAAGAGAAAAATGGATAAAGACGTTGTGGTCCTTATGTACAATGGAATATCACTCAGCCATGAAATCAACGTCATAAGGCTAGTGGCAGCATGATGAGTGGATTTAGGTACGACGATTCTAAGTGAAATAAGTCAAACAGAAAACGACACTTATCATAAGATATCACTTATAGAGGGAAAGTAAAAACCGCTACACTGGAACTGAATTACAAAACAGAACAGAGTCACACGTTTAGAAAACACACTATGGCTGCTTAACGGGAAAGGTGAGGTGGGGTGATGCGTAAAAGAAGGGTTTCAAATTAGCTCAGATACCGTTCCATAAACCCAATATGTAATAGACAACACCTACTCCTTGCTCAGTGAACTTGACTCAACACCCCCTATTCAACGCCCAAGAATATATCTGACTAGTAAGAATCTTAAAACCTATGTGTTGATATCCCTCTGTAAGTGAGTCAAGTGGGTGTAAAGCGGCCTAAACACAGCAGTGAAAAGCAGCTAAACCCCATTATAAAAATCAACTACTTTTAAAAACCCGTGAAACAAAGACAGTGAAAGAGAGAGAAATTCTTACAAAATTCGTTCAGGGGCTGTGATGCCACCTGGATTGACCATATCTAGACCCACTGCTGATTGAGACATAAGGGTGAACACTCTTGGGGCTGAGAGGTTTGCTGAGGTTGGGTGAGCAAACGCAGACCCTTTAAAGTAATACTGCGTGGTACCCATCCCATGGGTCCCAAATCTCCAGGTTCAAGGGCATCTTCCTACATCGAAAACATGCATGAGACACCCAGAAGATGGTACACCGTGTGATCGGGAAAGGTTTCTAAAACGCACCTCATTTCTCATGTCCTTGTGCTCGGGTTCGCCATTCCAGCCGCTTTACTAGCAATCTCCCTCCTTGGAGAATCAGCACCTTTCACCTCCTGTTCCGTCCAGGTTGCCATTTGTCCTGAGGATGAACGGGAAGAGGGCCAAACAATGAGAGACTAGCTCTAGGTGTTGGGGCAGGCACAGGTCAATCTATTTTCCCATCAGGAAGAAGAATTAACCAGAGGCTCAGCTTGCCGCCCGGAACCAGAATAGGGCCTGAAGCAATCCTGCGCTTTTGCGACCAGCTCCCAAAAAAGCGAGTTGAAAAATGGGGCTCAGGGGCACTGCAATTCACAAACCTGCAGAGTTATAACTGATAACTCTCGTCCACAAATATATTGAGGGAAGGCAACGAAGAGGATTTGAAAGCAAGGCAGAATTGCAGGAAACTGATTTCAGGAGGTAGATTCGAATCGCCTTTAAAGCACAGGAAAAGCGGCAAAACCTCGACAATGATGCCCTTGGCCAAAAAGGGCGTATGAGTTTTTTCCTGAATATATTCAGGAAAAACCGCATACGCCCTTTTTGGCCAACCAAGCAACCTGGAAAGGCAAATCAGCGCTACAAAGAAGTCTCGCTCCCCATCGGTCAAAAGGACCATGCTGAATAAAGTGTCAAAACCAGAAATGCAGGGCAGGCCATGGAGAAACGGGAGCCTTGCTACGCTGATGGGCGGGATGTAAATTGCCAACAGCCACTCTGGAGAAGTGTACGGTGTGTCCTGAAACACCTAAAAAACGCAGCTTAGAGAGCGTAGGGCACTTCCACTCATGGGCGTATAAATTCGGAAAACTAAAAATCAGCAAGACACAGGCACCCCAAAGTTTAGGGCTGCTCTGCTGACAAGAACCTCCACTTCCTTACACCTTAAATATCCCAGGAAAGAGAAAAATGGATAAAGACGTTGTGGTCCTTATGTACAATGGAATATCATTCAGCCATGAAATCAACGTCATAAGGCTAGTGGCAGCATGATGAGTGGATTTAGGTACGACGATTCTAAGTGAAATAAGTCAAACAGAAAACGACACTTATCATAAGATATCACTTATAGAGGGAATGTAAAAACCGCTACACTGGAACTGAATTACAAAACAGAACAGAGTCACACGTTTAGAAAACACACTATGGCTGCTTAACGGGAAAGGTGAGGTGGGGTGATGCGTAAAAGAAGGGTTTCAAATTAGCTCAGATACCGTTCCATAAACCCAATATGTAATCGACAAGACCTACTCCTTGCTCAGTGAACTGGACTCAACACCCCCTATTCAACGCCCAAGAATATATCTGACTAGTAAGAATCTTAAAACCTATGTGTTGATATCCCTCTGTAAGTGAGTCAAGTGGGTGTAAAGCGGCCTAAACACAGCAGTGAAAAGCAGCTAAACCCCATTATAAAAATCAACTACTTTTAAAAACCCGTGAAACAAAGACAGTGAAAGAGAGAAATTCTTACAAAATTCGTTCAGGGGCTGTGATGCCACCTGGATTGACCATATCTAGACCCACTGCTGATTGAGACATAAGGGTGAACACTCTTGGGGCTGAGAGGTTTGGTGAGGTTGGGTGAGCAAACGCAGACCCTTTAAAGTAATACTGCGTGGTACCCATCCCATGGGTCCCAAATCTCCAGGTTCAAGGGCATCTTCCTACATCGAAAACATGCATGAGACACCCAGAAGATGGTACACCGTGTGATCGGGAAAGGTTTCTAAAACGCACCTCATTTCTCATGTCCTTGTGCTCGGGTTCGCCATTCCAGCCGCTTTACTAGCAATCTCCCTCCTTGGAGAATCAGCACCTTTATCTCCTGTTCCGTCCAGGTTGCCATTTGTCCTGAGGATGAACGGGAAGAGGGCCAAACAATGAGAGACTAGCTCTAGGTGTTGGGGCAGGCACAGGTCACTCTATTTTCCCATCAGGAAGAAGAATTAACCAGAGGCTCAGCCTGCCGCCCGGAACCAGAATAGGGCCTGAAGCAATCCTGCGCTTTTGCGGCCAGCTCCCAAAAAAGCGAGTTGAAAAATGGAGCTCAGGGGCACTGCAATTCACAAACCTGCAGAGTTATAACTGATATCTCTCGTCCACAAATATATTGAGGGAAGGCAACGAAGAGGATTTGAAAGCAAGGCAGAATTGCAGGAAACTGATTTCAGGAGGTAGATTCGAATCGCCTTTAAAGCACAGGAAAAGCGGCAAAAACTCTACAATGATGCCCTTGGCCAAAAAGGGCGTATGCGTTTTTTCCTGAATATATTCAGGAAAAAACGCATACGCCCTTTTTGGCCAACCAAGCAACCTGGAAAGGCAAATCAGCGCTACAAAGAAGTCTCACTTCCCATCGGTCAAAAGGACCATGCTGAATAAAGTGTCAAAACCAGAAATGCAGGGCAGGCCATGGAGAAACGGGAGCCTTGCTACGCTGATGGGCGGGATGTAAATTGCCAACAGCCACTCTGGAGAAGTGTACGGTGTGTCCTGAAACACCTAAAAAACGCAGCTTAGAGAGCGTAGGGCACTTCCACTCATGGGCGTATAAATTGGGAAAACTAAAAATCAGCAAGACACAGGCACCCCAAAGTTTAGGGCTGCTCTGCTGACAAGAACCTCCACTTCTTTACACCTTAAATATCCCAGGAAAGAGAAAAATGGATAAAGACGTTGTGGTCCTTATGTACAATGGAATATCACTCAGCCATGAAATCAACGTCATAAGGCTAGTGGCAGCATGATGAGTGGATTTAGGTACGACGATTCTAAGTGAAATAAGTCAAACAGAAAACGACACTTATCATAAGATATCACTTATAGAGGGAATGTAAAAACCGCTACACTGGAACTGAATTACAAAACAGAACAGAGTCACACGTTTAGAAAACACACTATGGCTGCTTAACGGGAAAGGTGAGGTGGGGTGATGCGTAAAAGAAGGGTTTCAAATTAGCTCAGATACCGTTCCATAAACCCAATATGTAATAGACAAGACCTACTCCTTGCTCAGTGAACTTGACTCAACACCCCCTATTCAACGCCCAAGAATATATCTGACTAGTAAGAATCTTAAAACCTATGTGTTGATATCCCTCTGTAAGTGAGTCAAGTGGGTGTAAAGCGGCCTAAACACAGCAGTGAAAAGCAGCTAAACCCCATTATAAAAATCAACTACTTTTAAAAACCCGTGAAACAAAGACAGTGAAAGAGAGAGAAATTCTTACAAAATTCGTTCAGGGGCTGTGATGCCACCTGGATTGACCATATCTAGACCCACTGCTGATGGAGACATAAGGGTGAACACTCTTGGGGCTGAGAGGTTTGGTGAGGTTGGGTGAGCAAACGCAGACCCTTTAAAGTAATACTGCGTGGTACCCATCCCATGGGTCCCAAATCTCCAGGTTCAAGGGCATCTTCCTACATCGAAAACATGCATGAGACACCCAGAAGATGGTACACCGTGTGATCGGGAAAGGTTTCTAAAACGCACCTCATTTCTCATGTCCTTGTGCTCGGGTTCGCCATTCCAGCCGCTTTACTAGCAATCTCCCTCCTTGGAGAATCAGCACCTTTAACCTCCTGTTCCGTCCAGGTTGCCATTTGTCCTGAGGATGAACGGGAAGAGGGCCAAACAATGAGAGACTAGCTCTAGGTGTTGGGGCAGGCACAGGTCACTCTATTTTCCCATCAGGAAGAAGAATTAACCAGAGGCTCAGCTTGCCGCCCGGAACCAGAATAGGGCCTGAAGCAATCCTGCGCTTTTGCGGCCAGCTCCCAAAAAAGCGAGTTGAAAAATGGAGCTCAGGGGCACTGCAATTCACAAACCTGCAGAGTTATAACTGATAACTCTCGTCCACAAATATATTGAGGGAAGGCAACGAAGAGGATTTGAAAGCAAGGCAGAATTGCAGGAAACTGATTTCAGGAGGTAGATTCGAATCGCCTTTAAAGCACAGGAAAAGCGGCAAAACCTCGACAATGATGCCCTTGGCCAAAAAGGGCGTATGCCTTTTTTCCTGAATATATTCAGGAAAAAACGCATACGCCCTTTTTGGCCAACCAAGCAACCTGGAAAGGCAAATCAGCGCTACAAAGAAGTCTCGCTCCCCATCGGTCAAAAGGACCATGCTGAATAAAGTGTCAAAACCAGAAATGCAGGGCAGGCCATGGAGAAACGGGAGCCTTGCTACGCTGATGGGCGGGATGTAAATTGCCAACAGCCACTCTGGAGAAGTGTACGGTGTGTCCTGAAACACCTAAAAAACGCAGCTTAGAGAGCGTAGGGCACTTCCACTCATGGGCGTATAAATTCGGAAAACTAAAAATCAGCAAGACACAGGCACCCCAAAGTTTAGGGCTGCTCTGCTGACAAGAACCTCCACTTCCTTACACCTTAAATATCCCAGGAAAGAGAAAAATGGATAAAGACGTTGTGGTCCTTATGTACAATGGAATATCAATCAGCCATGAAATCAACGTCATAAGGCTAGTGGCAGCATGATGAGTGGATTTAGGTACGACGATTCTAAGTGAAATAAGTCAAACAGAAAACGACACTTATCATAAGATATCACTTATAGAGGGAATGTAAAAACCGCTACACTGGAACTGAATTACAAAACAGAACAGAGTCACACGTTTAGAAAACACACTATGGCTGCTTAACGGGAAAGGTGAGGTGGGGTGATGCGTAAAAGAAGGGTTTCAAATTAGCTCAGATACCGTTCCATAAACCCAATATGTAATAGACAAGACCTACTCCTTGCTCAGTGAACTTGACTCAACACCCCCTATTCAACGCCCAAGAATATGTCTGACTAGTAAGAATCTTAAAACCTATGTGATGATATCCCTCTGTAAGTGAGTCAAGTGGGTGTAAAGCGGCCTAAACACAGCAGTGAAAAGCAGCTAAACCCCATTATAAAAATCAACTACTTTTAAAAACCCGTGAAACAAAGACAGTGAAAGAGAGAGAAATTCTTACAAAATTCGTTCAGGGGCTGTGATGCCACCTGGATTGACCATATCTAGACCCACTGCTGATTGAGACATAAGGGTGAACACTCTTGGGGCTGAGAGGTTTGGTGAGGTTGGGTGAGCAAACGCAGACCCTTTAAAGTAATACTGCGTGGTACCCATCCCATGGGTCCCAAATCTCCAGGTTCAAGGGCATCTTCCTACATCGAAAACATGCATGAGACACCCAGAAGATGGTACACCGTGTGATCGGGAAAGGTTTCTAAAACGCACCTCATTTCTCATGTCCTTGTGCTCGGGTTCGCCATTCCAGCCGCTTTACTAGCAATCTCCCTCCTTGGAGAATCAGCACCTTTCACCTCCTGTCCGTCCAGGTTGCCATTTGTCCTGAGGATGAACGGGAAGAGGGCCAAACAATGAGAGACTAGCTCTAGGTGTTGGGGCAGGCACAGGTCACTCTATTTTCCCATCAGGAAGAAGAATTAACCAGAGGCTCAGCTTGCCGCCCGGAACCAGAATAGGGCCTGAAGCAATCCTGCGCTTTTGCGGCCAGCTCCCAAAAAAGCGAGTTGAAAAATGGAGCTCAGGGGCACTGCAATTCACAAACCTGCAGAGTTATAACTGATAACTCTCGTCCACAAATATATTGAGAGAAGGCAACGAAGAGGATTTGAAAGCAAGGCAGAATTGCAGGAAACTGATTTCAGGAGGTAGATTCGAATCGCCTTTAAAGCACAGGAAAAGCGGCAAAACCTCGACAATGATGCCCTTGGCCAAAAAGGGCGTATGCCTTTTTTCCTGAATATATTCAGGAAAAACCGCATACGCCCTTTTTGGCCAACCAAGCAACCTGGAAAGGCAAATCAGCGCTACAAAGAAGTCTCGCTCCCCATCGGTCAAAAGGACCATGCTGAATAAAGTGTCAAAACCAGAAATGCAGGGCAGGCCATGGAGAAACGGGAGCCTTGCTACGCTGATGGGCGGGATGTAAATTGCCAACAGCCACTCTGGAGAAGTGTACGGTGTGTCCTGAAACACCTAAAAAACGCAGCTTAGAGAGCGTAGGGCACTTCCACTCATGGGCGTATAAATTGGGAAAACTAAAAATCAGCAAGACACAGGCACCCCAAAGTTTAGGGCTGCTCTGCTGACAAGAACCTCCACTTCCTTACACCTTAAATATCCCAGGAAAGAGAAAAATGGATAAAGACGTTGTGGTCCTTATGTACAATGGAATATCAATCAGCCATGAAATCAACGTCATAAGGCTAGTGGCAGCATGATGAGTGGATTTAGGTACGACGATTCTAAGTGAAATAAGTCAAACAGAAAACGACACTTATCATAAGATATCACTTATAGAGGGAATGTAAAAACCGCTACACTGGAACTGAATTACAAAACAGAACAGAGTCACACGTTTAGAAAACACACTATGGCTGCTTAACGGGAAAGGTGAGGTGGGGTGATGCGTAAAAGAAGGGTTTCAAATTAGCTCAGATACCGTTCCATAAACCCAATATGTAATAGACAAGACCTACTCCTTGCTCAGTGAACTGGACTCAACACCCCCTATTCAACGCCCAAGAATATATCTGACTAGTAAGAATCTTAAAACCTATGTGTTGATATCCCTCTGTAAGTGAGTCAAGTGGGTGTAAAGCGGCCTAAACACAGCAGTGAAAAGCAGCTAAACCCCATTATAAAAATCAACTACTTTTAAAAACCCGTGAAACAAAGACAGTGAAAGAGAGAGAAATTCTTACAAAATTCGTTCAGGGGCTGTGATGCCACCTGGATTGACCATATCTAGACCCACTGCTGATTGAGACATAAGGGTGAACACTCTTGGGGCTGAGAGGTTTGCTGAGGTTGGGTGAGCAAACGCAGACCCTTTAAAGTAATACTGCGTGGTACCCATCCCATGGGTCCCAAATCTCCAGGTTCAAGGGCATCTTCCTACATCGAAAACATGCATGAGACACCCAGAAGATGGTACACCGTGTGATCGGGAAAGGTTTCTAAAACGCACCTCATTTCTCATGTCCTTGTGCTCGGGTTCGCCATTCCAGCCGCTTTACTAGCAATCTCCCTCCTTGGAGAATCAGCACCTTTCACCTCCTGTTCCGTCCAGGTTACCATTTGTCCTGAGGATGAACGGGAAGAGGGCCAAACAATGAGAGACTAGCTCTAGGTGTTGGGGCAGGCACAGGTCACTCTATTTTCCCATCAGGAAGAAGAATTAACCAGAGGCTCAGCTTGCCGCCCGGAACCAGAATAGGGCCTGAAGCAATCCTGCTCTTTTGCGGCCAGCTCCCAAAAAAGCGAGTTGAAAAATGGAGCTCAGGGGCACTGCAATTCACAAACCTGCAGAGTTATAACTGATAACTCTCGTCCACAAATATATTGAGGGAAGGCAACGAAGAGGATTTGAAAGCAAGGCAGAATTGCAGGAAACTGATTTCAGGAGGTAGATTCGAATCGCCTTTAAAGCACAGGAAAAGCGGCAAAACCTCGACAATGATGCCCTTGGCCAAAAAGGGCGTATGCGTTTTTTCCTGAATATATTCAGGAAAAAACGCATACGCCCTTTTTGGCCAACCAAGCAACCTGGAAAGGCAAATCAGCGCTACAAAGAAGTCTCGCTCCCCATCGGTCAAAAGGACCATGCTGAATAAAGTGTCAAAACCAGAAATGCAGGGCAGGCCATGGAGAAACGGGAGCCTTGCTACGCTGATGGGCGAGATGTAAATGGCCAACAGCCACTCTGGAAAAGTGTACGGTGTGTCCTGAAACACCTAAAAAACGCAGCTTAGAGAGCGTAGGGCACTTCCACTCATGGGCGTATAAATTCGGAAAACTAAAAATCAGCAAGACACAGGCACCCCAAAGTTTAGGGCTGCTCTGCTGACAAGAACCTCCACTTCGTTACACCTTAAATATCCCAGGAAAGAGAAAAAGGGATAAAGACGTTGTGGTCCTTATGTACAATGGAATATCACTCAGCCATGAAATCAACGTCATAAGGCTAGTGGCAGCATGATGAGTGGATTTAGGTACGACGATTCTAAGTGAAATAAGTCAAACAGAAAACGACACTTATCATAAGATATCACTTATAGAGGGAATGTAAAAACCGTTACACTGGAACTGAATTACAAAACAGAACAGAGTCACACGTTTAGAAAACACACTATGGCTGCTTAACGGGAAAGGGGAGGTGGGGTGATGCGTAAAAGAAGGGTTTCAAATTAGTTCAGATACCGTTCCATAAACCCAATATGTAATAGACAAGACCTACTCCTTGCTCAGTGAACTTGACTCAACACCCCCTATTCAACGCCCAAGAATATATCTGACTAGTAAGAATCTTAAAACCTATGTGTTGATATCCCTCTGTAAGTGAGTCAAGTGGGTGTAAAGCGGCCTAAACACAGCAGTGAAAAGCAGCTAAACCCCATTATAAAAATCAACTACTTTTAAAAACCCGTGAAACAAAGACAGTGAAAGAGAGAGAAATTCTTACAAAATTCGTTCAGGGGCTGTGATGCCACCTGGATTGACCATATCTAGACCCACTGCTGATTGAGACATAAGGGTGAACACTCTTGGGGCTGAGAGGTTTGGTGAGGTTGGGTGAGCAAACGCAGACCCTTTAAAGTAATACTGCGTGGTACCCATCCCATGGGTCCCAAATCTCCAGGTTCAAGGGCATCTTCCTACATCGAAAACATGCATGAGACACCCAGAAGATGGTACACCGTGTGATCAGCAAAGGTTTCTAAAACGCACCTCATTTCTCATGTCCTTGTGCTCAGGTTCGCCATTCCAGCCGCTTTACTAGCAATCTCCCTCCTTGGAGAATCAGCACCTTTAACCTCCTGTTCCGTCCAGGTTGCCATTTGTCCTGAGGATGAACGGGAAGAGGGCCAAACAATGAGAGACTAGCTCTAGGTGTTGGGGCAGGCACAGGTCACTCTATTTTCCCATCAGGAAGAAGAATTAACCAGAGGCTCAGCTTGCCGCCCGGAACCAGAATAGGGCCTGAAGCAATCCTGCGCTTTTGCGACCAGATCCCAAAAAAGCGAGTTGAAAAATGGAGCTCAGGGGCACTGCAATTCACAAACCTGCAGAGTTATAACTGATAACTCTCGTCCACAAATATATTGAGGGAAGGCAACGAAGAGGATTTGAAAGCAAGGCAGAATTGCAGGAAACTGATTTCAGGAGGTAGATTCGAATCGCCTTTAAAGCACAGGAAAAGCGGCAAAACCTCGACAATGATGCCCTTGGCCAAAAAGGGCGTATGAGTTTTTTCCTGAATATATTCAGGAAAAAACGCATACGCCCTTTTTGGCCAACCAAGCAACCTGGAAAGGCAAATCAGCGCTACAAAGAAGTCTCGCTCCCCATCGGTCAAAAGGACCATGCTGAATAAAGTGTCAAAACCAGAAATGCAGGGCAGGCCATGGAGAAACGGGAGCCTTACTACGCTGATGGGCGGGATATAAATTGCCAACAGCCACTCTGGAGAAGTGTACGGTGTGTCCTGAAACACCTAAAAAACGCAGCTTAGAGAGCGTAGGGCACTTCCACTCATGGGCGTATAAATTGGGAAAACTAAAAATCAGCAAGACACAGGCACCCCAAAGTTTAGGGCTGCTCTGCTGACAAGAACCTCCACTTCCTTACACCTTAAATATCCCAGGAAAGAGAAAAATGGATAAAGACGTTGTGGTCCTTATGTACAATGGAATATCACTCAGCCATGAAATCAACGTCATAAGGCTAGTGGCAGCATGATGAGTGGATTTAGGTACGACGATTCTAAGTGAAATAAGTCAAACAGAAAACGACACTTATCATAAGATATCACTTATAGAGGGAAAGTAAAAACCGCTACACTGGAACTGAATTACAAAACAGAACAGAGTCACACGTTTAGAAAACACACTATGGCTGCTTAACGGGAAAGGTGAGGTGGGGTGATGCGTAAAAGAAGGGTTTCAAATTAGCTCAGATACCGTTCCATAAACCCAATATGTAATAGACAACACCTACTCCTTGCTCAGTGAACTTGACTCAACACCCCCTATTCAACGCCCAAGAATATATCTGACTAGTAAGAATCTTAAAACCTATGTGTTGATATCCCTCTGTAAGTGAGTCAAGTGGGTGTAAAGCGGCCTAAACACAGCAGTGAAAAGCAGCTAAACCCCATTATAAAAATCAACTACTTTTAAAAACCCGTGAAACAAAGACAGTGAAAGAGAGAGAAATTCTTACAAAATTCGTTCAGGGGCTGTGATGCCACCTGGATTGACCATATCTAGACCCACTGCTGATTGAGACATAAGGGTGAACACTCTTGGGGCTGAGAGGTTTGCTGAGGTTGGGTGAGCAAACGCAGACCCTTTAAAGTAATACTGCGTGGTACCCATCCCATGGGTCCCAAATCTCCAGGTTCAAGGGCATCTTCCTACATCGAAAACATGCATGAGACACCCAGAAGATGGTACACCGTGTGATCGGGAAAGGTTTCTAAAACGCACCTCATTTCTCATGTCCTTGTGCTCGGGTTCGCCATTCCAGCCGCTTTACTAGCAATCTCCCTCCTTGGAGAATCAGCACCTTTCACCTCCTGTTCCGTCCAGGTTGCCATTTGTCCTGAGGATGAACGGGAAGAGGGCCAAACAATGAGAGACTAGCTCTAGGTGTTGGGGCAGGCACAGGTCAATCTATTTTCCCATCAGGAAGAAGAATTAACCAGAGGCTCAGCTTGCCGCCCGGAACCAGAATAGGGCCTGAAGCAATCCTGCGCTTTTGCGACCAGCTCCCAAAAAAGCGAGTTGAAAAATGGAGCTCAGGGGCACTGCAATTCACAAACCTGCAGAGTTATAACTGATAACTCTCGTCCACAAATATATTGAGGGAAGGCAACGAAGAGGATTTGAAAGCAAGGCAGAATTGCAGGAAACTGATTTCAGGAGGTAGATTCGAATCGCCTTTAAAGCACAGGAAAAGCGGCAAAACCTCGACAATGATGCCCTTGGCCAAAAAGGGCGTATGAGTTTTTTCCTGAATATATTCAGGAAAAAACGCATACGCCCTTTTTGGCCAACCAAGCAACCTGGAAAGGCAAATCAGCGCTACAAAGAAGTCTCGCTCCCCATCGGTCAAAAGGACCATGCTGAATAAAGTGTCAAAACCAGAAATGCAGGGCAGGCCATGGAGAAACGGGAGCCTTGCTACGCTGATGGGCGGGATGTAAATTGCCAACAGCCACTCTGGAGAAGTGTACGGTGTGTCCTGAAACACCTAAAAAACGCAGCTTAGAGAGCGTAGGGCACTTCCACTCATGGGCGTATAAATTCGGAAAACTAAAAATCAGCAAGACACAGGCACCCCAAAGTTTAGGGCTGCTCTGCTGACAAGAACCTCCACTTCCTTACACCTTAAATATCCCAGGAAAGAGAAAAATGGATAAAGACGTTGTGGTCCTTATGTACAATGGAATATCATTCAGCCATGAAATCAACGTCATAAGGCTAGTGGCAGCATGATGAGTGGATTTAGGTACGACGATTCTAAGTGAAATAAGTCAAACAGAAAACGACACTTATCATAAGATATCACTTATAGAGGGAATGTAAAAACCGCTACACTGGAACTGAATTACAAAACAGAACAGAGTCACACGTTTAGAAAACACACTATGGCTGCTTAACGGGAAAGGTGAGGTGGGGTGATGCGTAAAAGAAGGGTTTCAAATTAGCTCAGATACCGTTCCAT
This sequence comes from Eschrichtius robustus, assembly GCF_028021215.1. NCBI lineage: Eukaryota > Metazoa > Chordata > Mammalia > Artiodactyla > Eschrichtiidae > Eschrichtius > Eschrichtius robustus. The sequence continues at coordinate 111,312,529 of NC_090824.1, read as the reverse complement.
AAACCCAATATGTAATCGACAAGACCTACTCCTTGCTCAGTGAACTGGACTCAACACCCCCTATTCAACGCCCAAGAATATATCTGACTAGTAAGAATCTTAAAACCTATGTGTTGATATCCCTCTGTAAGTGAGTCAAGTGGGTGTAAAGCGGCCTAAACACAGCAGTGAAAAGCAGCTAAACCCCATTATAAAAATCAACTACTTTTAAAAACCCGTGAAACAAAGACAGTGAAAGAGAGAAATTCTTACAAAATTCGTTCAGGGGCTGTGATGCCACCTGGATTGACCATATCTAGACCCACTGCTGATTGAGACATAAGGGTGAACACTCTTGGGGCTGAGAGGTTTGGTGAGGTTGGGTGAGCAAACGCAGACCCTTTAAAGTAATACTGCGTGGTACCCATCCCATGGGTCCCAAATCTCCAGGTTCAAGGGCATCTTCCTACATCGAAAACATGCATGAGACACCCAGAAGATGGTACACCGTGTGATCGGGAAAGGTTTCTAAAACGCACCTCATTTCTCATGTCCTTGTGCTCGGGTTCGCCATTCCAGCCGCTTTACTAGCAATCTCCCTCCTTGGAGAATCAGCACCTTTATCTCCTGTTCCGTCCAGGTTGCCATTTGTCCTGAGGATGAACGGGAAGAGGGCCAAACAATGAGAGACTAGCTCTAGGTGTTGGGGCAGGCACAGGTCACTCTATTTTCCCATCAGGAAGAAGAATTAACCAGAGGCTCAGCCTGCCGCCCGGAACCAGAATAGGGCCTGAAGCAATCCTGCGCTTTTGCGGCCAGCTCCCAAAAAAGCGAGTTGAAAAATGGAGCTCAGGGGCACTGCAATTCACAAACCTGCAGAGTTATAACTGATATCTCTCGTCCACAAATATATTGAGGGAAGGCAACGAAGAGGATTTGAAAGCAAGGCAGAATTGCAGGAAACTGATTTCAGGAGGTAGATTCGAATCGCCTTTAAAGCACAGGAAAAGCGGCAAAAACTCTACAATGATGCCCTTGGCCAAAAAGGGCGTATGCGTTTTTTCCTGAATATATTCAGGAAAAAACGCATACGCCCTTTTTGGCCAACCAAGCAACCTGGAAAGGCAAATCAGCGCTACAAAGAAGTCTCACTTCCCATCGGTCAAAAGGACCATGCTGAATAAAGTGTCAAAACCAGAAATGCAGGGCAGGCCATGGAGAAACGGGAGCCTTGCTACGCTGATGGGCGGGATGTAAATTGCCAACAGCCACTCTGGAGAAGTGTACGGTGTGTCCTGAAACACCTAAAAAACGCAGCTTAGAGAGCGTAGGGCACTTCCACTCATGGGCGTATAAATTGGGAAAACTAAAAATCAGCAAGACACAGGCACCCCAAAGTTTAGGGCTGCTCTGCTGACAAGAACCTCCACTTCTTTACACCTTAAATATCCCAGGAAAGAGAAAAATGGATAAAGACGTTGTGGTCCTTATGTACAATGGAATATCACTCAGCCATGAAATCAACGTCATAAGGCTAGTGGCAGCATGATGAGTGGATTTAGGTACGACGATTCTAAGTGAAATAAGTCAAACAGAAAACGACACTTATCATAAGATATCACTTATAGAGGGAATGTAAAAACCGCTACACTGGAACTGAATTACAAAACAGAACAGAGTCACACGTTTAGAAAACACACTATGGCTGCTTAACGGGAAAGGTGAGGTGGGGTGATGCGTAAAAGAAGGGTTTCAAATTAGCTCAGATACCGTTCCATAAACCCAATATGTAATAGACAAGACCTACTCCTTGCTCAGTGAACTTGACTCAACACCCCCTATTCAACGCCCAAGAATATATCTGACTAGTAAGAATCTTAAAACCTATGTGTTGATATCCCTCTGTAAGTGAGTCAAGTGGGTGTAAAGCGGCCTAAACACAGCAGTGAAAAGCAGCTAAACCCCATTATAAAAATCAACTACTTTTAAAAACCCGTGAAACAAAGACAGTGAAAGAGAGAGAAATTCTTACAAAATTCGTTCAGGGGCTGTGATGCCACCTGGATTGACCATATCTAGACCCACTGCTGATGGAGACATAAGGGTGAACACTCTTGGGGCTGAGAGGTTTGGTGAGGTTGGGTGAGCAAACGCAGACCCTTTAAAGTAATACTGCGTGGTACCCATCCCATGGGTCCCAAATCTCCAGGTTCAAGGGCATCTTCCTACATCGAAAACATGCATGAGACACCCAGAAGATGGTACACCGTGTGATCGGGAAAGGTTTCTAAAACGCACCTCATTTCTCATGTCCTTGTGCTCGGGTTCGCCATTCCAGCCGCTTTACTAGCAATCTCCCTCCTTGGAGAATCAGCACCTTTAACCTCCTGTTCCGTCCAGGTTGCCATTTGTCCTGAGGATGAACGGGAAGAGGGCCAAACAATGAGAGACTAGCTCTAGGTGTTGGGGCAGGCACAGGTCACTCTATTTTCCCATCAGGAAGAAGAATTAACCAGAGGCTCAGCTTGCCGCCCGGAACCAGAATAGGGCCTGAAGCAATCCTGCGCTTTTGCGGCCAGCTCCCAAAAAAGCGAGTTGAAAAATGGAGCTCAGGGGCACTGCAATTCACAAACCTGCAGAGTTATAACTGATAACTCTCGTCCACAAATATATTGAGGGAAGGCAACGAAGAGGATTTGAAAGCAAGGCAGAATTGCAGGAAACTGATTTCAGGAGGTAGATTCGAATCGCCTTTAAAGCACAGGAAAAGCGGCAAAACCTCGACAATGATGCCCTTGGCCAAAAAGGGCGTATGCCTTTTTTCCTGAATATATTCAGGAAAAAACGCATACGCCCTTTTTGGCCAACCAAGCAACCTGGAAAGGCAAATCAGCGCTACAAAGAAGTCTCGCTCCCCATCGGTCAAAAGGACCATGCTGAATAAAGTGTCAAAACCAGAAATGCAGGGCAGGCCATGGAGAAACGGGAGCCTTGCTACGCTGATGGGCGGGATGTAAATTGCCAACAGCCACTCTGGAGAAGTGTACGGTGTGTCCTGAAACACCTAAAAAACGCAGCTTAGAGAGCGTAGGGCACTTCCACTCATGGGCGTATAAATTCGGAAAACTAAAAATCAGCAAGACACAGGCACCCCAAAGTTTAGGGCTGCTCTGCTGACAAGAACCTCCACTTCCTTACACCTTAAATATCCCAGGAAAGAGAAAAATGGATAAAGACGTTGTGGTCCTTATGTACAATGGAATATCAATCAGCCATGAAATCAACGTCATAAGGCTAGTGGCAGCATGATGAGTGGATTTAGGTACGACGATTCTAAGTGAAATAAGTCAAACAGAAAACGACACTTATCATAAGATATCACTTATAGAGGGAATGTAAAAACCGCTACACTGGAACTGAATTACAAAACAGAACAGAGTCACACGTTTAGAAAACACACTATGGCTGCTTAACGGGAAAGGTGAGGTGGGGTGATGCGTAAAAGAAGGGTTTCAAATTAGCTCAGATACCGTTCCATAAACCCAATATGTAATAGACAAGACCTACTCCTTGCTCAGTGAACTGGACTCAACACCCCCTATTCAACGCCCAAAAATATATCTGACTAGTAAGAATCTTAAAACCTATGTGTTGATATCCCTCTGTAAGTGAGTCAAGTGGGTGTAAAGCGGCCTAAACACAGCAGTGAAAAGCAGCTAAACCCCATTATAAAAATCAACTACTTTTAAAAACCCGTGAAACAAAGACAGTGAAAGAGAGAGAAATTCTTACAAAATTCGTTCAGGGGCTGTGATGCCACCTGGATTGACCATATCTAGACCCACTGCTGATTGAGACATAAGGGTGAACACTCTTGGGGCTGAGAGGTTTGCTGAGGTTGGGTGAGCAAACGCAGACCCTTTAAAGTAATACTGCGTGGTACCCATCCCATGGGTCCCAAATCTCCAGGTTCAAGGGCATCTTCCTACATCGAAAACATGCATGAGACACCCAGAAGATGGTACACCGTGTGATCGGGAAAGGTTTCTAAAACGCACCTCATTTCTCATGTCCTTGTGCTCGGGTTCGCCATTCCAGCCGCTTTACTAGCAATCTCCCTCCTTGGAGAATCAGCACCTTTCACCTCCTGTTCCGTCCAGGTTACCATTTGTCCTGAGGATGAACGGGAAGAGGGCCAAACAATGAGAGACTAGCTCTAGGTGTTGGGGCAGGCACAGGTCACTCTATTTTCCCATCAGGAAGAAGAATTAACCAGAGGCTCAGCTTGCCGCCCGGAACCAGAATAGGGCCTGAAGCAATCCTGCTCTTTTGCGGCCAGCTCCCAAAAAAGCGAGTTGAAAAATGGAGCTCAGGGGCACTGCAATTCACAAACCTGCAGAGTTATAACTGATAACTCTCGTCCACAAATATATTGAGGGAAGGCAACGAAGAGGATTTGAAAGCAAGGCAGAATTGCAGGAAACTGATTTCAGGAGGTAGATTCGAATCGCCTTTAAAGCACAGGAAAAGCGGCAAAACCTCGACAATGATGCCCTTGGCCAAAAAGGGCGTATGCGTTTTTTCCTGAATATATTCAGGAAAAAACGCATACGCCCTTTTTGGCCAACCAAGCAACCTGGAAAGGCAAATCAGCGCTACAAAGAAGTCTCGCTCCCCATCGGTCAAAAGGACCATGCTGAATAAAGTGTCAAAACCAGAAATGCAGGGCAGGCCATGGAGAAACGGGAGCCTTGCTACGCTGATGGGCGAGATGTAAATGGCCAACAGCCACTCTGGAAAAGTGTACGGTGTGTCCTGAAACACCTAAAAAACGCAGCTTAGAGAGCGTAGGGCACTTCCACTCATGGGCGTATAAATTCGGGAAAACTAAAAATCAGCAAGACACAGGCACCCCAAAGTTTAGGGCTGCTCTGCTGACAAGAACCTCCACTTCGTTACACCTTAAATATCCCAGGAAAGAGAAAAAGGGATAAAGACGTTGTGGTCCTTATGTACAATGGAATATCACTCAGCCATGAAATCAACGTCATAAGGCTAGTGGCAGCATGATGAGTGGATTTAGGTACGACGATTCTAAGTGAAATAAGTCAAACAGAAAACGACACTTATCATAAGATATCACTTATAGAGGGAATGTAAAAACCGCTACACTGGAACTGAATTACAAAACAGAACAGAGTCACACGTTTAGAAAACACACTATGGCTGCTTAACGGGAAAGGGGAGGTGGGGTGATGCGTAAAAGAAGGGTTTCAAATTAGTTCAGATACCGTTCCATAAACCCAATATGTAATAGACAAGACCTACTCCTTGCTCAGTGAACTTGACTCAACACCCCCTATTCAACGCCCAAGAATATATCTGACTAGTAAGAATCTTAAAACCTATGTGTTGATATCCCTCTGTAAGTGAGTCAAGTGGGTGTAAAGCGGCCTAAACACAGCAGTGAAAAGCAGCTAAACCCCATTATAAAAATCAACTACTTTTAAAAACCCGTGAAACAAAGACAGTGAAAGAGAGAGAAATTCTTACAAAATTCGTTCAGGGGCTGTGATGCCACCTGGATTGACCATATCTAGACCCACTGCTGATTGAGACATAAGGGTGAACACTCTTGGGGCTGAGAGGTTTGGTGAGGTTGGGTGAGCAAACGCAGACCCTTTAAAGTAATACTGCGTGGTACCCATCCCATGGGTCCCAAATCTCCAGGTTCAAGGGCATCTTCCTACATCGAAAACATGCATGAGACACCCAGAAGATGGTACACCGTGTGATCAGCAAAGGTTTCTAAAACGCACCTCATTTCTCATGTCCTTGTGCTCAGGTTCGCCATTCCAGCCGCTTTACTAGCAATCTCCCTCCTTGGAGAATCAGCACCTTTCACCTCCTGTTCCGTCCAGGTTGCCATTTGTCCTGAGGATGAACGGGAAGAGGGCCAAACAATGAGAGACTAGCTCTAGGTGTTGGGGCAGGCACAGGTCACTCTATTTTCCCATCAGGAAGAAGAATTAACCAGAGGCTCAGCTTGCCGCCCGGAACCAGAATAGGGCCTGAAGCAATCCTGCGCTTTTGCGACCAGATCCCAAAAAAGCGAGTTGAAAAATGGAGCTCAGGGGCACTGCAATTCACAAACCTGCAGAGTTATAACTGATAACTCTCGTCCACAAATATATTGAGGGAAGGCAACGAAGAGGATTTGAAAGCAAGGCAGAATTGCAGGAAACTGATTTCAGGAGGTAGATTCGAATCGCCTTTAAAGCACAGGAAAAGCGGCAAAACCTCGACAATGATGCCCTTGGCCAAAAAGGGCGTATGAGTTTTTTCCTGAATATATTCAGGAAAAAACGCATACGCCCTTTTTGGCCAACCAAGCAACCTGGAAAGGCAAATCAGCGCTACAAAGAAGTCTCGCTCCCCATCGGTCAAAAGGACCATGCTGAATAAAGTGTCAAAACCAGAAATGCAGGGCAGGCCATGGAGAAACGGGAGCCTTACTACGCTGATGGGCGGGATATAAATTGCCAACAGCCACTCTGGAGAAGTGTACGGTGTGTCCTGAAACACCTAAAAAACGCAGCTTAGAGAGCGTAGGGCACTTCCACTCATGGGCGTATAAATTGGGAAAACTAAAAATCAGCAAGACACAGGCACCCCAAAGTTTAGGGCTGCTCTGCTGACAAGAACCTCCACTTCCTTACACCTTAAATATCCCAGGAAAGAGAAAAATGGATAAAGACGTTGTGGTCCTTATGTACAATGGAATATCACTCAGCCATGAAATCAACGTCATAAGGCGAGTGGCAGCATGATGAGTGGATTTAGGTACGACGATTCTAAGTGAAATAAGTCAAACAGAAAACGACACTTATCATAAGATATCACTTATAGAGGGAAAGTAAAAACCGCTACACTGGAACTGAATTACAAAACAGAACAGAGTCACACGTTTAGAAAACACACTATGGCTGCTTAACGGGAAAGGTGAGGTGGGGTGATGCGTAAAAGAAGGGTTTCAAATTAGCTCAGATACCGTTCCATAAACCCAATATGTAATAGACAACACCTACTCCTTGCTCAGTGAACTTGACTCAACACCCCCTATTCAACGCCCAAGAATATATCTGACTAGTAAGAATCTTAAAACCTATGTGTTGATATCCCTCTGTAAGTGAGTCAAGTGGGTGTAAAGCGGCCTAAACACAGCAGTGAAAAGCAGCTAAACCCCATTATAAAAATCAACTACTTTTAAAAACCCGTGAAACAAAGACAGTGAAAGAGAGAGAAATTCTTACAAAATTCGTTCAGGGGCTGTGATGCCACCTGGATTGACCATATCTAGACCCACTGCTGATTGAGACATAAGGGTGAACACTCTTGGGGCTGAGAGGTTTGCTGAGGTTGGGTGAGCAAACGCAGACCCTTTAAAGTAATACTGCGTGGTACCCATCCCATGGGTCCCAAATCTCCAGGTTCAAGGGCATCTTCCTACATCGAAAACATGCATGAGACACCCAGAAGATGGTACACCGTGTGATCGGGAAAGGTTTCTAAAACGCACCTCATTTCTCATGTCCTTGTGCTCGGGTTCGCCATTCCAGCCGCTTTACTAGCAATCTCCCTCCTTGGAGAATCAGCACCTTTCACCTCCTGTTCCGTCCAGGTTGCCATTTGTCCTGAGGATGAACGGGAAGAGGGCCAAACAATGAGAGACTAGCTCTAGGTGTTGGGGCAGGCACAGGTCAATCTATTTTCCCATCAGGAAGAAGAATTAACCAGAGGCTCAGCTTGCCGCCCGGAACCAGAATAGGGCCTGAAGCAATCCTGCGCTTTTGCGACCAGCTCCCAAAAAAGCGAGTTGAAAAATGGAGCTCAGGGGCACTGCAATTCACAAACCTGCAGAGTTATAACTGATAACTCTCGTCCACAAATATATTGAGGGAAGGCAACGAAGAGGATTTGAAAGCAAGGCAGAATTGCAGGAAACTGATTTCAGGAGGTAGATTCGAATCGCCTTTAAAGCACAGGAAAAGCGGCAAAACCTCGACAATGATGCCCTTGGCCAAAAAGGGCGTATGAGTTTTTTCCTGAATATATTCAGGAAAAAACGCATACGCCCTTTTTGGCCAACCAAGCAACCTGGAAAGGCAAATCAGCGCTACAAAGAAGTCTCGCTCCCCATCGGTCAAAAGGACCATGCTGAATAAAGTGTCAAAACCAGAAATGCAGGGCAGGCCATGGAGAAACGGGAGCCTTGCTACGCTGATGGGCGGGATGTAAATTGCCAACAGCCACTCTGGAGAAGTGTACGGTGTGTCCTGAAACACCTAAAAAACGCAGCCTAGAGAGCGTAGGGCACTTCCACTCATGGGCGTATAAATTGGGAAAACTAAAAATCAGCAAGACACAGGCACCCCAAAGTTTAGGGCTGCTCTGCTGACAAGATCCTCCACTTCCTTACACCTTAAATATCCCAGGAAAGAGAAAAATGGATAAAGACGTTGTGGTCCTTATGTACAATGGAATATCACTCAGCCATGAAATCAACGTCATAAGGCTAGTGGCAGCATGATGAGTGGATTTAGGTACGACGATTCTAAGTGAAATAAGTCAAACAGAAAACGACACTTATCATAAGATATCACTTATAGAGGGAAAGTAAAAACCGCTACACTGGAACTGAATTACAAAACAGAACAGAGTCACACGTTTAGAAAACACACTATGGCTGCTTAACGGGAAAGGTGAGGTGGGGTGATGCGTAAAAGAAGGGTTTCAAATTAGCTCAGATACCGTTCCATAAACCCAATATGTAATCGACAAGACCTACTCCTTGCTCAGTGAACTGGACTCAACACCCCCTATTCAACGCCCAAGAATATATCTGACTAGTAAGAATCTTAAAACCTATGTGTTGATATCCCTCTGTAAGTGAGTCAAGTGGGTGTAAAGCGGCCTAAACACAGCAGTGAAAAGCAGCTAAACCCCATTATAAAAATCAACTACTTTTAAAAACCCGTGAAACAAAGACAGTGAAAGAGAGAGAAATTCTTACAAAATTCGTTCAGGGGCTGTGATGCCACCTGGATTGACCATATCTAGACCCACTGCTGATTGAGACATAAGGGTGAACACTCTTGGGGCTGAGAGGTTTGCTGAGGTTGGGTGAGCAAACGCAGACCCTTTAAAGTAATACTGCGTGGTACCCATCCCATGGGTCCCAAATCTCCAGGTTCAAGGGCATCTTCCTACATCGAAAACATGCATGAGACACCCAGAAGATGGTACACCGTGTGATCGGGAAAGGTTTCTAAAACGCACCTCATTTCTCATGTCCTTGTGCTCGGGTTCGCCATTCCAGCCGCTTTACTAGCAATCTCCCTCCTTGGAGAATCAGCACCTTTCACCTCCTGTTCCGTCCAGGTTGCCATTTGTCCTGAGGATGAACGGGAAGAGGGCCAAACAATGAGAGACTAGCTCTAGGTGTTGGGGCAGGCACAGGTCAATCTATTTTCCCATCAGGAAGAAGAATTAACCAGAGGCTCAGCTTGCCGCCCGGAACCAGAATAGGGCCTGAAGCAATCCTGCGCTTTTGCGACCAGCTCCCAAAAAAGCGAGTTGAAAAATGGAGCTCAGGGGCACTGCAATTCACAAACCTGCAGAGTTATAACTGATAACTCTCGTCCACAAATATATTGAGGGAAGGCAACGAAGAGGATTTGAAAGCAAGGCAGAATTGCAGGAAACTGATTTCAGGAGGTAGATTCGAATCGCCTTTAAAGCACAGGAAAAGCGGCAAAACCTCGACAATGATGCCCTTGGCCAAAAAGGGCGTATGAGTTTTTTCCTGAATATATTCAGGAAAAAACGCATACGCCCTTTTTGGCCAACCAAGCAACCTGGAAAGGCAAATCAGCGCTACAAAGAAGTCTCGCTCCCCATCGGTCAAAAGGACCATGCTGAATAAAGTGTCAAAACCAGAAATGCAGGGCAGGCCATGGAGAAACGGGAGCCTTGCTACGCTGATGGGCGGGATGTAAATTGCCAACAGCCACTCTGGAGAAGTGTACGGTGTGTCCTGAAACACCTAAAAAACGCAGCCTAGAGAGCGTAGGGCACTTCCACTCATGGGCGTATAAATTGGGAAAACTAAAAATCAGCAAGACACAGGCACCCCAAAGTTTAGGGCTGCTCTGCTGACAAGATCCTCCACTTCCTTACACCTTAAATATCCCAGGAAAGAGAAAAATGGATAAAGACGTTGTGGTCCTTATGTACAATGGAATATCACTCAGCCATGAAATCAACGTCATAAGGCTAGTGGCAGCATGATGAGTGGATTTAGGTACGACGATTCTAAGTGAAATAAGTCAAACAGAAAACGACACTTATCATAAGATATCACTTATAGAGGGAAAGTAAAAACCGCTACACTGGAACTGAATTACAAAACAGAACAGAGTCACACGTTTAGAAAACACACTATGGCTGCTTAACGGGAAAGGTGAGGTGGGGTGATGCGTAAAAGAAGGGTTTCAAATTAGCTCAGATACCGTTCCATAAACCCAATATGTAATCGACAAGACCTACTCCTTGCTCAGTGAACTGGACTCAACACCCCCTATTCAACGCCCAAGAATATATCTGACTAGTAAGAATCTTAAAACCTATGTGTTGATATCCCTCTGTAAGTGAGTCAAGTGGGTGTAAAGCGGCCTAAACACAGCAGTGAAAAGCAGCTAAACCCCATTATAAAAATCAACTACTTTTAAAAACCCGTGAAACAAAGACAGTGAAAGAGAGAGAAATTCTTACAAAATTCGTTCAGGGGCTGTGATGCCACCTGGATTGACCATATCTAGACCCACTGCTGATTGAGACATAAGGGTGAACACTCTTGGGGCTGAGAGGTTTGGTGAGGTTGGGTGAGCAAACACAGACCCTTTAAAGTAATACTGCGTGGTACCCATCCCATGGGTCCCAAATCTCCAGGTTCAAGGGCATCTTCCTACATCGAAAACATGCATGAGACACCCAGAAGATGGTACACCGTGTGATCGGGAAAGGTTTCTAAAACGCACCTCATTTCTCATGTCCTTGTGCTCGGGTTCGCCATTCCAGCCGCTTTACTAGCAATCTCCCTCCTTGGAGAATCAACACCTTTCACCTCCTGTTCCGTCCAGGTTGCCATTTGTCCTGAGGATGAACGGGAAGAGGGCCAAACAATGAGAGACTAGCTCTAGGTGTTGGGGCAGGCACAGGTCACTCTATTTTCCCATCAGGAAGAAGAATTAACCAGAGGCTCAGCTTGCCGCCCGGAACCAGAATAGGGCCTGAAGCAATCCTGCGCTTTTGCGACCAGATCCCAAAAAAGCGAGTTGAAAAATGGAGCTCCGGCGCACTGAAATTCACAAACCTGCAGAGTTATAACTGATAACTCTCGTCCACAAATATATTGAGGGAAGGCAACGAGGAGGATTTGAAAGCAAGGCAGATTTGCAGGAAACTGATTTCAGGAGGTAGATTCGAATCGCCTTTAAAGCACAGGAAAAGCGGCAAAAACTCTACAATGATGCCCTTGGCCAAAAAGGGCGTATGCGTTTTTTCCTGAATATATTCAGGAAAAAACGCATACGCCCTTTTTGGCCAACCAAGCAACCTGGAAAGGCAAATCAGCGCTACAAAGAAGTCTCGCTCCCCATCGGTCAAAAGGACCATGCTGAATAAAGTGTCAAAACCAGAAATGCAGGGCAGGCCATGGAGAAACGGGAGCCTTGCTACGCTGATGGGCGGGATGTAAATTGCCAACAGCCACTCTGGAGAAGTGTACGGTGTGTCCTGAAACACCTAAAAAACGCAGCTTAGAGAGCGTAGGGCACTTCCACTCATGGGCGTATAAATTCGGAAAACTAAAAATCAGCAAGACACAGGCACCCCAAAGTTTAGGGCTGCTCTGCTGACAAGAACCTCCACTTCCTTACACCTTAAATATCCCAGGAAAGAGAAAAATGGATAAAGACGTTGTGGTCCTTATGTACAATGGAATATCATTCAGCCATGAAATCAACGTCATAAGGCTAGTGGCAGCATGATGAGTGGATTTAGGTACGACGATTCTAAGTGAAATAAGTCAAACAGAAAACGACACTTATCATAAGATATCACTTATAGAGGGAATGTAAAAACCGCTACACTGGAACTGAATTACAAAACAGAACAGAGTCACACGTTTAGAAAACACACTATGGCTGCTTAACGGGAAAGGTGAGGTGGGGTGATGCGTAAAAGAAGGGTTTCAAATTAGCTCAGATACCGTTCCATAAACCCAATATGTAATCGACAAGACCTACTCCTTGCTCAGTGAACTTGACTCAACACCCCCTATTCAACGCCCAAGAATATATCTGACTAGTAAGAATCTTAAAACCTATGTGTTGATATCCCTCTGTAAGTGAGTCAAGTGGGTGTAAAGCGGCCTAAACACAGCAGTGAAAAGCAGCTAAACCCCATTATAAAAATCAACTACTTTTAAAAACCCGTGAAACAAAGACAGTGAAAGAGAGAAATTCTTACAAAATTCGTTCAGGGGCTGTGATGCCACCTGGATTGACCATATCTAGACCCACTGCTGATTGAGACATAAGGGTGAACACTCTTGGGGCTGAGAGGTTTGGTGAGGTTGGGTGAGCAAACGCAGACCCTTTAAAGTAATACTGCGTGGTACCCATCCCATGGGTCCCAAATCTCCAGGTTCAAGGGCATCTTCCTACATCGAAAACATGCATGAGACACCCAGAAGATGGTACACCGTGTGATCGGGAAAGGTTTCTAAAACGCACCTCATTTCTCATGTCCTTGTGCTCGGGTTCGCCATTCCAGCCGCTTTACTAGCAATCTCCCTCCTTGGAGAATCAGCACCTTTATCTCCTGTTCCGTCCAGGTTGCCATTTGTCCTGAGGATGAACGGGAAGAGGGCCAAACAATGAGAGACTAGCTCTAGGTGTTGGGGCAGGCACAGGTCACTCTATTTTCCCATCAGGAAGAAGAATTAACCAGAGGCTCAGCCTGCCACCCGGAACCAGAATAGGGCCTGAAGCAATCCTGCGCTTTTGCGGCCAGCTCCCAAAAAAGCGAGTTGAAAAATGGAGCTCAGGGGCACTGCAATTCACAAACCTGCAGAGTTATAACTGATATCTCTCGTCCACAAATATATTGAGGGAAGGCAACGAAGAGGATTTGAAAGCAAGGCAGAATTGCAGGAAACTGATTTCAGGAGGTAGATTCGAGTCGCCTTTAAAGCACAGGAAAAGCGGCAAAACCTCGACAATGATGCCCTTGGCCAAAAAGGGCGTATGCGTTTTTTCCTGAATATATTCAGGAAAAAACGCATACGCCCTTTTTGGCCAACCAAGCAACCTGGAAAGGCAAATCAGCGCTACAAAGAAGTCTCACTTCCCATCGGTCAAAAGGACCATGCTGAATAAAGTGTCAAAACCAGAAATGCAGGGCAGGCCATGGAGAAACGGGAGCCTTGCTACGCTGATGGGCGGGATGTAAATTGCCAACAGCCACTCTGGAGAAGTGTACGGTGTGTCCTGAAACACCTAAAAAACGCAGCTTAGAGAGCGTAGGGCACTTCCACTCATGGGCGTATAAATTGGGAAAACTAAAAATCAGCAAGACACAGGCACCCCAAAGTTTAGGGCTGCTCTGCTGACAAGAACCTCCACTTCTTTACACCTTAAATATCCCAGGAAAGAGAAAAATGGATAAAGACGTTGTGGTCCTTATGTACAATGGAATATCACTCAGCCATGAAATCAACGTCATAAGGCTAGTGGCAGCATGATAAGTGGATTTAGGTACGACGATTCTAAGTGAAATAAGTCAAACAGAAAACGACACTTATCATAAGATATCACTTATAGAGGGAATGTAAAAACCGCTACACTGGAACTGAATTACAAAACAGAACAGAGTCACACGTTTAGAAAACACACTATGGCTGCTTAACGGGAAAGGTGAGGTGGGGTGATGCGTAAAAGAAGGGTTTCAAATTAGCTCAGATACCGTTCCATAAACCCAATATGTAATAGACAAGACCTACTCCTTGCTCAGTGAACTTGACTCAACACCCCCTATTCAACGCCCAAGAATATATCTGACTAGTAAGAATCTTAAAACCTATGTGTTGATATCCCTCTGTAAGTGAGTCAAGTGGGTGTAAAGCGGCCTAAACACAGCAGTGAAAAGCAGCTAAACCCCATTATAAAAATCAACTACTTTTAAAAACCCGTGAAACAAAGACAGTGAAAGAGAGAGAAATTCTTACAAAATTCGTTCAGGGGCTGTGATGCCACCTGGATTGACCATATCTAGACCCACTGCTGATGGAGACATAAGGGTGAACACTCTTGGGGCTGAGAGGTTTGGTGAGGTTGGGTGAGCAAACGCAGACCCTTTAAAGTAATACTGCGTGGTACCCATCCCATGGGTCCCAAATCTCCAGGTTCAAGGGCATCTTCCTACATCGAAAATATGCATGAGACACCCAGAAGATGGTACACCGTGTGATCGGGAAAGGTTTCTAAAACGCACCTCATTTCTCATGTCCTTGTGCTCGGGTTCGCCATTCCAGCCGCTTTACTAGCAATCTCCCTCCTTGGAGAATCAGCACCTTTAACCTCCTGTTCCGTCCAGGTTGCCATTTGTCCTGAGGATGAACGGGAAGAGGGCCAAACAATGAGAGACTAGCTCTAGGTGTTGGGGCAGGCACAGGTCACTCTATTTTCCCATCAGGAAGAAGAATTAACCAGAGGCTCAGCTTGCCGCCCGGAACCAAAATAGGGCCTGAAGCAATCCTGCGCTTTTGCGACCAGCTCCCAAAAAAGCGAGTTGAAAAATGGAGCTCAGGGGCACTGCAATTCACAAACCTGCAGAGTTATAACTGATAACTCTCGTCCACAAATATATTCAGGGAAGGCAACGAAGAGGATTTGAAAGCAAGGCAGAATTGCAGGAAACTGATTTCAGGAGGTAGATTCGAATCGCCTTTAAAGCACAGGAAAAGCGGCAAAACCTCGACAATGATGCCCTTGGCCAAAAAGGGCGTATGCGTTTTTTCCTGAATATATTCAGGAAAAAACGCATACGCCCTTTTTGGCCAACCAAGCAACCTGGAAAGGCAAATCAGCGCTACAAAGAAGTCTCGCTCCCCATCGGTCAAAAGGACCATGCTGAATAAAGTGTCAAAACCAGAAATGCAGGGCAGGCCATGGAGAAACGGGAGCCTTGCTACGCTGATGGGCGGGATGTAAATTGCCAACAGCCACTCTGGAAAAGTGTACGGTGTGTCCTGAAACACCTAAAAAACGCAGCTTCGAGAGCGAAGGGCACTTCCACTCATGGGCGTATAAATTCGGAAAACTAAAAATCAGCAAGACACAGGCACCCCAAAGTTTAGGGCTGCTCTGCTGACAAGAACCTCCACTTCGTTACACCTTAAATATCCCAGGAAAGAGAAAAAGGGATAAAGACGTTGTGGTCCTTATGTACAATGGAATATCACTCAGCCATGAAATCAACGTCATAAGGCTAGTGGCAGCATGATGAGTGGATTTAGGTACGACGATTCTAAGTGAAATAAGTCAAACAGAAAACGACACTTATCATAAGATATCACTTATAGAGGGAATGTAAAAACCGCTACACTGGAACTGAATTACAAAACAGAACAGAGTCACAGGTTTAGAAAACACACTATGGCTGCTTAACGGGAAAGGTGAGGTGGGGTGATGCGTAAAAGAAGGGTTTCAAATTAGCTCAGATACCGTTCCATAAACCCAATATGTAATCGACAAGACCTACTCCTTGCTCAGTGAACTTGACTCAACACCCCCTATTCAACGCCCAAGAATATATCTGACTAGTAAGAATCTTAAAACCTATGTGTTTATATCCCTCTGTAAGTGAGTCAAGTGGGTGTAAAGCGGCCTAAACACAGCAGTGAAAAGCAGCTAAACCCCATTATAAAAATCAACTACTTTTAAAAACCCGTGAAACAAAGACAGTGAAAGAGAGAAATTCTTACAAAATTCGTTCAGGGGCTGTGATGCTACCTGGATTGACCATATCTAGATCCACTGCTGATGGAGACATAAGGGTGAACACTCTTGGGGCTGAGAGGTTTGGTGAGGTTGGGTGAGCAAACGCAGACCCTTTAAAGTAATACTGCGTGGTACCCATCCCATGGGTCCCAAATCTCCAGGTTCAAGGGCATCTTCCTACATCGAAAATATGCATGAGACACCCAGAAGATGGTACACCGTGTGATCGGGAAAAGTTTCTAAAACGCACCTCATTTCTCATGTCCTTGTGCTCGGGTTCGCCATTCCAGCCGCTTTACTAGCAATCTCCCTCCTTGGAGAATCAGCACCTTTAACCTCCTGTTCCGTCCAGGTTGCCATTTGTCCTGAGGATGAACGGGAAGAGGGCCAAAAATTGAGAGACTAGCTCTAGGTGTTGGGGCAGGCACAGGTCACTCTATTTTCCCATCAGGAAGAAGAATTAACCAGAGGCTCAGCCTGCCGCCCGGAACCAGAATAGGGCCTGAAGCAATCCTGCGCTTTTGCGGCCAGCTCCCAAAAAAGCGAGTTGAAAAATGGAGCTCAGGGGCACTGCAATTCACAAACCTGCAGAGTTATAACTGATATCTCTCGTCCACAAATATATTGAGGGAAGGCAACGAAGAGGATTTGAAAGCAAGGCAGAATTGCAGGAAACTGATTTCAGGAGGTAGATTCGAATCGCCTTTAAAGCACAGGAAAAGCGGCAAAAACTCTACAATGATGCCCTTGGCCAAAAAGGGCGTATGCGTTTTTTCCTGAATATATTCAGGAAAAAACGCATACGCCCTTTTTGGCCAACCAAGCAACCTGGAAAGGCAAATCAGCGCTACAAAGAAGTCTCACTTCCCATCGGTCAAAAGGACCATGCTGAATAAAGTGTCAAAACCAGAAATGCAGGGCAGGCCATGGAGAAACGGGAGCCTTGCTACGCTGATGGGCGGGATGTAAATTGCCAACAGCCACTCTGGAGAAGTGTACGGTGTGTCCTGAAACACCTAAAAAACGCAGCTTAGAGAGCGTAGGGCACTTCCACTCATGGGCGTATAAATTGGGAAAACTAAAAATCAGCAAGACACAGGCACCCCAAAGTTTAGGGCTGCTCTGCTGACAAGAACCTCCACTTCTTTACACCTTAAATATCCCAGGAAAGAGAAAAATGGATAAAGACGTTGTGGTCCTTATGTACAATGGAATATCACTCAGCCATGAAATCAACGTCATAAGGCTAGTGGCAGCATGATGAGTGGATTTAGGTACGACGATTCTAAGTGAAATAAGTCAAACAGAAAACGACACTTATCATAAGATATCACTTATAGAGGGAATGTAAAAACCGCTACACTGGAACTGAATTACAAAACAGAACAGAGTCACACGTTTAGAAAACACACTATGGCTGCTTAACGGGAAAGGTGAGGTGGGGTGATGCGTAAAAGAAGGGTTTCAAATTAGCTCAGATACCGTTCCATAAACCCAATATGTAATAGACAAGACCTACTCCTTGCTCAGTGAACTTGACTCAACACCCCCTATTCAACGCCCAAGAATATATCTGACTAGTAAGAATCTTAAAACCTATGTGTTGATATCCCTCTGTAAGTGAGTCAAGTGGGTGTAAAGCGGCCTAAACACAGCAGTGAAAAGCAGCTAAACCCCATTATAAAAATCAACTACTTTTAAAAACCCGTGAAACAAAGACAGTGAAAGAGAGAGAAATTCTTACAAAATTCGTTCAGGGGCTGTGATGCCACCTGGATTGACCATATCTAGACCCACTGCTGATGGAGACATAAGGGTGAACACTCTTGGGGCTGAGAGGTTTGGTGAGGTTGGGTGAGCAAACGCAGACCCTTTAAAGTAATACTGCGTGGTACCCATCCCATGGGTCCCAAATCTCCAGGTTCAAGGGCATCTTCCTACATCGAAAACATGCATGAGACACCCAGAAGATGGTACACCGTGTGATCGGGAAAGGTTTCTAAAACGCACCTCATTTCTCATGTCCTTGTGCTCGGGTTCGCCATTCCAGCCGCTTTACTAGCAATCTCCCTCCTTGGAGAATCAGCACCTTTAACCTCCTGTTCCGTCCAGGTTGCCATTTGTCCTGAGGATGAACGGGAAGAGGGCCAAACAATGAGAGACTAGCTCTAGGTGTTGGGGCAGGCACAGGTCACTCTATTTTCCCATCAGGAAGAAGAATTAACCAGAGGCTCAGCTTGCCGCCCGGAACCAGAATAGGGCCTGAAGCAATCCTGCGCTTTTGCGGCCAGCTCCCAAAAAAGCGAGTTGAAAAATGGAGCTCAGGGGCACTGCAATTCACAAACCTGCAGAGTTATAACTGATAACTCTCGTCCACAAATATATTGAGGGAAGGCAACGAAGAGGATTTGAAAGCAAGGCAGAATTGCAGGAAACTGATTTCAGGAGGTAGATTCGAATCGCCTTTAAAGCACAGGAAAAGCGGCAAAACCTCGACAATGATGCCCTTGGCCAAAAAGGGCGTATGCCTTTTTTCCTGAATATATTCAGGAAAAAACGCATACGCCCTTTTTGGCCAACCAAGCAACCTGGAAAGGCAAATCAGCGCTACAAAGAAGTCTCGCTCCCCATCGGTCAAAAGGACCATGCTGAATAAAGTGTCAAAACCAGAAATGCAGGGCAGGCCATGGAGAAACGGGAGCCTTGCTACGCTGATGGGCGGGATGTAAATTGCCAACAGCCACTCTGGAGAAGTGTACGGTGTGTCCTGAAACACCTAAAAAACGCAGCTTAGAGAGCGTAGGGCACTTCCACTCATGGGCGTATAAATTCGGAAAACTAAAAATCAGCAAGACACAGGCACCCCAAAGTTTAGGGCTGCTCTGCTGACAAGAACCTCCACTTCCTTACACCTTAAATATCCCAGGAAAGAGAAAAATGGATAAAGACGTTGTGGTCCTTATGTACAATGGAATATCAATCAGCCATGAAATCAACGTCATAAGGCTAGTGGCAGCATGATGAGTGGATTTAGGTACGACGATTCTAAGTGAAATAAGTCAAACAGAAAACGACACTTATCATAAGATATCACTTATAGAGGGAATGTAAAAACCGCTACACTGGAACTGAATTACAAAACAGAACAGAGTCACACGTTTAGAAAACACACTATGGCTGCTTAACGGGAAAGGTGAGGTGGGGTGATGCGTAAAAGAAGGGTTTCAAATTAGCTCAGATACCGTTCCATAAACCCAATATGTAATAGACAAGACCTACTCCTTGCTCAGTGAACTGGACTCAACACCCCCTATTCAACGCCCAAAAATATATCTGACTAGTAAGAATCTTAAAACCTATGTGTTGATATCCCTCTGTAAGTGAGTCAAGTGGGTGTAAAGCGGCCTAAACACAGCAGTGAAAAGCAGCTAAACCCCATTATAAAAATCAACTACTTTTAAAAACCCGTGAAACAAAGACAGTGAAAGAGAGAGAAATTCTTACAAAATTCGTTCAGGGGCTGTGATGCCACCTGGATTGACCATATCTAGACCCACTGCTGATTGAGACATAAGGGTGAACACTCTTGGGGCTGAGAGGTTTGCTGAGGTTGGGTGAGCAAACGCAGACCCTTTAAAGTAATACTGCGTGGTACCCATCCCATGGGTCCCAAATCTCCAGGTTCAAGGGCATCTTCCTACATCGAAAACATGCATGAGACACCCAGAAGATGGTACACCGTGTGATCGGGAAAGGTTTCTAAAACGCACCTCATTTCTCATGTCCTTGTGCTCGGGTTCGCCATTCCAGCCGCTTTACTAGCAATCTCCCTCCTTGGAGAATCAGCACCTTTCACCTCCTGTTCCGTCCAGGTTACCATTTGTCCTGAGGATGAACGGGAAGAGGGCCAAACAATGAGAGACTAGCTCTAGGTGTTGGGGCAGGCACAGGTCACTCTATTTTCCCATCAGGAAGAAGAATTAACCAGAGGCTCAGCTTGCCGCCCGGAACCAGAATAGGGCCTGAAGCAATCCTGCTCTTTTGCGGCCAGCTCCCAAAAAAGCGAGTTGAAAAATGGAGCTCAGGGGCACTGCAATTCACAAACCTGCAGAGTTATAACTGATAACTCTCGTCCACAAATATATTGAGGGAAGGCAACGAAGAGGATTTGAAAGCAAGGCAGAATTGCAGGAAACTGATTTCAGGAGGTAGATTCGAATCGCCTTTAAAGCACAGGAAAAGCGGCAAAACCTCGACAATGATGCCCTTGGCCAAAAAGGGCGTATGCGTTTTTTCCTGAATATATTCAGGAAAAAACGCATACGCCCTTTTTGGCCAACCAAGCAACCTGGAAAGGCAAATCAGCGCTACAAAGAAGTCTCGCTCCCCATCGGTCAAAAGGACCATGCTGAATAAAGTGTCAAAACCAGAAATGCAGGGCAGGCCATGGAGAAACGGGAGCCTTGCTACGCTGATGGGCGAGATGTAAATGGCCAACAGCCACTCTGGAAAAGTGTACGGTGTGTCCTGAAACACCTAAAAAACGCAGCTTAGAGAGCGTAGGGCACTTCCACTCATGGGCGTATAAATTCGGGAAAACTAAAAATCAGCAAGACACAGGCACCCCAAAGTTTAGGGCTGCTCTGCTGACAAGAACCTCCACTTCGTTACACCTTAAATATCCCAGGAAAGAGAAAAAGGGATAAAGACTTTGTGGTCCTTATGTACAATGGAATATCACTCAGCCATGAAATCAACGTCATAAGGCTAGTGGCAGCATGATGAGTGGATTTAGGTACGACGATTCTAAGTGAAATAAGTCAAACAGAAAACGACACTTATCATAAGATATCACTTATAGAGGGAATGTAAAAACCGCTACACTGGAACTGAATTACAAAACAGAACAGAGTCACACGTTTAGAAAACACACTATGGCTGCTTAACGGGAAAGGGGAGGTGGGGTGATGCGTAAAAGAAGGGTTTCAAATTAGTTCAGATACCGTTCCATAAACCCAATATGTAATAGACAAGACCTACTCCTTGCTCAGTGAACTTGACTCAACACCCCCTATTCAACGCCCAAGAATATATCTGACTAGTAAGAATCTTAAAACCTATGTGTTGATATCCCTCTGTAAGTGAGTCAAGTGGGTGTAAAGCGGCCTAAACACAGCAGTGAAAAGCAGCTAAACCCCATTATAAAAATCAACTACTTTTAAAAACCCGTGAAACAAAGACAGTGAAAGAGAGAGAAATTCTTACAAAATTCGTTCAGGGGCTGTGATGCCACCTGGATTGACCATATCTAGACCCACTGCTGATTGAGACATAAGGGTGAACACTCTTGGGGCTGAGAGGTTTGGTGAGGTTGGGTGAGCAAACGCAGACCCTTTAAAGTAATACTGCGTGGTACCCATCCCATGGGTCCCAAATCTCCAGGTTCAAGGGCATCTTCCTACATCGAAAACATGCATGAGACACCCAGAAGATGGTACACCGTGTGATCAGCAAAGGTTTCTAAAACGCACCTCATTTCTCATGTCCTTGTGCTCAGGTTCGCCATTCCAGCCGCTTTACTAGCAATCTCCCTCCTTGGAGAATCAGCACCTTTAACCTCCTGTTCCGTCCAGGTTGCCATTTGTCCTGAGGATGAACGGGAAGAGGGCCAAACAATGAGAGACTAGCTCTAGGTGTTGGGGCAGGCACAGGTCACTCTATTTTCCCATCAGGAAGAAGAATTAACCAGAGGCTCAGCTTGCCGCCCGGAACCAGAATAGGGCCTGAAGCAATCCTGCGCTTTTGCGACCAGATCCCAAAAAAGCGAGTTGAAAAATGGAGCTCAGGGGCACTGCAATTCACAAACCTGCAGAGTTATAACTGATAACTCTCGTCCACAAATATATTGAGGGAAGGCAACGAAGAGGATTTGAAAGCAAGGCAGAATTGCAGGAAACTGATTTCAGGAGGTAGATTCGAATCGCCTTTAAAGCACAGGAAAAGCGGCAAAACCTCGACAATGATGCCCTTGGCCAAAAAGGGCGTATGAGTTTTTTCCTGAATATATTCAGGAAAAAACGCATACGCCCTTTTTGGCCAACCAAGCAACCTGGAAAGGCAAATCAGCGCTACAAAGAAGTCTCGCTCCCCATCGGTCAAAAGGACCATGCTGAATAAAGTGTCAAAACCAGAAATGCAGGGCAGGCCATGGAGAAACGGGAGCCTTACTACGCTGATGGGCGGGATATAAATTGCCAACAGCCACTCTGGAGAAGTGTACGGTGTGTCCTGAAACACCTAAAAAACGCAGCTTAGAGAGCGTAGGGCACTTCCACTCATGGGCGTATAAATTGGGAAAACTAAAAATCAGCAAGACACAGGCACCCCAAAGTTTAGGGCTGCTCTGCTGACAAGAACCTCCACTTCCTTACACCTTAAATATCCCAGGAAAGAGAAAAATGGATAAAGACGTTGTGGTCCTTATGTACAATGGAATATCACTCAGCCATGAAATCAACGTCATAAGGCGAGTGGCAGCATGATGAGTGGATTTAGGTACGACGATTCTAAGTGAAATAAGTCAAACAGAAAACGACACTTATCATAAGATATCACTTATAGAGGGAAAGTAAAAACCGCTACACTGGAACTGAATTACAAAACAGAACAGAGTCACACGTTTAGAAAACACACTATGGCTGCTTAACGGGAAAGGTGAGGTGGGGTGATGCGTAAAAGAAGGGTTTCAAATTAGCTCAGATACCGTTCCATAAACCCAATATGTAATAGACAACACCTACTCCTTGCTCAGTGAACTTGACTCAACACCCCCTATTCAACGCCCAAGAATATATCTGACTAGTAAGAATCTTAAAACCTATGTGTTGATATCCCTCTGTAAGTGAGTCAAGTGGGTGTAAAGCGGCCTAAACACAGCAGTGAAAAGCAGCTAAACCCCATTATAAAAATCAACTACTTTTAAAAACCCGTGAAACAAAGACAGTGAAAGAGAGAGAAATTCTTACAAAATTCGTTCAGGGGCTGTGATGCCACCTGGATTGACCATATCTAGACCCACTGCTGATTGAGACATAAGGGTGAACACTCTTGGGGCTGAGAGGTTTGCTGAGGTTGGGTGAGCAAACGCAGACCCTTTAAAGTAATACTGCGTGGTACCCATCCCATGGGTCCCAAATCTCCAGGTTCAAGGGCATCTTCCTACATCGAAAACATGCATGAGACACCCAGAAGATGGTACACCGTGTGATCGGGAAAGGTTTCTAAAACGCACCTCATTTCTCATGTCCTTGTGCTCGGGTTCGCCATTCCAGCCGCTTTACTAGCAATCTCCCTCCTTGGAGAATCAGCACCTTTCACCTCCTGTTCCGTCCAGGTTGCCATTTGTCCTGAGGATGAACGGGAAGAGGGCCAAACAATGAGAGACTAGCTCTAGGTGTTGGGGCAGGCACAGGTCAATCTATTTTCCCATCAGGAAGAAGAATTAACCAGAGGCTCAGCTTGCCGCCCGGAACCAGAATAGGGCCTGAAGCAATCCTGCGCTTTTGCGACCAGCTCCCAAAAAAGCGAGTTGAAAAATGGAGCTCAGGGGCACTGCAATTCACAAACCTGCAGAGTTATAACTGATAACTCTCGTCCACAAATATATTGAGGGAAGGCAACGAAGAGGATTTGAAAGCAAGGCAGAATTGCAGGAAACTGATTTCAGGAGGTAGATTCGAATCGCCTTTAAAGCACAGGAAAAGCGGCAAAACCTCGACAATGATGCCCTTGGCCAAAAAGGGCGTATGAGTTTTTTCCTGAATATATTCAGGAAAAAACGCATACGCCCTTTTTGGCCAACCAAGCAACCTGGAAAGGCAAATCAGCGCTACAAAGAAGTCTCGCTCCCCATCGGTCAAAAGGACCATGCTGAATAAAGTGTCAAAACCAGAAATGCAGGGCAGGCCATGGAGAAACGGGAGCCTTGCTACGCTGATGGGCGGGATGTAAATTGCCAACAGCCACTCTGGAGAAGTGTACGGTGTGTCCTGAAACACCTAAAAAACGCAGCTTAGAGAGCGTAGGGCACTTCCACTCATGGGCGTATAAATTGGGAAAACTAAAAATCAGCAAGACACAGGCACCCCAAAGTTTAGGGCTGCTCTGCTGACAAGATCCTCCACTTCCTTACACCTTAAATATCCCAGGAAAGAGAAAAATGGATAAAGACGTTGTGGTCCTTATGTACAATGGAATATCACTCAGCCATGAAATCAACGTCATAAGGCTAGTGGCAGCATGATGAGTGGATTTAGGTACGACGATTCTAAGTGAAATAAGTCAAACAGAAAACGACACTTATCATAACATATCACTTATAGAGGGAAAGTAAAAACCGCTACACTGGAACTGAATTACAAAACAGAACAGAGTCACACGTTTAGAAAACACACTATGGCTGCTTAACGGGAAAGGTGAGGTGGGGTGATGCGTAAAAGAAGGGTTTCAAATTAGCTCAGATACCGTTCCATAAACCCAATATGTAATCGACAAGACCTACTCCTTGCTCAGTGAACTGGACTCAACACCCCCTATTCAACGCCCAAGAATATATCTGACTAGTAAGAATCTTAAAACCTATGTGTTGATATCCCTCTGTAAGTGAGTCAAGTGGTTGTAAAGCGGCCTAAACACAGCAGTGAAAAGCAGCTAAACCCCATTATAAAAATCAACTACTTTTAAAAACCCGTGAAACAAAGACAGTGAAAGAGAGAGAAATTCTTACAAAATTCGTTCAGGGGCTGTGATGCCACCTGGATTGACCATATCTAGACCCACTGCTGATTGAGACATAAGGGTGAACACTCTTGGGGCTGAGAGGTTTGGTGAGGTTGGGTGAGCAAACACAGACCCTTTAAAGTAATACTGCGTGGTACCCATCCCATGGGTCCCAAATCTCCAGGTTCAAGGGCATCTTCCTACATCGAAAACATGCATGAGACACCCAGAAGATGGTACACCGTGTGATCGGGAAAGGTTTCTAAAACGCACCTCATTTCTCATGTCCTTGTGCTCGGGTTCGCCATTCCAGCCGCTTTACTAGCAATCTCCCTCCTTGGAGAATCAACACCTTTCACCTCCTGTTCCGTCCAGGTTGCCATTTGTCCTGAGGATGAACGGGAAGAGGGCCAAACAATGAGAGACTAGCTCTAGGTGTTGGGGCAGGCACAGGTCACTCTATTTTCCCATCAGGAAGAAGAATTAACCAGAGGCTCAGCTTGCCGCCCGGAACCAGAATAGGGCCTGAAGCAATCCTGCGCTTTTGCGACCAGATCCCAAAAAAGCGAGTTGAAAAATGGAGCTCCGGGGCACTGAAATTCACAAACCTGCAGAGTTATAACTGATAACTCTCGTCCACAAATATATTGAGGGAAGGCAACGAGGAGGATTTGAAAGCAAGGCAGATTTGCAGGAAACTGATTTCAGGAGGTAGATTCGAATCGCCTTTAAAGCACAGGAAAAGCGGCAAAAACTCTACAATGATGCCCTTGGCCAAAAAGGGCGTATGCGTTTTTTCCTGAATATATTCAGGAAAAAACGCATACGCCCTTTTTGGCCAACCAAGCAACCTGGAAAGGCAAATCAGCGCTACAAAGAAGTCTCGCTCCCCATCGGTCAAAAGGACCATGCTGAATAAAGTGTCAAAACCAGAAATGCAGGGCAGGCCATGGAGAAACGGGAGCCTTGCTACGCTGATGGGCGGGATGTAAATTGCCAACAGCCACTCTGGAGAAGTGTACGGTGTGTCCTGAAACACCTAAAAAACGCAGCTTAGAGAGCGTAGGGCACTTCCACTCATGGGCGTATAAATTCGGAAAACTAAAAATCAGCAAGACACAGGCACCCCAAAGTTTAGGGCTGCTCTGCTGACAAGAACCTCCACTTCCTTACACCTTAAATATCCCAGGAAAGAGAAAAATGGATAAAGATGTTGTGGTCCTTATGTACAATGGAATATCATTCAGCCATGAAATCAACGTCATAAGGCTAGTGGCAGCATGATAAGTGGATTTAGGTACGACGATTCTAAGTGAAATAAGTCAAACAGAAAACGACACTTATCATAAGATATCACTTATAGAGGGAATGTAAAAACCGCTACACTGGAACTGAATTACAAAACAGAACAGAGTCACACGTTTAGAAAACACACTATGGCTGCTTAACGGGAAAGGTGAGGTGGGGTGATGCGTAAAAGAAGGGTTTCAAATTAGCTCAGATACCGTTCCATAAACCCAATATGTAATCGACAAGACCTACTCCTTGCTCAGTGAACTTGACTCAACACCCCCTATTCAACGCCCAAGAATATATCTGACTAGTAAGAATCTTAAAACCTATGTGTTGATATCCCTCTGTAAGTGAGTCAAGTGGGTGTAAAGCGGCCTAAACACAGCAGTGAAAAGCAGCTAAACCCCATTATAAAAATCAACTACTTTTAAAAACCCGTGAAACAAAGACAGTGAAAGAGAGAAATTCTTACAAAATTCGTTCAGGGGCTGTGATGCCACCTGGATTGACCATATCTAGACCCACTGCTGATTGAGACATAAGGGTGAACACTCTTGGGGCTGAGAGGTTTGGTGAGGTTGGGTGAGCAAACGCAGACCCTTTAAACTAATACTGCGTGGTACCCATCCCATGGGTCCCAAATCTCCAGGTTCAAGGGCATCTTCCTACATCGAAAACATGCATGAGACACCCAGAAGATGGTACACCGTGTGATCGGGAAAGGTTTCTAAAACGCACCTCATTTCTCATGTCCTTGTGCTCGGGTTCGCCATTCCAGCCGCTTTACTAGCAATCTCCCTCCTTGGAGAATCAGCACCTTTATCTCCTGTTCCGTCCAGGTTGCCATTTGTCCTGAGGATGAACGGGAAGAGGGCCAAACAATGAGAGACTAGCTCTAGGTGTTGGGGCAGGCACAGGTCACTCTATTTTCCCATCAGGAAGAAGAATTAACCAGAGGCTCAGCCTGCCACCCGGAACCAGAATAGGGCCTGAAGCAATCCTGCGCTTTTGCGGCCAGCTCCCAAAAAAGCGAGTTGAAAAATGGAGCTCAGGGGCACTGCAATTCACAAACCTGCAGAGTTATAACTGATATCTCTCGTCCACAAATATATTGAGGGAAGGCAACGAAGAGGATTTGAAAGCAAGGCAGAATTGCAGGAAACTGATTTCAGGAGGTAGATTCGAGTCGCCTTTAAAGCACAGGAAAAGCGGCAAAACCTCGACAATGATGCCCTTGGCCAAAAAGGGCGTATGCGTTTTTTCCTGAATATATTCAGGAAAAAACGCATACGCCCTTTTTGGCCAACCAAGCAACCTGGAAAGGCAAATCAGCGCTACAAAGAAGTCTCACTTCCCATCGGTCAAAAGGACCATGCTGAATAAAGTGTCAAAACCAGAAATGCAGGGCAGGCCATGGAGAAACGGGAGCCTTGCTACGCTGATGGGCGGGATGTAAATTGCCAACAGCCACTCTGGAGAAGTGTACGGTGTGTCCTGAAACACCTAAAAAACGCAGCTTAGAGAGCGTAGGGCACTTCCACTCATGGGCGTATAAATTGGGAAAACTAAAAATCAGCAAGACACAGGCACCCCAAAGTTTAGGGCTGCTCTGCTGACAAGAACCTCCACTTCTTTACACCTTAAATATCCCAGGAAAGAGAAAAATGGATAAAGACGTTGTGGTCCTTATGTACAATGGAATATCACTCAGCCATGAAATCAACGTCATAAGGCTAGTGGCAGCATGATAAGTGGATTTAGGTACGACGATTCTAAGTGAAATAAGTCAAACAGAAAACGACACTTATCATAAGATATCACTTATAGAGGGAATGTAAAAACCGCTACACTGGAACTGAATTACAAAACAGAACAGAGTCACACGTTTAGAAAACACACTATGGCTGCTTAACGGGAAAGGTGAGGTGGGGTGATGCGTAAAAGAAGGGTTTCAAATTAGCTCAGATACCGTTCCATAAACCCAATATGTAATAGACAAGACCTACTCCTTGCTCAGTGAACTTGACTCAACACCCCCTATTCAACGCCCAAGAATATATCTGACTAGTAAGAATCTTAAAACCTATGTGTTGATATCCCTCTGTAAGTGAGTCAAGTGGGTGTAAAGCGGCCTAAACACAGCAGTGAAAAGCAGCTAAACCCCATTATAAAAATCAACTACTTTTAAAAACCCGTGAAACAAAGACAGTGAAAGAGAGAGAAATTCTTACAAAATTCGTTCAGGGGCTGTGATGCCACCTGGATTGACCATATCTAGACCCACTGCTGATGGAGACATAAGGGTGAACACTCTTGGGGCTGAGAGGTTTGGTGAGGTTGGGTGAGCAAACGCAGACCCTTTAAAGTAATACTGCGTGGTACCCATCCCATGGGTCCCAAATCTCCAGGTTCAAGGGCATCTTCCTACATCGAAAATATGCATGAGACACCCAGAAGATGGTACACCGTGTGATCGGGAAAGGTTTCTAAAACGCACCTCATTTCTCATGTCCTTGTGCTCGGGTTCGCCATTCCAGCCGCTTTACTAGCAATCTCCCTCCTTGGAGAATCAGCACCTTTAACCTCCTGTTCCGTCCAGGTTGCCATTTGTCCTGAGGATGAACGGGAAGAGGGCCAAACAATGAGAGACTAGCTCTAGGTGTTGGGGCAGGCACAGGTCACTCTATTTTCCCATCAGGAAGAAGAATTAACCAGAGGCTCAGCTTGCCGCCCGGAACCAAAATAGGGCCTGAAGCAATCCTGCGCTTTTGCGACCAGCTCCCAAAAAAGCGAGTTGAAAAATGGAGCTCAGGGGCACTGCAATTCACAAACCTGCAGAGTTATAACTGATAACTCTCGTCCACAAATATATTGAGGGAAGGCAACGAAGAGGATTTGAAAGCAAGGCAGAATTGCAGGAAACTGATTTCAGGAGGTAGATTCGAATCGCCTTTAAAGCACAGGAAAAGCGGCAAAACCTCGACAATGATGCCCTTGGCCAAAAAGGGCGTATGCGTTTTTTCCTGAATATATTCAGGAAAAAACGCATACGCCCTTTTTGGCCAACCAAGCAACCTGGAAAGGCAAATCAGCGCTACAAAGAAGTCTCGCTCCCCATCGGTCAAAAGGACCATGCTGAATAAAGTGTCAAAACCAGAAATGCAGGGCAGGCCATGGAGAAACGGGAGCCTTGCTACGCTGATGGGCGGGATGTAAATTGCCAACAGCCACTCTGGAAAAGTGTACGGTGTGTCCTGAAACACCTAAAAAACGCAGCTTCGAGAGCGAAGGGCACTTCCACTCATGGGCGTATAAATTCGGAAAACTAAAAATCAGCAAGACACAGGCACCCCAAAGTTTAGGGCTGCTCTGCTGACAAGAACCTCCACTTCGTTACACCTTAAATATCCCAGGAAAGAGAAAAAGGGATAAAGACGTTGTGGTCCTTATGTACAATGGAATATCACTCAGCCATGAAATCAACGTCATAAGGCTAGTGGCAGCATGATGAGTGGATTTAGGTACGACGATTCTAAGTGAAATAAGTCAAACAGAAAACGACACTTATCATAAGATATCACTTATAGAGGGAATGTAAAAACCGCTACACTGGAACTGAATTACAAAACAGAACAGAGTCACAGGTTTAGAAAACACACTATGGCTGCTTAACGGGAAAGGTGAGGTGGGGTGATGCGTAAAAGAAGGGTTTCAAATTAGCTCAGATACCGTTCCATAAACCCAATATGTAATCGACAAGACCTACTCCTTGCTCAGTGAACTTGACTCAACACCCCCTATTCAACGCCCAAGAATATATCTGACTAGTAAGAATCTTAAAACCTATGTGTTTATATCCCTCTGTAAGTGAGTCAAGTGGGTGTAAAGCGGCCTAAACACAGCAGTGAAAAGCAGCTAAACCCCATTATAAAAATCAACTACTTTTAAAAACCCGTGAAACAAAGACAGTGAAAGAGAGAAATTCTTACAAAATTCGTTCAGGGGCTGTGATGCTACCTGGATTGACCATATCTAGATCCACTGCTGATGGAGACATAAGGGTGAACACTCTTGGGGCTGAGAGGTTTGGTGAGGTTGGGTGAGCAAACGCAGACCCTTTAAAGTAATACTGCGTGGTACCCATCCCATGGGTCCCAAATCTCCAGGTTCAAGGGCATCTTCCTACATCGAAAATATGCATGAGACACCCAGAAGATGGTACACCGTGTGATCGGGAAAAGTTTCTAAAACGCACCTCATTTCTCATGTCCTTGTGCTCGGGTTCGCCATTCCAGCCGCTTTACTAGCAATCTCCCTCCTTGGAGAATCAGCACCTTTAACCTCCTGTTCCGTCCAGGTTGCCATTTGTCCTGAGGATGAACGGGAAGAGGGCCAAAAATTGAGAGACTAGCTCTAGGTGTTGGGGCAGGCACAGGTCACTCTATTTTCCCATCAGGAAGAAGAATTAACCAGAGGCTCAGCTTGCCGCCCGGAACCAGAATAGGGCCTGAAGCAATCCTGCGCTTTTGCGACCAGCTCCCAAAAAAGCGAGTTGAAAAATGGAGCTCAGGGGCACTGCAATTCACAAACCTGCAGAGTTATAACTGATAACTCTCGTCCACAAATATATTGAGGGAAGGCAACGAAGAGGATTTGAAAGCAAGGCAGAATTGCAGGAAACTGATTTCAGGAGGTAGATTCGAATCGCCTTTAAAGCACAGGAAAAGCGGCAAAACCTCGACAATGATGCCCTTGGCCAAAAAGGGCGTATGCGTTTTTTCCTGAATATATTCAGGAAAAAACGCATACGCCCTTTTTGGCCAACCAAGCAACCTGGAAAGGCAAATCAGCGCTACAAAGAAGTCTCGCTCCCCATCCGTCAAAAGGACCATGCTGAATAAAGTGTCAAAACCAGAAATGCAGGGCAGGCCATGGAGAAACGGGAGCCTTGCTACGCTGATGGGCGGGATGTAAATTGCCAACAGCCACTCTGGAGAAGTGTACGGTGTGTCCTGAAACACCTAAAAAACGCAGCTTCGAGAGCGAAGGGCACTTCCACTCATGGGCGTATAAATTGGGAAAACTAAAAATCAGCAAGACACAGGCACCCCAAAGTTTAGGGCTGCTCTGCTGACAAGAACCTCCACTTCGTTACTCCTTAAATATCCCAGGAAAGAGAAAAACGGATAAAGACGTTGTGGTCCTTATGTACAATGGAATATCACTCAGCCATGAAATCAACGTCATAAGGCTAGTGGCAGCATGATGAGTGGATTTAGGTACGACGATTCTAAGTGAAATAAGTCAAACAGAAAACGACACTTATCATAAGATATCACTTATAGAGGGAATGTAAAAACCGCTACACTGGAACTGAATTACAAAACAGAACAGAATCACACGTTTAGAAAACACACTATGGCTGCTTCACGGGAAAGGGGAGGTGGGGTGATGCGTAAAAGAAGGGTTGCAAATTAGTTCAGATACCGTTCCATAAACCCAATATGTAATAGACAAGACCTACTCCTTGCTCAGTGAACTTGACTCAACACCCCCTATTCAACGCCCAAGAATATATCTGACTAGTAAGAATCTTAAAACCTATGTGTTGATATCCCTCTGTAAGTGAGTCAAGTGGGTGTAAAGCGGCCTAAACACAGCAGTGAAAAGCAGCTAAACCCCATTATAAAAATCAACTACTTTTAAAAACCCGTGAAACAAAGACAGTGAAAGAGAGAGAAATTCTTACAAAATTCGTTCAGGGGCTGTGATGCCACCTGGATTGACCATATCTAGACCCACTGCTGATTGAGACATAAGGGTGAACTCTCCTGGGGCTGAGAGGTTTGGTGAGGTTGGGTGAGCAAACGCAGACCCTTTAAAGTAATACTGCGTGGTACCCATCCCATGGGTCCCAAATCTCCAGGTTCAAGGGCATCTTCCTACATCGAAAACATGCATGAGACACCCAGAAGATGGTACACCGTGTGATCGGGAAAGGTTTCTAAAACGCACCTCATTTCTCATCTCCTTGTGCACGGGTTCGCCATTCCAGCCGCTGCACTAGCAATCTCCCTCCTTGGAGAATCAGCACCTTTAACCTCCTGTTCCGTCCAGGTTGCCATTTGTCCTGAGGATGAACGGGAAGAGGGCGAAACAATGAGAGACTAGCTCTAGGTGTTGGGGCAGGCACAGGTCACTCTATTTTCCCATCAGGAAGAAGAATTAACCAGAGGCACAGCCTGCCGCCCGGAACCAGAATAGAGCCTGAAGCAATCCTGCGCTTTTGTGGCCAGCTCCCAAAAAAGCGAGTTGAAAAATGGAGCTCAGGGGCACTGCAATTCACAAACCTGCAGAGTTATAACTGATAACTCTCGTCCACAAATATATTGAGGGAAGGCAACGAAGAGGATTTGAAAGCAAGGCAGAATTGCAGGAAACTGATTTCAGGAGGTAGATTCGAATCGCCTTTAAAGCACAGGAAAAGCGGCAAAACCTTGACAATGATGCCCTTGGCCAAAAAGGGCGTATGCGTTTTTTCCTGAATATATTCAGGAAAAAACGCATACGCCCTTTTTGGCCAACCAAGCAACCTGGAAAGGCAAATCAGCGCTACAAAGAAGTCTCGCTCCCCATCGGTCAAAAGGACCATGCTGAATAAAGTGTCAAAACCAGAAATGCAGGGCAGGCCATGGAGAAACGGGAGCCTTGCTACGCTGATGGGCGGGATGTAAATTGCCAACAGCCACTCTGGAGAAGTGTACGGTGTGTCCTGAAACACCTAAAAAACGCAGCTTAGAGAGCGTAGGGCACTTCCACTCATGGGCGTATAAAGTGGGAAAACTAAAAATCAGCAAGACACAGGCACCCCAAAGTTTAGGGCTGCTCTGCTGACAAGAACCTCCACTTCCTTACACCTTAAATATCCCAGGAAAGAGAAAAATGGATAAAGACGTTGTGGTCCTTATGTACAATGGAATATCACTCAGCCATGAAATCAACGTCATAAGGCTAGTGGCAGCATGATGAGTGGATTTAGGTACGACGATTCTAAGTGAAATAAGTCAAACAGAAAACGACACTTATCATAAGATATCACTTATAGAGGGAAAGTAAAAACCGCTACACTGGAACTGAATTACAAAACAGAACAGAGTCACACGTTTAGAAAACACACTATGGCTGCTTAACGGGAAAGGTGAGGTGGGGTGATGCGTAAAAGAAGGGTTTCAAAGTAGCTCAGATACCGTTCCATAAACCCAATATGTAATAGAAAAGACCTACTCCTTGCTCAGTGAACTTGACTCAACACCCCCTATTCAACGCCCAAGAATATGTCTGACTAGGAAGAATCTTAAAACCTATGTGATGATATCCCTCTGTAAGTGAGTCAAGTGGGTGTAAAGCGGCCTAAACACAGCAGTGAAAAGCAGCTAAACCCCATTATAAAAATCAACTACTTTTAAAAACCCGTGAAACAAAGACAGTGAAAGAGAGAGAAATTCTTACAAAATTCGTTCAGGGGCTGTGATGCCACCTGGATTGACCATATCAAGACCCACTGCTGATTGAGACATAAGGGTGAACACTCTTGGGGCTGAGAGGTTTGCTGAGGTTGGGTGAGCAAACGCAGACCCTTTAAAGTAATACTGCGTGGTACCCATCCCATGGGTCCCAAATCTCCAGGTTCAAGGGCATCTTCCTACATCGAAAACATGCATGAGACACCCAGAAGATGGTACACCGTGTGATCGGGAAAGGTTTCTAAAACGCACCTCATTTCTCATGTCCTTGTGCTCGGGTTCGCCATTCCAGCCGCTTTACTAGCAATCTCCCTCCTTGGAGAATCAGCACCTTTAACCTCCTGTTCCGTCCAGGTTGCCATTTGTCCTGAGGATGAACGGGAAGAGGGCAAAACAATGAGAGACTAGCTCTAGGTGTTGGGGCAGGCACAGGTCACTCTATTTTCCCATCAGGAAGAAGAATTAACCAGAGGCTCAGCTTGCCGCCCGGAACCAGAATAGGGCCTGAAGCAATCCTGCGCTTTTGCGACCAGATCCCAAAAAAGCGAGTTGAAAAATGGAGCTCAGGGGCACTGCAATTCACAAACCTGCAGAGTTATAACTGATAACTCTCGTCCACAAATATATTGAGGGAAGGCAACGAGGAGGATTTGAAAGCAAGGCAGAATTGCAGGAAACTGATTTCAGGAGGTAGATTCGAATCGCCTTTAAAGCACAGGAAAAGCGGCAAAAACTCGACAATGATGCCCTTGGCCAAAAAGGGCGTATGCGTTTTTTCCTGAATATATTCAGGAAAAAACGCATACGCCCTTTTTGGCCAACCAAGCAACCTGGAAAGGCAAATCAGCGCTACAAAGCAGTCTCGCTCCCCATCGGTCAAAAGGACCATGCTGAATAAAGTGTCAAAACCAGAAATGCAGGGCAGGCCATGGAGAAACGGGAGCCTTGCTACGCTGATGGGCGGGATGTAAATTGCCAACAGCCACTCTGGAGAAGTGTACGGTGTGTCCTGAAACACCTAAAAAACGCAGCTTAGAGAGCGAAGGGCACTTCCACTCATGGGCGTATAAATTCGGAAAACTAAAAATCAGCAAGACACAGGCACCCCAAAGTTTAGGGCTGCTCTGCTGACAAGAACCTCCACTTCGTTACTCCTTAAATATCCCAGGAAAGAGAAAAACGGATAAAGACGTTGTGGTCCTTATGTACAATGGAATATCACTCAGCCATGAAATCAACGTCATAAGGCTAGTGGCAGCATGATGAGTGGATTTAGGTACGACGATTCTAAGTGAAATGAGTCAAACAGAAAACGACACTTATCATAATATATCACTTATAGAGGGAATGTAAAAACCGCTACACTGGAACTGAATTACAAAACAGAACAGAGTCACACGTTTAGAAAACACACTATGGCTGCTTAACGGGAAAGGGGAGGTGGGGTGATGCGTAAAAGAAGGGTTTCAAATTAGTTCAGATACCGTTCCATAAACCCAATATGTAATAGACAAGACCTACTCCTTGCTCAGTGAACTTGACTCAACACCCCCTATTCAACGCCCAAGAATATATCTGACTAGTAAGAATCTTAAAACCTATGTGTTGATATCCCTCTGTAAGTGAGTCAAGTGGGTGTAAAGCGGCCTAAACACAGCAGTGAAAAGCAGCTAAACCCCATTATAAAAATCAACTACTTTTAAAAACCCGTGAAACAAAGACAGTGAAAGAGAGAGAAATTCTTACAAAATTCGTTCAGGGGCTGTGATGCCACCTGGATTGACCATATCTAGACCCACTGCTGATTGAGACATAAGGGTGAACTCTCTTGGGGCTGAGAGGTTTGTTGAGGTTGGGTGAGCAAACGCAGACCCTTTAAAGTAATACTGCGTGGTACCCATCCCATGGGTCCCAAATCTCCAGGTTCAAGGGCATCTTCCTACATCGAAAAATGCATGAGACACCCAGAAGATGGTACACCGTGTGATCGGGAAAGGTTTCTAAAACGCACCTCATTTCTCATGTCCTTGTGCTCGGGTTCGCCATTCCAGCCGCTTTACTAGCAATCTCCCTCCTTGGAGAATCAGCCCCTTTAACCTCCTGTTCCGTCCAGGTTGCCATTTGTCCTGAGGATGAACGGGAAGAGGGGGAACCAATGAGAGACTAGCTCTAGGTGTTGGGGCAGGCACAGGTCACTCTATTTTCCCATCAGGAAGAAGAATTAACCAGAGGCTCAGCTTGCCGCCCGGAACCAGAATAGGGCCTGAAGCAATCCTGCGCTTTTGCGGACAGCTCCCAAAAAAGCGAGTTGAAAAATGGAGCTCAGGGGCACTGCAATTCACAAACCTGCAGAGTTATAACTGATAACTCTCGTCCACAAATATATTGAGGGAAGGCAACGAAGAGGATTTGAAAGCAAGGCAGAATTGCAGGAAACTGATTTCAGGAGGTAGATTCGAATCGCCTTTAAAGCACAGGAAAAGCGGCAAAACCTCGACAATGATGCCCTTGGCCAAAAAGGGCGTATGCGTTTTTTCCTGAATATATTCAGGAAAAAACGCATACGCCCTTTTTGGCCAACCAAGCAACCTGGAAAGGCAAATCAGCGCTACAAAGAAGTCTCGCTCCCCATCGGTCAAAAGGACCATGCTGAATAAAGTGTCAAAACCAGAAATGCAGGGCAGGCCATGGAGAAACGGGAGCCTTGCTACGCTGATGGGCGGGATGTAAATTGCCAACAGCCACTCTGGAGAAGTGTACGGTGTGTCCTGAAACACCTAAAAAACGCAGCTTAGAGAGCGAAGGGCACTTCCACTCATGGGCGTATAAATTCGGAAAACTAAAAATCAGCAAGACACAGGCACCCCAAAGTTTAGGGCTGCTCTGCTGACAAGAACCTCCACTTCCTTACACCTTAAATATCCCAGGAAAGAGAAAAATGGATAAAGACGTTGTGGTCCTTATGTACAATGGAATATCACTCAGCCATGAAATCAACGTCATAAGGCTAGTGGCAGCATGATGAGTGGATTTAGGTACGACGATTCTAAGAGAAATAAGTCAAACAGAAAACGACACTTATCATAAGATATCACTTATAGAGGGAAAGTAAAAACCGCTACACTGGAACTGAATTACAAAACAGAACAGAGTCACACGTTTAGAAAACACACTATGGCTGCTTAACGGGAAAGGTGAGGTGGGGTGATGCGTAAAAGAAGGGTTTCAAATTAGCTCAGATACCGTTCCATAAACCCAATATGTAATCGACAAGACCTACTCCTTGCTCAGTGAACTGGACTCAACACCCCCTATTCAACACCCAAGAATATATCTGACTAGTAAGAATCTTAAAACCTATGTGTTGATATCCCTCTGTAAGTGAGTCAAGTGGGTGTAAAGCGGCCTAAACACAGCAGTGAAAAGCAGCTAAACACCATTATAAAAATCAACTACTTTTAAAAACCCGTGAAACAAAGACAGTGAAAGAGAGAGAAATTCTTACAAAATTCGTTCAGGGGCTGTGATGCCACCTGGATTGACCATATCTAGACCCACTGCTGATGGAGACATAAGGGTGAACACTCTTGGGGCTGAGAGGTTTGGTGAGGTTGGGTGAGCAAACGCAGACCCTTTAAAGTAATACTGCGTGGTACCCATCCCATGGGTCCCAAATCTCCAGGTTCAAGGGCATCTTCCTACATCGAAAATATGCATGAGACACCCAGAAGATGGTACACCGTGTGATCGGGAAAGGTTTCTAAAACGCACCTCATTTCTCATGTCCTTGTGCTCGGGTTCGCCATTCCAGCCGCTTTACTAGCAATCTCCCTCCTTGGAGAATCAGCACCTTTAACCTCCTGTTCCGTCCAGGTTGCCATTTGTCCTGAGGATGAACGGGAAGAGGGCCAAACAATGAGAGACTAGCTCTAGGTGTTGGGGCAGGCACAGGTCACTCTATTTTCCCATCAGGAAGAAGAATTAACCAGAGGCTCAGCTTGCCGCCCGGAACCAGAATAGGGCCTGAAGCAATCCTTCGCTTTTGCGACCAGCTCCCAAAAAAGCGAGTTGAAAAATGGAGCTCAGGGGCACTGCAATTCACAAACCTGCAGAGTTATAACTGATAACTCTCGTCCACAAATATATTGAGGGAAGGCAACGAAGAGGATTTGAAAGCAAGGCAGAATTGCAGGAAACTGATTTCAGGAGGTAGATTCGAATCGCCTTTAAAGCACAGGAAAAGCGGCAAAACCTCGACAATGATGCCCTTGGCCAAAAAGGGCGTATGCGTTTTTTCCTGAATATATTCAGGAAAAAACGCATACGCCCTTTTTGGCCAACCAAGCAACCTAGAAAGGCAAATCAGCGCTACAAAGAAGTCTCGCTCCCCATCGGTCAAAAGGACCATGCTGAATAAAGTGTCAAAACCAGAAATGCAGGGCAGGCCATGGAGAAACGGGAGCCTTGCTACGCTGATGGGCGAGATGTAAATTGCCAACAGCCACTCTGGAAAAGTGTACGGTGTGTCCTGAAACACCTAAAAAACGCAGCTTAGAGAGCGTAGGGCACTTCCACTCATGGGCGTATAAATTCGGAAAACTAAAAATCAGCAAGACACAGGCACCCCAAAGTTTAGGGCTGCTCTGCTGACAAGAGCCTCCACTTCGTTACACCTTAAATATCCCAGGAAAGAGAAAAAGGGATAAAGACGTTGTGGTCCTTATGTACAATGGAATATCACTCAGCCATGAAATCAACGTCATAAGGCTAGTGGCAGCATGATGAGTGGATTTAGGTACGACGATTCTAAGTGAAATAAGTCAAACAGAAAACGACACTTATCATAAGATATCACTTATAGAGGGAATGTAAAAACCGCTACACTGGAACTGAATTACAAAACAGAACAGAGTCACACGTTTAGAAAACACACTATGGCTGCTTAACGGGAAAGGTGAGGTGGGGTGATGCGTAAAAGAAGGGTTTCAAATTAGCTCAGATACCGTTCCATAAACCCAATATGTAATCGACAAGACCTACTCCTTGCTCAGTGAACTGGACTCAACACCCCCTATTCAACGCCCAAGAATATATCTGACTAGTAAGAATCTTAAAACCTATGTGTTGATATCCCTCTGTAAGTGAGTCAAGTGGGTGTAAAGCGGCCTAAACACAGCAGTGAAAAGCAGCTAAACCCCATTATAAAAATCAACTACTTTTAAAAACCCGTGAAACAAAGACAGTGAAAGAGAGAAATTCTTACAAAATTCGTTCAGGGGCTGTGATGCCACCTGGATTGACCATATCTAGACCCACTGCTGATGGAGACATAAGGGTGAACACTCTTGGGGCTGAGAGGTTTGGTGAGGTTGGGTGAGCAAACGCAGACCCTTTAAAGTAATACTGCGTGGTACCCATCCCATGGGTCCCAAATCTCCAGGTTCAAGGGCATCTTCCTACATCGAAAATATGCATGAGACACCCAGAAGATGGTACACCGTGTGATCGGGAAAAGTTTCTAAAACGCACCTCATTTCTCATGTCCTTGTGCTCGGGTTCGCCATTCCAGCCGCTTTACTAGCAATCTCCCTCCTTGGAGAATCAGCACCTTTAACCTCCTGTTCCGTCCAGGTTGCCATTTGTCCTGAGGATGAACGGGAAGAGGGCCAAAAATTGAGAGACTAGCTCTAGGTGTTGGGGCAGGCACAGGTCACTCTATTTTCCCATCAGGAAGAAGAATTAACCAGAGGCTCAGCTTGCCGCCCGGAACCAGAATAGGGCCTGAAGCAATCCTGCGCTTTTGCGGCCAGCTCCCAAAAAAGCGAGTTGAAAAATGGAGCTCAGGGGCACTGCAATTCACAAACCTGCAGAGTTATAACTGATAACTCTCGTCCACAAATATATTGAGGGAAGGCAACGAAGAGGATTTGAAAGCAAGGCAGAATTGCAGGAAACTGATTTCAGGAGGTAGATTCGAATCGCCTTTAAAGCACAGGAAAAGCGGCAAAACCTCGACAATGATGCCCTTGGCCAAAAAGGGCGTATGCGTTTTTTCCTGAATATATTCAGGAAAAAACGCATACGCCCTTTTTGGCCAACCAAGCAACCTGGAAAGGCAAATCAGCGCTACAAAGAAGTCTCGCTCCCCATCGGTCAAAAGGACCATGCTGAATAAAGTGTCAAAACCAGAAATGCAGGGCAGGCCATGGAGAAACGGGAGCCTTGCTACGCTGATGGGCGGGATGTAAATTGCCAACAGCCACTCTGGAGAAGTGTACGGTGTGTCCTGAAACACCTAAAAAACGCAGCTTCGAGAGCGAAGGGCACTTCCACTCATGGGCGTATAAATTCGGAAAACTAAAAATCAGCAAGACACAGGCACCCCAAAGTTTACGGCTGCTCTGCTGACAAGAACCTCCACTTCGTTACTCCTTAAATATCCCAGGAAAGAGAAAAACGGATAAAGACGTTGTGGTCCTTATGTACAATGGAATATCACTCAGCCATGAAATCAACGTCATAAGGCTAGTGGCAGCATGATGAGTGGATTTAGGTACGACGATTCTAAGTGAAATAAGTCAAACAGAAAACGACACTTATCATAAGATATCACTTATAGAGGGAATGTAAAAACCGCTACACTGGAACTGAATTACAAAACAGAACAGAGTCACACGTTTAGAAAACACACTATGGCTGCTTAACGGGAAAGGGGAGGTGGGGTGATGCGTAAAAGAAGGGTTTCAAATTAGTTCAGATACCGTTCCATAAACCCAATATGTAATAGACAAGACCTACTCCTTGCTCAGTGAACTTGACTCAACACCCCCTATTCAACGCCCAAGAATATATCTGACTAGTAAGAATCTTAAAACCTATGTGTTGATATCCCTCTGTAAGTGAGTCAAGTGGGTGTAAAGCGGCCTAAACACAGCAGTGAAAAGCAGCTAAACCCCATTATAAAAATCAACTACTTTTAAAAACCCGTGAAACAAAGACAGTGAAAGAGAGAGAAATTCTTACAAAATTCGTTCAGGGGCTGTGATGCCACCTGGATTGACCATATCTAGACCCACTGCTGATTGAGACATAAGGGTGAACTCTCTTGGGGCTGAGAGGTTTGGTGAGGTTGGGTGAGCAAACGCAGACCCTTTAAAGTAATACTGCGTGGTACCCATCCCATGGGTCCCAAATCTCCAGGTTCAAGGGCATCTTCCTACATCGAAAACATGCATGAGACACCCAGAAGATGGTACACCGTGTGATCGGGAAAGGTTTCTAAAACGCACCTCATTTCTCATCTCCTTGTGCACGGGTTCGCCATTCCAGCCGCTGCACTAGCAATCTCCCTCCTTGGAGAATCAGCACCTTTAACCTCCTGTTCCGTCCAGGTTGCCATTTGTCCTGAGGATGAACGGGAAGAGGGCGAAACAATGAGAGACTAGCTCTAGGTGTTGGGGCAGGCACAGGTCACTCTATTTTCCCATCAGGAAGAAGAATTAACCAGAAGCACAGCCTGCCGCCCGGAACCAGAATAGGGCCTGAAGCAATCCTGCGCTTTTGTGGCCAGCTCCGAAAAAAGCGAGTTGAAAAATGGAGCTCAGGGGCACTGCAATTCACAAACCTGCAGAGT
Organism: Eschrichtius robustus; assembly: GCF_028021215.1. Taxonomy (NCBI): domain Eukaryota; kingdom Metazoa; phylum Chordata; class Mammalia; order Artiodactyla; family Eschrichtiidae; genus Eschrichtius; species Eschrichtius robustus. Next base: position 111,271,199 of record NC_090824.1, on the reverse strand, counting down.
TATAACTGATAACTCTCGTCCACAAATATATTGAGGGAAGGCAACGAAGAGGATTTGAAAGCAAGGCAGAATTGCAGGAAACTGATTTCAGGAGGTAGATTCGAATCGCCTTTAAAGCACAGGAAAAGCGGCAAAACCTCGACAATGATGCCCTTGGCCAAAAAGGGCGTATGCGTTTTTTCCTGAATATATTCAGGAAAAAACGCATACGCCCTTTTTGGCCAACCAAGCAACCTGGAAAGGCAAATCAGCGCTACAAAGAAGTCTCGCTCCCCATCGGTCAAAAGGACCATGCTGAATAAAGTGTCAAAACCAGAAATGCAGGGCAGGCCATGGAGAAACGGGAGCCTTGCTACGCTGATGGGCGGGATGTAAATTGCCAACAGCCACTCTGGAGAAGTGTACGGTGTGTCCTGAAACACCTAAAAAACGCAGCTTAGAGAGCGTAGGGCACTTCCACTCATGGGCGTATAAAGTGGGAAAACTAAAAATCAGCAAGACACAGGCACCCCAAAGTTTAGGGCTGCTCTGCTGACAAGAACCTCCACTTCCTTACACCTTAAATATCCCAGGAAAGAGAAAAATGGATAAAGACGTTGTGGTCCTTATGTACAATGGAATATCACTCAGCCATGAAATCAACGTCATAAGGCTAGTGGCAGCATGATGAGTGGATTTAGGTACGACGATTCTAAGTGAAATAAGTCAAACAGAAAACGACACTTATCATAAGATATCACTTATAGAGGGAAAGTAAAAACCGCTACACTGGAACTGAATTACAAAACAGAACAGAGTCACACGTTTAGAAAACACACTATGGCTGCTTAACGGGAAAGGTGAGGTGGGGTGATGCGTAAAAGAAGGGTTTCAAAGTAGCTCAGATACCGTTCCATAAACCCAATATGTAATAGAAAAGACCTACTCCTTGCTCAGTGAACTTGACTCAACACCCCCTATTCAACGCCCAAGAATATGTCTGACTAGGAAGAATCTTAAAACCTATGTGATGATATCCCTCTGTAAGTGAGTCAAGTGGGTGTAAAGCGGCCTAAACACAGCAGTGAAAAGCAGCTAAACCCCATTATAAAAATCAACTACTTTTAAAAACCCGTGAAACAAAGACAGTGAAAGAGAGAGAAATTCTTACAAAATTCGTTCAGGGGCTGTGATGCCACCTGGATTGACCATATCAAGACCCACTGCTGATTGAGACATAAGGGTGAACACTCTTGGGGCTGAGAGGTTTGCTGAGGTTGGGTGAGCAAACGCAGACCCTTTAAAGTAATACTGCGTGGTACCCATCCCATGGGTCCCAAATCTCCAGGTTCAAGGGCATCTTCCTACATCGAAAACATGCATGAGACACCCAGAAGATGGTACACCGTGTGATCGGGAAAGGTTTCTAAAACGCACCTCATTTCTCATGTCCTTGTGCTCGGGTTCGCCATTCCAGCCGCTTTACTAGCAATCTCCCTCCTTGGAGAATCAGCACCTTTAACCTCCTGTTCCGTCCAGGTTGCCATTTGTCCTGAGGATGAACGGGAAGAGGGCCAAACAATGAGAGACTAGCTCTAGGTGTTGGGGCAGGCACAGGTCACTCTATTTTCCCATCAGGAAGAAGAATTAACCAGAGGCTCAGCTTGCCGCCCGGAACCAGAATAGGGCCTGAAGCAATCCTGCGCTTTTGCGACCAGATCCCAAAAAAGCGAGTTGAAAAATGGAGCTCAGGGGCACTGCAATTCACAAACCTGCAGAGTTATAACTGATAACTCTCGTCCACAAATATATTGAGGGAAGGCAACGAAGAGGATTTGAAAGCAAGGCAGAATTGCAGGAAACTGATTTCAGGAGGTAGATTCGAATCGCCTTTAAAGCACAGGAAAAGCGGCAAAAACTCGACAATGATGCCCTTGGCCAAAAAGGGCGTATGCGTTTTTTCCTGAATATATTCAGGAAAAAACGCATACGCCCTTTTTGGCCAACCAAGCAACCTGGAAAGGCAAATCAGCGCTACAAAGCAGTCTCGCTCCCCATCGGTCAAAAGGACCATGCTGAATAAAGTGTCAAAACCAGAAATGCAGGGCAGGCCATGGAGAAACGGGAGCCTTGCTACGCTGATGGGCGGGATGTAAATTGCCAACAGCCACTCTGGAGAAGTGTACGGTGTGTCCTGAAACACCTAAAAAACGCAGCTTAGAGAGCGAAGGGCACTTCCACTCATGGGCGTATAAATTCGGAAAACTAAAAATCAGCAAGACACAGGCACCCCAAAGTTTAGGGCTGCTCTGCTGACAAGAACCTCCACTTCGTTACTCCTTAAATATCCCAGGAAAGAGAAAAACGGATAAAGACGTTGTGGTCCTTATGTACAATGGAATATCACTCAGCCATGAAATCAACGTCATAAAGCTAGTGGCAGCATGATGAGTGGATTTAGGTACGACGATTCTAAGTGAAATGAGTCAAACAGAAAACGACACTTATCATAAGATATCACTTATAGAGGGAATGTAAAAACCGCTACACTGGAACTGAATTACAAAACAGAACAGAGTCACACGTTTAGAAAACACACTATGGCTGCTTAACGGGAAAGGGGAGGTGGGGTGATGCGTAAAAGAAGGGTTTCAAATTAGTTCAGATACCGTTCCATAAACCCAATATGTAATAGACAAGACCTACTCCTTGCTCAGTGAACTTGACTCAACACCCCCTATTCAACGCCCAAGAATATATCTGACTAGTAAGAATCTTAAAACCTATGTGTTGATATCCCTCTGTAAGTGAGTCAAGTGGGTGTAAAGCGGCCTAAACACAGCAGTAAAAAGCAGCTAAACCCCATTATAAAAATCAACTACTTTTAAAAACCCGTGAAACAAAGACAGTGAAAGAGAGAGAAATTCTTACAAAATTCGTTCAGGGGCTGTGATGCCACCTGGATTGACCATATCTAGACCCACTGCTGATTGAGACATAAGGGTGAACTCTCTTGGGGCTGAGAGGTTTGTTGAGGTTGGGTGAGCAAACGCAGACCCTTTAAAGTAATACTGCGTGGTACCCATCCCATGGGTCCCAAATCTCCAGGTTCAAGGGCATCTTCCTACATCGAAAAATGCATGAGACACCCAGAAGATGGTACACCGTGTGATCGGGAAAGGTTTCTAAAACGCACCTCATTTCTCATGTCCTTGTGCTCGGGTTCGCCATTCCAGCCGCTTTACTAGCAGTCTCCCTCCTTGGAGAATCAGCCCCTTTAACCTCCTGTTCCGTCCAGGTTGCCATTTGTCCTGAGGATGAACGGGAAGAGGGGGAACCAATGAGAGACTAGCTCTAGGTGTTGGGGCAGGCACAGGTCACTCTATTTTCCCATCAGGAAGAAGAATTAACCAGAGGCTCAGCTTGCCGCCCGGAACCAGAATAGGGCCTGAAGCAATCCTGCGCTTTTGCGGACAGCTCCCAAAAAAGCGAGTTGAAAAATGGAGCTCAGGGGCACTGCAATTCACAAACCTGCAGAGTTATAACTGATAACTCTCGTCCACAAATATATTGAGGGAAGGCAACGAAGAGGATTTGAAAGCAAGGCAGAATTGCAGGAAACTGATTTCAGGAGGTAGATTCGAATCGCCTTTAAAGCACAGGAAAAGCGGCAAAACCTCGACAATGATGCCCTTGGCCAAAAAGGGCGTATGCGTTTTTTCCTGAATATATTCAGGAAAAAACGCATACGCCCTTTTTGGCCAACCAAGCAACCTGGAAAGGCAAATCAGCGCTACAAAGAAGTCTCGCTCCCCATCGGTCAAAAGGACCATGCTGAATAAAGTGTCAAAACCAGAAATGCAGGGCAGGCCATGGAGAAACGGGAGCCTTGCTACGCTGATGGGCGGGATGTAAATTGCCAACAGCCACTCTGGAGAAGTGTACGGTGTGTCCTGAAACACCTAAAAAACGCAGCTTAGAGAGCGTAGGGCACTTCCACTCATGGGCGTATAAATTGGGAAAACTAAAAATCAGCAAGACACAGGCACCCCAAAGTTTAGGGCTGCTCTGCTGACAAGAACCTCCACTTCCTTACACCTTAAATATCCCAGGAAAGAGAAAAATGGATAAAGACGTTGTGGTCCTGATGTACAATGGAATATCACTCAGCCATGAAATCAACGTCATAAGGCTAGTGGCAGCATGATGAGTGGATTTAGGTACGACGATTCTAAGAGAAATAAGTCAAACAGAAAACGACACTTATCATAAGATATCACTTATAGAGGGAAAGTAAAAACCGCTACACTGGAACTGAATTACAAAACAGAACAGAGTCACACGTTTAGAAAACACACTATGGCTGCTTAACGGGAAAGGTGAAGTGGGGTGATGCGTAAAAGAAGGGTTTCAAATTAGCTCAGATACCGTTCCATAAACCCAATATGTAATCGACAAGACCTACTCCTTGCTCAGTGAACTGGACTCAACACCCCCTATTCAATGCCCAAGAATATATCTGACTAGTAAGAATCTTAAAACCTATGTGTTGATATCCCTCTGTAAGTGAGTCAAGTGGGTGTAAAGCGGCCTAAACACAGCAGTGAAAAGCAGCTAAACCCCATTATAAAAATCAACTACTTTTAAAAACCCGTGAAACAAAGACAGTGAAAGAGAGAGAAATTCTTACAAAATTCGTTCAGGGGCTGTGATGCCACCTGGATTGACCATATCTAGACCCACTGCTGATGGAGACATAAGGGTGAACACTCTTGGGGCTGAGAGGTTTGGTGAGGTTGGGTGAGCAAACGCAGACCCTTTAAAGTAATACTGCGTGGTACCCATCCCATGGGTCCCAAATCTCCAGGTTCAAGGGCATCTTCCTACATCGAAAATATGCATGAGACACCCAGAAGATGGTACACCGTGTGATCGGGAAAGGTTTCTAAAACGCACCTCATTTCTCATGTCCTTGTGCTCGGGTTCGCCATTCCAGCCGCTTTACTAGCAATCTCCCTCCTTGGAGAATCAGCACCTTTCACCTCCTGTTCCGTCCAGGTTGCCATTTGTCCTGAGGATGAACGGGAAGAGGGCGAAACAATGAGAGACTAGCTCTAGGTGTTGGGGCAGGCACAGGTCACTCTATTTTCCCATCAGGAAGAAGAATTAACCAGAGGCTCATCTTGCCGCCCGGAACCAGAATAGGGCCTGAAGCAATCCTGCGCTTTTGCGACCAGCTCCCAAAAAAGCGAGTTGAAAAATGGAGCTCAGGGGCACTGCAATTCACAAACCTGCAGAGTTATAACTGATAACTCTCGTCCACAAATATATTGAGGGAAGGCAACGAAGAGGATTTGAAAGCAAGGCAGAATTGCAGGAAACTGATTTCAGGAGGTAGATTCGAATCGCCTTTAAAGCACAGGAAAAGCGGCAAAACCTCGACAATGATGCCCTTGGCCAAAAAGGGCGTATGCGTTTTTTCCTGAATATATTCAGGAAAAAACGCATACGCCCTTTTTGGCCAACCAAGCAACCTGGAAAGGCAAATCAGCGCTACAAAGAAGTCTCGCTCCCCATCGGTCAAAAGGACCATGCTGAATAAAGTGTCAAAACCAGAAATGCAGGGCAGGCCATGGAGAAACGGGAGCCTTGCTACGCTGATGGGCGAGATGTAAATTGCCAACAGCCACTCTGGAAAAGTGTACGGTGTGTCCTGAAACACCTAAAAAACGCAGCTTAGAGAGCGTAGGGCACTTCCACTCATGGGCGTATAAATTCGGAAAACTAAAAATCAGCAAGACACAGGCACCCCAAAGTTTAGGGCTGCTCTGCTGACAAGAACCTCCACTTCGTTACACCTTAAATATCCCAGGAAAGAGAAAAAGGGATAAAGACGTTGTGGTCCTTATGTACAATGGAATATCACTCAGCCATGAAATCAACGTCATAAGGCTAGTGGCAGCATGATGAGTGGATTTAGGTACGACGATTCTAAGTGAAATAAGTCAAACAGAAAACGACACTTATCATAAGATATCACTTATAGAGGGAATGTAAAAACCGCTACACTGGAACTGAATTACAAAACAGAACAGAGTCACACGTTTAGAAAACACACTATGGCTGCTTAACGGGAAAGGGGAGGTGGGGTGATGCGTAAAAGAAGGGTTTCAAATTAGTTCAGATACCGTTCCATAAACCCAATATGTAATAGAAAAGACCTACTCCTTGCTCAGTGAACTTGACTCAACACCCCCTATTCAACGCCCAAAAATATGTCTGACTAGGAAGAATCTTAAAACCTATGTGATGATATCCCTCTGTAAGTGAGTCAAGTGGGTGTAAAGCGGCCTAAACACAGCAGTAAAAAGCAGCTAAACCCCATTATAAAAATCAACTACTTTTAAAAACCCGTGAAACAAAGACAGTGAAAGAGAGAGAAATTCTTACAAAATTCGTTCAGGGGCTGTGATGCCACCTGGATTGACCATATCTAGACCCACTGCTGATTGAGATATAAGGGTGAACTCTCTTGGGGCTGAGAGGTTTGTTGAGGTTGGGTGAGCAAACGCAGACCCTTTAAAGTAATACTGCGTGGTACCCATCCCATGGGTCCCAAATCTCCAGGTTCAAGGGCATCTTCCTACATCGAAAAATGCATGAGACACCCAGAAGATGGTACACCGTGTGATCGGGAAAGGTTTCTAAAACGCACCTCATTTCTCATGTCCTTGTGCTCGGGTTCGCCATTCCAGCCGCTTTACTAGCAGTCTCCCTCCTTGGAGAATCAGCCCCTTTAACCTCCTGTTCCGTCCAGGTTGCCATTTGTCCTGAGGATGAACGGGAAGAGGGGGAACCAATGAGAGACTAGCTCTAGGTGTTGGGGCAGGCACAGGTCACTCTATTTTCCCATCAGGAAGAAGAATTAACCAGAGGCTCAGCTTGCCGCCCGGAACCAGAATAGGGCCTGAAGCAATCCTGCGCTTTTGCGGACAGCTCCCAAAAAAGCGAGTTGAAAAATGGAGCTCAGGGGCACTGCAATTCACAAACCTGCAGAGTTATAACTGATAACTCTCGTCCACAAATATATTGAGGGAAGGCAACGAAGAGGATTTGAAAGCAAGGCAGAATTGCAGGAAACTGATTTCAGGAGGTAGATTCGAATCGCCTTTAAAGCACAGGAAAAGCGGCAAAACCTCGACAATGATGCCCTTGGCCAAAAAGGGCGTATGCGTTTTTTCCTGAATATATTCAGGAAAAAACGCATACGCCCTTTTTGGCCAACCAAGCAACCTGGAAAGGCAAATCAGCGCTACAAAGAAGTCTCGCTCCCCATCGGTCAAAAGGACCATGCTGAATAAAGTGTCAAAACCAGAAATGCAGGGCAGGCCATGGAGAAACGGGAGCCTTGCTACGCTGATGGGCGGGATGTAAATTGCCAACAGCCACTCTGGAGAAGTGTACGGTGTGTCCTGAAACACCTAAAAAACGCAGCTTAGAGAGCGTAGGGCACTTCCACTCATGGGCGTATAAATTGGGAAAACTAAAAATCAGCAAGACACAGGCACCCCAAAGTTTAGGGCTGCTCTGCTGACAAGAACCTCCACTTCCTTACACCTTAAATATCCCAGGAAAGAGAAAAATGGATAAAGACGTTGTGGTCCTGATGTACAATGGAATATCACTCAGCCATGAAATCAACGTCATAAGGCTAGTGGCAGCATGATGAGTGGATTTAGGTACGACGATTCTAAGAGAAATAAGTCAAACAGAAAACGACACTTATCATAAGATATCACTTATAGAGGGAAAGTAAAAACCGCTACACTGGAACTGAATTACAAAACAGAACAGAGTCACACGTTTAGAAAACACACTATGGCTGCTTAACGGGAAAGGTGAAGTGGGGTGATGCGTAAAAGAAGGGTTTCAAATTAGCTCAGATACCGTTCCATAAACCCAATATGTAATCGACAAGACCTACTCCTTGCTCAGTGAACTGGACTCAACACCCCCTATTCAATGCCCAAGAATATATCTGACTAGTAAGAATCTTAAAACCTATGTGTTGATATCCCTCTGTAAGTGAGTCAAGTGGGTGTAAAGCGGCCTAAACACAGCAGTGAAAAGCAGCTAAACCCCATTATAAAAATCAACTACTTTTAAAAACCCGTGAAACAAAGACAGTGAAAGAGAGAGAAATTCTTACAAAATTCGTTCAGGGGCTGTGATGCCACCTGGATTGACCATATCTAGACCCACTGCTGATGGAGACATAAGGGTGAACACTCTTGGGGCTGAGAGGTTTGGTGAGGTTGGGTGAGCAAACGCAGACCCTTTAAAGTAATACTGCGTGGTACCCATCCCATGGGTCCCAAATCTCCAGGTTCAAGGGCATCTTCCTACATCGAAAATATGCATGAGACACCCAGAAGATGGTACACCGTGTGATCGGGAAAGGTTTCTAAAACGCACCTCATTTCTCATGTCCTTGTGCTCGGGTTCGCCATTCCAGCCGCTTTACTAGCAATCTCCCTCCTTGGAGAATCAGCACCTTTCACCTCCTGTTCCGTCCAGGTTGCCATTTGTCCTGAGGATGAACGGGAAGAGGGCGAAACAATGAGAGACTAGCTCTAGGTGTTGGGGCAGGCACAGGTCACTCTATTTTCCCATCAGGAAGAAGAATTAACCAGAGGCTCATCTTGCCGCCCGGAACCAGAATAGGGCCTGAAGCAATCCTGCGCTTTTGCGACCAGCTCCCAAAAAAGCGAGTTGAAAAATGGAGCTCAGGGGCACTGCAATTCACAAACCTGCAGAGTTATAACTGATAACTCTCGTCCACAAATATATTGAGGGAAGGCAACGAAGAGGATTTGAAAGCAAGGCAGAATTGCAGGAAACTGATTTCAGGAGGTAGATTCGAATCGCCTTTAAAGCACAGGAAAAGCGGCAAAACCTCGACAATGATGCCCTTGGCCAAAAAGGGCGTATGCGTTTTTTCCTGAATATATTCAGGAAAAAACGCATACGCCCTTTTTGGCCAACCAAGCAACCTGGAAAGGCAAATCAGCGCTACAAAGAAGTCTCGCTCCCCATCGGTCAAAAGGACCATGCTGAATAAAGTGTCAAAACCAGAAATGCAGGGCAGGCCATGGAGAAACGGGAGCCTTGCTACGCTGATGGGCGAGATGTAAATTGCCAACAGCCACTCTGGAAAAGTGTACGGTGTGTCCTGAAACACCTAAAAAACGCAGCTTAGAGAGCGTAGGGCACTTCCACTCATGGGCGTATAAATTCGGAAAACTAAAAATCAGCAAGACACAGGCACCCCAAAGTTTAGGGCTGCTCTGCTGACAAGAACCTCCACTTCGTTACACCTTAAATATCCCAGGAAAGAGAAAAAGGGATAAAGACGTTGTGGTCCTTATGTACAATGGAATATCACTCAGCCATGAAATCAACGTCATAAGGCTAGTGGCAGCATGATGAGTGGATTTAGGTACGACGATTCTAAGTGAAATAAGTCAAACAGAAAACGACACTTATCATAAGATATCACTTATAGAGGGAATGTAAAAACCGCTACACTGGAACTGAATTACAAAACAGAACAGAGTCACACGTTTAGAAAACACACTATGGCTGCTTAACGGGAAAGGGGAGGTGGGGTGATGCGTAAAAGAAGGGTTTCAAATTAGTTCAGATACCGTTCCATAAACCCAATATGTAATAGACAAGACCTACTCCTTGCTCAGTGAACTTGACTCAACACCCCCTATTCAACGCCCAAGAATATATCTGACTAGTAAGAATCTTAAAACCTATGTGTTGATATCCCTCTGTAAGTGAGTCAAGTGGGTGTAAAGCGGCCTAAACACAGCAGTGAAAAGCAGCTAAACCCCATTATAAAAATCAACTACTTTTAAAAACCCGTGAAACAAAGACAGTGAAAGAGAGAGAAATTCTTACAAAATTCGTTCAGGGGCTGTGATGCCACCTGGAATGACCATATCTAGACCCACTGCTGATGGAGACATAAGGGTGAACTCTCTTGGGGCTGAGAGGTTTGGTGAGGTTGGGTGAGCAAACGCAGACCCTTTAAAGTAATACTGCGTGGTACCCATCCCATGGGTCCCAAATCTCCAGGTTCAAGGGCATCTTCCTACATCGAAAACATGCATGAGACACCCAGAAGATGGTACACCGTGTGATCGGGAAAGGTTTCTAAAACGCACCTCATTTCTCATCTCCTTGTGCACGGGTTCGCCATTCCAGCCGCTGCACTAGCAATCTCCCTCCTTGGAGAATCAGCACCTTTAACCTCCTGTTCCGTCCAGGTTGCCATTTGTCCTGAGGATGAACGGGAAGAGGGCGAAACAATGAGAGACTAGCTCTAGGTGTTGGGGCAGGCACAGGTCACTCTATTTTCCCATCAGGAAGAAGAATTAACCAGAGGCACAGCCTGCCGCCCGGAACCAGAATAGGGCCTGAAGCAATCCTGCGCTTTTGTGGCCAGCTCCCAAAAAAGCGAGTTGAAAAATGGAGCTCAGGGGCACTGCAATTCACAAACCTGCAGAGTTATAACTGATAACTCTCGTCCACAAATATATTGAGGGAAGGCAACGAAGAGGATTTGAAAGCAAGGCAGAATTGCAGGAAACTGATTTCAGGAGGTAGATTCGAATCGCCTTTAAAGCACAGGAAAAGCGGCAAAACCTCGACAATGATGCCCTTGGCCAAAAAGGGCGTATGCGTTTTTTCCTGAATATATTCAGGAAAAAACGCATACGCCCTTTTTGGCCAACCAAGCAACCTGGAAAGGCAAATCAGCGCTACAAAGAAGTCTCGCTCCCCATCGGTCAAAAGGACCATGCTGAATAAAGTGTCAAAACCAGAAATGCAGGGCAGGCCATGGAGAAACGGGAGCCTTGCTACGCTGATGGGCGGGATGTAAATTGCCAACAGCCACTCTAGAGAAGTGTACGGTGTGTCCTGAAACACCTAAAAAACGCAGCTTAGAGAGCGTAGGGCACTTCCACTCATGGGCGTATAAAGTGGGAAAACTAAAAATCAGCAAGACACAGGCACCCCAAAGTTTAGGGCTGCTTTGCTGACAAGAACCTCCACTTCCTTACACCTTAAATATCCCAGGAAAGAGAAAAATGGATAAAGAATTTGTGGTCCTTATGTACAATGGAATATCACTCAGCCATGAAATCAACGTCATAAGGCTAGTGGCAGCATGATGAGTGGATTTAGGTACGACGATTCTAAGAGAAATAAGTCAAACAGAAAACGACACTTATCATAAGATATCACTTATAGAGGGAAAGTAAAAACCGCTACACTGGAACTGAATTACAAAACAGAACAGAGTCACACGTTTAGAAAACACACTATGGCTGCTTAACGGGAAAGGTGAAGTGGGGTGATGCGTAAAAGAAGGGTTTCAAATTAGCTCAGATACCGTTCCATAAACCCAATATGTAATCGACAAGACCTACTCCTTGCTCAGTGAACTGGACTCAACACCCCCTATTCAATGCCCAAGAATATATCTGACTAGTAAGAATCTTAAAACCTATGTGTTGATATCCCTCTGTAAGTGAGTCAAGTGGGTGTAAAGCGGCCTAAACACAGCAGTGAAAAGCAGCTAAACCCCATTATAAAAATCAACTACTTTTAAAAACCCATGAAACAAAGACAGTGAAAGAGAGAGAAATTCTTACAAAATTCGTTCAGGGGCTGTGATGCCACCTGGATTGACCATATCTAGACCCACTGCTGATGGAGACATAAGGGTGAACACTCTTGGGGCTGAGAGGTTTGGTGAGGTTGGGTGAGCAAACGCAGACCCTTTAAAGTAATACTGCGTGGTACCCATCCCATGGGTCCCAAATCTCCAGGTTCAAGGGCATCTTCCTACATCGAAAATATGCATGAGACACCCAGAAGATGGTACACCGTGTGATCGGGAAAGGTTTCTAAAACGCACCTCATTTCTCATGTCCTTGTGCTCGGGTTCGCCATTCCAGCCGCTTTACTAGCAATCTCCCTCCTTGGAGAATCAGCACCTTTCACCTCCTGTTCCGTCCAGGTTGCCATTTGTCCTGAGGATGAACGGGAAGAGGGCGAAACAATGAGAGACTAGCTCTAGGTGTTGGGGCAGGCACAGGTCACTCTATTTTCCCATCAGGAAGAAGAATTAACCAGAGGCTCATCTTGCCGCCCGGAACCAGAATAGGGCCTGAAGCAATCCTGCGCTTTTGCGACCAGCTCCCAAAAAAGCGAGTTGAAAAATGGAGCTCAGGGGCACTGCAATTCACAAACCTGCAGAGTTATAACTGATAACTCTCGTCCACAAATATATTGAGGGAAGGCAACGAAGAGGATTTGAAAGCAAGGCAGAATTGCAGGAAACTGATTTCAGGAGGTAGATTCGAATCGCCTTTAAAGCACAGGAAAAGCGGCAAAACCTCGACAATGATGCCCTTGGCCAAAAAGGGCGTATGCGTTTTTTCCTGAATATATTCAGGAAAAAACGCATACGCCCTTTTTGGCCAACCAAGCAACCTGGAAAGGCAAATCAGCGCTACAAAGAAGTCTCGCTCCCCATCGGTCAAAAGGACCATGCTGAATAAAGTGTCAAAACCAGAAATGCAGGGCAGGCCATGGAGAAACGGGAGCCTTGCTACGCTGATGGGCGAGATGTAAATTGCCAACAGCCACTCTGGAAAAGTGTACGGTGTGTCCTGAAACACCTAAAAAACGCAGCTTAGAGAGCGTAGGGCACTTCCACTCATGGGCGTATAAATTCGGAAAACTAAAAATCAGCAAGACACAGGCACCCCAAAGTTTAGGGCTGCTCTGCTGACAAGAACCTCCACTTCGTTACACCTTAAATATCCCAGGAAAGAGAAAAAGGGATAAAGACGTTGTGGTCCTTATGTACAATGGAATATCACTCAGCCATGAAATCAACGTCATAAGGCTAGTGGCAGCATGATGAGTGGATTTAGGTACGACGATTCTAAGTGAAATAAGTCAAACAGAAAACGACACTTATCATAAGATATCACTTATAGAGGGAATGTAAAAACCGCTACACTGGAACTGAATTACAAAACAGAACAGAGTCACACGTTTAGAAAACACACTATGGCTGCTTAACGGGAAAGGGGAGGTGGGGTGATGCGTAAAAGAAGGGTTTCAAATTAGTTCAGATACCGTTCCATAAACCCAATATGTAATAGACAAGACCTACTCCTTGCTCAGTGAACTTGACTCAACACCCCCTATTCAACGCCCAAGAATATATCTGACTAGTAAGAATCTTAAAACCTATGTGTTGATATCCCTCTGTAAGTGAGTCAAGTGGGTGTAAAGCGGCCTAAACACAGCAGTGAAAAGCAGCTAAACCCCATTAGAAAAATCAACTACTTTTAAAAACCCGTGAAACAAAGACAGTGAAAGAGAGAGAAATTCTTACAAAATTCGTTCAGGGGCTGTGATGCCACCTGGATTGACCATATCTAGACCCACTGCTGATGGAGACATAAGGGTGAACTCTCTTGGGGCTGAGAGGTTTGGTGAGGTTGGGTGAGCAAACGCAGACCCTTTAAAGTAATACTGCGTGGTACCCATCCCATGGGTCCCAAATCTCCAGGTTCAAGGGCATCTTCCTACATCGAAAACATGCATGAGACACCCAGAAGATGGTACACCGTGTGATCGGGAAAGGTTTCTAAAACGCACCTCATTTCTCATCTCCTTGTGCACGGGTTCGCCATTCCAGCCGCTGCACTAGCAATCTCCCTCCTTGGAGAATCAGCACCTTTAACCTCCTGTTCCGTCCAGGTTGCCATTTGTCCTGAGGATGAACGGGAAGAGGGCGAAACAATGAGAGACTAGCTCTAGGTGTTGGGGCAGGCACAGGTCACTCTATTTTCCCATCAGGAAGAAGAATTAACCAGAGGCACAGCCTGCCGCCCGGAACCAGAATAGGGCCTGAAGCAATCCTGCGCTTTTGTGGCCAGCTCCCAAAAAAGCGAGTTGAAAAATGGAGCTCAGGGGCACTGCAATTCACAAACCTGCAGAGTTATAACTGATAACTCTCGTCCACAAATATATTGAGGGAAGGCAACGAAGAGGATTTGAAAGCAAGGCAGAATTGCAGGAAACTGATTTCAGGAGGTAGATTCGAATCGCCTTTAAAGCACAGGAAAAGCGGCAAAACCTCGACAATGATGCCCTTGGCCAAAAAGGGCGTATGCGTTTTTTCCTGAATATATTCAGGAAAAAACGCATACGCCCTTTTTGGCCAACCAAGCAACCTGGAAAGGCAAATCAGCGCTACAAAGAAGTCTCGCTCCCCATCGGTCAAAAGGACCATGCTGAATAAAGTGTCAAAACCAGAAATGCAGGGCAGGCCATGGAGAAACGGGAGCCTTGCTACGCTGATGGGCGGGATGTAAATTGCCAACAGCCACTCTAGAGAAGTGTACGGTGTGTCCTGAAACACCTAAAAAACGCAGCTTAGAGAGCGTAGGGCACTTCCACTCATGGGCGTATAAAGTGGGAAAACTAAAAATCAGCAAGACACAGGCACCCCAAAGTTTAGGGCTGCTTTGCTGACAAGAACCTCCACTTCCTTACACCTTAAATATCCCAGGAAAGAGAAAAATGGATAAAGAATTTGTGGTCCTTATGTACAATGGAATATCACTCAGCCATGAAATCAACGTCATAAGGCTAGTGGCAGCATGATGAGTGGATTTAGGTACGACGATTCTAAGTGAAATAAGTCAAACAGAAAACGACACTTATCATAAGATATCACTTATAGAGGGAAAGTAAAAACCGCTACACTGGAACTGAATTACAAAACAGAACAGAGTCACACGTTTAGAAAACACACTATGGCTGCTTAACGGGAAAGGTGAAGTGGGGTGATGCGTAAAAGAAGGGTTTCAAATTAGCTCAGATACCGTTCCATAAACCCAATATGTAATCGACAAGACCTACTCCTTGCTCAGTGAACTGGACTCAACACCCCCTATTCAATGCCCAAGAATATATCTGACTAGTAAGAATCTTAAAACCTATGTGTTGATATCCCTCTGTAAGTGAGTCAAGTGGGTGTAAAGCGGCCTAAACACAGCAGTGAAAAGCAGCTAAACCCCATTATAAAAATCAACTACTTTTAAAAACCCGTGAAACAAAGACAGTGAAAGAGAGAGAAATTCTTACAAAATTCGTTCAGGGGCTGTGATGCCACCTGGATTGACCATATCTAGACCCACTGCTGATGGAGACATAAGGGTGAACACTCTTGGGGCTGAGAGGTTTGGTGAGGTTGGGTGAGCAAACGCAGACCCTTTAAAGTAATACTGCGTGGTACCCATCCCATGGGTCCCAAATCTCCAGGTTCAAGGGCATCTTCCTACATCGAAAATATGCATGAGACACCCAGAAGATGGTACACCGTGTGATCGGGAAAGGTTTCTAAAACGCACCTCATTTCTCATGTCCTTGTGCTCGGGTTCGCCATTCCAGCCGCTTTACTAGCAATCTCCCTCCTTGGAGAATCAGCACCTTTCACCTCCTGTTCCGTCCAGGTTGCCATTTGTCCTGAGGATGAACGGGAAGAGGGCGAAACAATGAGAGACTAGCTCTCGGTGTTGGGGCAGGCACAGGTCACTCTATTTTCCCATCAGGAAGAAGAATTAACCAGAGGCTCAGCTTGCCGCCCGGAACCAGAATAGGGCCTGAAGCAATCCTGTGCTTTTGCGACCAGCTCCCAAAAAAGCGAGTTGAAAAATGGAGCTCAGGGGCACTGCAATTCACAAACCTGCAGAGTTATAACTGATAACTCTCGTCCACAAATATATTGAGGGAAGGCAACGAAGAGGATTTGAAAGCAAGGCAGAATTGCAGGAAACTGATTTCAGGAGGTAGATTCGAATCGCCTTTAAAGCACAGGAAAAGCGGCAAAACCTCGACAATGATGCCCTTGGCCAAAAAGGGCGTATGCGTTTTTTCCTGAATATATTCAGGAAAAAACGCATACGCCCTTTTTGGCCAACCAAGCAACCTGGAAAGGCAAATCAGCGCTACAAAGAAGTCTCGCTCCCCATCGGTCAAAAGGACCATGCTGAATAAAGTGTCAAAACCAGAAATGCAGGGCAGGCCATGGAGAAACGGGAGCCTTGCTACGCTGATGGGCGAGATGTAAATTGCCAACAGCCACTCTGGAAAAGTGTACGGTGTGTCCTGAAACACCTAAAAAACGCAGCTTAGAGAGCGTAGGGCACTTCCACTCATGGGCGTATAAATTCGGAAAACTAAAAATCAGCAAGACACAGGCACCCCAAAGTTTAGGGCTGCTCTGCTGACAAGAACCTCCACTTCGTTACACCTTAAATATCCCAGGAAAGAGAAAAAGGGATAAAGACGTTGTGGTCCTTATGTACAATGGAATATCACTCAGCCATGAAATCAACGTCATAAGGCTAGTGACAGCATGATGAGTGGATTTAGGTACGACGATTCTAAGTGAAATAAGTCAAACAGAAAACGACACTTATCATAAGATATCACTTATAGAGAGAAAGTAAAAACCGCTACACTGGAACTGAATTACAAAACAGAACAGAGTCACACGTTTAGAAAACACACTATGGCTGCTTAACGGGAAAGGTGAGGTGGGGTGATGCGTAAAAGAAGGGTTTCAAAGTAGCTCAGATACCGTTCCATAAACCCAATATGTAATAGAAAAGACCTACTCCTTGCTCAGTGAACTTGACTCAACACCCCCTATTCAACGCCCAAGAATATGTCTGACTAGGAAGAATCTTAAAACCTATGTGATGATATCCCTCTGTAAGTGAGTCAAGTGGGTGTAAAGCGGCCTAAACACAGCAGTGAAAAGCAGCTAAACCCCATTATAAAAATCAACTACTTTTAAAAACCCGTGAAACAAAGACAGTGAAAGAGAGAGAAATTCTTACAAAATTCGTTCAGGGGCTGTGATGCCACCTGGATTGACCATATCAAGACCCACTGCTGATTGAGACATAAGGGTGAACACTCTTGGGGCTGAGAGGTTTGCTGAGGTTGGGTGAGCAAACGCAGACCCTTTAAAGTAATACTGCGTGGTACCCATCCCATGGGTCCCAAATCTCCAAGTTCAAGGGCATCTTCCTACATCGAAAAATGCATGAGACACCCAGAAGATGGTACACCGTGTGATCGGGAAAGGTTTCTAAAACGCACCTCATTTCTCATGTCCTTGTGCTCGGGTTCGCCATTCCAGCCGCTTTACTAGCAGTCTCCCTCCTTGGAGAATCAGCCCCTTTAACCTCCTGTTCCGTCCAGGTTGCCATTTGTCCTGAGGATGAACGGGAAGAGGGGGAACCAATGAGAGACTAGCTCTAGGTGTTGGGGCAGGCACAGGTCACTCTATTTTCCCATCAGGAAGAAGAATTAACCAGAGGCTCAGCTTGCCGCCCGGAACCAGAATAGGGCCTGAAGCAATCCTGCGCTTTTGCGGACAGCTCCCAAAAAAGCGAGTTGAAAAATGGAGCTCAGGGGCACTGCAATTCACAAACCTGCAGAGTTATAACTGATAACTCTCGTCCACAAATATATTGAGGGAAGGCAACGAAGAGGATTTGAAAGCAAGGCAGAATTGCAGGAAACTGATTTCAGGAGGTAGATTCGAATCGCCTTTAAAGCACAGGAAAAGCGGCAAAACCTCGACAATGATGCCCTTGGCCAAAAAGGGCGTATGCGTTTTTTCCTGAATATATTCAGGAAAAAACGCATACGCCCTTTTTGGCCAACCAACCAACCTGGAAAGGCAAATCAGCGCTACAAAGAAGTCTCGCTTCCCATCGGTCAAAAGGACCATGCTGAATAAAGTGTCAAAACCAGAAATGCAGGGCAGGCCATGGAGAAACGGGAGCCTTGCTACGCTGATGGGCGGGAGGTAAATTGCCAACAGCCACTCTGGAGAAGTGTACGGTGTGTCCTGAAACACCTAAAAAACTCAGCTTAGAGAGCATAGGGCATTTCCACTCATGGGCGTATAAATTGGAAAACTAAAAATCAGCAAGACACAGGAACCCCAAAGTTTAGGGCTGCTCTGCTGACAAGAACCTCCACTTCCTTACACCTGAAATATCCCAGGAAAGAGAAAAATGGATAAAGACGTTGTGGTCCTTATGTACAATGGAATATCACTCAGCCATGAAATCAACGTCATAAGGCTAGTGGCAGCATGATGAGTGGATTTAGGTACGACGATTCTAAGTGAAATAAGTCAAACAGAAAACGACACTTATCATAAGATATCACTTATAGAGGGAATGTAAAAACCGCTACACTTGAACTGAATTACAAAACAGAACAGAGTCACACGTTTAGAAAACACACTATGGCTGCTTAACGGGAAAGGTGAGGTGGGGTGATGCGTAAAAGAAGGGTTTCAAATTAGCTCAGATACCGTTCCATAAACCCAATATGTAATAGACAAGACCTACTCCTTGCTCAGTGAACTTGACTCAACACCCCCTATTCAACGCCCAAGAATATATCTGACTAGTAAGAATCTTAAAACCTATGTGTTGATATCCCTCTGTAAGTGAGTCAAGTGGGTGTAAAGCGGCCTAAACACAGCAGTGAAAAGCAGCTAAACCCCATTATAAAAATCAACTACTTTTAAAAACCCGTGAAACAAAGACAGTGAAAGAGAGAGAAATTCTTACAAAATTCGTTCAGGGGCTGTGATGCCACCTGGATTGACCATATCTAGACCCACTGCTGATTGAGACATAAGTGTGAACACTCTTGGGGCTGAGAGGTTTCGTGAGGTTGGGTGAGCAAACGCAGACCCTTTAAAGTAATACTGCGTGGTACCCATCCCATGGGTCCCAAATCTCCAGGTTCAAGGGCATTTTCCTACATCGAAAACATGCATGAGACACCCAGAAGATGGTACACCGTGTGATCGGGAAAGGTTTCTAAAACGCACCTCATTTCTCATCTCCTTGTGCTCGGGTTCGCCATTCCAGCCGCTTTACTAGCAATCTCCCTCCTTGGAGAATCAGCACCTTTAACCTCCTGTTCCGTCCAGGTTGCCATTTGTCCTGAGGATGAACGGGAAGAGGGTGAAACAATGAGAGACTAGCTCAAGAAGTTGGGGCAGGCACAGGTCACTCTATTTTCCCATCAGGAAGAAGAATTAACCACAGGCTCAGCCTGCCGCCCGGAACCAGAATAGGGCCTGAAGCAATCCTGCGCTTTTGCGGCCAGCTCCCAAAAAAGCGAGTTGAAAAATGGAGCTCAGGGGCACTGCAATTCACAAACCTGCAGAGTTATAACTGATAACTCTCGTCCACAAATATATTGAGGGAAGGCAACGAAGAGGATTTGAAAGCAAGGCAGAATTGCAGGAAACTGATTTCAGGAGGTAGATTCGAATCGCCTTTAAAGCACAGGAAAAGCGGCAAAACCTCGACAATGATGCCCTTGGCCAAAAAGGGCGTATGCGTTTTTTCCTGAATATATTCAGGAAAAAACGCATACGCCCTTTTTGGCCAACCAACCAACCTGGAAAGGCAAATCAGCGCTACAAAGAAGTCTCGCTTCCCATCGGTCAAAAGGACCATGCTGAATAAAGTGTCAAAACCAGAAATGCAGGGCAGGCCATGGAGAAACGGGAGCCTTGCTACG
The DNA here is from genome assembly GCF_028021215.1 of Eschrichtius robustus. NCBI lineage: Eukaryota > Metazoa > Chordata > Mammalia > Artiodactyla > Eschrichtiidae > Eschrichtius > Eschrichtius robustus. The sequence continues at coordinate 111,251,486 of NC_090824.1, read as the reverse complement.
CTGATGGGCGGGAGGTAAATTGCCAACAGCCACTCTGGAGAAGTGTACGGTGTGTCCTGAAACACCTAAAAAACGCAGCTTAGAGAGCATAGGGCATTTCCACTCATGGGCGTATAAATTGGGAAAATTAAAAATCAGCAAGACACAGGCACCCCAAAGTTTAGGGCTGCTCTGCTGACAAGAACCTCCACTTCGTTACTCCATAAATATCCCAGGAAAGAGAAAAATGGATAAAGACGTTGTGGTCCTTATGTACAATGGAATATCACTCAGCCATGAAATCAACGTCATAAGGCTAGTGGCAGCATGATGAGTGGATTTAGGTACGACGATTCTAAGTGAAATAAGTCAAACAGAAAACGACACTTATCATAAGATATCACTTATAGAGGGAATGTAAAAACCGCTACACTGGAACTGAATTACAAAACAGAACAGAGTCACACGTTTAGAAAACACACTATGGCTGCTTAACGGGAAAGGTGAGGTGGGGTGATGCGTAAAAGAAGGGTTTCAAATTAGCTCAGATACCGTTCCATAAACCCAATATGTAATAGACAAGACCTACTCCTTGCTCAGTGAACTTGACTCAACACCCCCTATTCAACGCCCAAGAATATATCTGACTAGTAAGAATCTTAAAACCTATGTGTTGATATCCCTCTGTAAGTGAGTCAAGTGGGTGTAAAGCGGCCTAAACACAGCAGTGAAAAGCAGCTAAACCCCATTATAAAAATCAACTACTTTTAAAAACCCGTGAAACAAAGACAGTGAAAGAGAGAGAAATTCTTACAAAATTCGTTCAGGGGCTGTGATGCCACCTGGATTGACCATATCTAGACCCACTGTTGATTGAGACATAAGGGTGAACACTCTTGGGGCTGAGAGGTTTGGTGAGGTTGGGTGAGCAAACGCAGACCCTTTAAAGTAATACTGCGTGGTACCCATCCCATGGGTCCCAAATCTCCAGATTCAAGGGCATCTTCCTACATCGAAAACATGCATGAGACACCCAGAAGATGGTACACCGTGTGATCGGGAAAGGTTTCTAAAACGCACCTCATTTCTCATGTCCTTGTGCTCGGGTTCGCCATTCCAGCCGCTTTACTAGCAATCTCCCTCCTTGGAGAATCAGCACCTTTAACCTCCTGTTCCGTCCAGGTTGCCATTTGTCCTGAGGATGAACGGGAAGAGGGCCAAACAATGAGAGACTAGCTCAAGAAGTTGGGGCAGGCACAGGTCACCCTATTTTCCCATCAGGAAGAAGAATTAACCACAGGCTCAGCCTGCCGCCCGGAACCAGAATAGGGCCTGAAGCAATCCTGCGCTTTTGCGGCCAGCTCCCAAAAAAGCGAGTTGAAAAATGGAGCTCAGGGGCACTGCAATTCACAAACCTGCAGAGTTATAACTGATAACTCTCGTCCACAAATATATTGAGGGAAGGCAACGAAGAGGATTTGAAAGCAAGGCAGAATTGCAGGAAACTGATTTCAGGAGGTAGATTCGAATCGCCTTTAAAGCACAGGAAAAGCGGCAAAACCTCGACAATGATGCCCTTGGCCAAAAAGGGCGTATGCGTTTTTTCCTGAATATATTCAGGAAAAAACGCATACGCCCTTTTTGGCCAACCAAGCAACCTGGAAAGGCAAATCAGCGCTACAAAGAAGTCTCGCTTCCCATCGGTCAAAAGGACCATGCTGAATAAAGTGTCAAAACCAGAAATGCAGGGCAGGCCATGGAGAAACGGGAGCCTTGCTACGCTGATGGGCGGGAGGTAAATTGCCAACAGCCACTCTGGAGAAGTGTACGGTGTGTCCTGAAACACCTAAAAAACGCAGCTTAGAGGGCATAGGGCACTTCCACTCATGGGCGTATAAATTGGAAAACTAAAAATCAGCAAGACACAGGAACCCCAAAGTTTAGGGCTGCTCTGCTGACAAGAACCTCCACTTCCTTACACCTTAAATATCCCAGGAAAGAGAAAAATGGATAAAGACGTTGTGGTCCTTATGTACAATGGAATATCACTCAGCCATGAAATCAACGTCATAAGGCTAGTGGCAGCATGATGAGTGGATTTAGGTACGACGATTCTAAGTGAAATAAGTCAAACAGAAAACGACACTTATCATAAGATATCACTTATAGAGGGAATGTAAAAACCGCTACACTTGAACTGAATTACAAAACAGAACAGAGTCACACGTTTAGAAAACACACTATGGCTGCTTAACGGGAAAGGTGAGGTGGGGTGATGCGTAAAAGAAGGGTTTCAAATTAGCTCAGATACCGTTCCATAAACCCAATATGTAATAGACAAGACCTACTCCTTGCTCAGTGAACTTGACTCAACACCCCCTATTCAACGCCCAAGAATATATCTGACTAGTAAGAATCTTAAAACCTATGTGTTGATATCCCTCTGTAAGTGAGTCAAGTGGGTGTAAAGCGGCCTAAACACAGCAGTGAAAAGCAGCTAAACCCCATTATAAAAATCAACTACTTTTAAAAACCCGTGAAACAAAGACAGTGAAAGAGAGAGAAATTCTTACAAAATTCGTTCAGGGGCTGTGATGCCACCTGGATTGACCATATCTAGACCCACTGCTGATTGAGACATAAGTGTGAACACTCTTGGGGCTGAGAGGTTTCGTGAGGTTGGGTGAGCAAACGCAGACCCTTTAAAGTAATACTGCGTGGTACCCATCCCATGGGTCCCAAATCTCCAGGTTCAAGGGCATTTTCCTACATCGAAAACATGCATGAGACACCCAGAAGATGGTACACCGTGTGATCGGGAAAGGTTTCTAAAACGCACCTCATTTCTCATCTCCTTGTGCTCGGGTTCGCCATTCCAGCCGCTTTACTAGCAATCTCCCTCCTTGGAGAATCAGCACCTTTAACCTCCTGTTCCGTCCAGGTTGCCATTTGTCCTGAGGATGAACGGGAAGAGGGCGAAACAATGAGAGACTAGCTCAAGAAGTTGGGGCAGGCACAGGTCACTCTATTTTCCCATCAGGAAGAAGAATTAACCACAGGCTCAGCCTGCCGCCCGGAACCAGAATAGGGCCTGAAGCAATCCTGCGCTTTTGCGGCCAGCTCCCAAAAAAGCGAGTTGAAAAATGGAGCTCAGGGGCACTGCAATTCACAAACCTGCAGAGTTATAACTGATAACTCTCGTCCACAAATATATTGAGGGAAGGCAACGAAGAGGATTTGAAAGCAAGGCAGAATTGCAGGAAACTGATTTCAGGAGGTAGATTCGAATCGCCTTTAAAGCACAGGAAAAGCGGCAAAACCTCGACAATGATGCCCTTGGCCAAAAAGGGCGTATGCGTTTTTTCCTGAATATATTCAGGAAAAAACGCATACGCCCTTTTTGGCCAACCAACCAACCTGGAAAGGCAAATCAGCGCTACAAAGAAGTCTCGCTTCCCATCGGTCAAAAGGACCATGCTGAATAAAGTGTCAAAACCAGAAATGCAGGGCAGGCCATGGAGAAACGGGAGCCTTGCTACGCTGATGGGCGGGAGGTAAATTGCCAACAGCCACTCTGGAGAAGTGTACGGTGTGTCCTGAAACACCTAAAAAACGCAGCTTAGAGAGCATAGGGCATTTCCACTCATGGGCGTATAAATTGGGAAAATTAAAAATCAGCAAGACACAGGCACCCCAAAGTTTAGGGCTGCTCTGCTGACAAGAACCTCCACTTCGTTACTCCATAAATATCCCAGGAAAGAGAAAAATGGATAAAGACGTTGTGGTCCTTATGTACAATGGAATATCACTCAGCCATGAAATCAACGTCATAAGGCTAGTGGCAGCATGATGAGTGGATTTAGGTACGACGATTCTAAGTGAAATAAGTCAAACAGAAAACGACACTTATCATAAGATATCACTTATAGAGGGAATGTAAAAACCGCTACACTGGAACTGAATTACAAAACAGAACAGAGCCACACGTTTAGAAAACACACTATGGCTGCTTAACGGGAAAGGTGAGGTGGGGTGATGCGTAAAAGAAGGGTTTCAAATTAGCTCAGATACCGTTCCATAAACCCAATATGTAATAGACAAGACCTACTCCTTGCTCAGTGAACTTGACTCAACACCCCCTATTCAACGCCCAAGAATATATCTGACTAGTAAGAATCTTAAAACCTATGTGTTGATATCCCTCTGTAAGTGAGTCAAGTGGGTGTAAAGCGGCCTAAACACAGCAGTGAAAAGCAGCTAAACCCCATTATAAAAATCAACTACTTTTAAAAACCCGTGAAACAAAGACAGTGAAAGAGAGAGAAATTCTTACAAAATTCGTTCAGGGGCTGTGATGCCACCTGGATTGACCATATCTAGACCCACTGTTGATTGAGACATAAGGGTGAACACTCTTGGGGCTGAGAGGTTTGGTGAGGTTGGGTGAGCAAACGCAGACCCTTTAAAGTAATACTGCGTGGTACCCATCCCATGGGTCCCAAATCTCCAGGTTCAAGGGCATCTTCCTACATCGAAAACATGCATGAGACACCCAGAAGATGGTACACCGTGTGATCGGGAAAGGTTTCTAAAACGCACCTCATTTCTCATGTCCTTGTGCTCGGGTTCGCCATTCCAGCCGCTTTACTAGCAATCTCCCTCCTTGGAGAATCAGCACCTTTAACCTCCTGTTCCGTCCAGGTTGCCATTTGTCCTGAGGATGAACGGGAAGAGGGCCAAACAATGAGAGACTAGCTCAAGAAGTTGGGGCAGGCACAGGTCACCCTATTTTCCCATCAGGAAGAAGAATTAACCACAGGCTCAGCCTGCCGCCCGGAACCAGAATAGGGCCTGAAGCAATCCTGCGCTTTTGCGGCCAGCTCCCAAAAAAGCGAGTTGAAAAATGGAGCTCAGGGGCACTGCAATTCACAAACCTGCAGAGTTATAACTGATAACTCTCGTCCACAAATATATTGAGGGAAGGCAACGAAGAGGATTTGAAAGCAAGGCAGAATTGCAGGAAACTGATTTCAGGAGGTAGATTCGAATCGCCTTTAAAGCACAGGAAAAGCGGCAAAACCTCGACAATGATGCCCTTGGCCAAAAAGGGCGTATGCGTTTTTTCCTGAATATATTCAGGAAAAAACGCATACGCCCTTTTTGGCCAACCAACCAACCTGGAAAGGCAAATCAGCGCTACAAAGAAGTCTCGCTTCCCATCGGTCAAAAGGACCATGCTGAATAAAGTGTCAAAACCAGAAATGCAGGGCAGGCCATGGAGAAACGGGAGCCTTGCTACGCTGATGGGCGGGAGGTAAATTGCCAACAGCCACTCTGGAGAAGTGTACGGTGTGTCCTGAAACACCTAAAAAACGCAGCTTAGAGAGCATAGGGCATTTCCACTCATGGGCGTATAAATTGGGAAAACTAAAAATCAGCAAGACACAGGCACCCCAAAGTTTAGGGCTGCTCTGCTGACAAGAACCTCCACTTCGTTACTCCATAAATATCCCAGGAAAGAGAAAAATGGATAAAGACGTTGTGGTCCTTATGTACAATGGAATATCACTCAGCCATGAAATCAACGTCATAAGGCTAGTGGCAGCATGATGAGTGGATTTAGGTACGACGATTCTAAGTGAAATAAGTCAAACAGAAAACGACACTTATCATAAGATATCACTTATAGAGGGAATGTAAAAACCGCTACACTGGAACTGAATTACAAAACAGAACAGAGTCACACGTTTAGAAAACACACTATGGCTGCTTAACGGGAAAGGGGAGGTGGGGTGATGCGTAAAAGAAGGGTTTCAAATTAGCTCAGATACCGTTCCATAAACCCAATATGTAATAGACAAGACCTACTCCTTGCTCAGTGAACTGGACTCAACACCCCCTATTCAACGTCCAAGAATATATCTGACTAGTAAGAATCTTAAAACCTATGTGTTGATATCCCTCTGTAAGTGAGTCAAGTGGGTGTAAAGCGGCCTAAACACAGCAGTGAAAAGCAGCTAAACCCCATTATAAAAATCAACTACTTTTAAAAACCCGTGAAACAAAGACAGTGAAAGAGAGAGAAATTCTTACAAAATTCGTTCAGGGGCTGTGATGCCACCTGGATTGACCATATCTAGACCCACTGCTGATTGAGACATAAGGGTGAACACTCTTGGGGCTGAGAGGTTTGGTGAGGTTGGGTGAGCAAACGCAGACCCTTTAAAGTAATACTGCGTGGTACCCATCCCATGGGTCCCAAATCTCCAGGTTCAAGGGCATCTTCCTACATCGAAAACATGCATGAGACACCCAGAAGATGGTACACCGTGTGATCGGGAAAGGTTTCTAAAACGCACCTCATTTCTCATCTCCTTGTGCTCGGGTTCGCCATTCCAGCCGCTTTACTAGCAATCTCCCTCCTTGGAGAATCAGCACCTTTAACCTCCTGTTCCGTCCAGGTTGCCATTTGTCCTGAGGATGAACGGGAAGAGGGCGAAACAATGAGAGACTAGCTCAAGAAGTTGGGGCAGGCACAGGTCACTCTATTTTCCCATCAGGAAGAAGAATTAACCACAGGCTCAGCCTGCCGCCCGGAACCAGAAGAGGGCCTGAAGCAATCCTGCGCTTTTGCGGCCAGCTCCCAAAAAAGCGAGTTGAAAAATGGAGCTCAGGGGCACTGCAATTCACAAACCTGCAGAGTTATAACTGATAACTCTCGTCCACAAATATATTGAGGGAAGGCAACGAAGAGGATTTGAAAGCAAGGCAGAATTGCAGGAAACTGATTTCAGGAGGTAGATTCGAATCGCCTTTAAAGCACAGGAAAAGCGGCAAAACCTCGACAATGATGCCCTTGGCCAAAAAGGGCGTATGCGTTTTTTCCTGAATATATTCCGGAAAAAACGCATACGCCCTTTTTGGCCAACCAAGCAACCTGGAAAGGCAAATCAGCGCTACAAAGAAGTCTCGCTTCCCATCGGTCAAAAGGACCATGCTGAATAAAGTGTCAAAACCAGAAATGCAGGGCAGGCCATGGAGAAACGGGAGCCTTGCTACGCTGATGGGCGGGATGTAAATTGCCAACAGCCACTCTGGAGAAGTGTACGGTGTGTCCTGAAACACCTAAAAAACGCAGCTTAGAGAGCATAGGGCATTTCCACTCATGGGCGTATAAATTGGGAAAACTAAAAATCAGCAAGACACAGGCACCCCAAAGTTTAGGGCTGCTCTGCTGACAAGAACCTCCACTTCGTTACTCCTTAAATATCCCAGGAAAGAGAAAAATGGATAAAGACGTTGTGGTCCTTATGTACAATGGAATATCACTCAGCCATGAAATCAACGTCATAAGGCTAGTGGCAGCATGATGAGTGGATTTAGGTACGACGATTCTAAGTGAAATAAGTCAAACAGAAAACGACACTTATCATAAGATATCACTTATAGAGGGAATGTAAAAACCGCTACACTGGAACTGAATTACAAAACAGAACAGAGCCACACGTTTAGAAAACACACTATGGCTGCTTAACGGGAAAGGGGAGGTGGGGTGATGCGTAAAAGAAGGGTTTCAAATTAGCTCAGATACCGTTCCATAAACCCAATATGTAATAGACAAGACCTACTCCTTGCTCAGTGAACTTGACTCAACACCCCCTATTCAACGCCCAAGAATATATCTGACTAGTAAGAATCTTAAAACCTATGTGTTGATATCCCTCTGTAAGTGAGTCAAGTGGGTGTAAAGCGGCCTAAACACAGCAGTGAAAAGCAGCAAAACCCCATTATAAAAATCAACTACTTTTAAAAAGCCGTGAAACAAAGACAGTGAAAGAGAGAAATTCTTACAAAATTCGTTCAGGGGCTGTGATGCCACCTGGATTGACCATATCTAGACCCACTGCTGATTGAGACATAAGGGTGAACACTCTTGGGGCTGAGAGGTTTGGTGAGGTTGGGTGAGCAAACGCAGACCCTTTAAAGTAATACTGCGTGGTACCCATCCCATGGGTCCCAAATCTCCAGGTTCAAGGGCATCTTCCTACATCGAAAACATGCATGAGACACCCAGAAGATGGTACACCGTGTGATCGGGAAAGGTTTCTAAAACGCACCTCATTTCTCATCTCCTTGTGCTCGGGTTCGCCATTCCAGCCGCTTTACTAGCAATCTCCCTCCTTGGAGAATCAGCACCTTTAACCTCCTGTTCCGTCCAGGTTGCCATTTCTCCTGAGGATGAACGGGAAGAGGGCGAAACAATGAGAGACTAGCTCAAGAAGTTGGGGCAGGCACAGGTCACTCTATTTTCCCATCAGGAAGAAGAATTAACCACAGGCTCAGCCTGCCGCCCGGAACCAGAATAGGGCCTGAAGCAATCCGGCGCTTTTGCGGCCAGCTCCCAAAAAAGCGAGTTGAAAAATGGAGCTCAGGGGCACTGCAATTCACAAACCTGCAGAGTTATAACTGATAACTCTCGTCCACAAATATATTGAGGGAAGGCAACGAAGAGGATTTGAAAGCAAGGCAGAATTGCAGGAAACTGATTTCAGGAGGTAGATTCGAATCGCCTTTAAAGCACAGGAAAAGCGGAAAAACCTCGACAATGATGCCCTTGGCCAAAAAGGGCGTATGCGTTTTTTCCTGAATATATTCAGGAAAAAACGCATACGCCCTTTTTGGCCAACCAAGCAACCTGGAAAGGCAAATCAGCGCTACAAAGAAGTCTCGCTTCCCATCGGTCAAAAGGACCATGCTGAATAAAGTGTCAAAACCAGAAATGCAGGGCAGGCCATGGAGAAACGGGAGCCTTGCTACGCTGATGGGCGGGAGGTAAATTGCCAACAGCCACTCTGGAGAAGTGTACGGTGTGTCCTGAAACACCTAAAAAACTCAGCTTAGAGAGCATAGGGCATTTCCACTCATGGGCGTATAAATTGGGAAAACTAAAAATCAGCAAGACACAGGCACCCCAAAGTTTAGGGCTGCTCTGCTGACAAGAACCTCCACTTCGTTACTCCTTAAATATCCCAGGAAAGAGAAAAATGGATAAAGACGTTGTGGTCCTTATGTACAATGGAATATCACTCAGCCATGAAATCAACGTCATAAGGCTAGTGGCAGCATGATGAGTGGATTTAGGTACGACGATTCTAAGTGAAATAAGTCAAACAGAAAACGACACTTATCATAAGATATCACTTATAGAGGGAATGTAAAAACCGCTACACTGGAACTGAATTACAAAACAGAACAGAGCCACACGTTTAGAAAACACACTATGGCTGCTTAACGGGAAAGGGGAGGTGGGGTGATGCGTAAAAGAAGGGTTTCAAATTAGCTCAGATACCGTTCCATAAACCCAATATGTAATAGACAAGACCTACTCCTTGCTCAGTGAACTTGACTCAACACCCCCTATTCAACGCCCAAGAATATATCTGACTAGTAAGAATCTTAAAACCTATGTGTTGATATCCCTCTGTAAGTGAGTCAAGTGGGTGTAAAGCGGCCTAAACACAGCAGTGAAAAGCAGCTAAACCCCATTATAAAAATCAACTACTTTTAAAAAGCCGTGAAACAAAGACAGTGAAAGAGAGAAATTCTTACAAAATTCGTTCAGGGGCTGTGATGCCACCTGGATTGACCATATCTAGACCCACTGCTGATTGAGACATAAGGGTGAACACTCTTGGGGCTGAGAGGTTTGGTGAGGTTGGGTGAGCAAACGCAGACCCTTTAAAGTAATACTGCGTGGTACCCATCCCATGGGTCCCAAATCTCCAGGTTCAAGGGCATCTTCCTACATCGAAAACATGCATGAGACACCCAGAAGATGGTACACCGTGTGATCGGGAAAGGTTTCTAAAACGCACCTCATTTCTCATCTCCTTGTGCTCGGGTTCGCCATTCCAGCCGCTTTACTAGCAATCTCCCTCCTTGGAGAATCAGCACCTTTAACCTCCTGTTCCGTCCAGGTTGCCATTTGTCCTGAGGATGAACGGGAAGAGGGCGAAACAATGAGAGACTAGCTCAAGAAGTTGGGGCAGGCACAGGTCACTCTATTTTCCCATCAGGAAGAAGAATTAACCACAGGCTCAGCCTGCCGCCCGGAACCAGAATAGGGCCTGAAGCAATCCTGCGCTTTTGCGGCCAGCTCCCAAAAAAGCGAGTTGAAAAATGGAGCTCAGGGGCACTGCAATTCACAAACCTGCAGAGTTATAACTGATAACTCTCGTCCACAAATATATTGAGGGAAGGCAACGAACAGGATTTGAAAGCAAGGCAGAATTGCAGGAAACTGATTTCAGGAGGTAGATTCGAATCGCCTTTAAAGCACAGGAAAAGCGGCAAAACCTCGACAATGATGCCCTTGGCCAAAAAGGGCGTATGCGTTTTTTCCTGAATATATTCAGGAAAAAACGCATACGCCCTTTTTGGCCAACCAAGCAACCTGGAAAGGCAAATCAGCGCTACAAAGAAGTCTCGCTTCCCATCGGTCAAAAGGACCATGCTGAATAAAGTGTCAAAACCAGAAATGCAGGGCAGGCCATGGAGAAACGGGAGCCTTGCTACGCTGATGGGCGGGAGGTAAATTGCCAACAGCCACTCTGGAGAAGTGTACGGTGTGTCCTGAAACACCTAAAAAACTCAGCTTAGAGAGCATAGGGCATTTCCACTCATGGGCGTATAAATTGGGAAAACTAAAAATCAGCAAGACACAGGCACCCCAAAGTTTAGGGCTGCTCTGCTGACAAGAACCTCCACTTCGTTACTCCTTAAATATCCCAGGAAAGAGAAAAATGGATAAAGACGTTGTGGTCCTTATGTACAATGGAATATCAGTCAGCCATGAAATCAACGTCATAAGGCTAGTGGCAGCATGATGAGTGGATTTAGGTACGACGATTCTAAGTGAAATAAGTCAAACAGAAAACGACACTTATCATAAGATATCACTTATAGAGGGAATGTAAAAACCGCTACACTGGAACTGAATTACAAAACAGAACAGAGTCACACGTTTAGAAAACACACTATGGCTGCTTAACGGGAAAGGTGAGGTGGGGTGATGCGTAAAAGAAGTGTTTCAAATTAGCTCAGATACCGTTCCATAAACCCAATATGTAATAGACAAGACCTACTCCTTGCTCAGTGAACTTGACTCAACACCCCCTGTTCAAAGTCCAAGAAGATATCTGACTAGTAAGAATCTTAAAACCTATGTGTTGATATCCCTCTGTAAGTGAGTCAAGTGGGTGTAAAGCGGCCTAAACACAGCAGTGAAAAGCAGCTAAACCCCATTATAAAAATCAACTACTTTTAAAAAGCCGTGAAACAAAGACAGTGAAAGAGAGAGAAATTCTTACAAAATTCGTTCAGGGGCTGTGATGCCACCTGGATTGACCATATCTAGACCCACTGCTGATTGAGACATAAGGGTGAACACTCTTGGGGCTGAGAGGTTTGGTGAGGTTGGGTGAGCAAACGCAGACCCTTTAAAGTAATACTGCGTGGTACCCATCCCATGGGTCCCAAATCTCCAGGTTCAAGGGCATCTTCCTACATCGAAAATATGCATGAGACACCCAGAAGATGGTACACCGTGTGATCGGGAAAGGTTTCTAAAACGCACCTCATTTCTCATCTCCTTGTGCTCGGGTTCGCCATTCCAGCCGCTTTACTAGCAATCTCCCTCCTTGGAGAATCAGCACCTTTAACCTCCTGTTCCGTCCAGGTTGCCATTTGTCCTGAGGATGAACGGGAAGAGGGCGAAACAATGAGAGACTAGCTCAAGAAGTTGGGGCAGGCACAGGTCACTCTCTTTTCACATCAGGAAGAAGAATTAACCACAGGCTCAGCCTGCCGCCCGGAACCAGAATAGGGCCTGAAGCAATCCTGCGCTTTTGCGGCCAGCTCCCAAAAAAGCGAGTTGAAAAATGGAGCTCAGGGGCACTGCAATTCACAAACCTGCAGAGTTATAACTGATAACTCTCGTCCACAAATATATTGAGGGAAGGCAACGAAGAGGATTTGAAAGCAAGGCAGAATTGCAGGAAACTGATTTCAGGAGGTAGATTCGAATCGCCTTTAAAGCACAGGAAAAGCGGCAAAACCTCGACAATGATGCCCTTGGCCAAAAAGGGCGTATGCGTTTTTTCCTGAATATATTCAGGAAAAAACGCATACGCCCTTTTTGGCCAACCAACCAACCTGGAAAGGCAAATCAGCGCTACAAAGAAGTCTCGCTTCCCATCGGTCAAAAGGACCATGCTGAATAAAGTGTCAAAACCAGAAATGCAGGGCAGGCCATGGAGAAACGGGAGCCTTGCTACGCTGATGGGCGGGAGGTAAATTGCCAACAGCCACTCTGGAGAAGTGTACGGTGTGTCCTGAAACACCTAAAAAACGCAGCTTAGAGAGCATAGGGCATTTCCACTCATGGGCGTATAAATTGGGAAAACTAAAAATCAGCAAGACACAGGCACCCCAAAGTTTAGGGCTGCTCTGCTGACAAGAACCTCCACTTCGTTACTCCATAAATATCCCAGGAAAGAGAAAAATGGATAAAGACGTTGTGGTCCTTATGTACAATGGAATATCACTCAGCCATGAAATCAACGTCATAAGGCTAGTGGCAGCATGATGAGTGGATTTAGGTACGACGATTCTAAGTGAAATAAGTCAAACAGAAAACGACACTTATCATAAGATATCACTTATAGAGGGAATGTAAAAACCGCTACACTGGAACTGAATTACAAAACAGAACAGAGCCACACGTTTAGAAAACACACTATGGCTGCTTAACGGGAAAGGTGAGGTGGGGTGATGCGTAAAAGAAGGGTTTCAAATTAGCTCAGATACCGTTCCATAAACCCAATATGTAATAGACAAGACCTACTCCTTGCTCAGTGAACTTGACTCAACACCCCCTATTCAACGCCCAAGAATATATCTGACTAGTAAGAATCTTAAAACCTATGTGTTGATATCCCTCTGTAAGTGAGTCAAGTGGGTGTAAAGCGGCCTAAACACAGCAGTGAAAAGCAGCTAAACCCCATTATAAAAATCAACTACTTTTAAAAACCCGTGAAACAAAGACAGTGAAAGAGAGAGAAATTCTTACAAAATTCGTTCAGGGGCTGTGATGCCACCTGGATTGACCATATCTAGACCCACTGTTGATTGAGACATAAGGGTGAACACTCTTGGGGCTGAGAGGTTTGGTGAGGTTGGGTGAGCAAACGCAGACCCTTTAAAGTAATACTGCGTGGTACCCATCCCATGGGTCCCAAATCTCCAGGTTCAAGGGCATCTTCCTACATCGAAAACATGCATGAGACACCCAGAAGGTGGTACACCGTGTGATCGGGAAAGGTTTCTAAAACGCACCTCATTTCTCATCTCATTGTGCTCGGGTTCGCCATTCCAGCCGCTTTACTAGCAATCTCCCTCCTTGGAGAATCAGCACCTTTAACCTCCTGTTCCGTCCAGGTTGCCATTTGTCCTGAGGATGAACGGGAAGAGGGCGAAACAATGAGAGACTAGCTCAAGAAGTTGGGGCAGGCACAGGTCACCCTATTTTCCCATCAGGAAGAAGAATTAACCACAGGCTCAGCCTGCCGCCCGGAACCAGAATAGGGCCTGAAGCAATCCTGCGCTTTTGCGGCCAGCTCCCAAAAAAGCGAGTTGAAAAATGGAGCTCAGGGGCACTGCAATTCACAAACCTGCAGAGTTATAACTGATAACTCTCGTCCACAAATATATTGAGGGAAGGCAACGAAGAGGATTTGAAAGCAAGGCAGAATTGCAGGAAACTGATTTCAGGAGGTAGATTCGAATCGCCTTTAAAGCACAGGAAAAGAGGCAAAACCTCGACAATGATGCCCTTGGCCAAAAAGGGCGTATGCGTTTTTTCCTGAATATATTCAGGAAAAAACGCATACGCCCTTTTTGGCCAACCAACCAACCTGGAAAGGCAAATCAGCGCTACAAAGAAGTCTCGCTTCCCATCGGTCAAAAGGACCATGCTGAATAAAGTGTCAAAACCAGAAATGCAGGGCAGGCCATGGAGAAACGGGAGCCTTGCTACGCTGATGGGCGGGAGGTAAATTGCCAACAGCCACTCTGGAGAAGTGTACGGTGTGTCCTGAAACACCTAAAAAACGCAGCTTAGAGAGCATAGGGCATTTCCACTCATGGGCGTATAAATTGGGAAAACTAAAAATCAGCAAGACACAGGCACCCCAAAGTTTAGGGCTGCTCTGCTGACAAGAACCTCCACTTCGTTACTCCATAAATATCCCAGGAAAGAGAAAAATGGATAAAGACGTTGTGGTCCTTATGTACAATGGAATATCACTCAGCCATGAAATCAACGTCATAAGGCTAGTGGCAGCATGATGAGTGGATTTAGGTACGACGATTCTAAGTGAAATAAGTCAAACAGAAAACGACACTTATCATAAGATATCACTTATAGAGGGAATGTAAAAACCGCTACACTGGAACTGAACTACAAAACAGAACAGAGCCACACGTTTAGAAAACACACTATGGCTGCTTAACGGGAAAGGGGAGGTGGGGAGATGCGTAAAAGAAGGGTTTCAAATTAGCTCAGATACCGTTCCATAAACCCAATATGTAATAGACAAGACCTACTCCTTGCTCAGTGAACTTGACTCAACACCCCCTATTCAACGCCCAAGAATATATCTGACTAGTAAGAATCTTAAAACCTATGTGTTGATATCCCTCTGTAAGTGAGTCAAGTGGGTGTAAAGCGGCCTAAACACAGCAGTGAAAAGCAGCTAAACCCCATTATAAAAATCAACTACTTTTAAAAAGCCGTGAAACAAAGACAGTGAAAAAGAGAGAAATTCTTACAAAATTCGTTCAGGGGCTGTGATGCCACCTGGATTGACCATATCTAGACCCACTGCTGATTGAGACATAAGGGTGAACACTCTTGGGGCTGAGAGGTTTGGCGAGGTTGGGTGAGCAAACGCAGACCCTTTAAAGTAATACTGCGTGGTACCCATCCCATGGGTCCCAAATCTCCAGGTTCAAGGGCATCTTCCTACATCGAAAACATGCATGAGACACCCAGAAGGTGGTACACCGTGTGATCGGGAAAGGTTTCTAAAACGCACCTCATTTCTCATCTCCTTGTGCTCGGGTTCGCCATTCCAGCCGCTTTACTAGCAATCTCCCTCCTTGGAGAATCAGCACCTTTAACCTCCTGTTCCGTCCAGGTTGCCATTTGTCCTGAGGATGAACGGGAAGAGGGCGAAACAATGAGAGACTAGCTCAAGAAGTTGGGGCAGGCACAGGTCACTCTATTTTCCCATCAGGAAGAAGAATTAACCACAGGCTCAGCCTGCCGCCCGGAACCAGAAGAGGGCCTGAAGCAATCCTGCGCTTTTGCGGCCAGCTCCCAAAAAAGCGAGTTGAAAAATGGAGCTCAGGGGCACTGCAATTCACAAACCTGCAGAGTTATAACTGATAACTCTCGTCCACAAATATATTGAGGGAAGGCAACGAAGAGGATTTGAAAGCAAGGCAGAATTGCAGGAAACTGATTTCAGGAGGTAGATTCGAATCGCCTTTAAAGCACAGGAAAAGCGGCAAAACCTCGACAATGATGCCCTTGGCCAAAAAGGGCGTATGCGTTTTTTCCTGAATATATTCAGGAAAAAACGCATACGCCCTTTTTGGCCAACCAAGCAACCTGGAAAGGCAAATCAGCGCTACAAAGAAGTCTCGCTTCCCATCGGTCAAAAGGACCATGCTGAATAAAGTGTCAAAACCAGAAATGCAGGGCAGGCCATGGAGAAACGGGAGCCTTGCTACGCTGATGGGCGGGATATAAATTGCCAACAGCCACTCTGGAGAAGTGTACGGTGTGTCCTGAAACACCTAAAAAACTCAGCTTAGAGAGCATAGGGCATTTCCACTCATGGGCGTATAAATTGGGAAAACTAAAAATCAGCAAGACACAGGCACCCCAAAGTTTAGGGCTGCTCTGCTGACAAGAACCTCCACTTCGTTACTCCTTAAATATCCCAGGAAAGAGAAAAATGGATAAAGACGTTGTGGTCCTTATGTACAATGGAATATCACTGAGCCATGAAATCAACGTCATAAGGCTACTGGCAGCATGATGAGTGGATTTAGGTACGACGATTCTACGTGAAATAAGTCAAACAGAAAACGACACTTATCATAAGATATCACTTATAGAGGGAATGTAAAAACCGCTACACTTGAACTGAATTACAAAACAGAACAGAGCCACACGTTTAGAAAACACACTATGGCTGCTTAACGGGAAAGGGGAGGTGGGGTGATGCGTAAAAGAAGGGTTTCAAATTAGCTCAGATACCGTTCCATAAACCCAATATGTAATAGACAAGACCTACTCCTTGCTCAGTGAACTTGACTCAACACCCCCTATTCAACGCCCAAGAATATATCTGACTAGTAAGAATCTTAAAACCTATGTGTTGATATCCCTCTGTAAGTGAGTCAAGTGGGTGTAAAGCGGCCTAAACACAGCAGTGAAAAGCAGCTAAACCCCATTATAAAAATCAACTACTTTTAAAAAGCCGTGAAACAAAGACAGTGAAAGAGAGAAATTCTTACAAAATTCGTTCAGGGGCTGTGATGCCACCTGGATTGACCATATCTAGACCCACTGCTGATTGAGACATAAGGGTGAACACTCTTGGGGCTGAGAGGTTTGGTGAGGTTGGGTGAGCAAACGCAGACCCTTTAAAGTAATACTGCGTGGTACCCATCCCATGGGTCCCAAATCTCCAGGTTCAAGGGCATCTTCCTACATCGAAAACATGCATGAGACACCCAGAAGATGGTACACCGTGTGATCGGGAAAGGTTTCTAAAACGCACCTCATTTCTCATCTCCTTGTGCTCGGGTTCGCCATTCCAGCCGCTTTACTAGCAATCTCCCTCCTTGGAGAATCAGCACCTTTAACCTCCTGTTCCGTCCAGGTTGCCATTTCTCCTGAGGATGAACGGGAAGAGGGCGAAACAATGAGAGACTAGCTCAAGAAGTTGGGGCAGGCACAGGTCACTCTATTTTCCCATCAGGAAGAAGAATTAACCACAGGCTCAGCCTGCCGCCCGGAACCAGAATAGGGCCTGAAGCAATCCTGCGCTTTTGCGGCCAGCTCCCAAAAAAGCGAGTTGAAAAATGGAGCTCAGGGGCACTGCAATTCACAAACCTGCAGAGTTATAACTGATAACTCTCGTCCACAAATATATTGAGGGAAGGCAACGAAGAGGATTTGAAAGCAAGGCAGAATTGCAGGAAACTGATTTCAGGAGGTAGATTCGAATCGCCTTTAAAGCACAGGAAAAGCGGCAAAACCTCGACAATGATGCCCTTGGCCAAAAAGGGCGTATGCGTTTTTTCCTGAATATATTCAGGAAAAAACGCATACGCCCTTTTTGGCCAACCAAGCAACCTGGAAAGGCAAATCAGCGCTACAAAGAAGTCTCGCTTCCCATCGGTCAAAAGGACCATGCTGAATAAAGTGTCAAAACCAGAAATGCAGGGCAGGCCATGGAGAAACGGGAGCCTTGCTACGCTGATGGGCGGGAGGTAAATTGCCAACAGCCACTCTGGAGAAGTGTACGGTGTGTCCTGAAACACCTAAAAAACGCAGCTTAGAGAGCATAGGGCATTTCCACTCATGGGCGTATAAATTGGGAAAACTAAAAATCAGCAAGACACAGGCACCCCAAAGTTTAGGGCTGCTCTGCTGACAAGAACCTCCACTTCGTTACTCCATAAATATCCCAGGAAAGAGAAAAATGGATAAAGACGTTGTGGTCCTTATGTACAATGGAATATCACTCAGCCATGAAATCAACGTCATAAGGCTAGTGGCAGCATGATGAGTGGATTTAGGTACGACGATTCTAAGTGAAATAAGTCAAACAGAAAACGACACTTATCATAAGATATCACTTATAGAGGGAATGTAAAAACCGCTACACTGGAACTGAACTACAAAACAGAACAGAGCCACACGTTTAGAAAACACACTATGGCTGCTTAACGGGAAAGGGGAGGTGGGGAGATGCGTAAAAGAAGGGTTTCAAATTAGCTCAGATACCGTTCCATAAACCCAATATGTAATAGACAAGACCTACTCCTTGCTCAGTGAACTTGACTCAACACCCCCTATTCAACGCCCAAGAATATATCTGACTAGTAAGAATCTTAAAACCTATGTGTTGATATCCCTCTGTAAGTGAGTCAAGTGGGTGTAAAGCGGCCTAAACACAGCAGTGAAAAGCAGTTAAACCCCATTATAAAAATCAACTACTTTTAAAAAGCCGTGAAACAAAGACAGTGAAAAAGAGAGAAATTCTTACAAAATTCGTTCAGGGGCTGTGATGCCACCTGGATTGACCATATCTAGACCCACTGCTGATTGAGACATAAGGGTGAACACTCTTGGGGCTGAGAGGTTTGGCGAGGTTGGGTGAGCAAACGCAGACCCTTTAAAGTAATACTGCGTGGTACCCATCCCATGGGTCCCAAATCTCCAGGTTCAAGGGCATCTTCCTACATCGAAAACATGCATGAGACACCCAGAAGGTGGTACACCGTGTGATCGGGAAAGGTTTCTAAAACGCACCTCATTTCTCATCTCATTGTGCTCGGGTTCGCCATTCCAGCCGCTTTACTAGCAATCTCCCTCCTTGGAGAATCAGCACCTTTAACCTCCTGTTCCGTCCAGGTTGCCATTTGTCCTGAGGATGAACGGGGAGAGGGCAAAACAATGAGAGACTAGCTCAAGAAGTTGGGGCAGGCACAGGTCACCCTATTTTCCCATCAGGAAGAAGAATTAACCACAGGCTCAGCCTGCCGCCCGGAACCAGAATAGGGCCTGAAGCAATCCTGCGCTTTTGCGGCCAGCTCCCAAAAAAGCGAGTTGAAAAATGGAGCTCAGGGGCACTGCAATTCACAAACCTGCAGAGTTATAACTGATAACTCTCGTCCACAAATATATTGAGGGAAGGCAACGAAGAGGATTTGAAAGCAAGGCAGAATTGCAGGAAACTGATTTCAGGAGGTAGATTCGAATCGCCTTTAAAGCACAGGAAAAGCGGCAAAACCTCGACAATGATGCCCTTGGCCAAAAAGGGCGTATGCGTTTTTTCCTGAATATATTCAGGAAAAAACGCATACGCCCTTTTTGGCCAACCAACCAACCTGGAAAGGCAAATCAGCGCTACAAAGAAGTCTCGCTTCCCATCGGTCAAAAGGACCATGCTGAATAAAGTGTCAAAACCAGAAATGCAGGGCAGGCCATGGAGAAACGGGAGCCTTGCTACGCTGATGGGCGGGAGGTAAATTGCCAACAGCCACTCTGGAGAAGTGTACGGTGTGTCCTGAAACACCTAAAAAACGCAGCTTAGAGAGCATAGGGCATTTCCACTCATGGGCGTATAAATTGGGAAAACTAAAAATCAGCAAGACACAGGCACCCCAAAGTTTAGGGCTGCTCTGCTGACAAGAACCTCCACTTCGTTACTCCATAAATATCCCAGGAAAGAGAAAAATGGATAAAGACGTTGTGGTCCTTATGTACAATGGAATATCACTCAGCCATGAAATCAACGTCATAAGGCTAGTGGCAGCATGATGAGTGGATTTAGGTACGACGATTCTAAGTGAAATAAGTCAAACAGAAAACGACACTTATCATAAGATATCACTTATAGAGGGAATGTAAAAACCGCTACACTGGAACTGAATTACAAAACAGAACAGAGTCACACGTTTAGAAAACACACTATGGCTGCTTAACGGGAAAGGGGAGGTGGGGTGATGCGTAAAAGAAGGGTTTCAAATTAGCTCAGATACCGTTCCATAAACCCAATATGTAATAGACAAGACCTACTCCTTGCTCAGTGAACTGGACTCAACACCCCCTATTCAACGTCCAAGAATATATCTGACTAGTAAGAATCTTAAAACCTATGTGTTGATATCCCTCTGTAAGTGAGTCAAGTGGGTGTAAAGCGGCCTAAACACAGCAGTGAAAAGCAGCTAAACCCCATTATAAAAATCAACTACTTTTAAAAACCCGTGAAACAAAGACAGTGAAAGAGAGAGAAATTCTTACAAAATTCGTTCAGGGGCTGTGATGCCACCTGGATTGACCATATCTAGACCCACTGCTGATTGAGACATAAGGGTGAACACTCTTGGGGCTGAGAGGTTTGGTGAGGTTGGGTGAGCAAACGCAGACCCTTTAAAGTAATACTGCGTGGTACCCATCCCATGGGTCCCAAATCTCCAGGTTCAAGGGCATCTTCCTACATCGAAAACATGCATGAGACACCCAGAAGATGGTACACCGTGTGATCGGGAAAGGTTTCTAAAACGCACCTCATTTCTCATCTCTTGTGCTCGGTTCGCCATTCCAGCCGCTTTACTAGCAATCTCCCTCCTTGGAGAATCAGCACCTTTAAACCTCCTGTTCCGTCCAGGTTGCCATTTGTCCTGAGGATGAACGGGAAGAGGGCGAAACAATGAGAGACTAGCTCAAGAAGTTGGGGCAGGCACAGGTCACTCTATTTTCCCATCAGAAGAAGAATTAACCACAGGCTCAGCCTGCCGCCCGGAACCAGAAGAGGGCCTGAAGCAATCCTGCGCTTTTGCGGCCAGCTCCCAAAAAAGCGAGTTGAAAAATGGAGCTCAGGGGCACTGCAATTCACAAACCTGCAGAGTTATAACTGATAACTCTCGTCCACAAATATATTGAGGGAAGGGCAACGAAGAGGATTTGAAAGCAAGGCAGAATTGCAGGAAACTGATTTCAGGAGGTAGATTCGAATCGCCTTTAAAGCACAGGAAAAGCGGCAAAAACCTCGACAATGATGCCCTTGGCCAAAAAGGGCGTATGCGTTTTTTCCTGAATATATCCGGAAAAAACGCATACGCCCCTTTTTGGCCAACCAAGCAACCTGGAAAGGCAAATCAGCGCTACAAAGAAGTCTCGCTTCCCATCGGTCAAAAGGACCATGCTGAATAAAGTGTCAAAACCAGAAATGCAGGGCAGGCCATGGAGAAACGGGAGCCTTGCTACGCTGATGGGCGGGATGTAAATTGCCAACAGCCACTCTGGAGAAGTGTACGGTGTGTCCTGAAACACCTAAAAACGCAGCTTAGAGAGCATAGGGCATTTCCACTCATGGGCGTATAAATTGGGAAAACTAAAAATCAGCAAGACACAGGCACCCCAAAGTTTAGGGCTGCTCTGCTGACAAGAACCTCCACTTCGTTACTCCTTAAATATCCCAGGAAGAGAAAAAATGGATAAAGACGTTGTGGTCCTTATGTACAATGGAATATCACTCAGCCATGAAATCAACGTCATAAGGCTAGTGGCAGCATGATGAGTGGATTTAGGTACGACGATTCTAAGTGAAATAAGTCAAACAGAAAACGACACTTATCATAAGATATCACTTATAGAGGAATGTAAAAACCGCTACACTGGAACTGAATTACAAAACAGAACAGAGCCACACGTTTAGAAAACACACTATGGCTGCTTAACGGGAAAGGGGAGGTGGGGTGATGCGTAAAAGAAGGGGTTTCAAATTAGCTCAGATACCGTTCCATAAACCCATATGTAATAGACAAGACCTACTCCTTGCTCAGTGAACTTGACTCAACACCCCCTATTCAACGCCCAAGAATATATCTGACTAGTAAGAATCTTAAAACCTATGTGTTGATATCCCTCTGTAAGTGAGTCAAGTGGGTGTAAAGCGGCCTAAACACAGCAGTGAAAAGCAGCAAAACCCCATTATAAAAATCAACTACTTTTAAAAAGCCGTGAAACAAAGACAGTGAAAGAGAGAAATTCTTACAAAATTCGTTCAGGGGCTGTGATGCCACCTGGATTGACCATATCTAGACCCACTGCTGATTGAGACATAAGGGTGAACACTCTTGGGGCTGAGAGGTTTGGTTGAGGTTGGGTGAGCAAACGCAGACCCTTTAAAGTAATACTGCGTGGTACCCATCCCATGGGTCCCAAATCTCCAGGTTCAAGGGCATCTTCCTACATCGAAAACATGCATGAGACACCAGAAGATGGTACACCGTGTGATCGGGAAAGGTTTCTAAAACGCACCTCATTTCTCATCTCCTTGTGCTCGGGTTCGCCATTCCAGCCGCTTACTAGCAATCTCCCTCCTTGGAGAATCAGCACCTTTAACCTCCTGTTCCGTCCAGGTTGCCATTTCTCCTGAGGATGAACGGGAAGAGGGCGAAACAATGAGAGACTAGCTCAAGAAGTTGGGGCAGGCACAGGTCACTCTATTTTCCCATCAGGAAGAAGAATTAACCACAGGCTCAGCCTGCCGCCCGGAACCAGAATAGGGCCTGAAGCAATCCGGCGCTTTTGCGGCCAGCTCCCAAAAAAGCGAGTTGAAAAAATGGAGCTCAGGGGCACTGCAATTCACAAACCTGCAGAGTTATAACTGATAACTCTCGTCCACAAATATATTGAGGAAGGCAACGAAGAGGATTTGAAAGCAAGGCAGAATTGCAGGAAACTGATTTCAGGAGGTAGATTCGAATCGCCTTTTAAAGCACAGGAAAAGCGGAAAAACCTCGACAATGATGCCCTTGGCCAAAAAGGGCGTATGCGTTTTTTCCTGAATATATTCAGGAAAAAACGCATACGCCCTTTTTGGCCAACCAAGCAACCTGGAAAGGCAAATCAGCGCTACAAAGAAGTCTCGCTTCCATCGGTCAAAAGGACCATGCTGAATAAAGTGTCAAAACCAGAAATGCAGGGCAGGCCATGGAGAAACGGGAGCCTTGCTACGCTGATGGGCGGGAGGTAAATTGCCAACAGCCACTCTGAGAAGTGTACGGTGTGTCCTGAAACACCTAAAAAACTCAGCTTAGAGAGCATAGGGCATTTCCACTCATGGGCGTATAAATTGGGAAAACTAAAAATCAGCAAGACACAGGCACCCCAAAGTTTAGGGCTGCTCTGCTGACAAGAACCTCCACTTCGTTACTCTTAAATATCCCAGGAAAGAGAAAAATGGATAAAGACGTTGTGGTCCTTATGTACAATGGAATATCACTCAGCCATGAAATCAACGTCATAAGGCTAGTGGCAGCATGATGAGTGGATTTAGGTACGACGATTCTAAGTGAAATAAGTCAAACAGAAAACGACACTTATCATAAGATATCACTTATAGAGGGAATGTAAAAACCGCTACACTGGAACTGAATTACAAAACAGAACAGAGCCACACGTTTAGAAAACACACTATGGCTGCTTAACGGGAAAGGGGAGGTGGGGTGATGCGTAAAAGAAGGGTTTCAAATTAGACTCAGATACCGTTCCATAAACCAATATGTAATAGACAAGACCTACTCCTTGCTCAGTGAACTTGACTCAACACCCCCTATTCAACGCCCAAGAATATATCTGACTAGAAAGAATCCTTAAAACCTATGTGTTTGATATCCCTCTGTAAGTGAGTCAAGTGGGTGTAAAGCGGCCTAAACACAGCAGTGAAAAGCAGCTAAACCCATTATAAAAATCAACTACTTTTAAAAAGCCGTGAAACAAAGACAGTGAAAGAGAGAAATTCTTACAAAATTCGTTTCAGGGGCTGTGATGCCACCTGGATTGGACCCATATCTAGACCCCACTGCTGATTGAGACATAAGGGTGAACACTCTTGGGGCTGAGAGGTTTGGTGAGGTTGGGTGAGCAAACGCAGAACCCTTTAAAGTAATACTGCGTGGTACCCATCCCATGGGTCCCAAATCTCCAGGTTCAAGGGCATCTTCCTACATCGAAAACATGCATGAGCCACCCAGAAGATGGTACACCGTGTGATCGGGAAAGGTTTCTAAAACGCACCTCATTTCTCATCTCTTGTGCTCGGGTTCGCCATTCCAGCCGCTTTACTAGCAATCTCCCTCCTTGGAGAATCAGCACCTTTAACCTCCTGTTCCGTCCAGGTTGCCATTTGTCCTGAGGATGAACGGGGAAGAGGGCGAAACAATGAGCGACTAGCTCAAGAAGTTGGGGCAGGCACAGGTCACTCTATTTTCCCATCAGGAAGAAGAATTAACCACAGGCTCAGAGCCTGCCGCCCGGAACCAGAATAGGGCCTGAAGCAATCCTGCGCTTTTGCGGCCAGCTCCCAAAAAAGCGAGTTGAAAAATGGAGCTCAGGGGCACTGCAATTCACAAACCTGCAGAGTTATAACTCATAACTCTCGTCCACAAATATATTGAGGGAAGGCAACGAAGACGATTTGAAAGCAAAGCAGAATTGCAGGAAACTGATTTCAGGAGGTAGATTCGAATCGCCTTTAAAGCACAGGAAAAGCGGCAAAACCTCGACAATGATGCCCTTGGCCAAAAAGGGCGTATGCGTTTTTTCCTGAATATATTCAGGAAAAAACGCATACGCCCTTTTTGGCCTACCAAGCAACCTGGAAAGGCAAATCAGCGCTACAAAGAAGTCTCGCTTCCCATCGGTCAAAAGGACCATGCTGAATAAAGTGTCAAAACCAGAAATGCAGGGCAGGCCATGGAGAAACGGGAGCCTTGCTACGCTGATGGGCGGGATGTAAATTGCCAACAGCCACTCTGGAGAAGTGTACGGTGTGTCCTGAAACACCTAAAAAACTCAGCTTAGAGAGCATAGGGCATTTCCACTCATGGGCGTATAAATTGGGAAAACTAAAAATCAGCAAGACACAGGCACCCCAAAGTTTAGGGCTGCTCTGCTGACAAGAACCTCCACTTCGTTACTCCTTAAATATCCCAGGAAAGAGAAAAATGGATAAAGACGTTGTGGTCCTTATGTACAATGGAATATCACTCAGCCATGAAATCAACGTCATAAGGCTAGTGGCAGCATGATGAGTGGATTTAGGTACGACGATTCTAAGTGAAATAAGTCAAACAGAAAACGACACTTATCATAAGATATCACTTATAGAGGGAATGTAAAAACCGCTACACTGGAACTGAATTACAAAACAGAACAGAGCCACACGTTTAGAAAACACACTATGGCTGCTTAACGGGAAAGGGGAGGTGGGGTGATGCGTAAAAGAAGGGTTTCAAATTAGCTCAGATACCGTTCCATAAACCCAATATGTAATAGACAAGACCTACTCCTTGCTCAGTGAACTTGACTCAACACCCCCTATTCAACGCCCAAGAATATATCTGACTAGTAAGAATCTTAAAACCTATGTGTTGATATCCCTCTGTAAGTGAGTCAAGTGGGTGTAAAGCGGCCTAAACACAGCAGTGAAAAGCAGCTAAACCCCATTATAAAAATCAACTACTTTTAAAAACCCGTGAAACAAAGACAGTGAAAGAGAGAGAAATTCTTACAAAATTCGTTCCGGGGCTGTGATGCCACCTGGATTGACCATATCTAGACCCACTGCTGATTGAGACATAAGGGTGAACACTCTTGGGGCTGAGAGGTTTGGTGAGGTTGGGTGAGCAAACGCAGACCCTTTAAAGTAATACTGCGTGGTACCCATCCCATGGGTCCCAAATCTCCAGGTTCAAGGGCATCTTCCTACATCGAAAACATGCATGAGACACCCAGAAGATGGTACACCGTGTGATCGGGAAAGGTTTCTAAAACGCACCTCATTTCTCATCTCCTTGTCCTCGGGTTCGCCATTCCAGCCGCTTTACTAGCAATCTCCCTCCTTGGAGAATCAGCACCTTTAACCTCCTGTTCCGTACCGGTTGCATTTGTCCTGAGGATGAACGGGAAGAGGGCGAAACAATGAGAGACTAGCTCAAGAAGTTGGGGCAGGCACAGGTCACTCTATTTTCCCATCAGAAAGAAGAATTAACCACAGGCTCAGCCTGCCGCCCGGAACCAGAATAGGGTCTGAAGCAATCCTGCGCTTTTGCGGCCAGCTCCCAAAAAAGCGAGTTGAAAAATGGAGCTCAGGGGCACTGCAATTCACAAACCTGCAGAGTTATAACTGATAACTCTCGTCCACAAATATATTGAGGGAAGGCAACGAAGAGGATTTGAAAGCAAGGCAGAATTGCAGGAAACTGATTTCAGGAGGTAGATTCGAATCGCCTTTAAAGCACAGGAAAACCGGCAAAACTTCGACAATGATGCCCTTGGCCAAAAAGGGCGTATGCGTTTTTTCCTGAATATATTCAGGAAAAAACGCATACGCCCTTTTTGGCCAACCAAGCAACCTGGAAAGGAAAATCAGCGCTACAAAGAAGTCTCGCTTCCCATCGGTCAAAAGGACCATGCTGAATAAAGTGTCAAAACCAGAAATGCAGGGCAGGCCATGGAGAAACGGAAGCCTTGCTACGCTGATGGGCGGGATGTAAATTGCCAACAGCCACTCTGGAGAAGTGTACGGTGTGTCCTGAAACACCTAAAAAACGCAGCTTAGAGAGAATAGGGCACTTCCACTCATGGGCGTATAACTTGCGAAAACTAAAAATCAGCAAGACACAGGCACCCCAAAGTTTAGGGCTGCTCTGCTGACAAGAACCTCCACTTCCTTACACCTTAAATATCCCAGGAAAGAGAAAAATGGATAAAGACGTTGTGGTCCTTATGTACAATGGAATATCACTCAGCCATGAAATCAACGTCATAAGGCTAGTGGCAGCATGATGAGTGGATTTAGGTACGACGATTCTAAGTGAAATACGTCAAACAGAAAACGACACTTATCATAAGATATCACTTATAGAGGGAATGTAAAAACCGCTACACTGGAACTGAATTACAAAACAGAACAGAGCAACACGTTTAGAAAACACACTATGGCTGCTTAACGGGAAAGGGGAGGTGGGGTGATGCGTAAAAGAAGGGTTTCAAATTAGCTCAGATACCGTTCCATAAACCCAATATGTAATAGACAAGACCTACTCCTTGCTCAGTGAACTTGACTCAACACCCCATATTCAACGCCCAAGAATATGTCTGACTAGGAAGATTCTTAAAACCTATGTGTTGATATCCCTCTGTAAGTGAGTCAAGTGGGTGTAAAGCGGCCTAAACACAGCAGTGAAAAGCAGCTAAACCCCATTATAAAAATCAACTACTTTTAAAAACCCGTGAAACAAAGACAGTGAAAGAGAGAGAAATTCTTACAAAATTCGTTCCGGGGCTGTGATGCCACCTGGATTGACCATATCTAGACCCACTGCTGATTGAGACATAAGGGAGAACACTCTTGGGGCTGAGAGGTTTGGTGAGGTTGGGTGAGCAAACGCAGACCCTTTAAAGTAATACTGCGTGGTACCCATCCCATGGGTCCCAAATCTCCAGGTTCAAGGGCATCTTCCTACATCGAAAACATGCATGAGACACCCAGAAGATGGTACACCGTGTGATCGGGAAAGGTTTCTAAAACGCACCTCAATTCTCATCTCCTTGTCCTCGGGTTCGCCATTCCAGCCGCTTTACTAGCAATCTCCCTCCTTGGAGAAACAGCACCTTTAACCTCCTGTTCCGTCCAGGTTGCCATTTGTCCTGAGGATGAACGGGAAGAGGGCCAAACAATGAGAGACTAGCTCTAGGTGTTGGGGCAGGCACAGGTCACTCTATTTTCCCATCAGGAAGAAGAATTAACCAGAGGCTCAGCTTGCCGCCCGGAACCAGAATAGGGCCTGAAGCAATCCTGCGCTTTTGCGGCCAGCTCCCAAAAAAGCGAGTTGAAAAATGGAGCTCAGGGGCACTGCAATTCACAAACCTGCAGAGTTATAACTGATAACTCTCGTCCACAAATATATTGAGGGAAGGCAACGAAGAGGATTTGAAAGCAAGGCAGAATTGCAGGAAACTGATTTCAGGAGGTAGATTCGAATCGCCTTTAAAGCACAGGAAAAGCGGCAAAACCTCGACAATGATGCCCTTGGCCAAAAAGGGCGTATGCGTTTTTTCCTGAATATATTCAGGAAAAAACGCATACGCCCTTTTTGGCCAACCAAGCAACCTGGAAAGGCAAATCAGCGCTACAAAGAAGTCTCGCTTCCCATCGGTCAAAAGGACCATGCTGAATAAAGTGTCAAAACCAGAAATGCAGGGCAGGCCATGGAGAAACGGGAGCCTTGCTACGCTGATGGGCGGGATGTAAATTGCCAACAGCCACTCTGGAGAAGTGTACGGTGTGTCCTGAAACACCTAAAAAACTCAGCTTAGAGAGCATAGGGCATTTCCACTCATGGGCGTATAAATTGGGACAACTAAAAATCAGCAAGACACAGGCACCCCAAAGTTTAGGGCTGCTCTGCTGACAAGAACCTCCACTTCCTTACACCTTAAATATCCCAGGAAAGAGAAAAATGGATAAAGACGTTGTGCTCCTTATGTACAATGGAATATCACTCAGCCATGAAATCAACGTCATAAGGCTAGTGACAGCATGATGAGTGGATTTAGGTACGACGATTCTAAGTGAAATAAGTCAAACAGAAAACGACACTTATCATAAGATATCACTTATAGAGGGAATGTAAAAACCGCTACACTGGAACTGAATTACAAAACAGAACAGAGTCACACGTTTAGAAAACACACTATGGCTGCTTAACGGGAAAGGTGAGGTGGGGTGATGCGTAAAAGAAGGGTTTCAAATTAGCTCAGATACCGTTCCATAAACCCAATATGTAATAGACAAGACCTACTCCTTGCTCAGTGAACTTGACTCAACACCCCCTATTCAACGCCCAAGAATATATCTGACTAGTAAGAATCTTAAAACCTATGTGTTGATATCCCTCTGTAAGTGAGTCAAGTGGGTGTAAAGCGGCCTAAACACAGCAGTGAAAAGCAGCTAAACCCCATTATAAAATTCAACTACTTTTAAAAACCCGTGAAACAAAGACAGTGAAAGAGAGAAATTCTTACAAAATTCGTTCAGGGGCTGTGATGCCACCTGGATTGACCATATCTAGACCCACTGCTGATTGAGACATAAGTGTGAACACTCTTGGGGCTGAGAGGTTTGGTGAGGTTGGGTGAGCAAACGCAGACCCTTTAAAGTAATACTGCGTGGTACCCATCCCATGGGTCCCAAATCTCCAGGTTCAAGGGCATCTTCCTACATCGAAAACATGCATGAGACACCCAGAAGATGGTACACCGTGTGATCGGGAAAGGTTTCTAAAACGCACCTCAATTCTCATCTCCTTGTCCTCGGGTTCGCCATTCCAGCCGCTTTACTAGCAATCTCCCTCCTTGGAGAATCAGCACCTTTCACCTCCTGTTCCGTCCAGGTTGCCATTTGTCCTGAGGATGAACGGGAAGAGGGCCAAACAATGAGAGAATAGCTCAAGAAGTTGGGGCAGGCACAGGTCACTCTATTTTCCCATCAGGAAGAAGAATTAACCACAGGCTCAGCCTGCCGCCCGGAACCAGAATAGGGCCTGAAGCAATCCTGCGCTTTTGCGGCCAGCTCCCAAAAAAGCGAGTTGAAAAATGGAGCTCAGGGGCACTGCAATTCACAAACCTGCAGAGTTATAACTGATAACTCTCGTCCACAAATATATTGAGGGAAGGCAACGAAGAGGATGTGAAAGCAAGGCAGAATTGCAGGAAACTGATTTCAGGAGGTAGATTCGAATCGCCTTTAAAGCACAGGAAAAGCGGCAAAACCTCGACAATGATGCCCTTGGCCAAAAAGGGCGTATGCGTTTTTTCCTGAATATATTCAGGAAAAAACGCATACGCCCTTTTTGGCCAACCAAGCAACCTGGAAAGGCAAATCAGCGCTACAAAGAAGTCTCGCTTCCCATCGGTCAAAAGGACCATGCTGAATAAAGTGTCAAAACCAGAAATGCAGGGAAGGCCATGGAGAAACGGGAGCCTTGCTACGCTGATGGGCGGGATGTAAATTGCCAACAGCCACTCTGGAGAAGTGTACGGTGTGTCCTGAAACACCTAAAAAACGCAGCTTAGAGAGCATAGGGCATTTCCACTCATGGGCGCATAAATTGGGAAAACTAAAAATCAGCAAGACACAGGCACCCCAAAGTTTAGGGCTGCTCTGCT
The DNA here is from genome assembly GCF_028021215.1 of Eschrichtius robustus. Taxonomy (NCBI): domain Eukaryota; kingdom Metazoa; phylum Chordata; class Mammalia; order Artiodactyla; family Eschrichtiidae; genus Eschrichtius; species Eschrichtius robustus. The sequence continues at coordinate 111,221,401 of NC_090824.1, read as the reverse complement.
GACAAGAACCTCCACTTCGTTACTCCTTAAATATCCCAGGAAAGAGAAAAATGGATAAAGACGTTGTGGTCCTTATGTACAATGGAATATCACTCAGCCATGAAATCAACGTCATAAGGCTAGTGGCAGCATGATGAGTGGATTTAGGTACGACGATTCTAAGTGAAATAAGTCAAACAGAAAACGACACTTATCATAAGATATCACTTATAGAGGGAATGTAAAAACCGCTACACTGGAACTGAATTACAAAACAGAACAGAGTCACACGTTTAGAAAACACACTATGGCTGCTTAACGGGAAAGGTGAGGTGGGGTGATGCGTAAAAGAAGGGTTTCAAATTAGCTCAGATACCGTTCCATAAACCCAATATGTAATAGACAAGACCTACTCCTTGCTCAGTGAACTGGACTCAACACCCCCTATTCAACGTCCAAGAATATATCTGACTAGTAAGAATCTTAAAACCTATGTGTTGATATCCCTCTGTAAGTGAGTCAAGTGGGTGTAAAGCGGCCTAAACACAGCAGTGAAAAGCAGCTAAACCCCATTATAAAAATCAACTACTTTTAAAAACCCGTGAAACAAAGACAGTGAAAGAGAGAGAAATTCTTACAAAATTCGTTCAGGGGCTGTGATGCCACCTGGATTGACCATATCTAGACCCACTGCTGATTGAGACATAAGGGTGAACACTCTTGGGGCTGAGAGGTTTGGTGAGGTTGAGTGAGCAAACGCAGACCCTTTAAAGTAATACTGCGTGGTACCCATCCCATGGGTCCCAAATCTCCAGGTTCAAGGGCATCTTCCTACATCGAAAACATGCATGAGACACCCAGAAGATGGTACACCGTGTGATCGGGAAAGGTTTCTAAAACGCACCTCATTTCTCATCTCCTTGTGCTCGGGTTCGCCATTCCACCCGCTTTAGTAGCAATCTCCCTCCTTGGAGAATCAGCACCTTTAACCTCCTGTTCCGTCCAGGTTGCCATTTGTCCTGAGGATGAACGGGAAGAGGGCGAAACAATGAGAGACTAGCTCAAGAAGTTGGGGCAGGCACAGGTCACTCTATTTTCCCATCAGGAAGAAGAATTAACCACAGGCTCAGCCTGCCGCCCGGAACCAGAATAGGGCCTGAAGCAATCCTGCGCTTTTGCGGCCAGCTCCCAAAAAAGCGAGTTGAAAAATGGAGCTCAGGGGCACTGCAAGTCACAAACCTGCAGAGTTATAACTGATAACTCTCGTCCACAAATATATTGAGGGAAGGCAACGAAGAGGATTTGAAAGCAAGGCAGAATTGCAGGAAACTGATTTCAGGAGGTAGATTCGAATCGCCTTTAAAGCACAGGAAAAGCGGCAAAACCTCGACAATGATGCCCTTGGCCAAAAAGGGCGTATGCGTTTTTTCCTGAATATATTCAGGAAAAAACGCATACGCCCTTTTTGGCCAACCAAGCAACCTGGAAAGGCAAATCAGCGCTACAAAGAAGTCTCGCTTCCCATCGGTCAAAAGGACCATGCTGAATAAAGTGTCAAAACCAGAAATGCAGGGCAGGCCATGGAGAAACGGGAGCCTTGCTACGCTGATGGGCGGGATGTAAATTGTCAACAGCCACTCTGGAGAAGTGTACGGTGTGTCCTGAAACACCTAAAAAACTCAGCTTAGAGAGCATAGGGCATTTCCACTCATGGGCGTATAAATTGGGAAAACTAAAAATCAGCAAGACACAGGCACCCCAAAGTTTAGGGCTGCTCTGCTGACAAGAACCTCCACTTCCTTACACCTTAAATATCCCAGGAAAGAGAAAAATGGATAAAGACGTTGTGGTCCTTATGTACAATGGAATATCACTCAGCCATGAAATCAACGTCATAAGGCTAGTGGCAGCATGATGAGTGGATTTAGGTACGACGATTCTAAGTGAAATAAGTCAAACAGAAAACGACACTTATCATAAGATATCACTTATAGAGGGAATGTAAAAACCGCTACACTGGAACTGAATTACAAAACAGAACAGAGCCACACGTTTAGAAAACACACTATGGCTGCTTAACGGGAAAGGGGAGGTGGGGTGATGCGTAAAAGAAGGGTTTCAAATTAGCTCAGATACCGTTCCATAAACCCAATATGTAATAGACAAGACCTACTCCTTGCTCAGTGAACTTGACTCAACACCCCCTATTCAACGCCCAAGAATATATCTGACTAGTAAGAATCTTAAAACCTATGTGTTGATATCCCTCTGTAAGTGAGTCAAGTGGGTGTAAAGCGGCCTAAACACAGCAGTGAAAAGCAGCTAAACCCCATTATAAAAATCAACTACTTTTAAAAACCCGTGAAATAAAGACAGTGAAAGAGAGAGAAATTCTTACAAAATTCGTTCCGGGGCTGTGATGCCACCTGGATTGACCATATCTAGACCCACTGCTGATTGAGACATAAGGGTGAACACTCTTGGGGCTGAGAGGTTTGGTGAGGTTGGGTGAGCAAACGCAGAACCTTTAAAGTAATACTGCGTGGTACCCATCCCATGGGTCCCAAATCTCCAGGTTCAAGGGCATCTTCCTACATCGAAAACATGCATGAGACACCCAGAAGATGGTACACCGTGTGATCGGGAAAGGTTTCTAAAACGCACCTCATTTCTCATCTCCTTGTCCTCGGGTTCGCCATTCCAGCCGCTTTACTAGCAATCTTCCTCCTTGGAGAATCAGCACCTTTAACCTCCTGTTCCGTACCGGTTGCATTTGTCCTGAGGATGAACGGGAAGAGGGCGAAACAATGAGAGACTAGCTCAAGAAGTTGGGGCAGGCACAGGTCACTCTATTTTCCCATCAGAAAGAAGAATTAACCACAGGCTCAGCCTGCCGCCCGGAACCAGAATAGGGTCTGAAGCAATCCTGCGCTTTTGCGGCCAGCTCCCAAAAAAGCGAGTTGAAAAATGGAGCTCAGGGGCACTGCAATTCACAAACCTGCAGAGTTATAACTGATAACTCTCGTCCACAAATATATTGAGGGAAGGCAACGAAGAGGATTTGAAAGCAAGGCAGAATTGCAGGAAACTGATTTCAGGAGGTAGATTCGAATCGCCTTTAAAGCACAGGAAAAGCGGCAAAACCTCGACAATGATGCCCTTGGCCAAAAAGGGCGTATGCGTTTTTTCCTGAATATATTCAGGAAAAAACGCATACGCCCTTTTTGGCCAACCAAGCAACCTGGAAAGGAAAATCAGCGCTACAAAGAAGTCTCGCTTCCCATCGGTCAAAAGGACCATGCTGAATAAAGTGTCAAAACCAGAAATGCAGGGCAGGCCATGGAGAAACGGGAGCCTTGCTACGCTGATGGGCGGGATGTAAATTGCCAACAGCCACTCTGGAGAAGTGTACGGTGTGTCCTGAAACACCTAAAAAACGCAGCTTAGAGAGAATAGGGCACTTCCACTCATGGGCGTATAAATTGGGAAAACTAAAAATCAGCAAGACACAGGCACCCCAAAGTTTAGGGCTGCTCTGCTGACAAGAACCTCCACTTCCTTACACCTTAAATATCCCAGGAAAGAGAAAAATGGATAAAGACGTTGTGGTCCTTATGTACAATGGAATATCACTCAGCCATGAAATCAACGTCATAAGGCTAGTGGCAGCATGATGAGTGGATTTAGGTACGACGATTCTAAGTGAAATAAGTCAAACAGAAAACGACACTTATCATAAGATATCACTTATAGAGGGAATGTAAAAACCGCTACACTTGAACTGAATTACAAAACAGAACAGAGTCACACGTTTAGAAAACACACTATGGCTGCTTAACGGGAAAGGTGAGGTAGGGTGATGCGTAAAAGAAGGGTTTCAAATTAGCTCAGATACCGTTCCATAAACCCAATATGTAATAGACAAGACCTACTCCTTGCTCAGTGAACTTGACTCAACACCCCCTATTCAATGCCCAAGAATATATCTGACTAGTAAGAATCTTAAAACCTATGTGTTGATATCCCTCTGTAAGTGAGTCAAGTGGGTGTAAAGCGGCCTAAACACAGCAGTGAAAAGCAGCTAAACCCCATTATAAAAACCAACTACTTTTAAAAAGCCGTGAAACAAAGACAGTGAAAGAGAGAGAAATTCTTACAAAATTCGTTCAGGGGCTGTGATGCCACCTGGATTGACCATATCTAGACCCACTGCTGATTGAGACATAAGGGTGAACACTCTTGGGGCTGAGAGGTTTGGTGAGGTTGGGTGAGCAAACGCAGACCCTTTAAAGTAATACTGCGTGGTACCCATCCCATGGGTCCCAAATCTCCAGGTTCAAGGGCATCTTCCTACATCGAAAACATGCATGAGACACCCAGAAGATGGTACACCGTGTGATCGGGAAAGGTTTCTAAAACGCACCTCAATTCTCATCTCCTTGTCCTCGGGTTCGCCATTCCAGCCGCTTTACTAGCAATCTCCCTCCTTGGAGAATCAGCACCTTTAACCTCCTGTTCCGTCCAGGTTGCCATTTGTCCTGAGGATGAACGGGAAGAGGGCGAAACAATGAGAGACTAGCTCAAGAAGTTGGGGCAGGCACAGGTCACTCTATTTTCCCATCAGGAAGAAGAATTAACCACAGGCTCAGCCTGCCGCCCGGAACCAGAAGAGCGCCTGAAGCAATCCTGCGCTTTTGCGGCCAGCTCCCAAAAAAGCGAGTTGAAAAATGGAGCTCAGGGGCACTGCAATTCACAAACCTGCAGAGTTATAACTGATAACTCTCGTCCACAAATATATTGAGGGAAGGCAACGAAGAGGATTTGAAAGCAAGGCAGAATTGCAGGAAACTGATTTCAGGAGGTAGATTCGAATCGCCTTTAAAGCACAGGAAAAGCGGCAAAACCTCGACAATGATGCCCTTGGCCAAAAAGGGCGTATGCGTTTTTTCCTGAATATATTCAGGAAAAAACGCATACGCCCTTTTTGGCCAACCAAGCAACCTGGAAAGGAAAATCAGCGCTACAAAGAAGTCTCGCTTCCCATCGGTCAAAAGGACCATGCTGAATAAAGTGTCAAAACCAGAAATGCAGGGCAGGCCATGGAGAAACGGGAGCCTTGCTACGCTGATGGGCGGGATGTAAATTGCCAACAGCCACTCTGGAGAAGTGTACGGTGTGTCCTGAAACACCTAAAAAACGCAGCTTAGAGAGAATAGGGCACTTCCACTCATGGGCGTATAACTTGGGAAAACTAAAAATCAGCAAGACACAGGCACCCCAAAGTTTAGGGCTGCTCTGCTGACAAGAACCTCCACTTCCTTACACCTTAAATATCCCAGGAAAGAGAAAAATGGATAAAGACGTTGTGGTCCTTATGTACAATGGAATATCACTCAGCCATGAAATCAACGTCATAAGGCTAGTGGCAGCATGATGAGTGGATTTAGGTACGACGATTCTAAGTGAAATAAGTCAAACAGAAAACGACACTTATCATAAGATATCACTTATAGAGGGAATGTAAAAACCGCTACACTGGAACTGAATTACAAAACAGAACAGAGCCACACGTTTAGAAAACACACTATGGCTGCTTAACGGGAAAGGGAAGGTGGGGTGATGCGTAAAAGAAGGGTTTCAAATTAGCTCAGATACCGTTCCATAAACCCAATATGTAATAGACAAGACCTACTCCTTGCTCAGTGAACTTGACTCAACACCCCCTATTCAACGCCCAAGAATATATCTGACTAGTAAGAATCTTAAAACCTATGTGTTGATATCCCTCTGTAAGTGAGTCAAGTGGGTGTAAAGCGGCCTAAACACAGCAGTGAAAAGCAGCTAAACCCCATTATAAAAATCAACTACTTTTAAAAACCCGTGAAACAAAGACAGTGAAAGAGAGAGAAATTCTTACAAAATTCGTTCAGGGGCTGTGATGCCACCTGGATTGACCATATCTAGACCCACTGCTGATTGAGACATAAGGGTGAACACTCCTGGGGCTGAGAGGTTTGGTGAGGTTGGGTGAGCAAACGCAGACCCTTTAAAGTAATACTGCGTGGTACCCATCCCATGGGTCCCAAATCTCCAGGTTCAAGGGCATCTTCCTACATCGAAAACATGCATGAGACACCCAGAAGATGGTACACCGTGTGATCGGGAAAGGTTTCTAAAACGCACCTCATTTCTCATCTCCTTGTCCTCGGGTTCGCCATTCCAGCCGCTTTACTAGCAATCTCCCTCCTTGGAGAATCAGCACCTTTAACCTCCTGTTCCGTACCGGTTGCATTTGTCCTGAGGATGAACGGGAAGAGGGCGAAACTATGAGAGACTAGCTCAAGAAGTCGGGGCAGGCACAGGTCACTCTATTTTCCCATCAGAAAGAAGAATTAACCACAGGCTCAGCCTGCCGCCCGGAACCAGAATAGGGTCTGAAGCAATCCTGCGCTTTTGCGGCCAGCTCCCAAAAAAGCGAGTTGAAAAATGGAGCTCAGGGGCACTGCATTTCACAAACCTGCAGAGTTATAACTGATAACTCTCGTCCACAAATATATTGAGGGAAGGCAACGAAGAGGATTTGAAAGCAAGGCAGAATTGCAGGAAACTGATTTCAGGAGGTAGATACGAATCGCCTTTAAAGCACAGGAAAAGCGGCAAAACCTCGACAATGATGCCCTTGGCCAAAAAGGGCGTATGCGTTTTTTCCTGAATATATTCAGGAAAAAACGCATACGCCCTTTTTGGCCAACCAAGCAACCTGGAAAGGAAAATCAGCGCTACAAAGAAGTCTCGCTTCCCATCGGTCAAAAGGACCATGCTGAATAAAGTGTCAAAACCAGAAATGCAGGGCAGGCCATGGAGAAACGGGAGCCTTGCTACGCTGATGGGCGGGATGTAAATTGCCAACAGCCACTCTGGAGAAGTGTACGGTGTGTCCTGAAACACCTAAAAAACGCAGCTTAGTGAGAATAGGGCACTTCCACTCATGGGCGTATAAATTGGGAAAACTAAAAATCAGCAAGACACAGGCACCCCAAAGTTTAGGGCTGCTCTGCTGACAAGAAACTCCACTTCCTTACACCTTAAATATCCCAGGAAAGGGAAAAATGGATAAAGACGTTGTGGTCCTTATGTACAATGGAATATCACTCAGCCATGAAATCAACGTCATAAGGCTAGTGGCAGCATGATGAGTGGATTTAGGTACGACGATTCTAAGTGAAATAAGTCAAACAGAAAACGACACTTATCATAAGATATCACTTATAGAGGGAATGTAAAAACCGCTACACTGGAACTGAATTACAAAACAGAACAGAGTCACACGTTTAGAAAACACACTATGGCTGCTTAACGGGAAAGGTGAGGTGGGGTGATGCGTAAAAGAAGGGTTTCAAATTAGCTCACATACCGTTCCATAAACCCAATATGTAATAGACAAGACCTACTCCTTGCTCAGTGAACTTGACTCAACACCCCCTATTCAACGCCCAAGAATATATCTGACTAGTAAGAATCTTAAAACCTATGTGTTGATATCCCTCTGTAAGTGAGTCAAGTGGGTGTAAAGCGGCCTAAACACAGCAGTGAAAAGCAGCTAAACCCCATTATAAAAATCAACTACTTTTAAAAACCCGTGAAACAATGACAGTGAAAGAGAGAGAAATTCTTACAAAATTCGTTCAGGGGCTGTGATGCCACCTGGATTGACCATATCTAGACCCACTGCTGATTGAGACATAAGGGTGAACACTCTTGGGGCTGAGAGGTTTGGTGAGGTTGGATGAGCAAACGCAGACCCTTTAAAGTAATACTGCGTGGTACCCATCCCATGGGTCCCAAATCTCCAGGTTCAAGGGCATCTTCCTACATCGAAAACATGAATGAGACACCCAGAAGATGGTACACCGTGTGATCGGGAAAGGTTTCTAAAACGCACCTCATTTCTCATGTCCTTGTGCTCGGGTTCGCCATTCCAGCCGCTTTACTAGCAATCTCCCTCCTTGGAGAATCAGCACCTTTAACCTCCTGTTCCGTCCAGGTTGCCATTTGTCCTGAGGATGAAAGGGAAGAGGGCGAAACAATGAGAGACTAGCTCAAGAAGTTGGGGCAGGCACAGGTCACCCTATTTTCCCATCAGGAAGAAGAATTAACCACAGGCTCAGCCTGCCGCCCGGAACCAGAATAGGGCCTGAAGCAATCCTGCGCTTTTGCGGCCAGCTCCCAAAAAAGCGAGTTGAAAAATGGAGCTCAGGGGCACTGCAATTCACAAACCTGCAGAGTTATAACTGATAACTCTCGTCCACAAATATATTGAGGGAAGGCAACGAAGACGATTTGAAAGCAAAGCAGAATTGCAGGAAACTGATTTCAGGAGGTAGATTCGAATCGCCTTTAAAGCACAGGAAAAGCGGCAAAACCTCGACAATGATGCCCTTGGCCAAAAAGGGCGTATGCGTTTTTTCCTGAATATATTCAGGAAAAAACGCATACGCCCTTTTTGGCCTACCAAGCAACCTGGAAAGGCAAATCAGCGCTACAAAGAAGTCTCGCTTCCCATCGGTCAAAAGGACCATGCTGAATAAAGTGTCAAAACCAGAAATGCAGGGCAGGCCATGGAGAAACGGGAGCCTTGCTACGCTGATGGGCGGGATGTAAATTGCCAACAGCCACTCTGGAGAAGTGTACGGTGTGTCCTGAAACACCTAAAAAACTCAGCTTAGAGAGCATAGGGCATTTCCACTCATGGGCGTATAAATTGGGAAAACTAAAAATCAGCAAGACACAGGCACCCCAAAGTTTAGGGCTGCTCTGCTGACAAGAACCTCCACTTCGTTACTCCTTAAATATCCCAGGAAAGAGAAAAATGGATAAAGACGTTGTGGTCCTTATGTACAATGGAATATCACTCAGCCATGAAATCAACGTCATAAGGCTAGTGGCAGCATGATGAGTGGATTTAGGTACGACGATTCTAAGTGAAATAAGTCAAACAGAAAACGACACTTATCATAAGATATCACTTATAGAGGGAATGTAAAAACCGCTACACTGGAACTGAATTACAAAACAGAACAGAGCCACACGTTTAGAAAACACACTATGGCTGCTTAACGGGAAAGGGGAGGTGGGGTGATGCGTAAAAGAAGGGTTTCAAATTAGCTCAGATACCGTTCCATAAACCCAATATGTAATAGACAAGACCTACTCCTTGCTCAGTGAACTTGACTCAACACCCCCTATTCAACGCCCAAGAATATATCTGACTAGTAAGAATCTTAAAACCTATGTGTTGATATCCCTCTGTAAGTGAGTCAAGTGGGTGTAAAGCGGCCTAAACACAGCAGTGAAAAGCAGCTAAACCCCATTATAAAAATCAACTACTTTTAAAAACCCGTGAAACAAAGACAGTGAAAGAGAGAGAAATTCTTACAAAATTCGTTCCGGGGCTGTGATGCCACCTGGATTGACCATATCTAGACCCACTGCTGATTGAGACATAAGGGTGAACACTCTTGGGGCTGAGAGGTTTGGTGAGGTTGGGTGAGCAAACGCAGACCCTTTAAAGTAATACTGCGTGGTACCCATCCCATGGGTCCCAAATCTCCAGGTTCAAGGGCATCTTCCTACATCGAAAACATGCATGAGACACCCAGAAGATGGTACACCGTGTGATCGGGAAAGGTTTCTAAAACGCACCTCATTTCTCATCTCCTTGTCCTCGGGTTCGCCATTCCAGCCGCTTTACTAGCAATCTCCCTCCTTGGAGAATCAGCACCTTTAACCTCCTGTTCCGTACCGGTTGCATTTGTCCTGAGGATGAACGGGAAGAGGGCGAAACAATGAGAGACTAGCTCAAGAAGTTGGGGCAGGCACAGGTCACTCTATTTTCCCATCAGAAAGAAGAATTAACCACAGGCTCAGCCTGCCGCCCGGAACCAGAATAGGGTCTGAAGCAATCCTGCGCTTTTGCGGCCAGCTCCCAAAAAAGCGAGTTGAAAAATGGAGCTCAGGGGCACTGCAATTCACAAACCTGCAGAGTTATAACTGATAACTCTCGTCCACAAATATATTGAGGGAAGGCAACGAAGAGGATTTGAAAGCAAGGCAGAATTGCAGGAAACTGATTTCAGGAGGTAGATTCGAATCGCCTTTAAAGCACAGGAAAACCGGCAAAACTTCGACAATGATGCCCTTGGCCAAAAAGGGCGTATGCGTTTTTTCCTGAATATATTCAGGAAAAAACGCATACGCCCTTTTTGGCCAACCAAGCAACCTGGAAAGGAAAATCAGCGCTACAAAGAAGTCTCGCTTCCCATCGGTCAAAAGGACCATGCTGAATAAAGTGTCAAAACCAGAAATGCAGGGCAGGCCATGGAGAAACGGAAGCCTTGCTACGCTGATGGGCGGGATGTAAATTGCCAACAGCCACTCTGGAGAAGTGTACGGTGTGTCCTGAAACACCTAAAAAACGCAGCTTAGAGAGAATAGGGCACTTCCACTCATGGGCGTATAACTTGGGAAAACTAAAAATCAGCAAGACACAGGCACCCCAAAGTTTAGGGCTGCTCTGCTGACAAGAACCTCCACTTCCTTACACCTTAAATATCCCAGGAAAGAGAAAAATGGATAAAGACGTTGTGGTCCTTATGTACAATGGAATATCACTCAGCCATGAAATCAACGTCATAAGGCTAGTGGCAGCATGATGAGTGGATTTAGGTACGACGATTCTAAGTGAAATACGTCAAACAGAAAACGACACTTATCATAAGATATCACTTATAGAGGGAATGTAAAAACCGCTACACTGGAACTGAATTACAAAACAGAACAGAGCAACACGTTTAGAAAACACACTATGGCTGCTTAACGGGAAAGGGGAGGTGGGGTGATGCGTAAAAGAAGGGTTTCAAATTAGCTCAGATACCGTTCCATAAACCCAATATGTAATAGACAAGACCTACTCCTTGCTCAGTGAACTTGACTCAACACCCCCTATTCAACGCCCAAGAATATGTCTGACTAGGAAGATTCTTAAAACCTATGTGTTGATATCCCTCTGTAAGTGAGTCAAGTGGGTGTAAAGCGGCCTAAACACAGCAGTGAAAAGCAGCTAAACCCCATTATAAAAATCAACTACTTTTAAAAACCCGTGAAACAAAGACAGTGAAAGAGAGAGAAATTCTTACAAAATTCGTTCCGGGGCTGTGATGCCACCTGGATTGACCATATCTAGACCCACTGCTGATTGAGACATAAGGGAGAACACTCTTGGGGCTGAGAGGTTTGGTGAGGTTGGGTGAGCAAACGCAGACCCTTTAAAGTAATACTGCGTGGTACCCATCCCATGGGTCCCAAATCTCCAGGTTCAAGGGCATCTTCCTACATCGAAAACATGCATGAGACACCCAGAAGATGGTACACCGTGTGATCGGGAAAGGTTTCTAAAACGCACCTCAATTCTCATCTCCTTGTCCTCGGGTTCGCCATTCCAGCCGCTTTACTAGCAATCTCCCTCCTTGGAGAATCAGCACCTTTAACCTCCTGTTCCGTCCAGGTTGCCATTTGTCCTGAGGATGAACGGGAAGAGGGCCAAACAATGAGAGACTAGCTCTAGGTGTTGGGGCAGGCACAGGTCACTCTATTTTCCCATCAGGAAGAAGAATTAACCAGAGGCTCAGCTTGCCGCCCGGAACCAGAATAGGGCCTGAAGCAATCCTGCGCTTTTGCGGCCAGCTCCCAAAAAAGCGAGTTGAAAAATGGAGCTCAGGGGCACTGCAATTCACAAACCTGCAGAGTTATAACTGATAACTCTCGTCCACAAATATATTGAGGGAAGGCAACGAAGAGGATTTGAAAGCAAGGCAGAATTGCATGAAACTGATTTCAGGAGGTAGATTCGAATCGCCTTTAAAGCACAGGAAAAGCGGCAAAACCTCGACAATGATGCCCTTGGCCAAAAAGGGCGTATGCGTTTTTTCCTGAATATATTCAGGAAAAAACGCATACGCCCTTTTTGGCCAACCAAGCAACCTGGAAAGGCAAATCAGCGCTACAAAGAAGTCTCGCTCCCCATCGGTCAAAAGGACCATGCTGAATAAAGTGTCAAAACCAGAAATGCAGGGCAGGCCATGGAGAAACGGGAGCCTTGCTACGCTGATGGGCGGGATGTAAATTGCCAACAGCCACTCTGGAGAAGTGTACGGTGTGTCCTGAAACACCTAAAAAACGCAGCTTAGAGAGCGTAGGGCACTTCCACTCATGGGCGTATAAATTGGGAAAACTAAAAATCAGCAAGACACAGGCACCCCAAAGTTTAGGGCTGCTCTGCTGACAAGAACCTCCACTTCGTTACACCTTAAATATCCCAGGAAAGAGAAAAATGGATAAAGACGTTGTGGTCCTTATGTACAATGGAATATCACTCAGCCTTGAAATCAACGTCATAAGGCTAGTGGCAGCATGATGAGTGGATTTAGGTACGACGATTCTAAGTGAAATAAGTCAAACAGAAAACGACACTTATCATAAGATATCACTTATAGAGGGAATGTAAAAACCGCTACACTGGAACTGAATTACAAAACAGAACAGAGCCACACGTTTAGAAAACACACTATGGCTGCTTAACGGGAAAGGGGAGGTGGGGTGATGCGTAAAAGAAGGGTTTCAAATTAGCTCAGATACCGTTCCATAAACCCAATATGTAATAGACAAGACCTACTCCTTGCTCAGTGAACTTGACTCAACACCCCCTATTCAACGCCCAAGAATATATCTGACTAGTAAGAATCTTAAAACCTATGTGTTGATATCCCTCTGTAAGTGAGTCAAGTGGGTGTAAAGCGGCCTAAACACAGCAGTGAAAAGCAGCTGAACCCCATTATAAAAATCAACTACTTTTAAAAAGCCGTGAAACAAAGACAGTGAAAGAGAGAGAAATTCTTACAAAATTCGTTCAGGGGCTGTGATGCCACCTGGATTGACCATATCTAGACCCACAGCTGCTTGAGACATAAGGTTGGACACTCTAGGTGCTTAGAGGTTTGGTGAGGTTGGGTGAGCAAACGCAGACCCTTTAAAGTAATACTGCGGGGTACCCATCCCATGGGTCCCAAATCTCCAGGTTCAAGGGCATTTTCCTACATCGAAAACATGCATGAGACACCCAGAAGATGGTACACCGTGTGATCGGGAAAGGTTTCTAAAACGCACGTCATTTCTCATCTCCTTGTGCTCGGGTTCGCCATTCCAGCCGCTTTACTAGCAATCTCCCTCCTTGGAGAATCAGCACCTTTAACCTCCTGTTCTGTCCAGGTTGCCATTTGTCCTGAGGATGAACGGGAAGAGGGTGAAACAATGAGAGACTAGCTCAAGAAGTTGGGGCAGGCACAGGTCACTCTATTTTCCCATCAGGAAGAAGAATTAACCACAGGCTCAGCCTGCCGCCCGGAACCAGAATAGGGCCTGAAGCAATCCTGCGCTTTTGCGGCCAGCTCCCAAAAAAGCGAGTTGAAAAATGGAGCTCAGGGGCACTGCAATTCACAAACCTGCAGAGTTATAACTGATAACTCTCGTCCACAAATATATTGAGGGAAGGCAACGAAGAGGATTTGAAAGCAAGGCAGAATTGCAGGAAACTGATTTCAGGAGGTAGATTCGAATCGCCTTTAAAGCACAGGAAAAGCGGCAAAACCTCGACAATGATGCCCTTGGCCAAAAAGGGCGTATGCGTTTTTTCCTGAATATATTCAGGAAAAAACGCATACGCCCTTTTTGGCCAACCAAGCAACCTGGAAAGGCAAATCAGCGCTACAAAGAAGTCTCGCTTCCCATCGGTCAAAAGGACCATGCTGAATAAAGTGTCAAAACCAGAAATGCAGGGCAGGCCATGGAGAAACGGGAGCCTTGCTACGCTGATGGGCGGGAGGTAAATTGCCAACAGCCACTCTGGAGAAGTGTACGGTGTGTCCTGAAACACCTAAAAAACTCAGCTTAGAGAGCATAGGGCACTTCCACTCATGGGCGTATAAATTGGAAAACTAAAAATCAGCAAGACACAGGCACCCCAAAGTTTAGGGCTGCTCTGCTGACAAGAACCTCCACTTCCTTACACCTGAAATATCCCAGGAAAGAGAAAAATGGATAAAGACGTTGTGGTCCTTATGTACAATGGAATATCACTCAGCCATGAAATCAACGTCATAAGGCTAGTGGCAGCATGAGTGGATTTAGGTACGACGATTCTAAGTGAAATAAGTCAAACAGAAAACGACACTTATCATAAGATATCACTTATAGAGGGAATGTAAAAACCGCTACACTTGAACTGAATTACAAAACAGAACAGAGTCACACGTTTAGAAAACACACTATGGCTGCTTAACGGGAAAGGTGAGGTGGGGTGATGCGTAAAAGAAGGGTTTCAAATTAGCTCAGATACCGTTCCATAAACCCAATATGTAATAGACAAGACCTACTCCTTGCTCAGTGAACTTGACTCAAAACCCCCTATTCAACGCCCAAGAATATATCTGACTAGTAAGAATCTTAAAACCTATGTGTTGATATCCCTCTGTAAGTGAGTCAAGTGGGTGTAAAGCGGCCTAAACACAGCAGTGAAAAGCAGCTAAACCCCATTATAAAAATCAACTACTTTTAAAAAGCCGTGAAACAAAGACAGTGAAAGAGAGAGAAATTCTTACAAAATTCGTTCAGGGGCTGTGATGCCACCTGGATTGACCATATCTAGACCCACTGCTGATTGAGACATAAGTGTGAACACTCTTGGGGCTGAGAGGTTTGGTGAGGTTGGGTGAGCAAACGCAGACCCTTTAAAGTAATACTGCGTGGTACCCATCCCATGGGTCCCAAATCTCCAGGTTCAAGGGCATCTTCCTACATCGAAAACATGCATGAGACACCCAGAAGATGGTACACCGTGTGATCGGGAAAGGTTTCTAAAACGCACCTCATTTCTCATCTCCTTGTGCTCGGGTTCGCCATTCCAGCCGCTTTACTAGCAATCTCCCTCCTTGGAGAATCAGCACCTTTAACCTCCTGTTCCGTCCAGGTTGCCATTTGTCCTGAGGATGAACGGGAAGAGGGCGAAACAATGAGAGACTAGCTCAAGAAGTTGGGGCAGGCACAGGTCACTCTATTTTCCCATCAGGAAGAAGAATTAACCACAGGCTCAGCCTGCCGCCCGGAACCAGAAGAGGGCCTGAAGCAATCCTGCGCTTTTGCGGCCAGCTCCCAAAAAAGCGAGTTGAAAAATGGAGCTCAGGGGCACTGCAATTCACAAACCTGCAGAGTTATAACTGATAACTCTCGTCCACAAATATATTGAGGGAAGGCAACGAAGAGGATTTGAAAGCAAGGCAGAATTGCAGGAAACTGATTTCAGGAGGTAGATTCGAATCGCCTTTAAAGCACAGGAAAAGCGGCAAAACCTCGACAATGATGCCCTTGGCCAAAAAGGGCGTATGCGTTTTTTCCTGAATATATTCAGGAAAAAACGCATACGCCCTTTTTGGCCAACCAACCAACCTGGAAAGGCAAATCAGCGCTACAAAGAAGTCTCGCTTCCCATCGGTCAAAAGGACCATGCTGAATAAAGTGTCAAAACCAGAAATGCAGGGCAGGCCATGGAGAAACGGGAGCCTTGCTACGCTGATGGGCGGGATGTAAATTGACAACAGCCACTCTGGAGAAGTGTACGGTGTGTCCTGAAACACCTAAAAAACGCAGCTTAGAGAGCATAGGGCATTTCCACTCATGGGCGTATAAATTGGGAAAACTAAAAATCAGCAAGACACAGGCACCCCAAAGTTTAGGGCTGCTCTGCTGACAAGAACCTCCACTTCGTTACTCCTTAAATATCCCAGGAAAGAGAAAAATGGATAAAGACGTTGTGGTCCTTATGTACAATGGAATATCACTCAGCCATGAAA
Organism: Eschrichtius robustus; assembly: GCF_028021215.1. Lineage (NCBI taxonomy): Eukaryota > Metazoa > Chordata > Mammalia > Artiodactyla > Eschrichtiidae > Eschrichtius > Eschrichtius robustus. The sequence continues at coordinate 111,205,463 of NC_090824.1, read as the reverse complement.
TCAACGTCATAAGGCTAGTGGCAGCATGATGAGTGGATTTAGGTACGACGATTCTAAGTGAAATAAGTCAAACAGAAAACGACACTTATCATAAGATATCACTTATAGAGGGAATGTAAAAACCGCTACACTGGAACTGAATTACAAAACAGAACAGAGTCACACGTTTAGAAAACACACTATGGCTGCTTAACGGGAAAGGGGAGGTGGGGAGATGCGTAAAAGAAGGGTTTCAAATTAGCTCAGATACCGTTCCATAAACCCAATATGTAATAGACAAGACCTACTCCTTGCTCAGTGAACTTGACTCAACACCCCCTATTCAACGCCCAAGAATATATCTGACTAGTAAGAATCTTAAAACCTATGTGTTGATATCCCTCTGTAAGTGAGTCAAGTGGGTGTAAAGCGGCCTAAACACAGCAGTGAAAAGCAGCTAAACCCCATTATAAAAATCAACTACTTTTAAAAAGCCGTGAAACAAAGACAGTGAAAAAGAGAGAAATTCTTACAAAATTCGTTCAGGGGCTGTGATGCCACCTGGATTGACCATATCTAGACCCACTGCTGATTGAGACATAAGGGTGAACACTCTTGGGGCTGAGAGGTTTGGCGAGGTTGGGTGAGCAAACGCAGACCCTTTAAAGTAATACTGCGTGGTACCCATCCCATGGGTCCCAAATCTCCAGGTTCAAGGGCATCTTCCTACATCGAAAACATGCATGAGACACCCAGAAGGTGGTACACCGTGTGATCGGGAAAGGTTTCTAAAACGCACCTCATTTCTCATCTCATTGTGCTCGGGTTCGCCATTCCAGCCGCTTTACTAGCAATCTCCCTCCTTGGAGAATCAGCACCTTTAACCTCCTGTTCCGTCCAGGTTGCCATTTGTCCTGAGGATGAACGGGAAGAGGGCGAAACAATGAGAGACTAGCTCAAGAAGTTGGGGCAGGCACAGGTCACTCTATTTTCCCATCAGGAAGAAGAATTAACCACAGGCTCAGCCTGCCGCCCGGAACCAGAAGAGGGCCTGAAGCAATCCTGCGCTTTTGCGGCCAGCTCCCAAAAAAGCGAGTTGAAAAATGGAGCTCAGGGGCACTGCAATTCACAAACCTGCAGAGTTATAACTGATAACTCTCGTCCACAAATATATTGAGGGAAGGCAACGAAGAGGATTTGAAAGCAAGGCAGAATTGCAGGAAACTGATTTCAGGAGGTAGATTCGAATCGCCTTTAAAGCACAGGAAAAGCGGCAAAACCTCGACAATGATGCCCTTGGCCAAAAAGGGCGTATGCGTTTTTTACTAAATATATTCAGGAAAAAACGCATACGCCCTTTTTGGCCAACCAACCAACCTGGAAAGGCAAATCAGCGCTACAAAGAAGTCTCGCTTCCCATCGGTCAAAAGGACCATGCTGAATAAAGTGTCAAAACCAGAAATGCAGGGCAGGCCATGGAGAAACGGGAGCCTTGCTACGCTGATGGGCGGGATGTAAATTGCCAACAGCCACTCTGGAGAAGTGTACGGTGTGTCCTGAAACACCTAAAAAACTCAGCTTAGAGAGCATAGGGCACTTCCACTCATGGGCGTATAAATTGGAAAACTAAAAATCAGCAAGACACAGGCACCCCAAAGTTTAGGGCTGCTCTGCTGACAAGAACCTCCACTTCCTTACACCTGAAATATCCCAGGAAAGAGAAAAATGGATAAAGACGTTGTGGTCCTTATGTACAATGGAATATCACTCAGCCATGAAATCAACGTCATAAGGCTAGTGGCAGCATGATGAGTGGATTTAGGTACGACGATTCTAAGTGAAATAAGTCAAACAGAAAACGACACTTATCATAAGATATCACTTATAGAGGGAATGTAAAAACCGCTACACTTGAACTGAATTACAAAACAGAACAGAGTCACACGTTTAGAAAACACACTATGGCTGCTTAACGGGAAAGGTGAGGTGGGGTGATGCGTAAAAGAAGGGTTTCAAATTAGCTCAGATACCGTTCCATAAACCCAATATGTAATAGACAAGACCTACTCCTTGCTCAGTGAACTGGACTCAACACCCCCTATTCAACGCCCAAGAATATATCTGACTAGTAAGAATCTTAAAACCTATGTGTTGATATCCCTCTGTAAGTGAGTCAAGTGGGTGTAAAGCGGCCTAAACACAGCAGTGAAAAGCAGCTAAACCCCATTATAAAAATCAACTACTTTTAAAAAGCCGTGAAACAAAGACAGTGAAAGACAGAGAAATTCTTACAAAATTCGTTCAGGGGCTGTGATGCCACCTGGATTGACCATATCTAGACCCACTGCTGATTGAGACATAAGTGTGAACACTCTTGGGGCTGAGAGGTTTGGTGAGGTTGGGTGAGCAAACGCAGACCCTTTAAAGTAATACTGCGTGGTACCCATCCCATGGGTCCCAAATCTCCAGGTTCAAGGGCATTTTCCTACATCGAAAACATGCATGAGACACCCAGAAGATGGTACACCGTGTGATCGGGAAAGGTTTCTAAAACGCACGTCATTTCTCATCTCCTTGTGCTCGGGTTCGCCATTCCAGCCGCTTTACTAGCAATCTCCCTCCTTGGAGAATCAGCACCTTTAACCTCCTGTTCCGTCCAGGTTGCCATTTGTCCTGAGGATGAACGGGAAGAGGGTGAAACAATGAGAGACTAGCTCAAGAAGTTGGGGCAGGCACAGGTCACTCTATTTTCCCATCAGGAAGAAGAATTAACCACAGGCTCAGCCTGCCGCCCGGAACCAGAATAGGGCCTGAAGCAATCCTGCGCTTTTGCGGCCAGCTCCCAAAAAAGCGAGTTGAAAAATGGAGCTCAGGGGCACTGCAATTCACAAACCTGCAGAGTTATAACTGATAACTCTCGTCCACAAATATATTGAGGGAAGGCAACGAAGAGGATTTGAAAGCAAGGCAGAATTGCAGGAAACTGATTTCAGGAGGTAGATTCGAATCGCCTTTAAAGCACAGGAAAAGCGGCAAAACCTCGACAATGATGCCCTTGGCCAAAAAGGGCGTATGCGTTTTTTCCTGAATATATTCAGGAAAAAACGCATACGCCCTTTTTGGCCAACCAAGCAACCTGGAAAGGCAAATCAGCGCTACAAAGAAGTCTCGCTTCCCATCGGTCAAAAGGACCATGCTGAATAAAGTGTCAAAACCAGAAATGCAGGGCAGGCCATGGAGAAACGGGAGCCTTGCTACGCTGATGGGCGGGAGGTAAATTGCCAACAGCCACTCTGGAGAAGTGTACGGTGTGTCCTGAAACACCTAAAAAACTCAGCTTAGAGAGCATAGGGCACTTCCACTCATGGGCGTATAAATTGGAAAACTAAAAATCAGCAAGACACAGGCACCCCAAAGTTTAGGGCTGCTCTGCTGACAAGAACCTCCACTTCCTTACACCTGAAATATCCCAGGAAAGAGAAAAATGGATAAAGACGTTGTGGTCCTTATGTACAATGGAATATCACTCAGCCATGAAATCAACGTCATAAGGCTAGTGGCAGCATGAGTGGATTTAGGTACGACGATTCTAAGTGAAATAAGTCAAACAGAAAACGACACTTATCATAAGATATCACTTATAGAGGGAATGTAAAAACCGCTACACTTGAACTGAATTACAAAACAGAACAGAGTCACACGTTTAGAAAACACACTATGGCTGCTTAACGGGAAAGGTGAGGTGGGGTGATGCGTAAAAGAAGGGTTTCAAATTAGCTCAGATACCGTTCCATAAACCCAATATGTAATAGACAAGACCTACTCCTTGCTCAGTGAACTTGACTCAAAACCCCCTATTCAACGCCCAAGAATATATCTGACTAGTAAGAATCTTAAAACCTATGTGTTGATATCCCTCTGTAAGTGAGTCAAGTGGGTGTAAAGCGGCCTAAACACAGCAGTGAAAAGCAGCTAAACCCCATTATAAAAATCAACTACTTTTAAAAACCCGTGAAACAATGACAGTGAAAGAGAGAGAAATTCTTACAAAATTCGTTCAGGGGCTGTGATGCCACCTGGATTGACCATATCTAGACCCACTGCTGATTGAGACATAAGTGTGAACACTCTTGGGGCTGAGAGGTTTGGTGAGGTTGGGTGAGCAAACGCAGACCCTTTAAAGTAATACTGCGTGGTACCCATCCCATGGGTCCCAAATCTCCAGGTTCAAGGGCATCTTCCTACATCGAAAACATGCATGAGACACCCAGAAGATGGTACACCGTGTGATCGGGAAAGGTTTCTAAAACGCACCTCATTTCTCATCTCCTTGTGCTCGGGTTCGCCATTCCAGCCGCTTTACTAGCAATCTCCCTCCTTGGAGAATCAGCACCTTTAACCTCCTGTTCCGTCCAGGTTGCCATTTGTCCTGAGGATGAACGGGAAGAGGGCGAAACAATGAGAGACTAGCTCAAGAAGTTGGGGCAGGCACAGGTCACTCTATTTTCCCATCAGGAAGAAGAATTAACCACAGGCTCAGCCTGCCGCCCGGAACCAGAATAGGGCCTGAAGCAATCCTGCGCTTTTGCGGCCAGCTCCCAAAAAAGCGAGTTGAAAAATGGAGCTCAGGGGCACTGCAATTCACAAACCTGCAGAGTTATAACTGATAACTCTCGTCCACAAATATATTGAGGGAAGGCAACGAAGAGGATTTGAAAGCAAGGCAGAATTGCAGGAAACTGATTTCAGGAGGTAGATTCGAATCGCCTTTAAAGCACAGGAAAAGCGGCAAAACCTCGACAATGATGCCCTTGGCCAAAAAGGGCGTATGCGTTTTTTCCTGAATATATTCAGGAAAAAACGCATACGCCCTTTTTGGCCAACCAACCAACCTGGAAAGGCAAATCAGCGCTACAAAGAAGTCTCGCTTCCCATCGGTCAAAAGGACCATGCTGAATAAAGTGTCAAAACCAGAAATGCAGGGCAGGCCATGGAGAAACGGGAGCCTTGCTACGCTGATGGGCGGGATGTAAATTGACAACAGCCACTCTGGAGAAGTGTACGGTGTGTCCTGAAACACCTAAAAAACGCAGCTTAGAGAGCATAGGGCATTTCCACTCATGGGCGTATAAATTGGGAAAACTAAAAATCAGCAAGACACAGGCACCCCAAAGTTTAGGGCTGCTCTGCTGACAAGAACCTCCACTTCGTTACTCCTTAAATATCCCAGGAAAGAGAAAAATGGATAAAGACGTTGTGGTCCTTATGTACAATGGAATATCACTCAGCCATGAAATCAACGTCATAAGGCTAGTGGCAGCATGATGAGTGGATTTAGGTACGACGATTCTAAGTGAAATAAGTCAAACAGAAAACGACACTTATCATAAGATATCACTTATAGAGGGAATGTAAAAACCGCTACACTGGAACTGAATTACAAAACAGAACAGAGCCACACGTTTAGAAAACACACTATGGCTGCTTAACGGGAAAGGGGAGGTGGGGAGATGCGTAAAAGAAGGGTTTCAAATTAGCTCAGATACCGTTCCATAAACCCAATATGTAATAGACAAGACCTACTCCTTGCTCAGTGAACTTGACTCAACACCCCCTATTCAACGCCCAAGAATATATCTGACTAGTAAGAATCTTAAAACCTATGTGTTGATATCCCTCTGTAAGTGAGTCAAGTGGGTGTAAAGCGGCCTAAACACAGCAGTGAAAAGCAGCTAAACCCCATTATAAAAATCAACTACTTTTAAAAAGCCGTGAAACAAAGACAGTGAAAAAGAGAGAAATTCTTACAAAATTCGTTCAGGGGCTGTGATGCCACCTGGATTGACCATATCTAGACCCACTGCTGATTGAGACATAAGGGTGAACACTCTTGGGGCTGAGAGGTTTGGCGAGGTTGGGTGAGCAAACGCAGACCCTTTAAAGTAATACTGCGTGGTACCCATCCCATGGGTCCCAAATCTCCAGGTTCAAGGGCATCTTCCTACATCGAAAACATGCATGAGACACCCAGAAGGTGGTACACCGTGTGATCGGGAAAGGTTTCTAAAACGCACCTCATTTCTCATCTCATTGTGCTCGGGTTCGCCATTCCAGCCGCTTTACTAGCAATCTCCCTCCTTGGAGAATCAGCACCTTTAACCTCCTGTTCCGTCCAGGTTGCCATTTGTCCTGAGGATGAACGGGAAGAGGGCGAAACAATGAGAGACTAGCTCAAGAAGTTGGGGCAGGCACAGGTCACTCTATTTTCCCATCAGGAAGAAGAATTAACCACAGGCTCAGCCTGCCGCCCGGAACAAGAAGAGGGCCTGAAGCAATCCTGCGCTTTTGCGGCCAGCTCCCAAAAAAGCGAGTTGAAAAATGGAGCTCAGGGGCACTGCAATTCACAAACCTGCAGAGTTATAACTGATAACTCTCGTCCACAAATATATTGAGGGAAGGCAACGAAGAGGATTTGAAAGCAAGGCAAAATTGCAGGAAACTGATTTCAGGAGGTAGATTCGAATCGCCTTTAAAGCACAGGAAAAGCGGCAAAACCTCGACAATGATGCCCTTGGCCAAAAAGGGCGTATGCGTTTTTTCCTGAATATATTCAGGAAAAAACGCATACGCCCTTTTTGGCCAACCAAGCAACCTGGAAAGGCAAATCAGCGCTACAAAGAAGTCTCGCTTCCCATCGGTCAAAAGGACCATGCTGAATAAAGTGTCAAAACCAGAAATGCAGGGCAGGCCATGGAGAAACGGGAGCCTTGCTACGCTGATGGGCGGGATGTAAATTGCCAACAGCCACTCTGGAGAAGTGTACGGTGTGTCCTGAAACACCTAAAAAACGCAGCTTAGAGAGCATAGGGCATTTCCACTCATGGGCGTATAAATTGGGAAAACTAAAAATCAGCAAGACACAGGCACCCCAAAGTTTAGGGCTGCTCTGCTGACAAGAACCTCCACTTCGTTACTCCTTAAATATCCCAGGTAAGAGAAAAATGGATAAAGACGTTGTGGTCCTTATGTACAATGGAATATCACTCAGCCATGAAATCAACGTCATAAGGCTAGTGGCAGCATGATGAGTGGATTTAGGTACGACGATTCTAAGTGAAATAAGTCAAACAGAAAACGACACTTATCATAAGATATCACTTATAGAGGGAATGTAAAAACCGCTACACTGGAACTGAATTACAAAACAGAACAGAGCCACACGTTTAGAAAACACACTATGGCTGCTTAACGGGAAAGGGGAGGTGGGGTGATGCGTAAAAGAAGGGTTTCAAATTAGCTCAGATACCGTTCCATAAACCCAATATGTAATAGACAAGACCTACTCCTTGCTCAGTGAACTTGACTCAAAACCCCCTATTCAACGCCCAAGAATATATCTGACTAGTAAGAATCTTAAAACCTATGTGTTGATATCCCTCTGTAAGTGAGTCAAGTGGGTGTAAAGCGGCCTAAACACAGCAGTGAAAAGCAGCTAAACCCCATTATAAAAATCAACTACTTTTAAAAAGCCGTGAAACAAAGACAGTGAAAGAGAGAGAAATTCTTACAAAATTCGTTCAGGGGCTGTGATGCCACCTGGATTGACCATATCTAGACCCACTGCTGATTGAGACATAAGTGTGAACACTCTTGGGGCTGAGAGGTTTGGTGAGGTTGGGTGAGCAAACGCAGACCCTTTAAAGTAATACTGCGTGGTACCCATCCCATGGGTCCCAAATCTCCAGGTTCAAGGGCATTTTCCTACATCGAAAACATGCATGAGACACCCAGAAGATGGTACACCGTGTGATCGGGAAAGGTTTCTAAAACGCACGTCATTTCTCATGTCCTTGTGCTCGGGTTCGCCATTCCAGCCGCTTTACTAGCAATCTCCCTCCTTGGAGAATCAGCACCTTTAACCTCCTGTTCCGTCCAGGTTGCCATTTGTCCTGAGGATGAACGGGAAGAGGGCCAAACAATGAGAGACTAGCTCTAGGTGTTGGGGCAGGCACAGGTCACTCTATTTTCCCATCAGGAAGAAGAATTAACCACAGGCTCAGCCTGCCGCCCAGAACCAGAATAGGGCCTGAAGCAATCCTGCGCTTTTGCGGCCAGCTCCCAAAAAAGCGAGTTGAAAAATGGAGCTCAGGGGCACTGCAATTCACAAACCTGCAGAGTTATAACTGATAACTCTCGTCCACAAATATATTGAGGGAAGGCAACGAAGAGGATTTGAAAGCAAGGCAGAATTGCAGGAAACTGATTTCAGGAGGTAGATTCGAATCGCCTTTAAAGCACAGGAAAAGCGGCAAAACCTCGACAATGATGCCCTTGGCCAAAAAGGGCGTATGCGTTTTTTACTAAATATATTCAGGAAAAAACGCATACGCCCTTTTTGGCCAACCAACCAACCTGGAAAGGCAAATCAGCGCTACAAAGAAGTCTCGCTTCCCATCGGTCAAAAGGACCATGCTGAATAAAGTGTCAAAACCAGAAATGCAGGGCAGGCCATGGAGAAACGGGAGCCTTGCTACGCTGATGGGCGGGAGGTAAATTGCCAACAGCCACTCTGGAGAAGTGTACGGTGTGTCCTGAAACACCTAAAAAACTCAGCTTAGAGAGCATAGGGCACTTCCACTCATGGGCGTATAAATTGGAAAACTAAAAATCAGCAAGACACAGGCACCCCAAAGTTTAGGGCTGCTCTGCTGACAAGAACCTCCACTTCCTTACACCTGAAATATCCCAGGAAAGAGAAAAATGGATAAAGACGTTGTGGTCCTTATGTACAATGGAATATCACTCAGCCATGAAATCAACGTCATAAGGCTAGTGGCAGCATGATGAGTGGATTTAGGTACGACGATTCTAAGTGAAATAAGTCAAACAGAAAACGACACTTATCATAAGATATCACTTATAGAGGGAATGTAAAAACCGCTACACTTGAACTGAATTACAAAACAGAACAGAGTCACACGTTTAGAAAACACACTATGGCTGCTTAACGGGAAAGGTGAGGTGGGGTGATGCGTAAAAGAAGGGTTTCAAATTAGCTCAGATACCGTTCCATAAACCCAATATGTAATAGACAAGACCTACTCCTTGCTCAGTGAACTGGACTCAACACCCCCTATTCAACGCCCAAGAATATATCTGACTAGTAAGAATCTTAAAACCTATGTGTTGATATCCCTCTGTAAGTGAGTCAAGTGGGTGTAAAGCGGCCTAAACACAGCAGTGAAAAGCAGCTAAACCCCATTATAAAAATCAACTACTTTTAAAAAGCCGTGAAACAAAGACAGTGAAAGAGAGAGAAATTCTTACAAAATTCGTTCAGGGGCTGTGATGCCACCTGGATTGACCATATCTAGACCCACTGCTGATTGAGACATAAGTGTGAACACTCTTGGGGCTGAGAGGTTTGGTGAGGTTGGGTGAGCAAACGCAGACCCTTTAAAGTAATACTGCGTGGTACCCATCCCATGGGTCCCAAATCTCCAGGTTCAAGGGCATTTTCCTACATCGAAAACATGCATGAGACACCCAGAAGATGGTACACCGTGTGATCGGGAAAGGTTTCTAAAACGCACGTCATTTCTCATCTCCTTGTGCTCGGGTTCGCCATTCCAGCCGCTTTACTAGCAATCTCCCTCCTTGGAGAATCAGCACCTTTAACCTCCTGTTCCGTCCAGGTTGCCATTTGTCCTGAGGATGAACGGGAAGAGGGTGAAACAATGAGAGACTAGCTCAAGAAGTTGGGGCAGGCACAGGTCACTCTATTTTCCCATCAGGAAGAAGAATTAACCACAGGCTGAGCCTGCCGCCCGGAACCAGAATAGGGCCTGAAGCAATCCTGCGCTTTTGCGGCCAGCTCCCAAAAAAGCGAGTTGAAAAATGGAGCTCAGGGGCACTGCAATTCACAAACCTGCAGAGTTATAACTGATAACTCTCGTCCACAAATATATTGAGGGAAGGCAACGAAGAGGATTTGAAAGCAAGGCAGAATTGCAGGAAACTGATTTCAGGAGGTAGATTCAAATCGCCTTTAAAGCACAGGAAAAGCGGCAAAACCTCGACAATGATGCTCTTGGCCAAAAAGGGCGTATGCGTTTTTTCCTGAATATATTCAGGAAAAAACGCATACGCCCTTTTTGGCCAACCAAGCAACCTGGAAAGGCAAATCAGCGCTACAAAGAAGTCTCGCTTCCCATCGGTCAAAAGGACCATGCTGAATAAAGTGTCAAAACCAGAAATGCAGGGCAGGCCATGGAGAAACGGGAGCCTTGCTACGCTGATGGGCGGGAGGTAAATTGCCAACAGCCACTCTGGAGAAGTGTACGGTGTGTCCTGAAACACCTAAAAAACTCAGGTTAGAGAGCATAGGGCACTTCCACTCATGGGCGTATAAATTGGAAAACTAAAAATCAGCAAGACACAGGCACCCCAAAGTTTAGGGCTGCTCTGCTGACAAGAACCTCCACTTCCTTACACCTGAAATATCCCAGGAAAGAGAAAAATGGATAATGACGTTGTGGTCCTTATGTACAATGGAATATCACTCAGCCATGAAATCAACGTCATAAGGCTAGTGGCAGCATGATAAGTGGATTTAGGTACGACGATTCTAAGTGAAATAAGTCAAACAGAAAACGACACTTATCATAAGATATCACTTATAGAGGGAATGTAAAAACCGCTACACTTGAACTGAATTACAAAACAGAACAGAGTCACACGTTTAGAAAACACACTATGGCTGCTTAACGGGAAAGGTGAGGTGGGGTGATGCGTAAAAGAAGGGTTTCAAATTAGCTCAGATACCGTTCCATAAACCCAATATGTAATAGAGAAGACCTACTCCTTGCTCAGTGAACTTGACTCAAAACCCCCTATTCAACGCCCAAGAATATATCTGACTAGTAAGAATCTTAAAACCTATGTGTTGATATCCCTCTGTAAGTGAGTCAAGTGGGTGTAAAGCGGCCTAAACACAGCAGTGAAAAGCAGCTAAACCCCATTATAAAAATCAACTACTTTTAAAAAGCCGTGAAACAAAGACAGTGAAAGAGAGAGAAATTCTTACAAAATTCGTTCAGGGGCTGTGATGCCACCTGGATTGACCATATCTAGACCCACTGCTGATTGAGACATAAGTGTGAACACTCTTGGGGCTGAGAGGTTTGGTGAGGTTGGGTGAGCAAACGCAGACCCTTTAAAGTAATACTGCGTGGTACCCATCCCATGGGTCCCAAATCTCCAGGTTCAAGGGCATTTTCCTACATCGAAAACATGCATGAGACACCCAGAAGATGGTACACCGTGTGATCGGGAAAGGTTTCTAAAACGCACCTCATTTCTCATCTCCTTGTGCTCGGGTTCGCCATTCCAGCCGCTTTACTAGCAATCTCCCTCCTTGGAGAATCAGCACCTTTAACCTCCTGTTCCGTCCAGGTTGCCATTTGTCCTGAGGATGAACGGGAAGAGGGTGAAACAATGAGAGACTAGCTCAAGAAGTTGGGGCAGGCACAGGTCACTCTATTTTCCCATCAGGAAGAAGAATTAACCACAGGCTCATCCTGCCGCCCGGAACCAGAATAGGGCCTGAAGCAATCCTGCGCTTTTGCGGCCAGCTCCCAAAAAAGCGAGTTGAAAAATGGAGCTCAGGGGCACTGCAATTCACAAACCTGCAGAGTTATAACTGATAACTCTCGTCCACAAATATATTGAGGGAAGGCAACGAAGAGGATTTGAAAGCAAGGCAGAATTGCAGGAAACTGATTTCAGGAGGTAGATTCGAATCGCCTTTAAAGCACAGGAAAAGCGGCAAAACCTCGACAATGATGCCCTTGGCCAAAAAGGGCGTATGCGTTTTTTCCTGAATATATTCAGGAAAAAACGCATACGCCCTTTTTGGCCAACCAACCAACCTGGAAAGGCAAATCAGCGCTACAAAGAAGTCTCGCTTCCCATCGGTCAAAAGGACCATGCTGAATAAAGTGTCAAAACCAGAAATGCAGGGCAGGCCATTGAGAAACGGGAGCCTTGCTACGCTGATGGGCGGGAGGTAAATTGCCAACAGCCACTCTGGAGAAGTGTACGGTGTGTCCTGAAACACCTAAAAAACGCAGCTTAGAGAGCATAGGGCATTTCCACTCATGGGCGTATAAATTGGGAAAACTAAAAATCAGCAAGACACAGGCACCCCAAAGTATAGGGCTGCTCTGCTGACAAGAACCTCCACTTCGTTACTCCTTAAATATCCCAGGAAAGAGAAAAATGGATAAAGACGTTGTGGTCCTTATGTACAATGGAATATCACTCAGCCATGAAATCAACGTCATAAGGCTAGTGGCAGCATGATGAGTGGATTTAGGTACGACGATTCTAAGTGAAATAAGTCAAACAGAAAACGACACTTATCATAAGATATCACTTATAGAGGGAATGTAAAAACCGCTACACTTGAACTGAATTACAAAACAGAACAGAGTCACACGTTTAGAAAACACACTATGGCTGCTTAACGGGAAAGGTGAGGTGGGGTGATGCGTAAAAGAAGGGTTTCAAATTAGCTCAGATACCGTTCCATAAACCCAATATGTAATAGACAAGACCTACTCCTTGCTCAGTGAACTGGACTCAACACCCCCTATTCAACGCCCAAGAATATATCTGACTAGTAAGAATCTTAAAACCTATGTGTTGATATCCCTCTGTAAGTGAGTCAAGTGGGTGTAAAGCGGCCTAAACACAGCAGTGAAAAGCAGCTAAACCCCATTATAAAAATCAACTACTTTTAAAAAGCCGTGAAACAAAGACAGTGAAAGAGAGAGAAATTCTTACAAAATTCGTTCAGGGGCTGTGATGCCACCTGGATTGACCATATCTAGACCCACTGCTGATTGAGACATAAGTGTGAACACTCTTGGGGCTGAGAGGTTTGGTGAGGTTGGGTGAGCAAACGCAGACCCTTTAAAGTAATACTGCGTGGTGCCCATCCCATGGGTCCCAAATCTCCAGGTTCAAGGGCATTTTCCTACATCGAAAACATGCATGAGACACCCAGAAGATGGTACACCGTGTGATCGGGAAAGGTTTCTAAAACGCACGTCATTTCTCATCTCCTTGTGCTCGGGTTCGCCATTCCAGCCGCTTTACTAGCAATCTCCCTCCTTGGAGAATCAGCACCTTTAACCTCCTGTTCCGTCCAGGTTGCCATTTGTCCTGAGGATGAACGGGAAGAGGGTGAAACAATGAGAGACTAGCTCAAGAAGTTGGGGCAGGCACAGGTCACTCTATTTTCCCATCAGGAAGAAGAATTAACCACAGGCTCAGCCTGCCGCCCGGAACCAGAATAGGGCCTGAAGCAATCCTGCGCTTTTGCGGCCAGCTCCCAAAAAAGCGAGTTGAAAAATGGAGCTCAGGGGCACTGCAATTCACAAACCTGCAGAGTTATAACTGATAACTCTCGTCCACAAATATATTGAGGGAAGGCAACGAAGAGGATTTGAAAGCAAGGCAGAATTGCAGGAAACTGATTTCAGGAGGTAGATTCGAATCGCCTTTAAAGCACAGGAAAAGCGGCAAAACCTCGACAATGATGCCCTTGGCCAAAAAGGGCGTATGCGTTTTTTCCTCAATATATTCAGGAAAAAACGCATACGCCCTTTTTGGCCAACCAAGCAACCTGGAAAGGCAAATCAGCGCTACAAAGAAGTCTCGCTTCCCATCGGTCAAAAGGACCATGCTGAATAAAGTGTCAAAACCAGAAATGCAGGGCAGGCCATGGAGAAACGGGAGCCTTGCTACGCTGATGGGCGGGAGGTAAATTGCCAACAGCCACTCTGGAGAAGTGTACGGTGTGTCCTGAAACACCTAAAAAACGCAGCTTAGAGAGCATAGGGCACTTCCACTCATGGGCGTATAAATTGGAAAACTAAAAATCAGCAAGACACAGGCACCCCAAAGTTTAGGGCTGCTCTGCTGACAAGAACCTCCACTTCCTTATACCTGAAATATCCCAGGAAAGAGAAAAATGGATAAAGACGTTGTGGTCCTTATGTACAATGGAATATCACTCAGCCATGAAATCAACGTCATAAGGCTAGTGGCAGCATGATGAGTGGATTTAGGTACGACGATTCTAAGTGAAATAAGTCAAACAGAAAACGACACTTATCATAAGATATCACTTATAGAGGGAATGTAAAAACCGCTACACTTGAACTGAATTACAAAACAGAACAGAGTCACACGTTTAGAAAACACACTATGGCTGCTTAACGGGAAAGGTGAGGTGGGGTGATGCGTAAAAGAAGGGTTTCAAATTAGCTCAGATACCGTTCCATAAACCCAATATGTAATAGACAAGACCTACTCCTTGCTCAGTGAACTTGACTCAAAACCCCCTATTCAACGCCCAAGAATATATCTGACTAGTAAGAATCTTAAAACCTATGTGTTGATATCCCTCTGTAAGTGAGTCAAGTGGGTGTAAAGCGGCCTAAACACAGCAGTGAAAAGCAGCTAAACCCCATTATAAAAATCAACTACTTTTAAAAACCCGTGAAACAATGACAGTGAAAGAGAGAGAAATTCTTACAAAATTCGTTCAGGGGCTGTGATGCCACCTGGATTGACCATATCTAGACCCACTGCTGATTGAGACATAAGTGTGAACACTCTTGGGGCTGAGAGGTTTGGTGAGGTTGGGTGAGCAAACGCAGACCCTTTAAAGTAATACTGCGTGGTACCCATCCCATGGGTCCCAAATCTCCAGGTTCAAGGGCATCTTCCTACATCGAAAACATGCATGAGACACCCAGAAGATGGTACACTGTGTGATCGGGAAAGGTTTCTAAAACGCACCTCATTTCTCATCTCCTTGCGCTCGGGTTCGCCATTCCAGCCGCTTTACTAGCAATCTCCCTCCTTGGAGAATCAGCACCTTTAACCTCCTGTTCCGTCCAGGTTGCCATTTGTCCTGAGGATGAACGGGAAGAGGGTGAAACAATGAGAGACTAGCTCAAGAAGTTGGGGCAGGCACAGGTCACTCTATTTTCCCATCAGGAAGAAGAATTAACCACAGGCTCATCCTGCCGCCCGGAACCAGAATAGGGCCTGAAGCAATCCTGCGCTTTTGCGGCCAGCTCCCAAAAAAGCGAGTTGAAAAATGGAGCTCAGGGGCACTGCAATTCACAAACCTGCAGAGTTATAACTGATAACTCTCGTCCACAAATATATTGAGGGAAGGCAACGAAGAGGATTTGAAAGCAAGGCAGAATTGCAGGAAACTGATTTCAGGAGGTAGATTTGAATCGCCTTTAAAGCACAGGAAAAGCGGCAAAACCTCGACAATGATGCCCTTGGCCAAAAAGGGCGTATGCGTTTTTTCCTGAATATATTCAGGAAAAAACGCATACGCCCTTTTTGGCCAACCAAGCAACCTGGAAAGGCAAATCAGCGCTACAAAGAAGTCTCGCTTCCCATCGGTCAAAAGTACCATGCTGAATAAAGTGTCAAAACCAGAAATGCAGGGCAGGCCATGGGGAAACGGGAGCCTTGCTACGCTGATGGGCGGGATGTAAATTGCCAACAGCCACTCTGGAGAAGTGTACGGTGTGTCCTGAAACACCTAAAAAACGCAGCTTAGAGAGCATAGGGCATTTCCACTCATGGGCGTATAAATTGGGAAAACTAAAAATCAGCAAGACACAGGCACCCCAAAGTTTAGGGCTGCTCTGCTGACAAGAACCTCCACTTCGTTACTCCTTAAATATCCCAGGTAAGAGAAAAATGGATAAAGACGTTGTGGTCCTTATGTACAATGGAATATCACTCAGCCATGAAATCAACGTCATAAGGCTAGTGGCAGCATGATGAGTGGATTTAGGTACGACGATTCTAAGTGAAATAAGTCAAACAGAAAACGACACTTATCATAAGATATCACTTATAGAGGGAATGTAAAAACCGCTACACTGGAACTGAATTACAAAACAGAACAGAGCCACACGTTTAGAAAACACACTATGGCTGCTTAACGGGAAAGGGGAGGTGGGGTGATGCGTAAAAGAAGGGTTTCAAATTAGCTCAGATACCGTTCCATAAACCCAATATGTAATAGACAAGACCTACTCCTTGCTCAGTGAAATTGACTCAACACCCCCTATTCAACGCCCAAGAATATATCTGACTAGTAAGAATCTTAAAACCTATGTGTTGATATCCCTCTGTAAGTGAGTCAAGTGGGTGTAAAGCGGCCTAAACACAGCAGTGAAAAGCAGCTAAACCCCATTATAAAAATCAACTACTTTTAAAAAGCCGTGAAACAAAGACAGTGAAAGAGAGAGAAATTCTTACAAAATTCGTTCAGGGGCTGTGATGCCACCTGGATTGACCATATCTAGACCCACTGCTGATTGAGACATAAGTGTGAACACTCTTGGGGCTGAGAGGTTTGGTGAGGTTGGGTGAGCAAACGCAGACCCTTTAAAGTAATACTGCGTGGTACCCATCCCATGGGTCCCAAATCTCCAGGTTCAAGGGCATTTTCCTACATCGAAAACATGCATGAGACACCCAGAAGATGGTACACCGTGTGATCGGGAAAGGTTTCTAAAACGCACGTCATTTCTCATCTCCTTGTGCTCGGGTTCGCCATTCCAGCCGCTTTACTAGCAATCTCCCTCCTTGGAGAATCAGCACCTTTAACCTCCTGTTCCGTCCAGGTTGCCATTTGTCCTGAGGATGAACGGGAAGAGGGTGAAACAATGAGAGACTAGCTCAAGAAGTTGGGGCAGGCACAGGTCACTCTATTTTCCCATCAGGAAGAAGAATTAACCACAGGCTCATCCTGCCGCCCGGAACCAGAATAGGGCCTGAAGCAATCCTGCGCTTTTGCGGCCAGCTCCCAAAAAAGCGAGTTGAAAAATGGAGCTCAGGGGCACTGCAATTCACAAACCTGCAGAGTTATAACTGATAACTCTCGTCCACAAATATATTGAGGGAAGGCAACGAAGAGGATTTGAAAGCAAGGCAGAATTGCAGGAAACTGATTTCAGGAGGTAGATTCGAATCGCCTTTAAAGCACAGGAAAAGCGGCAAAACCTCGACAATGATGCCCTTGGCCAAAAAGGGCGTATGCGTTTTTTCCTGAATATATTCAGGAAAAAACGCATACGCCCTTTTTGGCCAACCAACCAACCTGGAAAGGCAAATCAGCGCTACAAAGAAGTCTCGCTTCCCATCGGTCAAAAGGACCATGCTGAATAAAGTGTCAAAACCAGAAATGCAGGGCAGGCCATGGAGAAACGGGAGCCTTGCTACGCTGATGGGCGGGAGGTAAATTGCCAACAGCCACTCTGGAGAAGTGTACGGTGTGTCCTGAAACACCTAAAAAACTCAGCTTAGAGAGCATAGGGCACTTCCACTCATGGGCGTATAAATTGGAAAACTAAAAATCAGCAAGACACAGGCACCCCAAAGTTTAGGGCTGCTCTGCTGACAAGAACCTCCACTTCCTTACACCTGAAATATCCCAGGAAAGAGAAAAATGGATAAAGACGTTGTGGTCCTTATGTACAATGGAATATCACTCAGCCATGAAATCAACGTCATAAGGCTAGTGGCAGCATGATGAGTGGATTTAGGTACGACGATTCTAAGTGAAATAAGTCAAACAGAAAACGACACTTATCATAAGATATCACTTATAGAGGGAATGTAAAAACCGCTACACTTGAACTGAATTACAAAACAGAACAGAGTCACACGTTTAGAAAACACACTATGGCTGCTTAACGGGAAAGGTGAGGTGGGGTGATGCGTAAAAGAAGGGTTTCAAATTAGCTCAGATACCGTTCCATAAACCCAATATGTAATAGACAAGACCTACTCCTTGCTCAGTGAACTTGACTCAACACCCCCTATTCAACGCCCAAGAATATATCTGACTAGTAAGAATCTTAAAACCTATGTGTTGATATCCCTCTGTAAGTGAGTCAAGTGGGTGTAAAGCGGCCTAAACACAGCAGTGAAAAGCAGCTAAACCCCATTATAAAAATCAACTACTTTTAAAAAGCCGTGAAACAAAGACAGTGAAAGAGAGAGAAATTCTTACAAAATTCGTTCAGGGGCTGTGATGCCACCTGGATTGACCATATCTA
The DNA here is from genome assembly GCF_028021215.1 of Eschrichtius robustus. Lineage (NCBI taxonomy): Eukaryota > Metazoa > Chordata > Mammalia > Artiodactyla > Eschrichtiidae > Eschrichtius > Eschrichtius robustus. The sequence goes on along the minus strand of NC_090824.1, from coordinate 111,187,314 downwards.
GACCCACTGCTGATTGAGACATAAGTGTGAACACTCTTGGGGCTGAGAGGTTTGGTGAGGTTGGGTGAGCAAACGCAGACCCTTTAAAGTAATACTGCGTGGTACCCATCCCATGGGTCCCAAATCTCCAGGTTCAAGGGCATTTTCCTACATCGAAAACATGCATGAGACACCCAGAAGATGGTACACCGTGTGATCGGGAAAGGTTTCTAAAACGCACGTCATTTCTCATCTCCTTGTGCTCGGGTTCGCCATTCCAGCCGCTTTACTAGCAATCTCCCTCCTTGGAGAATCAGCACCTTTAACCTCCTGTTCCGTCCAGGTTGCCATTTGTCCTGAGGATGAACGGGAAGAGGGTGAAACAATGAGAGACTAGCTCAAGAAGTTGGGGCAGGCACAGGTCACTCTATTTTCCCATCAGGAAGAAGAATTAACCACAGGCTCAGCCTGCCGCCCGGAACCAGAATAGGGCCTGAAGCAATCCTGCGCTTTTGCGGCCAGCTCCCAAAAAAGCGAGTTGAAAAATGGAGCTCAGGGGCACTGCAATTCACAAACCTGCAGAGTTATAACTGATAACTCTCGTCCACAAATATATTGAGGGAAGGCAACGAAGAGGATTTGAAAGCAAGGCAGAATTGCAGGAAACTGATTTCAGGAGGTAGATTCGAATCGCCTTTAAAGCACAGGAAAAGCGGCAAAACCTCGACAATGATGCTCTTGGCCAAAAAGGGCGTATGCGTTTTTTCCTGAATATATTCAGGAAAAAACGCATACGCCCTTTTTGGCCAACCAAGCAACCTGGCAAGGCAAATCAGCGCTACAAAGATGTCTCGCTTCCCATCGGTCAAAAGGACCATGCTGAATAAAGTGTCAAAACCAGAAATGCAGGGCAGGCCATGGAGAAACGGGAGCCTTGCTACGCTGATGGGCGGGAGGTAAATTGCCAACAGCCACTCTGGAGAAGTGTACGGTGTGTCCTGAAACACCTAAAAAACTCAGCTTAGAGAGCATAGGGCACTTCCACTCATGGGCGTATAAATTGGAAAACTAAAAATCAGCAAGACACAGGCACCCCAAAGTTTAGGGCTGCTCTGCTGACAAGAACCTCCACTTCCTTACACCTGAAATATCCCAGGAAAGAGAAAAATGGATAAAGACGTTGTGGTCCTTATGTACAATGGAATATCACTCAGCCATGAAATCAACGTCATAAGGCTAGTGGCAGCATGATGAGTGGATTTAGGTACGACGATTCTAAGTGAAATAAGTCAAACAGAAAACGACACTTATCATAAGATATCACTTATAGAGGGAATGTAAAAACCGCTACACTTGAACTGAATTACAAAACAGAACAGAGTCACACGTTTAGAAAACACACTATGGCTGCTTAACGGGAAAGGTGAGGTGGGGTGATGCGTAAAAGAAGGGTTTCAAATTAGCTCAGATACCGTTCCATAAACCCAATATGTAATAGACAAGACCTACTCCTTGCTCAGTGAACTTGACTCAAAACCCCCTATTCAACGCCCAAGAATATATCTGACTAGTAAGAATCTTAAAACCTATGTGTTGATATCCCTCTGTAAGTGAGTCAAGTGGGTGTAAAGCGGCCTAAACACAGCAGTGAAAAGCAGCTAAACCCCATTATAAAAATCAACTACTTTTAAAAAGCCGTGAAACAAAGACAGTGAAAGAGAGAGAAATTCTTACAAAATTCGTTCAGGGGCTGTGATGCCACCTGGATTGACCATATCTAGACCCACTGCTGATTGAGACATAAGTGTGAACACTCTTGGGGCTGAGAGGTTTGGTGAGGTTGGGTGAGCAAACGCAGACCCTTTAAAGTAATACTGCGTGGTACCCATCCCATGGGTCCCAAATCTCCAGGTTCAAGGGCATCTTCCTACATCGAAAACATGCATGAGACACCCAGAAGATGGTACACCGTGTGATCGGGAAAGGTTTCTAAAACGCACGTCATTTCTCATCTCCTTGTGCTCGGGTTCGCCATTCCAGCCGCTTTACTAGCAATCTCCCTCCTTGGAGAATCAGCACCTTTAACCTCCTGTTCCGTCCAGGTTGCCATTTGTCCTGAGGATGAACGGGAAGAGGGCGAAACAATGAGAGACTAGCTCAAGAAGTTGGGGCAGGCACAGGTCACTCTATTTTCCCATCAGGAAGAAGAATTAACCACAGGCTCATCCTGCCGCCCGGAACCAGAATAGGGCCTGAAGCAATCCTGCGCTTTTGCGGCCAGCTCCCAAAAAAGCGAGTTGAAAAATGGAGCTCAGGGGCACTGCAATTCACAAACCTGCAGAGTTATAACTGATAACTCTCGTCCACAAATATATTGAGGGAAGGCAACGAAGAGGATTTGAAAGCAAGGCAGAATTGCAGGAAACTGATTTCAGGAGGTAGATTCGAATCGCCTTTAAAGCACAGGAAAAGCGGCAAAACCTCGACAATGATGCCCTTGGCCAAAAAGGGCGTATGCGTTTTTTACTAAATATATTCAGGAAAAAACGCATACGCCCTTTTTGGCCAACCAACCAACCTGGAAAGGCAAATCAGCGCTACAAAGAAGTCTCGCTTCCCATCGGTCAAAAGGACCATGCTGAATAAAGTGTCAAAACCAGAAATGCAGGGCAGGCCATGGAGAAACGGGAGCCTTGCTACGCTGATGGGCGGGAGGTAAATTGCCAACAGCCACTCTGGAGAAGTGTACGGTGTGTCCTGAAACACCTAAAAAACTCAGCTTAGAGAGCATAGGGCACTTCCACTCATGGGCGTATAAATTGGAAAACTAAAAATCAGCAAGACACAGGCACCCCAAAGTTTAGGGCTGCTCTGCTGACAAGAACCTCCACTTCCTTACACCTGAAATATCCCAGGAAAGAGAAAAATGGATAAAGACGTTGTGGTCCTTATGTACAATGGAATATCACTCAGCCATGAAATCAACGTCATAAGGCTAGTGGCAGCATGATGAGTGGATTTAGGTACGACGATTCTAAGTGAAATAAGTCAAACAGAAAACGACACTTATCATAAGATATCACTTATAGAGGGAATGTAAAAACCGCTACACTTGAACTGAATTACAAAACAGAACAGAGTCACACGTTTAGAAAACACACTATGGCTGCTTAACGGGAAAGGTGAGGTGGGGTGATGCGTAAAAGAAGGGTTTCAAATTAGCTCAGATACCGTTCCATAAACCCAATATGTAATAGACAAGACCTACTCCTTGCTCAGTGAACTTGACTCAACACCCCCTATTCAACGCCCAAGAATATATCTGACTAGTAAGAATCTTAAAACCTATGTGTTGATATCCCTCTGTAAGTGAGTCAAGTGGGTGTAAAGCGGCCTAAACACAGCAGTGAAAAGCAGCTAAACCCCATTATAAAAATCAACTACTTTTAAAAAGCCGTGAAACAAAGACAGTGAAAGAGAGAGAAATTCTTACAAAATTCGTTCAGGGGCTGTGATGCCACCTGGATTGACCATATCTAGACCCACTGCTGATTGAGACATAAGTGTGAACACTCTTGGGGCTGAGAGGTTTGGTGAGGTTGGGTGAGCAAACGCAGACCCTTTAAAGTAATACTGCGTGGTACCCATCCCATGGGTCCCAAATCTCCAGGTTCAAGGGCATTTTCCTACATCGAAAACATGCATGAGACACCCAGAAGATGGTACACCGTGTGATCGGGAAAGGTTTCTAAAACGCACGTCATTTCTCATCTCCTTGTGCTCGGGTTCGCCATTCCAGCCGCTTTACTAGCAATCTCCCTCCTTGGAGAATCAGCACCTTTAACCTCCTGTTCCGTCCAGGTTGCCATTTGTCCTGAGGATGAACGGGAAGAGGGTGAAACAATGAGAGACTAGCTCAAGAAGTTGGGGCAGGCACAGGTCACTCTATTTTCCCATCATGAAGAAGAATTAACCACAGGCTCAGCCTGCCGCCCGGAACCAGAATAGGGCCTGAAGCAATCCTGCGCTTTTGCGGCCAGCTCCCAAAAAAGCGAGTTGAAAAATGGAGCTCAGGGGCACTGCAATTCACAAACCTGCAGAGTTATAACTGATAACTCTCGTCCACAAATATATTGAGGGAAGGCAACGAAGAGGATTTGAAAGCAAGGCAGAATTGCAGGAAACTGATTTCAGGAGGTAGATTCGAATCGCCTTTAAAGCACAGGAAAAGCGGCAAAACCTCGACAATGATGCTCTTGGCCAAAAAGGGCGTATGCGTTTTTTCCTGAATATATTCAGGAAAAAACGCATACGCCCTTTTTGGCCAACCAAGCAACCTGGCAAGGCAAATCAGCGCTACAAAGATGTCTCGCTTCCCATCGGTCAAAAGGACCATGCTGAATAAAGTGTCAAAACCAGAAATGCAGGGCAGGCCATGGAGAAACGGGAGCCTTGCTACGCTGATGGGCGGGAGGTAAATTGCCAACAGCCACTCTGGAGAAGTGTACGGTGTGTCCTGAAACACCTAAAAAACTCAGCTTAGAGAGCATAGGGCACTTCCACTCATGGGCGTATAAATTGGAAAACTAAAAATCAGCAAGACACAGGCACCCCAAAGTTTAGGGCTGCTCTGCTGACAAGAACCTCCACTTCCTTACACCTGAAATATCCCAGGAAAGAGAAAAATGGATAAAGACGTTGTGGTCCTTATGTACAATGGAATATCACTCAGCCATGAAATCAACGTCATAAGGCTAGTGGCAGCATGATGAGTGGATTTAGGTACGACGATTCTAAGTGAAATAAGTCAAACAGAAAACGACACTTATCATAAGATATCACTTATAGAGGGAATGTAAAAACCGCTACACTTGAACTGAATTACAAAACAGAACAGAGTCACACGTTTAGAAAACACACTATGGCTGCTTAACGGGAAAGGTGAGGTGGGGTGATGCGTAAAAGAAGGGTTTCAAATTAGCTCAGATACCGTTCCATAAACCCAATATGTAATAGACAAGACCTACTCCTTGCTCAGTGAACTTGACTCAAAACCCCCTATTCAACGCCCAAGAATATATCTGACTAGTAAGAATCTTAAAACCTATGTGTTGATATCCCTCTGTAAGTGAGTCAAGTGGGTGTAAAGCGGCCTAAACACAGCAGTGAAAAGCAGCTAAACCCCATTATAAAAATCAACTACTTTTAAAAAGCCGTGAAACAAAGACAGTGAAAGAGAGAGAAATTCTTACAAAATTCGTTCAGGGGCTGTGATGCCACCTGGATTGACCATATCTAGACCCACTGCTGATTGAGACATAAGTGTGAACACTCTTGGGGCTGAGAGGTTTGGTGAGGTTGGGTGAGCAAACGCAGACCCTTTAAAGTAATACTGCGTGGTACCCATCCCATGGGTCCCAAATCTCCAGGTTCAAGGGCATCTTCCTACATCGAAAACATGCATGAGACACCCAGAAGATGGTACACCGTGTGATCGGGAAAGGTTTCTAAAACGCACGTCATTTCTCATCTCCTTGTGCTCGGGTTCGCCATTCCAGCCGCTTTACTAGCAATCTCCCTCCTTGGAGAATCAGCACCTTTAACCTCCTGTTCCGTCCAGGTTGCCATTTGTCCTGAGGATGAACGGGAAGAGGGCGAAACAATGAGAGACTAGCTCAAGAAGTTGGGGCAGGCACAGGTCACTCTATTTTCCCATCAGGAAGAAGAATTAACCACAGGCTCATCCTGCCGCCCGGAACCAGAATAGGGCCTGAAGCAATCCTGCGCTTTTGCGGCCAGCTCCCAAAAAAGCGAGTTGAAAAATGGAGCTCAGGGGCACTGCAATTCACAAACCTGCAGAGTTATAACTGATAACTCTCGTCCACAAATATATTGAGGGAAGGCAACGAAGAGGATTTGAAAGCAAGGCAGAATTGCAGGAAACTGATTTCAGGAGGTAGATTCGAATCGCCTTTAAAGCACAGGAAAAGCGGCAAAACCTCGACAATGATGCCCTTGGCCAAAAAGGGCGTATGCGTTTTTTACTAAATATATTCAGGAAAAAACGCATACGCCCTTTTTGGCCAACCAACCAACCTGGAAAGGCAAATCAGCGCTACAAAGAAGTCTCGCTTCCCATCGGTCAAAAGGACCATGCTGAATAAAGTGTCAAAACCAGAAATGCAGGGCAGGCCATGGAGAAACGGGAGCCTTGCTACGCTGATGGGCGGGAGGTAAATTGCCAACAGCCACTCTGGAGAAGTGTACGGTGTGTCCTGAAACACCTAAAAAACTCAGCTTAGAGAGCATAGGGCACTTCCACTCATGGGCGTATAAATTGGAAAACTAAAAATCAGCAAGACACAGGCACCCCAAAGTTTAGGGCTGCTCTGCTGACAAGAACCTCCACTTCCTTACACCTGAAATATCCCAGGAAAGAGAAAAATGGATAAAGACGTTGTGGTCCTTATGTACAATGGAATATCACTCAGCCATGAAATCAACGTCATAAGGCTAGTGGCAGCATGATGAGTGGATTTAGGTACGACGATTCTAAGTGAAATAAGTCAAACAGAAAACGACACTTATCATAAGATATCACTTATAGAGGGAATGTAAAAACCGCTACACTTGAACTGAATTACAAAACAGAACAGAGTCACACGTTTAGAAAACACACTATGGCTGCTTAACGGGAAAGGTGAGGTGGGGTGATGCGTAAAAGAAGGGTTTCAAATTAGCTCAGATACCGTTCCATAAACCCAATATGTAATAGACAAGACCTACTCCTTGCTCAGTGAACTTGACTCAACACCCCCTATTCAACGCCCAAGAATATATCTGACTAGTAAGAATCTTAAAACCTATGTGTTGATATCCCTCTGTAAGTGAGTCAAGTGGGTGTAAAGCGGCCTAAACACAGCAGTGAAAAGCAGCTAAACCCCATTATAAAAATCAACTACTTTTAAAAAGCCGTGAAACAAAGACAGTGAAAGAGAGAGAAATTCTTACAAAATTCGTTCAGGGGCTGTGATGCCACCTGGATTGACCATATCTAGACCCACTGCTGATTGAGACATAAGTGTGAACACTCTTGGGGCTGAGAGGTTTGGTGAGGTTGGGTGAGCAAACGCAGACCCTTTAAAGTAATACTGCGTGGTACCCATCCCATGGGTCCCAAATCTCCAGGTTCAAGGGCATTTTCCTACATCGAAAACATGCATGAGACACCCAGAAGATGGTACACCGTGTGATCGGGAAAGGTTTCTAAAACGCACCTCATTTCTCATCTCCTTGTGCTCGGGTTCGCCATTCCAGCCGCTTTACTAGCAATCTCCCTCCTTGGAGAATCAGCACCTTTAACCTCCTGTTCCGTCCAGGTTGCCATTTGTCCTGAGGATGAACGGGAAGAGGGTGAAACAATGAGAGACTAGCTCAAGAAGTTGGGGCAGGCACAGGTCACTCTATTTTCCCATCAGGAAGAAGAATTAACCACAGGCTCATCCTGCCGCCCATAACCAGAATAGGGCCTGAAGCAATCCTGCGCTTTTGCGGCCAGCTCCCAAAAAAGCGAGTTGAAAAATGGAGCTCAGGGGCACTGCAATTCACAAACCTGCAGAGTTATAACTGATAACTCTCGTCCACAAATATATTGAGGGAAGGCAACGAAGAGGATTTGAAAGCAAGGCAGAATTGCAGGAAACTGATTTCAGGAGGTAGATTCGAATCGCCTTTAAAGCACAGGAAAAGCGGCAAAACCTCGACAATGATGCCCTTGGCCAAAAAGGGCGTATGCGTTTTTTACTAAATATATTCAGGAAAAAACGCATACGCCCTTTTTGGCCAACCAACCAACCTGGAAAGGCAAATCAGCGCTACAAAGAAGTCTCGCTTCCCATCGGTCAAAAGGAACATGCTGAATAAAGTGTCAAAACCAGAAATGCAGGGCAGGCCATGGAGAAACGGGAGCCTTGCTACGCTGATGGGCGGGAGGTAAATTGCCAACAGCCACTCTGGAGAAGTGTACGGTGTGTCCTGAAACACCTAAAAAACTCAGCTTAGAGAGCATAGGGCACTTCCACTCATGGGCGTATAAATTGGAAAACTAAAAATCAGCAAGACACAGGCACCCCAAAGTTTAGGGCTGCTCTGCTGACAAGAACCTCCACTTCCTTACACCTGAAATATCCCAGGAAAGAGAAAAATGGATAAAGACGTTGTGGTCCTTATGTACAATGGAATATCACTCAGCCATGAAATCAACGTCATAAGGCTAGTGGCAGCATGATGAGTGGATTTAGGTACGACGATTCTAAGTGAAATAAGTCAAACAGAAAACGACACTTATCATAAGATATCACTTATAGAGGGAATGTAAAAACCGCTACACTTGAACTGAATTACAAAACAGAACAGAGTCACACGTTTAGAAAACACACTATGGCTGCTTATCGGGAAAGGTGAGGTGGGGTGATGCGTAAAAGAAGGGTTTCAAATTAGCTCAGATACCGTTCCATAAACCCAATATGTAATAGACAAGACCTACTCCTTGCTCAGTGAACTTGACTCAAAACCCCCTATTCAACGCCCAAGAATATATCTGACTAGTAAGAATCTTAAAACCTATGTGTTGATATCCCTCTGTAAGTGAGTCAAGTGGGTGTAAAGCGGCCTAAACACAGCAGTGAAAAGCAGCTAAACCCCATTATAAAAATCAACTACTTTTAAAAACCCGTGAAACAATCACAGTGAAAGAGAGAGAAATTCTTACAAAATTCGTTCAGGGGCTGTGATGCCACCTGGATTGACCATATCTAGACCCACTGCTGATTGAGACATAAGTGTGAACACTCTTGGGGCTGAGAGGTTTGGTGAGGTTGGGTGAGCAAACGCAGACCCTTTAAAGTAATACTGCGTGGTACCCATCCCATGGGTCCCAAATCTCCAGGTTCAAGGGCATCTTCCTACATCGAAAACATGCATGAGACACCCAGAGGATGGTACACCGTGTGATCGGGAAAGGTTTCTAAAACGCACCTCATTTCTCATCTCCTTGTGCTCGGGTTCGCCATTCCAGCCGCTTTACTAGCAATCTCCCTCCTTGGAGAATCAGCACCTTTAACCTCCTGTTCCGTCCAGGTTGCCATTTGTCCTGAGGATGAACGGGAAGAGGGCGAAACAATGAGAGACTAGCTCAAGAAGTTGGGGCAGGCACAGGTCACTCTATTTTCCCATCAGGAAGAAGAATTAACCACAGGCTCAGCCTGCCGCCCGGAACCAGAATAGGGCCTGAAGCAATCCTGCGCTTTTGCGGCCAGCTCCCAAAAAAGCGAGTTGAAAAATGGAGCTCAGGGGCACTGCAATTCACAAACCTGCAGAGTTATAACTGATAACTCTCGTCCACAAATATATTGAGGGAAGGCAACGAAGAGGATTTGAAAGCAAGGCAGAATTGCAGGAAACTGATTTCAGGAGGTAGATTCGAATCGCCTTTAAAGCACAGGAAAAGCGGCAAAACCTCGACAATGATGCCCTTGGCCAAAAAGGGCGTATGCGTTTTTTCCTGAATATATTCAGGAAAAAACGCATACGCCCTTTTTGGCCAACCAACCAACCTGGAAAGGCAAATCAGCGCTACAAAGAAGTCTCGCTTCCCATCGGTCAAAAGGACCATGCTGAATAAAGTGTCAAAACCAGAAATGCAGGGCAGGCCATGGAGAAACGGGAGCCTTGCTACGCTGATGGGCGGGAGGTAAATTGCCAACAGCCACTCTGGAGAAGTGTACGGTGTGTCCTGAAACACCTAAAAAACGCAGCTTAGAGAGCATAGGGCATTTCCACTCATGGGCGTATAAATTGGGAAAACTAAAAATCAGCAAGACACAGGCACCCCAAAGTTTAGGGCTGCTCTGCTGACAAGAACCTCCACTTCGTTACTCCTTAAATATCCCAGGAAAGAGAAAAATGGATAAAGACATTGTTGTCCTTATGTACAATGGAATATCACTCAGCCATGAAATCAACGTCATAAGGCTAGTGGCAGCATGATGAGTGGATTTAGGTACGACGATTCTAAGTGAAATAAGTCAAACAGAAAACGACACTTATCATAAGATATCACTTATAGAGGGAATGTAAAAACCGCTACACTTGAACTGAATTACAAAACAGAACAGAGTCACACGTTTAGAAAACACACTATGGCTGCTTAACGGGAAAGGTGAGGTGGGGTGATGCGTAAAAGAAGGGTTTCAAATTAGCTCAGATACCGTTCCATAAACCCAATATGTAATAGACAAGACCTACTCCTTGCTCAGTGAACTTGACTCAACACCCCCTATTCAACGCCCAAGAATATATCTGACTAGTAAGAATCTTAAAACCTATGTGTTGATATCCCTCTGTAAGTGAGTCAAGTGGGTGTAAAGCGGCCTAAACACAGCAGTGAAAAGCAGCTAAACCCCATTATAAAAATCAACTACTTTTAAAAAGCCGTGAAACAAAGACAGTGAAAGAGAGAGAAATTCTTACAAAATTCGTTCAGGGGCTGTGATGCCACCTGGATTGACCATATCTAGACCCACTGCTGATTGAGACATAAGTGTGAACACTCTTGGGGCTGAGAGGTTTGGTGAGGTTGGGTGAGCAAACGCAGACCCTTTAAAGTAATACTGCGTGGTGCCCATCCCATGGGTCCCAAATCTCCAGGTTCAAGGGCATTTTCCTACATCGAAAACATGCATGAGACACCCAGAAGATGGTACACCGTGTGATCGGGAAAGGTTTCTAAAACGCACGTCATTTCTCATCTCCTTGTGCTCGGGTTCGCCATTCCAGCCGCTTTACTAGCAATCTCCCTCCTTGGAGAATCAGCACCTTTAACCTCCTGTTCCGTCCAGGTTGCCATTTGTCCTGAGGATGAACGGGAAGAGGGTGAAACAATGAGAGACTAGCTCAAGAAGTTGGGGCAGGCACAGGTCACTCTATTTTCCCATCAGGAAGAAGAATTAACCACAGGCTCAGCCTGCCGCCCGGAACCAGAATAGGGCCTGAAGCAATCCTGCGCTTTTGCGGCCAGCTCCCAAAAAAGCGAGTTGAAAAATGGAGCTCAGGGGCACTGCAATTCACAAACCTGCAGAGTTATAACTGATAACTCTCGTCCACAAATATATTGAGGGAAGGCAACGAAGAGGATTTGAAAGCAAGGCAGAATTGCAGGAAACTGATTTCAGGAGGTAGATTCGAATCGCCTTTAAAGCACAGGAAAAGCGGCAAAACCTCGACAATGATGCCCTTGGCCAAAAAGGGCGTATGCGTTTTTTCCTGAATATATTCAGGAAAAAACGCATACGCCCTTTTTGGCCAACCAACCAACCTGGAAAGGCAAATCAGCGCTACAAAGAAGTCTCGCTTCCCATCGGTCAAAAGGACCATGCTGAATAAAGTGTCAAAACCAGAAATGCAGGGCAGGCCATGGAGAAACGGGAGCCTTGCTACGCTGATGGGCGGGAGGTAAATTGCCAACAGCCACTCTGGAGAAGTGTACGGTGTGTCCTGAAACACCTAAAAAACGCAGCTTAGAGAGCATAGGGCACTTCCACTCATGGGCGTATAAATTGGAAAACTAAAAATCAGCAAGACACAGGCACCCCAAAGTTTAGGGCTGCTCTGCTGACAAGAACCTCCACTTCCTTATACCTGAAATATCCCAGGAAAGAGAAAAATGGATAAAGACGTTGTGGTCCTTATGTACAATGGAATATCACTCAGCCATGAAATCAACGTCATAAGGCTAGTGGCAGCATGATGAGTGGATATAGGTACGACGATTCTAAGTGAAATAAGTCAAACAGAAAACGACACTTATCATAAGATATCACTTATAGAGGGAATGTAAAAACCGCTACACTTGAACTGAATTACAAAACAGAACAGAGTCACACGTTTAGAAAACACACTATGGCTGCTTAACGGGAAAGGGGAGGTGGGGTGATGCGTAAAACAAGGGTTTCAAATTAGCTCAGATACCGTTCCATAAACCCAATATGTAATAGACAAGACCTACTCCTTGCTCAGTGAACTTGACTCAAAACCCCCTATTCAACGCCCAAGAATATATCTGACTAGTAAGAATCTTAAAACCTATGTGTTGATATCCCTCTGTAAGTGAGTCAAGTGGGTGTAAAGCGGCCTAAACACAGCAGTGAAAAGCAGCTAAACCCCATTATAAAAATCAACTACTTTTAAAAACCCGTGAAACAATGACAGTGAAAGAGAGAGAAATTCTTACAAAATTGGTTCAGGGGCTGTGATGCCACCTGGATTGACCATATCTAGACCCACTGCTGATTGAGACATAAGGGTGAACACTCTTGGGGCTGAGAGGTTTGGTGAGGTTGGGTGAGCAAACGCAGACCCTTTAAAGTAATACTGCGTGGTACCCATCCCATGGGTCCCAAATCTCCAGGTTCAAGGGCATCTTCCTACATCGAAAACATGCATGAGACACCCAGAAGATGATACACCGTGTGATCGGGAAAGGTTTCTAAAACGCACCTCATTTCTCATGTCCTTGTGCTCGGGTTCGCCATTCCAGCCGCTTTACTAGCAATCTCCCTCCTTGGAGAATCAGCACCTTTAACCTCCTGTTCCGTCCAGGTTGCCATTTGTCCTGAGGATGAACGGGAAGAGGGCGAAACAATGAGAGACTAGCTCAAGAATTTGGGGCAGGCACAGGTCACTCTATTTTCCCATCAGGAAGAAGAATTAACCACAGGCTCAGCCTGCCGCCCGGAACCAGAATAGGGCCTGAAGCAATCCTGCGCTTTTGCGGCCAGCTCCCAAAAAAGCGAGTTGAAAAATGGAGCTCAGGGGCACTGCAATTCACAAACCTGCAGAGTTATAACTGATAACTCTCGTCCACAAATATATTGAGGGAAGGCAACGAAGAGGATTTGAAAGCAAGGCAGAATTGCAGGAAACTGATTTCAGGAGGTAGATTCGAATCGCCTTTAAAGCACAGGAAAAGCGGCAAAACCTCGACAATGATGCCCTTGGCCAAAAAGGGCGTATGCGTTTTTTCCTGAATATATTCAGGAAAAAACGCATACGCCCTTTTTGGCCAACCAACCAACCTGAAAAGGCAAATCAGCGCTACAAAGAAGTCTCGCTTCCCATCGGTCAAAAGGACCATGCTGAATAAAGTGTCAAAACCAGAAATGCAGGGCAGGCCATGGAGAAACGGGAGCCTTGCTACGCTGATGGGCGGGAGGTAAATTGCCAACAGCCACTCTGGAGAAGTGTACGGTGTGTCCTGAAACACCTAAAAAACTCAGCTTAGAGAGCATAGGGCACTTCCACTCATGGGCGTATAAATTGGAAAACTAAAAATCAGCAAGACACAGGCACCCCAAAGTTTAGGGCTGCTCTGCTGACAAGAACCTCCACTTCCTTACACCTGAAATATCCCAGGAAAGAGAAAAATGGATAAAGACGTTGTGGTCCTTATGTACAATGGAATATCACTCAGCCATGAAATCAACGTCATAAGGCTAGTGGCAGCATGATGAGTGGATTTAGGTACGACGATTCTAAGTGAAATAAGTCAAACAGAAAACGACACTTATCATAAGATATCACTTATAGAGGGAATGTAAAAACCGCTACACTTGAACTGAATTACAAAACAGAACAGAGTCACACGTTTAGAAAACACACTATGGCTGCTTAACGGGAAAGGTGAGGTGGGGTGATGCGTAAAAGAAGGGTTTCAAATTAGCTCAGATACCGTTCCATAAACCCAATATGTAATAGACAAGACCTACTCCTTGCTCAGTGAACTTGACTCAACACCCCCTATTCAACGCCCAAGAATATATCTGACTAGTAAGAATCTTAAAACCTATGTGTTGATATCCCTCTGTAAGTGAGTCAAGTGGGTGTAAAGCGGCCTAAACACAGCAGTGAAAAGCAGCTAAACCCCATTATAAAAATCAACTACTTTTAAAAAGCCGTGAAACAATGACAGTGAAAGAGAGAGAAATTCTTACAAAATTCGTTCAGGGGCTGTGATGCCACCTGGATTGACCATATCTAGACCCACTGCTGATTGAGACATAAGTGTGAACACTCTTGGGGCTGAGAGGTTTGGTGAGGTTGGGTGAGCAAACGCAGACCCTTTAAAGTAATACTGCGTGGTACCCATCCCATGGGTCCCAAATCTCCAGGTTCAAGGGCATTTTCCTACATCGAAAACATGCATGAGACACCCAGAAGATGGTACACCGTGTGATCGGGAAAGGTTTCTAAAACGCACGTCATTTCTCATCTCCTTGTGCTCGGGTTCGCCATTCCAGCCGCTTTACTAGCAATCTCCCTCCTTGGAGAATCAGCACCTTTAACCTCCTGTTCCGTCCAGGTTGCCATTTGTCCTGAGGATGAACGGGAAGAGGGTGAAACAATGAGAGACTAGCTCAAGAAGTTGGGGCAGGCACAGGTCACTCTATTTTCCCATCAGGAAGAAGAATTAACCACAGGCTCAGCCTGCCGCCCGGAACCAGAATAGGGCCTGAAGCAATCCTGCGCTTTTGCGGCCAGCTCCCAAAAAAGCGAGTTGAAAAATGGAGCTCAGGGGCACTGCAATTCACAAACCTGCAGAGTTATAACTGATAACTCTCGTCCACAAATATATTGAGGGAAGGCAACGAAGAGGATTTGAAAGCAAGGCAGAATTGCAGGAAACTGATTTCAGGAGGTAGATTCGAATCGCATTTAAAGCACAGGAAAAGCGGCAAAACCTCGACAATGATGCTCTTGGCCAAAAAGGGCGTATGCGTTTTTTCCTGAATATATTCAGGAAAAAACGCATACGCCCTTTTTGGCCAACCAAGCAACCTGGAAAGGCAAATCAGCGCTACAAAGAAGTCTCGCTTCCCATCGGTCAAAAGGACCATGCTGAATAAAGTGTCAAAACCAGAAATGCAGGGCAGGCCATGGAGAAATGGGAGCCTTGCTACGCTGATGGGCGGGAGGTAAATTGCCAACAGCCACTCTGGAGAAGTGTACGGTGTGTCCTGAAACACCTAAAAAACTCAGCTTAGAGAGCATAGGGCATTTCCACTCATGGGCGTATAAATTGGAAAACTAAAAATCAGCAAGACACAGGCACCCCAAAGTTTAGGGCTGCTCTGCTGACAAGAACCTCCACTTCCTTACACCTGAAATATCCCAGGAAAGAGAAAAATGGATAAAGACGTTGTGGTCCTTATGTACAATGGAATATCACTCAGCCATGAAATCAACGTCATAAGGCTAGTGGCAGCATGATGAGTGGATTTAGGTACGACGATTCTAAGTGAAATAAGTCAAACAGAAAACGACACTTATCATAAGATATCACTTATAGAGGGAATGTAAAAACCGCTACACTTGAACTGAATTACAAAACAGAACAGAGTCACACGTTTAGAAAACACACTATGACTGCTTAACGGGAAAGGTGAGGTGGGGTGATGCGTAAAAGAAGGGTTTCAAATTAGCTCAGATACCGTTCCATAAACCCAATATGTAATAGACAAGACCTACTCCTTGCTCAGTGAACTTGACTCAAAACCCCCTATTCAACGCCCAAGAATATATCTGACTAGTAAGAATCTTAAAACCTATGTGTTGATATCCCTCTGTAAGTGAGTCAAGTGGGTGTAAAGCGGCCTAAACACAGCAGTGAAAAGCAGCTAAACCCCATTATAAAAATCAACTACTTTTAAAAAGCCGTGAAACAAAGACAGTGAAAGAGAGAGAAATTCTTACAAAATTCGTTCAGGGGCTGTGATGCCACCTGGATTGACCATATCTAGACCCACTGCTGATTGAGACATAAGTGTGAACACTCTTGGGGCTGAGAGGTTTGGTGAGGTTGGGTGAGCAAACGCAGACCCTTTAAAGTAATACTGCGTGGTACCCATCCCATGGGTCCCAAATCTCCAGGTTCAAGGGCATTTTCCTACATCGAAAACATGCATGAGACACCCAGAAGATGGTACACCGTGTGATCGGGAAAGGTTTCTAAAACGCACCTCATTTCTCATCTCCTTGTGCTCGGGTTCGCCATTCCAGCCGCTTTACTAGCAATCTCCCTCCTTGGAGAATCAGCACCTTTAACCTCCTGTTCCGTCCAGGTTGCCATTTGTCCTGAGGATGAACGGGAAGAGGGTGAAACAATGAGAGACTAGCTCAAGAAGTTGGGGCAGGCACAGGTCACTCTATTTTCCCATCAGGAAGAAAAATTAACCACAGGCTCATCCTGCCGCCCGGAACCAGAATAGGGCCTGAAGCAATCCTGCGCTTTTGCGTCCAGCTCCCAAAAAAGCGAGTTGAAAAATGGAGCTCAGGGGCACTGCAATTCACAAACCTGCAGAGTTATAACTGATAACTCTCGTCCACAAATATATTGAGGGAAGGCAACGAAGAGGATTTGAAAGCAAGGCAGAATTGCAGGAAACTGATTTCAGGAGGTAGATTCGAATCGCCTTTAAAGCACAGGAAAAGCGGCAAAACCTCGACAATGATGCCCTTGGCCAAAAAGGGCGTATGCGTTTTTTACTAAATATATTCAGGAAAAAACGCATACGCCCTTTTTGGCCAACCAAGCAACCTGGAAAGGCAAATCAGCGCTACAAAGAAGTCTCGCTTCCCATCGGTCAAAAGGACCATGCTGAATAAAGTGTCAAAACCAGAAATGCAGGGCAGGCCATGGAGAAACGGGAGCCTTGCTACGCTGATGGGCGGGAGGTAAATTGCCAACAGCCACTCTGGAGAAGTGTACGGTGTGTCCTGAAACACCTAAAAAACTCAGCTTAGAGAGCATAGGGCACTTCCACTCATGGGCGTATAAATTGGAAAACTAAAAATCAGCAAGACACAGGCACCCCAAAGTTTAGGGCTGCTCTGCTGACAAGAACCTCCACTTCCTTACACCTGAAATATCCCAGGAAAGAGAAAAATGGATAAAGACGTTGTGGTCCTTATGTACAATGGAATATCACTCAGCCATGAAATCAACGTCATAAGGCTAGTGGCAGCATGATGAGTGGATTTAGGTACGACGATTCTAAGTGAAATAAGTCAAACAGAAAACGACACTTATCATAAGATATCACTTATAGAGGGAATGTAAAAACCGCTACACTTGAACTGAATTACAAAACAGAACAGAGTCACACGTTTAGAAAACACACTATGGCTGCTTAACGGGAAAGGTGAGGTGGGGTGATGCGTAAAAGAAGGGTTTCAAATTAGCTCAGATACCGTTCCATAAACCCAATATGTAATAGACAAGACCTACTCCTTGCTCAGTGAACTTGACTCAAAACCCCCTATTCAACGCCCAAGAATATATCTGACTAGTAAGAATCTTAAAACCTATGTGTTGATATCCCTCTGTAAGTGAGTCAAGTGGGTGTAAAGCGGCCTAAACACAGCAGTGAAAAGCAGCTAAACCCCATTATAAAAATCAACTACTTTTAAAAACCCGTGAAACAATGACAGTGAAAGAGAGAGAAATTCTTACAAAATTCGTTCAGGGGCTGTGATGCCACCTGGATTGACCATATCTAGACCCACTAATGATTGAGACATAAGTGTGAACACTCTTGGGGCTGAGAGGTTTGGTGAGGTTGGGTGAGCAAACGCAGACCCTTTAAAGTAATACTGCGTGGTACCCATCCCATGGGTCCCAAATCTCCAGGTTCAAGGGCATCTTCCTACATCGAAAACATGCATGAGACACCCAGAAGATGGTACACCGTGTGATCGGGAAAGGTTTCTAAAACGCACCTCATTTCTCATCTCCTTGTGCTCGGGTTCGCCATTCCAGCCGCTTTACTAGCAATCTCCCTCCTTGGAGAATCAGCACCTTTAACCTCCTGTTCCGTCCAGGTTGCCATTTGTCCTGAGGATGAACGGGAAGAGGGCGAAACAATGAGAGACTAGCTCAAGAAGTTGGGGCAGGCACAGGTCACTCTATTTTCCCATCAGGAAGAAGAATTAACCACAGGCTCAGCCTGCCGCCCGGAACCAGAATAGGGCCTGAAGCAATCCTGCGCTTTTGCGGCCAGCTCCCAAAAAAGCGAGTTGAAAAATGGAGCTCAGGGGCACTGCAATTCACAAACCTGCAGAGTTATAACTGATAACTCTCGTCCACAAATATATTGAGGGAAGGCAACGAAGAGGATTTGAAAGCAAGGCAGAATTGCAGGAAACTGATTTCAGGAGGTAGATTCGAATCGCCTTTAAAGCACAGGAAAAGCGGCAAAACCTCGACAATGATGCCCTTGGCCAAAAAGGGCGTATGCGTTTTTTCCTGAATATATTCAGGAAAAAACGCCTACGCCCTTTTTGGCCAACCAACCAACCTGGAAAGGCAAATCAGCGCTACAAAGAAGTCTCGCTTCCCATCGGTCAAAAGGACCATGCTGAATAAAGTGTCAAAACCAGAAATGCAGGGCAGGCCATGGAGAAACGGGAGCCTTGCTACGCTGATGGGCGGGAGGTAAATTGCCAACAGCCACTCTGGAGAAGTGTACGGTGTGTCCTGAAACACCTAAAAAACGCAGCTTAGAGAGCATAGGGCATTTCCACTCATGGGCGTATAAATTGGGAAAACTAAAAATCAGCAAGACACAGGCACCCCAAAGTTTAGGGCTGCTCTGCTGACAAGAACCTCCACTTCGTTACTCCTTAAATATCCCAGGAAAGAGAAAAATGGATAAAGACGTTGTGGTCCTTATGTACAATGGAATATCACTCAGCCATGAAATCAACGTCATAAGGCTAGTGGCAGCATGATGAGTGGATTTAGGTACGACGATTCTAAGTGAAATAAGTCAAACAGAAAACGACACTTATCATAAGATATCACTTATAGAGGGAATGTAAAAACCGCTACACTTGAACTGAATTACAAAACAGAACAGAGTCACACGTTTAGAAAACACACTATGGCTGCTTAACGGGAAAGGTGAGGTGGGGTGATGCGTAAAAGAAGGGTTTCAAATTAGCTCAGATACCGTTCCATAAACCCAATATGTAATAGACAAGACCTACTCCTTGCTCAGTGAACTTGACTCAACACCCCCTATTCAACGCCCAAGAATATATCTGACTAGTAAGAATCTTAAAACCTATGTGTTGATATCCCTCTGTAAGTGAGTCAAGTGGGTGTAAAGCGGCCTAAACACAGCAGTGAAAAGCAGCTAAACCCCATTATAAAAATCAACTACTTTTAAAAAGCCGTGAAACAAAGACAGTGAAAGAGAGAGAAATTCTTACAAAATTCGTTCAGGGGCTGTGATGCCACCTGGATTGACCATATCTAGACCCACTGCTGATTGAGACATAAGGGTGAACACTCTTGGGGCTGAGAGGTTTTGTGAGGTTGGGTGAGCAAACACAGACCCTTTAAAGTAATACTGCGTGGTGCCCATCCCATGGGTCCCAAATCTCCAGGTTCAAGGGCATTTTCCTACATCGAAAACATGCATGAGACACCCAGAAGATGGTACACCGTGTGATCGGGAAAGGTTTCTAAAACGCACGTCATTTCTCATCTCCTTGTGCTCGGGTTCGCCATTCCAGCCGCTTTACTAGCAATCTCCCTCCTTGGAGAATCAGCACCTTTAACCTCCTGTTCCGTCCAGGTTGCCATTTGTCCTGAGGATGAACGGGAAGAGGGTGAAACAATGAGAGACTAGCTCAAGAAGTTGGGGCAGGCACAGGTCACTCTATTTTCCCATCAGGAAGAAGAATTAACCACAGGCTCAGCCTGCCGCCCGGAACCAGAATAGGGCCTGAAGCAATCCTGCGCTTTTGCGGCCAGCTCCCAAAAAAGCGAGTTGAAAAATGGAGCTCAGGGGCACTGCAATTCACAAACCTGCAGAGTTATAACTGATAACTCTCGTCCACAAATATATTGAGGGAAGGCAACGAAGAGGATTTGAAAGCAAGGCAGAATTGCAGGAAACTGATTTCAGGAGGTAGATTCGAATCGCCTTTAAAGCACAGGAAAAGCGGCAAAACCTCGACAATGATGCCCTTGGCCAAAAAGGGCGTATGCGTTTTTTCCTGAATATATTCAGGAAAAAACGCATACGCCCTTTTTGGCCAACCAAGCAACCTGGAAAGGCAAATCAGCGCTACAAAGAAGTCTCGCTTCCCATCGGTCAAAAGGACCATGCTGAATAAAGTGTCAAAACCAGAAATGCAGGGCAGGCCATGGAGAAACGGGAGCCTTGCTACGCTGATGGGCGGGAGGTAAATTGCCAACAGCCACTCTGGAGAAGTGTACGGTGTGTCCTGAAACACCTAAAAAACGCAGCTTAGAGAGCATAGGGCACTTCCACTCATGGGCATATAAATTGGAAAACTAAAAATCAGCAAGACACAGGCACCCCAAAGTTTAGGGCTGCTCTGCTGACAAGAACCTCCACTTCCTTATACCTGAAATATCCCAGGAAAGAGAAAAATGGATAAAGACGTTGTGGTCCTTATGTACAATGGAATATCACTCAGCCATGAAATCAACGTCATAAGGCTAGTGGCAGCATGATGAGTGGATATAGGTACGACGATTCTAAGTGAAATAAGTCAAACAGAAAACGACACTTATCATAAGATATCACTTATAGAGGGAATGTAAAAACCGCTACACTTGAACTGAATTACAAAACAGAACAGAGTCACACGTTTAGAAAACACACTATGGCTGCTTAACGGGAAAGGTGAGGTGGGGTGATGCGTAAAAGAAGGGTTTCAAATTAGCTCAGATACCGTTCCATAAACCCAATATGTAATAGACAAGACCTACTCCTTGCTCAGTGAACTTGACTCAAAACCCCCTATTCAACGCCCAAGAATATATCTGACTAGTAAGAATCTTAAAACCTATGTGTTGATATCCCTCTGTAAGTGAGTCAAGTGGGTGTAAAGCGGCCTAAACACAGCAGTGAAAAGCAGCTAAACCCCATTATAAAAATCAACTACTTTTAAAAACCCGTGAAACAATGACAGTGAAAGAGAGAGAAATTCTTACAAAATTCGTTCAGGGGCTGTGATGCCACCTGGATTGACCATATCTAGACCCACTGCTGATTGAGACATAAGGGTGAACACTCTTGGGGCTGAGAGGTTTGGTGAGGTTGGGTGAGCAAACGCAGACCCTTTAAAGTAATACTGCGTGGTACCCATCCCATGGGTCCCAAATCTCCAGGTTCAAGGGCATCTTCCTACATCGAAAACATGCATGAGACACCCAGAAGATGATACACCGTGTGATCGGGAAAGGTTTCTAAAACGCACCTCATTTCTCATGTCCTTGTGCTCGGGTTCGCCATTCCAGCCGCTTTACTAGCAATCTCCCTCCTTGGAGAATCAGCACCTTTAACCTCCTGTTCCGTCCAGGTTGCCATTTGTCCTGAGGATGAACGGGAAGAGGGCGAAACAATGAGAGACTAGCTCAAGAATTTGGGGCAGGCACAGGTCACTCTATTTTCCCATCAGGAAGAAGAATTAACCACAGGCTCAGCCTGCCGCCCGGAACCAGAATAGGGCCTGAAGCAATCCTGCGCTTTTGCGGCCAGCTCCCAAAAAAGCGAGTTGAAAAATGGAGCTCAGGGGCACTGCAATTCACAAACCTGCAGAGTTATAACTGATAACTCTCGTCCACAAATATATTGAGGGAAGGCAACGAAGAGGATTTGAAAGCAAGGCAGAATTGCAGGAAACTGATTTCAGGAGGTAGATTCGAATCGCCTTTAAAGCACAGGAAAAGCGGCAAAACCTCGACAATGATGCCCTTGGCCAAAAAGGGCGTATGCGTTTTTTCCTGAATATATTCAGGAAAAAACGCATACGCCCTTTTTGGCCAACCAACCAACCTGAAAAGGCAAATCAGCGCTACAAAGAAGTCTCGCTTCCCATCGGTCAAAAGGACCATGCTGAATAAAGTGTCAAAACCAGAAATGCAGGGCAGGCCATGGAGAAACGGGAGCCTTGCTACGCTGATGGGCGGGAGGTAAATTGCCAACAGCCACTCTGGAGAAGTGTACGGTGTGTCCTGAAACACCTAAAAAACGCAGCTTAGAGAGCGAAGGGCACTTCCACTCATGGGCGTATAAATTGGGAAAACTAAAAATCAGCAAGACACAGGCACCCCAAAGTTTAGGGCTGCTCTGCTGACAAGAACCTCCACTTCGTTACTCCTTAAATATCCCAGGAAAGAGAAAAATGGATAAAGACGTTTTGGTCCTTATGTACAATGGAATATCACTCAGCCATGAAATCAACGTCATAAGGCTAGTGGCAGCATGATGAGTGGATTTAGGTACGACGATTCTAAGTGAAATAAGTCAAACAGAAAACGACACTTATCATAAGATATCACTTATAGAGGGAATGTAAAAACCGCTACACTGGAACTGAACTACAAAACAGAACAGAGCCACACGTTTAGAAAACACACTATGGCTGCTCAACGGGAAAGGGGAGGTGGGGAGATGCGTAAAAGAAGGGTTTCAAATTAGCTCCGATACCGTTCCATAAACCCAATATGTAATAGACAAGACCTACTCCTTGCTCAGTGAACTTGACTCAACACCCCCTATTCAACGCCCAAGAATATATCTGACTAGTAAGAATCTTAAAACCTATGTGTTGATATCCCTCTGTAAGTGAGTCAAGTGGGTGTAAAGCGGCCTAAACACAGCAGTGAAAAGCAGCTAAACCCCATTATAAAAATCAACTACTTTTAAAAAGCCGTGAAACAAAGACAGTGAAAAAGAGAGAAATTCTTACAAAATTCGTTCAGGGGCTGTGATGCCACCTGGATTGACCATATCAAGACCCACTGCTGATTGAGACATAAGGGTGAACACTCTTGGGGCTGAGAGGTTTGGCGAGGTTGGGTGAGCAAACGCAGACCCTTTAAAGTAATACTGCGTGGTACCCATCCCATGGGTCCCAAATCTCCAGGTTCAAGGGCATCTTCCTACATCGAAAACATGCATGAGACACCCAGAAGGTGGTACACCGTGTGATCGGGAAAGGTTTCTAAAACGCACCTCATTTCTCATCTCCTTGTGCTCGGGTTCGCCATTCCAGCCGCTTTACTAGCAATCTCCCTCCTTGGAGAATCAGCACCTTTAACCTCCTGTTCCGTCCAGGTTGCCATTTGTCCTGAGGATGAACGGGAAGAGGGTGAAACAATGAGAGACTAGCTCAAGAAGTTGGGGCAGGCACAGGTCACTCTATTTTCCCATCAGGAAGAAGAATTAACCACAGGCTCATCCTGCCGCCCGGAACCAGAATAGGGCCTGAAGCAATCCTGCGCTTTTGCGGCCAGCTCCCAAAAAAGCGAGTTGAAAAATGGAGCTCAGGGGCACTGCAATTCACAAACCTGCAGAGTTATAACTGATAACTCTCGTCCACAAATATATTGAGGGAAGGCAACGAAGAGGATTTGAAAGCAAGGCAGAATTGCAGGAAACTGATTTCAGGAGGTAGATTCGAATCGCCTTTAAAGCACAGGAAAAGCGGCAAAACCTCGACAATGATGCCCTTGGCCAAAAAGGGCGTATGCCTTTTTTCCTGAATATATTCAGGAAAAAACGCATACGCCCTTTTTGGCCAACCAAGCAACCTGGAAAGGCAAATCAGCGCTACAAAGAAGTCTCGCTTCCCATCGGTCAAAAGGACCATGCTGAATAAAGTGTCAAAACCAGAAATGCAGGGCAGGCCATGGAGAAACGGGAGCCTTGCTACGCTGATGGGCGGGAGGTAAATTGCCAACAGCCACTCTGGAGAAGTGTACGGTGTGTCCTGAAACACCTAAAAAACGCAGCTTAGAGAGCATAGGGCACTTCCACTCATGGGCATATAAATTGGAAAACTAAAAATCAGCAAGACACAGGCACCCCCAAAGTTTAGGGCTGCTCTGCTGACAAGAACCTCCACTTCCTTATACCTGAAATATCCCAGGAAAGAGAAAAATGGATAAAGACGTTGTGGTCCTTATGTACAATGGAATATCACTCAGCCATGAAATCAACGTCATAAGGCTAGTGGCAGCATGATGAGTGGATATAGGTACGACGATTCTAAGTGAAATAAGTCAAACAGAAAACGACACTTATCATAAGATATCACTTATAGAGGGAATGTAAAAACCGCTACACTTGAACTGAATTACAAAACAGAACAGAGTCACACGTTTAGAAAACACACTATGGCTGCTTAACGGGAAAGGTGAGGTGGGGTGATGCGTAAAAGAAGGGTTTCAAATTAGCTCAGATACCGTTCCATAAACCCAATATGTAATAGACAAGACCTACTCCTTGCTCAGTGAACTTGACTCAAAACCCCCTATTCAACGCCCAAGAATATATCTGACTAGTAAGAATCTTAAAACCTATGTGTTGATATCCCTCTGTAAGTGAGTCAAGTGGGTGTAAAGCGGCCTAAACACAGCAGTGAAAAGCAGCTAAACCCCATTATAAAAATCAACTACTTTTAAAAACCCGTGAAACAATGACAGTGAAAGAGAGAGAAATTCTTACAAAATTCGTTCAGGGGCTGTGATGCCACCTGGATTGACCATATCTAGACCCACTGCTGATTGAGACATAAGGGTGAACACTCTTGGGGCTGAGAGGTTTGGTGAGGTTGGGTGAGCAAACGCAGACCCTTTAAAGTAATACTGCGTGGTACCCATCCCATGGGTCCCAAATCTCCAGGTTCAAGGGCATCTTCCTACATCGAAAACATGCATGAGACACCCAGAAGATGATACACCGTGTGATCGGGAAAGGTTTCTAAAACGCACCTCATTTCTCATGTCCTTGTGCTCGGGTTCGCCATTCCAGCCGCTTTACTAGCAATCTCCCTCCTTGGAGAATCAGCACCTTTAACCTCCTGTTCCGTCCAGGTTGCCATTTGTCCTGAGGATGAACGGGAAGAGGGCGAAACAATGAGAGACTAGCTCAAGAATTTGGGGCAGGCACAGGTCACTCTATTTTCCCATCAGGAAGAAGAATTAACCACAGGCTCAGCCTGCCGCCCGGAACCAGAATAGGGCCTGAAGCAATCCTGCGCTTTTGCGGCCAGCTCCCAAAAAAGCGAGTTGAAAAATGGAGCTCAGGGGCACTGCAATTCACAAACCTGCAGAGTTATAACTGATAACTCTCGTCCACAAATATATTGAGGGAAGGCAACGAAGAGGATTTGAAAGCAAGGCAGAATTGCAGGAAACTGATTTCAGGAGGTAGATTCGAATCGCCTTTAAAGCACAGGAAAAGCGGCAAAACCTCGACAATGATGCCCTTGGCCAAAAAGGGCGTATGCGTTTTTTCCTGAATATATTCAGGAAAAAACGCATACGCCCTTTTTGGCCAACCAACCAACCTGAAAAGGCAAATCAGCGCTACAAAGAAGTCTCGCTTCCCATCGGTCAAAAGGACCATGCTGAATAAAGTGTCAAAACCAGAAATGCAGGGCAGGCCATGGAGAAACGGGAGCCTTGCTACGCTGATGGGCGGGAGGTAAATTGCCAACAGCCACTCTGGAGAAGTGTACGGTGTGTCCTGAAACACCTAAAAAACGCAGCTTAGAGAGCGAAGGGCACTTCCACTCATGGGCGTATAAATTGGGAAAACTAAAAATCAGCAAGACACAGGCACCCCAAAGTTTAGGGCTGCTCTGCTGACAAGAACCTCCACTTCGTTACTCCTTAAATATCCCAGGAAAGAGAAAAATGGATAAAGACGTTTTGGTCCTTATGTACAATGGAATATCACTCAGCCATGAAATCAACGTCATAAGGCTAGTGGCAGCATGATGAGTGGATTTAGGTACGACGATTCTAAGTGAAATAAGTCAAACAGAAAACGACACTTATCATAAGATATCACTTATAGAGGGAATGTAAAAACCGCTACACTGGAACTGAACTACAAAACAGAACAGAGCCACACGTTTAGAAAACACACTATGGCTGCTCAACGGGAAAGGGGAGGTGGGGAGATGCGTAAAAGAAGGGTTTCAAATTAGCTCCGATACCGTTCCATAAACCCAATATGTAATAGACAAGACCTACTCCTTGCTCAGTGAACTTGACTCAACACCCCCTATTCAACGCCCAAGAATATATCTGACTAGTAAGAATCTTAAAACCTATGTGTTGATATCCCTCTGTAAGTGAGTCAAGTGGGTGTAAAGCGGCCTAAACACAGCAGTGAAAAGCAGCTAAACCCCATTATAAAAATCAACTACTTTTAAAAAGCCGTGAAACAAAGACAGTGAAAAAGAGAGAAATTCTTACAAAATTCGTTCAGGGGCTGTGATGCCACCTGGATTGACCATATCAAGACCCACTGCTGATTGAGACATAAGGGTGAACACTCTTGGGGCTGAGAGGTTTGGCGAGGTTGGGTGAGCAAACGCAGACCCTTTAAAGTAATACTGCGTGGTACCCATCCCATGGGTCCCAAATCTCCAGGTTCAAGGGCATCTTCCTACATCGAAAACATGCATGAGACACCCAGAAGGTGGTACACCGTGTGATCGGGAAAGGTTTCTAAAACGCACCTCATTTCTCATCTCCTTGTGCTCGGGTTCGCCATTCCAGCCGCTTTACTAGCAATCTCCCTCCTTGGAGAATCAGCACCTTTAACCTCCTGTTCCGTCCAGGTTGCCATTTGTCCTGAGGATGAACGGGAAGAGGGTGAAACAATGAGAGACTAGCTCAAGAAGTTGGGGCAGGCACAGGTCACTCTATTTTCCCATCAGGAAGAAGAATTAACCACAGGCTCAGCCTGCCGCCCGGAACCAGAATAGGGCCTGAAGCAATCCTGCGCTTTTGCGGCCAGCTCCCAAAAAAGCGAGTTGAAAAATGGAGCTCAGGGGCACTGCAATTCACAAACCTGCAGAGTTATAACTGATAACTCTCGTCCACAAATATATTGAGGGAAGGCAACGAAGAGGATTTGAAAGCAAGGCAGAATTGCAGGAAACTGATTTCAGGAGGTAGATTCGAATCGCCTTTAAAGCACAGGAAAAGCGGCAAAACCTCGACAATGATGCCCTTGGCCAAAAAGGGCGTATGCGTTTTTTCCTGAATATATTCAGGAAAAAACGCATACGCCCTTTTTGGCCAACCAAGCAACCTGGAAAGGCAAATCAGCGCTACAAAGAAGTCTCGCTTCCCATCGGTCAAAAGGACCATGCTGAATAAAGTGTCAAAACCAGAAATGCAGGGCAGGCCATGGAGAAACGGGAGCCTTGCTACGCTGATGGGCGGGAGGTAAATTGCCAACAGCCACTCTGGAGAAGTGTACGGTGTGTCCTGAAACATCTAAAAAACGCAGCTTAGAGAGCGAAGGGCATTTCCACTCATGGGCGTATAAATTGGGAAAACTAAAAATCAGCAAGACACAGGCACCCCAAAGTTTAGGGCTGCTCTGCTGACAAGAACCTCCACTTCGTTACTCCTTAAATATCCCAGGAAAGAGAAAAATGGATAAAGACGTTGTGGTCCTTATGTAGAATGGAATATCACTGAGCCATGAAATCAACATCATAAGGCTACTGGCAGCATGATGAGTGGATTTAGGTACGAGGATTCTACGTGAAATAAGTCAAACAGAAAACGACACTTATCATAAGATATCACTTATAGAGGGAATGTAAAAACCGCTACACTTGACCTGAATTACAAAACAGAACAGAGCCACACGTTTAGAAAACACACTATGGCTGCTTAACGGGAAAGGGGAGGTGGGGTGATGCGTAAAAGAAGGGTTTCAAATTAGCTCAGATACCGTTCCATAAACCCAATATGTAATAGACAAGACCTACTCCTTGCTCAGTGAACTTGACTCAACACCCCCTATTCAACGCCCAAGAATATATCTGACTAGTAAGAATCTTAAAACCTATGTGTTGATATCCCTCTGTAAGTGAGTCAAGTGGGTGTAAAGCGGCCTAAACACAGCAGTGAAAAGCAGCCAAACCCCATTATAAAAATCAACTACTTTTAAAAAGCCGTGAAACAAAGACAGTGAAAGAGAGAAATTCTTACAAAATTCGTTCAGGGGCTGTGATGCCACCTGGATTGACCATATCTAGACCCACTGCTGATTGAGACATAAGGGTGAACACTCTTGGGGCTGAGAGGTTTGGTGAGGTTGGGTGAGCAAACGCAGACCCTTTAAAGTAATACTGCGTGGTACCCATCCCATGGGTCCCAAATCTCCAGGTTCAAGGGCATCTTCCTACATGGAAAACATGCATGAGACACCCAGAAGATGGTACACCGTGTGATCGGGAAAGGTTTTTAAAACGCACCTCATTTCTCATCTCCTTGTGCTCGGGTTCGCCATTCCAGCCGCTTTACTAGCAATCTCCCTCCTTGGAGAATCAGCACCTTTAACCTCCTGTTCCGTCCAGGTTGCCATTTCTCCTGAGGATGAACGGGAAGAGGGCGAAACAATGAGAGACTAGCTCAAGAAGTTGGGGCAGGCACAGGTCACTCTATTTTCCCATCAGGAAGAAGAATTAACCACAGGCTCAGCCTGCCGCCCGGAACAAGAAGAGGGCCTGAAGCAATCCTGCGCTTTTGCGGCCAGCTCCCAAAAAAGCGAGTTGAAAAATGGAGCTCAGGGGCACTGCAATTCACAAACCTGCAGAGTTATAACTGATAACTCTCGTCCACAAATATATTGAGGGAAGGCAACGAAGAGGATTTGAAAGCAAGGCAGAATTGCAGGAAACTGATTTCAGGAGGTAGATTCGAATCGCCTTTAAAGCACAGGAAAAGCGGCAAAACCTCGACAATGATGCCCTTGGCCAAAAAGGGCGTATGCGTTTTTTCCTGAATATATTCAGGAAAAAACGCATACGCCCTTTTTGGCCAACCAACCAACCTGGAAAGGCAAATCAGCGCTACAAAGAAGTCTCGCTTCCCATCGGTCAAAAGGACCATGCTGAATAAAGTGTCAAAACCAGAAATGCAGGGCAGGCCATGGAGAAACGGGAGCCTTGCTACGCTGATGGGCGGGATGTAAATTGCCAACAGCCACTCTGGAGAAGTGTACGGTGTGTCCTGAAACACCTAAAAAACGCAGCTTAGAGAGCATAGGGCATTTCCACTCATGGGCGTATAAATTGGGAAAACTAAAAATCAGCAAGACACAGGCACCCCAAAGTTTAGGGCTGCTCTGCTGACAAGAACCTCCACTTCGTTACTCCTTAAATATCCCAGGAAAGAGAAAAATGGATAAAGACGTTGTGGTCCTTATGTACAATGGAATATCACTCAGCCATGAAATCAACGTCATAAGGCTAGTGGCAGCATGATGAGTGGATTTAGGTACGACGATTCTAAGTGAAATAAGTCAAACAGAAAACGACACTTATCATCAGATATCACTTATAGAGGGAATGTAAAAACCGCTACACTGGAACTGAATTACAAAACAGAACAGAGCCACACGTTTAGAAAACACACTATGGCTGCTTAACGGGAAAGGGGAGGTGGGGTGATGCGTAAAAGAAGGGTTTCAAATTAGCTCAGATACCGTTCCATAAACCCAATATGTAATAGACAAGACCTACTCCTTGCTCAGTGAACTTGACTCAACACCCCCTATTCAACGCCCAAGAATATATCTGACTAGTAAGAATCTTAAAACCTATGTGTTGATATCCCTCTGTAAGTGAGTCAAGTGGGTGTAAAGCGGCCTAAACACAGCAGTGAAAAGCAGCTAAACGCCATTATTAAATTCAATTACTTTTAAAACTCCGTGAAACAAAGACAGTGAAAGAGAGAGAAATTCTTACAAAATTCGTTCAGGGGCTGTGATGCCACCTGGATTGACCATATCTAGACCCACAGCTGATTGAGACATAAGAGTGGACACTCTTGCGCCTTAGAGTTTTGGTGAGGTTGGGTGAGCAAACGCAGACCCTTTAAAGTAATACTGCGGGGTACCCATCCCATGGGTCCCAAATCTCCAGGTTCAAGGGCATCTTCGTACATCGAAAACATGCATGAGAAACCCAGAAGATGGTACACCGTGTGATCGGGAAAGGTTTCCAAAACGCACCTCATTTCTCATCTCCTTGTGCTCGGGTTCGCCATTCCAACCCCTTTACTAGCAATCTCCCTCCTTGGAGAATCAGCACCTTTCACCTCTTGTTCCGTACAGGTAGCCATTTGTCCTGAGGATGAACGGGAAGAGGGGGAACCAATGAGAGACTAGCTCTAGGTGTTGGGACAGGCACAGGTCACTCTATTTTCCCATCAGGAAGAAGAATTAACCACAGGCTCAGCCTGCCCCCCCGGAACCAGAATAGGGCCTGAAGCAATCCTGCTCTTTTGCGGTCTGCTCACAAAAATGCGAGTTGAAAAACGTAGCCCAGGGGCACTGCAATTCACAAACCTGCAGAGTTATCAATTGATAACTCTCGTCCACAAATATATTGAGGGAAGGCAACGAAGAGGATTTGAAAGCAAGGCAGAATTGCAGGAAACAGATTGCAGGAGGTAGATTCGAATCGCCTTTAAAGCACAGGAAAAGCGGCAAAACCTCGGCAATGATGCCCTTGGCCAAAAAGGGCGTATGCGTTTTTTCCTGAATATATTCAGGAAAAAACGCATATGCCCTTTTTGGCCAACCAAGCAACCTGGAAAGGCAAATCAGCGCTACAAAGAGGTCTCGCTTCCCATCGGTCAAAAGGGCCATGCTGAATAAAGTGTCAAAACCAGGAATGCAGGACAGGCCATGGAGAAACGGGAGCCTTGCTACGCTGATGGGCGGGATGTAAATTGCCAACAGCCACTCTGGAGAAGTGTACGGTGTTTCCTGAAACACCTAAAAAACTCAGCTTAGAGAGCATAGGGCACTTCCACTCATGGGCGTATAAATTGGGAAAACTAAAAATCTGCAAGACACAGGCACCCCAAAGTTTAGGGCTGCTCTGCTGACAAGAACCTCCACTTCCTTACACCTTAAATATCCCAGGAAAGAGAAAAATGGTTAAAGACGTTGTGGTCCTTATGTACAATGGAATATCACTCAGCCATGAAAACAACGTCATAAGGCTAGTAGCAGCATGATGAGTGGATTTAGGTATGACGATTCTAAGTGAAATACGTCACACAGAAAAAGACACTTATCATAAGATATCACTTATAGAGGGAATGTAAAAACTGCTACACTTGAACTGAATTACAAAACAGAACAGAGTCACACGTTTAGAAAACACACTATGGCTGCTTAACGGGAAAGGGGACGTGGGGTGATGCATAAAACAAGGGTTTCAATTTAGCTCAGATACCGTTCCATAAACCCAATATGTATTAGACAAGACCTACTCCTTGCTCAGTGAACTGGACTCAACACCCCCTATTCACCGCCGAAGAATATATCTGACTAGTAAGAATCTTAAAACATATATATTGATATCTCTCTTTAAGTGAGTCAAGTGGGTGTAAAGCGATATAAACACAGCAGTGAAAAGCACCTAAACCCCATTATAAAATTAAATTACTTTTAAAAACCCGTGAAACAAAGACAGTGAAAGAGAGAGAAATTCTTACAAAATTCGTTCAGGGACTGTGATGCCACCTGGATTGACCATATCTAGACCCACTGCTGATTGAGACATAAGGGTGAACACTCTTGGGGCTGAGAGGTTTGGTGAGGTTGGGTGAGCAAACGCAGACCCTTTAAAGCAATACTGCGTGGTACCCATCCCATGGGTCCCAAATCTCCAGGTTCAAGGGCATCTTCCTACATCGAAAACATGCATGAGACACCCAGAAGATGGTACACCGTGTGATCGGGAAAGGTTTCTAAAACGCACCTCATTTCTCATCTCCTTGTGCTCGGGTTCGCCATTCCAGCCGCTTTACTAGCAATCTCCCTCCTTGGAGAATCAGCACCTTTAACCTCCTGTTCCGTCCAGGTTGCCATTTGTCCTGAGGATGAACGGGAAGAGGGCGAAACAATGAGAGACTAGCTCTAGGCGTTGGGGCAGGCACAGGTCACTCTATTTTCCCATCAGGAAGAAGAATTAACCACAGGCTCAGGCTGACGCCAGGAACCAGAATACGGCCTGAAGCAATCCTGCGCTTTTGCGGCCAGCTCCCAAAAAAGCGAGTTGAAAAATGGAGCTCAGGGGCACTGCAATTCACAAACCTGCAGAGTTATAAATGATAACTCTCGTCCACAAATATATTGAGGGAAGGCAACGAAGAGGATTTGAAAGCAAGGCAGAATTGCAGGAAACTGATTTCAGGAGGTAGATTCGAATCGCCTTTAAAGCACAGGAAAAGCAGCAAAACCTCGACAATGATGCCCTTGGCCAAAAAGGGCGTATGCCTTTTTTCCTGAATATATTCAGGAAAAAACGCATACGCCCTTTTTGGCCAACCAAGCAACCTGGAAATGCAAATCAGCGCTACAAAGAAGTCTCGCTTTCCATCGGTCAAAAGGGCCATGGTGAATAAAGTGTCAACACCAGAAATGCAGGGCAGGCCATGGAGAAACGGGAGCCTTGCTACGCTGATGGGCGGGATGTAAATTGACAACAGCCACTCTGGAGAAGTGTACAGTGTGTCCTGAAACACCTAAAAAACTCAGCTTAGAGAGCATAGGGCACTTCCACTCATGGGCGTTTAAATTGGGAAAACTAAAAATCTGCAAGAAAAAGGCACCCCAAAGTTTAGGGCTGCTCTGCTGACAAGAACCTCCACTTCCTTACACCTTAAATATCCCAGGAAAGAGAAAAATGGATAAAGACGTTGTGGTCCTTATGTACAATGGAATATCACTCAGCCATGAAATCAACGTCATAAGGCTAGTAGCAACATGATGAGTGGATTTAGGTACGACGATTCTAAGTGAAATAAGTCAAACAGAAAAAGACATTATCATAAGCTATCACTTATAGAGGGAATGTAAAAACCGCTACACTTGAACTGAATTACAAAACAGAACAGAGTCACACGTTTAGAAAACACACTATGGCTGCTTAACGGGAAAGGGGAGGTGGGGTGATGCATAAAAGAAGGGTTTCAAATTAGCTCAGATACCGTTCCATAAACCCAATATGTAATAGACAAGACCTACTCCTTGCTCAGTGAACTGGACTCAACACCCCCTATTCAACGCCCAAGAATATATCTGACTAGTAAGAATCTTAAAACCTATGTGTTGATATCCCTCTGTAAGTGAGTCAAGTGGTTGTAAAGCGGCCTAAACACAGCAGTGAACAGCAGCTAAACCCCATTATAAAAATCAACTACTTTTAAAAACCCGTGAAACAAAGACAGTGAAAGAGAGAGAAATTCTTACAAAATTCGTTCAGGGGCTGTGATGCCACCTGGATTGACCATATCTAGACCCACTGCTGATTGAGACATAAGGGTGAACACTCTTGGGGCTGAGAGGATTGGTGAGGTTGGGTGAGCAAACGCAGACCCTTTAAAGTAATACTGCGTGGTACCCATCCCATGGGTCCCAAATCTCCAGGTTCAAGGGCATCTTCCTACATCGAAAACATGCAGGAGAAACCCAGAAGATGGTACACCGTGTGATCGGGAAAGGTTTCCAAAACGCACCTCTTTTCTCATCTCCTTGTTCTCGGGTTCGCCATTCCAGCCGCTTTACTAGCAATCTCCCTCCTTGGAGAATCAGCACCTTTCACCTCCTGTTCCGTACAGGTTGCCATTTGTTCTGAGGATGAACGGGAAGAGGGGGAACCAATGAGAGACTATCTCTAGGTGTTGGGACAGGCACAGGTCACTCTGTTTTCCCATCAGGAAGAAGAATTAACCACAGGCTCAGCCTGCCGCCCGGAACCAGAATAGGGCCTGAAGCAATCCTGCGCTTTTGCGGCCAGCTCCCAAGAAAGCGAGTTGAAAAATGGAGCTCAGGGGCACTGCAATTCACAAACCTGCAGAGTTATAAATGATAACTCTCGTCCACAAATATATTGAGGGAAGGCAACGAAGAGGTTTTGAAAGCAAGGCAGAATTGCAGGAAACTGATTTCAGGAGGTAGATTCGAATCGCCTTTAAAGCACAGGAAAAGCGGCAAAACCTCGACAATGATGCCCTTGGCCAAAAAGGGCGTATGCGTTTTTTCCTGAATATATTCAGGAAAAAACGCATACGCCCTTTTTGGCCAATCAAGCAACCTGGAAAGACAAATCAGCGCTACAAAGAAGTCTCGCTTCCCATCGGTCAAAAGGACCATGCTGAATAAAGTGTCAAAACCAGAAATACACGGCAGGCCATCTAGAAACGGGAGCCTTGCTACGCCGATGGGCGGGATGTCAATTGCCAACAGCCACTCTGGAGAAGTGTACGGTGTGTCCTGAAACACCTAAAAAACTCAGCTTACAGAGCATAGGGCACTTCCACTCATGGGCGTATAAATTGGGAAAACTGAAAATCAGCAAGACACAGGCACCCCAAAGTTTAGGGCTGCTCTGCTGACAAGAACCTCCACTTCCTTACACCTTAAATATCCCAGGAAAGAGAAAAATGGATAAAGACGTTGTGGTCCTTATGTACAATGGAATATCACTCAGCCATGAACTCAACGTCATAAGGCTAGTAGCAGCATGATGAGTGGATTTAGGTACTACGATTCGAAGTGAAATAAGTCACACAGAAAGAGACACCTATGATAAGATATCACTTATAGAGGGAATGTAAAAACCGCTACACGTGAACTGAATTACAAAACAGAACAGAGTCACACGTTTAGAAAACACACTATGGCTGCTTATCGGGAAAGGTGAGGTGGGGTGACGCATAAAACAAGGGTTTCAAATTAGCTCAGATACCGTTCCATAAACCCAATATGTAATAGACAAGACCTACTCCTTGCTCAGTGAACTGGAATCAACAACCCCTATTCACCGCCCAAGAATACATCTGACTAGTAAGAATCTTACAACCTATGTATTGATATCTCTCTGTAAGTGAGTGAAGTGGGTGTAAAGCGGCCTAAACACAGCAGTGAAACGCAGCTAAACTCCATTATTAAATTCAATTACTTTTAAAACTCCGTGAAACAAAGACAGTGAAAGAGAGTGAAATTCTTACAAAATTCGTTCAGGGGCTGTGGTGCCACCTGGATTGACCATATCTAGACCCACTGCTGATTGAGACATAAGGGTGAACACTCTTGGGGCTGAGAGGATTGGTGAGGTTGGGTGAGCAAACGCAGACCCTTTAAAGTAATACTGCGTGGTACCCATCCCATGGGTCCCAAATCTCCAGGTTCAAGGGCATCTTCCTACATCGAAAACATGCAGGAGAAACCCAGAAGATGGTACACCGTGTGATCGGGAAAGGTTTCCAAAACGCACCTCTTTTCTCATCTCCTTGTTCTCGGGTTCGCCATTCCAGCCGCTTTACTAGCAATCTCCCTCCTTGGAGAATCAGCACCTTTCACCTCCTGTTCCGTACAGGTTGCCATTTGTTCTGAGGATGAACGGGAAGAGGGGGAACCAATGAGAGACTATCTCTAGGTGTTGGGACAGGCACAGGTCACTCTGTTTTCCCATCAGGAAGAAGAATTAACCACAGGCTCAGCCTGCCGCCCGGAACCAGAATAGGGCCTGAAGCAATCCTGCGCTTTTGCGGCCAGCTCCCAAGAAAGCGAGTTGAAAAATGGAGCTCAGGGGCACTGAAATTCACAAACCTGCAGAGTTATAAATGATAACTCTCGTCCACAAATATATTGAGGGAAGGCAACGAAGAGGATTTGAAAGCAAGGCAGAATTGCAGGAAACAGATTGCAGGAGGTAGATTCGAATCGCCTTTAAAGCACAGGAAAAGCGGCAAAACCTCGGCAATGATGCCCTTGGTCAAAAAGGGCGTATGCGTTTTTTCCTGAATATATTCAGGAAAAAACGCATACGCCCTTTTTGGCCAACCAAGCAACCTGGAAAGGCAAATCAGCGCTACAAAGAAGTCTCGCTTCCCATCGGTCAAAAGGGCCATGCTGAATAAAGTGTCAAAACCAGGAATGCAGGACAGGCCATGGAGAAACGGGAACCTTGCTACGCTGATGGGTGGGATGTCAATTGCCAACAGCCACTCTGGAGAAGTGTACGGTGTGTCCTGAAACATCTAAAAAACTCAGCTTACAGAGCATAGGGCACTTCCACTCATGGGCGTATAAATTGGGAAAACTGAAAATCAGCAAGACACAGGCACCCCAAAGTTTAGGGTTGCTCTGTTGACAAGAACCTCCACATCGATACACCTTAAATATCCCAGAAAAGAGAAAAATGGATAAAGACGTTGTGGTCCTTATGTACAATGGAATATCACTCAGCCATGAACTCAACGTCATAAGGCTAGTAGCAGCATGATGAGTGGATTTAGGTACTACGATTCTAAGTGAAATAAGTCACACAGAAAGAGACACCTATGATAAGATATCACTTATAGAGGGAATGTAAAAACCGCTACACTTGAACTGAATTACAAAACAGAACAGAGTCACACGTTTAGAAAACACACTATGGCTGCTTATCGGGAAAGGTGAGGTGGGGTGACGCATAAAACAAGGGTTTCAAAATAGCTCAGATACCGTTCCGTAAACCCAATATGTAATAGACAAGACCTACTCCTTGCTCAGTGAACTGGACTCAACACCCCCTATTCAACGCCCAAGAATATATCTGACTAGTAAGAAGCTTAAAACCTATCTATTGATATCTCTCTGTAAGTGAGTGAAGTGGGTGTAAAGCGGCATAAACACAGCAGTGAAACGCAGCTAAACGCCATTATTAAATTCAATTACTTTTAAAACTCCGTGAAACAAAGACAGTGAAAGAGAGAGAAATTCTTACAAAATTCGTTCAGGGGCTGTGATGCCACCTGGATTGACCATATCTAGACCCACAGCTGATTGAGACATAAGGGTGGACACTCTTGCGCCTTAGAGTTTTGGTGAGGTTGGGTGAGCAAACGCAGACCCTTTAAAGTAATACTGCGGGGTACCCATCCCATGGGTCCCAAATCTCCAGGTTCAAGGGCATCTTCCTACATCGAAAACATGCATGAGAAACCCAGAAGATGGTACACCGTGTGATCGGGAAAGGTTTCCAAAACGCACCTCATTTCTCATCTCCTTGTGCTCGGGTTCGCCATTCCAACCGCTTTACTATCAATCTCCCTCCTTGGAGAATCAGCACCTTTCACCTCCTGTTCCGTACAGGTAGCCATTTGTCCTGAGGATGAACGGGAAGAGGGGGAACCAATGAGAGACTAGCTCTAGGTGTTGGGACAGGCACAGGTCACTCTATTTTCCCATCAGGAAGAAGAATTAACCACAGGCTCAGCCTGCCCCCCCGGAACCAGAATAGGGCCTGAAGCAATCCTGCGCTTTTGCGGCCTGCTCCCAAAAATACGAGTTGAAAAATGGAGCTCAGGGGCACTGCAATTCACAAACCTGCAGAGTTATCAATGATAACTCTCGTCCACAAATATATTGAGGGAAGGCAACGAAGAGGATTTGAAAGCAAGGCAGAATTGCAGGAAACTGATTTCAGGAGGTAGATTCGAATCGCTTTTAAAGCACAGGAAAAGCGGCAAAACCTCGACAATGATGCCCTTGGCCAAAAAGGGCGTATGCGTTTTTTCCTGAATATTTTCAGGAAAAAACGCATACGCCCTTTTTGGCCAACCAAGCAACCTGGAAAGGCTAAAAGGCGCTACAAAGAAGTCTCGCTTCCCATCGGTCAAAAGGGCCGTGCTGAATAAAGTGTCAAAACCAGAATGGCAGGACAGCCATGGAGAAACGGGAGCCTTCCTACGCTGAAGGGCTGGATGTAAATTGCCAACAGCCACTCTGGAGAAGTGTTCGGTGTGTCCTGAAACATCTAAAAAACTCAGCTTACAGAGCATAGGGCACTTCCACTCATGGGCGTATAAATTGGGAAAACTGAAAATCAGCAAGACACAGGCACCCCAAAGTTTAGGGTTGCTCTGTTGACAAGAACCTCCACATCGATACACCTTAAATATCCCAGGAAAGAGAAAAATGGATAAAGACGTTGTGGTCCTTATGTACAATGGCATATCACTCAGCCATGAAATCAACGTCATAAGGCTAGTAGCAGCATGATGAGTGGATTTAGGGACGACGATTCTAAGTGAAATAAGTCACACAGAAAGAGACACCTATGATAAGATATCACTTATAGAGGGAATGTAAAAACCGCTACACTTGAACTGAATTACAAAACAGAACAGAGTCACACGTTTAGAAAACACACTATGGCTGCTTAACGGGAAAGGGGAGGTGGGGTGATGCATCAAACAAGGGTTTCAAATTAGCTCAGATACCGTTCCGTAAACCCAATATGAAATAGACAAGACCTACTCCTTGCTCAGTGAACTGGACTCAACACCCCGTATTCACCGCACAAGAATATATCTGACTAGTAAGAATCTTAAAACCTATGTATTGATATCTCTCCGTAAGTGAGTCAAGTGGGTGTAAAGCGGCATAAACACAGCAGTGAAAAGCAGCTAAACCCCATTATAAAAATCAACTACTTTTAAAAACCCTTGAAACAAAGACAGTGAAAGAGAGAGAAATTCTTACGAAATTCGTTCAGGAGCTGTGAGGCCACCTGGATTGACCATATCTAGACCCACTGCTGATTGAGACATAAGGGTGAACACTCTTGGGGCTGAGAGGTTTGGTGAGGTTGGGTGAGCAAACGCAGACCATTTAAAATAATACTGCGTGGTACCCATCCCATGGGTCCCAAATCTCCAGGTTCAAGGGCATCTTCCTACCTCGAAAACATGCATGAGAAACCCAGAAGATGGTACACCGTGTGATCGGGAAAGGTTTCCAAAACGCACCTCATTTCTCAACTCCTTGTGCTCGGGTTCGCCATTCCAACCGCTTTACAAGCAATCTCCCTCCTTGGAGAATCAGCACCTTTCACATCCTGTTCCGTACAGGTAGCCATTTGTCCTGAGGATGAACGGGAAGAGGGGGAACCAATGAGAGACTAGCTCTAAGTGTTGGGAAAGGCACAGGTCACTCTATTTTCCCATCAGGAAGAAGAATTAACCACAGGCTCAGCCTGCCCCCCCGGAACCAGAATAGGGCCTGAAGCAATCCTGCGCTTTTGCGGCCTGCTCCCAAAAAAGCGAGTTGAAAAATGGAGCTCAGGGGCACTGCAATTCACAAACCTGCAGAGTAATAACTGATAACTCTCGTCCACAAATATATTGAGGGAAGGCAACGAAGAGGATTTGAAAGCAAGGCAGAATTGCAGGAAACTGATTTCAGGAGGTAGATTCGAATCGCTTTTAAAACACAGGAAAAGCGGCAAAACCTCGACAATGATGCCCTTGGCCAAAAAGGACGTATGCATTTTTTCCTGAATATATTCAGGAAAAAATGCATACGCCCTTTTTGGCCAACCAAGCAACCTGGAAAGGCAAAAAGGCGCTACAAAGAAGTCTCGCTTCCCATCGGTCAAAAGGGCCGTGCTGAATAAAGTGTAAAAACCAGAAAGGCAGGACAGCCATGGAGAAACGGGAGCCTTGCTACGCTGATGGGCTGGATGTAAATTGCCAACAGCCACTCTGGAGAAGTGTTCGGTGTGTCCTGAAACATCTAAAAAACTCAGCTTACAGAGCATAGGGCACTTCCACTCATGGGCGTATAAATTGGGAAAACTGAAAATCAGCAAGACACAGGCACACCAAAGTTTAGGGCTGCTCTGATGACAAGAACCTCCACTGAGTTACACCTTAAATATCCCAGGAAAGAGAAAAATGGATAAAGACGTTGTGGTCCTTATGTACAATGGAATATCACTCAGCCATGAAATCAACGTCATAAGGCTAGTAGCAACATGATGAGTGGATTTAGGTACGACGATTCTAAGTGAAATAAGTCAAACAGAAAAAGACACTTATCATAAGATATCACTTATAGAGGGAATGTAAAAACCGCTACACTTGAACTGAATTACAAAACAGAACAGAGTCACAAGTTTAGAAAACACACTATGGCTGCTTAACGGGAAAGGTGAGGTGGGGTGATGCGTAAAACAAGGGTTTCAAATTAGCTCAGATACCGTTCCATAAACCCAATATGTAATAGACAAGACCTACTCCTTGCTCAGTGAACTGGACTCAACACCCCCTATTCAACGCCCAAGAATATATCTGACTAGTAAGAATCTTAAAACCTATGTGTTGATATCCCTCTGTAAGTGAGTCAAGTGGGTGTAAAGCGGCCTAAACACAGCAGTGAAAAGCAGCTAAACCCCATTATAAAAATCAACTACTTTTAAAAACCCGTGAAACAAAGACAGTGAAAGAGAGACAAATTCTTACAAAATTCGTTCAGGGGCTGTGATGCCACCTGGACTGACCATATCTAGACCCACTGCTGATTGAGACATAAGGGTGGACACTCTTGCGGCTTAGAGTATTGATGAGGTTGGGTGAGCAAACACAGACCCTTTAAAGTAATACTGCGGGGTACCCATCCCATGGGTCCCAAATCTCCAGGTTCAAGGGCATCTTCCTACATCGAAAACATGCATGAGAAACCCAGAAGATGGTACACCGTGTGATCGGGAAAGGTTTCCAAAACGCACCTCATTTCTCATCTCCTTGTGCTCGGGTTCGCCATTCCAACCGCTTTACTAGCAATCTCCCTCCTTGGAGAATCAGCACCTTTCACCTCCTGTTCCGTACAGGTAGCCATTTGTCCTGAGGATGAACGGGAAGAGGGGGAACCAATGAGAGACTAGCTCTAGGTGTTGGGACAGGCACAGGTCACTCTATTTTCCCATCAGGAAGAAGAATTAACCACAGGCTCAGCCTGCCCCCCCGGAACCAGAATAGGGCCTGAAGCAATCCTGCGCTTTTGCGGCCTGCTCCCAAAAATGCGAGTTGAAAAACGTAGCCCAGGGGCACTGCAATTCACAAACCTGCAGAGTTATCAATGATAACTCTCGTCCACAAATATATTGAGGGAAGGCAACGAAAAGGATTTGAAAGCAAGGCAGAATTGCAGGAAACTGATTTCAGGAGGTAGAATCGAATCGCCTTTAAAGCACAGGAAAAGCGGCAAAACCTCGACAATGATGCCCTTGGCCAAAAAGGGCGTATGCGTTTTTTCCTGAATATATTCAGGAAAAAACGCATACGCCCTTTTTGGCCAACCAAGCAACCTGGAAAGGCAAATCAGCGCTACAAAGAAGTCTTGCTTCCCATCGGTCAAAAGGGCCGTGCTGTATAAACTGTCAAAACCAGGAATGCAGGACAGGCCATGGAGAAACGGGAGCCTTCCTACGCTGATGGGCGGGATGTCAATTGCCAACAGCCACTCTGGAGAAGTGTACGGTGTGTCCTGAAACACCTAAAAAACTCAGCTTAGAGAGCATAGGGCACTTCCACTCATGGGCGTATAAATTGGGAAAACTAAAAATCAGCAAGACACAGGCACCCCAAAGTTTAGGGCTGCTCTGCTGACAAGAACCTCCACATCGA
The DNA here is from genome assembly GCF_028021215.1 of Eschrichtius robustus. Taxonomy (NCBI): domain Eukaryota; kingdom Metazoa; phylum Chordata; class Mammalia; order Artiodactyla; family Eschrichtiidae; genus Eschrichtius; species Eschrichtius robustus. The sequence goes on along the minus strand of NC_090824.1, from coordinate 111,145,727 downwards.
TACACCTTAAATATCCCAGGAAAGAGAAAAATGGATAAAGACGTTGTGGTCCTTATGTACAATGGCATATCACTCAGCCATGAAATCAACGTCATAAGGCTAGTAGCAGCATGATGAGTGGATTTAGGGACGACGATTCTAAGTGAAATAAGTCACACAGAAAGAGACACCTATGATAAGATATCACTTATAGAGGGAATGTAAAAACCGCTACACTTGAACTGAATTACAAAACAGAACAGAGTCACACGTTTAGAAAACACACTATGGCTGCTTAACGGGAAAGGTGAGGTGGGGTGATGCGTAAAACAAGTGTTTCAAATTAGCTCAGATACCGTTCCATAAACCCAATATGTAATAGACAAGACCTACTCCTTGCTCAGTGAACTGGACTCAACACCCCCTATTCAACGCCCAAGAATATATCTGACTAGTAAGAATCTTAAAACCTATGTGTTGATATCCCTCTGTAAGTGAGTCAAGTGGGTGTAAAGCGGCCTAAACACAGCAGTGTAAAGCAGCTAAACCCCATTATAAAAATCAACTACTTTTAAAAACCCGTGAAACAAAGACAGTGAAAGAGAGACAAATTCTTACAAAATTCGTTCAGGGGCTGTGATGCCACCTGGATTGACCATATCTAGACCCACTGCTGATTGAGACATAAGGGTGGACACTCTTGCGGCTTAGAGTATTGGTGAGGTTGGGTGAGCAAACACAGACCCTTTAAAGTAATACTGCGGGGTACCCATCCCATGGGTCCCAAATCTCCAGGTTCAAGGGCATCTTCCTACATCGAAAACATGCATGAGAAACCCAGAAGATGGTACACCGTGTGATCAGGAAAGGTTTCCAAAACGCACCTCATTTCTCATCTCCTTGTGCTCGGGTTCGCCATTCCAACCGCTTTACTAGCAATCTCCCTCCTTGGAGAATCAGCACCTTTCACCTCCTGTTCCGTACAGGTAGCCATTTGTCCTGAGGATGAACGGGAAGAGGGGGAACCAATGAGAGACTAGCTCTAGGTGTTGGGACAGGCACAGGTCACTCTATTTTCCCATCAGGAAGAAGAATTAACCACAGGCTCAGCCTGCCCCCCCGGAACCAGAATAGGGCCTGAAGCAATCCTGCGCTTTTGCGGCCTGCTCCCAAAAAAGCGAGTTGAAAAATGGAGCTCAGGGGCACTGCAATTCACAAACCTGCAGAGTAATAACTGATAACTCTCGTCCACAAATATATTGAGGGAAGGCAACGAAGAGGATTTGAAAGCAAGGAAGAATTGAAGGAAACTGATTTCAGGAGGTAGATTCGAATCGCCTTTAAAGCACAGGAAAAGCGGCAAAACCTCGACAATGATGCCCTTGGCCAAAAAGGGCGTATGCGTTTTCTCCTGAATATATTCAGGAAAAAACGCATACGCCCTTTTTGGCCAACCAAGCAACCTGCAAAGGCAAATCAGCGCTACAAAGAAGTCTCGCTTCCCATCGGTCAAAAGGACCATGCTGAGTAAAGTGTCTAAACCAGAAATGCAGGGCAGGCCATGGAGAAACTGGAGCCTTGCTACGCTGATGGGCGGGATGTAAATTGCCAACAGGCACTCTGGAGAAGTGTACGGTGTGTCCTGAAACACCTAAAAAACTCAGCTTAGAGAGCATAGGGCACTTCCACTCATGGGCGTATAAATTGGGAAAACTAAAAATCAGCAAGACACAGGCACCCCAAAGTTTAGGGCTGCTCTGCTGACAAGAACCTCCACTGAGTTACACCTTAAATATCCCAGGAAAGAGAAAAATGGATAAAGACGTTGTGGTCCTTATGTACAATGGAATATCACTCAGCCATGAAATCAACGTCATAAGGCTAGTAGCAACATGATGAGTGGATTTAGGTACGACGATTCTAAGTGAAATAAGTCAAACAGAAAAAGACACTTATCATAAGATATCACTTATAGAGGGAATGTAAAAACCGCTACACTTGAACTGAATTACAAAACAGAACAGAGTCACACGTTTAGAAAACACACTATGGCTGCTTAACGGGAAAGGTGAGGTGGGGTGATGCGTAAAACAAGGGTTTCAAATTAGCTCAGATACCGTTCCATAAACCCAATATGTAATAGACAAGACCTACTCCTTGCTCAGTGAACTGGACTCAACACCCCCTATTCAACGCCCAAGAATATATCTGACTAGTAAGAATCTTAAAACCTATGTGTTGATATCCCTCTGTAAGTGAGTCAAGTGGGTGTAAAGCGGCCTAAACACAGCAGTGAAAAGCAGCTACACCCCATTATAAAAATCAACTACTTTTAAAAACCCGTGAAACAAAGACAGTGAAAGAGAGACAAATTCTTACAAAATTCGTTCAGGGGCTGTGATGCCACCTGGATTGACCATATCTAGACCCACTGCTGATTGAGACATAAGGGTGGACACTCTTGCGGCTTAGAGTATTGGTGAGGTTGGGTGAGCAAACACAGACCCTTTAAAGTAATACTGCGGGGTACCCATCCCATGGGTCCCAAATCTCCAGGTTCAAGGGCATCTTCCTACATCGAAAACATGCATGAGAAACCCAGAAGATGGTACACCGTGTGATCGGGAAAGGTTTCCAAAACGCACCTCATTTCTCATCTCCTTGTGCTCGGGTTCGCCATTCCAACCGCTTTACTAGCAATCTCCCTCCTTGGAGAATCAGCACCTTTCACCTCCTGTTCCGTACAGGTAGCCATTTGTCCTGAGGATGAACGAGAAGAGGGGGAACCAATGAGAGACTAGCTCTAGGTGTTGGGACAGGCACAGGTCACTCTATTTTCCCATCAGGAAGAAGAATTAACCACAGGCTCAGCCTGCCCCCCCGGAACCAGAATAGGGCCTGAAGCAATCCTGCGCTTTTGCGGCCTGCTCCCAAAAATGCGAGTTGAAAAACGTAGCCCAGGGGCACTGCAATTCACAAACCTGCAGAGTTATCAATGATAACTCTCGTCCACAAATATATTGAGGGAAGGCAACGAAAAGGATTTGAAAGCAAGGCAGAATTGCAGGAAACTGATTTCAGGAGGTAGAATCGAATCGCCTTTAAAGCACAGGAAAAGCGGCAAAACCTCGACAATGATGCCCTTGGCCAAAAAGGGCGTATGCGTTTTTTCCTGAATATATTCAGGAAAAAACGCATACGCCCTTTTTGGTCAACCAAGCAACCTGGAAAGGCAAATCAGCGCTACAAAGAAGTCTTGCTTCCCATCGGTCAAAAGGGCCGTGCTGTATAAACTGTCAAAACCAGGAATGCAGGACAGGCCATGAAGAAACGGGAGCCTTCCTACGCTGATGGGCGGGATGTCAATTGCCAACAGCCACTCTGGAGAAGTGTACGGTGTGTCCTGAAACACCTAAAAAACTCAGCTTAGAGAGCATAGGGCACTTCCACTCATGGGCGTATAAATTGGGAAAACTAAAAATCAGCAAGACACAGGCACCCCAAAGTTTAGGGCTGCTCTGCTGACAAGAACCTCCACTTCGTTACACCTTAAATATCCCAGGAAAGAGAAAAACGGATAAAGACATTGTGGTCCTTATGTACAATGGAATATCACTCAGCCATGAAATCAACGTCATAAGGCTAGTAGCAGCTTGATGAGTGGATTTAGGTACGACGATTCTAAGTGAAATAAGTCACACAGAAAGAGACACCTATGATAAGATACCAGTTATAGAGGGAATGTAAAAACCGCTACACTTGAACTGAATTACAAAACAGAACAGAGTCACACGTTTAGAAAACACACTATGGCTGCTTAACGGGAAAGGTGAGGTGGGGTGATGCGTAAAAGAAGGGTTTCAAATTAGCTCAGATACCGTTCCATAAACCCAATATGTAATAGACAAGACCTACTCCTTGCTCAGTGAACTGGACTCAACACCCCCTATTCAAAGCCCAAGAATATATCTGACTAGTAAGAATCTTAAAACCTATGTGTTGATATCCCTCTGGAAGTGAGTCAAGTGGGTGTAAAGCGGCCTAAACACAGCAGTGAAAAGCAGCTAAACCCCATTATAAAAATCAACTACTTTTAAAAACCCGTGAAACAAAGACAGTGAAAGAGAGACAAATTCTTACAAAATTCGTTCAGGGGCTGTGATGCCACCTGGATTGACCATATCTAGACCCACTGCTGATTGAGACATAAGGGTGGACACTCTTGCGGCTTAGAGTATTGGTGAGGTTGGGTGAGCAAACACAGACCCTTTAAAGTAATACTGCGGGGTACCCATCCCATGGGTCCCAAATCTCCAGGTTCAAGGGCATCTTCCTACATCGAAAACATGCATGAGAAACCCAGAAGATGGTACACCGTGTGATCGGGAAAGGTTTCCAAAACGCACCTCATTTCTCATCTCCTTGTGCTCGGGTTCGCCATTCCAACCGCTTTACTAGCAATCTCCCTCCTTGGAGAATCAGCACCTTTCACCTCCTGTTCCGTACAGGTAGCCATTTGTCCTGAGGATGAACGGGAAGAGGGGGAACCAATGAGAGACTAGCTCTAGGTGTTGGGACAGGCACAGGTCACTCTATTTTCCCATCAGGAAGAAGAATTAACCACAGGCTCAGCCTGCCCCCCCGGAACCAGAATAGGGCCTGAAGCAATCCTGCGCTTTTGCGGCCTGCTCCCAAAAATGCGAGTTGAAAAACGTAGCCCAGGGGCACTGCAATTCACAAACCTGCAGAGTTATCAATGATAACTCTCGTCCACAAATATATTGAGGGAAGGCAACGAAAAGGATTTGAAAGCAAGGCAGAATTGCAGGAAACTGATTTCAGGAGGTAGAATCGAATCGCCTTTAAAGCACAGGAAAAGCGGCAAAATCTCGACAATGATGCCCTTGGCCAAAAAGGGCGTATGCGTTTTTTCCTGAATATATTCAGGAAAAAACGCATACGCCCTTTTTGGCCAACCAAGCAACCTGGAAAGGCAAATCAGCGCTACAAAGAAGTCTTGCTTCCCATCGGTCAAAAGGGCCGTGCTGTATAAACTGTCAAAACCAGGAATGCAGGACAGGCCATGAAGAAACGGGAGCCTTCCTACGCTGATGGGCGGGATGTCAATTGCCAACAGGCACTCTGGAGAAGTGTACGGTGTGTCCTGAAACACCTAAAAAACTCAGCTTAGAGAGCATAGGGCACTTCCACTCATGGGCGTATAAATTGGGAAAACTAAAAATCAGCAAGACACAGGCACCCCAAAGTTTAGGGCTGCTCTGCTGACAAGAACCTCCACTGAGTTACACCTTAAATATCCCAGGAAAGAGAAAAATGGATAAAGACATTGTGGTCCTTATGTACAATGGAATATCACTCAGCCATGAAATCAACGTCATAAGGCTAGTAGCAGCTTGATGAGTGGATTTAGGTACGACGATTCTAAGTGAAATAAGTCACACAGAAAGAGACACCTATGATAAGATACCAGTTATAGAGGGAATGTAAAAACCGCTACACTTGAACTGAATTACAAAACAGAACAGAGTCACACGTTTAGAAAACACACTATGGCTGCTTAACGGGAAAGGTGAGGTGGGGTGATGCGTAAAAGAAGGGTTTCAAATTAGCTCAGATACCGTTCCATAAACCCAATATGTAATAGACAAGACCTACTCCTTGCTCAGTGAACTGGACTCAACACCCCCTATTCAACGCCCAAGAATATATCTGACTAGTAAGAATCTTAAAACCTATGTGTTGATATCCCTCTGGAAGTGAGTCAAGTGGGTGTAAAGCGGCCTAAACACAGCAGTGAAAAGCAGCTAAACCCCATTATAAAAATCAACTACTTTTAAAAACCCGTGAAACAAAGACAGTGAAAGAGAGAGTAATTCTTACGAAATTCGTTCAAGAGCTGTGAGGCCACCTGGATTGACCATATCTAGACCCACTGCTGATTGAGACATAAGGGTGAACACTCTTGGGGCTGAGAGGTTTGGTGAGGTTGGGTGAGCAAACGCAGACCCTTTAAAGTAATACTGCGTGGTACCCATCCCATGGGTCCCAAATCTCCAGGTTCAAGGGCATCTTCCTACATCGAAAACATGCATGAGAAACCCAGAAGATGGTACACCGTGTGATCGGGAAAGGTTTCCAAAACGCACCTCATTTCTCATCTCCTTGTGCTCGGGTTCGCCATTCCAACCGCTATACTAGCAATCTCCCTCCTTGGAGAATCAGCACCTTTCACCTCCTGTTCCGTACAGGTAGCCATTTGTCCTGAGGATGAACGGGAAGAGGGGGAACCAATGAGAGACTAGCTCTCGGTGTTGGGAAAGGCACAGGTCACTCTATTTTCCCATCAGGAAGAAGAATTAACCACAGGCTCAGCCTGCCCCCCCGGAACCAGAATAGGGCCTGAAGCAATCCTGCGCTTTTGCGGCCTGCTCCCAAAAATACGAGTTGAAAAATGGAGCTCAGGGGCACTGCAATTCACAAACCTGCAGAGTTATCAATGATAACTCTCGTCCACAAATATATTGAGGGAAGGCAACGAAGAGGATTTGAAAGCAAGGCAGAATTGCAGGAAACTGATTTCAGGAGGTAGATTCGAATCGCTTTTAAAGCACAGGAAAAGCGGCAAAACCTCGACAATGATGCCCTTGGCCAAAAAGGGCGTATGCGTTTTTTCCTGAATATTTTCAGGAAAAAACGCATACGCCCTTTTTGGCCAACCAAGCAACCTGGAAAGGCTAAAAGGCGCTACAAAGAAGTCTCGCTTCCCATCGGTCAAAAGGGCCGTGCTGAATAAAGTGTCAAAACCAGAAAGGCAGGACAGCCATGGAGAAACGGGAGCCTTCCTACGCTGAAGGGCTGGATGTAAATTGCCAACAGCCACTCTGGAGAAGTGTTCGGTGTGTCCTGAAACATCTAAAAAACTCAGCTTACAGAGCATAGGGCACTTCCACTCATGGGCGTATAAATTGGGAAAACTGAAAATCAGCAAGACACAGGCACCCCAAAGTTTAGGGTTGCTCTGTTGACAAGAACCTCCACATCGATACACCTTAAATATCCCAGGAAAGAGAAAAATGGATAAAGACGTTGTGGTCCTTATGTACAATGGCATATCACTCAGCCATGAAATCAACGTCATAAGGCTAGTAGCAGCATGATGAGTGGATTTAGGGACGACGATTCTAAGTGAAATAAGTCACACAGAAAGAGACACCTATGATAAGATATCACTTATAGAGGGAATGTAAAAACCGCTACACTTGAACTGAATTACAAAACAGAACAGAGTCACACGTTTAGAAAACACACTATGGCTGCTTAACGGGAAAGGGGAGGTGGGGTGATGCATCAAACAAGGGTTTCAAATTAGCTCAGATACCGTTCCGTAAACCCAATATGAAATAGACAAGACCTACTCCTTGCTCAGTGAACTGGACTCAACACCCCGTATTCACCGCACAAGAATATATCTGACTAGTAAGAATCTTAAAACCTATGTATTGATATCTCTCCGTAAGTGAGTCAAGTGGGTGTAAAGCGGCATAAACACAGCAGTGAAAAGCAGCTAAACCCCATTATAAAAATCAACTACTTTTAAAAACCCTTGAAACAAAGACAGTGAAAGAGAGAGAAATTCTTACGAAATTCGTTCAGGAGCTGTGAGGCCACCTGGATTGACCATATCTAGACCCACTGCTGATTGAGACATAAGGGTGAACACTCTTGGGGCTGAGAGGTTTGGTGAGGTTGGGTGAGCAAACGCAGACCCTTTAAAATAATACTGCGTGGTACCCATCCCATGGGTCCCAAATCTCCAGGTTCAAGGGCATCTTCCTACCTCGAAAACATGCATGAGAAACCCAGAAGATGGTACACCGTGTGATCGGGAAAGGTTTCCAAAACGCACCTCATTTCTCAACTCCTTGTGCTCGGGTTCGCCATTCCAACCGCTTTACAAGCAATCTCCCTCCTTGGAGAATCAGCACCTTTCACATCCTGTTCCGTACAGGTAGCCATTTGTCCTGAGGATGAACGGGAAGAGGGGGAACCAATGAGAGACTAGCTCTAAGTGTTGGGAAAGGCACAGGTCACTCTATTTTCCCATCAGGAAGAAGAATTAACCACAGGCTCAGCCTGCCCCCCCGGAACCAGAATAGGGCCTGAAGCAATCCTGCGCTTTTGCGGCCTGCTCCCAAAAAAGCGAGTTGAAAAATGGAGCTCAGGGGCACTGCAATTCACAAACCTGCAGAGTAATAACTGATAACTCTCGTCCACAAATATATTGAGGGAAGGCAACGAAGAGGATTTGAAAGCAAGGCAGAATTGCAGGAAACTGATTTCAGGAGGTAGATTCGAATCGCTTTTAAAACACAGGAAAAGCGGCAAAACCTCGACAATGATGCCCTTGGCCAAAAAGGACGTATGCATTTTTTCCTGAATATATTCAGGAAAAAATGCATACGCCCTTTTTGGCCAACCAAGCAACCTGGAAAGGCAAAAAGGCGCTACAAAGAAGTCTCGCTTCCCATCGGTCAAAAGGGCCGTGCTGAATAAAGTGTCAAAACCAGAAAGGCAGGACAGCCATGGAGAAACGGGAGCCTTGCTACGCTGATGGGCTGGATGTAAATTGCCAACAGCCACTCTGGAGAAGTGTTCGGTGTGTCCTGAAACATCTAAAAAACTCAGCTTACAGAGCATAGGGCACTTCCACTCATGGGCGTATAAATTGGGAAAACTGAAAATCAGCAAGACACAGGCACACCAAAGTTTAGGGCTGCTCTGATGACAAGAACCTCCACTGAGTTACACCTTAAATATCCCAGGAAAGAGAAAAATGGATAAAGACGTTGTGGTCCTTATGTACAATGGAATATCACTCAGCCATGAAATCAACGTCATAAGGCTAGTAGCAACATGATGAGTGGATTTAGGTACGACGATTCTAAGTGAAATAAGTCAAACAGAAAAAGACACTTATCATAAGATATCACTTATAGAGGGAATGTAAAAACCGCTACACTTGAACTGAATTACAAAACAGAACAGAGTCACAAGTTTAGAAAACACACTATGGCTGCTTAACGGGAAAGGTGAGGTGGGGTGATGCGTAAAACAAGGGTTTCAAATTAGCTCAGATACCGTTCCATAAACCCAATATGTAATAGACAAGACCTACTCCTTGCTCAGTGAACTGGACTCAACACCCCCTATTCAACGCCCAAGAATATATCTGACTAGTAAGAATCTTAAAACCTATGTGTTGATATCCCTCTGTAAGTGAGTCAAGTGGGTGTAAAGCGGCCTAAACACAGCAGTGAAAAGCAGCTAAACCCCATTATAATAATCAACTACTTTTAAAAACCCGTGAAACAAAGACAGTGAAAGAGAGACAAATTCTTACAAAATTCGTTCAGGGGCTGTGATGCCACCTGGACTGACCATATCTAGACCCACTGCTGATTGAGACATAAGGGTGGACACTCTTGCGGCTTAGAGTATTGATGAGGTTGGGTGAGCAAACACAGACCCTTTAAAGTAATACTGCGGGGTACCCATCCCATGGGTCCCAAATCTCCAGGTTCAAGGGCATCTTCCTACATCGAAAACATGCATGAGAAACCCAGAAGATGGTACACCGTGTGATCGGGAAAGGTTTCCAAAACGCACCTCATTTCTCATCTCCTTGTGCTCGGGTTCGCCATTCCAACCGCTTTACTAGCAATCTCCCTCCTTGGAGAATCAGCACCTTTCACCTCCTGTTCCGTACAGGTAGCCATTTGTCCTGAGGATGAACGGGAAGAGGGGGAACCAATGAGAGACTAGCTCTAGGTGTTGGGACAGGCACAGGTCACTCTATTTTCCCATCAGGAAGAAGAATTAACCACAGGCTCAGCCTGCCCCCCCGGAACCAGAATAGGGCCTGAAGCAATCCTGCGCTTTTGCGGCCTGCTCCCAAAAATGCGAGTTGAAAAACGTAGCCCAGGGGCACTGCAATTCACAAACCTGCAGAGTTATCAATGATAACTCTCGTCCACAAATATATTGAGGGAAGGCAACGAAAAGGATTTGAAAGCAAGGCAGAATTGCAGGAAACTGATTTCAGGAGGTAGAATCGAATCGCCTTTAAAGCACAGGAAAAGCGGCAAAACCTCGACAATGATGCCCTTGGCCAAAAAGGGCGTATGCGTTTTTTCCTGAATATATTCAGGAAAAAACGCATACGCCCTTTTTGGCCAACCAAGCAACCTGGAAAGGCAAATCAGCGCTACAAAGAAGTCTTGCTTCCCATCGGTCAAAAGGGCCGTGCTGTATAAACTGTCAAAACCAGGAATGCAGGACAGGCCATGGAGAAACGGGAGCCTTCCTACGCTGATGGGCGGGATGTCAATTGCCAACAGCCACTCTGGAGAAGTGTACGGTGTGTCCTGAAACACCTAAAAAACTCAGCTTAGAGAGCATAGGGCACTTCCACTCATGGGCGTATAAATTGGGAAAACTAAAAATCAGCAAGACACAGGCACCCCAAAGTTTAGGGCTGCTCTGCTGACAAGAACCTCCACTGAGTTACACCTTAAATATCCCAGGAAAGAGAAAAACGGATAAAGACATTGTGGTCCTTATGTACAATGGAATATCACTCAGCCATGAAATCAACGTCATAAGGCTAGTAGCAGCTTGATGAGTGGATTTAGGTACGACGATTCTAAGTGAAATAAGTCACACAGAAAGAGACACCTATGATAAGATACCAGTTATAGAGGGAATGTAAAAACCGCTACACTTGAACTGAATTACAAAACAGAACAGAGTCACACGTTTAGAAAACACACTATGGCTGCTTAACGGGAAAGGTGAGGTGGGGTGATGCGTAAAAGAAGGGTTTCAAATTAGCTCAGATACCGTTCCATAAACCCAATATGTAATAGACAAGACCTACTCCTTGCTCAGTGAACTGGACTCAACACCCCCTATTCAACGCCCAAGAATATATCTGACTAGTAAGAATCTTAAAACCTATGTGTTGATATCCCTCTGGAAGTGAGTCAAGTGGGTGTAAAGCGGCCTAAACACAGCAGTGTAAAGCAGCTAAACCCCATTATAAAAATCAACTACTTTTAAAAACCCGTGAAACAAAGACAGTGAAAGAGAGACAAATTCTTACAAAATTCGTTCAGGGGCTGTGATGCCACCTGGATTGACCATATCTAGACCCACTGCTGATTGAGACATAAGGGTGGACACTCTTGCGGCTTAGAGTATTGGTGAGGTTGGGTGAGCAAACACAGACCCTTTAAAGTAATACTGCGGGGTACCCATCCCATGGGTCCCAAATCTCCAGGTTCAAGGGCATCTTCCTACATCGAAAACATGCATGAGAAACCCAGAAGATGGTACACCGTGTGATCGGGAAAGGTTTCCAAAACGCACCTCATTTCTCATCTCCTTGTGCTCGGGTTCGCCATTCCAACCGCTTTACTAGCAATCTCCCTCCTTGGAGAATCAGCACCTTTCACCTCCTGTTCCGTACAGGTAGCCATTTGTCCTGAGGATGAACGGGAAGAGGGGGAACCAATGAGAGACTAGCTCTAGGTGTTGGGACAGGCACAGGTCACTCTATTTTCCCATCAGGAAGAAGAATTAACCACAGGCTCAGCCTGCCCCCCCGGAACCAGAATAGGGCCTGAAGCAATCCTGCGCTTTTGCGGCCTGCTCCCAAAAATGCGAGTTGAAAAACGTAGCCCAGGGGCACTGCAATTCACAAACCTGCAGAGTTATCAATGATAACTCTCGTCCACAAATATATTGAGGGAAGGCAACGAAAAGGATTTGAAAGCAAGGCAGAATTGCAGGAAACTGATTTCAGGAGGTAGAATCGAATCGCCTTTAAAGCACAGGAAAAGCGGCAAAATCTCGACAATGATGCCCTTGGCCAAAAAGGGCGTATGCGTTTTTTCCTGAATATATTCAGGAAAAAACGCATACGCCCTTTTTGGCCAACCAAGCAACCTGGAAAGGCAAATCAGCGCTACAAAGAAGTCTTGCTTCCCATCGGTCAAAAGGGCCGTGCTGTATAAACTGTCAAAACCAGGAATGCAGGACAGGCCATGAAGAAACGGGAGCCTTCCTACGCTGATGGGCGGGATGTCAATTGCCAACAGGCACTCTGGAGAAGTGTACGGTGTGTCCTGAAACACCTAAAAAACTCAGCTTAGAGAGCATAGGGCACTTCCACTCATGGGCGTATAAATTGGGAAAACTAAAAATCAGCAAGACACAGGCACCCCAAAGTTTAGGGCTGCTCTGCTGACAAGAACCTCCACTGAGTTACACCTTAAATATCCCAGGAAAGAGAAAAATGGATAAAGACATTGTGGTCCTTATGTACAATGGAATATCACTCAGCCATGAAATCAACGTCATAAGGCTAGTAGCAGCTTGATGAGTGGATTTAGGTACGACGATTCTAAGTGAAATAAGTCACACAGAAAGAGACACCTATGATAAGATACCAGTTATAGAGGGAATGTAAAAACCGCTACACTTGAACTGAATTACAAAACAGAACAGAGTCACACGTTTAGAAAACACACTATGGCTGCTTAACGGGAAAGGTGAGGTGGGGTGATGCGTAAAAGAAGGGTTTCAAATTAGCTCAGATACCGTTCCATAAACCCAATATGTAATAGACAAGACCTACTCCTTGCTCAGTGAACTGGACTCAACACCCCCTATTCAACGCCCAAGAATATATCTGACTAGTAAGAATCTTAAAACCTATGTGTTGATATCCCTCTGGAAGTGAGTCAAGTGGGTGTAAAGCGGCCTAAACACAGCAGTGAAAAGCAGCTAAACCCCATTATAAAAATCAACTACTTTTAAAAACCCGTGAAACAAAGACAGTGAAAGAGAGAGTAATTCTTACGAAATTCGTTCAAGAGCTGTGAGGCCACCTGGATTGACCATATCTAGACCCACTGCTGATTGAGACATAAGGGTGAACACTCTTGGGGCTGAGAGGTTTGGTGAGGTTGGGTGAGCAAACGCAGACCCTTTAAAGTAATACTGCGTGGTACCCATCCCATGGGTCCCAAATCTCCAGGTTCAAGGGCATCTTCCTACATCGAAAACATGCATGAGAAACCCAGAAGATGGTACACCGTGTGATCGGGAAAGGTTTCCAAAACGCACCTCATTTCTCATCTCCTTGTGCTCGGGTTCGCCATTCCAACCGCTATACTAGCAATCTCCCTCCTTGGAGAATCAGCACCTTTCACCTCCTGTTCCGTACAGGTAGCCATTTGTCCTGAGGATGAACGGGAAGAGGGGGAACCAATGAGAGACTAGCTCTCGGTGTTGGGAAAGGCACAGGTCACTCTATTTTCCCATCAGGAAGAAGAATTAACCACAGGCTCAGCCTGCCCCCCCGGAACCAGAATAGGGCCTGAAGCAATCCTGCGCTTTTGCGGCCTGCTCCCAAAAATACGAGTTGAAAAATGGAGCTCAGGGGCACTGCAATTCACAAACCTGCAGAGTTATCAATGATAACTCTCGTCCACAAATATATTGAGGGAAGGCAACGAAGAGGATTTGAAAGCAAGGCAGAATTGCAGGAAACTGATTTCAGGAGGTAGATTCGAATCGCTTTTAAAGCACAGGAAAAGCGGCAAAACCTCGACAATGATGCCCTTGGCCAAAAAGGGCGTATGCGTTTTTTCCTGAATATTTTCAGGAAAAAACGCATACGCCCTTTTTGGCCAACCAAGCAACCTGGAAAGGCTAAAAGGCGCTACAAAGAAGTCTCGCTTCCCATCGGTCAAAAGGGCCGTGCTGAATAAAGTGTCAAAACCAGAAAGGCAGGACAGCCATGGAGAAACGGGAGCCTTCCTACGCTGAAGGGCTGGATGTAAATTGCCAACAGCCACTCTGGAGAAGTGTTCGGTGTGTCCTGAAACATCTAAAAAACTCAGCTTACAGAGCATAGGGCACTTCCACTCATGGGCGTATAAATTGGGAAAACTGAAAATCAGCAAGACACAGGCACCCCAAAGTTTAGGGTTGCTCTGTTGACAAGAACCTCCACATCGATACACCTTAAATATCCCAGGAAAGAGAAAAATGGATAAAGACGTTGTGGTCCTTATGTACAATGGCATATCACTCAGCCATGAAATCAACGTCATAAGGCTAGTAGCAGCATGATGAGTGGATTTAGGGACGACGATTCTAAGTGAAATAAGTCACACAGAAAGAGACACCTATGATAAGATATCACTTATAGAGGGAATGTAAAAACCGCTACACTTGAACTGAATTACAAAACAGAACAGAGTCACACGTTTAGAAAACACACTATGGCTGCTTAACGGGAAAGGGGAGGTGGGGTGATGCATCAAACAAGGGTTTCAAATTAGCTCAGATACCGTTCCGTAAACCCAATATGAAATAGACAAGACCTACTCCTTGCTCAGTGAACTGGACTCAACACCCCGTATTCACCGCACAAGAATATATCTGACTAGTAAGAATCTTAAAACCTATGTATTGATATCTCTCCGTAAGTGAGTCAAGTGGGTGTAAAGCGGCATAAACACAGCAGTGAAAAGCAGCTAAACCCCATTATAAAAATCAACTACTTTTAAAAACCCTTGAAACAAAGACAGTGAAAGAGAGAGAAATTCTTACGAAATTCGTTCAGGAGCTGTGAGGCCACCTGGATTGACCATATCTAGACCCACTGCTGATTGAGACATAAGGGTGAACACTCTTGGGGCTGAGAGGTTTGGTGAGGTTGGGTGAGCAAACGCAGACCCTTTAAAATAATACTGCGTGGTACCCATCCCATGGGTCCCAAATCTCCAGGTTCAAGGGCATCTTCCTACCTCGAAAACATGCATGAGAAACCCAGAAGATGGTACACCGTGTGATCGGGAAAGGTTTCCAAAACGCACCTCATTTCTCAACTCCTTGTGCTCGGGTTCGCCATTCCAACCGCTTTACAAGCAATCTCCCTCCTTGGAGAATCAGCACCTTTCACATCCTGTTCCGTACAGGTAGCCATTTGTCCTGAGGATGAACGGGAAGAGGGGGAACCAATGAGAGACTAGCTCTAAGTGTTGGGAAAGGCACAGGTCACTCTATTTTCCCATCAGGAAGAAGAATTAACCACAGGCTCAGCCTGCCCCCCCGGAACCAGAATAGGGCCTGAAGCAATCCTGCGCTTTTGCGGCCTGCTCCCAAAAAAGCGAGTTGAAAAATGGAGCTCAGGGGCACTGCAATTCACAAACCTGCAGAGTAATAACTGATAACTCTCGTCCACAAATATATTGAGGGAAGGCAACGAAGAGGATTTGAAAGCAAGGCAGAATTGCAGGAAACTGATTTCAGGAGGTAGATTCGAATCGCTTTTAAAACACAGGAAAAGCGGCAAAACCTCGACAATGATGCCCTTGGCCAAAAAGGACGTATGCATTTTTTCCTGAATATATTCAGGAAAAAATGCATACGCCCTTTTTGGCCAACCAAGCAACCTGGAAAGGCAAAAAGGCGCTACAAAGAAGTCTCGCTTCCCATCGGTCAAAAGGGCCGTGCTGAATAAAGTGTCAAAACCAGAAAGGCAGGACAGCCATGGAGAAACGGGAGCCTTGCTACGCTGATGGGCTGGATGTAAATTGCCAACAGCCACTCTGGAGAAGTGTTCGGTGTGTCCTGAAACATCTAAAAAACTCAGCTTACAGAGCATAGGGCACTTCCACTCATGGGCGTATAAATTGGGAAAACTGAAAATCAGCAAGACACAGGCACACCAAAGTTTAGGGCTGCTCTGATGACAAGAACCTCCACTGAGTTACACCTTAAATATCCCAGGAAAGAGAAAAATGGATAAAGACGTTGTGGTCCTTATGTACAATGGAATATCACTCAGCCATGAAATCAACGTCATAAGGCTAGTAGCAACATGATGAGTGGATTTAGGTACGACGATTCTAAGTGAAATAAGTCAAACAGAAAAAGACACTTATCATAAGATATCACTTATAGAGGGAATGTAAAAACCGCTACACTTGAACTGAATTACAAAACAGAACAGAGTCACAAGTTTAGAAAACACACTATGGCTGCTTAACGGGAAAGGTGAGGTGGGGTGATGCGTAAAACAAGGGTTTCAAATTAGCTCAGATACCGTTCCATAAACCCAATATGTAATAGACAAGACCTACTCCTTGCTCAGTGAACTGGACTCAACACCCCCTATTCAACGCCCAAGAATATATCTGACTAGTAAGAATCTTAAAACCTATGTGTTGATATCCCTCTGTAAGTGAGTCAAGTGGGTGTAAAGCGGCCTAAACACAGCAGTGAAAAGCAGCTAAACCCCATTATAATAATCAACTACTTTTAAAAACCCGTGAAACAAAGACAGTGAAAGAGAGACAAATTCTTACAAA
Source organism: Eschrichtius robustus (assembly GCF_028021215.1). Classification (NCBI taxonomy): domain Eukaryota; kingdom Metazoa; phylum Chordata; class Mammalia; order Artiodactyla; family Eschrichtiidae; genus Eschrichtius; species Eschrichtius robustus. The sequence goes on along the minus strand of NC_090824.1, from coordinate 111,129,282 downwards.
ATTCGTTCAGGGGCTGTGATGCCACCTGGACTGACCATATCTAGACCCACTGCTGATTGAGACATAAGGGTGGACACTCTTGCGGCTTAGAGTATTGATGAGGTTGGGTGAGCAAACACAGACCCTTTAAAGTAATACTGCGGGGTACCCATCCCATGGGTCCCAAATCTCCAGGTTCAAGGGCATCTTCCTACATCGAAAACATGCATGAGAAACCCAGAAGATGGTACACCGTGTGATCGGGAAAGGTTTCCAAAACGCACCTCATTTCTCATCTCCTTGTGCTCGGGTTCGCCATTCCAACCGCTTTACTAGCAATCTCCCTCCTTGGAGAATCAGCACCTTTCACCTCCTGTTCCGTACAGGTAGCCATTTGTCCTGAGGATGAACGGGAAGAGGGGGAACCAATGAGAGACTAGCTCTAGGTGTTGGGACAGGCACAGGTCACTCTATTTTCCCATCAGGAAGAAGAATTAACCACAGGCTCAGCCTGCCCCCCCGGAACCAGAATAGGGCCTGAAGCAATCCTGCGCTTTTGCGGCCTGCTCCCAAAAATGCGAGTTGAAAAACGTAGCCCAGGGGCACTGCAATTCACAAACCTGCAGAGTTATCAATGATAACTCTCGTCCACAAATATATTGAGGGAAGGCAACGAAAAGGATTTGAAAGCAAGGCAGAATTGCAGGAAACTGATTTCAGGAGGTAGAATCGAATCGCCTTTAAAGCACAGGAAAAGCGGCAAAACCTCGACAATGATGCCCTTGGCCAAAAAGGGCGTATGCGTTTTTTCCTGAATATATTCAGGAAAAAACGCATACGCCCTTTTTGGCCAACCAAGCAACCTGGAAAGGCAAATCAGCGCTACAAAGAAGTCTTGCTTCCCATCGGTCAAAAGGGCCGTGCTGTATAAACTGTCAAAACCAGGAATGCAGGACAGGCCATGGAGAAACGGGAGCCTTCCTACGCTGATGGGCGGGATGTCAATTGCCAACAGCCACTCTGGAGAAGTGTACGGTGTGTCCTGAAACACCTAAAAAACTCAGCTTAGAGAGCATAGGGCACTTCCACTCATGGGCGTATAAATTGGGAAAACTAAAAATCAGCAAGACACAGGCACCCCAAAGTTTAGGGCTGCTCTGCTGACAAGAACCTCCACTGAGTTACACCTTAAATATCCCAGGAAAGAGAAAAACGGATAAAGACATTGTGGTCCTTATGTACAATGGAATATCACTCAGCCATGAAATCAACGTCATAAGGCTAGTAGCAGCTTGATGAGTGGATTTAGGTACGACGATTCTAAGTGAAATAAGTCACACAGAAAGAGACACCTATGATAAGATACCAGTTATAGAGGGAATGTAAAAACCGCTACACTTGAACTGAATTACAAAACAGAACAGAGTCACACGTTTAGAAAACACACTATGGCTGCTTAACGGGAAAGGTGAGGTGGGGTGATGCGTAAAAGAAGGGTTTCAAATTAGCTCAGATACCGTTCCATAAACCCAATATGTAATAGACAAGACCTACTCCTTGCTCAGTGAACTGGACTCAACACCCCCTATTCAACGCCCAAGAATATATCTGACTAGTAAGAATCTTAAAACCTATGTGTTGATATCCCTCTGGAAGTGAGTCAAGTGGGTGTAAAGCGGCCTAAACACAGCAGTGTAAAGCAGCTAAACCCCATTATAAAAATCAACTACTTTTAAAAACCCGTGAAACAAAGACAGTGAAAGAGAGACAAATTCTTACAAAATTCGTTCAGGGGCTGTGATGCCACCTGGATTGACCATATCTAGACCCACTGCTGATTGAGACATAAGGGTGGACACTCTTGCGGCTTAGAGTATTGGTGAGGTTGGGTGAGCAAACACAGACCCTTTAAAGTAATACTGCGGGGTACCCATCCCATGGGTCCCAAATCTCCAGGTTCAAGGGCATCTTCCTACATCGAAAACATGCATGAGAAACCCAGAAGATGGTACACCGTGTGATCGGGAAAGGTTTCCAAAACGCACCTCATTTCTCATCTCCTTGTGCTCGGGTTCGCCATTCCAACCGCTTTACTAGCAATCTCCCTCCTTGGAGAATCAGCACCTTTCACCTCCTGTTCCGTACAGGTAGCCATTTGTCCTGAGGATGAACGGGAAGAGGGGGAACCAATGAGAGACTAGCTCTAGGTGTTGGGACAGGCACAGGTCACTCTATTTTCCCATCAGGAAGAAGAATTAACCACAGGCTCAGCCTGCCCCCCCGGAACCAGAATAGGGCCTGAAGCAATCCTGCGCTTTTGCGGCCTGCTCCCAAAAATGCGAGTTGAAAAACGTAGCCCAGGGGCACTGCAATTCACAAACCTGCAGAGTTATCAATGATAACTCTCGTCCACAAATATATTGAGGGAAGGCAACGAAAAGGATTTGAAAGCAAGGCAGAATTGCAGGAAACTGATTTCAGGAGGTAGAATCGAATCGCCTTTAAAGCACAGGAAAAGCGGCAAAATCTCGACAATGATGCCCTTGGCCAAAAAGGGCGTATGCGTTTTTTCCTGAATATATTCAGGAAAAAACGCATACGCCCTTTTTGGCCAACCAAGCAACCTGGAAAGGCAAATCAGCGCTACAAAGAAGTCTTGCTTCCCATCGGTCAAAAGGGCCGTGCTGTATAAACTGTCAAAACCAGGAATGCAGGACAGGCCATGAAGAAACGGGAGCCTTCCTACGCTGATGGGCGGGATGTCAATTGCCAACAGGCACTCTGGAGAAGTGTACGGTGTGTCCTGAAACACCTAAAAAACTCAGCTTAGAGAGCATAGGGCACTTCCACTCATGGGCGTATAAATTGGGAAAACTAAAAATCAGCAAGACACAGGCACCCCAAAGTTTAGGGCTGCTCTGCTGACAAGAACCTCCACTGAGTTACACCTTAAATATCCCAGGAAAGAGAAAAATGGATAAAGACATTGTGGTCCTTATGTACAATGGAATATCACTCAGCCATGAAATCAACGTCATAAGGCTAGTAGCAGCTTGATGAGTGGATTTAGGTACGACGATTCTAAGTGAAATAAGTCACACAGAAAGAGACACCTATGATAAGATACCAGTTATAGAGGGAATGTAAAAACCGCTACACTTGAACTGAATTACAAAACAGAACAGAGTCACACGTTTAGAAAACACACTATGGCTGCTTAACGGGAAAGGTGAGGTGGGGTGATGCGTAAAAGAAGGGTTTCAAATTAGCTCAGATACCGTTCCATAAACCCAATATGTAATAGACAAGACCTACTCCTTGCTCAGTGAACTGGACTCAACACCCCCTATTCAACGCCCAAGAATATATCTGACTAGTAAGAATCTTAAAACCTATGTGTTGATATCCCTCTGGAAGTGAGTCAAGTGGGTGTAAAGCGGCCTAAACACAGCAGTGAAAAGCAGCTAAACCCCATTATAAAAATCAACTACTTTTAAAAACCCGTGAAACAAAGACAGTGAAAGAGAGAGTAATTCTTACGAAATTCGTTCAAGAGCTGTGAGGCCACCTGGATTGACCATATCTAGACCCACTGCTGATTGAGACATAAGGGTGAACACTCTTGGGGCTGAGAGGTTTGGTGAGGTTGGGTGAGCAAACGCAGACCCTTTAAAGTAATACTGCGTGGTACCCATCCCATGGGTCCCAAATCTCCAGGTTCAAGGGCATCTTCCTACATCGAAAACATGCATGAGAAACCCAGAAGATGGTACACCGTGTGATCGGGAAAGGTTTCCAAAACGCACCTCATTTCTCATCTCCTTGTGCTCGGGTTCGCCATTCCAACCGCTATACTAGCAATCTCCCTCCTTGGAGAATCAGCACCTTTCACCTCCTGTTCCGTACAGGTAGCCATTTGTCCTGAGGATGAACGGGAAGAGGGGGAACCAATGAGAGACTAGCTCTCGGTGTTGGGAAAGGCACAGGTCACTCTATTTTCCCATCAGGAAGAAGAATTAACCACAGGCTCAGCCTGCCCCCCCGGAACCAGAATAGGGCCTGAAGCAATCCTGCGCTTTTGCGGCCTGCTCCCAAAAATACGAGTTGAAAAATGGAGCTCAGGGGCACTGCAATTCACAAACCTGCAGAGTTATCAATGATAACTCTCGTCCACAAATATATTGAGGGAAGGCAACGAAGAGGATTTGAAAGCAAGGCAGAATTGCAGGAAACTGATTTCAGGAGGTAGATTCGAATCGCTTTTAAAGCACAGGAAAAGCGGCAAAACCTCGACAATGATGCCCTTGGCCAAAAAGGGCGTATGCGTTTTTTCCTGAATATTTTCAGGAAAAAACGCATACGCCCTTTTTGGCCAACCAAGCAACCTGGAAAGGCTAAAAGGCGCTACAAAGAAGTCTCGCTTCCCATCGGTCAAAAGGGCCGTGCTGAATAAAGTGTCAAAAGCAGAAAGGCAGGACAGCCATGGAGAAACGGGAGCCTTCCTACGCTGAAGGGCTGGATGTAAATTGCCAACAGCCACTCTGGAGAAGTGTTCGGTGTGTCCTGAAACATCTAAAAAACTCAGCTTACAGAGCATAGGGCACTTCCACTCATGGGCGTATAAATTGGGAAAACTGAAAATCAGCAAGACACAGGCACCCCAAAGTTTAGGGTTGCTCTGTTGACAAGAACCTCCACATCGATACACCTTAAATATCCCAGGAAAGAGAAAAATGGATAAAGACGTTGTGGTCCTTATGTACAATGGCATATCACTCAGCCATGAAATCAACGTCATAAGGCTAGTAGCAGCATGATGAGTGGATTTAGGGACGACGATTCTAAGTGAAATAAGTCACACAGAAAGAGACACCTATGATAAGATATCACTTATAGAGGGAATGTAAAAACCGCTACACTTGAACTGAATTACAAAACAGAACAGAGTCACACGTTTAGAAAACACACTATGGCTGCTTAACGGGAAAGGGGAGGTGGGGTGATGCATCAAACAAGGGTTTCAAATTAGCTCAGATACCGTTCCGTAAACCCAATATGAAATAGACAAGACCTACTCCTTGCTCAGTGAACTGGACTCAACACCCCGTATTCACCGCACAAGAATATATCTGACTAGTAAGAATCTTAAAACCTATGTATTGATATCTCTCCGTAAGTGAGTCAAGTGGGTGTAAAGCGGCATAAACACAGCAGTGAAAAGCAGCTAAACCCCATTATAAAAATCAACTACTTTTAAAAACCCTTGAAACAAAGACAGTGAAAGAGAGAGAAATTCTTACGAAATTCGTTCAGGAGCTGTGAGGCCACCTGGATTGACCATATCTAGACCCACTGCTGATTGAGACATAAGGGTGAACACTCTTGGGGCTGAGAGGTTTGGTGAGGTTGGGTGAGCAAACGCAGACCCTTTAAAATAATACTGCGTGGTACCCATCCCATGGGTCCCAAATCTCCAGGTTCAAGGGCATCTTCCTACCTCGAAAACATGCATGAGAAACCCAGAAGATGGTACACCGTGTGATCGGGAAAGGTTTCCAAAACGCACCTCATTTCTCAACTCCTTGTGCTCGGGTTCGCCATTCCAACCGCTTTACAAGCAATCTCCCTCCTTGGAGAATCAGCACCTTTCACATCCTGTTCCGTACAGGTAGCCATTTGTCCTGAGGATGAACGGGAAGAGGGGGAACCAATGAGAGACTAGCTCTAAGTGTTGGGAAAGGCACAGGTCACTCTATTTTCCCATCAGGAAGAAGAATTAACCACAGGCTCAGCCTGCCCCCCCGGAACCAGAATAGGGCCTGAAGCAATCCTGCGCTTTTGCGGCCTGCTCCCAAAAAAGCGAGTTGAAAAATGGAGCTCAGGGGCACTGCAATTCACAAACCTGCAGAGTAATAACTGATAACTCTCGTCCACAAATATATTGAGGGAAGGCAACGAAGAGGATTTGAAAGCAAGGCAGAATTGCAGGAAACTGATTTCAGGAGGTAGATTCGAATCGCTTTTAAAACACAGGAAAAGCGGCAAAACCTCGACAATGATGCCCTTGGCCAAAAAGGACGTATGCATTTTTTCCTGAATATATTCAGGAAAAAATGCATACGCCCTTTTTGGCCAACCAAGCAACCTGGAAAGGCAAAAAGGCGCTACAAAGAAGTCTCGCTTCCCATCGGTCAAAAGGGCCGTGCTGAATAAAGTGTCAAAACCAGAAAGGCAGGACAGCCATGGAGAAACGGGAGCCTTGCTACGCTGATGGGCTGGATGTAAATTGCCAACAGCCACTCTGGAGAAGTGTTCGGTGTGTCCTGAAACATCAAAAAAACTCAGCTTACAGAGCATAGGGCACTTCCACTCATGGGCGTATAAATTGGGAAAACTGAAAATCAGCAAGACACAGGCACACCAAAGTTTAGGGCTGCTCTGATGACAAGAACCTCCACTGAGTTACACCTTAAATATCCCAGGAAAGAGAAAAATGGATAAAGACGTTGTGGTCCTTATGTACAATGGAATATCACTCAGCCATGAAATCAACGTCATAAGGCTAGTAGCAACATGATGAGTGGATTTAGGTACGACGATTCTAAGTGAAATAAGTCAAACAGAAAAAGACACTTATCATAAGATATCACTTATAGAGGGAATGTAAAAACCGCTACACTTGAACTGAATTACAAAACAGAACAGAGTCACAAGTTTAGAAAACACACTATGGCTGCTTAACGGGAAAGGTGAGGTGGGGTGATGCGTAAAACAAGGGTTTCAAATTAGCTCAGATACCGTTCCATAAACCCAATATGTAATAGACAAGACCTACTCCTTGCTCAGTGAACTGGACTCAACACCCCCTATTCAACGCCCAAGAATATATCTGACTAGTAAGAATCTTAAAACCTATGTGTTGATATCCCTCTGTAAGTGAGTCAAGTGGGTGTAAAGCGGCCTAAACACAGCAGTGAAAAGCAGCTAAACCCCATTATAAAAATCAACTACTTTTAAAAACCCGTGAAACAAAGACAGTGAAAGAGAGACAAATTCTTACAAAATTCGTTCAGGGGCTGTGATGCCACCTGGACTGACCATATCTAGACCCACTGCTGATTGAGACATAAGGGTGGACACTCTTGCGGCTTAGAGTATTGATGAGGTTGGGTGAGCAAACACAGACCCTTTAAAGTAATACTGCGGGGTACCCATCCCATGGGTCCCAAATCTCCAGGTTCAAGGGCATCTTCCTACATCGAAAACATGCATGAGAAACCCAGAAGATGGTACACCGTGTGATCGGGAAAGGTTTCCAAAACGCACCTCATTTCTCATCTCCTTGTGCTCGGGTTCGCCATTCCAACCGCTTTACTAGCAATCTCCCTCCTTGGAGAATCAGCACCTTTCACCTCCTGTTCCGTACAGGTAGCCATTTGTCCTGAGGATGAACGGGAAGAGGGGGAACCAATGAGAGACTAGCTCTAGGTGTTGGGACAGGCACAGGTCACTCTATTTTCCCATCAGGAAGAAGAATTAACCACAGGCTCAGCCTGCCCCCCCGGAACCAGAATAGGGCCTGAAGCAATCCTGCGCTTTTGCGGCCTGCTCCCAAAAATGCGAGTTGAAAAACGTAGCCCAGGGGCACTGCAATTCACAAACCTGCAGAGTTATCAATGATAACTCTCGTCCACAAATATATTGAGGGAAGGCAACGAAAAGGATTTGAAAGCAAGGCAGAATTGCAGGAAACTGATTTCAGGAGGTAGAATCGAATCGCCTTTAAAGCACAGGAAAAGCGGCAAAACCTCGACAATGATGCCCTTGGCCAAAAAGGGCGTATGCGTTTTTTCCTGAATATATTCAGGAAAAAACGCATACGCCCTTTTTGGCCAACCAAGCAACCTGGAAAGGCAAATCAGCGCTACAAAGAAGTCTTGCTTCCCATCGGTCAAAAGGGCCGTGCTGTATAAACTGTCAAAACCAGGAATGCAGGACAGGCCATGGAGAAACGGGAGCCTTCCTACGCTGATGGGCGGGATGTCAATTGCCAACAGCCACTCTGGAGAAGTGTACGGTGTGTCCTGAAACACCTAAAAAACTCAGCTTAGAGAGCATAGGGCACTTCCACTCATGGGCGTATAAATTGGGAAAACTAAAAATCAGCAAGACACAGGCACCCCAAAGTTTAGGGCTGCTCTGCTGACAAGAACCTCCACATCGATACACCTTAAATATCCCAGGAAAGAGAAAAATGGATAAAGACGTTGTGGTCCTTATGTACAATGGCATATCACTCAGCCATGAAATCAACGTCATAAGGCTAGTAGCAGCATGATGAGTGGATTTAGGGACGACGATTCTAAGTGAAATAAGTCACACAGAAAGAGACACCTATGATAAGATATCACTTATAGAGGGAATGTAAAAACCGCTACACTTGAACTGAATTACAAAACAGAACAGAGTCACACGTTTAGAAAACACACTATGGCTGCTTAACGGGAAAGGTGAGGTGGGGTGATGCGTAAAACAAGTGTTTCAAATTAGCTCAGATACCGTTCCATAAACCCAATATGTAATAGACAAGACCTACTCCTTGCTCAGTGAACTGGACTCAACACCCCCTATTCAACGCCCAAGAATATATCTGACTAGTAAGAATCTTAAAACCTATGTGTTGATATCCCTCTGTAAGTGAGTCAAGTGGGTGTAAAGCGGCCTAAACACAGCAGTGTAAAGCAGCTAAACCCCATTATAAAAATCAACTACTTTTAAAAACCCGTGAAACAAAGACAGTGAAAGAGAGACAAATTCTTACAAAATTCGTTCAGGGGCTGTGATGCCACCTGGATTGACCATATCTAGACCCACTGCTGATTGAGACATAAGGGTGGACACTCTTGCGGCTTAGAGTATTGGTGAGGTTGGGTGAGCAAACACAGACCCTTTAAAGTAATACTGCGGGGTACCCATCCCATGGGTCCCAAATCTCCAGGTTCAAGGGCATCTTCCTACATCGAAAACATGCATGAGAAACCCAGAAGATGGTACACCGTGTGATCAGGAAAGGTTTCCAAAACGCACCTCATTTCTCATCTCCTTGTGCTCGGGTTCGCCATTCCAACCGCTTTACTAGCAATCTCCCTCCTTGGAGAATCAGCACCTTTCACCTCCTGTTCCGTACAGGTAGCCATTTGTCCTGAGGATGAACGGGAAGAGGGGGAACCAATGAGAGACTAGCTCTAGGTGTTGGGACAGGCACAGGTCACTCTATTTTCCCATCAGGAAGAAGAATTAACCACAGGCTCAGCCTGCCCCCCCGGAACCAGAATAGGGCCTGAAGCAATCCTGCGCTTTTGCGGCCTGCTCCCAAAAAAGCGAGTTGAAAAATGGAGCTCAGGGGCACTGCAATTCACAAACCTGCAGAGTAATAACTGATAACTCTCGTCCACAAATATATTGAGGGAAGGCAACGAAGAGGATTTGAAAGCAAGGAAGAATTGAAGGAAACTGATTTCAGGAGGTAGATTCGAATCGCCTTTAAAGCACAGGAAAAGCGGCAAAACCTCGACAATGATGCCCTTGGCCAAAAAGGGCGTATGCGTTTTCTCCTGAATATATTCAGGAAAAAACGCATACGCCCTTTTTGGCCAACCAAGCAACCTGCAAAGGCAAATCAGCGCTACAAAGAAGTCTCGCTTCCCATCGGTCAAAAGGACCATGCTGAGTAAAGTGTCTAAACCAGAAATGCAGGGCAGGCCATGGAGAAACTGGAGCCTTGCTACGCTGATGGGCGGGATGTAAATTGCCAACAGGCACTCTGGAGAAGTGTACGGTGTGTCCTGAAACACCTAAAAAACTCAGCTTAGAGAGCATAGGGCACTTCCACTCATGGGCGTATAAATTGGGAAAACTAAAAATCAGCAAGACACAGGCACCCCAAAGTTTAGGGCTGCTCTGCTGACAAGAACCTCCACTGAGTTACACCTTAAATATCCCAGGAAAGAGAAAAATGGATAAAGACGTTGTGGTCCTTATGTACAATGGAATATCACTCAGCCATGAAATCAACGTCATAAGGCTAGTAGCAACATGATGAGTGGATTTAGGTACGACGATTCTAAGTGAAATAAGTCAAACAGAAAAAGACACTTATCATAAGATATCACTTATAGAGGGAATGTAAAAACCGCTACACTTGAACTGAATTACAAAACAGAACAGAGTCACACGTTTAGAAAACACACTATGGCTGCTTAACGGGAAAGGTGAGGTGGGGTGATGCGTAAAACAAGGGTTTCAAATTAGCTCAGATACCGTTCCATAAACCCAATATGTAATAGACAAGACCTACTCCTTGCTCAGTGAACTGGACTCAACACCCCCTATTCAACGCCCAAGAATATATCTGACTAGTAAGAATCTTAAAACCTATGTGTTGATATCCCTCTGTAAGTGAGTCAAGTGGGTGTAAAGCGGCCTAAACACAGCAGTGAAAAGCAGCTACACCCCATTATAAAAATCAACTACTTTTAAAAACCCGTGAAACAAAGACAGTGAAAGAGAGACAAATTCTTACAAAATTCGTTCAGGGGCTGTGATGCCACCTGGATTGACCATATCTAGACCCACTGCTGATTGAGACATAAGGGTGGACACTCTTGCGGCTTAGAGTATTGGTGAGGTTGGGTGAGCAAACACAGACCCTTTAAAGTAATACTGCGGGGTACCCATCCCATGGGTCCCAAATCTCCAGGTTCAAGGGCATCTTCCTACATCGAAAACATGCATGAGAAACCCAGAAGATGGTACACCGTGTGATCGGGAAAGGTTTCCAAAACGCACCTCATTTCTCATCTCCTTGTGCTCGGGTTCGCCATTCCAACCGCTTTACTAGCAATCTCCCTCCTTGGAGAATCAGCACCTTTCACCTCCTGTTCCGTACAGGTAGCCATTTGTCCTGAGGATGAACGAGAAGAGGGGGAACCAATGAGAGACTAGCTCTAGGTGTTGGGACAGGCACAGGTCACTCTATTTTCCCATCAGGAAGAAGAATTAACCACAGGCTCAGCCTGCCCCCCCGGAACCAGAATAGGGCCTGAAGCAATCCTGCGCTTTTGCGGCCTGCTCCCAAAAATGCGAGTTGAAAAACGTAGCCCAGGGGCACTGCAATTCACAAACCTGCAGAGTTATCAATGATAACTCTCGTCCACAAATATATTGAGGGAAGGCAACGAAAAGGATTTGAAAGCAAGGCAGAATTGCAGGAAACTGATTTCAGGAGGTAGAATCGAATCGCCTTTAAAGCACAGGAAAAGCGGCAAAACCTCGACAATGATGCCCTTGGCCAAAAAGGGCGTATGCGTTTTTTCCTGAATATATTCAGGAAAAAACGCATACGCCCTTTTTGGTCAACCAAGCAACCTGGAAAGGCAAATCAGCGCTACAAAGAAGTCTTGCTTCCCATCGGTCAAAAGGGCCGTGCTGTATAAACTGTCAAAACCAGGAATGCAGGACAGGCCATGAAGAAACGGGAGCCTTCCTACGCTGATGGGCGGGATGTCAATTGCCAACAGCCACTCTGGAGAAGTGTACGGTGTGTCCTGAAACACCTAAAAAACTCAGCTTAGAGAGCATAGGGCACTTCCACTCATGGGCGTATAAATTGGGAAAACTAAAAATCAGCAAGACACAGGCACCCCAAAGTTTAGGGCTGCTCTGCTGACAAGAACCTCCACTTCGTTACACCTTAAATATCCCAGGAAAGAGAAAAACGGATAAAGACATTGTGGTCCTTATGTACAATGGAATATCACTCAGCCATGAAATCAACGTCATAAGGCTAGTAGCAGCTTGATGAGTGGATTTAGGTACGACGATTCTAAGTGAAATAAGTCACACAGAAAGAGACACCTATGATAAGATACCAGTTATAGAGGGAATGTAAAAACCGCTACACTTGAACTGAATTACAAAACAGAACAGAGTCACACGTTTAGAAAACACACTATGGCTGCTTAACGGGAAAGGTGAGGTGGGGTGATGCGTAAAAGAAGGGTTTCAAATTAGCTCAGATACCGTTCCATAAACCCAATATGTAATAGACAAGACCTACTCCTTGCTCAGTGAACTGGACTCAACACCCCCTATTCAAAGCCCAAGAATATATCTGACTAGTAAGAATCTTAAAACCTATGTGTTGATATCCCTCTGGAAGTGAGTCAAGTGGGTGTAAAGCGGCCTAAACACAGCAGTGAAAAGCAGCTAAACCCCATTATAAAAATCAACTACTTTTAAAAACCCGTGAAACAAAGACAGTGAAAGAGAGACAAATTCTTACAAAATTCGTTCAGGGGCTGTGATGCCACCTGGATTGACCATATCTAGACCCACTGCTGATTGAGACATAAGGGTGGACACTCTTGCGGCTTAGAGTATTGGTGAGGTTGGGTGAGCAAACACAGACCCTTTAAAGTAATACTGCGGGGTACCCATCCCATGGGTCCCAAATCTCCAGGTTCAAGGGCATCTTCCTACATCGAAAACATGCATGAGAAACCCAGAAGATGGTACACCGTGTGATCGGGAAAGGTTTCCAAAACGCACCTCATTTCTCATCTCCTTGTGCTCGGGTTCGCCATTCCAACCGCTTTACTAGCAATCTCCCTCCTTGGAGAATCAGCACCTTTCACCTCCTGTTCCGTACAGGTAGCCATTTGTCCTGAGGATGAACGGGAAGAGGGGGAACCAATGAGAGACTAGCTCTAGGTGTTGGGACAGGCACAGGTCACTCTATTTTCCCATCAGGAAGAAGAATTAACCACAGGCTCAGCCTGCCCCCCCGGAACCAGAATAGGGCCTGAAGCAATCCTGCGCTTTTGCGGCCTGCTCCCAAAAATGCGAGTTGAAAAACGTAGCCCAGGGGCACTGCAATTCACAAACCTGCAGAGTTATCAATGATAACTCTCGTCCACAAATATATTGAGGGAAGGCAACGAAAAGGATTTGAAAGCAAGGCAGAATTGCAGGAAACTGATTTCAGGAGGTAGAATCGAATCGCCTTTAAAGCACAGGAAAAGCGGCAAAATCTCGACAATGATGCCCTTGGCCAAAAAGGGCGTATGCGTTTTTTCCTGAATATATTCAGGAAAAAACGCATACGCCCTTTTTGGCCAACCAAGCAACCTGCAAAGGCAAATCAGCGCTACAAAGAAGTCTCGCTTCCCATCGGTCAAAACGACCATGCTGAGTAAAGTGTCTAACCCAGAAATGCAGGGCAGGCCATGGAGAAACGGGAGCCTTGCTACGCTGATGGGCGGGATGTAAATTGCCAACAGGCACTCTGGAGAAGTGTACGGTGTGTCCTGAAACACCTAAAAAACTCAGCTTAGAGAGCATAGGGCACTTCCACTCATGGGCGTATAAATTGGGAAAACTAAAAATCAGCAAGACACAGGCACCCCAAAGTTTAGGGCTGCTCTGCTGACAAGAACCTCCACTGAGTTACACCTTAAATATCCCAGGAAAGAGAAAAATGGATAAAGACATTGTGGTCCTTATGTACAATGGAATATCACTCAGCCATGAAATCAACGTCATAAGGCTAGTAGCAGCTTGATGAGTGGATTTAGGTACGACGATTCTAAGTGAAATAAGTCACACAGAAAGAGACACCTATGATAAGATACCAGTTATAGAGGGAATGTAAAAACCGCTACACTTGAACTGAATTACAAAACAGAACAGAGTCACACGTTTAGAAAACACACTATGGCTGCTTAACGGGAAAGGTGAGGTGGGGTGATGCGTAAAAGAAGGGTTTCAAATTAGCTCAGATACCGTTCCATAAACCCAATATGTAATAGACAAGACCTACTCCTTGCTCAGTGAACTGGACTCAACACCCCCTATTCAACGCCCAAGAATATATCTGACTAGTAAGAATCTTAAAACCTATGTGTTGATATCCCTCTGGAAGTGAGTCAAGTGGGTGTAAAGCGGCCTAAACACAGCAGTGAAAAGCAGCTAAACCCCATTATAAAAATCAACTACTTTTAAAAACCCGTGAAACAAAGACAGTGAAAGAGAGAGTAATTCTTACGAAATTCGTTCAAGAGCTGTGAGGCCACCTGGATTGACCATATCTAGACCCACTGCTGATTGAGACATAAGGGTGAACACTCTTGGGGCTGAGAGGTTTGGTGAGGTTGGGTGAGCAAACGCAGACCCTTTAAAGTAATACTGCGTGGTACCCATCCCATGGGTCCCAAATCTCCAGGTTCATGGGCATCTTCCTACATCGAAAACATGCATGAGAAACCCAGAAGATGGTACACCGTGTGATCGGGAAAGGTTTCCAAAACGCACCTCATTTCTCATCTCCTTGTGCTCGGGTTCGCCATTCCAACCGCTATACTAGCAATCTCCCTCCTTGGAGAATCAGCACCTTTCACCTCCTGTTCCGTACAGGTAGCCATTTGTCCTGAGGATGAACGGGAAGAGGGGGAACCAATGAGAGACTAGCTCTCGGTGTTGGGAAAGGCACAGGTCACTCTATTTTCCCATCAGGAAGAAGAATTAACCACAGGCTCAGCCTGCCCCCCCGGAACCAGAATAGGGCCTGAAGCAATCCTGCGCTTTTGCGGCCTGCTCCCAAAAATACGAGTTGAAAAATGGAGCTCAGGGGCACTGCAATTCACAAACCTGCAGAGTTATCAATGATAACTCTCGTCCACAAATATATTGAGGGAAGGCAACGAAGAGGATTTGAAAGCAAGGCAGAATTGCAGGAAACTGATTTCAGGAGGTAGATTCGAATCGCATTTAAAGCACAGGAAAAGCGGCAAAACCTCGACAATGATGCCCTTGGCCAAAAAGGGCGTATGCGTTTTTTCCTGAATATTTTCAGGAAAAAACGCATACGCCCTTTTTGGCCAACCAAGCAACCTGGAAAGGCTAAAAGGCGCTACAAAGAAGTCTCGCTTCCCATCGGTCAAAAGGGCCGTGCTGAATAAAGTGTCAAAACCAGAAAGGCAGGACAGCCATGGAGAAACGGGAGCCTTCCTACGCTGAAGGGCTGGATGTAAATTGCCAACAGCCACTCTGGAGAAGTGTTCGGTGTGTCCTGAAACATCTAAAAAACTCAGCTTACAGAGCATAGGGCACTTCCACTCATGGGCGTATAAATTGGGAAAACTGAAAATCAGCAAGACACAGGCACCCCAAAGTTTAGGGTTGCTCTGTTGACAAGAACCTCCACATCGATACACCTTAAATATCCCAGGAAAGAGAAAAATGGATAAAGACGTTGTGGTCCTTATGTACAATGGCATATCACTCAGCCATGAAATCAACGTCATAAGGCTAGTAGCAGCATGATGAGTGGATTTAGGGACGACGATTCTAAGTGAAATAAGTCACACAGAAAGAGACACCTATGATAAGATATCACTTATAGAGGGAATGTAAAAACCGCTACACTTGAACTGAATTACAAAACAGAACAGAGTCACACGTTTAGAAAACACACTATGGCTGCTTAACGGGAAAGGGGAGGTGGGGTGATGCATCAAACAAGGGTTTCAAATTAGCTCAGATACCGTTCCGTAAACCCAATATGAAATAGACAAGACCTACTCCTTGCTCAGTGAACTGGACTCAACACCCCGTATTCACCGCACAAGAATATATCTGACTAGTAAGAATCTTAAAACCTATGTATTGATATCTCTCCGTAAGTGAGTCAAGTGGGTGTAAAGCGGCATAAACACAGCAGTGAAAAGCAGCTAAACCCCATTATAAAAATCAACTACTTTTAAAAACCCTTGAAACAAAGACAGTGAAAGAGAGAGAAATTCTTACGAAATTCGTTCAGGAGCTGTGAGGCCACCTGGATTGACCATATCTAGACCCACTGCTGATTGAGACATAAGGGTGAACACTCTTGGGGCTGAGAGGTTTGGTGAGGTTGGGTGAGCAAACGCAGACCCTTTAAAATAATACTGCGTGGTACCCATCCCATGGGTCCCAAATCTCCAGGTTCAAGGGCATCTTCCTACCTCGAAAACATGCATGAGAAACCCAGAAGATGGTACACCGTGTGATCGGGAAAGGTTTCCAAAACGCACCTCATTTCTCAACTCCTTGTGCTCGGGTTCGCCATTCCAACCGCTTTACAAGCAATCTCCCTCCTTGGAGAATCAGCACCTTTCACATCCTGTTCCGTACAGGTAGCCATTTGTCCTGAGGATGAACGGGAAGAGGGGGAACCAATGAGAGACTAGCTCTAAGTGTTGGGAAAGGCACAGGTCACTCTATTTTCCCATCAGGAAGAAGAATTAACCACAGGCTCAGCCTGCCCCCCCGGAACCAGAATAGGGCCTGAAGCAATCCTGCGCTTTTGCGGCCTGCTCCCAAAAAAGCGAGTTGAAAAATGGAGCTCAGGGGCACTGCAATTCACAAACCTGCAGAGTAATAACTGATAACTCTCGTCCACAAATATATTGAGGGAAGGCAACGAAGAGGATTTGAAAGCAAGGCAGAATTGCAGGAAACTGATTTCAGGAGGTAGATTCGAATCGCTTTTAAAACACAGGAAAAGCGGCAAAACCTCGACAATGATGCCCTTGGCCAAAAAGGACGTATGCATTTTTTCCTGAATATATTCAGGAAAAAATGCATACGCCCTTTTTGGCCAACCAAGCAACCTGGAAAGGCAAAAAGGCGCTACAAAGAAGTCTCGCTTCCCATCGGTCAAAAGGGCCGTGCTGAATAAAGTGTCAAAACCAGAAAGGCAGGACAGCCATGGAGAAACGGGAGCCTTGCTACGCTGATGGGCTGGATGTAAATTGCCAACAGCCACTCTGGAGAAGTGTTCGGTGTGTCCTGAAACATCTAAAAAACTCAGCTTACAGAGCATAGGGCACTTCCACTCATGGGCGTATAAATTGGGAAAACTGAAAATCAGCAAGACACAGGCACCCCAAAGTTTAGGGTTGCTCTGTTGACAAGAACCTCCACATCGATACACCTTAAATATCCCAGGAAAGAGAAAAATGGATAAAGACGTTGTGGTCCTTATGTACAATGGCATATCACTCAGCCATGAAATCAACGTCCTAAGGCTAGTAGCAGCATGATGAGTGGATTAGGGACGACGATTCTAAGTGAAATAAGTCACACAGAAAGAGACACCTATGATAAGATATCACTTATAGAGGGAATGTAAAAACCGCTACACTTGAACTGAATTACAAAACAGAACAGAGTCACACGTTTAGAAAACACACTATGGCTGCTTAACGGGAAAGGTGAGGTGGGGTGATGCATAAAACAAGGGTTTCAAATTAGCTCAGATACCGTTCCGTAAACCCAATATGAAATAGACAAGACCTACTCCTTGCTCAGTGAACTGGACTGAACACCCCGTATTCACCGCACAAGAATATATCTGACTAGTAAGAATCTTAAAACCTATGTATTGATATCTCTCCGTAAGTGAGTCAAGTGGGTGTAAAGCGGCATAAACACAGCAGTGAAAAGCAGCTAAACCCCATTATAAAAATCAACTACTTTTAAAAACCCGTGAAACAAAGACAGTGAAAGAGAGAGAAATTCTTACGAAATTCGTTCAGGAGCTGTGAGGCCACCTAGATTGACCATATCTAGACCCACTGCTGATTGAGACATAAGGGTGAACACTCTTGGGGCTGAGAGGTTTGGTGAGGTTGGGTGAGCAAACGCAGACACTTTAAAGTAATACTGCGGGGTACCCATCCCATGGGTCCCAAATCTCCAGGTTCAAGGGCATCTTCCTACCTCGAAAACATGCATGAGAAACCCAGAAGATGGTACACCGTGTGATCGGGAAAGGTTTCCAAAACGCACCTCATTTCTCAACTCCTTGTGCTCGGGTTCGCCATTCCAACCGCTTTACTAGCAATCTCCCTCCTTGGAGAATCAGCACCTTTCACCTCCTGTTCCGTACAGGTAGCCATTTGTCCTGAGGATGAACGGGAAGAGGGGGAACCAATGAGAGACTAGCTCTAAGTGTTGGGAAAGGTACAGGTCACTCTATTTTCCCATCAGGAAGAAGAATTAACCACAGGCTCAGCCTGCCCCCCCGGAACCAGAATAGGGCCTGAAGCAATCCTGCGCTTTTGCGGCCTGCTCCCAAAAATACGAGTTGAAAAATGGAGCTCAGGGGCACTGCAATTCACAAACCTGCAGAGTTATCAATGATAACTCTCGTCCACAAATATATTGAGGGAAGGCAACGAAGAGGATTTGAAAGCAAGGAAGAATTGAAGGAAACTGATTTCAGGAGGTAGATTCGAATCGCCTTTAAAGCACAGGAAAAGCGGCAAAACCTCGACAATGATGCCCTTGGCCAAAAAGGGCGTATGCGTTTTCTCCTGAATATATTCAGGAAAAAACGCATACGCCCTTTTTGGCCAACCAAGCAACCTGCAAAGGCAAATCAGCGCTACAAAGAAGTCTCGCTTCCCATCGGTCAAAAGGACCATGCTGAGTAAAGTGTCTAAACCAGAAATGCAGGGCAGGCCATGGAGAAACTGGAGCCTTGCTACGCTGATGGGCGGGATGTAAATTGCCAACAGGCACTCTGGAGAAGTGTACGGTGTGTCCTGAAACACCTAAAAAACTCAGCTTAGAGAGCATAGGGCACTTCCACTCATGGGCGTATAAATTGGGAAAACTAAAAATCAGCAAGACACAGGCACCCCAAAGTTTAGGGCTGCTCTGATGACAAGAACCTCCACTGAGTTACACCTTAAATATCCCAGGAAAGAGAAAAATGGATAAAGACGTTGTGGTCCTTATGTACAATGGAATATCACTCAGCCATGAAATCAACGTCATAAGGCTAGTAGCAACATGATGAGTGGATTTAGGTACGACGATTCTAAGTGAAATAAGTCAAACAGAAAAAGACACTTATCATAAGATATCACTTATAGAGGGAATGTAAAAACCGCTACACTTGAACTGAATTACAAAACAGAACAGAGTCACAAGTTTAGAAAACACACTATGGCTGCTTAACGGGAAAGGTGAGGTGGGGTGATGCGTAAAACAAGGGTTTCAAATTAGCTCAGATACCGTTCCATAAACCCAATATGTAATAGACAAGACCTACTCCTTGCTCAGTGAACTGGACTCAACACCCCCTATTCAACGCCCAAGAATATATCTGACTAGTAAGAATCTTAAAACCTATGTGTTGATATCCCTCTGTAAGTGAGTCAAGTGGGTGTAAAGCGGCCTAAACACAGCAGTGAAAAGCAGCTAAACCCCATTATAAAAATCAACTACTTTTAAAAACCCGTGAAACAAAGACAGTGAAAGAGAGACAAATTCTTACAAAATTCGTTCAGGGGCTGTGATGCCACCTGGATTGACCATATCTAGACCCACTGCTGATTGAGACATAAGGGTGGACACTCTTGCGGCTTAGAGTATTGCTGAGGTTGGGTGAGCAAACACAGACCCTTTAAAGTAATACTGCTGGGTACCCATCCCATGGGTCCCAAATCTCCAGGTTCAAGGGCATCTTCCTACATCGAAAACATGCATGAGAAACCCAGAAGATGGTACACCGTGTGATCGGGAAAGGTTTCCAAAACGCACCTCATTTCTCATCTCCTTGTGCTCGGGTTCGCCATTCCAACCGCTTTACTAGCAATCTCCCTCCTTGGAGAATCAGCACCTTTCACCTCCTGTTCCGTACAGGTAGCCATTTGTCCTGAGGATGAACGGGAAGAGGGGGAACCAATGAGAGACTAGCTCTAGGTGTTGGGACAGGCACAGGTCACTCTATTTTCCCATCAGGAAGAAGAATTAACCACAGGCTCAGCCTGCCCCCCCGGAACCAGAATAGGGCCTGAAGCAATCCTGCGCTTTTGCGGCCTGCTCCCAAAAATGCGAGTTGAAAAACGTAGCCCAGGGGCACTGCAATTCACAAACCTGCAGAGTTATCAATGATAACTCTCGTCCACAAATATATTGAGGGAAGGCAACGAAAAGGATTTGAAAGCAAGGCAGAATTGCAGGAAACTGATTTCAGGAGGTAGAATCGAATCGCCTTTAAAGCACAGGAAAAGCGGCAAAACCTCGACAATGATGCCCTTGGCCAAAAAGGGCGTATGCGTTTTTTCCTGAATATATTCAGGAAAAAACGCATACGCCCTTTTTGGCCAACCAAGCAACCTGCAAAGGCAAATCAGCGCTACAAAGAAGTCTTGCTTCCCATCGGTCAAAAGGGCCGTGCTGTATAAACTGTCAAAACCAGGAATGCAGGACAGGCCATGGAGAAACGGGAGCCTTCCTACGCTGATGGGCGGGATGTCAATTGCCAACAGGCACTCTGGAGAAGTGTACGGTGTGTCCTGAAACACCTAAAAAACTCAGCTTAGAGAGCATAGGGCACTTCCACTCATGGGCGTATAAATTGGGAAAACTAAAAATCAGCAAGACACAGGCACCCCAAAGTTTAGGGCTGCTCTGCTGACAAGAACCTCCACTGAGTTACACCTTAAATATCCCAGGAAAGAGAAAAATGGATAAAGACGTTGTGGTCCTTATGTACAATGGAATATCACTCAGCCATGAAATCAACGTCATAAGGCTAGTAGCAACATGATGAGTGGATTTAGGTACGACGATTCTAAGTGAAATAAGTCAAACAGAAAAAGACACTTATCATAAGATATCACTTATAGAGGGAATGTAAAAACCGCTACACTTGAACTGAATTACAAAACAGAACAGAGTCACACGTTTAGAAAACACACTATGGCTGCTTAACGGGAAAGGTGAGGTGGGGTGATGCGTAAAACAAGGGTTTCAAATTAGCTCAGATACCGTTCCATAAACCCAATATGTAATAGACAAGACCTACTCCTTGCTCAGTGAACTGGACTCAACACCCCCTATTCAACGCCCAAGAATATATCTGACTAGTAAGAATCTTAAAACCTATGTGTTGATATCCCTCTGTAAGTGAGTCAAGTGGGTGTAAAGCGGCCTAAACACAGCAGTGAAAAGCAGCTACACCCCATTATAAAAATCAACTACTTTTAAAAACCCGTGAAACAAAGACAGTGAAAGAGAGACAAATTCTTACAAAATTCGTTCAGGGGCTGTGATGCCACCTGGATTGACCATATCTAGACCCACTGCTGATTGAGACATAAGGGTGGACACTCTTGCGGCTTAGAGTATTGGTGAGGTTGGGTGAGCAAACACAGACCCTTTAAAGTAATACTGCGGGGTACCCATCCCATGGGTCCCAAATCTCCAGGTTCAAGGGCATCTTCCTACATCGAAAACATGCATGAGAAACCCAGAAGATGGTACACCGTGTGATCGGGAAAGGTTTCCAAAACGCACCTCATTTCTCATCTCCTTGTGCTCGGGTTCGCCATTCCAACCGCTTTACTAGCAATCTCCCTCCTTGGAGAATCAGCACCTTTCACCTCCTGTTCCGTACAGGTAGCCATTTGTCCTGAGGATGAACGGGAAGAGGGGGAACCAATGAGAGACTAGCTCTAGGTGTTGGGACAGGCACAGGTCACTCTATTTTCCCATCAGGAAGAAGAATTAACCACAGGCTCAGCCTGCCCCCCCGGAACCAGAATAGGGCCTGAAGCAATCCTGCGCTTTTGCGGCCTGCTCCCAAAAATGCGAGTTGAAAAACGTAGCCCAGGGGCACTGCAATTCACAAACCTGCAGAGTTATCAATGATAACTCTCGTCCACAAATATATTGAGGGAAGGCAACGAAAAGGATTTGAAAGCAAGGCAGAATTGCAGGAAACTGATTTCAGGAGGTAGAATCGAATCGCCTTTAAAGCACAGGAAAAGCGGCAAAACCTCGACAATGATGCCCTTGGCCAAAAAGGGCGTATGCGTTTTTTCCTGAATATATTCAGGAAAAAACGCATACGCCCTTTTTGGCCAACCAAGCAACCTGGAAAGGCAAATCAGCGCTACAAAGAAGTCTCGCTTCCCATCGGTCAAAAGGGCCGTGCTGTATAAACTGTCAAAACCAGGAATGCAGGACAGGCCATGAAGAAACGGGAGCCTTCCTACGCTGATGGGCGGGATGTCAATTGCCAACAGCCACTCTGGAGAAGTGTACGGTGTGTCCTGAAACACCTAAAAAACTCAGCTTAGAGAGCATAGGGCACTTCCACTCATGGGCGTATAAATTGGGAAAACTAAAAATCAGCAAGACACAGGCACCCCAAAGTTTAGGGCTGCTCTGCTGACAAGAACCTCCACTGAGTTACACCTTAAATATCCCAGGAAAGAGAAAAATGGATAAAGACGTTGTGGTCCTTATGTACAATGGAATATCACTCAGCCATGAAATCAACGTCATAAGGCTAGTAGCAGCTTGATGAGTGGATTTAGGTACGACGATTCTAAGTGAAATAAGTCACACAGAAAGAGACACCTATGATAAGATACCAGTTATAGAGGGAATGTAAAAACCGCTACACTTGAACTGAATTACAAAACAGAACAGAGTCACACGTTTAGAAAACACACTATGGCTGCTTAACGGGAAAGGTGAGGTGGGGTGATGCGTAAAAGAAGGGTTTCAAATTAGCTCAGATACCGTTCCATAAACCCAATATGTAATAGACAAGACCTACTCCTTGCTCAGTGAACTGGACTCAACACCCCCTATTCAACGCCCAAGAATATATCTGACTAGTAAGAATCTTAAAACCTATGTGTTGATATCCCTCTGGAAGTGAGTCAAGTGGGTGTAAAGCGGCCTAAACACAGCAGTGAAAAGCAGCTAAACCCCATTATAAAAATCAACTACTTTTAAAAACCTGTGAAACAAAGACAGTGAAAGAGAGACAAATTCTTACAAAATTCGTTCAGGGGCTGTGATGCCACCTGGATTGACCATATCTAGACCCACTGCTGATTGAGACATAAGGGTGGACACTCTTGCGGCTTAGAGTATTGGTGAGGTTGGGTGAGCAAACACAGACCCTTTAAAGTAATACTGCGGGGTACCCATCCCATGGGTCCCAAATCTCCAGGTTCAAGGGCATCTTCCTACATCGAAAACATGCATGAGAAACCCAGAAGATGGTACACCGTGTGATCGGGAAAGGTTTCCAAAACGCACCTCATTTCTCATCTCCTTGTGCTCGGCTTCGCCATTCCAACCGCTTTACTAGCAATCTCCCTCCTTGGAGAATCAGCACCTTTCACCTCCTGTTCCGTACAGGTAGCCATTTGTCCTGAGGATGAACGGGAAGAGGGGGAACCAATGAGAGACTAGCTCTAGGTGTTGGGACAGGCACAGGTCACTCTATTTTCCCATCAGGAAGAAGAATTAACCACAGGCTCAGCCTGCCCCCCCGGAACCAGAATAGGGCCTGAAGCAATCCTGCGCTTTTGCGGCCTGCTCCCAAAAATGCGAGTTGAAAAACGTAGCCCAGGGGCACTGCAATTCACAAACCTGCAGAGTTATCAATGATAACTCTCGTCCACAAATATATTGAGGGAAGGCAACGAAAAGGATTTGAAAGCAAGGCAGAATTGCAGGAAACTGATTTCAGGAGGTAGAATCGAATCGCCTTTAAAGCACAGGAAAAGCGGCAAAATCTCGACAATGATGCCCTTGGCCAAAAAGGGCGTATGCGTTTTTTCCTGAATATATTCAGGAAAAAACGCATACGCCCTTTTTGGCCAACCAAGCAACCTGGAAAGGCAAATCAGCGCTACAAAGAAGTCTTGCTTCCCATCGGTCAAAAGGGCCGTGCTGTATAAACTGTCAAAACCAGGAATGCAGGACAGGCCATGAAGAAACGGGAGCCTTCCTACGCTGATGGGCGGGATGTCAATTGCCAACAGGCACTCTGGAGAAGTGTACGGTGTGTCCTGAAACACCTAAAAAACTCAGCTTAGAGAGCATAGGGCACTTCTACTCATGGGCGTATAAATTGGGAAAACTAAAAATCAGCAAGACACAGGCACCCCAAAGTTTAGGGCTGCTCTGCTGACAAGAACCTCCACTGAGTTACACCTTAAATATCCCAGGAAAGAGAAAAATGGATAAAGACATTGTGGTCCTTATGTACAATGGAATATCACTCAGCCATGAAATCAACGTCATAAGGCTAGTAGCAGCTTGATGAGTGGATTTAGGTACGACGATTCTAAGTGAAATAAGTCACACAGAAAGAGACACCTATGATAAGATACCAGTTATAGAGGGAATGTAAAAACCGCTACACTTGAACTGAATTACAAAACAGAACAGAGTCACACGTTTAGAAAACACACTATGGCTGCTTAACGGGAAAGGTGAGGTGGGGTGATGCGTAAAACAAGGGTTTCAAATTAGCTCAGATACCGTTCCATAAACCCAATATGTAATAGACAAGACCTACTCCTTGCTCAGTGAACTGGACTCAACACCCCCTATTCAACGCCCAAGAATATATCTGACTAGTAAGAATCTTAAAACCTATGTGTTGATATCCCTCTGGAAGTGAGTCAAGTGGGTGTAAAGCGGCCTAAACACAGCAGTGAAAAGCAGCTAAACCCCATTATAAAAATCAACTACTTTTAAAAACCCGTGAAACAAAGACAGTGAAAGAGAGACAAATTCTTACAAAATTCGTTCAGGGGCTGTGATGCCACCTGGATTGACCATATCTAGACCCACTGCTGATTGAGACATAAGGGTGGACACTCTTGCGGCTTAGAGTATTGGTGAGGTTGGGTGAGCAAACACAGACCCTTTAAAGTAATACTGCGGGGTACCCATCCCATGGGTCCCAAATCTCCAGGTTCAAGGGCATCTTCCTACATCGAAAACATGCATGAGAAACCCAGAAGATGGTACACCGTGTGATCGGGAAAGGTTTCCAAAACGCACCTCATTTCTCATCTCCTTGTGCTCGGGTTCGCCATTCCAACCGCTTTACTAGCAATCTCCCTCCTTGGAGAATCAGCACCTTTCACCTCCTGTTCCGTACAGGTAGCCATTTGTCCTGAGGATGAACGGGAAGAGGGGGAACCAATGAGAGACTAGCTCTAGGTGTTGGGACAGGCACAGGTCACTCTATTTTCCCATCAGGAAGAAGAATTAACCACAGGCTCAGCCTGCCCCCCCGGAACCAGAATAGGGCCTGAAGCAATCCTGCGCTTTTGCGGCCTGCTCCCAAAAATGCGAGTTGAAAAACGTAGCCCAGGGGCACTGCAATTCACAAACCTGCAGAGTTATCAATGATAACTCTCGTCCACAAATATATTGAGGGAAGGCAACGAAAAGGATTTGAAAGCAAGGCAGAATTGCAGGAAACTGATTTCAGGAGGTAGAATCGAATCGCCTTTAAAGCACAGGAAAAGCGGCAAAACCTCGACAATGATGCCCTTGGCCAAAAAGGGCGTATGCGTTTTTTCCTGAATATATTCAGGAAAAAACGCATACGCCCTTTTTGGCCAACCAAGCAACCTGGAAAGGCAAATCAGCGCTACAAAGAAGTCTTGCTTCCCATCGGTCAAAAGGGCCGTGCTGTATAAACTGTCAAAACCAGGAATGCAGGACAGGCCATGAAGAAACGGGAGCCTTCCTACGCTGATGGGCGGGATGTCAATTGCCAACAGGCACTCTGGAGAAGTGTACGGTGTGTCCTGAAACACCTAAAAAACTCAGCTTAGAGAGCATAGGGCACTTCCACTCATGGGCGTATAAATTGGGAAAACTAAAAATCAGCAAGACACAGGCACCCCAAAGTTTAGGGCTGCTCTGCTGACAAGAACCTCCACTGAGTTACACCTTAAATATCCCAGGAAAGAGAAAAATGGATAAAGACGTTGTGGTCCTTATGTACAATGGAATATCACTCAGCCATGAAATCTACGTCATAAGGCTAGTAGCAGCTTGATGAGTGGATTTAGGTACGACGATTCTAAGTGAAATAAGTCACACAGAAAGAGACACCTATGATAAGATACCAGTTATAGAGGGAATGTAAAAACCGCTACACTTGAACTGAATTACAAAACAGAACAGAGTCACACGTTTAGAAAACACACTATGGCTGCTTAACGGGAAAGGTGAGGTGGGGTGATGCGTAAAAGAAGGGTTTCAAATTAGCTCAGATACCGTTCCATAAACCCAATATGTAATAGACAAGACCTACTCCTTGCTCAGTGAACTGGACTCAACACCCCCTATTCAACGCCCAAGAATATATCTGACTAGTAAGAATCTTAAAACCTATGTGTTGATATCCCTCTGTAAGTGAGTCAAGTGGGTGTAAAGCGGCCTAAACACAGCAGTGAAAAGCAGCTAAACCCCATTATAAAAATCAACTACTTTTAAAAACCCGTGAAACAAAGACAGTGAAAGAGAGACAAATTCTTACAAAATTCGTTCAGGGGCTGTGATGCCACCTGGATTGACCATATCTAGACCCACTGCTGATTGAGACATAAGGGTGGACACTCTTGCGGCTTAGAGTATTGCTGAGGTTGGGTGAGCAAACACAGACCCTTTAAAGTAATACTGCTGGGTACCCATCCCATGGGTCCCAAATCTCCAGGTTCAAGGGCATCTTCCTACATCGAAAACATGCATGAGAAACCCAGAAGATGGTACACCGTGTGATCGGGAAAGGTTTCCAAAACGCACCTCATTTCTCATCTCCTTGTGCTCGGGTTCGCCATTCCAACCGCTTTACTAGCAATCTCCCTCCTTGGAGAATCAGCACCTTTCACCTCCTGTTCCGTACAGGTAGCCATTTGTCCTGAGGATGAACGGGAAGAGGGGGAACCAATGAGAGACTAGCTCTAGGTGTTGGGACAGGCACAGGTCACTCTATTTTCCCATCAGGAAGAAGAATTAACCACAGGCTCAGCCTGCCCCCCCGGAACCAGAATAGGGCCTGAAGCAATCCTGCGCTTTTGCGGCCTGCTCCCAAAAATGCGAGTTGAAAAACGTAGCCCAGGGGCACTGCAATTCACAAACCTGCAGAGTTATCAATGATAACTCTCGTCCACAAATATATTGAGGGAAGGCAACGAAAAGGATTTGAAAGCAAGGCAGAATTGCAGGAAACTGATTTCAGGAGGTAGAATCGAATCGCCTTTAAAGCACAGGAAAAGCGGCAAAACCTCGACAATGATGCCCTTGGCCAAAAAGGGCGTATGCGTTTTTTCCTGAATATATTCAGGAAAAAACGCATACGCCCTTTTTGGCCAACCAAGCAACCTGCAAAGGCAAATCAGCGCTACAAAGAAGTCTTGCTTCCCATCGGTCAAAAGGGCCGTGCTGTATAAACTGTCAAAACCAGGAATGCAGGACAGGCCATGGAGAAACGGGAGCCTTCCTACGCTGATGGGCGGGATGTCAATTGCCAACAGGCACTCTGGAGAAGTGTACGGTGTGTCCTGAAACACCTAAAAAACTCAGCTTAGAGAGCATAGGGCACTTCCACTCATGGGCGTATAAATTGGGAAAACTAAAAATCAGCAAGACACAGGCACCCCAAAGTTTAGGGCTGCTCTGCTGACAAGAACCTCCACTGAGTTACACCTTAAATATCCCAGGAAAGAGAAAAATGGATAAAGACGTTGTGGTCCTTATGTACAATGGAATATCACTCAGCCATGAAATCAACGTCATAAGGCTAGTAGCAACATGATGAGTGGATTTAGGTACGACGATTCTAAGTGAAATAAGTCAAACAGAAAAAGACACTTATCATAAGATATCACTTATAGAGGGAATGTAAAAACCGCTACACTTGAACTGAATTACAAAACAGAACAGAGTCACACGTTTAGAAAACACACTATGGCTGCTTAACGGGAAAGGTGAGGTGGGGTGATGCGTAAAACAAGGGTTTCAAATTAGCTCAGATACCGTTCCATAAACCCAATATGTAATAGACAAGACCTACTCCTTGCTCAGTGAACTGGACTCAACACCCCCTATTCAACGCCCAAGAATATATCTGACTAGTAAGAATCTTAAAACCTATGTGTTGATATCCCTCTGTAAGTGAGTCAAGTGGGTGTAAAGCGGCCTAAACACAGCAGTGAAAAGCAGCTACACCCCATTATAAAAATCAACTACTTTTAAAAACCCGTGAAACAAAGACAGTGAAAGAGAGACAAATTCTTACAAAATTCGTTCAGGGGCTGTGATGCCACCTGGATTGACCATATCTAGACCCACTGCTGATTGAGACATAAGGGTGGACACTCTTGCGGCTTAGAGTATTGGTGAGGTTGGGTGAGCAAACACAGACCCTTTAAAGTAATACTGCGGGGTACCCATCCCATGGGTCCCAAATCTCCAGGTTCAAGGGCATCTTCCTACATCGAAAACATGCATGAGAAACCCAGAAGATGGTACACCGTGTGATCGGGAAAGGTTTCCAAAACGCACCTCATTTCTCATCTCCTTGTGCTCGGGTTCGCCATTCCAACCGCTTTACTAGCAATCTCCCTCCTTGGAGAATCAGCACCTTTCACCTCCTGTTCCGTACAGGTAGCCATTTGTCCTGAGGATGAACGGGAAGAGGGGGAACCAATGAGAGACTAGCTCTAGGTGTTGGGACAGGCACAGGTCACTCTATTTTCCCATCAGGAAGAAGAATTAACCACAGGCTCAGCCTGCCCCCCCGGAACCAGAATAGGGCCTGAAGCAATCCTGCGCTTTTGCGGCCTGCTCCCAAAAATGCGAGTTGAAAAACGTAGCCCAGGGGCACTGCAATTCACAAACCTGCAGAGTTATCAATGATAACTCTCGTCCACAAATATATTGAGGGAAGGCAACGAAAAGGATTTGAAAGCAAGGCAGAATTGCAGGAAACTGATTTCAGGAGGTAGAATCGAATCGCCTTTAAAGCACAGGAAAAGCGGCAAAACCTCGACAATGATGCCCTTGGCCAAAAAGGGCGTATGCGTTTTTTCCTGAATATATTCAGGAAAAAACGCATACGCCCTTTTTGGCCAACCAAGCAACCTGGAAAGGCAAATCAGCGCTACAAAGAAGTCTCGCTTCCCATCGGTCAAAAGGGCCGTGCTGTATAAACTGTCAAAACCAGGAATGCAGGACAGGCCATGAAGAAACGGGAGCCTTCCTACGCTGATGGGCGGGATGTCAATTGCCAACAGCCACTCTGGAGAAGTGTACGGTGTGTCCTGAAACACCTAAAAAACTCAGCTTAGAGAGCATAGGGCACTTCCACTCATGGGCGTATAAATTGGGAAAACTAAAAATCAGCAAGACACAGGCACCCCAAAGTTTAGGGCTGCTCTGCTGACAAGAACCTCCACTGAGTTACACCTTAAATATCCCAGGAAAGAGAAAAATGGATAAAGACGTTGTGGTCCTTATGTACAATGGAATATCACTCAGCCATGAAATCAACGTCATAAGGCTAGTAGCAGCTTGATGAGTGGATTTAGGTACGACGATTCTAAGTGAAATAAGTCACACAGAAAGAGACACCTATGATAAGATACCAGTTATAGAGGGAATGTAAAAACCGCTACACTTGAACTGAATTACAAAACAGAACAGAGTCACACGTTTAGAAAACACACTATGGCTGCTTAACGGGAAAGGTGAGGTGGGGTGATGCGTAAAAGAAGGGTTTCAAATTAGCTCAGATACCGTTCCATAAACCCAATATGTAATAGACAAGACCTACTCCTTGCTCAGTGAACTGGACTCAACACCCCCTATTCAACGCCCAAGAATATATCTGACTAGTAAGAATCTTAAAACCTATGTGTTGATATCCCTCTGGAAGTGAGTCAAGTGGGTGTAAAGCGGCCTAAACACAGCAGTGAAAAGCAGCTAAACCCCATTATAAAAATCAACTACTTTTAAAAACCTGTGAAACAAAGACAGTGAAAGAGAGACAAATTCTTACAAAATTCGTTCAGGGGCTGTGATGCCACCTGGATTGACCATATCTAGACCCACTGCTGATTGAGACATAAGGGTGGACACTCTTGCGGCTTAGAGTATTGGTGAGGTTGGGTGAGCAAACACAGACCCTTTAAAGTAATACTGCGGGGTACCCATCCCATGGGTCCCAAATCTCCAGGTTCAAGGGCATCTTCCTACATCGAAAACATGCATGAGAAACCCAGAAGATGGTACACCGTGTGATCGGGAAAGGTTTCCAAAACGCACCTCATTTCTCATCTCCTTGTGCTCGGCTTCGCCATTCCAACCGCTTTACTAGCAATCTCCCTCCTTGGAGAATCAGCACCTTTCACCTCCTGTTCCGTACAGGTAGCCATTTGTCCTGAGGATGAACGGGAAGAGGGGGAACCAATGAGAGACTAGCTCTAGGTGTTGGGACAGGCACAGGTCACTCTATTTTCCCATCAGGAAGAAGAATTAACCACAGGCTCAGCCTGCCCCCCCGGAACCAGAATAGGGCCTGAAGCAATCCTGCGCTTTTGCGGCCTGCTCCCAAAAATGCGAGTTGAAAAACGTAGCCCAGGGGCACTGCAATTCACAAACCTGCAGAGTTATCAATGATAACTCTCGTCCACAAATATATTGAGGGAAGGCAACGAAAAGGATTTGAAAGCAAGGCAGAATTGCAGGAAACTGATTTCAGGAGGTAGAATCGAATCGCCTTTAAAGCACAGGAAAAGCGGCAAAATCTCGACAATGATGCCCTTGGCCAAAAAGGGCGTATGCGTTTTTTCCTGAATATATTCAGGAAAAAACGCATACGCCCTTTTTGGCCAACCAAGCAACCTGGAAAGGCAAATCAGCGCTACAAAGAAGTCTTGCTTCCCATCGGTCAAAAGGGCCGTGCTGTATAAACTGTCAAAACCAGGAATGCAGGACAGGCCATGAAGAAACGGGAGCCTTCCTACGCTGATGGGCGGGATGTCAATTGCCAACAGGCACTCTGGAGAAGTGTACGGTGTGTCCTGAAACACCTAAAAAACTCAGCTTAGAGAGCATAGGGCACTTCTACTCATGGGCGTATAAATTGGGAAAACTAAAAATCAGCAAGACACAGGCACCCCAAAGTTTAGGGCTGCTCTGCTGACAAGAACCTCCACTGAGTTACACCTTAAATATCCCAGGAAAGAGAAAAATGGATAAAGACATTGTGGTCCTTATGTACAATGGAATATCACTCAGCCATGAAATCAACGTCATAAGGCTAGTAGCAGCTTGATGAGTGGATTTAGGTACGACGATTCTAAGTGAAATAAGTCACACAGAAAGAGACACC
The DNA here is from genome assembly GCF_028021215.1 of Eschrichtius robustus. Lineage (NCBI taxonomy): Eukaryota > Metazoa > Chordata > Mammalia > Artiodactyla > Eschrichtiidae > Eschrichtius > Eschrichtius robustus. Next base: position 111,098,018 of record NC_090824.1, on the reverse strand, counting down.
TATGATAAGATACCAGTTATAGAGGGAATGTAAAAACCGCTACACTTGAACTGAATTACAAAACAGAACAGAGTCACACGTTTAGAAAACACACTATGGCTGCTTAACGGGAAAGGTGAGGTGGGGTGATGCGTAAAACAAGGGTTTCAAATTAGCTCAGATACCGTTCCATAAACCCAATATGTAATAGACAAGACCTACTCCTTGCTCAGTGAACTGGACTCAACACCCCCTATTCAACGCCCAAGAATATATCTGACTAGTAAGAATCTTAAAACCTATGTGTTGATATCCCTCTGGAAGTGAGTCAAGTGGGTGTAAAGCGGCCTAAACACAGCAGTGAAAAGCAGCTAAACCCCATTATAAAAATCAACTACTTTTAAAAACCCGTGAAACAAAGACAGTGAAAGAGAGACAAATTCTTACAAAATTCGTTCAGGGGCTGTGATGCCACCTGGATTGACCATATCTAGACCCACTGCTGATTGAGACATAAGGGTGGACACTCTTGCGGCTTAGAGTATTGGTGAGGTTGGGTGAGCAAACACAGACCCTTTAAAGTAATACTGCGGGGTACCCATCCCATGGGTCCCAAATCTCCAGGTTCAAGGGCATCTTCCTACATCGAAAACATGCATGAGAAACCCAGAAGATGGTACACCGTGTGATCGGGAAAGGTTTCCAAAACGCACCTCATTTCTCATCTCCTTGTGCTCGGGTTCGCCATTCCAACCGCTTTACTAGCAATCTCCCTCCTTGGAGAATCAGCACCTTTCACCTCCTGTTCCGTACAGGTAGCCATTTGTCCTGAGGATGAACGGGAAGAGGGGGAACCAATGAGAGACTAGCTCTAGGTGTTGGGACAGGCACAGGTCACTCTATTTTCCCATCAGGAAGAAGAATTAACCACAGGCTCAGCCTGCCCCCCCGGAACCAGAATAGGGCCTGAAGCAATCCTGCGCTTTTGCGGCCTGCTCCCAAAAATGCGAGTTGAAAAACGTAGCCCAGGGGCACTGCAATTCACAAACCTGCAGAGTTATCAATGATAACTCTCGTCCACAAATATATTGAGGGAAGGCAACGAAAAGGATTTGAAAGCAAGGCAGAATTGCAGGAAACTGATTTCAGGAGGTAGAATCGAATCGCCTTTAAAGCACAGGAAAAGCGGCAAAACCTCGACAATGATGCCCTTGGCCAAAAAGGGCGTATGCGTTTTTTCCTGAATATATTCAGGAAAAAACGCATACGCCCTTTTTGGCCAACCAAGCAACCTGGAAAGGCAAATCAGCGCTACAAAGAAGTCTTGCTTCCCATCGGTCAAAAGGGCCGTGCTGTATAAACTGTCAAAACCAGGAATGCAGGACAGGCCATGAAGAAACGGGAGCCTTCCTACGCTGATGGGCGGGATGTCAATTGCCAACAGGCACTCTGGAGAAGTGTACGGTGTGTCCTGAAACACCTAAAAAACTCAGCTTAGAGAGCATAGGGCACTTCCACTCATGGGCGTATAAATTGGGAAAACTAAAAATCAGCAAGACACAGGCACCCCAAAGTTTAGGGCTGCTCTGCTGACAAGAACCTCCACTGAGTTACACCTTAAATATCCCAGGAAAGAGAAAAATGGATAAAGACGTTGTGGTCCTTATGTACAATGGAATATCACTCAGCCATGAAATCTACGTCATAAGGCTAGTAGCAGCTTGATGAGTGGATTTAGGTACGACGATTCTAAGTGAAATAAGTCACACAGAAAGAGACACCTATGATAAGATACCAGTTATAGAGGGAATGTAAAAACCGCTACACTTGAACTGAATTACAAAACAGAACAGAGTCACACGTTTAGAAAACACACTATGGCTGCTTAACGGGAAAGGTGAGGTGGGGTGATGCGTAAAAGAAGGGTTTCAAATTAGCTCAGATACCGTTCCATAAACCCAATATGTAATAGACAAGACCTACTCCTTGCTCAGTGAACTGGACTCAACACCCCCTATTCAACGCCCAAGAATATATCTGACTAGTAAGAATCTTAAAACCTATGTGTTGATATCCCTCAGTAAGTGAGTCAAGTGGGTGTAAAGCGGCCTAAACACAGCAGTGAAAAGCAGCTAAACCCCATTATAAAAATCAACTACTTTTAAAAACCCGTGAAACAAAGACAGTGAAAGAGAGACAAATTCTTACAAAATTCGTTCAGGGGCTGTGATGCCACCTGGATTGACCATATCTAGACCCACTGCTGATTGAGACATATGGGTGAACACTCTTGGGGCTGAGAGGTTTGGTGAGGTTGGGTGAGCAAAAGCAGACCCTTTTAAGTAATACTGCGTGGTACCCATCCCATGGGTCCCAAATCTCCAGGTTCAAGGGCATCTTCCTACATCGAAAACATGCATGAGACACCCAGAAGATGGTACACCGTGTGATCGGGAAAGGTTTCTAAAACGCACCTCATTTCTCATCTCCTTGTGCTCGGGTTCGCCATGCCAGCCGTTTTACTAGCAATCTCCCTCCTTGGAGAATCAGCACCTTTAACCTCCTGTTCCGTCCAGGTTGCCATTTGTCCTGAGGATGAACGGGAAGAGGGCGAAACAATGAGAGACTAGCTCTAGGTGTTGGGACAGGCACAGGTCACTCTATTTTCCCATCAGGAAGAAGAATTAACCACAGGCTCAGCCTGACGCCCGGAACCAGAATAGGGCCTGAAGCAATCCTGCGCTTTTGCGGCCAGCTCCCAAAAAAGCGAGTTGAAAAATGGAGCTCAGGGGCACTGCAATTCAAAAACCTGCAGAGTTATAAATGATAACTCTCGTCCACAAATATATTGAGGGAAGGCAACGAAGAGGATTTGAAAGCAAGGAAGAATTGAAGGAAACTGATTTCAGGAGGTAGATTCGAATCGCCTTTAAAGCACAGGAAAAGCGGCAAAACCTCGACAATGATGCCCTTGGCCATAAAGGGCGTATGCGTTTTCTCCTGAATATATTCAGGAAAAAACGCATACGCCCTTTTTGGCCAACCAAGCAACCTGCAAAGGCAAATCAGCGCTACAAAGAAGTCTCGCTTCCCATCGGTCAAAAGGACCATGCTGAGTAAAGTGTCTAACCCAGAAATGCAGGGCAGGCCATGGAGAAACGGGAGCCTTGCTACGCTGATGGGCGGGATGTAAATTGCCAACAGGCACTCTGGAGAAGTGTACGGTGTGTCCTGAAACACCTAAAAAACTCAGCTTAGAGAGCATAGGGCACTTCCACTCATGGGCGTATAAATTGGGAAAACTAAAAATCAGCAAGACACAGGAACCCCAAAGTTTAGGGCTGCTCTGCTGACAAGAACCTCCACTGAGTTACACCTTAAATATCCCAGGAAAGAGAAAAATGGATAAAGACGTTGTGGTCCTTATGTACAATGGAATATCACTCAGCCATGAAATCAACGTCATAAGGCTAGTAGCAACATGATGAGTGGATTTAGGTACGACGATTCTAAGTGAAATAAGTCAAACAGAAAAAGACACTTATCATAAGATATCACTTATAGAGGGAATGTAAAAACCGCTACACTTGAACTGAATTACAAAACAGAACAGAGTCACACGTTTAGAAAACACACTATGGCTGCTTAACGGGAAAGGTGAGGTGGGGTGATGCATAAAACAAGGGTTTCAAATTAGCTCAGATACCGTTCCATAAACCCAATATGTAATAGACAAGACCTACTCCTTGCTCAGTGAACTGGACTCAACACCCCCTATTCAACGCCCAAGAATATATCTGACTAGTAAGAATCTTAAAACCTATGTGTTGATATCCCTCTGGAAGTGAGTCAAGTGGGTGTAAAGCGGCCTAAACACAGCAGTGAAAAGCAGCTAAACCCCATTATAAAAATCAACTACTTTTAAAAACCCGTGAAACAAAGACAGTGAAAGAGAGAGAAATTCTTACAAAATTCGTTCAGGGGCTGTGATGCCACCTGGATTGACCATATCTAGACCCACTGCTGATTGAGACATAAGGGTGGACACTCTTGCGGCTTAGAGTATTGGTGAGGTTGGGTGAGCAAACACAGACCCTTTAAAGTAATACTGCGGGGTACCCATCCCATGGGTCCCAAATCTCCAGGTTCAAGGGCATCTTCCTACATCGAAAACATGCATGAGAAACCCAGAAGATGGTACACCGTGTGATCGGGAAAGGTTTCCAAAACGCACCTCATTTCTCATCTCCTTGTGCTCGGGTTCGCCATTCCAACCGCTTTACTAGCAATCTCCCTCCTTGGAGAATCAGCACCTTTCACCTCCTGTTCCGTACAGGTAGCCATTTGTCCTGAGGATGAACGGGAAGAGGGGGAACCAATGAGAGACTAGCTCTAGGTGTTGGGACAGGCACAGGTCACTCTATTTTCCCATCAGGAAGAAGAATTAACCACAGGCTCAGCCTGCCCCCCCGGAACCAGAATAGGGCCTGAAGCAATCCTGCGCTTTTGCGGCCTGCTCCCAAAAATGCGAGTTGAAAAACGTAGCCCAGGGGCACTGCAATTCACAAACCTGCAGAGTTATCAATGATAACTCTCGTCCACAAATATATTGAGGGAAGGCAACGAAAAGGATTTGAAAGCAAGGCAGAATTGCAGGAAACTGATTTCAGGAGGTAGAATCGAATCGCCTTTAAAGCACAGGAAAAGCGGCAAAACCTCGACAATGATGCCCTTAGCCAAAAAGGGCGTATGCGTTTTTTCCTGAATATATTCAGGAAAAAACGCATACGCCCTTTTTGGCCAACCAAGCAACCTGGAAAGGCAAATCAGCGCTACAAAGAAGTCTTGCTTCCCATCGGTCAAAAGGGCCGTGCTGTATAAACTGTCAAAACCAGGAATGCAGGACAGGCCATGAAGAAACGGGAGCCTTCCTACGCTGATGGGCGGGATGTCAATTGCCAACAGCCACTCTGGAGAAGTGTACGGTGTGTCCTGAAACACCTAAAAAACTCAGCTTAGAGAGCATAGGGCACTTCCACTCATGGGCGTATAAATTGGGAAAACTAAAAATCAGCAAGACACAGGCACCCCAAAGTTTAGGGCTGCTCTGCTGACAAGAACCTCCACTGAGTTACACCTTAAATATCCCAGGAAAGAGAAAAATGGATAAAGACGTTGTGGTCCTTATGTACAATGGAATATCACTCAGCCATGAAATCAACGTCATAAGGCTAGTAGCAACATGATGAGTGGATTTAGGTACGACGATTCTAAGTGAAATAAGTCAAACAGAAAAAGACACTTATCATAAGATATCACTTATAGAGGGAATGTAAAAACCGCTACACTTGAACTGAATTACAAAACAGAACAGAGTCACACGTTTAGAAAACACACTATGGCTGCTTAACGGGAAAGGTGAGGTGGGGTGATGCGTAAAACAAGGGTTTCAAATTAGCTCAGATACCGTTCCATAAACCCAATATGTAATAGACAAGACCTACTCCTTGCTCAGTGAACTGGACTCAACACCCCCTATTCAACGCCCAAGAATATATCTGACTAGTAAGAATCTTAAAACCTATGTGTTGATATCCCTCTGTAAGTGAGTCAAGTGGGTGTAAAGCGGCCTAAACACAGCAGTGAAAAGCAGCTAAACCCCACTATAAAAATCAACTACTTTTAAAAACCCGTGAAACAAAGACAGTGAAAGAGAGAGAAATTCTTACAAAATTCGTTCAGGGGCTGTGATGCCACCTGGATTGACCATATCTAGACCCACTGCTGATTGAGACATAAGGGTGGACACTCTTGCGGCTTAGAGTATTGGTGAGGTTGGGTGAGCAAACACAGACCCTTTAAAGTAATACTGCGGGGTACCCATCCCATGGGTCCCAAATCTCCAGGTTCAAGGGCATCTTCCTACATCGAAAACATGCATGAGAAACCCAGAAGATGGTACACCGTGTGATCGGGAAAGGTTTCCAAAACGCACCTCATTTCTCATCTCCTTGTGCTCGGGTTCGCCATTCCAACCGCTTTACTAGCAATCTCCCTCCTTGGAGAATCAGCACCTTTCACCTCCTGTTCCGTACAGGTAGCCATTTGTCCTGAGGATGAACGGGAAGAGGGGGAACCAATGAGAGACTAGCTCTAGGTGTTGGGACAGGCACAGGTCACTCTATTTTCCCATCAGGAAGAAGAATTAACCACAGGCTCAGCCTGCCCCCCCGGAACCAGAATAGGGCCTGAAGCAATCCTGCGCTTTTGCGGCCTGCTCCCAAAAATGCGAGTTGAAAAACGTAGCCCAGGGGCACTGCAATTCACAAACCTGCAGAGTTATCAATGATAACTCTCGTCCACAAATATATTGAGGGAAGGCAACGAAAAGGATTTGAAAGCAAGGCAGAATTGCAGGAAACTGATTTCAGGAGGTAGAATCGAATCGCCTTTAAAGCACAGGAAAAGCGGCAAAACCTCGACAATGATGCCCTTGGCCAAAAAGGGCGTATGCGTTTTTTCCTGAATATATTCAGGAAAAAACGCATACGCCCTTTTTGGCCAACCAAGCAACCTGGAAAGGCAAATCAGCGCTACAAAGAAGTCTTGCTTCCCATCGGTCAAAAGGGCCGTGCTGTATAAACTGTCAAAACCAGGAATGCAGGACAGGCCATGAAGAAACGGGAGCCTTCCTACGCTGATGGGCGGGATGTCAATTGCCAACAGCCACTCTGGAGAAGTGTACGGTGTGTCCTGAAACACCTAAAAAACTCAGCTTAGAGAGCATAGGGCACTTCCACTCATGGGCGTATAAATTGGGAAAACTAAAAATCAGCAAGACACAGGCACCCCAAAGTTTAGGGCTGCTCTGCTGACAAGAACCTCCACTGAGTTACACCTTAAATATCCCAGGAAAGAGAAAAATGGATAAAGACGTTGTGGTCCTTATGTACAATGGAATATCACTCAGCCATGAAATCAACGTCATAAGGCTAGTAGCAACATGATGAGTGGATTTAGGTACGACGATTCTAAGTGAAATAAGTCAAACAGAAAAAGACACTTATCATAAGATATCACTTATAGAGGGAATGTAAAAACCGCTACACTTGAACTGAATTACAAAACAGAACAGAGTCACACGTTTAGAAAACACACTATGGCTGCTTAACGGGAAAGGTGAGGTGGGGTGATGCGTAAAACAAGGGTTTCAAATTAGCTCAGATACCGTTCCATAAACCCAATATGTAATAGACAAGACCTACTCCTTGCTCAGTGAACTGGACTCAACACCCCCTATTCAACGCCCAAGAATATACCTGACTAGTAAGAATCTTAAAACCTATGTGTTGATATCCCTCTGTAAGTGAGTCAAGTGGGTGTAAAGCGGCCTAAACACAGCAGTGAAAAGCAGCTAAACCCCATTATAAAAATCAACTACTTTTAAAAACCCGTGAAACAAAGACAGTGAAAGAGAGACAAATTCTTACAAAATTCGTTCAGGGGCTGTGATGCCACCTGGATTGACCATATCTAGACCCACTGCTGATTGAGACATAAGGGTGGACACTCTTGCGGCTTAGAGTATTGGTGAGGTTGGGTGAGCAAACACAGACCCTTTAAAGTAATACTGCGGGGTACCCATCCCATGGGTCCCAAATCTCCAGGTTCAAGGGCATCTTCCTACATCGAAAACATGCATGAGAAACCCAGAAGATGGTACACCGTGTGATCGGGAAAGGTTTCCAAAACGCACCTCATTTCTCATCTCCTTGTGCTCGGGTTCGCCATTCCAACCGCTTTACTAGCAATCTCCCTCCTTGGAGAATCAGCACCTTTCACCTCCTGTTCCGTACAGGTAGCCATTTGTCCTGAGGATGAACGGGAAGAGGGGGAACCAATGAGAGACTAGCTCTAGGTGTTGGGACAGGCACAGGTCACTCTATTTTCCCATCAGGAAGAAGAATTAACCACAGGCTCAGCCGGCCCCCCCCCGGAACCAGAATAGGGCCTGAAGCAATCCTGTGCTTTTGCGGCCTGCTTCCAAAAATGCGAGTTGAAAAACGTAGCCCAGGGGCACTGCAATTCACAAACCTGCAGAGTTATCAATGATAACTCTCGTCCACAAATATATTGAGGGAAGGCAACGAAAAGGATTTGAAAGCAAGGCAGAATTGCAGGAAACTGATTTCAGGAGGTAGAATCGAATCGCCTTTAAAGCACAGGAAAAGCGGCAAAACCTCGACAATGATGCCCTTGGCCAAAAAGGGCGTATGCGTTTTTTCCTGAATATATTCAGGAAAAAACGCATACGCCCTTTTTGGCCAACCAAGCAACCTGGAAAGGCAAATCAGCGCTACAAAGAAGTCTTGCTTCCCATCGGTCAAAAGGGCCGTGCTGTATAAACTGTCAAAACCAGGAATGCAGGACAGGCCATGAAGAAACGGGAGCCTTCCTACGCTGATGGGCGGGATGTCAATTGCCAACAGCCACTCTGGAGAAGTGTACGGTGTGTCCTGAAACACCTAAAAAACTCAGCTTAGAGAGCATAGGGCACTTCCACTCATGGGCGTATAAATTGGGAAAACTAAAAATCAGCAAGACACAGGCACCCCAAAGTTTAGGGCTGCTCTAATGACAAGAACCTCCACTGAGTTACACCTTAAATATCCCAGGAAAGAGAAAAATGGATAAAGACGTTGTGGTCCTTATGTACAATGGAATATCACTCAGCCATGAAATCAACGTCATAAGGCTAGTAGCAACATGATGAGTGGATTTAGGTACGACGATTCTAAGTGAAATAAGTCAAACAGAAAAAGACACTTATCATAAGATATCACTTATAGAGGGAATGTAAAAACCGCTACACTTGAACTGAATTACAAAACAGAACAGAGTCACACGTTTAGAAAACACACTATGGCTGCTTAACGGGAAAGGTGAGGTGGGGTGATGCGTAAAACAAGGGTTTCAAATTAGCTCAGATACCGTTCCATAAACCCAATATGTAATAGACAAGACCTACTCCTTGCTCAGTGAACTGGACTCAACACCCCCTATTCAACGCCCAAGAATATATCTGACTAGTAAGAATCTTAAAACCTATGTGTTGATATCCCTCTGTAAGTGAGTCAAGTGGGTGTAAAGCGGCCTAAACACAGCAGTGAAAAGCAGCTAAACCCCATTATAAAAATCAACTACTTTTAAAAACCCGTGAAACAAAGACAGTGAAAGAGAGACAAATTCTTACAAAATTCGTTCAGGGGCTGTGATGCCACCTGGATTGACCATATCTAGACCCACTGCTGATTGAGACATAAGGGTGGACACTCTTGCGGCTTAGAGTATTGATGAGGTTGGGTGAGCAAACACAGACCCTTTAAAGTAATACTGCGGGGTACCCATCCCATGGGTCCCAAATCTCCAGGTTCAAGGGCATCTTCCTACATCGAAAACATGCATGAGAAACCCAGAAGATGGTACACCGTGTGATCGGGAAAGGTTTCCAAAACGCACCTCATTTCTCATCTCCTTGTGCTCGGGTTCGCCATTCCAACCGCTTTACTAGCAATCTCCCTCCTTGGAGAATCAGCACCTTTCACCTCCTGTCCGTACAGGTAGCCATTTGTCCTGAGGATGAACGGGAAGAGGGGGAACCAATGAGAGACTAGCTCTAGGTGTTGGGACAGGCACAGGTCACTCTATTTTCCCATCAGGAAGAAGAATTAACCACAGGCTCAGCCTGCCCCCCCGGAACCAGAATAGGGCCTGAAGCAATCCTGCGCTTTTGCGGCCTGCTCCCAAAAATGCGAGTTGAAAAACGTAGCCCAGGGGCACTGCAATTCACAAACCTGCAGAGTTATCAATGATAACTCTCGTCCACAAATATATTGAGGGAAGGCAACGAAAAGGATTTGAAAGCAAGGCAGAATTGCAGGAAACTGATTTCAGGAGGTAGAATCGAATCGCCTTTAAAGCACAGGAAAAGCGGCAAAACCTCGACAATGATGCCCTTGGCCAAAAAGGGCGTATGCGTTTTTTCCTGAATATATTCAGGAAAAAACGCATACGCCCTTTTTGGCCAACCAAGCAACCTTGAAAGGCAAATCAGCGCTACAAAGAAGTCTTGCTTCCCATCGGTCAAAAGGGCCGTGCTGTATAAACTGTCAAAACCAGGAATGCAGGACAGGCCATGGAGAAACGGGAGCCTTCCTACGCTGATGGGCGGGATGTCAATTGCCAACAGCCACTCTGGAGAAGTGTACGGTGTGTCCAGAAACACCTAAAAAACTCAGCTTAGAGAGCATAGGGCACTTCCACTCATGGGCGTATAAATTGGGAAAACTAAAAATCAGCAAGACACAGGCACCCCAAAGTTTAGGGCTGCTCTGCTGACAAGAACCTCCACTGAGTTACACCTTAAATATCCCAGGAAAGAGAAAAATGGATAAAGACGTTGTGGTCCTTATGTACAATGGAATATCACTCAGCCATGAAATCAACGTCATAAGGCTACTAGCAACATGATGAGTGGATTTAGGTACGACGATTCTAAGTGAAATAAGTCAAACAGAAAAAGACACTTATCATAAGATATCACTTATAGAGGGAATGTAAAAACCGCTACACTTGAACTGAATTACAAAACAGAACAGAGTCACACGTTTAGAAAACACACTATGGCTGCTTAAACGGGAAAGGTGAGGTGGGGTGATGCGTAAAAGAAGGGTTTCAAATTAGCTCAGATACCGTTCCATAAACCCAATATGTAATAGACAAGACCTACTCCTTGCTCAGTGAACTGGACTCAACACCCCCTATTCAACGCCCAAGAATATATCTGACTAGTAAGAATCTTAAAACCTATGTGTTGATATCCCTCTGTAAGTGAGTCAAGTGGGTGTAAAGCGGCCTAAACACAGCAGTGTAAAGCAGCTAAACCCCATTATAAAAATCAACTACTTTTAAAAACCCGTGAAACAAAGACAGTGAAAGAGAGACAAATTCTTACAAAATTCGTTCAGGGGCTGTGATGCCACCTGGATTGACCATATCTAGACCCACTGCTGATTGAGACATAAGGGTGGACACTCTTGCGGCTTAGAGTATTGGTGAGGTTGGGTGAGCAAACACAGACCCTTTAAAGTAATACTGCGGGGTACCCATCCCATGGGTCCCAAATCTCCAGGTTCAAGGGCATCTTCCTACATCGAAAACATGCATGAGAAACCCAGAAGATGGTACACCGTGTGATCGGGAAAGGTTTCCAAAACGCACCTCATTTCTCATCTCCTTGTGCTCGGGTTCGCCATTCCAACCGCTTTACTAGCAATCTCCCTCCTTGGAGAATCAGCACCTTTCACCTCCTGTTCCGTACAGGTAGCCATTTGTCCTGAGGATGAACGGGAAGAGGGGGAACCAATGAGAGACTAGCTCTAGGTGTTGGGACAGGCACAGGTCACTCTATTTTCCCATCAGGAAGAAGAATTAACCACAGGCTCAGCCTGCCCCCCCGGAACCAGAATAGGGCCTGAAGCAATCCTGCGCTTTTGCGGCCTGCTCCCAAAAATGCGAGTTGAAAAACGTAGCCCAGGGGCACTGCAATTCACAAACCTGCAGAGTTATCAATGATAACTCTCGTCCACAAATATATTGAGGGAAGGCAACGAAAAGGATTTGAAAGCAAGGCAGAATTGCAGGAAACTGATTTCAGGAGGTAGAATCGAATCGCCTTTAAAGCACAGGAAAAGCGGCAAAACCTCGACAATGATGCCCTTGGCCAAAAAGGGCGTATGCGTTTTTTCCTGAATATATTCAGGAAAAAACGCATACGCCCTTTTTGGCCAACCAAGCGACCTGGAAAGGCAAATCAGCGCTACAAAGAAGTCTTGCTTCCCATCGGTCAAAAGGGCCGTGCTGTATAAACTGTCAAAACCAGGAATGCAGGACAGGCCATGAAGAAACGGGAGCCTTCCTACGCTGATGGGCGGGATGTAAATTGCCAACAGGCACTCTGGAGAAGTGTACGGTGTGTCCTGAAACACCTAAAAAACTCAGCTTAGAGAGCATAGGGCACTTCCACTCATGGGCGTATAAATTGGGAAAACTAAAAATCAGCAAGACACAGGCACCCCAAAGTTTAGGGCTGCTCTGCTGACAAGAACCTCCACTGAGTTACACCTTAAATATCCCAGGAAAGAGAAAAACGGATAAAGACGTTGTGGTCCTTATGTACAATGGAATATCACTCAGCCATGAAATCTACGTCATAAGGCTAGTAGCAGCTTGATGAGTGGATTTAGGTACGACGATTCTAAGTGAAATAAGTCACACAGAAAGAGACACCTATGATAAGATACCAGTTATAGAGGGAATGTAAAAACCGCTACACTTGAACTGAATTACAAAACAGAACAGAGTCACACGTTTAGAAAACACACTATGGCTGCTTAACGGGAAAGGTGAGGTGGGGTGATGCGTAAAAGAAGGGTTTCAAATTAGCTCAGATACCGTTCCATAAACCCAATATGTAATAGACAAGACCTACTCCTTGCTCAGTGAACTGGACTCAACACCCCCTATTCAACGCCCAAGAATATATCTGACTAGTAAGAATCTTAAAACCTATGTGTTGATATCCCTCTGTAAGTGAGTCAAGTGGGTGTAAAGCGGCCTAAACACAGCAGTGAAAAGCAGCTAAACCCCATTATAAAAATCAACTACTTTTAAAAACCCGTGAAACAAAGACAGTGAAAGAGAGACAAATTCTTACAAAATTCGTTCAGGGGCTGTGATGCCACCTGGATTGACCATATCTAGACCCACTGCTGATTGAGACATATGGGTGAACACTCTTGGGGCTGAGAGGTTTGGTGAGGTTGGGTGAGCAAAAGCAGACCCTTTTAAGTAATACTGCGTGGTACCCATCCCATGGGTCCCAAATCTCCAGGTTCAAGGGCATCTTCCTACATCGAAAACATGCATGAGACACCCAGAAGATGGTACACCGTGTGATCGGGAAAGGTTTCTAAAACGCACCTCATTTCTCATCTCCTTGTGCTCGGGTTCGCCATTCCAGCCGCTTTACTAGCAATCTCCCTCCTTGGAGAATCAGCACCTTTAACCTCCTGTTCCGTCCAGGTTGCCATTTGTCCTGAGGATGAACGGGAAGAGAGCGAAACAATGAGAGACTAGCTCAAGAAGTTGGGGCAGGCACAGGTCACTCTATTTTCCCATCAGGAAGAAGAATTAACCACAGGCTCAGCCTGCCCCCCCGGAACCAGAATAGGGCCTGAAGCAATCCTGCGCTTTTGCGGCCAGCGCCCAAAAAAGCGAGTTGAAAAATGGAGCTCAGGGGCACTGCAATTCACAAACCTGCAGAGTTATAACTGATAACTCTCGTCCACAAATATATTCAGGGAAGGCAACGAAGAGGATTTGAAAGCAAGGCAGAATTGCAGGAAACTGATTTCAGGAGGTAGATTTGAAACGCCTTTAAAGCACAGGAAAAGAGGCAAAACCTCGACAATGATGCCCTTGGCCAAAAAGGGCGTATGCGTTTTTTCCTGAATATATTCAGGAAAAAACGCATACGCCCTTTTCGGCCAACCAAGCAACCTGGAAAGGCAAATCAGCGCTACAAAGAAGTCTCGCTCCCCATCGGTCAAAAGGACCATGCTGAATAAGGTGTCAAAACCAGAAATGCAGGGCAGGCCATGGAGAAACGGGAGACTTGCTACGCTGATGAGCGGGATGTAAATTGCCAACAGCCACTCTGGAGAAGTGTACGGTGTGTCCTGAAACACCTAAAAAACGCAGCTTAGAGAGCATAGGGCACTTCCACTCATGGGTGTATAAATTGGGAAAACTAAAAATCAGCAAGACACAGGCACCCCAAAGTTTAGGGCTGCTCTGCTGACAAGAACCTCCACTTCCTTACACCTTAAATATCCCAGGAAAGAGAAAAAAGGATAAAGACGTTGTGGTCCTTATGTACAATGGAATATCACTCAGCCATGAAATCAACGTCATAAGGCTAGTGGCAGCATGATGAGTGGATTTAGGTACGACGATTCTAAGTGAAATAAGTCAAAAAGAAAACGACACTTATCATCAGATATCACTTATAGAGGGAATGTAAACACCGCTACACTTGAACTGAATTACAAAACAGAACAGAGTCACACGTTTAGAAAACACACTATGGCTGCTTAACGGGAAAGGTGAGGTGGGGTGATGCGTAAAAGAAGGGTTTCAAATTAGCTCAGATACCGTTCCATAAACCCAATATGTAATAGACAAGACCTACTCCTTGCTCAGTGAACTGGACTCAACACCCCCTATTCAACGTCCAAGAATACATCTGACTAGTAAGAATCTTAAAACCTATGTGTTGATATCCCTCTGTAAGTGAGTCAAGTGGGTTTAAAGCGGCCTAAACACAGCAGTGAAATGCAGCTAAACCCCATTATAAAAATCAACTACTTTTAAAAACCCGTGAAACAAAGACAGTGAAAGAGAGAGAAACTCTTACAAAATTCGTTCAGGGGCTGTGATTCCACCTGGATTGACCATATCTAGACCCACTGCTGATTGAGACATAAGGGTGAACACTCTTGGGGCTGAGAGGTTTGGTGAGGTTGGGTGAGCAAATGCAGACCCTTTAAAGTAATACTGCGTGGTACCCATCCAATGGGTCCCAAATCTCCAGGTTCAAGGGCATCTTCCTACATCGAAAACATGCATGAGACACCCAGAAGATGGTACACCGTGTGATCGGGAAAGGTTTCTAAAACGCACCTCATTTCTCATCTCCTTGTGCTCGGGTTCGCCATTCCAGACGCTTTACTAGCAATCTCCCTCCTTGGAGAATCAGCACCTTTAACCTCCTGTTCCGTCCAGGTTGCCATTTGTCCTGAGGATGAACGGGAAGAGAGCGAAACAATGAGAGACTAGCTCAAGAAGTTGGGGCAGGCACAGGTCACTCTATTTTCCCATCAGGAAGAAGAATTAACCACAGGCTCAGCCTGCCGCCCGGAACCAGAATAGGGTCTGAAGCAATCCTGCGCTTTTGCGGCCAGCGCCCAAAAAAGCGAGTTGAAAAATGGAGCTCAGGGGCACTGCAATTCACAAACCTGCAGAGTTATAACTGATAACTCTCATCCACAAATATATTGAGGGAAGGCAACGAAGAGAATTTGAAAGCAAGGCAGAATTGCAGGAAACTGATTTCAGGAGGTAGATTCGAATCGCCTTTAAAGCACAGGATAAGCGGCAAAACCTCGACAATGATGCCCTTGGCCAAAAAGGGCGTATGCGTTTTTTCCTGAATATATTCAGGAAAAAACGCATACGCCCTTTTTGGCCAAGCAAGCAACCTGGAAAGGCAAATCAGCGCTACAGAGAAGTCTCGCTTCCCATCGGTCAAAAGGACCATGCTGAATAAGGTGTCAAAACCTGAAATGCAGGGCAGGCCATGGAGAAACGGGAGCCTTGCTACGCTGATGGGCGGGATGTAAATTGCCATAGCCACTCTGGAGAAGTGTACCGTGTGTCCTGAAACACCTAAAAAACGCAGCTTAGAGAGCATAGGGCACTTCCACTCATGGGCGTATAAATTGGGAAAACTAAAAATCAGCAAGACACAGGCACCTCAAAGTTTAGGGCTGCTCTGCTGACAAGAACCTCCACTTCCTTACACCTTAAATATCCCAGGAAAGAGAAAAATGGATAAAGACGTTGTGGTCCTTATGTACAATGGAATATCACTCAGCCATGAAATCAACGTCATAAGGCTAGTGGCAGCATGATGAGTGGATTTAGGTACGACGATTCTAAGTGAAATAAGTCAAACAGAAAACGACACTTATCATAAGATATCACTTATAGAGGGAATGTAAAAACCGCTACACTTGAACTGAATTACAAAACAGAACAGAGTCACACGTTTAGAAAACACACTATGGCTGCTTAACGGGAAAGGTGAGGTGGGGTGATGCGTAAAATAAGGGTTTCAAATTAGCTCAGATACCGTTCCATAAAACCAATATGTAATAGACAAGACCTACTCCTTGCTCAGTGAACTGGACTCAACACCCCCTATTCAACGTCCAAGAATATATCTGACTAGTAAGAATCTTAAAACCTATGTGTTGATATCCCTCTGTAAGTGAGTCAAGTGGGTTTAAAGCGGCCTAAACACAGCAGTGAAAAGCAGCTAAACCCCATTATAAAAATCAACTACTTTTAAAAACCCGTGAAACAAAGACAGTGAAAGAGAGAGAAATTCTTACAAAATTCGTTCAGGGGCTGTGATGCCACCTGGAATGACCATATCTAGACCCACTGCTGATTGAGACATAAGGGTGAACACTCTTGGGGCTGAGAGGTTTGGTGAGGTTGGGTGAGCAAACGCAGACCCTTTAAAGTAATACTGCGTGGTACCCATCCCATGGGTCCCAAATCTCCAGGTTCAAGGGCATCTTCCTACATCGAAAACATGCATGAGACACCCAGAAGATGGTACACAGTGTGATCGGGAAAGGTTTCTAAAACGCACCTCATTTCTCATCTCCTTGTACTCGGGTTCGCCATTCCAGCCGCTTTACTAGCAATCTCCCTCCTTGGAGAATCAGCACCTTTAACCTCCTGTTCTGTACCGGTTGCCATTTGTCCTGAGGATGAACGGGAAGAGGGCGAAACAATGAGAGACTAGCTCTAGGTGTTGGGGCAGGCACAGGTCACTCTATTTTCCCATCAGGAAGAAGAATTAACCAGAGGCTCAGCCTGCCGCCCGGAACCAGAAGAGGGCCTGAAGCAATCCTGCGCTTTTGCGGCCAGCTCCCAAAAAAGCGAGTTGAAAAATGGAGCTCAGGGGCACTGCAATTCACAAACCTGCAGAGTTATAAATGATAACTCTCGTCCACAAATATATTGAGGGAAGGCAACGAAGAGGATTTGAAAGCAAGGCGAAATTGCAGGAAACTGATTTCAGGAGGTAGATTCCAATCGTCTTTAAAGCACAGGAAAAGCGGCAAAACCTCGACAATGATGCCCTTGGCCAAAAAGGGCGTATGCGTTTTTTCCTGAATATATTCAGGAAAAAACGCATACGCCCTTTTTGGCCAACCAAGCAACCTGGAAAGGCAAATCAGCGCTACAAAGAAGTCTCGCTTCCCATCGGTCAAAAGGACCATGCTGAATAAAGTGTCAAAACCAGAAATGCAGGGCAGGCCATGGAGAAACGTGAGCCTTGCTACGCTGATGGGCGGGATGTAAATTGCCAACAGCCACTCTGGAGAAGTGTACGGTGTGTCCTGAAACACCTAAAAAACGCAGCTTAGAGAGCATAGGGCACTACCACTCATGGGCGTATAAATTGGGAAAACTAAAAATCAGCAAGACACAGGCACCCCAAAGTTTAGGGCTGCTCTGCTGACAAGAACCTCCACTTCCTTACACCTTAAATATCCCAGGAAAGAGAAAAATGGATAAAGACGTTGTGGTCCTTAAGTACAATGGAATATCACTCAGCCATGAAATCAACGTCATAAGGCTAGTGGCAGCATGATGAGTGGATTTAGGTACGACGATTCTAAGTGAAATAAGTCAAACAGAAAACGACACTTATCATAAGATATCACTTATAGAGGGAATGTAAAAACCGCTACACTTGAACTGAATTACAAAACAGAACAGAGTCACACGTTTAGAAAACACACTATGGCTGCTTAACGGGAAAGGTGAGGTGGGGTGATGCGTAAAATAAGGGTTTCAAATTAGCTCAGATACCGTTCCATAAACCCAATATGTAATAGACAAGACCTACTCCTTGCTCAGTGAACTGGACTCAACACCCCCTATTCAACGTCCAAGAATATATCTGACTAGTAAGAATCTTAAAACCTATGTGTTGATATCCCTCTGTAAGTGAGTCAAGTGGGTTTAAAGCGGCCTAAACACAGCAGTGAAAAGCAGCTAAACCCCATTATAAAAATCAACTACTTTTAAAAACCCGTGAAACAAAGACAGTGAAAGAGAGAGAAATTCTTACAAAATTCGTTCAGGGGCTGTGATGCCACCTGGATTGACCATATCTAGACCCACTGCTGATTGAGACATAAGGGTGAACACTCTTGGGGCTGAGAGGTTTGGTGAGGTTGGGTGAGCAAACGCAGACCCTTTAAAGTAATACTGCGTGGTACCCATCCCATGGGTCCCAAATCTCCAGGTTCAAGGGCATCTTCCTACATCGAAAACATGCATGAGACACCCAGAAGATGGTACACAGTGTGATCGGGAAAGGTTTCTAAAACGCACCTCATTTCTCATCTCCTTGTACTCGGGTTCGCCATTCCAGCCGCTTTACTAGCAATCTCCCTCCTTGGAGAATCAGCACCTTTAACCTCCTGTTCCGTACCGGTTGCCATTTGTCCTGAGGATGAACGGGAAGAGGGCGAAACAATGAGAGACTATCTCTAGGTGTTGGTGCAGGCACAGGACACTCTATTTTCCCATCAGGAAGAAGAATTAACCAGAGGCTCAGCCTGCCGCCCGGAACCAGAAGAGGGCCTGAAGCAATCCTGCGCTTTTGCGGCCAGCTCCCAAAAAAGCGAGTTGAAAAATGGAGCTCAGGGGCACTGCAATTCACAAACCTGCAGAGTTATAAATGATAACTCTCGTCCACAAATATATTGAGGGAAGGCAACGAAGAGGATTTGAAAGCAAGGCGAAATTGCAGGAAACTGATTTCAGGAGGTAGATTCGAATCGTCTTTAAAGCACAGGAAAAGCGGCAAAACCTCGACAATGATGCCCCTGGCCAAAAAGGGTGTATGCGTTTTTTCCTGAATATATTCAGGAAAAAACTCATACGCCCTTTTTGGCCAACCAAGCAACCTGGAAAGGCAAATCAGCGCTACAAAGAAGTCTCGCTTCCCATCGGTCAAAAGGACCATGCTGAATAAAGTGTCAAAACCAGAAATGCAGGGCAGGCCATGGAGAAACGGGAGCCTTGCTACGCTGATGGGCGGGATGTAAATTGCCAACAGCCACTCTGGAGAAGTGTACGGTGTGTCCTGAAACACCTAAAAAACTCAGCTTAGAGAGCATAGGGCACTTCCACTCATGGGCGTATAAATTGGGAAAACTAAAAATCAGCAAGACACAGGCACCCCAAAGTTTAGGGCTACTCTGCTGACAAGAACCTCCACTTCCTTACACCTTAAATATCCCAGGAAAGAGAAAAATGGATAAAGACGTTGTGGTCCTTATGTACAATGGAATATCACTCAGCCATGAAATCAACGTCATAAGGCTAGTGGCAGCATGATGAGTGGATTTAGGTACGACGATTCTAAGTGAAATAAGTCAAACAGAAAGCGACACTTATCATAAGATATCACTTATAGAGGGAATGTAAAAACCGCTACACTTGAACTGAATTACAAAACAGAACAGAGTCACACGTTTAGAAAACACACTATGGCTGCTTAATGGGAAAGGTGAGGTGGGGTGATGCGTAAAAGAAGGGTTTCAAATTAGCTTAGATACCGTTCCATAAACCCAGTATGTAATAGACAAGACCTACTCCTTGCTCAGTGAACTTGACTCAACACCCCCTATTCAAAGCCCAAGAATATATCTGACTAGTAAGAATCTTAAAACCTATGTGTTGATATCCCTCTGTAAGTGAGTCAAGTGGGTGTAAAGCGGCCTAACCACAGCAGTGAAAAGCAGCTAAACCCCATTATAAAAATCAACTACTTTTAAAAACCCGTGAAACAAAGACAGTGAAAGAGAGAAATTCTTACAAAATTCGTTCAGGGGCTGTGATGCCACCTGGATTGACCATATCTAGACCCACTGCTGATTGAGACATAAGGGTGAACACTTTTGGGGCTGAGAGGTTTGGTGAGGTTGCGTGAGCAAACGCAGACCCTTTAAAGTAATACTGCGTGGTACCCATCCCATTGGTCCCAAATCTCCAGGTTCAAGGGCATCTTCCTACATCGAAAACATGCATGAGAAACCCAGAAGATGGTACACCGTGTGATCGGGAAAGGTTTCTAAAACGCACCTCATTTCTCATCTCCTTGTGCTCGGGTTCGCCATTCCAGCCGCTTTACTAGCAATCTCCCTCCTTGGAGAATCAGCACCTTTAACCTCCTGTTCCGTCCAGGTTGCCATTTGTCCTGAGGATGAACGGGAAGAGGGCGAAACAATGAGAGACTAGCTCAAGAAGTTGGGGCAGGCACAGGTCACTCTATTTTCCCATCAGGAAGAAGAAATAACCACAGGCTCAGCGTGCCGCCCGGAACCAGAATAGGGCCTGAAGCAATCCTGCGCTTTTGCGGCCAGCTCCCAAAAAAGCGAGTTGAAAAATGGAGCTCAGGGGCACTGCAATTCACAAACCTGCAGAGTTATAACTGATAACTCTCATCCACAAATATATTGAGGGAAGGCAACGAAGAGGATTTGAAAGCAAGGCAGAATTGCAGGAAACTGATTTCAGGAGGTAGATTCGAATCACCTTTAAAGCACAGGAAAAGCGGCAAAACCTCGACAATGATGCCCTTGGCCAAAAAGGGCGTATGCGTTTTTTCCTGAATATATTCAGGAAAAAACGCATACGCCCTTTTTGGCCAACCAAGCAACCTGGAAAGGCAAATCAGCGCTACAAAGAAGTCTCGCTTCCCATCGGTCAAAAGGACCATGCTGAATAAGGTGTCAAAACCTGAAATGCAGGGCAGGCCATGGAGAAACGGGAGCCTTGCTACGCTGATGGGCGGGATGTAAATTGCCAACAGCCACTCTGGAGAAGTGTACGGTGTGTCCTGAAACACCTAAAAAACGCAGCTTAGAGAGCATAGGGCACTTCCACTCATGGGCGTATAAATTGGGAAAACTAAAAATCAGCAAGACACAGGCACCCCAAAGTTTAGGGCTGCTCTGCTGACAAGAACCTCCACTTCCTTACACCTTAAATATCCCAGGAAAGAGAAAAATGGATAAAGACGTTGTGGTCCTTATGTACAATGGAATATCACTCAGCCATGAAATCAACGTCATAAGGCTAGTGGCAGCATGATGAGTGGATTTAGGTACGACGATTCTAAGTGAAATAAGTCAAACAGAAAACGACACTTATCATAAGATATCACTTATAGAGGGAATGTAAAAACCGCTACACTTGAACTGAATTACAAAACAGAACAGAGTCACACGTTTAGAAAACACACTATGGCTGCTTAACGGGAAAGGTGAGGTGGGGTGATGCGTAAAAGAAGGGTTTCAAATTAGCTCAGATACCGTTCCATAAACCCAATATGTAATAGACAAGACCTACTCCTTGCTCAGTGAACTGGACTCAACACCCCCTATTCAACGTCCAAGAATACATCTGACTAGTAAGAATCTTAAAACCTATGTGTTGATATCCCTCTGTAAGTGAGTCAAGTGGGTTTAAAGCGGCCTAAACACAGCAGTGAAATGCAGCTAAACCCCATTATAAAAATCAACTACTTTTAAAAACCCGTGAAACAAAGACAGTGAAAGAGAGAGAAACTCTTACAAAATTCGTTCAGGGGCTGTGATGCCACCTGGATTGACCATATCTAGACCCACTGCTGATTGAGACATAAGGGTGAACACTCTTGGGGCTGAGAGGTTTGGTGAGGTTGGGTGAGCAAATGCAGACCCTTTAAAGTAATACTGCGTGGTACCCATCCAATGGGTCCCAAATCTCCAGGTTCAAGGGCATCTTCCTACATCGAAAACATGCATGAGACACCCAGAAGATGGTACACCGTGTGATCGGGAAAGGTTTCTAAAACGCACCTCATTTCTCATCTCCTTGTGCTCGGGTTCGCCATTCCAGACGCTTTACTAGCAATCTCCCTCCTTGGAGAATCAGCACCTTTAACCTCCTGTTCCGTCCAGGTTGCCATTTGTCCTGAGGATGAACGGGAAGAGAGCGAAACAATGAGAGACTAGCTCAAGAAGTTGGGGCAGGCACAGGTCACTCTATTTTCCCATCAGGAAGAAGAATTAACCACAGGCTCAGCCTGCCGCCCGGAACCAGAATAGGGTCTGAAGCAATCCTGCGCTTTTGCGGCCAGCGCCCAAAAAAGCGAGTTGAAAAATGGAGCTCAGGGGCACTGCAATTCACAAACCTGCAGAGTTATAACTGATAACTCTCATCCACAAATATATTGAGGGAAGGCAACGAAGAGAATTTGAAAGCAAGGCAGAATTGCAGGAAACTGATTTCAGGAGGTAGATTCGAATCGCCTTTAAAGCACAGGATAAGCGGCAAAACCTCGACAATGATGCCCTTGGCCAAAAAGGGCGTATGCGTTTTTTCCTGAATATATTCAGGAAAAAACGCATACGCCCTTTTTGGCCAACCAAGCAACCTGGAAAGGCAAATCAGCGCTACAGAGAAGTCTCGCTTCCCATCGGTCAAAAGGACCATGCTGAATAAGGTGTCAAAACCTGAAATGCAGGGCAGGCCATGGAGAAACGGGAGCCTTGCTACGCTGATGGGCGGGATGTAAATTGCCATAGCCACTCTGGAGAAGTGTACCGTGTGTCCTGAAACACCTAAAAAACGCAGCTTAGAGAGCATAGGGCACTTCCACTCATGGGCGTATAAATTGGGAAAACTAAAAATCAGCAAGACACAGGCACCTCAAAGTTTAGGGCTGCTCTGCTGACAAGAACCTCCACTTCCTTACACCTTAAATATCCCAGGAAAGAGAAAAATGGATAAAGACGTTGTGGTCCTTATGTACAATGGAATATCACTCAGCCATGAAATCAACGTCATAAGGCTAGTGGCAGCATGATGAGTGGATTTAGGTACGACGATTCTAAGTGAAATAAGTCAAACAGAAAACGACACTTATCATAAGATATCACTTATAGAGGGAATGTAAAAACCGCTACACTTGAACTGAATTACAAAACAGAACAGAGTCACACGTTTAGAAAACACACTATGGCTGCTTAACGGGAAAGGTGAGGTGGGGTGATGCGTAAAATAAGGGTTTCAAATTAGCTCAGATACCGTTCCATAAACCCAATATGTAATAGACAAGACCTACTCCTTGCTCAGTGAACTGGACTCAACACCCCCTATTCAACGTCCAAGAATATATCTGACTAGTAAGAATCTTAAAACCTATGTGTTGATATCCCTCTGTAAGTGAGTCAAGTGGGTTTAAAGCGGCCTAAACACAGCAGTGAAAAGCAGCTAAACCCCATTATAAAAATCAACTACTTTTAAAAACCCGTGAAACAAAGACAGTGAAAGAGAGAGAAATTCTTACAAAATTCGTTCAGGGGCTGTGATGCCACCTGGAATGACCATATCTAGACCCACTGCTGATTGAGACATAAGGGTGAACACTCTTGGGGCTGAGAGGTTTGGTGAGGTTGGGTGAGCAAACGCAGACCCTTTAAAGTAATACTGCGTGGTACCCATCCCATGGGTCCCAAATCTCCAGGTTCAAGGGCATCTTCCTACATCGAAAACATGCATGAGACACCCAGAAGATGGTACACAGTGTGATCGGGAAAGGTTTCTAAAACGCACCTCATTTCTCATCTCCTTGTACTCGGGTTCGCCATTCCAGCCGCTTTACTAGCAATCTCCCTCCTTGGAGAATCAGCACCTTTAACCTCCTGTTCCGTACCGGTTGCCATTTGTCCTGAGGATGAACGGGAAGAGGGCGAAACAATGAGAGACTATCTCTAGGTGTTGGTGCAGGCACAGGACACTCTATTTTCCCATCAGGAAGAAGAATTAACCAGAGGCTCAGCCTGCCGCCCGGAACCAGAAGAGGGCCTGAAGCAATCCTGCGCTTTTGCGGCCAGCTCCCAAAAAAGCGAGTTGAAAAATGGAGCTCAGGGGCACTGCAATTCACAAACCTGCAGAGTTATAAATGATAACTCTCGTCCACAAATATATTGAGGGAAGGCAACGAAGAGGATTTGAAAGCAAGGCGAAATTGCAGGAAACTGATTTCAGGAGGTAGATTCGAATCGTCTTTAAAGCACAGGAAAAGCGGCAAAACCTCGACAATGATGCCCCTGGCCAAAAAGGGTGTATGCGTTTTTTCCTGAATATATTCAGGAAAAAACTCATACGCCCTTTTTGGCCAACCAAGCAACCTGGAAAGGCAAATCAGCGCTACAAAGAAGTCTCGCTTCCCATCGGTCAAAAGGACCATGCTGAATAAAGTGTCAAAACCAGAAATGCAGGGCAGGCCATGGAGAAACGGGAGCCTTGCTACGCTGATGGGCGGGATGTAAATTGCCAACAGCCACTCTGGAGAAGTGTACGGTGTGTCCTGAAACAGCTAAAAAACTCAGCTTAGAGAGCATAGGGCACTTCCACTCATGGGCGTATAAATTGGGAAAACTAAAAATCAGCAAGACACAGGCACCCCAAAGTTTAGGGCTACTCTGCTGACAAGAACCTCCACTTCCTTACACCTTAAATATCCCAGGAAAGAGAAAAATGGATAAAGACGTTGTGGTCCTTATGTACAATGGAATATCACTCAGCCATGAAATCAACGTCATAAGGCTAGTGGCAGCATGATGAGTGGATTTAGGTACGACGATTCTAAGTGAAATAAGTCAAACAGAAAGCGACACTTATCATAAGATATCACTTATAGAGGGAATGTAAAAACCGCTACACTTGAACTGAATTACAAAACAGAACAGAGTCACACGTTTAGAAAACACACTATGGCTGCTTAATGGGAAAGGTGAGGTGGGGTGATGCGTAAAAGAAGGGTTTCAAATTAGCTTAGATACCGTTCCATAAACCCAGTATGTAATAGACAAGACCTACTCCTTGCTCAGTGAACTTGACTCAACACCCCCTATTCAAAGCCCAAGAATATATCTGACTAGTAAGAATCTTAAAACCTATGTGTTGATATCCCTCTGTAAGTGAGTCAAGTGGGTGTAAAGCGGCCTAACCACAGCAGTGAAAAGCAGCTAAACCCCATTATAAAAATCAACTACTTTTAAAAACCCGTGAAACAAAGACAGTGAAAGAGAGAAATTCTTACAAAATTCGTTCAGGGGCTGTGATGCCACCTGGATTGACCATATCTAGACCCACTGCTGATTGAGACATAAGGGTGAACACTTTTGGGGCTGAGAGGTTTGGTGAGGTTGCGTGAGCAAACGCAGACCCTTTAAAGTAATACTGCGTGGTACCCATCCCATTGGTCCCAAATCTCCAGGTTCAAGGGCATCTTCCTACATCGAAAACATGCATGAGAAACCCAGAAGATGGTACACCGTGTGATCGGGAAAGGTTTCTAAAACGCACCTCATTTCTCATCTCCTTGTGCTCGGGTTCGCCATTCCAGCCGCTTTACTAGCAATCTCCCTCCTTGGAGAATCAGCACCTTTAACCTCCTGTTCCGTCCAGGTTGCCATTTGTCCTGAGGATGAACGGGAAGAGGGCGAAACAATGAGAGACTAGCTCAAGAAGTTGGGGTAGGCACAGGTCACTCTATTTTCCCATCAGGAAGAAGAAATAACCACAGGCTCAGCGTGCCGCCCGGAACCAGAATAGGGCCTGAAGCAATCCTGCGCTTTTGCGGCCAGCTCCCAAAAAAGCGAGTTGAAAAATGGAGCTCAGGGGCACTGCAATTCACAAACCTGCAGAGTTATAACTGATAACTCTCATCCACAAATATATTGAGGGAAGGCAACGAAGAGGATTTGAAAGCAAGGCAGAATTGCAGGAAACTGATTTCAGGAGGTAGATTCGAATCACCTTTAAAGCACAGGAAAAGCGGCAAAACCTCGACAATGATGCCCTTGGCCAAAAAGGGCGTATGCGTTTTTTCCTGAATATATTCAGGAAAAAACGCATACGCCCTTTTTGGCCAACCAAGCAACCTGGAAAGGCAAATCAGCGCTACAAAGAAGTCTCGCTTCCCATCGGTCAAAAGGACCATGCTGAATAAGGTGTCAAAACCTGAAATGCAGGGCAGGCCATGGAGAAACGGGAGCCTTGCTACGCTGATGGGCGGGATGTAAATTGCCAACAGCCACTCTGGAGAAGTGTACGGTGTGTCCTGAAACACCTAAAAAACGCAGCTTAGAGAGCATAGGGCACTTCCACTCATGGGCGTATAAATTGGGAAAACTAAAAATCAGCAAGACACAGGCACCCCAAAGTTTAGGGCTGCTCTGCTGACAAGAACCTCCACTTCCTTACACCTTAAATATCCCAGGAAAGAGAAAAATGGATAAAGACGTTGTGGTCCTTATGTACAATGGAATATCACTCAGCCATGAAATCAACGTCATAAGGCTAGTGGCAGCATGATGAGTGGATTTAGGTACGACGATTCTAAGTGAAATAAGTCAAACAGAAAACGACACTTATCATAAGATATCACTTATAGAGGGAATGTAAAAACCGCTACACTTGAACTGAATTACAAAACAGAACAGAGTCACACGTTTAGAAAACACACTATGGCTGCTTAACGGGAAAGGTGAGGTGGGGTGATGCGTAAAATAAGGGTTTCAAATTAGCTCAGATACCGTTCCATAAACCCAATATGTAATAGACAAGACCTACTCCTTGCTCAGTGAACTGGACTCAACACCCCCTATTCAACGTCCAAGAATATATCTGACTAGTAAGAATCTTAAAACCTATGTGTTGATATCCCTCTGTAAGTGAGTCAAGTGGGTGTAAAGTGGCCTAACCACAGCAGTGAAAAGCAGCTAAACCCCATTATAAAAATCAACTACTTTTAAAATCCCGTGAAACAAAGACAGTGAAAGAGAGAGAAATTCTTACAAAATTCGTTCAGGGGCTGTGATGCCACCTGGATTGACCATATCTAGACCCACTGCTGATTGAGACATAAGGGTGAACACTCTTGGGGCTGAGAGGTTTGGTGAGGTTGGGTGAGCAAACGCAGACCCTTTAAAGTAATACTGCGTGGTACCCATCCCATGGGTCCCAAATCTCCAGGTTCAAGGGCATCTTCCTACAT
Source organism: Eschrichtius robustus (assembly GCF_028021215.1). NCBI lineage: Eukaryota > Metazoa > Chordata > Mammalia > Artiodactyla > Eschrichtiidae > Eschrichtius > Eschrichtius robustus. Next base: position 111,070,990 of record NC_090824.1, on the reverse strand, counting down.
CGAAAACATGCATGAGACACCCAGAAGATGGTACACAGTGTGATCGGGAAAGGTTTCTAAAACGCACCTCATTTCTCATCTCCTTGTACTCGGGTTCGCCATTCCAGCCGCTTTACTAGCAATCTCCCTCCTTGGAGAATCAGCACCTTTAACCTCCTGTTCTGTACCGGTTGCCATTTGTCCTGAGGATGAACGGGAAGAGGGCGAAACAATGAGAGACTAGCTCTAGGTGTTGGGGCAGGCACAGGTCACTCTATTTTCCCATCAGGAAGAAGAATTAACCAGAGGCTCAGCCTGCCGCCCGGAACCAGAATAGGGCCTGAAGCAATCCTGCGCTTTTGCGGCCAGCTCCCAAAAAAGCGAGTTGAAAAATGGAGCTCAGGGGCACTGCAATTCACAAACCTGCAGAGTTATAAATGATAACTCTCGTCCACAAATATATTGAGGGAAGGCAACGAAGAGGATTTGAAAGCAAGGCGAAATTGCAGGAAACTGATTTCAGGAGGTAGATTCCAATCGTCTTTAAAGCACAGGAAAAGCGGCAAAACCTCGACAATGATGCCCTTGGCCAAAAAGGGCGTATGCGTTTTTTCCTGAATATATTCAGGAAAAAACGCATACGCCCTTTTTGGCCAACCAAGCAACCTGGAAAGGCAAATCAGCGCTACAAAGAAGTCTCGCTTCCCATCGGTCAAAAGGACCATGCTGAATAAAGTGTCAAAACCAGAAATGCAGGGCAGGCCATGGAGAAACGTGAGCCTTGCTACGCTGATGGGCGGGATGTAAATTGCCAACAGCCACTCTGGAGAAGTGTACGGTGTGTCCTGAAACACCTAAAAAACGCAGCTTAGAGAGCATAGGGCACTTCCACTCATGGGCGTATAAATTGGGAAAACTAAAAATCAGCAAGACACAGGCACCCCAAAGTTTAGGGCTGCTCTGCTGACAAGAACCTCCACTTCCTTACACCTTAAATATCCCAGGAAAGAGAAAAATGGATAAAGACGTTGTGGTCCTTAAGTACAATGGAATATCACTCAGCCATGAAATCAACGTCATAAGGCTAGTGGCAGCATGATGAGTGGATTTAGGTACGACGATTCTAAGTGAAATAAGTCAAACAGAAAACGACACTTATCATAAGATATCACTTATAGAGGGAATGTAAAAACCGCTACACTTGAACTGAATTACAAAACAGAACAGAGTCACACGTTTAGAAAACACACTATGGCTGCTTAACGGGAAAGGTGAGGTGGGGTGATGCGTAAAATAAGGGTTTCAAATTAGCTCAGATACCGTTCCATAAACCCAATATGTAATAGACAAGACCTACTCCTTGCTCAGTGAACTGGACTCAACACCCCCTATTCAACGTCCAAGAATATATCTGACTAGTAAGAATCTTAAAACCTATGTGTTGATATCCCTCTGTAAGTGAGTCAAGTGGGTTTAAAGCGGCCTAAACACAGCAGTGAAAAGCAGCTAAACCCCATTATAAAAATCAACTACTTTTAAAAACCCGTGAAACAAAGACAGTGAAAGAGAGAGAAATTCTTACAAAATTCGTTCAGGGGCTGTGATGCCACCTGGATTGACCATATCTAGACCCACTGCTGATTGAGACATAAGGGTGAACACTCTTGGGGCTGAGAGGTTTGGTGAGGTTGGGTGAGCAAACGCAGACCCTTTAAAGTAATACTGCGTGGTACCCATCCCATGGGTCCCAAATCTCCAGGTTCAAGGGCATCTTCCTACATCGAAAACATGCATGAGACACCCAGAAGATGGTACACAGTGTGATCGGGAAAGGTTTCTAAAACGCACCTCATTTCTCATCTCCTTGTACTCGGGTTCGCCATTCCAGCCGCTTTACTAGCAATCTCCCTCCTTGGAGAATCAGCACCTTTAACCTCCTGTTCCGTACCGGTTGCCATTTGTCCTGAGGATGAACGGGAAGAGGGCGAAACAATGAGAGACTATCTCTAGGTGTTGGTGCAGGCACAGGACACTCTATTTTCCCATCAGGAAGAAGAATTAACCAGAGGCTCAGCCTGCCGCCCGGAACCAGAAGAGGGCCTGAAGCAATCCTGCGCTTTTGTGGCCAGCTCCCAAAAAAGCGAGTTGAAAAATGGAGCTCAGGGGCACTGCAATTCACAAACCTGCAGAGTTATAAATGATAACTCTCGTCCACAAATATATTGAGGGAAGGCAACGAAGAGGATTTGAAAGCAAGGCAAAATTGCAGGAAACTGATTTCAGGAGGTAGATTCGAATCGTCTTTAAAGCACAGGAAAAGCGGCAAAACCTCGACAATGATGCCCTTGGCCAAAACGGTCGTATGCGTTTTTTCCTGAATATATTCAGGAAAAAACGCATACGCCCTTTTTGGCCAACCAAGCAACCTGGAAAGGCAAATCAGCGCTACAAAGAAGTCTCGCTTCCGATCGGTCAAAAGGACCATGCTGAATAAAGTGTCAAAACCAGAAATGCAGGGCAGGCCATGGAGAAACGGGAGCCTTGCTACGCTGATGGGCGGGATGTAAATTGCCAACAGCCACTCTGGAGAAGTGTACGGTGTGTCCTGAAACACCTAAAAAACTCAGCTTAGAGAGCATAGGGCACTTCCACTCATGGGCGTATAAATTGGGAAAACTAAAAATCAGCAAGACACAGGCACCCCAAAGTTTAGGGCTACTCTGCTGACAAGAACCTCCACTTCCTTACACCTTAAATATCCCAGGAAAGAGAAAAATGGATAAAGACGTTGTGGTCCTTATGTACAATGGAATATCACTCAGCCATGAAATCAACGTCATAAGGCTAGTGGCAGCATGATGAGTGGATTTAGGTACGACGATTCTAAGTGAAATAAGTCAAACAGAAAACGACACTTATCATAAGATATCACTTATAGAGGGAATGTAAAAACCGCTACACTTGAACTGAATTACAAAACAGAACAGAGTCACACGTTTAGAAAACACACTATGGCTGCTTAATGGGAAAGGTGAGGTGGGGTGATGCGTAAAAGAAGGGTTTCAAATTAGCTTAGATACCGTTCCATAAACCCAGTATGTAATAGACAAGACCTACTCCTTGCTCAGTGAACTTGACTCAACACCCCCTATTCAAAGCCCAAGAATATATCTGACTAGTAAGAATCTTAAAACCTATGTGTTGATATCCCTCTGTAAGTGAGTCAAGTGGGTGTAAAGCGGCCTAACCACAGCAGTGAAAAGCAGCTAAACCCCATTATAAAAATCAACTACTTTTAAAAACCCGTGAAACAAAGACAGTGAAAGAGAGAAATTCTTACAAAATTCGTTCAGGGGCTGTGATGCCACCTGGATTGACCATATCTAGACCCACTGCTGATTGAGACATAAGGGTGAACACTTTTGGGGCTGAGAGGTTTGGTGAGGTTGCGTGAGCAAACGCAGACCCTTTAAAGTAATACTGCGTGGTACCCATCCCATTGGTCCCAAATCTCCAGGTTCAAGGGCATCTTCCTACATCGAAAACATGCATGAGAAACCCAGAAGATGGTACACCGTGTGATCGGGAAAGGTTTCTAAAACGCACCTCATTTCTCATCTCCTTGTGCTCGGGTTCGCCATTCCAGCCGCTTTACTAGCAATCTCCCTCCTTGGAGAATCAGCACCTTTAACCTCCTGTTCCGTCCAGGTTGCCATTTGTCCTGAGGATGAACGGGAAGAGGGCGAAACAATGAGAGACTAGCTCAAGAAGTTGGGGCAGGCACAGGTCACTCTATTTTCCCATCAGGAAGAAGAAATAACCACAGGCTCAGCGTGCCGCCCGGAACCAGAATAGGGCCTGAAGCAATCCTGCGCTTTTGCGGCCAGCTCCCAAAAAAGCGAGTTGAAAAATGGAGCTCAGGGGCACTGCAATTCACAAACCTGCAGAGTTATAACTGATAACTCTCATCCACAAATATATTGAGGGAAGGCAACGAAGAGGATTTGAAAGCAAGGCAGAATTGCAGGAAACTGATTTCAGGAGGTAGATTCGAATCACCTTTAAAGCACAGGAAAAGCGGCAAAACCTCGACAATGATGCCCTTGGCCAAAAAGGGCGTATGCGTTTTTTCCTGAATATATTCAGGAAAAAACGCATACGCCCTTTTTGGCCAACCAAGCAACCTGGAAAGGCAAATCAGCGCTACAAAGAAGTCTCGCTTCCCATCGGTCAAAAGGAGCATGCTGAATAAGGTGTCAAAACCAGAAATGCAGGGCAGGCCATGGAGAAACGGGAGCCTTGCTACGCTGATGGGCGGGATGTAAATTGCCAACAGCCACTCTGGAGAAGTGTACGGTGTGTCCTGAAACACCTAAAAAACGCAGCTTAGAGAGCATAGGGCACTTCCACACATGGGCGTATAAATTGGGAAAACTAAAAATCAGCAAGACACAGGCACCCCAAAGTTTAGGGCTGCTCTGCTGACAAGAACCTCCACTTCCTTACACCTTAAATATCCCAGGAAAGAGAAAAATGGATAAAGACGTTGTGGTCCTTATGTACAATGGAATATCACTCAGCCATGAAATCAACGTCATAAGGCTAGTGGCAGCATGATGAGTGGATTTAGGTACGACGATTCTAAGTGAAATAAGTCAAACAGAAAACGACACTTATCATAAGATATCACTTATAGAGGGAATGTAAAAACCGCTACACTTGAACTGAATTACAAAACAGAACAGAGTCACACGTTTAGAAAACACACTATGGCTGCTTAACGGGAAAGGTGAGGTGGGGTGATGCGTAAAATAAGGGTTTCAAATTAGCTCAGATACCGTTCCATAAACCCAATATGTAATAGACAAGACCTACTCCTTGCTCAGTGAACTGGACTCAACACCCCCTATTCAACGTCCAAGAATATATCTGACTAGTAAGAATCTTAAAACCTATGTGTTGATATCCCTCTGTAAGTGAGTCAAGTGGGTGTAAAGTGGCCTAACCACAGCAGTGAAAAGCAGCTAAACCCCATTATAAAAATCAACTACTTTTAAAATCCCGTGAAACAAAGACAGTGAAAGAGAGAGAAATTCTTACAAAATTCGTTCAGGGGCTGTGATGCCACCTGGATTGACCATATCTAGACCCACTGCTGATTGAGACATAAGGGTGAACACTCTTGGGGCTGAGAGGTTTGGTGAGGTTGGGTGAGCAAACGCAGACCCTTTAAAGTAATACTGCGTGGTACCCATCCCATGGGTCCCAAATCTCCAGGTTCAAGGGCATCTTCCTACATCGAAAACATGCATGAGACACCCAGAAGATGGTACACAGTGTGATCGGGAAAGGTTTCTAAAACGCACCTCATTTCTCATCTCCTTGTACTCGGGTTCGCCATTCCAGCCGCTTTACTAGCAATCTCCCTCCTTGGAGAATCAGCGCCTTTAACCTCCTGTTCCGTACCGGTTGCCATTTGTCCTGATGATGAACGGGAAGAGGGCGAAACAATGAGAGACTATCTCTAGGTGTTGGTGCAGGCACAGGTCACTCTATTTTCCCATCAGGAAGGAGAATTAACCAGAGGCTCAGCCTGCCGCCCGGAACCAGAAGAGGGCCTGAAGCAATCCTGCGCTTTTGCGGCCAGCTCCCAAAAAAGCGAGTTGAAAAATGGAGCTCAGGGGCACTGCAATTCACAAACCTGCAGTTATAAATGATAACTCTCGTCCACAAATATATTGAGGGAAGGCAACGAAGAGGATTTGAAAGCAAGGCGAAATTGCAGGAACCTGATTTCAGGAGGTAGATTCGAATCGTCTTTAAAGCACAGGAAAAGCGGCAAAACCTCGACAATGATGCCCTTGGCCAAAAAGGGCGTATGCGTTTTTTCCTGAATATATTCAGGAAAAAACTCATACGCCCTTTTTGGCCAACCAAGCAACCTGGAAAGGCAAATCAGCGCTACAAAGAAGTCTCGCTTCCCATCGGTCAAAAGGACCATGCTGAATAAAGTGTCAAAACCAGAAATGCAGGGCAGGCCATGGAGAAACGGGAGCCTTGCTACGCTGATGGGCGGGATGTAAATTGCCAACAGCCACTCTGGAGAAGTGTACGGTGTGTCCTGAAACACCTAAAAAACTCAGCTTAGAGAGCATAGGGCACTTCCACTCATGGGCGTATAAATTGGGAAAACTAAAAATCAGCAAGACACAGGCACCCCAAAGTTTAGGGCTACTCTGCTGACAAGAACCTCCACTTCCTTACACCTTAAATATCCCAGGAAAGAGAAAAATGGATAAAGACGTTGTGGTCCTTATGTACAATGGAATATCACTCAGCCATGAAATCAACGTCATAAGGCTAGTGGCAGCATGATGAGTGGATTTAGGTACGACGATTCTAAGTGAAATAAGTCAAACAGAAAGCGACACTTATCATAAGATATCACTTATAGAGGGAATGTAAAAACCGCTACACTTGAACTGAATTACAAAACAGAACAGAGTCACACGTTTAGAAAACACACTATGGCTGCTTAATGGGAATGGTGAGGTGGGGTGATGCGTAAAAGAAGGGTTTCAAATTAGCTTAGATACCGTTCCATAAACCCAGTATGTAATAGACAAGACCTACTCCTTGCTCAGTGAACTTGACTCAACACCCCCTATTCAAAGCCCAAGAATATATCTGACTAGTAAGAATCTTAAAACCTATGTGTTGATATCCCTCTGTAAGTGAGTCAAGTGGGTGTAAAGCGGCCTAACCACAGCAGTGAAAAGCAGCTAAACCCCATTATAAAAATCAACTACTTTTAAAAACCCGTGAAACAAAGACAGTGATAGAGAGAAATTCTTACAAAATTCGTTCAGGGGCTGTGATGCCACCTGGATTGACCATATCTAGACCCACTGCTGATTGAGACATAAGGGTGAACACTTTTGGGGCTGAGAGGTTTGGTGAGGTTGCGTGAGCAAACGCAGACCCTTTAAAGTAATACTGCGTGGTACCCATCCCATTGGTCCCAAATCTCCAGGTTCAAGGGCATCTTCCTACATCGAAAACATGCATGAGAAACCCAGAAGATGGTACACCGTGTGATCGGGAAAGGTTTCTAAAACGCACCTCATTTCTCATCTCCTTGTGCTCGGGTTCGCCATTCCAGCCGCTTTACTAGCAATCTCCCTCCTTGGAGAATCAGCACCTTTAACCTCCTGTTCCGTCCAGGTTGCCATTTGTCCTGAGGATGAACGGGAAGAGGGCGAAACAATGAGAGACTAGCTCAAGAAGTTGGGGCAGGCACAGGTCACTCTATTTTCCCATCAGGAAGAAGAAATAACCACAGGCTCAGCGTGCCGCCCGGAACCAGAATAGGGCCTGAAGCAATCCTGCGCTTTTGCGGCCAGCTCCCAAAAAAGCGAGTTGAAAAATGGAGCTCAGGGGCACTGCAATTCACAAACCTGCAGAGTTATAACTGATAACTCTCATCCACAAATATATTGAGGGAAGGCAACGAAGAGGATTTGAAAGCAAGGCAGAATTGCAGGAAACTGATTTCAGGAGGTAGATTCGAATCACCTTTAAAGCACAGGAAAAGCGGCAAAACCTCGACAATGATGCCCTTGGCCAAAAAGGGCGTATGCGTTTTTTCCTGAATATATTCAGGAAAAAACGCATACGCCCTTTTTGGCCAACCAAGCAACCTGGAAAGGCAAATCAGCGCTACAAAGAAGTCTCGCTTCCCATCGGTCAAAAGGAGCATGCTGAATAAGGTGTCAAAACCAGAAATGCAGGGCAGGCCATGGAGAAACGGGAGCCTTGCTACGCTGATGGGCGGGATGTAAATTGCCAACAGCCACTCTGGAGAAGTGTACGGTGTGTCCTGAAACACCTAAAAAACGCAGCTTAGAGAGCATAGGGCACTTCCACACATGGGCGTATAAATTGGGAAAACTAAAAATCAGCAAGACACAGGCACCCCAAAGTTTAGGGCTGCTCTGCTGACAAGAACCTCCACTTCCTTACACCTTAAATATCCCAGGAAAGAGAAAAATGGATAAAGACGTTGTGGTCCTTATGTACAATGGAATATCACTCAGCCATGAAATCAACGTCATAAGGCTAGTGGCAGCATGATGAGTGGATTTAGGTACGACGATTCTAAGTGAAATAAGTCAAACAGAAAACGACACTTATCATAAGATATCACTTATAGAGGGAATGTAAAAACCGCTACACTTGAACTGAATTACAAAACAGAACAGAGTCACACGTTTAGAAAACACACTATGGCTGCTTAACGGGAAAGGTGAGGTGGGGTGATGCGTAAAATAAGGGTTTCAAATTAGCTCAGATACCGTTCCATAAACCCAATATGTAATAGACAAGACCTACTCCTTGCTCAGTGAACTGGACTCAACACCCCCTATTCAACGTCCAAGAATATATCTGACTAGTAAGAATCTTAAAACCTATGTGTTGATATCCCTCTGTAAGTGAGTCAAGTGGGTGTAAAGTGGCCTAACCACAGCAGTGAAAAGCAGCTAAACCCCATTATAAAAATCAACTACTTTTAAAATCCCGTGAAACAAAGACAGTGAAAGAGAGAGAAATTCTTACAAAATTCGTTCAGGGGCTGTGATGCCACCTGGATTGACCATATCTAGACCCACTGCTGATTGAGACATAAGGGTGAACACTCTTGGGGCTGAGAGGTTTGGTGAGGTTGGGTGAGCAAACGCAGACCCTTTAAAGTAATACTGCGTGGTACCCATCCCATGGGTCCCAAATCTCCAGGTTCAAGGGCATCTTCCTACATCGAAAACATGCATGAGACACCCAGAAGATGGTACACAGTGTGATCGGGAAAGGTTTCTAAAACGCACCTCATTTCTCATCTCCTTGTACTCGGGTTCGCCATTCCAGCCGCTTTACTAGCAATCTCCCTCCTTGGAGAATCAGCGCCTTTAACCTCCTGTTCCGTACCGGTTGCCATTTGTCCTGAGGATGAACGGGAAGAGGGCGAAACAATGAGAGACTATCTCTAGGTGTTGGTGCAGGCACAGGTCACTCTATTTTCCCATCAGGAAGGAGAATTAACCAGAGGCTCAGCCTGCCGCCCGGAACCAGAAGAGGGCCTGAAGCAATCCTGCGCTTTTGCGGCCAGCTCCCAAAAAAGCGAGTTGAAAAATGGAGCTCAGGGGCACTGCAATTCACAAACCTGCAGTTATAAATGATAACTCTCGTCCACAAATATATTGAGGGAAGGCAACGAAGAGGATTTGAAAGCAAGGCGAAATTGCAGGAACCTGATTTCAGGAGGTAGATTCGAATCGTCTTTAAAGCACAGGAAAAGCGGCAAAACCTCGACAATGATGCCCTTGGCCAAAAAGGGCGTATGCGTTTTTTCCTGAATATATTCAGGAAAAAACTCATACGCCCTTTTTGGCCAACCAAGCAACCTGGAAAGGCAAATCAGCGCTACAAAGAAGTCTCGCTTCCCATCGGTCAAAAGGACCATGCTGAATAAAGTGTCAAAACCAGAAATGCAGGGCAGGCCATGGAGAAACGGGAGCCTTGCTACGCTGATGGGCGGGATGTAAATTGCCAACAGCCACTCTGGAGAAGTGTACGGTGTGTCCTGAAACACCTAAAAAACTCAGCTTAGAGAGCATAGGGCACTTCCACTCATGGGCGTATAAATTGGGAAAACTAAAAATCAGCAAGACACAGGCACCCCAAAGTTTAGGGCTACTCTGCTGACAAGAACCTCCACTTCCTTACACCTTAAATATCCCAGGAAAGAGAAAAATGGATAAAGACGTTGTGGTCCTTATGTACAATGGAATATCACTCAGCCATGAAATCAACGTCATAAGGCTAGTGGCAGCATGATGAGTGGATTTAGGTACGACGATTCTAAGTGAAATAAGTCAAACAGAAAGCGACACTTATCATAAGATATCACTTATAGAGGGAATGTAAAAACCGCTACACTTGAACTGAATTACAAAACAGAACAGAGTCACACGTTTAGAAAACACACTATGGCTGCTTAATGGGAATGGTGAGGTGGGGTGATGCGTAAAAGAAGGGTTTCAAATTAGCTTAGATACCGTTCCATAAACCCAGTATGTAATAGACAAGACCTACTCCTTGCTCAGTGAACTTGACTCAACACCCCCTATTCAAAGCCCAAGAATATATCTGACTAGTAAGAATCTTAAAACCTATGTGTTGATATCCCTCTGTAAGTGAGTCAAGTGGGTGTAAAGCGGCCTAACCACAGCAGTGAAAAGCAGCTAAACCCCATTATAAAAATCAACTACTTTTAAAAACCCGTGAAACAAAGACAGTGATAGAGAGAAATTCTTACAAAATTCGTTCAGGGGCTGTGATGCCACCTGGATTGACCATATCTAGACCCACTGCTGATTGAGACATAAGGGTGAACACTTTTGGGGCTGAGAGGTTTGGTGAGGTTGCGTGAGCAAACGCAGACCCTTTAAAGTAATACTGCGTGGTACCCATCCCATTGGTCCCAAATCTCCAGGTTCAAGGGCATCTTCCTACATCGAAAACATGCATGAGAAACCCAGAAGATGGTACACCGTGTGATCGGGAAAGGTTTCTAAAACGCACCTCATTTCTCATCTCCTTGTGCTCGGGTTCGCCATTCCAGCCGCTTTACTAGCAATCTCCCTCCTTGGAGAATCAGCACCTTTAACCTCCTGTTCCGTCCAGGTTGCCATTTGTCCTGAGGATGAACGGGAAGAGGGCGAAACAATGAGAGACTAGCTCAAGAAGTTGGGGCAGGCACAGGTCACTCTATTTTCCCATCAGGAAGAAGAAATAACCACAGGCTCAGCGTGCCGCCCGGAACCAGAATAGGGCCTGAAGCAATCCTGCGCTTTTGCGGCCAGCTCCCAAAAAAGCGAGTTGAAAAATGGAGCTCAGGGGCACTGCAATTCACAAACCTGCAGAGTTATAACTGATAACTCTCATCCACAAATATATTGAGGGAAGGCAACGAAGAGGATTTGAAAGCAAGGCAGAATTGCAGGAAACTGATTTCAGGAGGTAGATTCGAATCACCTTTAAAGCACAGGAAAAGCGGCAAAACCTCGACAATGATGCCCTTGGCCAAAAAGGGCGTATGCGTTTTTTCCTGAATATATTCAGGAAAAAACGCATACGCCCTTTTTGGCCAACCAAGCAACCTGGAAAGGCAAATCAGCGCTACAAAGAAGTCTCGCTTCCCATCGGTCAAAAGGACCATGCTGAATAAGGTGTCAAAACCAGAAATGCAGGGCAGGCCATGGAGAAACGGGAGCCTTGCTACGCTGATGGGCGGGATGTAAATTGCCAACAGCCACTCTGGAGAAGTGTACGGTGTGTCCTGAAACACCTAAAAAACGCAGCTTAGAGAGCATAGGGCACTTCCACACATGGGCGTATAAATTGGGAAAACTAAAAATCAGCAAGACACAGGCACCCCAAAGTTTAGGGCTGCTCTGCTGACAAGAACCTCCACTTCCTTACACCTTAAATATCCCAGGAAAGAGAAAAATGGATAAAGACGTTGTGGTCCTTATGTACAATGGAATATCACTCAGCCATGAAATCAACGTCATAAGGCTAGTGGCAGCATGATGAGTGGATTTAGGTACGACGATTCTAAGTGAAATAAGTCAAACAGAAAACGACACTTATCATAAGATATCACTTATAGAGGGAATGTAAAAACCGCTACACTTGAACTGAATTACAAAACAGAACAGAGTCACACGTTTAGAAAACACACTATGGCTGCTTAACGGGAAAGGTGAGGTGGGGTGATGCGTAAAATAAGGGTTTCAAATTAGCTCAGATACCGTTCCATAAACCCAATATGTAATAGACAAGACCTACTCCTTGCTCAGTGAACTGGACTCAACACCCCCTATTCAACGTCCAAGAATATATCTGACTAGTAAGAATCTTAAAACCTATGTGTTGATATCCCTCTGTAAGTGAGTCAAGTGGGTGTAAAGTGGCCTAACCACAGCAGTGAAAAGCAGCTAAACCCCATTATAAAAATCAACTACTTTTAAAATCCCGTGAAACAAAGACAGTGAAAGAGAGAGAAATTCTTACAAAATTCGTTCAGGGGCTGTGATGCCACCTGGATTGACCATATCTAGACCCACTGCTGATTGAGACATAAGGGTGAACACTCTTGGGGCTGAGAGGTTTGGTGAGGTTGGGTGAGCAAACGCAGACCCTTTAAAGTAATACTGCGTGGTACCCATCCCATGGGTCCCAAATCTCCAGGTTCAAGGGCATCTTCCTACATCGAAAACATGCATGAGACACCCAGAAGATGGTACACAGTGTGATCGGGAAAGGTTTCTAAAACGCACCTCATTTCTCATCTCCTTGTACTCGGGTTCGCCATTCCAGCCGCTTTACTAGCAATCTCCCTCCTTGGAGAATCAGCGCCTTTAACCTCCTGTTCCGTACCGGTTGCCATTTGTCCTGAGGATGAACGGGAAGAGGGCGAAACAATGAGAGACTATCTCTAGGTGTTGGTGCAGGCACAGGTCACTCTATTTTCCCATCAGGAAGGAGAATTAACCAGAGGCTCAGCCTGCCGCCCGGAACCAGAAGAGGGCCTGAAGCAATCCTGCGCTTTTGCGGCCAGCTCCCAAAAAAGCGAGTTGAAAAATGGAGCTCAGGGGCACTGCAATTCACAAACCTGCAGTTATAAATGATAACTCTCGTCCACAAATATATTGAGGGAAGGCAACGAAGAGGATTTGAAAGCAAGGCGAAATTGCAGGAACCTGATTTCAGGAGGTAGATTCGAATCGTCTTTAAAGCACAGGAAAAGCGGCAAAACCTCGACAATGATGCCCTTGGCCAAAAAGGGCGTATGCGTTTTTTCCTGAATATATTCAGGAAAAAACTCATACGCCCTTTTTGGCCAACCAAGCAACCTGGAAAGGCAAATCAGCGCTACAAAGAAGTCTCGCTTCCCATCGGTCAAAAGGACCATGCTGAATAAAGTGTCAAAACCAGAAATGCAGGGCAGGCCATGGAGAAACGGGAGCCTTGCTACGCTGATGGGCGGGATGTAAATTGCCAACAGCCACTCTGGAGAAGTGTACGGTGTGTCCTGAAACACCTAAAAAACTCAGCTTAGAGAGCATAGGGCACTTCCACTCATGGGCGTATAAATTGGGAAAACTAAAAATCAGCAAGACACAGGCACCCCAAAGTTTAGGGCTACTCTGCTGACAAGAACCTCCACTTCCTTACACCTTAAATATCCCAGGAAAGAGAAAAATGGATAAAGACGTTGTGGTCCTTATGTACAATGGAATATCACTCAGCCATGAAATCAACGTCATAAGGCTAGTGGCAGCATGATGAGTGGATTTAGGTACGACGATTCTAAGTGAAATAAGTCAAACAGAAAGCGACACTTATCATAAGATATCACTTATAGAGGGAATGTAAAAACCGCTACACTTGAACTGAATTACAAAACAGAACAGAGTCACACGTTTAGAAAACACACTATGGCTGCTTAATGGGAATGGTGAGGTGGGGTGATGCGTAAAAGAAGGGTTTCAAATTAGCTTAGATACCGTTCCATAAACCCAGTATGTAATAGACAAGACCTACTCCTTGCTCAGTGAACTTGACTCAACACCCCCTATTCAAAGCCCAAGAATATATCTGACTAGTAAGAATCTTAAAACCTATGTGTTGATATCCCTCTGTAAGTGAGTCAAGTGGGTGTAAAGCGGCCTAACCACAGCAGTGAAAAGCAGCTAAACCCCATTATAAAAATCAACTACTTTTAAAAACCCGTGAAACAAAGACAGTGAAAGAGAGAAATTCTTACAAAATTCGTTCAGGGGCTGTGATGCCACCTGGATTGACCATATCTAGACCCACTGCTGATTGAGACATAAGGGTGAACACTTTTCGGGCTGAGAGGTTTGGTGAGGTTGCGTGAGCAAACGCAGACCCTTTAAAGTAATACTGCGTGGTACCCATCCCATTGGTCCCAAATCTCCAGGTTCAAGGGCATCTTCCTACATCGAAAACATGCATGAGAAACCCAGAAGATGGTACACCGTGTGATCGGGAAAGGTTTCTAAAACGCACCTCATTTCTCATCTCCTTGTGCTCGGGTTCGCCATTCCAGCCGCTTTACTAGCAATCTCCCTCCTTGGAGAATCAGCACCTTTAACCTCCTGTTCCGTCCAGGTTGCCATTTGTCCTGAGGATGAACGGGAAGAGGGCGAAACAATGAGAGACTAGCTCAAGAAGTTGGGGCAGGCACAGGTCACTCTATTTTCCCATCAGGAAGAAGAAATAACCACAGGCTCAGCGTGCCGCCCGGAACCAGAATAGGGCCTGAAGCAATCCTGCGCTTTTGCGGCCAGCTCCCAAAAAAGCGAGTTGAAAAATGGAGCTCAGGGGCACTGCAATTCACAAACCTGCAGAGTTATAACTGATAACTCTCATCCACAAATATATTGAGGGAAGGCAACGAAGAGGATTTGAAAGCAAGGCAGAATTGCAGGAAACTGATTTCAGGAGGTAGATTCGAATCACCTTTAAAGCACAGGAAAAGCGGCAAAACCTCGACAATGATGCCCTTGGCCAAAAAGGGCGTATGCGTTTTTTCCTGAATATATTCAGGAAAAAACGCATACGCCCTTTTTGGCCAACCAAGCAACCTGGAAAGGCAAATCAGCGCTACAAAGAAGTCTCGCTTCCCATCGGTCAAAAGGACCATGCTGAATAAGGTGTCAAAACCAGAAATGCAGGGCAGGCCATGGAGAAACGGGAGCCTTGCTACGCTGATGGGCGGGAGGTAAATTGCCAACAGCCACTCTGGAGAAGTGTACGGTGTGTCCTGAAACACCTAAAAAACGCAGCTTAGAGAGCATAGGGCACTTCCACACATGGGCGTATAAATTGGGAAAACTAAAAATCAGCAAGACACAGGCACCCCAAAGTTTAGGGCTGCTCTGCTGACAAGAACCTCCACTTCCTTACACCTTAAATATCCCAGGAAAGAGAAAAATGGATAAAGACGTTGTGGTCCTTATGTACAATGGAATATCACTCAGCCATGAAATCAACGTCATAAGGCTAGTGGCAGCATGATGAGTGGATTTAGGTACGACGATTCTAAGTGAAATAAGTCAAACAGAAAACGACACTTATCATAAGATATCACTTATAGAGGGAATGTAAAAACCGCTACACTTGAACTGAATTACAAAACAGAACAGAGTCACACGTTTAGAAAACACACTATGGCTGCTTAACGGGAAAGGTGAGGTGGGGTGATGCGTAAAATAAGGGTTTCAAATTAGCTCAGATACCGTTCCATAAACCCAATATGTAATAGACAAGACCTACTCCTTGCTCAGTGAACTGGACTCAACACCCCCTATTCAACGTCCAAGAATATATCTGACTAGTAAGAATCTTAAAACCTATGTGTTGATATCCCTCTGTAAGTGAGTCAAGTGGGTGTAAAGTGGCCTAACCACAGCAGTGAAAAGCAGCTAAACCCCATTATAAAAATCAACTACTTTTAAAATCCCGTGAAACAAAGACAGTGAAAGAGAGAGAAATTCTTACAAAATTCGTTCAGGGGCTGTGATGCCACCTGGATTGACCATATCTAGACCCACTGCTGATTGAGACATAAGGGTGAACACTCTTGGGGCTGAGAGGTTTGGTGAGGTTGGGTGAGCAAACGCAGACCCTTTAAAGTAATACTGCGTGGTACCCATCCCATGGGTCCCAAATCTCCAGGTTCAAGGGCATCTTCCTACATCGAAAACATGCATGAGACACCCAGAAGATGGTACACAGTGTGATCGGGAAAGGTTTCTAAAACGCACCTCATTTCTCATCTCCTTGTACTCGTGTTCGCCATTCCAGCCGCTTTACTAGCAATCTCCCTCCTTGGAGAATCAGCGCCTTTAACCTCCTGTTCCGTACCGGTTGCCATTTGTCCTGAGGATGAACGGGAAGAGGGCGAAACAATGAGAGACTATCTCTAGGTGTTGGTGCAGGCACAGGTCACTCTATTTTCCCATCAGGAAGGAGAATTAACCAGAGGCTCAGCCTGCCGCCCGGAACCAGAAGAGGGCCTGAAGCAATCCTGCGCTTTTGCGGCCAGCTCCCAAAAAAGCGAGTTGAAAAATGGAGCTCAGGGGCACTGCAATTCACAAACCTGCAGTTATAAATGATAACTCTCGTCCACAAATATATTGAGGGAAGGCAACGAAGAGGATTTGAAAGCAAGGCGAAATTGCAGGAACCTGATTTCAGGAGGTAGATTCGAATCGTCTTTAAAGCACAGGAAAAGCGGCAAAACCTCGACAATGATGCCCTTGGCCAAAAAGGGCGTATGCGTTTTTTCCTGAATATATTCAGGAAAAAACTCATACGCCCTTTTTGGCCAACCAAGCAACCTGGAAAGGCAAATCAGCGCTACAAAGAAGTCTCGCTTCCCATCGGTCAAAAGGACCATGCTGAATAAAGTGTCAAAACCAGAAATGCAGGGCAGGCCATGGAGAAACGGGAGCCTTGCTACGCTGATGGGCGGGATGTAAATTGCCAACAGCCACTCTGGAGAAGTGTACGGTGTGTCCTGAAACACCTAAAAAACTCAGCTTAGAGAGCATAGGGCACTTCCACTCATGGGCGTATAAATTGGGAAAACTAAAAATCAGCAAGACACAGGCACCCCAAAGTTTAGGGCTACTCTGCTGACAAGAACCTCCACTTCCTTACACCTTAAATATCCCAGGAAAGAGAAAAATGGATAAAGACGTTGTGGTCCTTATGTACAATGGAATATCACTCAGCCATGAAATCAACGTCATAAGGCTAGTGGCAGCATGATGAGTGGATTTAGGTACGACGATTCTAAGTGAAATAAGTCAAACAGAAAGCGACACTTATCATAAGATATCACTTATAGAGGGAATGTAAAAACCGCTACACTTGAACTGAATTACAAAACAGAACAGAGTCACACGTTTAGAAAACACACTATGGCTGCTTAATGGGAATGGTGAGGTGGGGTGATGCGTAAAAGAAGGGTTTCAAATTAGCTTAGATACCGTTCCATAAACCCAGTATGTAATAGACAAGACCTACTCCTTGCTCAGTGAACTTGACTCAACACCCCCTATTCAAAGCCCAAGAATATATCTGACTAGTAAGAATCTTAAAACCTATGTGTTGATATCCCTCTGTAAGTGAGTCAAGTGGGTGTAAAGCGGCCTAACCACAGCAGTGAAAAGCAGCTAAACCCCATTATAAAAATCAACTACTTTTAAAAACCCGTGAAACAAAGACAGTGAAAGAGAGAAATTCTTACAAAATTCGTTCAGGGGCTGTGATGCCACCTGGATTGACCATATCTAGACCCACTGCTGATTGAGACATAAGGGTGAACACTTTTCGGGCTGAGAGGTTTGGTGAGGTTGCGTGAGCAAACGCAGACCCTTTAAAGTAATACTGCGTGGTACCCATCCCATTGGTCCCAAATCTCCAGGTTCAAGGGCATCTTCCTACATCGAAAACATGCATGAGAAACCCAGAAGATGGTACACCGTGTGATCGGGAAAGGTTTCTAAAACGCACCTCATTTCTCATCTCCTTGTGCTCGGGTTCGCCATTCCAGCCGCTTTACTAGCAATCTCCCTCCTTGGAGAATCAGCACCTTTAACCTCCTGTTCCGTCCAGGTTGCCATTTGTCCTGAGGATGAACGGGAAGAGGGCGAAACAATGAGAGACTAGCTCAAGAAGTTGGGGCAGGCACAGGTCACTCTATTTTCCCATCAGGAAGAAGAAATAACCACAGGCTCAGCGTGCCGCCCGGAACCAGAATAGGGCCTGAAGCAATCCTGCGCTTTTGCGGCCAGCTCCCAAAAAAGCGAGTTGAAAAATGGAGCTCAGGGGCACTGCAATTCACAAACCTGCAGAGTTATAACTGATAACTCTCATCCACAAATATATTGAGGGAAGGCAACGAAGAGGATTTGAAAGCAAGGCAGAATTGCAGGAAACTGATTTCAGGAGGTAGATTCGAATCACCTTTAAAGCACAGGAAAAGCGGCAAAACCTCGACAATGATGCCCTTGGCCAAAAAGGGCGTATGCGTTTTTTCCTGAATATATTCAGGAAAAAACGCATACGCCCTTTTTGGCCAACCAAGCAACCTGGAAAGGCAAATCAGCGCTACAAAGAAGTCTCGCTTCCCATCGGTCAAAAGGACCATGCTGAATAAGGTGTCAAAACCAGAAATGCAGGGCAGGCCATGGAGAAACGGGAGCCTTGCTACGCTGATGGGCGGGATGTAAATTGCCAACAGCCACTCTGGAGAAGTGTACGGTGTGTCCTGAAACACCTAAAAAACGCAGCTTAGAGAGCATAGGGCACTTCCACACATGGGCGTATAAATTGGGAAAACTAAAAATCAGCAAGACACAGGCACCCCAAAGTTTAGGGCTGCTCTGCTGACAAGAACCTCCACTTCCTTACACCTTAAATATCCCAGGAAAGAGAAAAATGGATAAAGACGTTGTGGTCCTTATGTACAATGGAATATCACTCAGCCATGAAATCAACGTCATAAGGCTAGTGGCAGCATGATGAGTGGATTTAGGTACGACGATTCTAAGTGAAATAAGTCAAACAGAAAACGACACTTATCATAAGATATCACTTATAGAGGGAATGTAAAAACCGCTACACTTGAACTGAATTACAAAACAGAACAGAGTCACACGTTTAGAAAACACACTATGGCTGCTTAACGGGAAAGGTGAGGTGGGGTGATGCGTAAAATAAGGGTTTCAAATTAGCTCAGATACCGTTCCATAAACCCAATATGTAATAGACAAGACCTACTCCTTGCTCAGTGAACTGGACTCAACACCCCCTATTCAACGTCCAAGAATATATCTGACTAGTAAGAATCTTAAAACCTATGTGTTGATATCCCTCTGTAAGTGAGTCAAGTGGGTGTAAAGTGGCCTAACCACAGCAGTGAAAAGCAGCTAAACCCCATTATAAAAATCAACTACTTTTAAAATCCCGTGAAACAAAGACAGTGAAAGAGAGAGAAATTCTTACAAAATTCGTTCAGGGGCTGTGATGCCACCTGGATTGACCATATCTAGACCCACTGCTGATTGAGACATAAGGGTGAACACTCTTGGGGCTGAGAGGTTTGGTGAGGTTGGGTGAGCAAACGCAGACCCTTTAAAGTAATACTGCGTGGTACCCATCCCATGGGTCCCAAATCTCCAGGTTCAAGGGCATCTTCCTACATCGAAAACATGCATGAGACACCCAGAAGATGGTACACAGTGTGATCGGGAAAGGTTTCTAAAACGCACCTCATTTCTCATCTCCTTGTACTCGGGTTCGCCATTCCAGCCGCTTTACTAGCAATCTCCCTCCTTGGAGAATCAGCGCCTTTAACCTCCTGTTCCGTACCGGTTGCCATTTGTCCTGAGGATGAACGGGAAGAGGGCGAAACAATGAGAGACTATCTCTAGGTGTTGGTGCAGGCACAGGTCACTCTATTTTCCCATCAGGAAGGAGAATTAACCAGAGGCTCAGCCTGCCGCCCGGAACCAGAAGAGGGCCTGAAGCAATCCTGCGCTTTTGCGGCCAGCTCCCAAAAAAGCGAGTTGAAAAATGGAGCTCAGGGGCACTGCAATTCACAAACCTGCAGTTATAAATGATAACTCTCGTCCACAAATATATTGAGGGAAGGCAACGAAGAGGATTTGAAAGCAAGGCGAAATTGCAGGAACCTGATTTCAGGAGGTAGATTCGAATCGTCTTTAAAGCACAGGAAAAGCGGCAAAACCTCGACAATGATGCCCTTGGCCAAAAAGGGCGTATGCGTTTTTTCCTGAATATATTCAGGAAAAAACTCATACGCCCTTTTTGGCCAACCAAGCAACCTGGAAAGGCAAATCAGCGCTACAAAGAAGTCTCGCTTCCCATCGGTCAAAAGGACCATGCTGAATAAAGTGTCAAAACCAGAAATGCAGGGCAGGCCATGGAGAAACGGGAGCCTTGCTACGCTGATGGGCGGGATGTAAATTGCCAACAGCCACTCTGGAGAAGTGTACGGTGTGTCCTGAAACACCTAAAAAACTCAGCTTAGAGAGCATAGGGCACTTCCACTCATGGGCGTATAAATTGGGAAAACTAAAAATCAGCAAGACACAGGCACCCCAAAGTTTAGGGCTACTCTGCTGACAAGAACCTCCACTTCCTTACACCTTAAATATCCCAGGAAAGAGAAAAATGGATAAAGACGTTGTGGTCCTTATGTACAATGGAATATCACTCAGCCATGAAATCAACGTCATAAGGCTAGTGGCAGCATGATGAGTGGATTTAGGTACGACGATTCTAAGTGAAATAAGTCAAACAGAAAGCGACACTTATCATAAGATATCACTTATAGAGGGAATGTAAAAACCGCTACACTTGAACTGAATTACAAAACAGAACAGAGTCACACGTTTAGAAAACACACTATGGCTGCTTAATGGGAATGGTGAGGTGGGGTGATGCGTAAAAGAAGGGTTTCAAATTAGCTTAGATACCGTTCCATAAACCCAGTATGTAATAGACAAGACCTACTCCTTGCTCAGTGAACTTGACTCAACACCCCCTATTCAAAGCCCAAGAATATATCTGACTAGTAAGAATCTTAAAACCTATGTGTTGATATCCCTCTGTAAGTGAGTCAAGTGGGTGTAAAGCGGCCTAACCACAGCAGTGAAAAGCAGCTAAACCCCATTATAAAAATCAACTACTTTTAAAAACCCGTGAAACAAAGACAGTGAAAGAGAGAAATTCTTACAAAATTCGTTCAGGGGCTGTGATGCCACCTGGATTGACCATATCTAGACCCACTGCTGATTGAGACATAAGGGTGAACACTTTTGGGGCTGAGAGGTTTGGTGAGGTTGCGTGAGCAAACGCAGACCCTTTAAAGTAATACTGCGTGGTACCCATCCCATTGGTCCCAAATCTCCAGGTTCAAGGGCATCTTCCTACATCGAAAACATGCATGAGAAACCCAGAAGATGGTACACCGTGTGATCGGGAAAGGTTTCTAAAACGCACCTCATTTCTCATCTCCTTGTGCTCGGGTTCGCCATTCCAGCCGCTTTACTAGCAATCTCCCTCCTTGGAGAATCAGCACCTTTAACCTCCTGTTCCGTCCAGGTTGCCATTTGTCCTGAGGATGAACGGGAAGAGGGCGAAACAATGAGAGACTAGCTCAAGAAGTTGGGGCAGGCACAGGTCACTCTATTTTCCCATCAGGAAGAAGAAATAACCACAGGCTCAGCGTGCCGCCCGGAACCAGAATAGGGCCTGAAGCAATCCTGCGCTTTTGCGGCCAGCTCCCAAAAAAGCGAGTTGAAAAATGGAGCTCAGGGGCACTGCAATTCACAAACCTGCAGAGTTATAACTGATAACTCTCATCCACAAATATATTGAGGGAAGGCAACGAAGAGGATTTGAAAGCAAGGCAGAATTGCAGGAAACTGATTTCAGGAGGTAGATTCGAATCACCTTTAAAGCACAGGAAAAGCGGCAAAACCTCGACAATGATGCCCTTGGCCAAAAAGGGCGTATGCGTTTTTTCCTGAATATATTCAGGAAAAAACGCATACGCCCTTTTTGGCCAACCAAGCAACCTGGAAAGGCAAATCAGCGCTACAAAGAAGTCTCGCTTCCCATCGGTCAAAAGGACCATGCTGAATAAGGTGTCAAAACCAGAAATGCAGGGCAGGCCATGGAGAAACGGGAGCCTTGCTACGCTGATGGGCGGGATGTAAATTGCCAACAGCCACTCTGGAGAAGTGTACGGTGTGTCCTGAAACACCTAAAAAACGCAGCTTAGAGAGCATAGGGCACTTCCACACATGGGCGTATAAATTGGGAAAACTAAAAATCAGCAAGACACAGGCACCCCAAAGTTTAGGGCTGCTCTGCTGACAAGAACCTCCACTTCCTTACACCTTAAATATCCCAGGAAAGAGAAAAATGGATAAAGACGTTGTGGTCCTTATGTACAATGGAATATCACTCAGCCATGAAATCAACGTCATAAGGCTAGTGGCAGCATGATGAGTGGATTTAGGTACGACGATTCTAAGTGAAATAAGTCAAACAGAAAACGACACTTATCATAAGATATCACTTATAGAGGGAATGTAAAAACCGCTACACTTGAACTGAATTACAAAACAGAACAGAGTCACACGTTTAGAAAACACACTATGGCTGCTTAACGGGAAAGGTGAGGTGGGGTGATGCGTAAAATAAGGGTTTCAAATTAGCTCAGATACCGTTCCATAAACCCAATATGTAATAGACAAGACCTACTCCTTGCTCAGTGAACTGGACTCAACACCCCCTATTCAACGTCCAAGAATATATCTGACTAGTAAGAATCTTAAAACCTATGTGTTGATATCCCTCTGTAAGTGAGTCAAGTGGGTGTAAAGTGGCCTAACCACAGCAGTGAAAAGCAGCTAAACCCCATTATAAAAATCAACTACTTTTAAAAACCCGTGAAACAAAGACAGTGAAAGAGAGAGAAATTCTTACAAAATTCGTTCAGGGGCTGTGATGCCACCTGGATTGACCATATCTAGACCCACTGCTGATTGAGACATAAGGGTGAACACTCTTGGGGCTGAGAGGTTTGGTGAGGTTGGGTGAGCAAACGCAGACCCTTTAAAGTAATACTGCGTGGTACCCATCCCATGGGTCCCAAATCTCCAGGTTCAAGGGCATCTTCCTACATCGAAAACATGCATGAGACACCCAGAAGATGGTACACAGTGTGATCGGGAAAGGTTTCTAAAACGCACCTCATTTCTCATCTCCTTGTACTCGGGTTCGCCATTCCAGCCGCTTTACTAGCAATCTCCCTCCTTGGAGAATCAGCACCTTTAACCTCCTGTTCCGTACCGGTTGCCATTTGTCCTGAGGATGAACGGGAAGAGGGCGAAACAATGAGAGACTATCTCTAGGTGTTGGTGCAGGCACAGGTCACTCTATTTTCCCATCAGGAAGAAGAATTAACCAGAGGCTCAGCCTGCCGCCCGGAACCAGAAGAGGGCCTGAAGCAATCCTGCGCTTTTGCGGCCAGCTCCCAAAAAAGCGAGTTGAAAAATGGAGCTCAGGGGCACTGCAATTCACAAACCTGCAGAGTTATAAATGATAACTCTCATCCACAAATATATTGATGGAAGGCAACGAAGAGGATTTGAAAGCAAGGCGAAATTGCAGGAAACTGATTTCAGGAGGTAGATTCGAATCGTCTTTAAAGCACAGGAAAAGCGGCAAAACCTCGACAATGATGCCCTTGGCCAAAACGGGCGTATGCGTTTTTTCCTGAATATATTCAGGAAAAAACGCATACGCCCTTTTTGGCCAACCAAGCAACCTGGAAAGGCAAATCAGCGCTACAAAGAAGTCTCGCTTCCCATCGGTCAAAAGGACCATGCTGAATAAAGTGTCACAACCAGAAATGCAGGGCAGGCCATGGAGAAACGGGAGCCTTGCTACGCTGATGGGCGGGATGTAAATTGCCAACAGCCACTCTGGAGAAGTGTACGGTGTGTCCTGAAACACCTAAAAAACTCAGCTTAGAGAGCATAGGGCACTTCCACTCATGGGCGTATAAATTGGGAAAACTAAAAATCAGCAAGACACAGGCACCCCAAAGTTTAGGGCTGCTCTGCTGACAAGAACCTCCACTTCCTTACACCTTAAATATCCCAGGAAAGAGAAAAATGGATAAAGACGTTGTGGTCCTTATGTACAATGGAATATCACTCAGCCATGAAATCAACGTCATAAGGCTAGTGGCAGCATGATGAGTGGATTTAGGTACGACGATTCTAAGTGAAATAAGTCAAACAGAAAACGACACTTATCATAAGATATCACTTATAGAGGGAATGTAAAAACCGCTACACTTGAACTGAATTACAAAACAGAACAGAGTCACACGTTTAGAAAACACACTATGGCTGCTTAATGGGAAAGGTGAGGTGGGGTGATGCGTAAAAGAAGGGTTTCAAATTAGCTTAGATACCGTTCCATAAACCCAGTATGTAATAGACAAGACCTACTCCTTGCTCAGTGAACTTGACTCAACACCCCCTATTCAAAGCCCAAGAATATATCTGACTAGTAAGAATCTTAAAACCTATGTGTTGATATCCCTCTGTAAGTGAGTCAAGTGGGTGTAAAGCGGCCTAACCACAGCAGTGAAAAGCAGCTAAACCCCATTATAAAAATCAACTACTTTTAAAAACCCGTGAAACAAAGACAGTGAAAGAGAGAAATTCTTACAAAATTCGTTCAGGGGCTGTGATGCCACCTGGATTGACCATATCTAGACCCACTGCTGATTGAGACATAAGGGTGAACACTTTTGGGGCTGAGAGGTTTGGTGAGGTTGCGTGAGCAAACGCAGACCCTTTAAAGTAATACTGCGTGGTACCCATCCCATTGGTCCCAAATCTCCAGGTTCAAGGGCATCTTCCTACATCGAAAACATGCATGAGAAACCCAGAAGATGGTACACCGTGTGATCGGGAAAGGTTTCTAAAACGCACCTCATTTCTCATCTCCTTGTGCTCGGGTTCGCCATTCCAGCCGCTTTACTAGCAATCCCCCTCCTTGGAGAATCAGCACCTTTAACCTCCTGTTCCGTCCAGGTTGCCATTTGTCCTGAGGATGAACGGGAAGAGGGCGAAACAATGAGAGACTAGCTCAAGAAGTTGGGGCAGGCACAGGTCACTCTATTTTCCCATCAGGAAGAAGAAATAACCACAGGCTCAGCCTGCCGCCCGGAACCAGAATAGGGCCTGAAGCAATCCTGTGCTTTTGCGGCCAGCTCCCAAAAAAGCGAGTTGAAAAATGGAGCTCAGGGGCACTGCAATTCACAAACCTGCAGAGTTATAACTGATAACTCTCATCCACAAATATATTGAGGGAAGGCAACGAAGAGGATTTGAAAGCAAGGCAGAATTGCAGGAAACTGATTTCAGGAGGTAGATTCGAATCACCTTTAAAGCACAGGAAAAGCGGCAAAACCTCGACAATGATGCCCTTGGCCAAAAAGGGCGTATGCGTTTTTTCCTGAATATATTCAGGAAAAAACGCATACGCCCTTTTTGGCCAACCAAGCAACCTGGAAAGGCAAATCAGCGCTACAAAGAAGTCTCGCTTCCCATCGGTCAAAAGGAGCATGCTGAATAAGGTGTCAAAACCAGAAATGCAGGGCAGGCCATGGAGAAACGGGAGCCTTGCTACGCTGATGGGCGGGATGTAAATTGCCAACAGCCACTCTGGAGAAGTGTACGGTGTGTCCTGAAACACCTAAAAAACGCAGCTTAGAGAGCATAGGGCACTTCCACTCATGGGCGTATAAATTGGGAAAACTAAAAATCAGCAAGACACAGGCACCCCAAAGTTTAGGGCTGCTCTGCTGACAAGAACCTCCACTTCCTTACACCTTAAATATCCCAGGAAAGAGAAAAATGGATAAAGACGTTGTGGTCCTTATGTACAATGGAATATCACTCAGCCATGATATCAACGTCATAACGCTAGTGGCAGCATGATGAGTGGATTTAGGTACGACGATTCTAAGTGAAATAAGTCAAACAGAAAACGACACTTATCATAAGATATCACTTATAGAGGGAATGTAAAAACCGCTACACTTGAACTGAATTACAAAACAGAACAGAGTCACACGTTTAGAAAACACACTATGGCTGCTTAACGGGAAAGGTGAGGTGGGGTGATGCGTAAAATAAGGGTTTCAAATTAGCTCAGATACCGTTCCATAAACCCAATATGTAATAGACAAGACCTACTCCTTGCTCAGTGAACTGGACTCAACACCCCCTATTCAACGTCCAAGAATATATCTGACTAGTAAGAATCTTAAAACCTATGTGTTGATATCCCTCTGTAAGTGAGTCAAGTGGGTTTAAAGCGGCCTAAACACAGCAGTGAAAAGCAGCTAAACCCCATTATAAAAATCAACTACTTTTAAAAACCCGTGAAACAAAGACAGTGAAAGAGAGAGAAATTCTTACAAAATTCGTTCAGGGGCTGTGATGACACCTGGAATGACCATATCTAGACCCACTGCTGATTGAGACATAAGGGTGAACACTCTTGGGGCTGAGAGGTTTGGTGAGGTTGGGTGAGCAAACGCAGACCCTTTAAAGTAATACTGCGTGGTACCCATCCCATGGGTCCCAAATCTCGAGGTTCAAGGGCATCTTCCTACATCGAAAACATGCATGAGACACCCAGAAGATGGTACACAGTGTGATCGGGAAAGGTTTCTAAAACGCACCTCATTTCTCATCTCCTTGTACTCGGGTTCGCCATTCCAGCCGCTTTACTAGCAATCTCCCTCCTTGGAGAATCAGCACCTTTAACCTCCTGTTCCGTACCGGTTGCCATTTGTCCTGAGGATGAACGGGAAGAGGGCGAAACAATGAGAGACTAGCTCAAGAAGTTGGGGCAGGCACAGGTCACTCTATTTTCCCATCAGGAAGAAGAATTAACCAGAGGCTCAGCCTGCCGCCCGGAACCAGAAGAGGGCCTGAAGCAATCCTGCGCTTTTGCGGCCAGCTCCCAAAAAAGCGAGTTGAAAAATGGAGCTCAGGGGCACTGCAATTCACAAACCTGCAGAGTTATAAATGATAACTCTCGTCCACAAATATATTGAGGGAAGGCAACGAAGAGGATTTGAAAGCAAGGCAAAATTGCAGGAAACTGATTTCAGGAGGTAGATTCGAATCGTCTTTAAAGCACAGGAAAAGCGGCAAAACCTCGACAATGATGCCCCTGGCCAAAAAGGGTGTATGCGTTTTTTCCTGAATATATTCAGGAAAAAACTCATACGCCCTTTTTGGCCAACCAAGCAACCTGGAAAGGCAAATCAGCGCTACAAAGAAGTCTCGCTTCCCATCGGTCAAAAGGACCATGCTGAATAAAGTGTCAAAACCAGAAATGCAGGGCAGGCCATGGAGAAACGGGAGCCTTGCTACGCTGATGGGCGGGATGTAAATTGCCAACAGCCACTCTGGAGAAGTGTACGGTGTGTCCTGAAACACCTAAAAAACTCAGCTTAGAGAGCATAGGGCACTTCCACTCATGGGCGTATAAATTGGGAAAACTAAAAATCAGCAAGACACAGGCACCCCAAAGTTTAGGGCTGCTCTGCTGACAAGAACCTCCACTTCCTTACACCTTAAATATCCCAGGAAAGAGAAAAATGGATAAAGACGTTGTGGTCCTTATGTACAATGGAATATCACTCAGCCATGAAATCAACGTCATAAGGCTAGTGGCAGCATGATGAGTGGATTTAGGTACGACGATTCTAAGTGAAATAAGTCAAACAGAAAACGACACTTATCATAAGATATCACTTATAGAGGGAATGTAAAAACCGCTACACTTGAACTGAATTACAAAACAGAACAGAGTCACACGTTTAGAAAACACACTATGGCTGCTTAATGGGAAAGGTGAGGTGGGGTGATGCGTAAAAGAAGGGTTTCAAATTAGCTTAGATACCGTTCCATAAACCCAGTATGTAATAGACAAGACCTACTCCTTGCTCAGTGAACTTGACTCAACACCCCCTATTCAAAGCCCAAGAATATATCTGACTAGTAAGAATCTTAAAACCTATGTGTTGATATCCCTCTGTAAGTGAGTCAAGTGGGTGTAAAGCGGCCTAACCACAGCAGTGAAAAGCAGCTAAACCCCATTATAAAAATCAACTACTTTTAAAAACCCGTGAAACAAAGACAGTGAAAGAGAGAAATTCTTACAAAATTCGTTCAGGGGCTGTGATGCCACCTGGATTGACCATATCTAGACCCACTGCTGATTGAGACATAAGGGTGAACACTTTTGGGGCTGAGAGGTTTGGTGAGGTTGCGTGAGCAAACGCAGACCCTTTAAAGTAATACTGCGTGGTACCCATCCCATTGGTCCCAAATCTCCAGGTTCAAGGGCATCTTCCTACATCGAAAACATGCATGAGAAACCCAGAAGATGGTACACCGTGTGATCGGGAAAGGTTTCTAAAACGCACCTCATTTCTCATCTCCTTGTGCTCGGGTTCGCCATTCCAGCCGCTTTACTAGCAATCTCCCTCCTTGGAGAATCAGCACCTTTAACCTCCTGTTCCGTCCAGGTTGCCATTTGTCCTGAGGATGAACGGGAAGAGGGCGAAACAATGAGAGACTAGCTCAAGAAGTTGGGGCAGGCACAGGTCACTCTATTTTCCCATCAGGAAGAAGAAATAACCACAGGCTCAGCGTGCCGCCGGGAACCAGAATAGGGCCTGAAGCAATCCTGCGCTTTTGCGGCCAGCTCCCAAAAAAGCGAGTTGAAAAATGGAGCTCAGGGGCACTGCAATTCACAAACCTGCAGAGTTATAACTGATAACTCTCGTCCACAAATATATTGAGGGAAGGCAACGAAGAGGATTTGAAAGCAAGGCAGAATTGCAGGAAACTGATTTCAGGAGGTAGATTCGAATCACCTTTAAAGCACAGGAAAAGCGGCAAAACCTCGACAATGATGCCCTTGGCCAAAAAGGGCGTATGCGTTTTTTCCTGAATATATTCAGGAAAAAACGCATACGCCCTTTTTGGCCAACCAAGCAACCTGGAAAGGCAAATCAGCGCTACAAAGAAGTCTCGCTTCCCATCGGTCAAAAGGACCATGCTGAATAAGGTGTCAAAACCAGAAATGCAGGGCAGGCCATGGAGAAACGGGAGCCTTGCTACGCTGATGGGCGGGATGTAAATTGCCAACAGCCACTCTGGAGAAGTGTACGGTGTGTCCTGAAACACCTAAAAAACGCAGCTTAGAGAGCATAGGGCACTTCCACTCATGGGCGTATAAATTGGGAAAACTAAAAATCAGCAAGACACAGGCACCCCAAAGTTTAGGGCTGCTCTGCTGACAAGAACCTCCACTTCCTTACACCTTAAATATCCCAGGAAAGAGAAAAATGGATAAAGACGTTGTGGTCCTTATGTACAATGGAATATCACTCAGCCATGAAATCAACGTCATAAGGCTAGTGGCAGCATGATGAGTGGATTTAGGTACGACGATTCTAAGTGAAATAAGTCAAACAGAAAACGACACTTATCATAAGATATCACTTATAGAGGGAATGTAAAAACCGCTACACTTGAACTGAATTACAAAACAGAACAGAGTCACACGTTTAGAAAACACACTATGGCTGCTTAATGGGAAAGGTGAGGTGGGGTGATGCGTAAAAGAAGGGTTTCAAATTAGCTTAGATACAGTTCCATAAACCCAGTATGTAATAGACAAGACCTACTCCTTGCTCAGTGAACTTGACTCAACACCCCCTATTCAAAGCCCAAGAATATATCTGACTAGTAAGAATCTTAAAACCTATGTGTTGATATCCCTCTGTAAGTGAGTCAAGTGGGTGTAAAGCGGCCTAACCACAGCAGTGAAAAGCAGCTAAACCCCATTATAAAAATCAACTACTTTTAAAAACCCGTGAAACAAAGACAGTGAAAGAGAGAAATTCTTACAAAATTCGTTCAGGGGCTGTGATGCCACCTGGATTGACCATATCTAGACCCACTGCTGATTGAGACATAAGGGTGAACACTTTTGGGGCTGAGAGGTTTGGTGAGGTTGCGTGAGCAAACGCAGACCCTTTAAAGTAATACTGCGTGGTACCCATCCCATTGGTCCCAAATCTCCAGGTTCAAGGGCATCTTCCTACATCGAAAACATGCATGAGAAACCCAGAAGATGGTACACCGTGTGATCGGGAAAGGTTTCTAAAACGCACCTCATTTCTCATCTCCTTGTGCTCGGGTTCGCCATTCCAGCCGCTTTACTAGCAATCCCCCTCCTTGGAGAATCAGCACCTTTAACCTCCTGTTCCGTCCAGGTTGCCATTTGTCCTGAGGATGAACGGGAAGAGGGCGAAACAATGAGAGACTAGCTCAAGAAGTTGGGGCAGGCACAGGTCACTCTATTTTCCCATCAGGAAGAAGAAATAACCACAGGCTCAGCCTGCCGCCCGGAACCAGAATAGGGCCTGAAGCAATCCTGTGCTTTTGCGGCCAGCTCCCAAAAAAGCGAGTTGAAAAATGGAGCTCAGGGGCACTGCAATTCACAAACCTGCAGAGTTATAACTGATAACTCTCATCCACAAATATATTGAGGGAAGGCAACGAAGAGGATTTGAAAGCAAGGCAGAATTGCAGGAAACTGATTTCAGGAGGTAGATTCGAATCACCTTTAAAGCACAGGAAAAGCGGCAAAACCTCGACAATGATGCCCTTGGCCAAAAAGGGCGTATGCGTTTTTTCCTGAATATATTCAGGAAAAAACGCATACGCCCTTTTTGGCCAACCAAGCAACCTGGAAAGGCAAATCAGCGCTACAAAGAAGTCTCGCTTCCCATCGGTCAAAAGGACCATGCTGAATAAGGTGTCAAAACCAGAAATGCAGGGCAGGCCATGGAGAAACGGGAGCCTTGCTACGCTGATGGGCGGGATGTAAATTGCCAACAGCCACTCTGGAGAAGTGTACGGTGTGTCCTGAAACACCTAAAAAACGCAGCTTAGAGAGCATAGGGCACTTCCACTCATGGGCGTATAAATTGGGAAAACTAAAAATCAGCAAGACACAGGCACCACAAAGTTTAGGGCTGCTCTGCTGACAAGAACCTCAACTTCCTTACACCTTAAATATCCCAGGAAAGAGAAAAATGGATAAAGACGTTGTGGTCCTTATGTACAATGGAATATCACTCAGCCATGAAATCAACGTCATAAGGCTAGTGGCAGCATGATGAGTGGATTTAGGTACGACGATTCTAAGTGAAATAAGTCAAACAGAAAACGACACTTATCATAAGATATCACTTATAGAGGGAATGTAAAAACCGCTACACTTGAACTGAATTACAAAACAGAACAGAGTCACACGTTTAGAAAACACACTATGGCTGCTTAACGGGAAAGGTGAGGTGGGGTGATGCGTAAAATAAGGGTTTCGAATTAGCTCAGATACCGTTCCATAAACCCAATATGTAATAGACAAGACCTACTCCTTGCTCAGTGAACTGGACTCAACACCCCCTATTCAACGTCCAAGAATATATCTGACTAGTAAGAATCTTAAAACCTATGTGTTGATATCCCTCTGTAAGTGAGTCAAGTGGGTTTAAAGCGGCCTAAACACAGCAGTGAAAAGCAGCTAAACCCCATTATAAAAATCAACTACTTTTAAAAACCCGTGAAACAAAGACAGTGAAAGAGAGAGAAATTCTTACAAAATTCGTTCAGGGGCTGTGATGACACCTGGAATGACCATATCTAGACCCACTGCTGATTGAGACATAAGGGTGAACACTCTTGGGGCTGAGAGGTTTGGTGAGGTTGGGTGAGCAAACGCAGACCCTTTAAAGTAATACTGCGTGGTACCCATCCCATGGGTCCCAAATCTCAAGGTTCAAGGGCATCTTCCTACATCGAAAACATGCATGAGACACCCAGAAGATGGTACACAGTGTGATCGGGAAAGGTTTCTAAAACGCACCTCATTTCTCATCTCCTTGTACTCGGGTTCGCCATTCCAGCCGCTTTACTAGCAATCTCCCTCCTTGGAGAATCAGCACCTTTAACCTCCTGTTCCGTACCGGTTGCCATTTGTCCTGAGGATGAACGGGAAGAGGGCGAAACAATGAGAGACTAGCTCAAGAAGTTGGGGCAGGCACAGGTCACTCTATTTTCCCATCAGGAAGAAGAATTAACCAGAGGCTCAGCCTGCCGCCCGGAACCAGAAGAGGGCCTGAAGCAATCCTGCGCTTTTGCGGCCAGCTCCCAAAAAAGCGAGTTGAAAAATGGAGCTCAGGGGCACTGCAATTCACAAACCTGCAGAGTTATAAATGATAACTCTCGTCCACAAATATATTGAGGGAAGGCAACGAAGAGGATTTGAAAGCAAGGCGAAATTGCAGGAAACTGATTTCAGGAGGTAGATTCGAATCGTCTTTAAAGCACAGGAAAAGCGGCAAAACCTCGACAATGATGCCCCTGGCCAAAAAGGGTGTATGCGTTTTTTCCTGAATATATTCAGGAAAAAACTCATACGCCCTTTTTGGCCAACCAAGCAACCTGGAAAGGCAAATCAGCGCTACAAAGAAGTCTCGCTTCCCATCGGTCAAAAGGACCATGCTGAATAAAGTGTCAAAACCAGAAATGCAGGGCAGGCCATGGAGAAACGGGAGCCTTGCTACGCTGATGGGCGGGATGTAAATTGCCAACAGCCACTCTGGAGAAGTGTACGGTGTGTCCTGAAACACCTAAAAAACTCAGCTTAGAGAGCATAGGGCACTTCCACTCATGGGCGTATAAATTGGGAAAACTAAAAATCAGCAAGACACAGGCACCCCAAAGTTTAGGGCTGCTCTGCTGACAAGAACCTCCACTTCCTTACACCTTAAATATCCCAGGAAAGAGAAAAATGGATAAAGACGTTGTGGTCCTTATGTACAATGGAATATCACTCAGCCATGAAATCAACGTCATAAGGCTAGTGGCAGCATGATGAGTGGATTTAGGTACGACGATTCTAAGTGAAATAAGTCAAACAGAAAACGACACTTATCATAAGATATCACTTATAGAGGGAATGTAAAAACCGCTACACTTGAACTGAATTACAAAACAGAACAGAGTCACACGTTTAGAAAACACACTATGGCTGCTTAATGGGAAAGGTGAGGTGGGGTGATGCGTAAAAGAAGGGTTTCAAATTAGCTTAGATACCGTTCCATAAACCCAGTATGTAATAGACAAGACCTACTCCTTGCTCAGTGAACTTGACTCAACACCCCTTATTCAAAGCCCAAGAATATATCTGACTAGTAAGAATCTTAAAACCTATGTGTTGATATCCCTCTGTAAGTGAGTCAAGTGAGTGTAAAGCGGCCTAACCACAGCAGTGAAAAGCAGCTAAACCCCATTATAAAAATCAACTACTTTTAAAAACCCGTGAAACAAAGACAGTGAAAGAGAGAAATTCTTACAAAATTCGTTCAGGGGCTGTGATGCCACCTGGATTGACCATATCTAGACCCATTGCTGATTGAGACATAAGGGTGAACACTTTTGGGGCTGAGAGGTTTGGTGAGGTTGCGTGAGCAAACGCAGACCCTTTAAAGTAATACTGCGTGGTACCCATCCCATTGGTCCCAAATCTCCAGGTTCAAGGGCATCTTCCTACATCGAAAACATGCATGAGAAACCCAGAAGATGGTACACCGTGTGATCGGGAAAGGTTTCTAAAACGCACCTCATTTCTCATCTCCTTGTGCTCGGGTTCGCCATTCCAGCCGCTTTACTAGCAATCTCCCTCCTTGGAGAATCAGCACCTTTAACCTCCTGTTCCGTCCAGGTTGCCATTTGTCCTGAGGATGAACGGGAAGAGGGCGAAACAATGAGAGACTAGCTCAAGAAGTTGGGGCAGGCACAGGTCACTCTATTTTCCCATCAGGAAGAAGAAATAACCACAGGCTCAGCGTGCCGCCCGGAACCAGAATAGGGCCTGAAGCAATCCTGCGCTTTTGCGGCCAGCTCCCAAAAAAGCGAGTTGAAAAATGGAGCTCAGGGGCACTGCAATTCACAAACCTGCAGAGTTATAACTGATAACTCTCGTCCACAAATATATTGAGGGAAGGCAACGAAGAGGATTTGAAAGCAAGGCAGAATTGCAGGAAACTGATTTCAGGAGGTAGATTCGAATCACCTTTAAAGCACAGGAAAAGCGGCAAAACCTCGACAATGATGCCCTTGGCCAAAAAGGGCGTATGCGTTTTTTCCTGAATATATTCAGGAAAAAACGCATACGCCCTTTTTGGCCAACCAAGCAACCTGGAAAGGCAAATCAGCGCTACAAAGAAGTCTCGCTTCCCATCGGTCAAAAGGACCATGCTGAATAAGGTGTCAAAACCAGAAATGCAGGGCAGGCCATGGAGAAACGGGAGCCTTGCTACGCTGATGGGCGGGATGTAAATTGCCAACAGCCACTCTGGAGAAGTGTACGGTGTGTCCTGAAACACCTAAAAAACGCAGCTTAGAGAGCATAGGGCACTTCCACTCATGGGCGTATAAATTGGGAAAACTAAAAATCAGCAAGACACAGGCACCCCAAAGTTTAGGGCTGCTCTGCTGACAAGAACCTCCACTTCCTTACACCTTAAATATCCCAGGAAAGAGAAAAATGGATAAAGACGTTGTGGTCCTTATGTACAATGGAATATCACTCAGCCATGAAATCAACGTCATAACGCTAGTGGCAGCATGATGAGTGGATTTAGGTACGACGATTCTAAGTGAAATAAGTCAAACAGAAAACGACATTTATCATAAGATATCACTTATAGAGGGAATGTAAAAACCGCTACACTTGAACTGAATTACAAAACAGAACAGAGTCACACGTTTAGAAAACACACTATGGCTGCTTAACGGGAAAGGTGAGGTGGGGTGATGCGTAAAATAAGGGTTTCGAATTAGCTCAGATACCGTTCCATAAACCCAATATGTAATAGACAAGACCTACTCCTTGCTCAGTGAACTGGACTCAACACCCCCTATTCAACGTCCAAGAATATATCTGACTAGTAAGAATCTTAAAACCTATGTGTTGATATCCCTCTGTAAGTGAGTCAAGTGGGTTTAAAGCGGCCTAAACACAGCAGTGAAAAGCAGCTAAACCCCATTATAAAAATCAACTACTTTTAAAAACCCGTGAAACAAAGACAGTGAAAGAGAGAGAAATTCTTACAAAATTCGTTCAGGGGCTGTGATGCCACCTGGATTGACCATATCTAGACCCACTGCTGATTGAGACATAAGGGTGAACACTCTTGGGGCTGAGAGGTTTGGTGAGGTTGGGTGAGCAAACGCAGACCCTTTAAATTAATACTGCGTGGTACCCATCCCATGGGTCCCAAATCTCCAGGTTCAAGGGCATCTTCCTACATCGAAAACATGCATGAGACACCCAGAAGATGGTACACCGTGTGATCGGGAAAGGTTTCTAAAACGCACCTCATTTCTCATCTCCTTGTACTCGGGTTCGCCATTCCAGCCGCTTTACTAGCAATCTCCCTCCTTGGAGAATCAGCACCTTTAACCTCCTGTTCCGTACCGGTTGCCATTTGTCCTGAGGATGAACGGGAAGAGGGCGAAACAATGAGAGACTATCTCTAGGTTTTGGTGCAGGCACAGGTCACTCTATTTTCCCATCAGGAAGAAGAATTAACCACAGGCTCAGCCTGCCGCCCGGAACCAGAATAGGGCCTGAAGCAATCCTGCGCTTTTGCGGCCTGCTCCCAAAAAAGCGAGTTGAAAAATGGAGCTCAGGGGCACTGCAATTCACAAACCTGCAGAGTTATAACTGATAACTCTCGTCCACAAATATATTGAGGGAAGGCAACGAAGAGGATTTGAAAGCAAGGCAAAATTGCAGGAAACTGATTTCAGGAGGTAGATTCGAATCGCCTTTAAAGCACAGGAAAAGCGGCAAAACCTCGACAATGATGCCCTTGGCCAAAAAGGGCGTATGCGTTTTTTCCTGAATATATTCAGGAAAAAACGCATACGCCCTTTTTGGCCAACCAAGCAACCTGGAAAGGCAAATCAGCGCTACAAAGAAGTCTCGCTTCCCATCGGTCAAAAGGACCATGCTGAATAAAGTGTCAAAACCAGAAATGCAGGGCAGGCCATGGAGAAACGGGAGCCTTGCTACGCTGATGGGCGGGATGTAAATTGCCAACAGCCACTCTGGAGAAGTGTACGGTGTGTCCTGAAACACCTAAAAAACTCAGCTTAGAGAGCATAGGGCACTTCCACTCATGGGCGTATAAATTGGGAAAACTAAAAATCAGCAAGACACAGGCACCCCAAAGTTTAGGGCTACTCTGCTGACAAGAACCTCCACTTCCTTACACCTTAAATATCCCAGGAAAGAGAAAAATGGATAAAGACGTTGTGGTCCTTATGTACAATGGAATATCACTCAGCCATGAAATCAACGTCATAAGGCTAGTGGCAGCATGATGAGTGGATTTAGGTACGACGATTCTAAGTGAAATAAGTCAAACAGAAAACGACACTTATCATAAGATATCACTTATAGAGGGAATGTAAAAACCGCTACACTTGAACTGAATTACAAAACAGAAGAGAGTCACACGTTTAGAAAACACACTATGGCTGCTTAATGGGAAAGGTGAGGTGGGGTGATGCGTAAAAGAAGGGTTTCAAATTAGCTTAGATACCGTTCCATAAACCCAGTATGTAATAGACAAGACCTACTCCTTGCTCAGTGAACTTGACTCAACACCCCCTATTCAAAGCCCAAGAATATATCTGACTAGTAAGAATCTTAAAACCTATGTGTTGATATCCCTCTGTAAGTGAGTCAAGTGGGTGTAAAGCGGCATAAACACAGCAGTGAAAAGCAGCTAAACCCCATTATAAAAATCAACTACTTTTAAAAACCCGTGAAACAAAGACAGTGAAAGAGAGAAATTCTTACAAAATTCGTTCAGGGGCTGTGATGCCACCTGGATTGACCATATCTAGACCCACTGCTGATTGAGACATAAGGGTGAACACTTTTGGGGCTGAGAGGTTTGGTGAGGTTGCGTGAGCAAACGCAGACCCTTTAAAGTAATACTGCGTGGTACCCATCCCATTGGTCCCAAATCTCCAGGTTCAAGGGCATCTTCCTACATCGAAAACATGCATGAGAAACCCAGAAGATGGTACACCGTGTGATCGGGAAAGGTTTCTAAAACGCACCTCATTTCTCATGTCCTTGTGCTCGGGTTCGCCATTCCAGCCGCTTTACTAGCAATCTCCCTCCTTGGAGAATCAGCACCTTTAACCTCCTGTTCCGTCCAGGTTGCCATTTGTCCTGAGGATGAACGGGAAGAGGGCGAAACAATGAGAGACTAGCTCAAGAAGTTTGGGCAGGCACAGGTCACTCTATTTTCCCATCAGGAAGAAGAATTAACCACAGGCTCAGCGTGCCGCCCGGAACCAGAATAGGGCCTGAAGCAATCCTGCGCTTTTGCGGCCAGCTCCCAAAAAAGCGAGTTGAAAAATGGAGCTCAGGGGCACTGCAATTCACAACCTGCAGAGTTATAACTGATAACTCTCGTCCACAAATATATTGAGGGAAGGCAACGAAGAGGATTTGAAAGCAAGGCAGAATTGCAGGAAACTGATTTCAGGAGGTAGATTCGAATCGCCTTTAAAGCACAGGAAAAGCGGCAAAACCTCGACAATGATGCCCTTGGCCAAAAAGGGCGTATGCGTTTTTTCCTGAATATATTCAGGAAAAAACGCATACGCCCTTTTTGGCCAACCAAGCAACCTGGAAAGGCAAATCAGCGCTACAAAGAAGTCTCGCTTCCCATCGGTCAAAAGGACCATGCTGAATAAAGTGTCAAAACCAGAAATGCAGGGCAGGCCATGGAGAAACGGGAGCCTTGCTACGCTGATGGGCGGGATGTAAATTGCCAACAGCCACTCTGGAGAAGTGTACGGTGTGTCCTGAAACACCTAAAAAACTCAGCTTAGAGAGCATAGGGCACTTCCACTCATGGGCGTATAAATTGGGAAAACTAAAAATCAGCAAGACACAGGCACCCCAAAGTTTAGGGCTGCTCTGCTGACAAGAACCTCCACTTCCTTACACCTTAAATATCCCAGGAAAGAGAAAAATGGATAAAGACGTTGTGGTCCTTATGTACAATGGAATATCACTCAGCCATGAAATCAACGTCATAAGGCTAGTGGCAGCATGATGAGTGGATTTAGGTACGACGATTCTAAGTGAAATAAGTCAAACAGAAAACGACACTTATCATAAGATATCACTTATAGAGGGAATGTAAAAACCGCTACACTTGAACTGAATTACAAAACAGAACAGAGTCACACGTTTAGAAAACACACTATGGCTGCTTAATGGGAAAGTTGAGGTGGGGTGATGCGTAAAAGAAGGGTTACAAATTAGCTTAGATACCGTTCCATAAACCCAGTATGTAATAGACAAGACCTACTCCTTGCTCAGTGAACTGGACTCAACACCCCCTATTCAAAGCCCAAGAATATATCTGACTAGTAAGAATCTTAAAACCTATGTGTTGATATCCCTCTGTAAGTGAGTATAGTGGGTTTAAAGCGGCCTAAACACAGCAGTGAAAAGCAGCTAAACCCCATTATAAAAATCAACTACTTTTAAAAACCCGTGAAACAAAGACAGTGAAAGAGAGAGAAATTCTTACAAAATTCGTTCAGGGGCTGTGATGCCACCTGGATTGACCATATCTAGACCCACTGCTGATTGAGACATAAGGGTGAACACTTTTGGGGCTGAGAGTTTTGGTG
The DNA here is from genome assembly GCF_028021215.1 of Eschrichtius robustus. Taxonomy (NCBI): domain Eukaryota; kingdom Metazoa; phylum Chordata; class Mammalia; order Artiodactyla; family Eschrichtiidae; genus Eschrichtius; species Eschrichtius robustus. The sequence goes on along the minus strand of NC_090824.1, from coordinate 111,032,399 downwards.
AGGTTGCGTGAGCAAACGCAGACCCTTTAAAGTAATACTGCGTGGTACCCATCCCATGGGTCCCAAATCTCCAGGTTCAAGGGCATCTTCCTACATCGAAAACATGCATGAGACACCCAGAAGATGGTACACCGTGTGATCGGGAAAGGTTTCTAAAACGCACCTCATTTCTCATCTCCTTGTGCTCGGGTTCGCCATTCCAGACATTTTACTAGCAATCTCCCTCCTTGGAGAATCAGCACCTTTAACCTCCTTTTCCGTCCAGGTTGCCATTTGTCCTGAGGATGAACGGGAAGAGAGCGAAACAATGAGAGACTAGCTCAAGAAGTTGGGGCAGGCACAGGTCACTCTATTTTCCCATCAGGAAGAAGAATTAACCACAGGCTCAGCCTGCCGCCCGGAACCAGAATAGGGCCTGAAGCAATCCTGCGCTTTTGCGGCCAGCGCCCAAAAAAGCGAGTTGAAAAATGGAGCTCAGGGTCACTGCAATTCACAAACCTGCAGAGTTATAACTGATAACTCTCGTCCACAAATATATTGAGGGAAGGCAACGAAGAGGATTTGAAAGCAAGGCAGAATTGCAGGAAACTGATTTCAGGAGGTAGATTCGAATCGCCTTTAAAGCACAGGAAAAGCGGCAAAACCTCGACAATGATGCCCTTGGCCAAAAAGGGCGTATGCGTTTTTTCCTGAATATATTCAGGAAAAAACGCATACGCCCTTTTTGGCCAACCAAGCAACCTGGAAAGGCAAATCAGCGCTACAAAGAAGTCTCGCTTCCCATCGGTCAAAAGGACCATGCTGAATAAAGTGTCAAAACCAGAAATGCAGGGCAGGCCATGGAGAAACGGGAGCCTTGCTACGCTGATGGGCGGGATGTAAATTGCCAACAGCCACTCTGGAGAAGTGTACGGTGTGTCCTGAAACACCTAAAAAACTCAGCTTAGAGAGCATAGGGCACTTCCACTCATGGGCGTATAAATTGGGAAAACTAAAAATCAGCAAGACACAGGCACCCCAAAGTTTAGGGCTACTCTGCTGACAAGAACCTCCACTTCCTTACACCTTAAATATCCCAGGAAAGAGAAAAATGGATAAAGACGTTGTGGTCCTTATGTACAATGGAATATCACTCAGCCATGAAATCAACGTCATAAGGCTAGTGGCAGCATGATGAGTGGATTTAGGTACGACGATTCTAAGTGAAATAAGTCAAACAGAAAACGACACTTATCATAAGATATCACTTATAGAGGGAATGTAAAAACCGCTACACTTGAACTGAATTACAAAACAGAACAGAGTCACACGTTTAGAAAACACACTATGGCTGCTTAACGGGAAAGGTGAGGTGGGGTGATGCGTAAAAGAAGGGTTTCAAATTAGCTCAGATACCGTTCCATAAACCCAATATGTAATAGACAAGACCTACTCCTTGCTCAGTGAACTTGACTCAACACCCCCTATTCAACGCCCAAGAATATATCTGACTAGTAAGAATCTTAAAACCTATGTGTTGATATCCCTCTGTAAGTGAGTCAAGTGGGTGTAAAGCGGCCTAAACACAGCAGTGAAAAGCAGCTAAACCCCATTATAAAAATCAACTACTTTTAAAAACCCGTGAAACAAAGACAGTGAAAGAGAGAAATTCTTACAAAATTCGTTCAGGGGCTGTGATGCCACCTGGATTGACCATATCTAGACCCACTGCTGATTGAGACATAAGGGTGAACACTTTTGGGGCTGAGAGGTTTGGTGAGGTTGCGTGAGCAAACGCAGACCCTTTAAAGTAATACTGCGTGGTACCCATCCCATGGGTCCCAAATCTCCAGGTTCAAGGGCATCTTCCTACATCGAAAACATGCATGAGAAACCCAGAAGATGGTACACCGTGTGATCGGGAAAGGTTTCTAAAACGCACCTCATTTCTCATCTCCTTGTGCTCGGGTTCGCCATTCCAGCCGCTTTACTTGCAATCTCCCTCCTTGGAGAATCAGCACCTTTAACCTCCTGTTCCGTCCAGGTTGCCATTTGTCCTGAGGATGAACGGGAAGAGGGCGAAACAATGAGAGACTAGCTCAAGAAGTTGGGGCAGGCACAGGTCACTCTATTTTCCCATCAGGAAGAAGAATTAACCACAGGCTCAGCCTGCCGCCCGGAACCAGAATAGGGCCTGAAGCAATCCTGCGCTTTTGCGGCCAGCTCCCAAAAAAGCGAGTTGAAAAATGGAGCTCAGGGGCACTGCAATTCACAAACCTGCAGAGTTATAACTGATAACTCTCGTCCACAAATATATTGAGGGAAGGCAACGAAGAGGATTTGAAAGCAAGGCAGAATTGCAGGAAACTGATTTCAGGAGGTAGATTCGAATCACCTTTAAAGCACAGGAAAAGCGGCAAAACCTCAACAATGATGCCCTTGGCCAAAAAGTGCGTATGCGTTTTTTCCAGAATATATTCAGGAAAAAACGCATACGCCCTTTTTGGCCAACCAAGCAACCTGGAAAGGCAAATCAGCGCTAAAAAGAAGTCTCGCTTCCCATCGGTCAAAAGGACCATGCTGAATAAAGTGTCAAAACCAGAAATGCAGGGCAGGCCATGGAGAAACGGGAGCCTTGCTACGCTGATGGGCGGGATGTAAATTGCCAACAGCCACTCTGGAGAAGTGTACGGTGTGTCCTGAAACACCTAAAATACTCAGCTTAGAGAGCATAGGGCACTTCCACTCATGGGCGTATAAATTGGGAAAACTAAAAATCAGCAAGACACAGGCACCCCAAAGTTTAGGGCTACTCTGCTGACAAGAACCTCCGCTTCCTTACACCTTAAATATCCCAGGAAAGAGAAAAATGGATAAAGACGTTGTGGTCCTTATGTACAATGGAATATCACTCAGGCATGAAATCAACGTCATAAGGCTAGTGGCAGCATGATGAGTGGATTTAGGTACGACGATTCTAAGTGAAATAAGTCAAACAGAAAACGACACTTATCATAAGATATCACTTATAGAGGGAATGTAAAAACCGCTACACTTGAACTGAATTACAAAACAGAACAGAGTCACACGTTTAGAAAACACACTATGGCTGCTTAACGGGAAAGGTGAGGTGGGGTGATGCGTAAAAGAAGGGTTTCAAATTAGCTCAGATACCGTTCCATAAACCCAATATGTAATAGACAAGACCTACTCCTTGCTCAGTGAACTTGACTCAACACCCCCTATTCAACGCCCAAGAATATATCTGACTAGTAAGAATCTTAAAACCTATGTGTTGATATCCCTCTGTAAGTGAGTCAAGTGGGTGTAAAGCGGCCTAAACACAGCAGTGAAAAGCAGCTAAACCCCATTATAAAAATCAACAACTTTTAAAAACCCGTGAAACAAAGACAGTGAAAGAGAGAAATTCTTACAAAATTCGTTCAGGGGCTGTGATGCCACCTGGATTGACCATATCTAGACCCACTGCTGATTGAGACATAAGGGTGAACACTTTTGGGGCTGAGAGGTTTGGTGAGGTTGCGTGAGCAAACGCAGACCCTTTAAAGTAATACTGCGTGGTACCCATCCCATGGGTCCCAAATCTCCAGGTTCAAGGGCATCTTCCTACATCGAAAACATGTATGAGAAACCCAGAAGATGGTACACCGTGTGATCGGGAAAGGTTTCTAAAACGCACCTCATTTCTCATCTCCTTGTGCTCGGGTTCGCCATTCCAGCCGCTTTACTAGCAATATCCCTCCTTGGAGAATCAGCACCTTTAACCTCCTGTTCCGTCCAGGTTGCCATTTGTCCTGAGGATGAACGGGAAGAGGGCGAAACAATGAGAGACTAGCTCAAGAAGTTGGGGCAGGCACAGGTCACTCTATTTTCCCAAAAGGAAGAAGAATTAACCACAGGCTCAGCCTGCCGCCCGGAACCAGAATAGGGCCTGAAGCAATCCTGCGCTTTTGCGGCCAGCTCCCAAAAAAGCGAGTTGAAAAATGGAGCTCAGGGGCACTGCAATTCACAAACCTGCAGAGTTATAACTGATAACTCTCGTCCACAAATATATTGAGGGAAGGCAACGAAGAGGATTTGAAAGCAAGGCAGAATTGCAGGAAACTGATTTCAGGAGGTAGATTCGAATCGCCTTTAAAGCACAGGAAAAGCGGCAAAACCTCGACAATGATGCCCTTGGCCAAAAAGGGCGTATGCGTTTTTTCCTGAATATATTCAGGAAAAAACGCATACGCCCTTTTTGGCCAACCAAGCAACCTGGAAAGGCAAATCAGCGCTACAAAGAAGTCTCGCTTCCCATCGGTCAAAAGGACCATGCTGAATAAAGTGTCAAAACCAGAAATGCAGGGCAGGCCATGGAGAAACGGGAGCCTTGCTACGCTGATGGGCGGGATGTAAATTGCCAACAGCCACTCTGGAGAAGTGTACGGTGTGTCCTGAAACACCTAAAAAACTCAGCTTAGAGAGCATAGGGCACTTCCACTCATGGGCGTATAAATTGGGAAAACTAAAAATCAGCAAGACACAGGCACCCCAAAGTTTAGGGCTACTCTGCTGACAAGAACCTCCACTTCCTTACACCTTAAATATCCCAGGAAAGAGAAAAATGGATAAAGACGTTGTGGTCCTTATGTACAATGGAATATCACTCAGCCATGAAATCAACGTCATAAGGCTAGTGGCAGCATGATGAGTGGATTTAGGTACGACGATTCTAAGTGAAATAAGTCAAACAGAAAACGACACTTATCATAAGATATCACTTATAGAGGGAATGTAAAAACCGCTACACTTGAACTGAATTACAAAACAGAACAGAGTCACACGTTTAGAAAACACACTATGGCTGCTTAACGGGAAAGGTGAGGTGGGGTGATGCGTAAAAGAAGGGTTTCAAATTAGCTCAGATACCGTTCCATAAACCCAATATGTAATAGACAAGACCTACTCCTTGCTCAGTGAACTTGACTCAACACCCCCTATTCAACGCCCAAGAATATATCTGACTAGTAAGAATCTTAAAACCTATGTGTTGATATCCCTCTGTAAGTGAGTCAAGTGGGTGTAAAGCGGCCTAAACACAGCAGTGAAAAGCAGCTAAACCCCATTATAAAAATCAACTACTTTTAAAAACCCGTGAAACAAAGACAGTGAAAGAGAGAAATTCTTACAAAATTCGTTCAGGGGCTGTGATGCCACCTGGATTGACCATATCTAGACCCACTGCTGATTGAGACATAAGGGTGAACACTTTTGGGGCTGAGAGGTTTGGTGAGGTTGCGTGAGCAAACGCAGACCCTTTAAAGTAATACTGCGTGGTACCCATCCCATGGGTCCCAAATCTCCAGGTTCAAGGGCATCTTCCTACATCGAAAACATGCATGAGAAACCCAGAAGATGGTACACCGTGTGATCGGGAAAGGTTTCTAAAACGCACCTCATTTCTCATCTCCTTGTGCTCGGGTTCGCCATTCCAGCCGCTTTACTTGCAATCTCCCTCCTTGGAGAATCAGCACCTTTAACCTCCTGTTCCGTCCAGGTTGCCATTTGTCCTGAGGATGAACGGGAAGAGGGCGAAACAATGAGAGACTAGCTCAAGAAGTTGGGGCAGGCACAGGTCACTCTATTTTCCCATCAGGAAGAAGAATTAACCACAGGCTCAGCCTGCCGCCCGGAACCAGAATAGGGCCTGAAGCAATCCTGCGCTTTTGCGGCCAGCTCCCAAAAAAGCGAGTTGAAAAATGGAGCTCAGGGGCACTGCAATTCACAAACCTGCAGAGTTATAACTGATAACTCTCGTCCACAAATATATTGAGGGAAGGCAACGAAGAGGATTTGAAAGCAAGGCAGAATTGCAGGAAACTGATTTCAGGAGGTAGATTCGAATCACCTTTAAAGCACAGGAAAAGCGGCAAAACCTCGACAATGATGCCCTTGGCCAAAAAGGGCGTATGCGTTTTTTCCTGAATATATTCAGGAAAAAACGCATACGCCCTTTTTGGCCAACCAAGCAACCTGGAAAGGCAAATCAGCGCTAAAAAGAAGTCTCGCTTCCCATCGGTCAAAAGGACCATGCTGAATAAAGTGTCAAAACCAGAAATGCAGGGCAGGCCATGGAGAAACGGGAGCCTTGCTACGCTGATGGGCGGGATGTAAATTGCCAACAGCCACTCTGGAGAAGTGTACGGTGTGTCCTGAAACACCTAAAATACTCAGCTTAGAGAGCATAGGGCACTTCCACTCATGGGCGTATAAATTGGGAAAACTAAAAATCAGCAAGACACAGGCACCCCAAAGTTTAGGGCTACTCTGCTGACAAGAACCTCCGCTTCCTTACACCTTAAATATCCCAGGAAAGAGAAAAATGGATAAAGACGTTGTGGTCCTTATGTACAATGGAATATCACTCAGGCATGAAATCAACGTCATAAGGCTAGTGGCAGCATGATGAGTGGATTTAGGTACGACGATTCTAAGTGAAATAAGTCAAACAGAAAACGACACTTATCATAAGATATCACTTATAGAGGGAATGTAAAAACCGCTACACTTGAACTGAATTACAAAACAGAACAGAGTCACACGTTTAGAAAACACACTATGGCTGCTTAACGGGAAAGGTGAGGTGGGGTGATGCGTAAAAGAAGGGTTTCAAATTAGCTCAGATACCGTTCCATAAACCCAATATGTAATAGACAAGACCTACTCCTTGCTCAGTGAACTTGACTCAACACCCCCTATTCAACGCCCAAGAATATATCTGACTAGTAAGAATCTTAAAACCTATGTGTTGATATCCCTCTGTAAGTGAGTCAAGTGGGTGTAAAGCGGCCTAAACACAGCAGTGAAAAGCAGCTAAACCCCATTATAAAAATCAACAACTTTTAAAAACCCGTGAAACAAAGACAGTGAAAGAGAGAAATTCTTACAAAATTCGTTCAGGGGCTGTGATGCCACCTGGATTGACCATATCTAGACCCACTGCTGATTGAGACATAAGGGTGAACACTTTTGGGGCTGAGAGGTTTGGTGAGGTTGCGTGAGCAAACGCAGACCCTTTAAAGTAATACTGCGTGGTACCCATCCCATGGGTCCCAAATCTCCAGGTTCAAGGGCATCTTCCTACATCGAAAACATGCATGAGAAACCCAGAAGATGGTACACCGTGTGATCGGGAAAGGTTTCTAAAACGCACCTCATTTCTCATCTCCTTGTGCTCGGGTTCGCCATTCCAGCCGCTTTACTAGCAATATCCCTCCTTGGAGAATCAGCACCTTTAACCTCCTGTTCCGTCCAGGTTGCCATTTGTCCTGAGGATGAACGGGAAGAGGGCGAAACAATGAGAGACTAGCTCAAGAAGTTGGGGCAGGCACAGGTCACTCTATTTTCCCAAAAGGAAGAAGAATTAACCACAGGCTCAGCCTGCCGCCCGGAACCAGAATAGGGCCTGAAGCAATCCTGCGCTTTTGCGGCCAGCTCCCAAAAAAGCGAGTTGAAAAATGGAGCTCAGGGGCACTGCAATTCACAAACCTGCAGAGTTATAACTGATAACTCTCGTCCACAAATATATTGAGGGAAGGCAACGAAGAGGATTTGAAAGCAAGGCAGAATTGCAGGAAACTGATTTCAGGAGGTAGATTCGAATCGCCTTTAAAGCACAGGAAAAGCGGCAAAACCTCGACAATGATGCCCTTGGCCAAAAAGGGCGTATGCGTTTTTTCCTGAATATATTCAGGAAAAAACGCATACGCCCTTTTTGGCCAACCAAGCAACCTGGAAAGGCAAATCAGCGCTACAAAGAAGTCTCGCTTCCCATCGGTCAAAAGGACCATGCTGAATAAAGTGTCAAAACCAGAAATGCAGGGCAGGCCATGGAGAAACGGGAGCCTTGCTACGCTGATGGGCGGGATGTAAATTGCCAACAGCCACTCTGGAGAAGTGTACGGTGTGTCCTGAAACACCTAAAATACTCAGCTTAGAGAGCATAGGGCACTTCCACTCATGGGCGTATAAATTGGGAAAACTAAAAATCAGCAAGACACAGGCACCCCAAAGTTTAGGGCTACTCTGCTGACAAGAACCTCCGCTTCCTTACACCTTAAATATCCCAGGAAAGAGAAAAATGGATAAAGACGTTGTGGTCCTTATGTACAATGGAATATCACTCAGGCATGAAATCAACGTCATAAGGCTAGTGGCAGCATGATGAGTGGATTTAGGTACGACGATTCTAAGTGAAATAAGTCAAACAGAAAACGACACTTATCATAAGATATCACTTATAGAGGGAATGTAAAAACCGCTACACTTGAACTGAATTACAAAACAGAACAGAGTCACACGTTTAGAAAACACACTATGGCTGCTTAATGGGAAAGTTGAGGTGGGGTGATGCGTAAAAGAAGGGTTACAAATTAGCTTAGATACCGTTCCATAAACCCAGTATGTAATAGACAAGACCTACTCCTTGCTCAGTGAACTGGACTCAACACCCCCTATTCAAAGCCCAAGAATATATCTGACTAGTAAGAATCTTAAAACCTATGTGTTGATATCCCTCTGTAAGTGAGTATAGTGGGTTTAAAGCGGCCTAAACACAGCAGTGAAAAGCAGCTAAACCCCATTATAAAAATCAACTACTTTTAAAAACCCGTGAAACAAAGACAGTGAAAGAGAGAGAAATTCTTACAAAATTCGTTCAGGGGCTGTGATGCCACCTGGATTGACCATATCTAGACCCACTGCTGATTGAGACATAAGGGTGAACACTTTTGGGGCTGAGAGTTTTGGTGAGGTTGCGTGAGCAAACGCAGACCCTTTAAAGTAATACTGCGTGGTACCCATCCCATGGGTCCCAAATCTCCAGGTTCAAGGGCATCTTCCTACATCGAAAACATGCATGAGACACCCAGAAGATGGTACACCGTGTGATCGGGAAAGGTTTCTAAAACGCACCTCATTTCTCATCTCCTTGTGCTCGGGTTCGCCATTCCAGACATTTTACTAGCAATCTCCCTCCTTGGAGAATCAGCACCTTTAACCTCCTTTTCCGTCCAGGTTGCCATTTGTCCTGAGGATGAACGGGAAGAGAGCGAAACAATGAGAGACTAGCTCAAGAAGTTGGGGCAGGCACAGGTCACTCTATTTTCCCATCAGGAAGAAGAATTAACCACAGGCTCAGCCTGCCGCCCGGAACCAGAATAGGGCCTGAAGCAATCCTGCGCTTTTGCGGCCAGCGCCCAAAAAAGCGAGTTGAAAAATGGAGCTCAGGGTCACTGCAATTCACAAACCTGCAGAGTTATAACTGATAACTCTCGTCCACAAATATATTGAGGGAAGGCAACGAAGAGGATTTGAAAGCAAGGCAGAATTGCAGGAAACTGATTTCAGGAGGTAGATTCGAATCGCCTTTAAAGCACAGGAAAAGCGGCAAAACCTCGACAATGATGCCCTTGGCCAAAAAGGGCGTATGCGTTTTTTCCTGAATATATTCAGGAAAAAACGCATACGCCCTTTTTGGCCAACCAAGCAACCTGGAAAGGCAAATCAGCGCTACAAAGAAGTCTCGCTTCCCATCGGTCAAAAGGACCATGCTGAATAAAGTGTCAAAACCAGAAATGCAGGGCAGGCCATGGAGAAACGGGAGCCTTGCTACGCTGATGGGCGGGATGTAAATTGCCAACAGCCACTCTGGAGAAGTGTACGGTGTGTCCTGAAACACCTAAAAAACTCAGCTTAGAGAGCATAGGGCACTTCCACTCATGGGCGTATAAATTGGGAAAACTAAAAATCAGCAAGACACAGGCACCCCAAAGTTTAGGGCTACTCTGCTGACAAGAACCTCCACTTCCTTACACCTTAAATATCCCAGGAAAGAGAAAAATGGATAAAGACGTTGTGGTCCTTATGTACAATGGAATATCACTCAGCCATGAAATCAACGTCATAAGGCTAGTGGCAGCATGATGAGTGGATTTAGGTACGACGATTCTAAGTGAAATAAGTCAAACAGAAAACGACACTTATCATAAGATATCACTTATAGAGGGAATGTAAAAACCGCTACACTTGAACTGAATTACAAAACAGAACAGAGTCACACGTTTAGAAAACACACTATGGCTGCTTAACGGGAAAGGTGAGGTGGGGTGATGCGTAAAAGAAGGGTTTCAAATTAGCTCAGATACCGTTCCATAAACCCAATATGTAATAGACAAGACCTACTCCTTGCTCAGTGAACTTGACTCAACACCCCCTATTCAACGCCCAAGAATATATCTGACTAGTAAGAATCTTAAAACCTATGTGTTGATATCCCTCTGTAAGTGAGTCAAGTGGGTGTAAAGCGGCCTAAACACAGCAGTGAAAAGCAGCTAAACCCCATTATAAAAATCAACTACTTTTAAAAACCCGTGAAACAAAGACAGTGAAAGAGAGAAATTCTTACAAAATTCGTTCAGGGGCTGTGATGCCACCTGGATTGACCATATCTAGACCCACTGCTGATTGAGACATAAGGGTGAACACTTTTGGGGCTGAGAGGTTTGGTGAGGTTGCGTGAGCAAACGCAGACCCTTTAAAGTAATACTGCGTGGTACCCATCCCATGGGTCCCAAATCTCCAGGTTCAAGGGCATCTTCCTACATCGAAAACATGCATGAGAAACCCAGAAGATGGTACACCGTGTGATCGGGAAAGGTTTCTAAAACGCACCTCATTTCTCATCTCCTTGTGCTCGGGTTCGCCATTCCAGCCGCTTTACTTGCAATCTCCCTCCTTGGAGAATCAGCACCTTTAACCTCCTGTTCCGTCCAGGTTGCCATTTGTCCTGAGGATGAACGGGAAGAGGGCGAAACAATGAGAGACTAGCTCAAGAAGTTGGGGCAGGCACAGGTCACTCTATTTTCCCATCAGGAAGAAGAATTAACCACAGGCTCAGCCTGCCGCCCGGAACCAGAATAGGGCCTGAAGCAATCCTGCGCTTTTGCGGCCAGCTCCCAAAAAAGCGAGTTGAAAAATGGAGCTCAGGGGCACTGCAATTCACAAACCTGCAGAGTTATAACTGATAACTCTCGTCCACAAATATATTGAGGGAAGGCAACGAAGAGGATTTGAAAGCAAGGCAGAATTGCAGGAAACTGATTTCAGGAGGTAGATTCGAATCACCTTTAAAGCACAGGAAAAGCGGCAAAACCTCAACAATGATGCCCTTGGCCAAAAAGTGCGTATGCGTTTTTTCCAGAATATATTCAGGAAAAAACGCATACGCCCTTTTTGGCCAACCAAGCAACCTGGAAAGGCAAATCAGCGCTAAAAAGAAGTCTCGCTTCCCATCGGTCAAAAGGACCATGCTGAATAAAGTGTCAAAACCAGAAATGCAGGGCAGGCCATGGAGAAACGGGAGCCTTGCTACGCTGATGGGCGGGATGTAAATTGCCAACAGCCACTCTGGAGAAGTGTACGGTGTGTCCTGAAACACCTAAAATACTCAGCTTAGAGAGCATAGGGCACTTCCACTCATGGGCGTATAAATTGGGAAAACTAAAAATCAGCAAGACACAGGCACCCCAAAGTTTAGGGCTACTCTGCTGACAAGAACCTCCGCTTCCTTACACCTTAAATATCCCAGGAAAGAGAAAAATGGATAAAGACGTTGTGGTCCTTATGTACAATGGAATATCACTCAGGCATGAAATCAACGTCATAAGGCTAGTGGCAGCATGATGAGTGGATTTAGGTACGACGATTCTAAGTGAAATAAGTCAAACAGAAAACGACACTTATCATAAGATATCACTTATAGAGGGAATGTAAAAACCGCTACACTTGAACTGAATTACAAAACAGAACAGAGTCACACGTTTAGAAAACACACTATGGCTGCTTAACGGGAAAGGTGAGGTGGGGTGATGCGTAAAAGAAGGGTTTCAAATTAGCTCAGATACCGTTCCATAAACCCAATATGTAATAGACAAGACCTACTCCTTGCTCAGTGAACTTGACTCAACACCCCCTATTCAACGCCCAAGAATATATCTGACTAGTAAGAATCTTAAAACCTATGTGTTGATATCCCTCTGTAAGTGAGTCAAGTGGGTGTAAAGCGGCCTAAACACAGCAGTGAAAAGCAGCTAAACCCCATTATAAAAATCAACAACTTTTAAAAACCCGTGAAACAAAGACAGTGAAAGAGAGAAATTCTTACAAAATTCGTTCAGGGGCTGTGATGCCACCTGGATTGACCATATCTAGACCCACTGCTGATTGAGACATAAGGGTGAACACTTTTGGGGCTGAGAGGTTTGGTGAGGTTGCGTGAGCAAACGCAGACCCTTTAAAGTAATACTGCGTGGTACCCATCCCATGGGTCCCAAATCTCCAGGTTCAAGGGCATCTTCCTACATCGAAAACATGTATGAGAAACCCAGAAGATGGTACACCGTGTGATCGGGAAAGGTTTCTAAAACGCACCTCATTTCTCATCTCCTTGTGCTCGGGTTCGCCATTCCAGCCGCTTTACTAGCAATATCCCTCCTTGGAGAATCAGCACCTTTAACCTCCTGTTCCGTCCAGGTTGCCATTTGTCCTGAGGATGAACGGGAAGAGGGCGAAACAATGAGAGACTAGCTCAAGAAGTTGGGGCAGGCACAGGTCACTCTATTTTCCCAAAAGGAAGAAGAATTAACCACAGGCTCAGCCTGCCGCCCGGAACCAGAATAGGGCCTGAAGCAATCCTGCGCTTTTGCGGCCAGCTCCCAAAAAAGCGAGTTGAAAAATGGAGCTCAGGGGCACTGCAATTCACAAACCTGCAGAGTTATAACTGATAACTCTCGTCCACAAATATATTGAGGGAAGGCAACGAAGAGGATTTGAAAGCAAGGCAGAATTGCAGGAAACTGATTTCAGGAGGTAGATTCGAATCGCCTTTAAAGCACAGGAAAAGCGGCAAAACCTCGACAATGATGCCCTTGGCCAAAAAGGGCGTATGCGTTTTTTCCTGAATATATTCAGGAAAAAACGCATACGCCCTTTTTGGCCAACCAAGCAACCTGGAAAGGCAAATCAGCGCTACAAAGAAGTCTCGCTTCCCATCGGTCAAAAGGACCATGCTGAATAAAGTGTCAAAACCAGAAATGCAGGGCAGGCCATGGAGAAACGGGAGCCTTGCTACGCTGATGGGCGGGATGTAAATTGCCAACAGCCACTCTGGAGAAGTGTACGGTGTGTCCTGAAACACCTAAAAAACTCAGCTTAGAGAGCATAGGGCACTTCCACTCATGGGCGTATAAATTGGGAAAACTAAAAATCAGCAAGACACAGGCACCCCAAAGTTTAGGGCTACTCTGCTGACAAGAACCTCCACTTCCTTACACCTTAAATATCCCAGGAAAGAGAAAAATGGATAAAGACGTTGTGGTCCTTATGTACAATGGAATATCACTCAGCCATGAAATCAACGTCATAAGGCTAGTGGCAGCATGATGAGTGGATTTAGGTACGACGATTCTAAGTGAAATAAGTCAAACAGAAAACGACACTTATCATAAGATATCACTTATAGAGGGAATGTAAAAACCGCTACACTTGAACTGAATTACAAAACAGAACAGAGTCACACGTTTAGAAAACACACTATGGCTGCTTAACGGGAAAGGTGAGGTGGGGTGATGCGTAAAAGAAGGGTTTCAAATTAGCTCAGATACCGTTCCATAAACCCAATATGTAATAGACAAGACCTACTCCTTGCTCAGTGAACTTGACTCAACACCCCCTATTCAACGCCCAAGAATATATCTGACTAGTAAGAATCTTAAAACCTATGTGTTGATATCCCTCTGTAAGTGAGTCAAGTGGGTGTAAAGCGGCCTAAACACAGCAGTGAAAAGCAGCTAAACCCCATTATAAAAATCAACTACTTTTAAAAACCCGTGAAACAAAGACAGTGAAAGAGAGAAATTCTTACAAAATTCGTTCAGGGGCTGTGATGCCACCTGGATTGACCATATCTAGACCCACTGCTGATTGAGACATAAGGGTGAACACTTTTGGGGCTGAGAGGTTTGGTGAGGTTGCGTGAGCAAACGCAGACCCTTTAAAGTAATACTGCGTGGTACCCATCCCATGGGTCCCAAATCTCCAGGTTCAAGGGCATCTTCCTACATCGAAAACATGCATGAGAAACCCAGAAGATGGTACACCGTGTGATCGGGAAAGGTTTCTAAAACGCACCTCATTTCTCATCTCCTTGTGCTCGGGTTCGCCATTCCAGCCGCTTTACTTGCAATCTCCCTCCTTGGAGAATCAGCACCTTTAACCTCCTGTTCCGTCCAGGTTGCCATTTGTCCTGAGGATGAACGGGAAGAGGGCGAAACAATGAGAGACTAGCTCAAGAAGTTGGGGCAGGCACAGGTCACTCTATTTTCCCATCAGGAAGAAGAATTAACCACAGGCTCAGCCTGCCGCCCGGAACCAGAATAGGGCCTGAAGCAATCCTGCGCTTTTGCGGCCAGCTCCCAAAAAAGCGAGTTGAAAAATGGAGCTCAGGGGCACTGCAATTCACAAACCTGCAGAGTTATAACTGATAACTCTCGTCCACAAATATATTGAGGGAAGGCAACGAAGAGGATTTGAAAGCAAGGCAGAATTGCAGGAAACTGATTTCAGGAGGTAGATTCGAATCACCTTTAAAGCACAGGAAAAGCGGCAAAACCTCGACAATGATGCCCTTGGCCAAAAAGGGCGTATGCGTTTTTTCCTGAATATATTCAGGAAAAAACGCATACGCCCTTTTTGGCCAACCAAGCAACCTGGAAAGGCAAATCAGCGCTAAAAAGAAGTCTCGCTTCCCATCGGTCAAAAGGACCATGCTGAATAAAGTGTCAAAACCAGAAATGCAGGGCAGGCCATGGAGAAACGGGAGCCTTGCTACGCTGATGGGCGGGATGTAAATTGCCAACAGCCACTCTGGAGAAGTGTACGGTGTGTCCTGAAACACCTAAAATACTCAGCTTAGAGAGCATAGGGCACTTCCACTCATGGGCGTATAAATTGGGAAAACTAAAAATCAGCAAGACACAGGCACCCCAAAGTTTAGGGCTACTCTGCTGACAAGAACCTCCGCTTCCTTACACCTTAAATATCCCAGGAAAGAGAAAAATGGATAAAGACGTTGTGGTCCTTATGTACAATGGAATATCACTCAGGCATGAAATCAACGTCATAAGGCTAGTGGCAGCATGATGAGTGGATTTAGGTACGACGATTCTAAGTGAAATAAGTCAAACAGAAAACGACACTTATCATAAGATATCACTTATAGAGGGAATGTAAAAACCGCTACACTTGAACTGAATTACAAAACAGAACAGAGTCACACGTTTAGAAAACACACTATGGCTGCTTAACGGGAAAGGTGAGGTGGGGTGATGCGTAAAAGAAGGGTTTCAAATTAGCTCAGATACCGTTCCATAAACCCAATATGTAATAGACAAGACCTACTCCTTGCTCAGTGAACTTGACTCAACACCCCCTATTCAACGCCCAAGAATATATCTGACTAGTAAGAATCTTAAAACCTATGTGTTGATATCCCTCTGTAAGTGAGTCAAGTGGGTGTAAAGCGGCCTAAACACAGCAGTGAAAAGCAGCTAAACCCCATTATAAAAATCAACAACTTTTAAAAACCCGTGAAACAAAGACAGTGAAAGAGAGAAATTCTTACAAAATTCGTTCAGGGGCTGTGATGCCACCTGGATTGACCATATCTAGACCCACTGCTGATTGAGACATAAGGGTGAACACTTTTGGGGCTGAGAGGTTTGGTGAGGTTGCGTGAGCAAACGCAGACCCTTTAAAGTAATACTGCGTGGTACCCATCCCATGGGTCCCAAATCTCCAGGTTCAAGGGCATCTTCCTACATCGAAAACATGCATGAGAAACCCAGAAGATGGTACACCGTGTGATCGGGAAAGGTTTCTAAAACGCACCTCATTTCTCATCTCCTTGTGCTCGGGTTCGCCATTCCAGCCGCTTTACTAGCAATATCCCTCCTTGGAGAATCAGCACCTTTAACCTCCTGTTCCGTCCAGGTTGCCATTTGTCCTGAGGATGAACGGGAAGAGGGCGAAACAATGAGAGACTAGCTCAAGAAGTTGGGGCAGGCACAGGTCACTCTATTTTCCCAAAAGGAAGAAGAATTAACCACAGGCTCAGCCTGCCGCCCGGAACCAGAATAGGGCCTGAAGCAATCCTGCGCTTTTGCGGCCAGCTCCCAAAAAAGCGAGTTGAAAAATGGAGCTCAGGGGCACTGCAATTCACAAACCTGCAGAGTTATAACTGATAACTCTCGTCCACAAATATATTGAGGGAAGGCAACGAAGAGGATTTGAAAGCAAGGCAGAATTGCAGGAAACTGATTTCAGGAGGTAGATTCGAATCGCCTTTAAAGCACAGGAAAAGCGGCAAAACCTCGACAATGATGCCCTTGGCCAAAAAGGGCGTATGCGTTTTTTCCTGAATATATTCAGGAAAAAACGCATACGCCCTTTTTGGCCAACCAAGCAACCTGGAAAGGCAAATCAGCGCTACAAAGAAGTCTCGCTTCCCATCGGTCAAAAGGACCATGCTGAATAAAGTGTCAAAACCAGAAATGCAGGGCAGGCCATGGAGAAACGGGAGCCTTGCTACGCTGATGGGCGGGATGTAAATTGCCAACAGCCACTCTGGAGAAGTGTACGGTGTGTCCTGAAACACCTAAAATACTCAGCTTAGAGAGCATAGGGCACTTCCACTCATGGGCGTATAAATTGGGAAAACTAAAAATCAGCAAGACACAGGCACCCCAAAGTTTAGGGCTACTCTGCTGACAAGAACCTCCGCTTCCTTACACCTTAAATATCCCAGGAAAGAGAAAAATGGATAAAGACGTTGTGGTCCTTATGTACAATGGAATATCACTCAGGCATGAAATCAACGTCATAAGGCTAGTGGCAGCATGATGAGTGGATTTAGGTACGACGATTCTAAGTGAAATAAGTCAAACAGAAAACGACACTTATCATAAGATATCACTTATAGAGGGAATGTAAAAACCGCTACACTTGAACTGAATTACAAAACAGAACAGAGTCACACGTTTAGAAAACACACTATGGCTGCTTAACGGGAAAGGTGAGGTGGGGTGATGCGTAAAAGAAGGGTTTCAAATTAGCTCAGATACCGTTCCATAAACCCAATATGTAATAGACAAGACCTACTCCTTGCTCAGTGAACTTGACTCAACACCCCCTATTCAACGCCCAAGAATATATCTGACTAGTAAGAATCTTAAAACCTATGTGTTGATATCCCTCTGTAAGTGAGTCAAGTGGGTGTAAAGCGGCCTAAACACAGCAGTGAAAAGCAGCTAAACCCCATTATAAAAATCAACAACTTTTAAAAACCCGTGAAACAAAGACAGTGAAAGAGAGAAATTCTTACAAAATTCGTTCAGGGGCTGTGATGCCACCTGGATTGACCATATCTAGACCCACTGCTGATTGAGACATAAGGGTGAACACTTTTGGGGCTGAGAGGTTTGGTGAGGTTGCGTGAGCAAACGCAGACCCTTTAAAGTAATACTGCGTGGTACCCATCCCATGGGTCCCAAATCTCCAGGTTCAAGGGCATCTTCCTACATCGAAAACATGCATGAGAAACCCAGAAGATGGTACACCGTGTGATCGGGAAAGGTTTCTAAAACGCACCTCATTTCTCATCTCCTTGTGCTCGGGTTCGCCATTCCAGCCGCTTTACTAGCAATATCCCTCCTTGGAGAATCAGCACCTTTAACCTCCTGTTCCGTCCAGGTTGCCATTTGTCCTGAGGATGAACGGGAAGAGGGCGAAACAATGAGAGACTAGCTCAAGAAGTTGGGGCAGGCACAGGTCACTCTATTTTCCCAAAAGGAAGAAGAATTAACCACAGGCTCAGCCTGCCGCCCGGAACCAGAATAGGGC
The DNA here is from genome assembly GCF_028021215.1 of Eschrichtius robustus. Taxonomy (NCBI): domain Eukaryota; kingdom Metazoa; phylum Chordata; class Mammalia; order Artiodactyla; family Eschrichtiidae; genus Eschrichtius; species Eschrichtius robustus. The sequence continues at coordinate 111,014,402 of NC_090824.1, read as the reverse complement.
CTGAAGCAATCCTGCGCTTTTGCGGCCAGCTCCCAAAAAAGCGAGTTGAAAAATGGAGCTCAGGGGCACTGCAATTCACAAACCTGCAGAGTTATAACTGATAACTCTCGTCCACAAATATATTGAGGGAAGGCAACGAAGAGGATTTGAAAGCAAGGCAGAATTGCAGGAAACTGATTTCAGGAGGTAGATTCGAATCGCCTTTAAAGCACAGGAAAAGCGGCAAAACCTCGACAATGATGCCCTTGGCCAAAAAGGGCGTATGCGTTTTTTCCTGAATATATTCAGGAAAAAACGCATACGCCCTTTTTGGCCAACCAAGCAACCTGGAAAGGCAAATCAGCGCTACAAAGAAGTCTCGCTTCCCATCGGTCAAAAGGACCATGCTGAATAAAGTGTCAAAACCAGAAATGCAGGGCAGGCCATGGAGAAACGGGAGCCTTGCTACGCTGATGGGCGGGATGTAAATTGCCAACAGCCACTCTGGAGAAGTGTACGGTGTGTCCTGAAACACCTAAAAAACTCAGCTTAGAGAGCATAGGGCACTTCCACTCATGGGCGTATAAATTGGGAAAACTAAAAATCAGCAAGACACAGGCACCCCAAAGTTTAGGGCTACTCTGCTGACAAGAACCTCCACTTCCTTACACCTTAAATATCCCAGGAAAGAGAAAAATGGATAAAGACGTTGTGGTCCTTATGTACAATGGAATATCACTCAGCCATGAAATCAACGTCATAAGGCTAGTGGCAGCATGATGAGTGGATTTAGGTACGACGATTCTAAGTGAAATAAGTCAAACAGAAAACGACACTTATCATAAGATATCACTTATAGACGGAATGTAAAAACCGCTACACTTGAACTGAATTACAAAACAGAACAGAGTCACACGTTTAGAAAACACACTATGGCTGCTTAACGGGAAAGGTGAGGTGGGGTGATGCGTAAAAGAAGGGTTTCAAATTAGCTCAGATACCGTTCCATAAACCCAATATGTAATAGACAAGACCTACTCCTTGCTCAGTGAACTTGACTCAACACCCCCTATTCAACGCCCAAGAATATATCTGACTAGTAAGAATCTTAAAACCTATGTGTTGATATCCCTCTGTAAGTGAGTCAAGTGGGTGTAAAGCGGCCTAAACACAGCAGTGAAAAGCAGCTAAACCCCATTATAAAAATCAACTACTTTTAAAAACCCGTGAAACAAAGACAGTGAAAGAGAGAAATTCTTACAAAATTCGTTCAGGGGCTGTGATGCCACCTGGATTGACCATATCTAGACCCACTGCTGATTGAGACATAAGGGTGAACACTTTTGGGGCTGAGAGGTTTGGTGAGGTTGCGTGAGCAAACGCAGACCCTTTAAAGTAATACTGCGTGGTACCCATCCCATGGGTCCCAAATCTCCAGGTTCAAGGGCATCTTCCTACATCGAAAACATGCATGAGAAACCCAGAAGATGGTACACCGTGTGATCGGGAAAGGTTTCTAAAACGCACCTCATTTCTCATCTCCTTGTGCTCGGGTTCGCCATTCCAGCCGCTTTACTTGCAATCTCCCTCCTTGGAGAATCAGCACCTTTAACCTCCTGTTCCGTCCAGGTTGCCATTTGTCCTGAGGATGAACGGGAAGAGGGCGAAACAATGAGAGACTAGCTCAAGAAGTTGGGGCAGGCACAGGTCACTCTATTTTCCCATCAGGAAGAAGAATTAACCACAGGCTCAGCCTGCCGCCCGGAACCAGAATAGGGCCTGAAGCAATCCTGCGCTTTTGCGGCCAGCTCCCAAAAAAGCGAGTTGAAAAATGGAGCTCAGGGGCACTGCAATTCACAAACCTGCAGAGTTATAACTGATAACTCTCGTCCACAAATATATTGAGGGAAGGCAACGAAGAGGATTTGAAAGCAAGGCAGAATTGCAGGAAACTGATTTCAGGAGGTAGATTCGAATCACCTTTAAAGCACAGGAAAAGCGGCAAAACCTCGACAATGATGCCCTTGGCCAAAAAGGGCGTATGCGTTTTTTCCTGAATATATTCAGGAAAAAACGCATACGCCCTTTTTGGCCAACCAAGCAACCTGGAAAGGCAAATCAGCGCTAAAAAGAAGTCTCGCTTCCCATCGGTCAAAAGGACCATGCTGAATAAAGTGTCAAAACCAGAAATGCAGGGCAGGCCATGGAGAAACGGGAGCCTTGCTACGCTGATGGGCGGGATGTAAATTGCCAACAGCCACTCTGGAGAAGTGTACGGTGTGTCCTGAAACACCTAAAATACTCAGCTTAGAGAGCATAGGGCACTTCCACTCATGGGCGTATAAATTGGGAAAACTAAAAATCAGCAAGACACAGGCACCCCAAAGTTTAGGGCTACTCTGCTGACAAGAACCTCCGCTTCCTTACACCTTAAATATCCCAGGAAAGAGAAAAATGGATAAAGACGTTGTGGTCCTTATGTACAATGGAATATCACTCAGGCATGAAATCAACGTCATAAGGCTAGTGGCAGCATGATGAGTGGATTTAGGTACGACGATTCTAAGTGAAATAAGTCAAACAGAAAACGACACTTATCATAAGATATCACTTATAGAGGGAATGTAAAAACCGCTACACTTGAACTGAATTACAAAACAGAACAGAGTCACACGTTTAGAAAACACACTATGGCTGCTTAACGGGAAAGGTGAGGTGGGGTGATGCGTAAAAGAAGGGTTTCAAATTAGCTCAGATACCGTTCCATAAACCCAATATGTAATAGACAAGACCTACTCCTTGCTCAGTGAACTTGACTCAACACCCCCTATTCAACGCCCAAGAATATATCTGACTAGTAAGAATCTTAAAACCTATGTGTTGATATCCCTCTGTAAGTGAGTCAAGTGGGTGTAAAGCGGCCTAAACACAGCAGTGAAAAGCAGCTAAACCCCATTATAAAAATCAACAACTTTTAAAAACCCGTGAAACAAAGACAGTGAAAGAGAGAAATTCTTACAAAATTCGTTCAGGGGCTGTGATGCCACCTGGATTGACCATATCTAGACCCACTGCTGATTGAGACATAAGGGTGAACACTTTTGGGGCTGAGAGGTTTGGTGAGGTTGCGTGAGCAAACGCAGACCCTTTAAAGTAATACTGCGTGGTACCCATCCCATGGGTCCCAAATCTCCAGGTTCAAGGGCATCTTCCTACATCGAAAACATGCATGAGAAACCCAGAAGATGGTACACCGTGTGATCGGGAAAGGTTTCTAAAACGCACCTCATTTCTCATCTCCTTGTGCTCGGGTTCGCCATTCCAGCCGCTTTACTAGCAATATCCCTCCTTGGAGAATCAGCACCTTTAACCTCCTGTTCCGTCCAGGTTGCCATTTGTCCTGAGGATGAACGGGAAGAGGGCGAAACAATGAGAGACTAGCTCAAGAAGTTGGGGCAGGCACAGGTCACTCTATTTTCCCAAAAGGAAGAAGAATTAACCACAGGCTCAGCCTGCCGCCCGGAACCAGAATAGGGCCTGAAGCAATCCTGCGCTTTTGCGGCCAGCTCCCAAAAAAGCGAGTTGAAAAATGGAGCTCAGGGGCACTGCAATTCACAAACCTGCAGAGTTATAACTGATAACTCTCGTCCACAAATATATTGAGGGAAGGCAACGAAGAGGATTTGAAAGCAAGGCAGAATTGCAGGAAACTGATTTCAGGAGGTAGATTCGAATCGCCTTTAAAGCACAGGAAAAGCGGCAAAACCTCGACAATGATGCCCTTGGCCAAAAAGGGCGTATGCGTTTTTTCCTGAATATATTCAGGAAAAAACGCATACGCCCTTTTTGGCCAACCAAGCAACCTGGAAAGGCAAATCAGCGCTACAAAGAAGTCTCGCTTCCCATCGGTCAAAAGGACCATGCTGAATAAAGTGTCAAAACCAGAAATGCAGGGCAGGCCATGGAGAAACTGGAGCCTTGCTACGCTGATGGGTGGGATGTAAATTGCCAACAGCCACTCTGGAGAAGTGTACGGTGTGTCCTGAAACACCTAAAAAACTCAGCTTAGAGAGCATAGGGCACTTCCACTCATGGGCGTATAAATTGGGAAAACTAAAAATCAGCAAGACACAGGCACCCCAAAGTTTAGGGCTACTCTGCTGACAAGAACCTCCACTTCCTTACACCATAAATATCCCAGGAAAGAGAAAAATGGATAAAGACGTTGTGGTCCTTATGTACAATGGAATATCACTCAGCCATGAAATCAACGTCATAAGGCTAGTGGCAGCATGATGAGTGGATTTAGGTACGACGATTCTAAGTGAAATAAGTCAAACAGAAAACGACACTTATCATAAGATATCACTTATAGAGGGAATGTAAAAACCGCTACACTTGAACTGAATTACAAAACAGAACAGAGTCACACGTTTAGAAAACACACTATGGCTGCTTAACGGGAAAGGTGAGGTGGGGTGATGCGTAAAAGAAGGGTTTCAAATTAGCTCAGATACCGTTCCATAAACCCAATATGTAATAGACAAGACCTACTCCTTGCTCAGTGAACTGGACTCAACACCCCCTATTCAACGCCCAAGAATATATATGACTAGTAAGAATCTTAAAACCTATGTGTTGATATCCCTCTGTAAGTGAGTCAAGTGGGTGTAAAGCGGCCTAAACACAGCAGTGAAAAGCAGCTAAACCCCATTATAAAAATCAACTACTTTTAAAAACCCGTGAAACAAAGACAGTGAAAGAGAGAGAAATTCTTACAAAATTCGTTCAGGGGCTGTGATGCCACCTGGATTGACCATATCTAGACCCACTGCTGATTGAGACATAAGGGTGAACACTCTTGGGGCTGAGAGGTTTGGTGAGGTTGCGTGAGCAAACGCAGACCCTTTAAAGTAATACTGCGTGGTACCCATCCCATGGGTCCCAAATCTCCAGGTTCAAGGGCATCTTCCTACATCGAAAACATGCATGAGAAACCCAGAAGATGGTACACCGTGTGATCGGGAAAGGTTTCTAAAACGCACCTCATTTCTCATCTCCTTGTGCTCGGGTTCGCCATTCCAGCCGCTTTACTAGCAATCTCCCTCCTTGGAGAATCAGCACCTTTAACCTCCTGTTCCGTCCAGGTTGCCATTTGTCCTGAGGATGAACGGGAAGAGGGCGAAACAATGAGAGACCAACTCAAGAAGTTGGGGCAGGCACAGGTCACTCTATTTTCCCATCAGGAAGAAGAATTAACCACAGGCTCAGCCTGCCGCCCGGAACCAGAATAGGGCCTGAAGCAATCCTGCGCTTTTGCGCCCAGCTCCCAAAAAAGCGAGTTGAAAAATGGAGCTCAGGGGCACTGCAATTCACAAACCTGCAGAGTTATAACTGATAACTCTCGTCCACAAATATATTGAGGGAAGGCAACGAAGAGGATTTGAAAGCAAGGCAGAATTGCAGGAAACTGATTTCAGGAGGTAGATTCGAATCGCCTTTAAAGCACAGGAAAAGCGGCAAAACCTCGACAATGATGCCCTTGGCCAAAAAGGGCGTATGCGTTTTTTCCTGAATATATTCAGGAAAAAACGCATACGCCCTTTTTGGCCAACCAAGCAACCTGGAAAGGCAAATCAGCGCTACAAAGAAGTCTCGCTTCCCATCGGTCAAAAGGACCATGCTGAATAAAGTGTCAAAACCAGAAATGCAGGGCAGGCCATGGAGAAACGGGAGCCTTGTTACGCTGATGGGCGGGATGTAAATTGCCAACAGCCACTCTGGAGAAGTGTACGGTGTGTCCTGAAACACCTAAAAAACTCAGCTTAGAGAGCATAGGGCACTTCCACTCATGGGCGTATAAATTGGGAAAACTAAAAATCAGCAAGACACAGGCACCCCAAAGTTTAGGGCTGCTCTGCTGACAAGAACCTCAACTTCCTTACACCTTAAATATCCCAGGAAAGAGAAAAATGGATAAAGACGTTGTGGTCCTTATGTACAATGGAATATCACTCAGCCATGAAATCAACGTCATAACGCTAGTGGCAGCATGATGAGTGGATTTAGGTACGACGATTCTAAGTGAAATAAGTCAAACAGAAAACGACACTTATCATAAGATATCACTTATAGAGGGAATGTAAAAACCGCTACACTTGAACTGAATTACAAAACAGAACAGAGTCACACGTTTAGAAAACACACTATGGCTGCTTAACGGGAAAGGTGAGGTGGGGTGATGCGTAAAAGAAGGGTTTCAAATTAGCTCAGATACCGTTCCATAAACCCAATATGTAATAGACAAGACCTACTCCTTGCTCAGTGAACTGGACTCAACACCCCCTATTCAACGTCCAAGAATATATCTGACTAGTAAGAATCTTAAAACCTATGTGTTGATATCCCTCTGTAAGTGAGTCAAGTGGGTTTAAAGCGGCCTAAACACAGCAGTGAAAAGCAGCTAAACCCCATTATAAAAATCAACTACTTTTAAAAACCCGTGAAACAAAGACAGTGAAAGAGAGAGAAATTCTTACAAAATTCGTTCAGGGGCTGTGATGCCACCTGGATTGACCATATCTAGACCCACTGCTGATTGAGACATAAGGGTGAACACTCTTGGGGCTGAGAGGTTTGGTGAGGTTGGGTGAGCAAACGCAGACCCTTTAAAGTAATACTGCGTGGTACCCATCCCATGGGTCCCAAATCTCCAGGTTTAAGGGCATCTTCCTACATCGAAAACATGCATGAGAAACCCAGAAGATGGTACACCGTGTGATCGGGAAAGGTTTCCAAAAGGCACCTCATTTCTCATCTCCTTGTGCTCGGGTTCGCCATTCCAACCGCTTTACTAGCAATCTCCCTCCTTGGAGAATCAGCACCTTTCACATCCTGTTCCGTACAGGTAGCCATTTGTCCTGAGGATGAACGGGAAGAGGGGGAACCAATGAGAGACTAGCTCTAGGTGTTGGGAAAGGTACAGGTCACTCTATTTTCCCATCAGGAAGAAGAATTAACCACAGGCTCACCCTGCCCCCCCGAAACCAGAATAGGGCCTGAAGCAATCCTGCGCTTTTGCGGCCTGCTCCCAAAAAAGCGAGTTGAAAAATGGAGCTCAGGGGCACTGCAATTCACAAACCTGCAGAGTTATCAATGATAACTCTCGTCCACAAATATATTGAGGGAAGGCAACGAAGAGGATTTGAAAGCAAGGCAGAATTGCAGGAAACTGATTTCAGGAGGTAGATTCGAATCGCCTTTAAAGCACAGAAAAAGCGGCAAAACCTCGACAATGATGCGCTTGGCCAAAAAGGGCGTATGCGTTTTTTCCTGAATATATTCAGGAAAAAACGCATACGCCCTTTTTGGCCAACCAAGCAACGTGGGCAGTCAAATCGGCGCTACAAAGAAGTCTCGCTTCCCATCGGTCAAAAGGGCCGTGCTGAATAAAGTGTCAAAACCAGAAAGGCAGGACAGCCATGGAGAAACGGGAGCCTTGCTACGCTGATGGGCTGGATGTAAATTGCCAACAGCCACTCTGGAGAAGTGTTCGGTGTGTCCTGAAACATCTAAAAAACTCAGCTTACAGAGCATAGGGCACTTCCACTCATGGGCGTATAAATTGGGAAAACTGAAAATCAGCAAGACACAGGCACCCCAAAGTTTAGGGTTGCTCTGTTGACAAGAACCTCCACATCGATACACCTTAAATATCCCAGGAAAGAGAAAAATGGATAAAGACGTTGTGGTCCTTATGTACAATGGAATATCACTCAGCCATGAAATCAACGTCATAAGGCTAGTAGCAGCATGATGAGTGGATTTAGGTACGACGATTCTAAGTGAAATAAGTCACACAGAAAGAGACACCTATGATAAGATATCACTTATAGAGGGAATGTAAAAACCGCTACACTTGAACTGAATTACAAAACAGAACAGAGTCACACGTTTAGAAAACACACTATGGCTGCTTAACGGGAAAGGGGAGGTGGGGTGATGCATAAAACAAGGGTTTCAAATTAGCTCAGATACCGTTCCGTAAACCCAATATGAAATAGACAAGACCTGCTCCTTGCTCAGTGAACTGGACTCAACACCCCGTATTCACCACACAAGAATATATCTGACTAGTAAGAATCTTAAAACCTATGTATTGATATCTCTCCGTAAGTGAGTCAAGTGGGTGTAAAGCGGCATAAACACAGCAGTGAAAAGCAGCTAAACCCCATTATAAAAATCAACTACTTTTAAAAACCCGTGAAACAAAGACAGTGAAAGAGAGAGAAATTCTTACAAATTTCGTTCAGGGGCTGTGATACCACCTGGATTGATCATATCTAGACCCACAGCTGATTGAGACATAAGGGTGTACACTCTTGCGACTTAGAGGTTTGGTGAGGTTGGGTGAGCAAACACAGACCCTTTAAAGTAATACTGCGGGGTACCCATCCCATGGGTCCCAAATCTCCAGGTTCAAGGGCATCTTCCTACATCGAAAACATGCATGAGAAACCCAGAAGATGGTACACCGTGTGATCGGGAAAGGTTTCCAAAACGCACCTCATTTCTCATCTCCTTGTGCTCGGGTTCGCCATTCCAACCGCTTTACTAGCAATCTCCCTCCTTGGAGAATCAGCACCTTTCACCTCCTGTTCCGTACAGGTAGCCATTTGTCCTGAGGATGAACGGGAAGAGGGGGAACCAATGAGAGACTAGCTCTAGGTGTTGGGAAAGGCACAGGTCACTCTATTTTCCCATCAGGAAGAAGAATTAACCACAGGCTCAGCCTGCCCCCCCGGAACCAGAATAGGGCCTGAAGCAATCCTGCGCTTTTGCGGCCTGCTCCCAAAAAAGCGAGTTGAAAAATGGAGCTCAGGGGCACTGCCATTCACAAACCTGCAGAGTTATCAATGATAACTCTCGTCCACAAATATATTGAGGGAAAGCAACGAAGAGGATTTGAAAGCAAGGCAGAATTGCAGGAAACTGATTTCAGGAGGTAGATTCGAATCGCTTTTAAAGCACAGGAAAAGCGGCAAAACCTCGACAATGATGCCCTTGGCCAAAAAGGGCGTATGCGTTTTTTCCTGAATATATTCAGGAAAAAACGCATACGCCCTTTTTGGCCAACCAAGCAACCTAGAAAGGCAAAAAGGCGCTACAAAGAAGTCTCGCTTCCCATCGGTCAAAAGGGCCGTGCTGAATAAAGTGTCAAAACCAGAAATGCAGGACAGCCATGGAGAAACGGCAGCATTGCTACGCTGATGGGCTGGATGTAAATTGCCAACAGCCACTCTGGAGAAGTGTTCGGTGTGTCCTGAAACATCTAAAAAACTCAGCTTACAGAGCATAGGGCACTTCCACTCATGGGCGTATAAATTGGGAAAACTGAAAATCAGCAAGACACAGGCACCCCAAAGTTTAGGGTTGCTCTGTTGACAAGAACCTCCACATCGATACACCTTAAATATCCCAGGAAAGAGAAAAATGGATAAAGACGTTGTGGTCCTTATGTACAATGGAATATCACTCAGCCATGAAATCAACGTCATAAGGCTAGTAGCAGCATGATGAGTGGATTTAGGTACGACGATTCTAAGTGAAATAAGTCACACAGAAAGAGACACCTATGATAAGATATCACTTATAGAGGGAATGTAAAAACCGCTACACTTGAACTGAAATACAAAACAGAACAGAGTCACACGTTTAGAAAACACACTATGGCTGCTTAACGGGAAAGGTGAGGTGGGGTGATGCATAAAACAAGGGTTTAAAATTAGCTCAGATACCGTTCCGTAAACCCAATATGAAATAGACAAGACCTGCTCCTTGCTCAGTGAACTGGACTCAACACCCCGTATTCACCGCACAAGAATATATCTGGCTAGTAAGAATCTTAAAACCTATGTATTGATATCTCTCCGTAAGTGAGTCAAGTGGGTGTAAAGCGGCATAAACACAGCAGTGAAAAGCAGCTAAACCCCATTATAAAAATCAACTACTTTTAAAAACCCGTGAAACAAAGACAGTGAAAGAGAGAGAAATTCTTACAAATTTCGTTCAGGGGCTGTGATACCACCTGGATTGATCATATCTAGACCCACAGCTGATTGAGACATAAGGGTGTACACTCTTGCGACTTAGAGGTTTGGTGAGGTTGGGTGAGCAAACACAGACCCTTTAAAGTAATACTGCGGGGTACCCATCCCATGGGTCCCAAATCTCCAGGTTCAAGGGCATCTTCCTACATCGAAAACATGCATGAGAAACCCAGAAGATGGTACACCGTGTGATCGGGAAAGGTTTCCAAAACGCACCTCATTTCTCATCTCCTTGTGCTCGGGTTCGCCATTCCAACCGCTTTACTAGCAATCTCCCTCCTTGGAGAATCAGCACCTTTCACCTCCTGTTCCGTACAGGTAGCCATTTGTCCTGAGGATGAACGGGAAGAGGGGGAACCAATGAGAGACTAGCTCTAGGTGTTGGGAAAGGCACAGGTCACTCTATTTTCCCATCACGAAGAAGAATTAACCACAGTCTCAGCCTGCCCCCCCGGAACCAGAATAGGGCCTGAAGCAATCCTGCGCTTTTGCGGCCTGCTCCCAAAAAAGCGAGTTGAAAAATGGAGCTCAGGGGCACTGCAATTCACAAACCTGCAGAGTTATCAATGATAACTCTCGTCCACAAATATATTGAGGGAAAGCAACGAAGAGGATTTGAAAGCAAGGCAGAATTACAGGAAACTGATTTCAGGAGGTAGATTCGAATCGCTTTTAAAGCACAGGAAAAGCGGCAAAACCTCGACAATGATGCCCTTGGCCTAAAAGGGCGTATGCGTTTTTTCCTGAATATATTCAGGAAAAAACGCATACGCCCTTTTTGGCCAACCAAGCAACCTGGAAAGGCAAAAAGGCGCTACAAAGAAGTCTCGCTTCCCATCGGTCAAAAGGGCCGTGCTGAATAAAGTGTCAAAACCAGAAAGGCAGGACAGCCATGGAGAAACGGCAGCATTGCTACGCTGATGGGCTGGATGTAAATTGCCAAAAGCCACTCTGGAGAAGTGTTCGGTGTGTCCTGAAACATCTAAAAAACTCAGCTTACAGAGCATAGGGCACTTCCACTCATGGGCGTATAAATTGGGAAAACTGAAAATCAGCAAGACACAGGCACCCCAAAGTTTAGGGTTGCTCTGTTGACAAGAACCTCCACATCGATACACCTTAAATATCCCAGGAAAGAGAAAAATGGATAAAGACGTTGTGGTCCTTATGTACAATGGAATATCACTCAGCCATGAAATCAACGTCATAAGGCTAGTAGCAGCATGATGAGTGGATTTAGGTACGACGATTCTAAGTGAAATAAGTCACACAGAAAGAGACACCTATGATAAGATATCACTTATAGAGGGAATGTAAAAACCGCTACACTTGAACTGAAATACAAAACAGAACAGAGTCACACGTTTAGAAAACACACTATGGCTGCTTAACGGGAAAGGTGAGGTGGGGTGATGCATAAAACAAGGGTTTCAAATTAGCTCAGATACCGTTCCGTAAACCCAATATGAAATAGACAAGACCTGCTCCTTGCTCAGTGAACTGGACTCAACACCCCGTATTCACCGCACAAGAATATATCTGACTAGTAAGAATCTTAAAACCTATGTATTGATATCTCTCCGTAAGTGAGTCAAGTGGGTGTAAAGCGGCATAAACACAGCAGTGAAAAGCAGCTAAACCCCATTATAAAAATTAACTACTTTTAAAAACCCGTGAAACAAAGACAGTGAAAGAGAGAGAAATTCTTACGAAATTCGTTCAGGGGCTGTGATGCCACCTGGATTGACCATATGTAGACCCAGTGGTGATTGAGACATAAGGGTGAACACTCTTGGGGCTGAGAGGTTTGGTGAGGTTGGGTGAGCAAACGCAGACCCTTTAAAGTAATACTGCGTGGTACCCATCCCATGGGTCCCAAATCTCCAGGTTTAAGGGCATCTTCCTACATCGAAAACATGCATGAGAAACCCAGAAGATGGTACACCGTGTGATCGGGAAAGGTTTCCAAAAGGCACCTCATTTCTCATCTCCTTGTGCTCGGGTTCGCCATTCCAACCGCTTTACTAGCAATCTCCCTCCTTGGAGAATCAGCACCTTTCACATCCTGTTCCGTACAGGTAGGATTTGTCCTGAGGATGAACGGGAAGAGGGGGAACCAATGAGAGACTAGCTCTAGGTGTTGGGAAAGGTACAGGTCACTCTATTTTCCCATCAGGAAGAAGAATTAACCACAGGCTCAGCCTGCCCCCCCGGAACCAGAATAGGGCCTGAAGCAATCCTGCACTTTTGCGGCCTGCTCCCAAAAAAGAGAGTTGAGAAATGGAGCTCAGGGGCACTGCAATTCACAAACCTGCAGAGTTATCAATGATAACTCTCGTCCACAAATATATTGAGGGAAGGCAACGAAGAGGATTTGAAAGCAAGGCAGAATTGCAGGAAACTGATTTCAGGAGGTAGATTCGAATCGCCTTTAAAGCACAGGAAAAGCGGCAAAACCTCGACAATGATGCCCTTGGCCAAAAAGGGCGTATGCGTTTTTTCCTGAATATTTTCAGGAAAAAACGCATACGCCCTTTTTGGCCAACCAAGCAACCTGGACAGTCAAATCGGCGCTACAAAGAAGTCTCGCTTCCCATCGGTCAAAAGGGCCGTGCTGAATAAAGTGTCAAAACCAGAAAGGCAGGACAGCCATGGAGAAACGGCAGCCTTGCTACGCTGATGGGCTGGATGTAAATTGCCAACAGCCACTCTGGAGAAGTGTTCGGTGTGTCCTGAAACATCTAAAAAACTCAGCTTACAGAGCATAGGGCACTTCCACTCATGGGCGTATAAATTGGGAAAACTGAAAATCAGCAAGACACAGGCACCCCAAAGTTTAGGGTTGCTCTGTTGACAAGAACCTCTACATCGATACACCTTAAATATCCCAGGAAAGAGAAAAATGGATAAAGACGTTGTGGTCCTTATGTACAATGGAATATCACTCAGCCATGAAATCAACGTCATAAGGCTAGTAGCAGCATGATGAGTGGATTTAGGTACGACGATTCTAAGTGAAATAAGTCACACAGAAAGAGACACCTATGATAAGATATCACTTATAGAGGGAATGTAAAAACCGCTACACTTGAACTGAATTACAAAACAGAACAGAGTCACACGTTTAGAAAACACACTATGGCTGCTTAACGGGAAAGGGTAGGTGGGGTGATGCATAAAACAAGGGTTTCAAATTAGCTCAGATACCGTTCCGTAAACCCAATATGAAATAGACAAGACCTGCTCCTTGCTCAGTGAACTGGACTCAACACCCCGTATTCACCGCACAAGAATATATCTGACTAGTAAGAATCTTAAAACCTATGTATTGATATCTCTCCGTAAGTGAGTCAAGTGGGTGTAAAGCGGCATAAACACAGCAGTGAAAAGCAGCTAAACCCCATTATAAAAATCAACTACTTTTAAAAACCCGTGAAACAAAGACAGTGAAAGAGAGAGAAACTCTTACAAAATTCGTTCAGGGGCTGTGATGCCACCTGGATTGACCATATCTAGACCCACTGCTGATTGAGACATAAGGATGAACACTCTTGGGGCTGAGAGGTTTGGTGAGGTTGGGTGAGCAAATGCAGACCCTTTAAAGTAATACTGCGTGGTACACATCCCATGGGTCCCAAATCTCCAGGTTCAAGGGCATCTTCCTACATCGAAAACATGCATGAGACACCCAGAAGATGGTACACCGTGTGATCGGGAAAGGTTTCTAAAACGCACCTCATTTCTCATCTCCTTGGCTCGGGTTCGCCATTCCAGACGCTTTACTAGCAATCTCCCTCCTTGGAGAATCAGCACCTTTCACCTCCTGTTCCGTCCAGGTTGCCATTTGTCCTGAGGATGAACGGGAAGAGGGCGAAACAATGAGAGACTAGCTCAAGAAGTTGGGGCAGGCACAGGTCACTCTATTTTCCCATCAGGAAGAAGAATTAACCACAGGCTCAGCCTGCCGCCCGGAACCAGAATAGGGTCTGAAGCAATCCTGCGCTTTTGCGGCCAGCGCCCAAAAAAGCGAGTTGAAAAATGGAGCTCAGGGGCACTGCAATTCACAAACCTGCAGAGTTATCAATGATAACTCTCGTCCACAAATATATTGAGGGAAGGCAACGAAGAGGATTTGAAAGAAAGGCAGAATTGCAGGAAACTGATTTCAGGATGTAGATTCGAATCGCCTTTAAAGCACAGGAAAAGCGGCAAAACCTCGACAATGATGCCTTTGGCCAAAAAGGGCGTATGCGTTTTTTCCTGAATATATTCAGGAAAAAACGCATACGCCCTTTTTGGCCAACCAAGCAACCTGGAAAGGCAAATCAGCGCTACAAAGAAGTCTCGCTTCCCATCGGTCAAAAGGGCCATGCTGAATAAAGTGTCAAAACCAGGAATGCAGGACAGGCCATGGAGAAACGGGAGCCTTGCTACGCTGATGGGCGGGATGTAAATTGCCAACAGCCACTCTGGAGAAGTGTACGGTGTGTCCTAAAACACCTAAAAAACGCAGCTTAGAGAGCATAGGGCACTTCCACTCATGGGCGTATAAATTGGGAAAACTAAAAATCAGCAAGACACAGGCACCCCAACGTTTAGGGCTGCTCTGCTGACAAGAACCTCCACTTCCTTACACCTTAAATATGCCAGGAAAGAGAAAAATGGATAAAGACGTTGTGGTCCTTATGTACAATGGAATATCACTCAGCCATGAAATCAACGTCATAACGCTAGTGGCAGCATGATGAGTGGATTTAGGTACGACGATTCTAAGTGAAATAAGTCAAACAGAAAACGACACTTATCATAAGATATCACTTATAGAGGGAATGTAAAAACCGCTACACTTGAACTGAATTACAAAACAGAACAGAGTCACACGTTTAGAAAACACACTATGGCTGCTTAACGGGAAAGGTGAGGTGGGGTGATGCGTAAAATAAGGGTTTCAAATTAGCTCAGATACCGTTCCATAAACCCAATATGTAATAGACAAGACCTACTCCTTGCTCAGTGAACTGGACTCAACACCCCCTATTCAACGTCCAAGAATATATCTGACTAGTAAGAATCTTAAAACCTATGTGTTGATATCCCTCCGTAAGTGAGTCAAGTGGGTTTAAAGCGGCCTAAACACAGCAGTGAAAAGCAGCTAAACCCCATTATAAAAATCAACTACTTTTAAAAACCCGTGAAACAAAGACAGTGAAAGAGAGAGAAATTCTTACAAAATTCGTTCAGGGGCTGTGATGCCACCTGGATTGACCATATCTAGACCCACTGCTGATTGAGACATAAGGGTGAACACTCTTGGGGCTGAGAGGTTTGGTGAGGTTGGGTGAGCAAACGCAGACCCTTTAAAGTAATACTGCGTGGTACCCATCCCATGGGTCCCAAATCTCCAGGTTTAAGGGCATCTTCCTACATCGAAAACATGCATGAGAAACCCAGAAGATGGTACACCGTGTGATCGGGAAAGGTTTCCAAAAGGCACCTCATTTCTCATCTCCTTGTGCTCGGGTTCGCCATTCCAACCGCTTTACTAGCAATCTCCCTCCTTGGAGAATCAGCACCTTTCACATCCTGTTCCGTACAGGTAGCCATTTGTCCTGAGGATGAACGGGAAGAGGGGGAACCAATGAGAGACTAGCTCTAGGTGTTGGGAAAGGTACAGGTCACTCTATTTTCCCATCAGGAAGAAGAATTAACCACAGGCTCACCCTGCCCCCCCGGAACCAGAATAAGGCCTGAAGCAATCCTGCGCTTTTGCGGCCTGCTCCCAAAAAAGCGAGTTGAGAAATGGAGCTCAGGGGCACTGCAATTCACAAACCTGCAGAGTTATCAATGATAACTCTCGTCCACAAATATATTGAGGGAAGGCAACGAAGAGGATTTGAAAGCAAGGCAGAATTGCAGGAAACTGATTTCAGGAGGTAGATTCGAATCGCCTTTAAAGCACAGGAAAAGCGGCAAAACCTCGACAATGATGCGCTTGGCCAAAAAGGGCGTATGCGTTTTTTCCTGAATATATTCAGGAAAAAACGCATACGCCCTTTTTGGCCAACCAAGCAACGTGGGCAGTCAAATCGGCGCTACAAAGAAGTCTCGCTTCCCATCGGTCAAAAGGGCCGTGCTGAATAAAGTGTCAAAACCAGAAAGGCAGGACAGCCATGGAGAAACGGGAGCCTTGCTACGCTGATGGGCTGGATGTAAATTGCCAACAGCCACTCTGGAGAAGTGTTCGGTGTGTCCTGAAACATCTAAAAAACTCAGCTTACAGAGCATAGGGCACTTCCACTCATGGGCGTATAAATTGGGAAAACTGAAAATCAGCAAGACACAGGCACCCCAAAGTTTAGGGTTGCTCTGTTGACAAGAACCTCCACATCGATACACCTTAAATATCCCAGGAAAGAGAAAAATGGATAAAGACGTTGTGGTCCTTATGTACAATGGAATATCACTCAGCCATGAAATCAACGTCATAAGGCTAGTAGCAGCATGATGAGTGGATTTAGGTACGACGATTCTAAGTGAAATAAGTCACACAGAAAGAGACACCTATGATAAGATATCACTTATAGAGGGAATGTAAAAACCGCTACACTTGAACTGAATTACAAAACAGAACAGAGTCACACGTTTAGAAAACACACTATGGCTGCTTAACGGGAAAGGGGAGGTGGGGTGATGCATAAAACAAGGGTTTCAAATTAGCTCAGATACCGTTCCGTAAACCCAATATGAAATAGACAAGACCTGCTCCTTGCTCAGTGAACTGGACTCAACACCCCGTATTCACCACACAAGAATATATCTGACTAGTAAGAATCTTAAAACCTATGTATTGATATCTCTCCGTAAGTGAGTCAAGTGGGTGTAAAGCGGCATAAACACAGCAGTGAAAAGCAGCTAAACCCCATTATAAAAATCAACTACTTTTAAAAACCCGTGAAACAAAGACAGTGAAAGAGAGAGAAATTCTTACAAATTTCGTTCAGGGGCTGTGATACCACCTGGATTGATCATATCTAGACCCACAGCTGATTGAGACATAAGGGTGTACACTCTTGCGACTTAGAGGTTTGGTGAGGTTGGGTGAGCAAACACAGACCCTTTAAAGTAATACTGCGGGGTACCCATCCCATGGGTCCCAAATCTCCAGGTTCAAGGGCATCTTCCTACATCGAAAACATGCATGAGAAACCCAGAAGATGGTACACCGTGTGATCGGGAAAGGTTTCCAAAACGCACCTCATTTCTCATCTCCTTGTGCTCGGGTTCGCCATTCCAACCGCTTTACTAGCAATCTCCCTCCTTGGAGAATCAGCACCTTTCACCTCCTGTTCCGTACAGGTAGCCATTTGTCCTGAGGATGAACGGGAAGAGGGGGAACCAATGAGAGACTAGCTCTAGGTGTTGGGAAAGGTACAGGTCACTCTATTTTCCCATCAGGAAGAAGAATTAACCACAGGCTCACCCTGCCCCCCCGGAACCAGAATAGGGCCTGAAGCAATCCTGCGCTTTTGCGGCCTGCTCCCAAAAAAGCGAGTTGAGAAATGGAGCTCAGGGGCACTGCAATTCACAAACCTGCAGAGTTATCAATGATAACTCTCGTCCACAAATATATTGAGGGAAGGCAACGAAGAGGATTTGAAAGCAAGGCAGAATTGCAGGAAACTGATTTCAGGAGGTAGATTCGAATCGCCTTTAAAGCACAGGAAAAGCGGCAAAACCTCGACAATGATGCGCTTGGCCAAAAAGGGCGTATGCGTTTTTTCCTGAATATATTCAGGAAAAAACGCATACGCCCTTTTTGGCCAACCAAGCAACGTGGGCAGTCAAATCGGCGCTACAAAGAAGTCTCGCTTCCCATCGGTCAAAAGGGCCGTGCTGAATAAAGTGTCAAAACCAGAAAGGCAGGACAGCCATGGAGAAACGGGAGCCTTGCTACGCTGATGGGCTGGATGTAAATTGCCAACAGCCACTCTGGAGAA
This sequence comes from Eschrichtius robustus, assembly GCF_028021215.1. Taxonomy (NCBI): domain Eukaryota; kingdom Metazoa; phylum Chordata; class Mammalia; order Artiodactyla; family Eschrichtiidae; genus Eschrichtius; species Eschrichtius robustus. Next base: position 110,996,317 of record NC_090824.1, on the reverse strand, counting down.
GTGTTCGGTGTGTCCTGAAACATCTAAAAAACTCAGCTTACAGAGCATAGGGCACTTCCACTCATGGGCGTATAAATTGGGAAAACTGAAAATCAGCAAGACACAGGCACCCCAAAGTTTAGGGTTGCTCTGTTGACAAGAACCTCCACATCGATACACCTTAAATATCCCAGGAAAGAGAAAAATGGATAAAGACGTTGTGGTCCTTATGTACAATGGAATATCACTCAGCCATGAAATCAACGTCATAAGGCTAGTAGCAGCATGATGAGTGGATTTAGGTACGACGATTCTAAGTGAAATAAGTCACACAGAAAGAGACACCTATGATAAGATATCACTTATAGAGGGAATGTAAAAACCGCTACACTTGAACTGAATTACAAAACAGAACAGAGTCACACGTTTAGAAAACACACTATGGCTGCTTAACGGGAAAGGGGAGGTGGGGTGATGCATAAAACAAGGGTTTCAAATTAGCTCAGATACCGTTCCGTAAACCCAATATGAAATAGACAAGACCTGCTCCTTGCTCAGTGAACTGGACTCAACACCCCGTATTCACCACACAAGAATATATCTGACTAGTAAGAATCTTAAAACCTATGTATTGATATCTCTCCGTAAGTGAGTCAAGTGGGTGTAAAGCGGCATAAACACAGCAGTGAAAAGCAGCTAAACCCCATTATAAAAATCAACTACTTTTAAAAACCCGTGAAACAAAGACAGTGAAAGAGAGAGAAATTCTTACAAATTTCGTTCAGGGGCTGTGATACCACCTGGATTGATCATATCTAGACCCACAGCTGATTGAGACATAAGGGTGTACACTCTTGCGACTTAGAGGTTTGGTGAGGTTGGGTGAGCAAACACAGACCCTTTAAAGTAATACTGCGGGGTACCCATCCCATGGGTCCCAAATCTCCAGGTTCAAGGGCATCTTCCTACATCGAAAACATGCATGAGAAACCCAGAAGATGGTACACCGTGTGATCGGGAAAGGTTTCCAAAACGCACCTCATTTCTCATCTCCTTGTGCTCGGGTTCGCCATTCCAACCGCTTTACTAGCAATCTCCCTCCTTGGAGAATCAGCACCTTTCACCTCCTGTTCCGTACAGGTAGCCATTTGTCCTGAGGATGAACGGGAAGAGGGGGAACCAATGAGAGACTAGCTCTAGGTGTTGGGAAAGGTACAGGTCACTCTATTTTCCCATCAGGAAGAAGAATTAACCACAGGCTCACCCTGCCCCCCCGGAACCAGAATAGGGCCTGAAGCAATCCTGCGCTTTTGCGGCCTGCTCCCAAAAAAGCGAGTTGAGAAATGGAGCTCAGGGGCACTGCAATTCACAAACCTGAAGAGTTATCAATGATAACTCTCGTCCACAAATATATTGAGGGAAGGCAACGAAGAGGATTTGAAAGCAAGGCAGAATTGCAGGAAACTGATTTCAGGAGGTAGATTCGAATCGCCTTTAAAGCACAGGAAAAGCGGCAAAACCTCGACAATGATGCCCTTGGCCAAAAAGGGCGTATGCGTTTTTTCCTGAATATTTTCAGGAAAAAACGCATACGCCCTTTTTGGCCAACCAAGCAACCTGGACAGTCAAATCGGCGCTACAAAGAAGTCTCGCTTCCCATCGGTCAAAAGGGCCGTGCTGAATAAAGTGTCAAAACCAGAAAGGCAGGACAGCCATGGAGAAACGGCAGCCTTGCTACGCTGATGGGCTGGATGTAAATTGCCAACAGCCACTCTGGAGAAGTGTTCGGTGTGTCCTGAAACATCTAAAAAACTCAGCTTACAGAGCATAGGGCACTTCCACTCATGGGCGTATAAATTGGGAAAACTGAAAATCAGCAAGACACAGGCACCCCAAAGTTTAGGGTTGCTCTGTTGACAAGAACCTCCACATCGATACACCTTAAATATCCCAGGAAAGAGAAAAATGGATAAAGACGTTGTGGTCCTTATGTACAATGGAATATCACTCAGCCATGAAATCAACGTCATAAGGCTAGTAGCAGCATGATGAGTGGATTTAGGGACGACGATTCTAAGTGAAATAAGTCACACAGAAAGAGACACCTATGATAAGATATCACTTATAGAGGGAATGTAAAAACCGCTACACTTGAACTGAATTACAAAACAGAACAGAGTCACACGTTTAGAAAACACACTATGGCTGCTTAACGGGAAAGGGTAGGTGGGGTGATGCATAAAACAAGGGTTTCAAATTAGCTCAGATACCGTTCCGTAAACCCAATATGAAATAGACAAGACCTGCTCCTTGCTCAGTGAACTGGACTCAACACCCCGTATTCACCGCACAAGAATATATCTGACTAGTAAGAATCTTAAAACCTATGTATTGATATCTCTCCGTAAGTGAGTCAAGTGGGTGTAAAGCGGCATAAACACAGCAGTGAAAAGCAGCTAAACCCCATTATAAAAATCAACTACTTTTAAAAACCCGTGAAACAAAGACAGTGAAAGAGAGAGAAATTCTTACGAAATTCGTTCAGGGGCTGTGATGCCACCTGGATTGACCATATCTAGACCCACTGCTGATTGAGGCATAAGGGTGAACACTCTTGGGGCTGAGAGGTTTGGTGAGGTTGGGTGAGCAAACGCAGACCCTTTAAAGTAATACTGCGTGGTACCCATCCCATGGGTCCCAAATCTCCAGGTTCAAGGGCATCTTCCTACATCGAAAACATGCATGAGAAACCCAGAAGATGGTACACCGTGTGATCGGGAAAAGTTTCCAAAAGGCACCTCATTTCTCATCTCCTTGTGCTCGGGTTCGCCATTCCAACCGCTTTACTAGCAATCTCCCTCCTTGGAGAATCAGCACCTTTCACATCCTGTTCCGTACAGGTAGCCATTTGTCCTGAGGATGAACGGGAAGAGGGGGAACCAATGAGAGACTAGCTCTAGGTGTTGGGAAAGGTACAGGTCACTCTATTTTCCCATCAAGAAGAAGAATTAACCACAGGCTCACCCTGCCCCCCCGGAACCAGAATAGGGCCTGAAGCAATCCTGCGCTTTTGCGGCCTGCTCCCAAAAAAGCGAGTTGAGAAATGGAGCTCAGGGGCACTGCAATTCACAAACCTGCAGAGTTATCAATGATAACTCTCGTCCACAAATATATTGAGGGAAGGCAACGAAGAGGATTTGAAAGCAAGGCAGAATTGCAGGAAACTGATTTCAGGAGGTAGATTCGAATCGCCTTTAAAGCACAGGAAAAGCGGCAAAACCTCGACAATGATGCGCTTGGCCAAAAAGGGCGTATGCGTTTTTTCCTGAATATATTCAGGAAAAAACGCATACGCCCTTTTTGGCCAACCAAGCAACGTGGGCAGTCAAATCGGCGCTACAAAGAAGTCTCGCTTCCCATCGGTCAAAAGGGCCGTGCTGAATAAAGTGTCAAAACCAGAAAGGCAGGACAGCCATGGAGAAACGGGAGCCTTGCTACGCTGATGGGCTGGATGTAAATTGCCAACAGCCACTCTGGAGAAGTGTTCGGTGTGTCCTGAAACATCTAAAAAACTCAGCTTACAGAGCATAGGGCACTTCCACTCATGGGCGTATAAATTGGGAAAACTGAAAATCAGCAAGACACAGGCACCCCAAAGTTTAGGGTTGCTCTGTTGACAAGAACCTCCACATCGATACACCTTAAATATCCCAGGAAAGAGAAAAATGGATAAAGACGTTGTGGTCCTTATGTACAATGGAATATCACTCAGCCATGAAATCAACGTCATAAGGCTAGTAGCAGCATGATGAGTGGATTTAGGTACGACGATTGTAAGTGAAATAAGTCACACAGAAAGAGACACCTATGATAAGATATCACTTATAGATGGAATGTAAAAACCGCTACACTTGAACTGAATTACAAAACAGAACAGAGTCACACGTTTAGAAAACACACTATGGCTGCATAACGGGAAAGGGGAGGTGGGGTGATGCATAAAACAAGGGTTTCAAATTAGCTCAGATACCGTTCCGTAAACCCAATATGAAATAGACAAGACCTGCTCCTTGCTCAGTGAACTGGACTCAACACCCCGTATTCACCACACAAGAATATATCTGACTAGTAAGAATCTTAAAACCTATGTATTGATATCTCTCCGTAAGTGAGTCAAGTGGGTGTAAAGCGGCATAAACACAGCAGTGAAAAGCAGCTAAACCCCATTATAAAAATCAACTACTTTTAAAAACCCGTGAAACAAAAACAGTGAAAGAGAGAGAAATTCTTACAAATTTCGTTCAGGGGCTGTGATACCACCTGGATTGATCATATCTAGACCCACAGCTGATTGAGACATAAGGGTGTACACTCTTGCGACTTAGAGGTTTGGTGAGGTTGGGTGAGCAAACACAGACCCTTTAAAGTAATACTGCGGGGTACCCATCCCATGGGTCCCAAATCTCCAGGTTCAAGGGCATCTTCCTACATCGAAAACATGCATGAGAAACCCAGAAGATGGTACACCGTGTGATCGGGAAAGGTTTCCAAAACGCACCTCATTTCTCATCTCCTTGTGCTCGGGTTCGCCATTCCAACCGCTTTACTAGCAATCTCCCTCCTTGGAGAATCAGCACCTTTCACCTCCTGTTCCGTACAGGTAGCCATTTGTCCTGAGGATGAACGGGAAGAGGGGGAACCAATGAGAGACTAGCTCTAGGTGTTGGGAAAGGCACAGGTCACTCTATTTTCCCATCAGGAAGAAGAATTAACCACAGGCTCAGCCTGCCCCCCCGGAACCAGAATAGGGCCTGAAGCAATCCTGCGCTTTTGCGGCCTGCTCCCAAAAAAGCGAGTTGAAAAATGGAGCTCAGGGGCACTGCCATTCACAAACCTGCAGAGTTATCAATGATAACTCTCGTCCACAAATATATTGAGGGAAAGCAACGAAGAGGATTTGAAAGCAAGGCAGAATTGCAGGAAACTGATTTCAGGAGGTAGATTCGAATCGCTTTTAAAGCACAGGAAAAGCGGCAAAACCTCGACAATGATGCCCTTGGCCAAAAAGGGCGTATGCGTTTTTTCCTGAATATATTCAGGAAAAAACGCATACGCCCTTTTTGGCCAACCAAGCAACCTAGAAAGGCAAAAAGGCGCTACAAAGAAGTCTCGCTTCCCATCGGTCAAAAGGGCCGTGCTGAATAAAGTGTCAAAACCAGAAAGGCAGGACAGCCATGGAGAAACGGCAGCCTTGCTACGCTGATGGGCTGGATGTAAATTGCCAACAGCCACTCTGGAGAAGGGTTCGGTGTGTCCTGAAACATCTAAAAAACTCAGCTTACAGAGCATAGGGCACTTCCACTCATGGGCGTATAAATTGGGAAAACTGAAAATCAGCAAGACACAGGCACCCCAAAGTTTAGGGTTGCTCTGTTGACAAGAACCTCCACATCGATACACCTTAAATATACCAGGAAAGAGAAAAATGGATAAAGACGTTGTGGTCCTTATGTACAATGGAATATCACTCAGCCATGAAATCAACGTCATAAGGCTAGTAGCAGCATGATGAGTGGATTTAGGGACGACGATTCTAAGTGAAATAAGTCACACAGAAAGAGACACCTATGATAAGATATCACTTATAGAGGGAATGTAAAAACCGCTACACTTGAACTGAATTACAAAACAGAACAGAGTCACACGTTTAGAAAACACACTATGGCTGCTTAACGGGAAAGGGTAGGTGGGGTGATGCATAAAACAAGGGTTTCAAATTAGCTCAGATACCGTTCCGTAAACCCAATATGAAATAGACAAGACCTGCTCCTTGCTCAGTGAACTGGACTCAACACCCCGTATTCACCGCACAAGAATATATCTGACTAGTAAGAATCTTAAAACCTATGTATTGATATCTCTCCGTAAGTGAGTCAAGTGGGTGTAAAGCGGCATAAACACAGCAGTGAAAAGCAGCTAAACCCCATTATAAAAATCAACTACTTTTAAAAACCCGTGAAACAAAGACAGTGAAAGAGAGAGAAATTCTTACGAAATTCGTTCAGGGGCTGTGATGCCACCTGGATTGACCATATCTAGACCCACTGCTGATTGAGGCATAAGGGTGAACACTCTTGGGGCTGAGAGGTTTGGTGAGGTTGGGTGAGCAAACGCAGACCCTTTAAAGTAATACTGCGTGGTACCCATCCCATGGGTCCCAAATCTCCAGGTTCAAGGGCATCTTCCTACATCGAAAACATGCATGAGAAACCCAGAAGATGGTACACCGTGTGATCGGGAAAAGTTTCCAAAAGGCACCTCATTTCTCATCTCCTTGTGCTCGGGTTCGCCATTCCAACCGCTTTACTAGCAATCTCCCTCCTTGGAGAATCAGCACCTTTCACATCCTGTTCCGTACAGGTAGCCATTTGTCCTGAGGATGAACGGGAAGAGGGGGAACCAATGAGAGACTAGCTCTAGGTGTTGGGAAAGGTACAGGTCACTCTATTTTCCCATCAAGAAGAAGAATTAACCACAGGCTCACCCTGCCCCCCCGGAACCAGAATAGGGCCTGAAGCAATCCTGCGCTTTTGCGGCCTGCTCCCAAAAAAGCGAGTTGAGAAATGGAGCTCAGGGGCACTGCAATTCACAAACCTGCAGAGTTATCAATGATAACTCTCGTCCACAAATATATTGAGGGAAGGCAACGAAGAGGATTTGAAAGCAAGGCAGAATTGCAGGAAACTGATTTCAGGAGGTAGATTCGAATCGCCTTTAAAGCACAGGAAAAGCGGCAAAACCTCGACAATGATGCGCTTGGCCAAAAAGGGCGTATGCGTTTTTTCCTGAATATATTCAGGAAAAAACGCATACGCCCTTTTTGGCCAACCAAGCAACGTGGGCAGTCAAATCGGCGCTACAAAGAAGTCTCGCTTCCCATCGGTCAAAAGGGCCGTGCTGAATAAAGTGTCAAAACCAGAAAGGCAGGACAGCCATGGAGAAACGGGAGCCTTGCTACGCTGATGGGCTGGATGTAAATTGCCAACAGCCACTCTGGAGAAGTGTTCGGTGTGTCCTGAAACATCTAAAAAACTCAGCTTACAGAGCATAGGGCACTTCCACTCATGGGCGTATAAATTGGGAAAACTGAAAATCAGCAAGACACAGGCACCCCAAAGTTTAGGGTTGCTCTGTTGACAAGAACCTCCACATCGATACACCTTAAATATCCCAGGAAAGAGAAAAATGGATAAAGACGTTGTGGTCCTTATGTACAATGGAATATCACTCAGCCATGAAATCAACGTCATAAGGCTAGTAGCAGCATGATGAGTGGATTTAGGTACGACGATTGTAAGTGAAATAAGTCACACAGAAAGAGACACCTATGATAAGATATCACTTATAGATGGAATGTAAAAACCGCTACACTTGAACTGAATTACAAAACAGAACAGAGTCACACGTTTAGAAAACACACTATGGCTGCATAACGGGAAAGGGGAGGTGGGGTGATGCATAAAACAAGGGTTTCAAATTAGCTCAGATACCGTTCCGTAAACCCAATATGAAATAGACAAGACCTGCTCCTTGCTCAGTGAACTGGACTCAACACCCCGTATTCACCACACAAGAATATATCTGACTAGTAAGAATCTTAAAACCTATGTATTGATATCTCTCCGTAAGTGAGTCAAGTGGGTGTAAAGCGGCATAAACACAGCAGTGAAAAGCAGCTAAACCCCATTATAAAAATCAACTACTTTTAAAAACCCGTGAAACAAAAACAGTGAAAGAGAGAGAAATTCTTACAAATTTCGTTCAGGGGCTGTGATACCACCTGGATTGATCATATCTAGACCCACAGCTGATTGAGACATAAGGGTGTACACTCTTGCGACTTAGAGGTTTGGTGAGGTTGGGTGAGCAAACACAGACCCTTTAAAGTAATACTGCGGGGTACCCATCCCATGGGTCCCAAATCTCCAGGTTCAAGGGCATCTTCCTACATCGAAAACATGCATGAGAAACCCAGAAGATGGTACACCGTGTGATCGGGAAAGGTTTCCAAAACGCACCTCATTTCTCATCTCCTTGTGCTCGGGTTCGCCATTCCAACCGCTTTACTAGCAATCTCCCTCCTTGGAGAATCAGCACCTTTCACCTCCTGTTCCGTACAGGTAGCCATTTGTCCTGAGGATGAACGGGAAGAGGGGGAACCAATGAGAGACTAGCTCTAGGTGTTGGGAAAGGCACAGGTCACTCTATTTTCCCATCAGGAAGAAGAATTAACCACAGGCTCAGCCTGCCCCCCCGGAACCAGAATAGGGCCTGAAGCAATCCTGCGCTTTTGCGGCCTGCTCCCAAAAAAGCGAGTTGAAAAATGGAGCTCAGGGGCACTGCCATTCACAAACCTGCAGAGTTATCAATGATAACTCTCGTCCACAAATATATTGAGGGAAAGCAACGAAGAGGATTTGAAAGCAAGGCAGAATTGCAGGAAACTGATTTCAGGAGGTAGATTCGAATCGCTTTTAAAGCACAGGAAAAGCGGCAAAACCTCGACAATGATGCCCTTGGCCAAAAAGGGCGTATGCGTTTTTTCCTGAATATATTCAGGAAAAAACGCATACGCCCTTTTTGGCCAACCAAGCAACCTAGAAAGGCAAAAAGGCGCTACAAAGAAGTCTCGCTTCCCATCGGTCAAAAGGGCCGTGCTGAATAAAGTGTCAAAACCAGAAAGGCAGGACAGCCATGGAGAAACGGCAGCCTTGCTACGCTGATGGGCTGGATGTAAATTGCCAACAGCCACTCTGGAGAAGGGTTCGGTGTGTCCTGAAACATCTAAAAAACTCAGCTTACAGAGCATAGGGCACTTCCACTCATGGGCGTATAAATTGGGAAAACTGAAAATCAGCAAGACACAGGCACCCCAAAGTTTAGGGTTGCTCTGTTGACAAGAACCTCCACATCGATACACCTTAAATATACCAGGAAAGAGAAAAATGGATAAAGACGTTGTGGTCCTTATGTACAATGGAATATCACTCAGCCATGAAATCAACGTCATAAGGCTAGTAGCAGCATGATGAGTGGATTTAGGGACGACGATTCTAAGTGAAATAAGTCACACAGAAAGAGACACCTATGATAAGATATCACTTATAGAGGGAATGTAAAAACCGCTACACTTGAACTGAATTACAAAACAGAACAGAGTCACACGTTTAGAAAACACACTATGGCTGCTTAACGGGAAAGGGTAGGTGGGGTGATGCATAAAACAAGGGTTTCAAATTAGCTCAGATACCGTTCCGTAAACCCAATATGAAATAGACAAGACCTGCTCCTTGCTCAGTGAACTGGACTCAACACCCCGTATTCACCGCACAAGAATATATCTGACTAGTAAGAATCTTAAAACCTATGTATTGATATCTCTCCGTAAGTGAGTCAAGTGGGTGTAAAGCGGCATAAACACAGCAGTGAAAAGCAGCTAAACCCCATTATAAAAATCAACTACTTTTAAAAACCCGTGAAACAAAGACAGTGAAAGAGAGAGAAATTCTTACGAAATTCGTTCAGGGGCTGTGATGCCACCTGGATTGACCATATCTAGACCCACTGCTGATTGAGGCATAAGGGTGAACACTCTTGGGGCTGAGAGGTTTGGTGAGGTTGGGTGAGCAAACGCAGACCCTTTAAAGTAATACTGCGTGGTACCCATCCCATGGGTCCCAAATCTCCAGGTTCAAGGGCATCTTCCTACATCGAAAACATGCATGAGAAACCCAGAAGATGGTACACCGTGTGATCGGGAAAAGTTTCCAAAAGGCACCTCATTTCTCATCTCCTTGTGCTCGGGTTCGCCATTCCAACCGCTTTACTAGCAATCTCCCTCCTTGGAGAATCAGCACCTTTCACATCCTGTTCCGTACAGGTAGCCATTTGTCCTGAGGATGAACGGGAAGAGGGGGAACCAATGAGAGACTAGCTCTAGGTGTTGGGAAAGGTACAGGTCACTCTATTTTCCCATCAAGAAGAAGAATTAACCACAGGCTCACCCTGCCCCCCCGGAACCAGAATAGGGCCTGAAGCAATCCTGCGCTTTTGCGGCCTGCTCCCAAAAAAGCGAGTTGAGAAATGGAGCTCAGGGGCACTGCAATTCACAAACCTGCAGAGTTATCAATGATAACTCTCGTCCACAAATATATTGAGGGAAGGCAACGAAGAGGATTTGAAAGCAAGGCAGAATTGCAGGAAACTGATTTCAGGAGGTAGATTCGAATCGCCTTTAAAGCACAGGAAAAGCGGCAAAACCTCGACAATGATGCGCTTGGCCAAAAAGGGCGTATGCGTTTTTTCCTGAATATATTCAGGAAAAAACGCATACGCCCTTTTTGGCCAACCAAGCAACGTGGGCAGTCAAATCGGCGCTACAAAGAAGTCTCGCTTCCCATCGGTCAAAAGGGCCGTGCTGAATAAAGTGTCAAAACCAGAAAGGCAGGACAGCCATGGAGAAACGGGAGCCTTGCTACGCTGATGGGCTGGATGTAAATTGCCAACAGCCACTCTGGAGAAGTGTTCGGTGTGTCCTGAAACATCTAAAAAACTCAGCTTACAGAGCATAGGGCACTTCCACTCATGGGCGTATAAATTGGGAAAACTGAAAATCAGCAAGACACAGGCACCCCAAAGTTTAGGGTTGCTCTGTTGACAAGAACCTCCACATCGATACACCTTAAATATCCCAGGAAAGAGAAAAATGGATAAAGACGTTGTGGTCCTTATGTACAATGGAATATCACTCAGCCATGAAATCAACGTCATAAGGCTAGTAGCAGCATGATGAGTGGATTTAGGTACGACGATTGTAAGTGAAATAAGTCACACAGAAAGAGACACCTATGATAAGATATCACTTATAGAGGGAATGTAAAAACCGCTACACTTGAACTGAATTACAAAACAGAACAGAGTCACACGTTTAGAAAACACACTATGGCTGCATAACGGGAAAGGGGAGGTGGGGTGATGCATAAAACAAGGGTTTCAAATTAGCTCAGATACCGTTCCGTAAACCCAATATGAAATAGACAAGACCTGCTCCTTGCTCAGTGAACTGGACTCAACACCCCGTATTCACCACACAAGAATATATCTGACTAGTAAGAATCTTAAAACCTATGTATTGATATCTCTCCGTAAGTGAGTCAAGTGGGTGTAAAGCGGCATAAACACAGCAGTGAAAAGCAGCTAAACCCCATTATAAAAATCAACTACTTTTAAAAACCCGTGAAACAAAAACAGTGAAAGAGAGAGAAATTCTTACAAATTTCGTTCAGGGGCTGTGATACCACCTGGATTGATCATATCTAGACCCACAGCTGATTGAGACATAAGGGTGTACACTCTTGCGACTTAGAGGTTTGGTGAGGTTGGGTGAGCAAACACAGACCCTTTAAAGTAATACTGCGGGGTACCCATCCCATGGGTCCCAAATCTCCAGGTTCAAGGGCATCTTCCTACATCGAAAACATGCATGAGAAACCCAGAAGATGGTACACCGTGTGATCGGGAAAGGTTTCCAAAACGCACCTCATTTCTCATCTCCTTGTGCTCGGGTTCGCCATTCCAACCGCTTTACTAGCAATCTCCCTCCTTGGAGAATCAGCACCTTTCACCTCCTGTTCCGTACAGGTAGCCATTTGTCCTGAGGATGAACGGGAAGAGGGGGAACCAATGAGAGACTAGCTCTAGGTGTTGGGAAAGGCACAGGTCACTCTATTTTCCCATCAGGAAGAAGAATTAACCACAGGCTCAGCCTGCCCCCCCGGAACCAGAATAGGGCCTGAAGCAATCCTGCGCTTTTGCGGCCTGCTCCCAAAAAAGCGAGTTGAAAAATGGAGCTCAGGGGCACTGCCATTCACAAACCTGCAGAGTTATCAATGATAACTCTCGTCCACAAATATATTGAGGGAAAGCAACGAAGAGGATTTGAAAGCAAGGCAGAATTGCAGGAAACTGATTTCAGGAGGTAGATTCGAATCGCTTTTAAAGCACAGGAAAAGCGGCAAAACCTCGACAATGATGCCCTTGGCCAAAAAGGGCGTATGCGTTTTTTCCTGAATATATTCAGGAAAAAACGCATACGCCCTTTTTGGCCAACCAAGCAACCTAGAAAGGCAAAAAGGCGCTACAAAGAAGTCTCGCTTCCCATCGGTCAAAAGGGCCGTGCTGAATAAAGTGTCAAAACCAGAAAGGCAGGACAGCCATGGAGAAACGGCAGCCTTGCTACGCTGATGGGCTGGATGTAAATTGCCAACAGCCACTCTGGAGAAGGGTTCGGTGTGTCCTGAAACATCTAAAAAACTCAGCTTACAGAGCATAGGGCACTTCCACTCATGGGCGTATAAATTGGGAAAACTGAAAATCAGCAAGACACAGGCACCCCAAAGTTTAGGGTTGCTCTGTTGACAAGAACCTCCACATCGATACACCTTAAATATACCAGGAAAGAGAAAAATGGATAAAGACGTTGTGGTCCTTATGTACAATGGAATATCACTCAGCCATGAAATCAACGTCATAAGGCTAGTAGCAGCATGATGAGTGGATTTAGGGACGACGATTCTAAGTGAAATAAGTCACACAGAAAGAGACACCTATGATAAGATATCACTTATAGAGGGAATGTAAAAACCGCTACACTTGAACTGAATTACAAAACAGAACAGAGTCACACGTTTAGAAAACACACTATGGCTGCTTAACGGGAAAGGGTAGGTGGGGTGATGCATAAAACAAGGGTTTCAAATTAGCTCAGATACCGTTCCGTAAACCCAATATGAAATAGACAAGACCTGCTCCTTGCTCAGTGAACTGGACTCAACACCCCGTATTCACCGCACAAGAATATATCTGACTAGTAAGAATCTTAAAACCTATGTATTGATATCTCTCCGTAAGTGAGTCAAGTGGGTGTAAAGCGGCATAAACACAGCAGTGAAAAGCAGCTAAACCCCATTATAAAAATCAACTACTTTTAAAAACCCGTGAAACAAAGACAGTGAAAGAGAGAGAAATTCTTACGAAATTCGTTCAGGGGCTGTGATGCCACCTGGATTGACCATATCTAGACCCACTGCTGATTGAGGCATAAGGGTGAACACTCTTGGGGCTGAGAGGTTTGGTGAGGTTGGGTGAGCAAACGCAGACCCTTTAAAGTAATACTGCGTGGTACCCATCCCATGGGTCCCAAATCTCCAGGTTCAAGGGCATCTTCCTACATCGAAAACATGCATGAGAAACCCAGAAGATGGTACACCGTGTGATCGGGAAAAGTTTCCAAAAGGCACCTCATTTCTCATCTCCTTGTGCTCGGGTTCGCCATTCCAACCGCTTTACTAGCAATCTCCCTCCTTGGAGAATCAGCACCTTTCACATCCTGTTCCGTACAGGTAGCCATTTGTCCTGAGGATGAACGGGAAGAGGGGGAACCAATGAGAGACTAGCTCTAGGTGTTGGGAAAGGTACAGGTCACTCTATTTTCCCATCAAGAAGAAGAATTAACCACAGGCTCACCCTGCCCCCCCGGAACCAGAATAGGGCCTGAAGCAATCCTGCGCTTTTGCGGCCTGCTCCCAAAAAAGCGAGTTGAGAAATGGAGCTCAGGGGCACTGCAATTCACAAACCTGCAGAGTTATCAATGATAACTCTCGTCCACAAATATATTGAGGGAAGGCAACGAAGAGGATTTGAAAGCAAGGCAGAATTGCAGGAAACTGATTTCAGGAGGTAGATTCGAATCGCCTTTAAAGCACAGGAAAAGCGGCAAAACCTCGACAATGATGCGCTTGGCCAAAAAGGGCGTATGCGTTTTTTCCTGAATATATTCAGGAAAAAACGCATACGCCCTTTTTGGCCAACCAAGCAACGTGGGCAGTCAAATCGGCGCTACAAAGAAGTCTCGCTTCCCATCGGTCAAAAGGGCCGTGCTGAATAAAGTGTCAAAACCAGAAAGGCAGGACAGCCATGGAGAAACGGGAGCCTTGCTACGCTGATGGGCTGGATGTAAATTGCCAACAGCCACTCTGGAGAAGTGTTCGGTGTGTCCTGAAACATCTAAAAAACTCAGCTTACAGAGCATAGGGCACTTCCACTCATGGGCGTATAAATTGGGAAAACTGAAAATCAGCAAGACACAGGCACCCCAAAGTTTAGGGTTGCTCTGTTGACAAGAACCTCCACATCGATACACCTTAAATATCCCAGGAAAGAGAAAAATGGATAAAGACGTTGTGGTCCTTATGTACAATGGAATATCACTCAGCCATGAAATCAACGTCATAAGGCTAGTAGCAGCATGATGAGTGGATTTAGGTACGACGATTGTAAGTGAAATAAGTCACACAGAAAGAGACACCTATGATAAGATATCACTTATAGAGGGAATGTAAAAACCGCTACACTTGAACTGAATTACAAAACAGAACAGAGTCACACGTTTAGAAAACACACTATGGCTGCATAACGGGAAAGGGGAGGTGGGGTGATGCATAAAACAAGGGTTTCAAATTAGCTCAGATACCGTTCCGTAAACCCAATATGAAATAGACAAGACCTGCTCCTTGCTCAGTGAACTGGACTCAACACCCCGTATTCACCACACAAGAATATATCTGACTAGTAAGAATCTTAAAACCTATGTATTGATATCTCTCCGTAAGTGAGTCAAGTGGGTGTAAAGCGGCATAAACACAGCAGTGAAAAGCAGCTAAACCCCATTATAAAAATCAACTACTTTTAAAAACCCGTGAAACAAAAACAGTGAAAGAGAGAGAAATTCTTACAAATTTCGTTCAGGGGCTGTGATACCACCTGGATTGATCATATCTAGACCCACAGCTGATTGAGACATAAGGGTGTACACTATTGCGACTTAGAGGTTTGGTGAGGTTGGGTGAGCAAACACAGACCCTTTAAAGTAATACTGCGGGGTACCCATCCCATGGGTCCCAAATCTCCAGGTTCAAGGGCATCTTCCTACATCGAAAACATGCATGAGAAACCCAGAAGATGGTACACCGTGGGATCGGGAAAGGTTTCCAAAACGCACCTCATTTCTCATCTCCTTGTGCTCGGGTTCGCCATTCCAACCGCTTTACTAGCAATCTCCCTCCTTGGAGAATCAGCACCTTTCACCTCCTGTTCCGTACAGGTAGCCATTTGTCCTGAGGATGAACGGGAAGAGGGGGAACCAATGAGAGACTAGCTCTAGGTGTTGGGAAAGGCACAGGTCACTCTATTTTCCCATCAGGAAGAAGAATTAACCACAGGCTCAGCCTGCCCCCCCGGAACCAGAATAGGGCCTGAAGCAATCCTGCGCTTTTGCGGCCTGCTCCCAAAAAAGCGAGTTGAAAAATGGAGCTCAGGGGCACTGCCATTCACAAACCTGCAGAGTTATCAATGATAACTCTCGTCCACAAATATATTGAGGGAAAGCAACGAAGAGGATTTGAAAGCAAGGCAGAATTGCAGGAAACTGATTTCAGGAGGTAGATTCGAATCGCTTTTAAAGCACAGGAAAAGCGGCAAAACCTCGACAATGATGCCCTTGGCCAAAAAGGGCGTATGCGTTTTTTCCTGAATATATTCAGGAAAAAACGCATACGCCCTTTTTGGCCAACCAAGCAACCTGGAAAGGCAAAAAGGCGCTACAAAGAAGTCTCGCTTCCCATCGGTCAAAAGGGCCGTGCTGAATAAAGTGTCAAAACCAGAAAGGCAGGACAGCCATGGAGAAACGGCAGCATTGCTACGCTGATGGGCTGGATGTAAATTGCCAACAGCCACTCTGGAGAAGTGTTCGGTGTGTCCTGAAACATCTAAAAAACTCAGCTTACAGAGCATAGGGCACTTCCACTCATGGGCGTATAAATTGGGAAAACTGAAAATCAGCAAGACACAGGCACCCCAAAGTTTAGGGTTGCTCTGTTGACAAGAACCTCCACATCGATACACCTTAAATATCCCAGGAAAGAGAAAAATGGATAAAGACGTTGTGGTCCTTATGTACAATGGCATATCACTCAGCCATGAAATCAACGTCATAAGGCTAGTAGCAGCATGATGAGTGGATTTAGGGACGACGATTCTAAGTGAAATAAGTCACACAGAAAGAGACACCTATGATAAGATATCACTTATAGAGGGAATGTAAAAACCGCTACACTTGAACTGAATTACAAAACAGAACAGAGTCACACGTTTAGAAAACACACTATGGCTGCTTAACGGGAAAGGTGAGGTGGGGTGATGCATAAAACAAGGGTTTCAAATTAGCTCAGATACCGTTCCGTAAACCCAATATGAAATAGACAAGACCTGCTCCTTGCTCA
Source organism: Eschrichtius robustus (assembly GCF_028021215.1). Taxonomy (NCBI): domain Eukaryota; kingdom Metazoa; phylum Chordata; class Mammalia; order Artiodactyla; family Eschrichtiidae; genus Eschrichtius; species Eschrichtius robustus. Next base: position 110,979,941 of record NC_090824.1, on the reverse strand, counting down.
GTGAACTGGACTCAACACCCCGTATTCACCGCACAAGAATATATCTGACTAGTAAGAATCTTAAAACCTATGTATTGATATCTCTCCGTAAGTGAGTCAAGTGGGTGTAAAGCGGCATAAACACAGCAGTGAAAAGCAGCTAAACCCCATTATAAAAATCAACTACTTTTAAAAACCCGTGAAACAAAGACAGTGAAAGAGAGAGAAATTCTTACGAAATTCGTTCAGGGGCTGTGATGCCACCTGGATTGACCATATATAGACCCACTGCTGATTGAGACATAAGGGTGAACACTCTTGGGGCTGAGAGGTTTGGTGAGGTTGGGTGAGCAAACGCAGACCCTTTAAAGTAATACTGCGTGGTACCCATCCCATGGGTCCCAAATCTCCAGGTTTAAGGGCATCTTCCTACATCGAAAACATGCATGAGAAACCCAGAAGATGGTACACCGTGTGATCGGGAAAGGTTTCCAAAAGGCACCTCATTTCTCATCTCCTTGTGCTCGGGTTCACCATTCCAACCGCTTTACTAGCAATCTCCCTCCTTGGAGAATCAGCACCTTTCACATCCTGTTCCGTACAGGTAGCCATTTGTCCTGAGGATGAACGGGAAGAGGGGGAACCAATGAGAGACTAGCTCTAGGTGTTGGGAAAGGTACAGGTCACTCTATTTTCCCATCAGGAAGAAGAATTAACCACAGGCTCACCCTGCCCCCCCGGAACCAGAATAGGGCCTGAAGCAATCCTGCGCTTTTGCGGCCTGCTCCCAAAAAAGCGAGTTCAGAAATGGAGCTCAGGGGCACTGCAATTCACAAACCTGCAGAGTTATCAATGATAACTCTCGTCCACAAATATATTGAGGGAAGGCAACGAAGAGAATTTGAAAGCAGGGCAGAATTGCAGGAAACTGATTTCAGGAGGTAGATTCGAATCGCCTTTAAAGCACAGGAAAAGCGGCAAAACCTCAACAATGATGCCCTTGGCCAAAAAGGGCGAATGCGTTTTTTCCTGAGTATATTCAGGAAAAAACGCATACGCCCTTTTTGGCCAACCAAGCAACCTGGAAAGGCAAATCGGCGCTACAAAGAAGTCTCGCTTCCCATCGGTCAAAAGGGCCGTGCTGAATAAAGTGTCAAAAGCAGAAAGGCAGGACAGCCATGGAGAAACGGGAGCCTTGCTACGCTGATGGGCTGGATGTAAATTGCCAACAGCCACTCTGGAGAAGTGTTCGGTGTGTCCTGAAACATCTAAAAAACTCAGCTTACAGAGCATAGGGCACTTCCACACATGGGCGTATAAATTGGGAAAACTGAAAATCAGCAAGACACAGGCACCCCAAAGTTTAGGGTTGCTCTGTTGGCAAGAACCTCCACATCGATACACCTTAAATATCCCAGGAAAGAGAAAAATGGATAAAGACGTTGTGGTCCTTATGTACAATGGCATATCACTCAGCCATGAAATCAACGTCATAAGGCTAGTAGCAGCATGATGAGTGGATTTAGGTACGACGATTCTAAGTGAAATAAGTCACACAGAAAGAGACACCTATGATAAGATATCACTTATAGAGGGAATGTAAAAACCGCTACACTTGAACTGAATTACAAAACAGAACAGAGTCACACGTTTAGAAAACACACTATGGCTGCTTAACGGGAAAGGTGAGGTGGGGTGATGCATAAAACAAGGGTTTCAAATTAGCTCAGATACCGTTCCGTAAACCCAATATGAAATAGACAAGACCTACTCCTTGCTCAGTGAACTGGACTCAACACCCCGTATTCACCGCACAAGAATATATCTGACTAGTAAGAATCTTAAAACCTATGTATTGATATCTCTCCGTAAGTGAGTCAAGTGGGTGTAAAGCGGCATAAACACAGCAGTGAAAAGCAGCTAAACCCCATTATAAAAATCAACTACTTTTAAAAACCCGTGAAACAAAGACAGTGAAAGAGAGAGAAATTCTTACGAAATTCGTTCAGGGGCTGTAATGCCACCTGGATTGACCATATCAAGACCCACTGCTGATTGAGACATAAGGGTGAACACTCTTGGGGCTGAGAGGTTTGGTGAGGTTGGGTGAGCAAACGCAGACCCTTTAAAGTAATACTGCGTGGTACCCATCCCATGGGTCCCAAATCTCCAGGTTTAAAGGCATCTTCCTACATCGAAAACATGCATGAGAAACCCAGAAGATGGTACACCGTGTGATCGGGAAAGGTTTCCAAAACGCACCTCATTTCTCATCTCCTTGTGCTCGGGTTCGCCATTCCAACCGCTTTACTAGCAATCTCCCTCTTTGGAGAATCAGCACCTTTCACATCCTGTTCCGTACAGGTAGCCATTTGTCCTGAGGATGAACGGGAAGAGGGGGAACCAATGAGAGACTAGCTCTAGGTGTTGGGAAAGGTACAGGTCACTCTATTTTCCCATCAGGAAGAAGAATTAACCACAGGCTCACCCTGCCCCCCCGGAACCAGAATAGGGCCTGAAGCAATCCTGCGCTTTTGCGGCCTGCTCCCAAAAAAGCGAGTTGAAAAATGGAGCTCAGGGGCACTGCAATTCACAAACCTGCAGAGTTATCAATGATAACTCTCGTCCACAAATATATTGAGGGAAGGCAACGAAGAGAATTTGAAAGCAGGGCAGAATTGCAGGAAACTGATTTCAGGAGGTAGATTCGAATCGCCTTTAAAGCACAGGATAAGCGGCAAAACCTCAACAATGATGCCCTTGGCCAAAAAGGGCGTATGCGTTTTTTCCTGAGTATATTCAGGAAAAAACGCATACGTCCTTTTTGGCCAACCAAGCAACCTGGAAAGGCAAATCGGCGCTACAAAGTAGTCTCGCTTCCCATCGGTCAAAAGGGCCGTGCTGAATAAAGTGTCAAAAGCAGAAAGGCAGGACAGCCATGGAGAAACGGGAGCCTTGCTACGCTGATGGGCTGGATGTAAATTGCCAACAGCCACTCTGGAGAAGTGTTCGGTGTGTCCTGAAACATCTAAAAAACTCAGCTTACAGAGCATAGGGCACTTCCACACATGGGCGTATAAATTGGGAAAACTGAAAATCAGCAAGACACAGGCACCCCAAAGTTTAGGGTTGCTCTGTTGGCAAGAACCTCCACATCGATACACCTTAAATATCCCAGGAAAGAGAAAAATGGATAAAGACGTTGTGGTCCTTATGTACAATGGCATATCACTCAGCCATGAAATCAACGTCATAAGGCTAGTAGCAGCATGATGAGTGGATTTAGGTACGACGATTCTAAGTGAAATAAGTCACACAGAAAGAGACACCTATGATAAGATATCACTTATAGAGGGAATGTAAAAACCGCTACACTTGAACTGAATTACAAAACAGAACAGAGTCACACGTTTAGAAAACACACTATGGCTGCTTAACGGGAAAGGTGAGGTGGGGTGATGCATAAAACAAGGGTTTCAAATTAGCTCAGATACCGTTCCGTAAACCCAATATGAAATAGACAAGACCTACTCCTTGCTCAGTGAACTGGACTCAACACCCCGTATTCACCGCACAAGAATATATCTGACTAGTAAGAATCTTAAAACCTATGTATTGATATCTCTCCGTAAGTGAGTCAAGTGGGTGTAAAGCGGCATAAACACAGCAGTGAAAAGCAGCTAAACCCCATTATAAAAATCAACTACTTTTAAAAACCCGTGAAACAAAGACAGTGAAAGAGAGAGAAATTCTTACGAAATTCGTTCAGGGGCTGTAATGCCACCTGGATTAACCATATCAAGACCCACTGCTGATTGAGACATAAGGGTGAACACTCTTGGGGCTGAGAGGTTTGGTGAGGTTGGGTGAGCAAACGCAGACCCTTTAAAGTAATACTGCGTGGTACCCATCCCATGCGTCCCAAATCTCCAGGTTTAAAGGCATCTTCCTACATCGAAAACATGCATGAGAAACCCAGAAGATGGTACACCGTGTGATCGGGAAAGGTTTCCAAAAGGCACCTCATTTCTCATCTCCTTGTGCTCGGGTTCGCCATTCCAACCGCTTTACTAGCAATCTCCCTCCTTGGAGAATCAGCACCTTTCACATCCTGTTCCGTACAGGTAGCCATTTGTCCTGAGGATGAACGGGAAGAGGGGGAACCAATGAGAGACTAGCTCTAGGTGTTGGGAAAGGTACAGGTCACTCTATTTTCCCATCAGGAAGAAGAATTAACCACAGGCTCACCCTGCCGCCCGGAACCAGAATAGGGCCTGAAGCAATCCTGCGCTTTTGCGGCCTGCTCCCAAAAAAGCGAGTTGAAAAATGGAGCTCAGGGGCACTGCAATTCACAAACCTGCAGAGTTATCAATGATAACTCTCGTCCACAAATATATTGAGGGAAGGCAACGAAGAGAATTTGAAAGCAGGGCAGAATTGCAGGAAACTGATTTCAGGAGGTAGATTCGAATCGCCTTTAAAGCACAGGAAAAGCGGCAAAACCTCGACAATGATGCGCTTGGCCAAAAAGGGCGTATGCGTTTTTTCCTGAATATATTCAGGAAAAAACGCATACGCCCTTTTTGGCCAACCAAGCAACGTGGGCAGTCAAATCGGCGCTACAAAGAAGTCTCGCTTCCCATCGGTCAAAAGGGCCGTGCTGAATAAAGTGTCAAAACCAGAAAGGCAGGACAGCCATGGAGAAACGGGAGCCTTGCTACGCTGATGGGCTGGATGTAAATTGCCAACAGCCACTCTGGAGAAGTGTTCGGTGTGTCCTGAAACATCTAAAAAACTCAGCTTACAGAGCATAGGGCACTTCCACTCATGGGCGTATAAATTGGGAAAACTGAAAATCAGCAAGACACAGGCACCCCATAGTTTAGGGTTGCTCTGTTGACAAGAACCTCCACATCGATACACCTTAAATATCCCAGGAAAGAGAAAAATGGATAAAGACGTTGTGGTCCTTATGTACAATGGAATATCACTCAGCCATGAAATCAACGTCATAAGGCTAGTAGCAGCATGATGAGTGGATTTAGGTACGACGATTGTAAGTGAAATAAGTCACACAGAAAGAGACACCTATGATAAGATATCACTTATAGAGGGAATGTAAAAACCGCTACACTTGAACTGAATTACAAAACAGAACAGAGTCACACGTTTAGAAAACACACTATGGCTGCATAACGGGAAAGGGGAGGTGGGGTGATGCATAAAACAAGGGTTTCAAATTAGCTCAGATACCGTTCCGTAAACCCAATATGAAATAGACAAGACCTGCTCCTTGCTCAGTGAACTGGACTCAACACCCCGTATTCACCACACAAGAATATATCTGACTAGTAAGAATCTTAAAACCTATGTATTGATATCTCTCCGTAAGTGAGTCAAGTGGGTGTAAAGCGGCATAAACACAGCAGTGAAAAGCAGCTAAACCCCATTATAAAAATCAACTACTTTTAAAAACCCGTGAAACAAAAACAGTGAAAGAGAGAGAAATTCTTACAAATTTCGTTCAGGGGCTGTGATACCACCTGGATTGATCATATCTAGACCCACAGCTGATTGAGACATAAGGGTGTACACTCTTGCGACTTAGAGGTTTGGTGAGGTTGGGTGAGCAAACACAGACCCTTTAAAGTAATACTGCGGGGTACCCATCCCATGGGTCCCAAATCTCCAGGTTCAAGGGCATCTTCCTACATCGAAAACATGCATGAGAAACCCAGAAGATGGTACACCGTGTGATCGGGAAAGGTTTCCAAAACGCACCTCATTTCTCATCTCCTTGTGCTCGGGTTCGCCATTCCAACCGCTTTACTAGCAATCTCCCTCCTTGGAGAATCAGCACCTTTCACCTCCTGTTCCGTACAGGTAGCCATTTGTCCTGAGGATGAACGGGAAGAGGGGGAACCAATGAGAGACTAGCTCTAGGTGTTGGGAAAGGCACAGGTCACTCTATTTTCCCATCAGGAAGAAGAATTAACCACAGGCTCAGCCTGCCCCCCCGGAACCAGAATAGGGCCTGAAGCAATCCTGCGCTTTTGCGGCCTGCTCCCAAAAAAGCGAGTTGAAAAATGGAGCTCAGGGGCACTGCCATTCACAAACCTGCAGAGTTATCAATGATAACTCTCGTCCACAAATATATTGAGGGAAAGCAACGAAGAGGATTTGAAAGCAAGGCAGAATTGCAGGAAACTGATTTCAGGAGGTAGATTCGAATCGCTTTTAAAGCACAGGAAAAGCGGCAAAACCTCGACAATGATGCCCTTGGCCAAAAAGGGCGTATGCGTTTTTTCCTGAATATATTCAGGAAAAAACGCATACGCCCTTTTTGGCCAACCAAGCAACCTAGAAAGGCAAAAAGGCGCTACAAAGAAGTCTCGCTTCCCATCGGTCAAAAGGGCCGTGCTGAATAAAGTGTCAAAACCAGAAAGGCAGGACAGCCATGGAGAAACGGCAGCCTTGCTACGCTGATGGGCTGGATGTAAATTGCCAACAGCCACTCTGGAGAAGGGTTCGGTGTGTCCTGAAACATCTAAAAAACTCAGCTTACAGAGCATAGGGCACTTCCACTCATGGGCGTATAAATTGGGAAAACTGAAAATCAGCAAGACACAGGCACCCCAAAGTTTAGGGTTGCTCTGTTGACAAGAACCTCCACATCGATACACCTTAAATATACCAGGAAAGAGAAAAATGGATAAAGACGTTGTGGTCCTTATGTACAATGGAATATCACTCAGCCATGAAATCAACGTCATAAGGCTAGTAGCAGCATGATGAGTGGATTTAGGGACGACGATTCTAAGTGAAATAAGTCACACAGAAAGAGACACCTATGATAAGATATCACTTATAGAGGGAATGTAAAAACCGCTACACTTGAACTGAATTACAAAACAGAACAGAGTCACACGTTTAGAAAACACACTATGGCTGCTTAACGGGAAAGGGTAGGTGGGGTGATGCATAAAACAAGGGTTTCAAATTAGCTCAGATACCGTTCCGTAAACCCAATATGAAATAGACAAGACCTGCTCCTTGCTCACTGAACTGGACTCAACACCCCGTATTCACCGCACAAGAATATATCTGACTAGTAAGAATCTTAAAACCTATGTATTGATATCTCTCCGTAAGTGAGTCAAGTGGGTGTAAAGCGGCATAAACACAGCAGTGAAAAGCAGCTAAACCCCATTATAAAAATCAACTACTTTTAAAAACCCGTGAAACAAAGACAGTGAAAGAGAGAGAAATTCTTACGAAATTCGTTCAGGGGCTGTGATGCCACCTGGATTGACCATATCTAGACCCACTGCTGATTGAGGCATAAGGGTGAACACTCTTGGGGCTGAGAGGTTTGGTGAGGTTGGGTGAGCAAACGCAGACCCTTTAAAGTAATACTGCGTGGTACCCATCCCATGGGTCCCAAATCTCCAGGTTCAAGGGCATCTTCCTACATCGAAAACATGCATGAGAAACCCAGAAGATGGTACACCGTGTGATCGGGAAAAGTTTCCAAAAGGCACCTCATTTCTCATCTCCTTGTGCTCGGGTTCGCCATTCCAACCGCTTTACTAGCAATCTCCCTCCTTGGAGAATCAGCACCTTTCACATCCTGTTCCGTACAGGTAGCCATTTGTCCTGAGGATGAACGGGAAGAGGGGGAACCAATGAGAGACTAGCTCTAGGTGTTGGGAAAGGTACAGGTCACTCTATTTTCCCATCAAGAAGAAGAATTAACCACAGGCTCACCCTGCCCCCCCGGAACCAGAATAGGGCCTGAAGCAATCCTGCGCTTTTGCGGCCTGCTCCCAAAAAAGCGAGTTGAGAAATGGAGCTCAGGGGCACTGCAATTCACAAACCTGCAGAGTTATCAATGATAACTCTCGTCCACAAATATATTGAGGGAAGGCAACGAAGAGGATTTGAAAGCAAGGCAGAATTGCAGGAAACTGATTTCAGGAGGTAGATTCGAATCGCCTTTAAAGCACAGGAAAAGCGGCAAAACCTCGACAATGATGCGCTTGGCCAAAAAGGGCGTATGCGTTTTTTCCTGAATATATTCAGGAAAAAACGCATACGCCCTTTTTGGCCAACCAAGCAACGTGGGCAGTCAAATCGGCGCTACAAAGAAGTCTCGCTTCCCATCGGTCAAAAGGGCCGTGCTGAATAAAGTGTCAAAACCAGAAAGGCAGGACAGCCATGGAGAAACGGGAGCCTTGCTACGCTGATGGGCTGGATGTAAATTGCCAACAGCCACTCTGGAGAAGTGTTCGGTGTGTCCTGAAACATCTAAAAAACTCAGCTTACAGAGCATAGGGCACTTCCACTCATGGGCGTATAAATTGGGAAAACTGAAAATCAGCAAGACACAGGCACCCCAAAGTTTAGGGTTGCTCTGTTGACAAGAACCTCCACATCGATACACCTTAAATATCCCAGGAAAGAGAAAAATGGATAAAGACGTTGTGGTCCTTATGTACAATGGAATATCACTCAGCCATGAAATCAACGTCATAAGGCTAGTAGCAGCATGATGAGTGGATTTAGGTACGACGATTGTAAGTGAAATAAGTCACACAGAAAGAGACACCTATGATAAGATATCACTTATAGAGGGAATGTAAAAACCGCTACACTTGAACTGAATTACAAAACAGAACAGAGTCACACGTTTAGAAAACACACTATGGCTGCATAACGGGAAAGGGGAGGTGGGGTGATGCATAAAACAAGGGTTTCAAATTAGCTCAGATACCGTTCCGTAAACCCAATATGAAATAGACAAGACCTGCTCCTTGCTCAGTGAACTGGACTCAACACCCCGTATTCACCACACAAGAATATATCTGACTAGTAAGAATCTTAAAACCTATGTATTGATATCTCTCCGTAAGTGAGTCAAGTGGGTGTAAAGCGGCATAAACACAGCAGTGAAAAGCAGCTAAACCCCATTATAAAAATCAACTACTTTTAAAAACCCGTGAAACAAAAACAGTGAAAGAGAGAGAAATTCTTACAAATTTCGTTCAGGGGCTGTGATACCACCTGGATTGATCATATCTAGACCCACAGCTGATTGAGACATAAGGGTGTACACTATTGCGACTTAGAGGTTTGGTGAGGTTGGGTGAGCAAACACAGACCCTTTAAAGTAATACTGCGGGGTACCCATCCCATGGGTCCCAAATCTCCAGGTTCAAGGGCATCTTCCTACATCGAAAACATGCATGAGAAACCCAGAAGATGGTACACCGTGGGATCGGGAAAGGTTTCCAAAACGCACCTCATTTCTCATCTCCTTGTGCTCGGGTTCGCCATTCCAACCGCTTTACTAGCAATCTCCCTCCTTGGAGAATCAGCACCTTTCACCTCCTGTTCCGTACAGGTAGCCATTTGTCCTGAGGATGAACGGGAAGAGGGGGAACCAATGAGAGACTAGCTCTAGGTGTTGGGAAAGGCACAGGTCACTCTATTTTCCCATCAGGAAGAAGAATTAACCACAGGCTCAGCCTGCCCCCCCGGAACCAGAATAGGGCCTGAAGCAATCCTGCGCTTTTGCGGCCTGCTCCCAAAAAAGCGAGTTGAAAAATGGAGCTCAGGGGCACTGCCATTCACAAACCTGCAGAGTTATCAATGATAACTCTCGTCCACAAATATATTGAGGGAAAGCAACGAAGAGGATTTGAAAGCAAGGCAGAATTGCAGGAAACTGATTTCAGGAGGTAGATTCGAATCGCTTTTAAAGCACAGGAAAAGCGGCAAAACCTCGACAATGATGCCCTTGGCCAAAAAGGGCGTATGCGTTTTTTCCTGAATATATTCAGGAAAAAACGCATACGCCCTTTTTGGCCAACCAAGCAACCTAGAAAGGCAAAAAGGCGCTACAAAGAAGTCTCGCTTCCCATCGGTCAAAAGGGCCGTGCTGAATAAAGTGTCAAAACCAGAAAGGCAGGACAGCCATGGAGAAACGGCAGCATTGCTACGCTGATGGGCTGGATGTAAATTGCCAACAGCCACTCTGGAGAAGTGTTCGGTGTGTCCTGAAACATCTAAAAAACTCAGCTTACAGAGCATAGGGCACTTCCACTCATGGGCGTATAAATTGGGAAAACTGAAAATCAGCAAGACACAGGCACCCCAAAGTTTAGGGTTGCTCTGTTGACAAGAACCTCCACATCGATACACCTTAAATATCCCAGGAAAGAGAAAAATGGATAAAGACGTTGTGGTCCTTATGTACAATGGCATATCACTCAGCCATGAAATCAACGTCATAAGGCTAGTAGCAGCATGATGAGTGGATTTAGGGACGACGATTCTAAGTGAAATAAGTCACACAGAAAGAGACACCTATGATAAGATATCACTTATAGAGGGAATGTAAAAACCGCTACACTTGAACTGAATTACAAAACAGAACAGAGTCACACGTTTAGAAAACACACTATGGCTGCTTAACGGGAAAGGTGAGGTGGGGTGATGCATAAAACAAGGGTTTCAAATTAGCTCAGATACCGTTCCGTAAACCCAATATGAAATAGACAAGACCTGCTCCTTGCTCAGTGAACTGGACTCAACACCCCGTATTCACCGCACAAGAATATATCTGACTAGTAAGAATCTTAAAACCTATGTATTGATATCTCTCCGTAAGTGAGTCAAGTGGGTGTAAAGCGGCATAAACACAGCAGTGAAAAGCAGCTAAACCCCATTATAAAAATCAACTACTTTTAAAAACCCGTGAAACAAAGACAGTGAAAGAGAGAGAAATTCTTACGAAATTCGTTCAGGGGCTGTGATGCCACCTGGATTGACCATATATAGACCCACTGCTGATTGAGACATAAGGGTGAACACTCTTGGGGCTGAGAGGTTTGGTGAGGTTGGGTGAGCAAACGCAGACCCTTTAAAGTAATACTGCGTGGTACCCATCCCATGGGTCCCAAATCTCCAGGTTTAAGGGCATCTTCCTACATCGAAAACATGCATGAGAAACCCAGAAGATGGTACACCGTGTGATCGGGAAAGGTTTCCAAAAGGCACCTCATTTCTCATCTCCTTGTGCTCGGGTTCACCATTCCAACCGCTTTACTAGCAATCTCCCTCCTTGGAGAATCAGCACCTTTCACATCCTGTTCCGTACAGGTAGCCATTTGTCCTGAGGATGAACGGGAAGAGGGGGAACCAATGAGAGACTAGCTCTAGGTGTTGGGAAAGGTACAGGTCACTCTATTTTCCCATCAGGAAGAAGAATTAACCACAGGCTCACCCTGCCCCCCCGGAACCAGAATAGGGCCTGAAGCAATCCTGCGCTTTTGCGGCCTGCTCCCAAAAAAGCGAGTTCAGAAATGGAGCTCAGGGGCACTGCAATTCACAAACCTGCAGAGTTATCAATGATAACTCTCGTCCACAAATATATTGAGGGAAGGCAACGAAGAGAATTTGAAAGCAGGGCAGAATTGCAGGAAACTGATTTCAGGAGGTAGATTCGAATCGCCTTTAAAGCACAGGAAAAGCGGCAAAACCTCAACAATGATGCCCTTGGCCAAAAAGGGCGAATGCGTTTTTTCCTGAGTATATTCAGGAAAAAACGCATACGCCCTTTTTGGCCAACCAAGCAACCTGGAAAGGCAAATCGGCGCTACAAAGAAGTCTCGCTTCCCATCGGTCAAAAGGGCCGTGCTGAATAAAGTGTCAAAAGCAGAAAGGCAGGACAGCCATGGAGAAACGGGAGCCTTGCTACGCTGATGGGCTGGATGTAAATTGCCAACAGCCACTCTGGAGAAGTGTTCGGTGTGTCCTGAAACATCTAAAAAACTCAGCTTACAGAGCATAGGGCACTTCCACACATGGGCGTATAAATTGGGAAAACTGAAAATCAGCAAGACACAGGCACCCCAAAGTTTAGGGTTGCTCTGTTGGCAAGAACCTCCACATCGATACACCTTAAATATCCCAGGAAAGAGAAAAATGGATAAAGACGTTGTGGTCCTTATGTACAATGGCATATCACTCAGCCATGAAATCAACGTCATAAGGCTAGTAGCAGCATGATGAGTGGATTTAGGTACGACGATTCTAAGTGAAATAAGTCACACAGAAAGAGACACCTATGATAAGATATCACTTATAGAGGGAATGTAAAAACCGCTACACTTGAACTGAATTACAAAACAGAACAGAGTCACACGTTTAGAAAACACACTATGGCTGCTTAACGGGAAAGGTGAGGTGGGGTGATGCATAAAACAAGGGTTTCAAATTAGCTCAGATACCGTTCCGTAAACCCAATATGAAATAGACAAGACCTACTCCTTGCTCAGTGAACTGGACTCAACACCCCGTATTCACCGCACAAGAATATATCTGACTAGTAAGAATCTTAAAACCTATGTATTGATATCTCTCCGTAAGTGAGTCAAGTGGGTGTAAAGCGGCATAAACACAGCAGTGAAAAGCAGCTAAACCCCATTATAAAAATCAACTACTTTTAAAAACCCGTGAAACAAAGACAGTGAAAGAGAGAGAAATTCTTACGAAATTCGTTCAGGGGCTGTAATGCCACCTGGATTGACCATATCAAGACCCACTGCTGATTGAGACATAAGGGTGAACACTCTTGGGGCTGAGAGGTTTGGTGAGGTTGGGTGAGCAAACGCAGACCCTTTAAAGTAATACTGCGTGGTACCCATCCCATGGGTCCCAAATCTCCAGGTTTAAAGGCATCTTCCTACATCGAAAACATGCATGAGAAACCCAGAAGATGGTACACCGTGTGATCGGGAAAGGTTTCCAAAACGCACCTCATTTCTCATCTCCTTGTGCTCGGGTTCGCCATTCCAACCGCTTTACTAGCAATCTCCCTCTTTGGAGAATCAGCACCTTTCACATCCTGTTCCGTACAGGTAGCCATTTGTCCTGAGGATGAACGGGAAGAGGGGGAACCAATGAGAGACTAGCTCTAGGTGTTGGGAAAGGTACAGGTCACTCTATTTTCCCATCAGGAAGAAGAATTAACCACAGGCTCACCCTGCCCCCCCGGAACCAGAATAGGGCCTGAAGCAATCCTGCGCTTTTGCGGCCTGCTCCCAAAAAAGCGAGTTGAAAAATGGAGCTCAGGGGCACTGCAATTCACAAACCTGCAGAGTTATCAATGATAACTCTCGTCCACAAATATATTGAGGGAAGGCAACGAAGAGAATTTGAAAGCAGGGCAGAATTGCAGGAAACTGATTTCAGGAGGTAGATTCGAATCGCCTTTAAAGCACAGGAAAAGCGGCAAAACCTCAACAATGATGCCCTTGGCCAAAAAGGGCGTATGCGTTTTTTCCTGAGTATATTCAGGAAAAAACGCATACGTCCTTTTTGGCCAACCAAGCAACCTGGAAAGGCAAATCGGCGCTACAAAGTAGTCTCGCTTCCCATCGGTCAAAAGGGCCGTGCTGAATAAAGTGTCAAAAGCAGAAAGGCAGGACAGCCATGGAGAAACGGGAGCCTTGCTACGCTGATGGGCTGGATGTAAATTGCCAACAGCCACTCTGGAGAAGTGTTCGGTGTGTCCTGAAACATCTAAAAAACTCAGCTTACAGAGCATAGGGCACTTCCACACATGGGCGTATAAATTGGGAAAACTGAAAATCAGCAAGACACAGGCACCCCAAAGTTTAGGGTTGCTCTGTTGGCAAGAACCTCCACATCGATACACCTTAAATATCCCAGGAAAGAGAAAAATGGATAAAGACGTTGTGGTCCTTATGTACAATGGCATATCACTCAGCCATGAAATCAACGTCATAAGGCTAGTAGCAGCATGATGAGTGGATTTAGGTACGACGATTCTAAGTGAAATAAGTCACACAGAAAGAGACACCTATGATAAGATATCACTTATAGAGGGAATGTAAAAACCGCTACACTTGAACTGAATTACAAAACAGAACAGAGTCACACGTTTAGAAAACACACTATGGCTGCTTAACGGGAAAGGTGAGGTGGGGTGATGCATAAAACAAGGGTTTCAAATTAGCTCAGATACCGTTCCGTAAACCCAATATGAAATAGACAAGACCTACTCCTTGCTCAGTGAACTGGACTCAACACCCCGTATTCACCGCACAAGAATATATCTGACTAGTAAGAATCTTAAAACCTATGTATTGATATCTCTCCGTAAGTGAGTCAAGTGGGTGTAAAGCGGCATAAACACAGCAGTGAAAAGCAGCTAAACCCCATTATAAAAATCAACTACTTTTAAAAACCCGTGAAACAAAGACAGTGAAAGAGAGAGAAATTCTTACGAAATTCGTTCAGGGGCTGTAATGCCACCTGGATTAACCATATCAAGACCCACTGCTGATTGAGACATAAGGGTGAACACTCTTGGGGCTGAGAGGTTTGGTGAGGTTGGGTGAGCAAACGCAGACCCTTTAAAGTAATACTGCGTGGTACCCATCCCATGCGTCCCAAATCTCCAGGTTTAAAGGCATCTTCCTACATCGAAAACATGCATGAGAAACCCAGAAGATGGTACACCGTGTGATCGGGAAAGGTTTCCAAAAGGCACCTCATTTCTCATCTCCTTGTGCTCGGGTTCGCCATTCCAACCGCTTTACTAGCAATCTCCCTCCTTGGAGAATCAGCACCTTTCACATCCTGTTCCGTACAGGTAGCCATTTGTCCTGAGGATGAACGGGAAGAGGGGGAACCAATGAGAGACTAGCTCTAGGTGTTGGGAAAGGTACAGGTCACTCTATTTTCCCATCAGGAAGAAGAATTAACCACAGGCTCACCCTGCCGCCCGGAACCAGAATAGGGCCTGAAGCAATCCTGCGCTTTTGCGGCCTGCTCCCAAAAAAGCGAGTTGAAAAATGGAGCTCAGGGGCACTGCAATTCACAAACCTGCAGAGTTATCAATGATAACTCTCGTCCACAAATATATTGAGGGAAGGCAACGAAGAGAATTTGAAAGCAGGGCAGAATTGCAGGAAACTGATTTCAGGAGGTAGATTCGAATCGCCTTTAAAGCACAGGAAAAGCGGCAAAACCTCAACAATGATGCACTTGGCCAAAAAGGGCGTATGCGTTTTTTCCTGAGTATATTCAGGAAAAAACGCATACGCCCTTTTTGGCCAACCAAGCAACCTGGAAAGGCAAATCGGCGCTACAAAGAAGTCTCGCTTCCCATCGGTCAAAAGGGCCGTGCTGAATAAAGTGTCAAAACCAGAAAGGCAGGACAGCCATGGAGAAACGGGAGCCTTGATACGCTGATGGGCTGGATGTAAATTGCCAACAGCCACTCTGGAGAAGTGTTCGGTGTGTCCTGAAACATCTAAAAAACTCAGCTTACAGAGCATAGGGCACTTCCACACATGGGCGTATAAATTGGGAAAACTGAAAATCAGCAAGACACAGGCACCCCAAAGTTTAGGGTTGCTCTGTTGGCAAGAACCTCCACATCGATACACCTTAAATATCCCAGGAAAGAGAAAAATGGATAAAGACGTTGTGGTCCTTATGTACAATGGAATATCACTCAGCCATGAAATCAACGTCATAAGGCTAGTAGCAGCATGATGAGTGGATTTAGGTACGACGATTCTAAGTGAAATAAGTCACACAGAAAGAGACACCTATGATAAGATATCACTTATAGAGGGAATGTAAAAACCGCTACACTTGAACTGAATTACAAAACAGAACAGAGTCACACGTTTAGAAAACACACTATGGCTGCTTAACGGGAAAGGTGAGGTGGGGTGATGCATAAAACAAGGGTTTCAAATTAGCTCAGATACCGTCCCGTAAACCCAATATGAAATAGACAAGACCTACTCCTTGCTCAGTGAACTGGACTAAACACCCCGTATTCACCGCACAAGAATATATCTGACTAGTAAGAATCTTAAAACCTATGTATTGATATCTCTCCGTAAGTGAGTCAAGTGGGTGTAAAGCGGCATAAACACAGCAGTGAAAAGCAGCTAAACCCCATTATAAAAATCAACTACTTTTAAAAACCCGTGAAACAAAGACAGTGAAAGAGAGAGAAATTCTTACAAATTTCGTTCAGGGGCTGTGATGCCACCTGGATTGACCATATCTAGACCCACAGCTGATTGAGACATAAGGGTGTACACTCTTGCGACTTAGAGGTTTGGTGAGGTTGGGTGAGCAAACACAGACCCTTTAAAGTAATACTGCGGGGTACCCATCCCATGGGTCCCAAATCTCCAGGTTCAAGGGCATCTTCCTACATCGAAAACATGCATGAGAAACCCAGAAGATGGTACACCGTGTGATCGGGAAAGGTTTCCAAAACGCACCTCATTTCTCATCTCCTTGTGCTCGGGTTCACCATTCCAACCGCTTTACTAGCAATCTCCCTCCTTAGAGAATCAGCACCTTTCACCTCCTGTTCCGTACAGGTAGCCATTTGTCCTGAGGATGAACGGGAAGAGGGGGAACCAATGAGAGACTAGCTCTAGGTGTTGGGAAAGGCACAGGTCACTCTATTTTCCCATCAGGAAGAAGAATTAACCACAGGCTCAGCCTGCCCCCCCGGAACCAGAATAGGGCCTGAAGCAATCCTGCGCTTTTGCGGCCTGCTCCCAAAAATACGAGTTGAAAAATGGAGCTCAGGGGCACTGCAATTCACAAACCTGCAGAGTTATCAATGATAACTCTCGTCCACAAATATATTGAGGGAAGGCAACGAAGAGGATTTGAAAGCAAGGCAGAATTGCAGGAAACTGATTTCAGGAGGTAGATTCGAATCGCTTTTAAAGCACAGGAAAAGCGGCAAAACCTCGACAATGATGCCCTTGGCCAAAAAGGGCGTATGCGTTTTTTCCTGAATATATTCAGGAAAAAACGCATACGCCCTTTTTGGCCAACCAAGCAACCTGGAAAGGCAAATCGGCGCTACAAAGAAGTCTCGCTTCCCATCGGTCAAAAGGGCCGTGCTGAATAAAGTGTCAAAACCAGAAAGGCAGGACAGCCATGGAGAAACGGCAGCCTTGCTACGCTGATGGGCTGGATGTAAATTGCCAACAGCCACTCTGGAGAAGTGTTCGGTGTGTCCTGAAACATCTAAAAAACTCAGCTTACAGAGCATAGGGCACTTCCACTCATGGGCGTATAAATTGGGAAAACTGAAAATCAGCAAGACACAGGCACCCCAAAGTTTAGGGTTGCTCTGTTGGCAAGAACCTCCACATCGATACACCTTAAATATCCCAGGAAAGAGAAAAATGGATAAAGACGTTGTGGTCCTTATGTACAATGGCATATCACTCAGCCATGAAATCAACGTCATAAGGCTAGTAGCAGCATGATGAGTGGATTTAGGGACGACGATTCTAAGTGAAATAAGTCACACAGAAAGAGACACCTATGATAAGATATCACTTATAGAGGGAATGTAAAAACCGCTACACTTGAACTGAATTACAAAACAGAACAGAGTCACACGTTTAGAAAACACACTATGGCTGCTTAACGGGAAAGGGGAGGTGGGGTGATGCATCAAACAAGGGTTTCAAATTAGCTCAGATACCGTTCCGTAAACCCAATATGAAATAGACAAGACCTACTCCTTGCTCAGTGAACTGGACTCAACACCCCGTATTCACCGCACAAGAATATATCTGACTAGTAAGAATCTTAAAACCTATGTATTGATATCTCTCCGTAAGTGAGTCAAGTGGGTGTAAAGCGGCATAAACACAGCAGTGAAAAGCAGCTAAACCCCATTATAAAAATCAACTACTTTTAAAAACCCTTGAAACAAAGACAGTGAAAGAGAGAGAAATTCTTACGAAATTCGTTCAGGAGCTGTGAGGCCACCTGGATTGACCATATCTAGACCCACTGCTGATTGAGACATAAGGGTGAACACTCTTGGGGCTGAGAGGTTTGGTGAGGTTGCGTGAGCAAACACAGACCCTTTAAAATAATACTGCGTGGTACCCATCCCATGGGTCCCAAATCTCCAGGTTCAAGGGCATCTTCCTACCTCGAAAACATGCATGAGAAACCCAGAAGATGGTACACCGTGTGATCGGGAAAGGTTTCCAAAACGCACCTCATTTCTCAACTCCTTGTGCTCGGGTTCGCCATTCCAACCGCTTTACAAGCAATCTCCCTCCTTGGAGAATCAGCACCTTTCACATCCTGTTCCGTACAGGTAGCCATTTGTCCTGAGGATGAACGGGAAGAGGGGGAACCAATGAGAGACTAGCTCTAAGTGTTGGGAAAGGCACAGGTCACTCTATTTTCCCATCAGGAAGAAGAATTAACCACAGGCTCAGCCTGCCCCCCCGGAACCAGAATAGGGCCTGAAGCAATCCTGCGCTTTTGCGGCCTGCTCCCAAAAAAGCGAGTTGAAAAATGGAGCTCAGGGGCACTGCAATTCACAAACCTGCAGAGTAATAACTGATAACTCTCGTCCACAAATATATTGAGGGAAGGCAACGAAGAGGATTTGAAAGCAAGGCAGAATTGCAGGAAACTGATTTCAGGAGGTAGATTCGAATCGCTTTTAAAACACAGGAAAAGCGGCAAAACCTCGACAATGATGCCCTTGGCCAAAAAGGACGTATGCATTTTTTCCTGAATATATTCAGGAAAAAACGCATACGTCCTTTTTGGCCAACCAAGCAACCTGGAAAGGCAAAAAGGCGCTACAAAGAAGTCTCGCTTCCCATCGGTCAAAAGGGCCGTGCTGAATAAAGTGTCAAAACCAGAAAGGCAGGACAGCCATGGAGAAACGGGAGCCTTGCTACGCTGATGGGCTGGATGTAAATTGCCAACAGCCACTCTGGAGAAGTGTTCGGTGTGTCCTGAAACATCTAAAAAACTCAGCTTACAGAGCATAGGGCACTTCCACTCATGGGCGTATAAATTGGGAAAACTGAAAATCAGCAAGACACAGGCACCCCAAAGTTTAGGGTTGCTCTGTTGACAAGAACCTCCACATCGATACACCTTAAATATCCCAGGAAAGAGAAAAATGGATAAAGACGTTGTGGTCCTTATGTACAATGGCATATCACTCAGCCATGAAATCAACGTCATAAGGCTAGTAGCAGCATGATGAGTGGATTAGGGACGACGATTCTAAGTGAAATAAGTCACACAGAAAGAGACACCTATGATAAGATATCACTTATAGAGGGAATGTAAAAACCGCTACACTTGAACTGAATTACAAAACAGAACAGAGTCACACGTTTAGAAAACACACTATGGCTGCTTAACGGGAAAGGTGAGGTGGGGTGATGCATAAAACAAGGGTTTCAAATTAGCTCAGATACCGTTCCGTAAACCCAATATGAAATAGACAAGACCTACTCCTTGCTCAGTGAACTGGACTGAACACCCCGTATTCACCGCACAAGAATATATCTGACTAGTAAGAATCTTAAAACCTATGTATTGATATCTCTCCGTAAGTGAGTCAAGTGGGTGTAAAGCGGCATAAACACAGCAGTGAAAAGCAGCTAAACCCCATTATAAAAATCAACTACTTTTAAAAACCCGTGAAACAAAGACAGTGAAAGAGAGAGAAATTCTTACGAAATTCGTTCAGGAGCTGTGAGGCCACCTAGATTGACCATATCTAGACCCACTGCTGATTGAGACATAAGGGTGAACACTCTTGGGGCTGAGAGGTTTGGTGAGGTTGGGTGAGCAAACGCAGACCCTTTAAAGTAATACTGCGTGGTACCCATCCCATGGGTCCCAAATCTCCAGGTTCAAGGGCATCTTCCTACCTCGAAAACATGCATGAGAAACCCAGAAGATGGTACACCGTGTGATCGGGAAAGGTTTCCAAAACGCACCTCATTTCTCAACTCCTTGTGCTCGGGTTCGCCATTCCAACCGCTTTACTAGCAATCTCCCTCCTTGGAGAATCAGCACCTTTCACATCCTGTTCCGTACAGGTTGCCATTTGTCCTGAGGATGAACGGGAAGAGGGGGAACCAATGAGAGACTAGCTCTAAGTGTTGGGAAAGGTACAGGTCA
This sequence comes from Eschrichtius robustus, assembly GCF_028021215.1. Taxonomy (NCBI): domain Eukaryota; kingdom Metazoa; phylum Chordata; class Mammalia; order Artiodactyla; family Eschrichtiidae; genus Eschrichtius; species Eschrichtius robustus. The sequence goes on along the minus strand of NC_090824.1, from coordinate 110,959,919 downwards.
CTCTATTTTCCCATCAGGAAGAAGAATTAACCACAGGCTCAGCCTGCCCCCCCGGAACCAGAATAGGGCCTGAAGCAATCCTGCGCTTTTGCGGCCTGCTCCCAAAAATACGAGTTGAAAAATGGAGCTCAGGGGCACTGCAATTCACAAACCTGCAGAGTTATCAATGATAACTCTCGTCCACAAATATATTGAGGGAAGGCAACGAAGAGGATTTGAAAGCAAGGAAGAATTGAAGGAAACTGATTTCAGGAGGTAGATTCGAATCGCCTTTAAAGCACAGGAAAAGCGGCAAAACCTCGACAATGATGCCCTTGGCCAAAAAGGGCGTATGCGTTTTCTCCTGAATATATTCAGGAAAAAACGCATACGCCCTTTTTGGCCAACCAAGCAACCTGCAAAGGCAAATCAGCGCTACAAAGAAGTCTCGCTTCCCATCGGTCAAAAGGACCATGCTGAGTAAAGTGTCTAAACCAGAAATGCAGGGCAGGCCATGGAGAAACTGGAGCCTTGCTACGCTGATGGGCGGGATGTAAATTGCCAACAGGCACTCTGGAGAAGTGTACGGTGTGTCCTGAAACACCTAAAAAACTCAGCTTAGAGAGCATAGGGCACTTCCACTCATGGGCGTATAAATTGGGAAAACTAAAAATCAGCAAGACACAGGCACCCCAAAGTTTAGGGCTGCTCTGCTGACAAGAACCTCCACTGAGTTACACCTTAAATATCCCAGGAAAGAGAAAAATGGATAAAGACGTTGTGGTCCTTATGTACAATGGAATATCACTCAGCCATGAAATCAACGTCATAAGGCTAGTAGCAACATGATGAGTGGATTTAGGTACGACGATTCTAAGTGAAATAAGTCAAACAGAAAAAGACACTTATCATAAGATATCACTTATAGAGGGAATGTAAAAACCGGTACACTTGAACTGAATTACAAAACAGAACAGAGTCACAAGTTTAGAAAACACACTATGGCTGCTTAACGGGAAAGGTGAGGTGGGGTGATGCGTAAAACAAGGGTTTCAAATTAGCTCAGATACCGTTCCATAAACCCAATATGTAACAGACAAGACCTACTCCTTGCTCAGTGAACTGGACTCAACACCCCCTATTCAACGCCCAAGAATATATCTGACTAGTAAGAATCTTAAAACCTATGTGTTGATATCCCTCTGTAAGTGAGTCAAGTGGGTGTAAAGCGGCCTAAACACAGCAGTGAAAAGCAGCTAAACCCCACTATAAAAATCAACTACTTTTAAAAACCCGTGAAACAAAGACAGTGAAAGAGAGACAAATTCTTACAAAATTCGTTCAGGGGCTGTGATGCCACCTGGATTGACCATATCTAGACCCACTGCTGATTGAGACATAAGGGTGGACACTCTTGCGGCTTAGAGTATTGATGAGGTTGGGTGAGCAAACACAGACCCTTTAAAGTAATACTGCGGGGTACCCATCCCATGGGTCCCAAATCTCCAGGTTCAAGGGCATCTTCCTACATCGAAAACATGCATGAGAAACCCAGAAGATGGTACACCGTGTGATCGGGAAAGGTTTCCAAAACGCACCTCATTTCTCATCTCCTTGTGCTCGGGTTCGCCATTCCAACCGCTTTACTAGCAATCTCCCTCCTTGGAGAATCAGCACCTTTCACCTCCTGTTCCGTACAGGTAGCCATTTGTCCTGAGGATGAACGGGAAGAGGGCGAAACAATGAGAGACTAGCTCAAGAAGTTGGGGCAGGCACAGGTCACTCTATTTTCCCATCAGGAAGAAGAATTAACCACAGGCTCAGCCTGCCGCCCGGAACCAGAATAGGGCCTGAAGCAATCCTGCGCTTTTGCGGCCAGCTCCCAAAAAAGCGAGTTGAAAAATGGAGCTCAGGGGCACTGCAATTCACAAACCTGCAGAGTTATAACTGATAACTCTCGTCCACAAATATATTGAGGGAAGGCAACGAAGAGGATTTGAAAGCAAGGCAGAATTGCAGGAAACTGATTTCAGGAGGTAGATTCGAATCACCTTTAAAGCACAGGAAAAGCGGCAAAACCTCGACAATGATGCCCTTGGCCAAAAAGGGCGTATGCGTTTTTTCCTGAATATATTCAGGAAAAAACGCATACGCCCTTTTTGGCCAACCAAGCAACCTGGAAAGGCAAATCAGCGCTAAAAAGAAGTCTCGCTTCCCATCGGTCAAAAGGACCATGCTGAATAAAGTGTCAAAACCAGAAATGCAGGGCAGGCCATGGAGAAACGGGAGCCTTGCTACGCTGATGGGCGGGATGTAAATTGCCAACAGCCACTCTGGAGAAGTGTACGGTGTGTCCTGAAACACCTAAAATACTCAGCTTAGAGAGCATAGGGCACTTCCACTCATGGGCGTATAAATTGGGAAAACTAAAAATCAGCAAGACACAGGCACCCCAAAGTTTAGGGCTACTCTGCTGACAAGAACCTCCGCTTCCTTACACCTTAAATATCCCAGGAAAGAGAAAAATGGATAAAGACGTTGTGGTCCTTATGTACAATGGAATATCACTCAGGCATGAAATCAACGTCATAAGGCTAGTGGCAGCATGATGAGTGGATTTAGGTACGACGATTCTAAGTGAAATAAGTCAAACAGAAAACGACACTTATCATAAGATATCACTTATAGAGGGAATGTAAAAACCGCTACACTTGAACTGAATTACAAAACAGAACAGAGTCACACGTTTAGAAAACACACTATGGCTGCTTAACGGGAAAGGTGAGGTGGGGTGATGCGTAAAAGAAGGGTTTCAAATTAGCTCAGATACCGTTCCATAAACCCAATATGTAATAGACAAGACCTACTCCTTGCTCAGTGAACTTGACTCAACACCCCCTATTCAACGCCCAAGAATATATCTGACTAGTAAGAATCTTAAAACCTATGTGTTGATATCCCTCTGTAAGTGAGTCAAGTGGGTGTAAAGCGGCCTAAACACAGCAGTGAAAAGCAGCTAAACCCTATTATAAAAATCAACAACTTTTAAAAACCCGTGAAACAAAGACAGTGAAAGAGAGAAATTCTTACAAAATTCGTTCAGGGGCTGTGATGCCACCTGGATTGACCATATCTAGACCCACTGCTGATTGAGACATAAGGGTGAACACTTTTGGGGCTGAGAGGTTTGGTGAGGTTGCGTGAGCAAACGCAGACCCTTTAAAGTAATACTGCGTGGTACCCATCCCATGGGTCCCAAATCTCCAGGTTCAAGGGCATCTTCCTACATCGAAAACATGCATGAGAAACCCAGAAGATGGTACACCGTGTGATCGGGAAAGGTTTCTAAAACGCACCTCATTTCTCATCTCCTTGTGCTCGGGTTCGCCATTCCAGCCGCTTTACTAGCAATATCCCTCCTTGGAGAATCAGCACCTTTAACCTCCTGTTCCGTCCAGGTTGCCATTTGTCCTGAGGATGAACGGGAAGAGGGCGAAACAATGAGAGACTAGCTCAAGAAGTTGGGGCAGGCACAGGTCACTCTATTTTCCCATCAGGAAGAAGAATTAACCACAGGCTCAGCCTGCCGCCCGGAACCAGAATAGGGCCTGAAGCAATCCTGCGCTTTTGCGGCCAGCTCCCAAAAAAGCGAGTTGAAAAATGGAGCTCAGGGGCACTGCAATTCACAAACCTGCAGAGTTATAACTGATAACTCTCGTCCACAAATATATTGAGGGAAGGCAACGAAGAGGATTTGAAAGCAAGGCAGAATTGCAGGAAACTGATTTCAGGAGGTAGATTCGAATCACCTTTAAAGCAGAGGAAAAGCGGCAAAACCTCGACAATGATGCCCTTGGCCAAAAAGGGCGTATGCGTTTTTTCCTGAATATATTCAGGAAAAAACGCATACGCCCTTTTTGGCCAACCAAGCAACCTGGAAAGGCAAATCAGCGCTAAAAAGAAGTCTCGCTTCCCATCGGTCAAAAGGACCATGCTGAATAAAGTGTCAAAACCAGAAATGCAGGGCAGGCCATGGAGAAACGGGAGCCTTGCTACGCTGATGGGCGGGATGTAAATTGCCAACAGCCACTCTGGAGAAGTGTACGGTGTGTCCTGAAACACCTAAAATACTCAGCTTAGAGAGCATAGGGCACTTCCACTCATGGGCGTATAAATTGGGAAAACTAAAAATCAGCAAGACACAGGCACCCCAAAGTTTAGGGCTACTCTGCTGACAAGAACCTCCGCTTCCTTACACCTTAAATATCCCAGGAAAGAGAAAAATGGATAAAGACGTTGTGGTCCTTATGTACAATGGAATATCACTCAGGCATGAAATCAACGTCATAAGGCTAGTGGCAGCATGATGAGTGGATTTAGGTACGACGATTCTAAGTGAAATAAGTCAAACAGAAAACGACACTTATCATAAGATATCACTTATAGAGGGAATGTAAAAACCGCTACACTTGAACTGAATTACAAAACAGAACAGAGTCACACGTTTAGAAAACACACTATGGCTGCTTAACGGGAAAGGTGAGGTGGGGTGATGCGTAAAAGAAGGGTTTCAAATTAGCTCAGATACCGTTCCATAAACCCAATATGTAATAGACAAGACCTACTCCTTGCTCAGTGAACTTGACTCAACACCCCCTATTCAACGCCCAAGAATATATCTGACTAGTAAGAATCTTAAAACCTATGTGTTGATATCCCTCTGTAAGTGAGTCAAGTGGGTGTAAAGCGGCCTAAACACAGCAGTGAAAAGCAGCTAAACCCCATTATAAAAATCAACAACTTTTAAAAACCCGTGAAACAAAGACAGTGAAAGAGAGAAATTTTTACAAAATTCGTTCAGGGGCTGTGATGCCACCTGGATTGACCATATCTAGACCCACTGCTGATTGAGACATAAGGGTGAACACTTTTGGGGCTGAGAGGTTTGGTGAGGTTGCGTGAGCAAACGCAGACCCTTTAAAGTAATACTGCGTGGTACCCATCCCATGGGTCCCAAATCTCCAGGTTCAAGGGCATCTTCCTACATCGAAAACATGCATGAGAAACCCAGAAGATGGTACACCGTGTGATCGGGAAAGGTTTCTAAAACGCACCTCATTTCTCATCTCCTTGTGCTCGGGTTCGCCATTCCAGCCGCTTTACTAGCAATATCCCTCCTTGGAGAATCAGCACCTTTAACCTCCTGTTCCGTCCAGGTTGCCATTTGTCCTGAGGATGAACGGGAAGAAAGCGAAACAATGAGAGACCAACTCAAGAAGTTGGGGCAGGCACAGGTCACTCTATTTTCCCATCAGGAAGAAGAATTAACCACAGGCTCAGCCTGCCGCCCGGAACCAGAATAGGGCCTGAAGCAATCCTGCGCTTTTGCGGCCAGCTCCCAAAAAAGCGAGTTGAAAAATGGAGCTCAGGGGCACTGCAATTCACAAACCTGCAGAGTTATAACTGATAACTCTCGTCCACAAATATATTCAGGGAAGGCAACGAAGAGGATTTGAAAGCAAGGCAGAATTGCAGGAAACTGATTTCAGGAGGTAGATTCGAATCGCCTTTAAAGCACAGGAAAAGCGGCAAAACCTCGACAATGATGCCCTTGGCCAAAAAGGGCGTATGCGTTTTTTCCTGAATATATTCAGGAAAAAACGCATACGCCCTTTTTGGCCAACCAAGCAACCTGGAAAGGCAAATCAGCGCTACAAAGAAGTCTCGCTTCCCATCGGTCAAAAGGACCATGCTGAATAAAGTGTCAAAACCAGAAATGCAGGGCAGGCCATGGAGAAACGGGAGCCTTGTTACGCTGATGGGCGGGATGTAAATTGCCAACAGCCACTCTGGAGAAGTGTACGGTGTGTCCTGAAACACCTAAAAAACTCAGCTTAGAGAGCATAGGGCACTTCCACTCATGGGCGTATAAATTGGGAAAACTAAAAATCAGCAAGACACAGGCACCCCAAAGTTTAGGGCTGCTCTGCTGACAAGAACCTCAACTTCCTTACACCTTAAATATCCCAGGAAAGAGAAAAATGGATAAAGACGTTGTGGTCCTTATGTACAATGGAATATCACTCAGCCATGAAATCAACGTCATAACGCTAGTGGCAGCATGATGAGTGGATTTAGGTACGACGATTCTAAGTGAAATAAGTCAAACAGAAAACGACACTTATCATAAGATATCACTTATAGAGGGAATGTAAAAACCGCTACACTTGAACTGAATTACAAAACAGAACAGAGTCACACGTTTAGAAAACACACTATGGCTGCTTAACGGGAAAGGTGAGGTGGGGTGATGCGTAAAAGAAGGGTTTCAAATTAGCTCAGATACCGTTCCATAAACCCAATATGTAATAGACAAGACCTACTCCTTGCTCAGTGAACTGGACTCAACACCCCCTATTCAACGTCCAAGAATATATCTGACTAGTAAGAATCTTAAAACCTATGTGTTGATATCCCTCTGTAAGTGAGTCAAGTGGGTTTAAAGCGGCCTAAACACAGCAGTGAAAAGCAGCTAAACCCCATTATAAAAATCAACTACTTTTAAAAACCCGTGAAACAAAGACAGTGAAAGAGAGAGAAATTCTTACAAAATTCGTTCAGGGGCTGTGATGCCACCTGGATTGACCATATCTAGACCCACTGCTGATTGAGACATAAGGGTGAACACTCTTGGGGCTGAGAGGTTTGGTGAGGTTGGGTGAGCAAACGCAGACCCTTTAAAGTAATACTGCGTGGTACCCATCCCATGGGTCCCAAATCTCCAGGTTTAAGGGCATCTTCCTACATCGAAAACATGCATGAGAAACCCAGAAGATGGTACACCGTGTGATCGGGAAAGGTTTCCAAAAGGCACCTCATTTCTCATCTCCTTGTGCTCGGGTTCGCCATTCCAACCGCTTTACTAGCAATCTCCCTCCTTGGAGAATCAGCACCTTTCACATCCTGTTCCGTACAGGTAGCCATTTGTCCTGAGGATGAACGGGAAGAGGGGGAACCAATGAGAGACTAGCTCTAGGTGTTGGGAAAGGTACAGGTCACTCTATTTTCCCATCAGGAAGAAGAATTAACCACAGGCTCACCCTGCCCCCCCGAAACCAGAATAGGGCCTGAAGCAATCCTGCGCTTTTGCGGCCTGCTCCCAAAAAAGCGAGTTGAAAAATGGAGCTCAGGGGCACTGCAATTCACAAACCTGCAGAGTTATCAATGATAACTCTCGTCCACAAATATATTGAGGGAAGGCAACGAAGAGGATTTGAAAGCAAGGCAGAATTGCAGGAAACTGATTTCAGGAGGTAGATTCGAATCGCCTTTAAAGCACAGGAAAAGCGGCAAAACCTCGACAATGATGCGCTTGGCCAAAAAGGGCGTATGCGTTTTTTCCTGAATATATTCAGGAAAAAACGCATACGCCCTTTTTGGCCAACCAAGCAACGTGGGCAGTCAAATCGGCGCTACAAAGAAGTCTCGCTTCCCATCGGTCAAAAGGGCCGTGCTGAATAAAGTGTCAAAACCAGAAAGGCAGGACAGCCATGGAGAAACGGGAGCCTTGCTACGCTGATGGGCTGGATGTAAATTGCCAACAGCCACTCTGGAGAAGTGTTCGGTGTGTCCTGAAACATCTAAAAAACTCAGCTTACAGAGCATAGGGCACTTCCACTCATGGGCGTATAAATTGGGAAAACTGAAAATCAGCAAGACACAGGCACCCCAAAGTTTAGGGTTGCTCTGTTGACAAGAACCTCCACATCGATACACCTTAAATATCCCAGGAAAGAGAAAAATGGATAAAGACGTTGTGGTCCTTATGTACAATGGAATATCACTCAGCCATGAAATCAACGTCATAAGGCTAGTAGCAGCATGATGAGTGGATTTAGGTACGACGATTCTAAGTGAAATAAGTCACACAGAAAGAGACACCTATGATAAGATATCACTTATAGAGGGAATGTAAAAACCGCTACACTTGAACTGAATTACAAAACAGAACAGAGTCACACGTTTAGAAAACACACTATGGCTGCTTAACGGGAAAGGGGAGGTGGGGTGATGCATAAAACAAGGGTTTCAAATTAGCTCAGATACCGTTCCGTAAACCCAATATGAAATAGACAAGACCTGCTCCTTGCTCAGTGAACTGGACTCAACACCCCGTATTCACCACACAAGAATATATCTGACTAGTAAGAATCTTAAAACCTATGTATTGATATCTCTCCGTAAGTGAGTCAAGTGGGTGTAAAGCGGCATAAACACAGCAGTGAAAAGCAGCTAAACCCCATTATAAAAATCAACTACTTTTAAAAACCCGTGAAACAAAGACAGTGAAAGAGAGAGAAATTCTTACAAATTTCGTTCAGGGGCTGTGATACCACCTGGATTGATCATATCTAGACCCACAGCTGATTGAGACATAAGGGTGTACACTCTTGCGACTTAGAGGTTTGGTGAGGTTGGGTGAGCAAACACAGACCCTTTAAAGTAATACTGCGGGGTACCCATCCCATGGGTCCCAAATCTCCAGGTTCAAGGGCATCTTCCTACATCGAAAACATGCATGAGAAACCCAGAAGATGGTACACCGTGTGATCGGGAAAGGTTTCCAAAACGCACCTCATTTCTCATCTCCTTGTGCTCGGGTTCGCCATTCCAACCGCTTTACTAGCAATATCCCTCCTTGGAGAATCAGCACCTTTCACCTCCTGTTCCGTACAGGTAGCCATTTGTCCTGAGGATGAACGGGAAGAGGGGGAACCAATGAGAGACTAGCTCTAGGTGTTGGGAAAGGCACAGGTCACTCTATTTTCCCATCAGGAAGAAGAATTAACCACAGGCTCAGCCTGCCCCCCCGGAACCAGAATAGGGCCTGAAGCAATCCTGCGCTTTTGCGGCCTGCTCCCAAAAAAGCGAGTTGAAAAATGGAGCTCAGGGGCACTGCCATTCACAAACCTGCAGAGTTATCAATGATAACTCTCGTCCACAAATATATTGAGGGAAAGCAACGAAGAGGATTTGAAAGCAAGGCAGAATTGCAGGAAACTGATTTCAGGAGGTAGATTCGAATCGCTTTTAAAGCACAGGAAAAGCGGCAAAACCTCGACAATGATGCCCTTGGCCAAAAAGGGCGTATGCGTTTTTTCCTGAATATATTCAGGAAAAAACGCATACGCCCTTTTTGGCCAACCAAGCAACCTAGAAAGGCAAAAAGGCGCTACAAAGAAGTCTCGCTTCCCATCGGTCAAAAGGGCCGTGCTGAATAAAGTGTCAAAACCAGAAATGCAGGACAGCCATGGAGAAACGGCAGCACTGCTACGCTGATGGGCTGGATGTAAATTGCCAACAGCCACTCTGGAGAAGTGTTCGGTGTGTCCTGAAACATCTAAAAAACTCAGCTTACAGAGCATAGGGCACTTCCACTCATGGGCGTAAAAATTGGGAAAACTGAAAATCAGCAAGACACAGGCACCCCAAAGTTTAGGGTTGCTCTGTTGACAAGAACCTCCACATCGATACACCTTAAATATCCCAGGAAAGAGAAAAATGGATAAAGACGTTGTGGTCCTTATGTACAATGGAATATCACTCAGCCATGAAATCAACGTCATAAGGCTAGTAGCAGCATGATGAGTGGATTTAGGTACGACGATTCTAAGTGAAATAAGTCACACAGAAAGAGACACCTATGATAAGATATCACTTATAGAGGGAATGTAAAAACCGCTACACTTGAACTGAAATACAAAACAGAACAGAGTCACACGTTTAGAAAACACACTATGGCTGCTTAACGGGAAAGGTGAGGTGGGGTGATGCATAAAACAAGGGTTTAAAATTAGCTCAGATACCGTTCCGTAAACCCAATATGAAATAGACAAGACCTGCTCCTTGCTCAGTGAACTGGACTCAACACCCCGTATTCACCGCACAAGAATATATCTGGCTAGTAAGAATCTTAAAACCTATGTATTGATATCTCTCCGTAAGTGAGTCAAGTGGGTGTAAAGCGGCATAAACACAGCAGTGAAAAGCAGCTAAACCCCATTATAAAAATCAACTACTTTTAAAAACCCGTGAAACAAAGACAGTGAAAGAGAGAGAAATTCTTACAAATTTCGTTCAGGGGCTGTGATACCACCTGGATTGATCATATCTAGACCCACAGCTGATTGAGACATAAGGGTGTACACTCTTGCGACTTAGAGGTTTGGTGAGCTTGGGTGAGCAAACACAGACCCTTTAAAGTAATACTGCGGGGTACCCATCCCATGGGTCCCAAATCTCCAGGTTCAAGGGCATCTTCCTACATCGAAAACATGCATGAGAAACCCAGAAGATGGTACACCGTGTGATCGGGAAAGGTTTCCAAAACGCACCTCATTTCTCATCTCCTTGTGCTCGGGTTCGCCATTCCAACCGCTTTACTAGCAATCTCCCTCCTTGGAGAATCAGCACCTTTCACCTCCTGTTCCGTACAGGTAGCCATTTGTCCTGAGGATGAACGGGAAGAGGGGGAACCAATGAGAGACTAGCTCTAGGTGTTGGGAAAGGCACAGGTCACTCTATTTTCCCATCACGAAGAAGAATTAACCACAGTCTCAGCCTGCCCCCCCGGAACCAGAATAGGGCCTGAAGCAATCCTGCGCTTTTGCGGCCTGCTCCCAAAAAAGCGAGTTGAAAAATGGAGCTCAGGGGCACTGCAATTCACAAACCTGCAGAGTTATCAATGATAACTCTCGTCCACAAATATATTGAGGGAAAGCAACGAAGAGGATTTGAAAGCAAGGCAGAATTACAGGAAACTGATTTCAGGAGGTAGATTCGAATCGCTTTTAAAGCACAGGAAAAGCGGCAAAACCTCGACAATGATGCCCTTGGCCTAAAAGGGCGTATGCGTTTTTTCCTGAATATATTCAGGAAAAAACGCATACGCCCTTTTTGGCCAACCAAGCAACCTGGAAAGGCAAAAAGGCGCTACAAAGAAGTCTCGCTTCCCATCGGTCAAAAGGGCCGTGCTGAATAAAGTGTCAAAACCAGAAAGGCAGGACAGCCATGGAGAAACGGCAGCATTGCTACGCTGATGGGCTGGATGTAAATTGCCAAAAGCCACTCTGGAGAAGTGTTCGGTGTGTCCTGAAACATCTAAAAAACTCAGCTTACAGAGCATAGGGCACTTCCACTCATGGGCGTATAAATTGGGAAAACTGAAAATCAGCAAGACACAGGCACCCCAAAGTTTAGGGTTGCTCTGTTGACAAGAACCTCCACATCGATACACCTTAAATATCCCAGGAAAGAGAAAAATGGATAAAGACGTTGTGGTCCTTATGTACAATGGAATATCACTCAGCCATGAAATCAACGTCATAAGGCTAGTAGCAGCATGATGAGTGGATTTAGGTACGACGATTCTAAGTGAAATAAGTCACACAGAAAGAGACACCTATGATAAGATATCACTTATAGAGGGAATGTAAAAACCGCTACACTTGAACTGAAATACAAAACAGAACAGAGTCACACGTTTAGAAAACACACTATGGCTGCTTAACGGGAAAGGTGAGGTGGGGTGATGCATAAAACAAGGGTTTCAAATTAGCTCAGATACCGTTCCGTAAACCCAATATGAAATAGACAAGACCTGCTCCTTGCTCAGTGAACTGGACTCAACACCCCGTATTCACCGCACAAGAATATATCTGACTAGTAAGAATCTTAAAACCTATGTATTGATATCTCTCCGTAAGTGAGTCAAGTGGGTGTAAAGCGGCATAAACACAGCAGTGAAAAGCAGCTAAACCCCATTATAAAAATTAACTACTTTTAAAAACCCGTGAAACAAAGACAGTGAAAGAGAGAGAAATTCTTACGAAATTCGTTCAGGGGCTGTGATGCCACCTGGATTGACCATATGTAGACCCACTGGTGATTGAGACATAAGGGTGAACACTCTTGGGGCTGAGAGGTTTGGTGAGGTTGGGTGAGCAAACGCAGACCCTTTAAAGTAATACTGCGTGGTACCCATCCCATGGGTCCCAAATCTCCAGGTTTAAGGGCATCTTCCTACATCGAAAACATGCATGAGAAACCCAGAAGATGGTACACCGTGTGATCGGGAAAGGTTTCCAAAAGGCACCTCATTTCTCATCTCCTTGTGCTCGGGTTCGCCATTCCAACCGCTTTACTAGCAATCTCCCTCCTTGGAGAATCAGCACCTTTCACATCCTGTTCCGTACAGGTAGGATTTGTCCTGAGGATGAACGGGAAGAGGGGGAACCAATGAGAGACTAGCTCTAGGTGTTGGGAAAGGTACAGGTCACTCTATTTTCCCATCAGGAAGAAGAATTAACCACAGGCTCAGCCTGCCCCCCCGGAACCAGAATAGGGCCTGAAGCAATCCTGCGCTTTTGCGGCCTGCTCCCAAAAAAGCGAGTTGAGAAATGGAGCTCAGGGGCACTGCAATTCACAAACCTGCAGAGTTATCAATGATAACTCTCGTCCACAAATATATTGAGGGAAGGCAACGAAGAGGATTTGAAAGCAAGGCAGAATTGCAGGAAACTGATTTCAGGAGGTAGATTCGAATCGCCTTTAAAGCACAGGAAAAGCGGCAAAACCTCGACAATGATGCCCTTGGCCAAAAAGGGCGTATGCGTTTTTTCCTGAATATTTTCAGGAAAAAACGCATACGCCCTTTTTGGCCAACCAAGCAACCTGGACAGTCAAATCGGCGCTACAAAGAAGTCTCGCTTCCCATCGGTCAAAAGGGCCGTGCTGAATAAAGTGTCAAAACCAGAAAGGCAGGACAGCCATGGAGAAACGGCAGCCTTGCTACGCTGATGGGCTGGATGTAAATTGCCAACAGCCACTCTGGAGAAGTGTTCGGTGTGTCCTGAAACATCTAAAAAACTCAGCTTACAGAGCATAGGGCACTTCCACTCATGGGCGTATAAATTGGGAAAACTGAAAATCAGCAAGACACAGGCACCCCAAAGTTTAGGGTTGCTCTGTTGACAAGAACCTCTACATCGATACACCTTAAATATCCCAGGAAAGAGAAAAATGGATAAAGACGTTGTGGTCCTTATGTACAATGGAATATCACTCAGCCATGAAATCAACGTCATAAGGCTAGTAGCAGCATGATGAGTGGATTTAGGGACGACGATTCTAAGTGAAATAAGTCACACAGAAAGAGACACCTATGATAAGATATCACTTATAGAGGGAATGTAAAAACCGCTACACTTGAACTGAATTACAAAACAGAACAGAGTCACACGTTTAGAAAACACACTATGGCTGCTTAACGGGAAAGGGTAGGTGGGGTGATGCATAAAACAAGGGTTTCAAATTAGCTCAGATACCGTTCCGTAAACCCAATATGAAATAGACAAGACCTGCTCCTTGCTCAGTGAACTGGACTCAACACCCCGTATTCACCGCACAAGAATATATCTGACTAGTAAGAATCTTAAAACCTATGTATTGATATCTCTCCGTAAGTGAGTCAAGTGGGTGTAAAGCGGCATAAACACAGCAGTGAAAAGCAGCTAAACCCCATTATAAAAATCAACTACTTTTAAAAACCCGTGAAACAAAGACAGTGAAAGAGAGAGAAACTCTTACAAAATTCGTTCAGGGGCTGTGATGCCACCTGGATTGACCATATCTAGACCCACTGCTGATTGAGACATAAGGATGAACACTCTTGGGGCTGAGAGGTTTGGTGAGGTTGGGTGAGCAAATGCAGACCCTTTAAAGTAATACTGCGTGGTACACATCCCATGGGTCCCAAATCTCCAGGTTCAAGGGCATCTTCCTACATCGAAAACATGCATGAGACACCCAGAAGATGGTACACCGTGTGATCGGGAAAGGTTTCTAAAACGCACCTCATTTCTCATCTCCTTGGCTCGGGTTCGCCATTCCAGACGCTTTACTAGCAATCTCCCTCCTTGGAGAATCAGCACCTTTCACCTCCTGTTCCGTCCAGGTTGCCATTTGTCCTGAGGATGAACGGGAAGAGGGCGAAACAATGAGAGACTAGCTCAAGAAGTTGGGGCAGGCACAGGTCACTCTATTTTCCCATCAGGAAGAAGAATTAACCACAGGCTCAGCCTGCCGCCCGGAACCAGAATAGGGTCTGAAGCAATCCTGCGCTTTTGCGGCCAGCGCCCAAAAAAGCGAGTTTAAAAATGGAGCTCAGGGGCACTGCAATTCACAAACCTGCAGAGTTATCAATGATAACTCTCGTCCACAAATATATTGAGGGAAGGCAACGAAGAGGATTTGAAAGAAAGGCAGAATTGCAGGAAACTGATTTCAGGATGTAGATTCGAATCGCCTTTAAAGCACAGGAAAAGCGGCAAAACCTCGACAATGATGCCTTTGGCCAAAAAGGGCGTATGCGTTTTTTCCTGAATATATTCAGGAAAAAACGCATACGCCCTTTTTGGCCAACCAAGCAACCTGGAAAGGAAAATCAGCGCTACAAAGAAGTCTCGCTTCCCATCGGTCAAAAGGGCCATGCTGAATAAAGTGTCAAAACCAGGAATGCAGGACAGGCCATGGAGAAACGGGAGCCTTGCTACGCTGATGGGCGGGATGTAAATTGCCAACAGCCACTCTGGAGAAGTGTACGGTGTGTCCTAAAACACCTAAAAAACGCAGCTTAGAGAGCATAGGGCACTTCCACTCATGGGCGTATAAATTGGGAAAACTAAAAATCAGCAAGACACAGGCACCCCAACGTTTAGGGCTGCTCTGCTGACAAGAACCTCCACTTCCTTACACCTTAAATATGCCAGGAAAGAGAAAAATGGATAAAGACGTTGTGGTCCTTATGTACAATGGAATATCACTCAGCCATGAAATCAACGTCATAACGCTAGTGGCAGCATGATGAGTGGATTTAGGTACGACGATTCTAAGTGAAATAAGTCAAACAGAAAACGACACTTATCATAAGATATCACTTATAGAGGGAATGTAAAAACCGCTACACTTGAACTGAATTACAAAACAGAACAGAGTCACACGTTTAGAAAACACACTATGGCTGCTTAACGGGAAAGGTGAGGTGGGGTGATGCGTAAAATAAGGGTTTCAAATTAGCTCAGATACCGTTCCATAAACCCAATATGTAATAGACAAGACCTACTCCTTGCTCAGTGAACTGGACTCAACACCCCCTATTCAACGTCCAAGAATATATCTGACTAGTAAGAATCTTAAAACCTATGTGTTGATATCCCTCCGTAAGTGAGTCAAGTGGGTTTAAAGCGGCCTAAACACAGCAGTGAAAAGCAGCTAAACCCCATTATAAAAATCAACTACTTTTAAAAACCCGTGAAACAAAGACAGTGAAAGAGAGAGAAATTCTTACAAAATTCGTTCAGGGGCTGTGATGCCACCTGGATTGACCATATCTAGACCCACTGCTGATTGAGACATAAGGGTGAACACTCTTGGGGCTGAGAGGTTTGGTGAGGTTGGGTGAGCAAACGCAGACCCTTTAAAGTAATACTGCGTGGTACCCATCCCATGGGTCCCAAATCTCCAGGTTTAAGGGCATCTTCCTACATCGAAAACATGCATGAGAAACCCAGAAGATGGTACACCGTGTGATCGGGAAAGGTTTCCAAAAGGCACCTCATTTCTCATCTCCTTGTGCTCGGGTTCGCCATTCCAACCGCTTTACTAGCAATCTCCCTCCTTGGAGAATCAGCACCTTTCACATCCTGTTCCGTACAGGTAGCCATTTGTCCTGAGGATGAACGGGAAGAGGGGGAACCAATGAGAGACTAGCTCTAGGTGTTGGGAAAGGTACAGGTCACTCTATTTTCCCATCAGGAAGAAGAATTAACCACAGGCTCACCCTGCCCCCCCGGAACCAGAATAAGGCCTGAAGCAATCCTGCGCTTTTGCGGCCTGCTCCCAAAAAAGCGAGTTGAGAAATGGAGCTCAGGGGCACTGCAATTCACAAACCTGCAGAGTTATCAATGATAACTCTCGTCCACAAATATATTGAGGGAAGGCAACGAAGAGGATTTGAAAGCAAGGCAGAATTGCAGGAAACTGATTTCAGGAGGTAGATTCGAATCGCCTTTAAAGCACAGGAAAAGCGGCAAAACCTCGACAATGATGCGCTTGGCCAAAAAGGGCGTATGCGTTTTTTCCTGAATATATTCAGGAAAAAACGCATACGCCCTTTTTGGCCAACCAAGCAACGTGGGCAGTCAAATCGGCGCTACAAAGAAGTCTCGCTTCCCATCGGTCAAAAGGGCCGTGCTGAATAAAGTGTCAAAACCAGAAAGGCAGGACAGCCATGGAGAAACGGGAGCCTTGCTACGCTGATGGGCTGGATGTAAATTGCCAACAGCCACTCTGGAGAAGTGTTCGGTGTGTCCTGAAACATCTAAAAAACTCAGCTTACAGAGCATAGGGCACTTCCACTCATGGGCGTATAAATTGGGAAAACTGAAAATCAGCAAGACACAGGCACCCCAAAGTTTAGGGTTGCTCTGTTGACAAGAACCTCCACATCGATACACCTTAAATATCCCAGGAAAGAGAAAAATGGATAAAGACGTTGTGGTCCTTATGTACAATGGAATATCACTCAGCCATGAAATCAACGTCATAAGGCTAGTAGCAGCATGATGAGTGGATTTAGGTACGACGATTCTAAGTGAAATAAGTCACACAGAAAGAGACACCTATGATAAGATATCACTTATAGAGGGAATGTAAAAACCGCTACACTTGAACTGAATTACAAAACAGAACAGAGTCACACGTTTAGAAAACACACTATGGCTGCTTAACGGGAAAGGGGAGGTGGGGTGATGCATAAAACAAGGGTTTCAAATTAGCTCAGATACCGTTCCGTAAACCCAATATGAAATAGACAAGACCTGCTCCTTGCTCAGTGAACTGGACTCAACACCCCGTATTCACCACACAAGAATATATCTGACTAGTAAGAATCTTAAAACCTATGTATTGATATCTCTCCGTAAGTGAGTCAAGTGGGTGTAAAGCGGCATAAACACAGCAGTGAAAAGCAGCTAAACCCCATTATAAAAATCAACTACTTTTAAAAACCCGTGAAACAAAGACAGTGAAAGAGAGAGAAATTCTTACAAAATTCGTTCAGGGGCTGTGATACCACCTGGATTGATCATATCTAGACCCACAGCTGATTGAGACATAAGGGTGTACACTCTTGCGACTTAGAGGTTTGGTGAGGTTGGGTGAGCAAACACAGACCCTTTAAAGTAATACTGCGGGGTACCCATCCCATGGGTCCCAAATCTCCAGGTTCAAGGGCATCTTCCTACATCGAAAACATGCATGAGAAACCCAGAAGATGGTACACCGTGTGATCGGGAAAGGTTTCCAAAACGCACCTCATTTCTCATCTCCTTGTGCTCGGGTTCGCCATTCCAACCGCTTTACTAGCAATCTCCCTCCTTGGAGAATCAGCACCTTTCACCTCCTGTTCCGTACAGGTAGCCATTTGTCCTGAGGATGAACGGGAAGAGGGGGAACCAATGAGAGACTAGCTCTAGGTGTTGGGAAAGGTACAGGTCACTCTATTTTCCCATCAGGAAGAAGAATTAACCACAGGCTCACCCTGCCCCCCCGGAACCAGAATAGGGCCTGAAGCAATCCTGCGCTTTTGCGGCCTGCTCCCAAAAAAGCGAGTTGAGAAATGGAGCTCAGGGGCACTGCAATTCACAAACCTGCAGAGTTATCAATGATAACTCTCGTCCACAAATATATTGAGGGAAGGCAACGAAGAGGATTTGAAAGCAAGGCAGAATTGCAGGAAACTGATTTCAGGAGGTAGATTCGAATCGCCTTTAAAGCACAGGAAAAGCGGCAAAACCTCGACAATGATGCGCTTGGCCAAAAAGGGCGTATGCGTTTTTTCCTGAATATATTCAGGAAAAAACGCATACGCCCTTTTTGGCCAACCAAGCAACGTGGGCAGTCAAATCGGCGCTACAAAGAAGTCTCGCTTCCCATCGGTCAAAAGGGCCGTGCTGAATAAAGTGTCAAAACCAGAAAGGCAGGACAGCCATGGAGAAACGGGAGCCTTGCTACGCTGATGGGCTGGATGTAAATTGCCAACAGCCACTCTGGAGAAGTGTTCGGTGTGTCCTGAAACATCTAAAAAACTCAGCTTACAGAGCATAGGGCACTTCCACTCATGGGCGTATAAATTGGGAAAACTGAAAATCAGCAAGACACAGGCACCCCAAAGTTTAGGGTTGCTCTGTTGACAAGAACCTCCACATCGATACACCTTAAATATCCCAGGAAAGAGAAAAATGGATAAAGACGTTGTGGTCCTTATGTACAATGGAATATCACTCAGCCATGAAATCAACGTCATAAGGCTAGTAGCAGCATGATGAGTGGATTTAGGTACGACGATTGTAAGTGAAATAAGTCACACAGAAAGAGACACCTATGATAAGATATCACTTATAGAGGGAATGTAAAAACCGCTACACTTGAACTGAATTACAAAACAGAACAGAGTCACACGTTTAGAAAACACACTATGGCTGCTTAACGGGAAAGGGGAGGTGGGGTGATGCATAAAACAAGGGTTTCAAATTAGCTCAGATACCGTTCCGTAAACCCAATATGAAATAGACAAGACCTGCTCCTTGCTCAGTGAACTGGACTCAACACCCCGTATTCACCGCACAAGAATATATCTGACTAGTAAGAATCTTAAAACCTATGTATTGATATCTCTCCGTAAGTGAGTCAAGTGGGTGTAAAGCGGCATAAACACAGCAGTGAAAAGCAGCTAAACCCCATTATAAAAATCAACTACTTTTAAAAACCCGTGAAACAAAGACAGTGAAAGAGAGAGAAATTCTTACGAAATTCGTTCAGGGGCTGTGATGCCACCTGGATTGACCATATCTAGACCCACTGCTGATTGAGGCATAAGGGTGAACACTCTTGGGGCTGAGAGGTTTGGTGAGGTTGGGTGAGCAAACGCAGACCCTTTAAAGTAATACTGCGTGGTACCCATCCCATGGGTCCCAAATCTCCAGGTTCAAGGGCATCTTCCTACATCGAAAACATGCATGAGAAACCCAGAAGATGGTACACCGTGTGATCGGGAAAAGTTTCCAAAAGGCACCTCATTTCTCATCTCCTTGTGCTCGGGTTCGCCATTCCAACCGCTTTACTAGCAATCTCCCTCCTTGGAGAATCAGCACCTTTCACATCCTGTTCCGTACAGGTAGCCATTTGTCCTGAGGATGAACGGGAAGAGGGGGAACCAATGAGAGACTAGCTCTAGGTGTTGGGAAAGGTACAGGTCACTCTATTTTCCCATCAAGAAGAAGAATTAACCACAGGCTCACCCTGCCCCCCCGGAACCAGTATAGGGCCTGAAGCAATCCTGCGCTTTTGCGGCCTGCTCCCAAAAAAGCGAGTTGAGAAATGGAGCTCAGGGGCACTGCAATTCACAAACCTGCAGAGTTATCAATGATAACTCTCGTCCACAAATATATTGAGGGAAGGCAACGAAGAGGATTTGAAAGCAAGGCAGAATTGCAGGAAACTGATTTCAGGAGGTAGATTCGAATCGCCTTTAAAGCACAGGAAAAGCGGCAAAACCTCGACAATGATGCGCTTGGCCAAAAAGGGCGTATGCGTTTTTTCCTGAATATATTCAGGAAAAAACGCATACGCCCTTTTTGGCCAACCAAGCAACGTGGGCAGTCAAATCGGCGCTACAAAGAAGTCTCGCTTCCCATCGGTCAAAAGGGCCGTGCTGAATAAAGTGTCAAAACCAGAAAGGCAGGACAGCCATGGAGAAACGGGAGCCTTGCTACGCTGATGGGCTGGATGTAAATTGCCAACAGCCACTCTGGAGAAGTGTTCGGTGTGTCCTGAAACATCTAAAAAACTCAGCTTACAGAGCATAGGGCACTTCCACTCATGGGCGTATAAATTGGGAAAACTGAAAATCAGCAAGACACAGGCACCCCAAAGTTTAGGGTTGCTCTGTTGACAAGAACCTCCACATCGATACACCTTAAATATCCCAGGAAAGAGAAAAATGGATAAAGACGTTGTGGTCCTTATGTACAATGGAATATCACTCAGCCATGAAATCAACGTCATAAGGCTAGTAGCAGCATGATGAGTGGATTTAGGTACGACGATTGTAAGTGAAATAAGTCACACAGAAAGAGACACCTATGATAAGATATCACTTATAGAGGGAATGTAAAAACCGCTACACTTGAACTGAATTACAAAACAGAACAGAGTCACACGTTTAGAAAACACACTATGGCTGCATAACGGGAAAGGGGAGGTGGGGTGATGCATAAAACAAGGGTTTCAAATTAGCTCAGATACCGTTCCGTAAACCCAATATGAAATAGACAAGACCTGCTCCTTGCTCAGTGAACTGGACTCAACACCCCGTATTCACCACACAAGAATATATCTGACTAGTAAGAATCTTAAAACCTATGTATTGATATCTCTCCGTAAGTGAGTCAAGTGGGTGTAAAGCGGCATAAACACAGCAGTGAAAAGCAGCTAAACCCCATTATAAAAATCAACTACTTTTAAAAACCCGTGAAACAAAAACAGTGAAAGAGAGAGAAATTCTTACAAATTTCGTTCAGGGGCTGTGATACCACCTGGATTGATCATATCTAGACCCACAGCTGATTGAGACATAAGGGTGTACACTCTTGCGACTTAGAGGTTTGGTGAGGTTGGGTGAGCAAACACAGACCCTTTAAAGTAATACTGCGGGGTACCCATCCCATGGGTCCCAAATCTCCAGGTTCAAGGGCATCTTCCTACATCGAAAACATGCATGAGAAACCCAGAAGATGGTACACCGTGTGATCGGGAAAGGTTTCCAAAACGCACCTCATTTCTCATCTCCTTGTGCTCGGGTTCGCCATTCCAACCGCTTTACTAGCAATCTCCCTCCTTGGAGAATCAGCACCTTTCACCTCCTGTTCCGTACAGGTAGCCATTAGTCCTGAGGATGAACGGGAAGAGGGGGAACCAATGAGAGACTAGCTCTAGGTGTTGGGAAAGGCACAGGTCACTCTATTTTCCCATCAGGAAGAAGAATTAACCACAGGCTCAGCCTGCCCCCCCGGAACCAGAATAGGGCCTGAAGCAATCCTGCGCTTTTGCGGCCTGCTCCCAAAAAAGCGAGTTGAAAAATGGAGCTCAGGGGCACTGCCATTCACAAACCTGCAGAGTTATCAATGATAACTCTCGTCCACAAATATATTGAGGGAAAGCAACGAAGAGGATTTGAAAGCAAGGCAGAATTGCAGGAAACTGATTTCAGGAGGTAGATTCGAATCGCTTTTAAAGCACAGGAAAAGCGGCAAAACCTCGACAATGATGCCCTTGGCCAAAAAGGGCGTATGCGTTTTTTCCTGAATATATTCAGGAAAAAACGCATACGCCCTTTTTGGCCAACCAAGCAACCTAGAAAGGCAAAAAGGCGCTACAAAGAAGTCTCGCTTCCCATCGGTCAAAAGGGCCGTGCTGAATAAAGTGTCAAAACCAGAAAGGCAGGACAGCCATGGAGAAACGGCAGCCTTGCTACGCTGATGGGCTGGATGTAAATTGCCAACAGCCACTCTGGAGAAGTGTTCGGTGTGTCCTGAAACATCTAAAAAACTCAGCTTACAGAGCATAGGGCACTTCCACTCATGGGCGTATAAATTGGGAAAACTGAAAATCAGCAAGACACAGGCACCCCAAAGTTTAGGGTTGCTCTGTTGACAAGAACCTCCACATCGATACACCTTAAATATCCCAGGAAAGAGAAAAATGGATAAAGACGTTGTGGTCCTTATGTACAATGGAATATCACTCAGCCATGAAATCAACGTCATAAGGCTAGTAGCAGCATGATGAGTGGATTTAGGGACGACGATTCTAAGTGAAATAAGTCACACAGAAAGAGACACCTATGATAAGATATCACTTATAGAGGGAATGTAAAAACCGCTACACTTGAACTGAATTACAAAACAGAACAGAGTCACACGTTTAGAAAACACACTATGGCTGCTTAACGGGAAAGGGTAGGTGGGGTGATGCATAAAACAAGGGTTTCAAATTAGCTCAGATACCGTTCCGTAAACCCAATATGAAATAGACAAGACCTGCTCCTTGCTCAGTGAACTGGACTCAACACCCCGTATTCACCGCACAAGAATATATCTGACTAGTAAGAATCTTAAAACCTATGTATTGATATCTCTCCGTAAGTGAGTCAAGTGGGTGTAAAGCGGCATAAACACAGCAGTGAAAAGCAGCTAAACCCCATTATAAAAATCAACTACTTTTAAAAACCCGTGAAACAAAGACAGTGAAAGAGAGAGAAATTCTTACGAAATTCGTTCAGGGGCTGTGATGCCACCTGGATTGACCATATCTAGACCCACTGCTGATTGAGGCATAAGGGTGAACACTCTTGGGGCTGAGAGGTTTGGTGAGGTTGGGTGAGCAAACGCAGACCCTTTAAAGTAATACTGCGTGGTACCCATCCCATGGGTCCCAAATCTCCAGGTTCAAGGGCATCTTCCTACATCGAAAACATGCATGAGAAACCCAGAAGATGGTACACCGTGTGATCGGGAAAAGTTTCCAAAAGGCACCTCATTTCTCATCTCCTTGTGCTCGGGTTCGCCATTCCAACCGCTTTACTAGCAATCTCCCTCCTTGGAGAATCAGCACCTTTCACATCCTGTTCCGTACAGGTAGCCATTTGTCCTGAGGATGAACGGGAAGAGGGGGAACCAATGAGAGACTAGCTCTAGGTGTTGGGAAAGGTACAGGTCACTCTATTTTCCCATCAAGAAGAAGAATTAACCACAGGCTCACCCTGCCCCCCCGGAACCAGAATAGGGCCTGAAGCAATCCTGCGCTTTTGCGGCCTGCTCCCAAAAAAGCGAGTTGAGAAATGGAGCTCAGGGGCACTGCAATTCACAAACCTGCAGAGTTATCAATGATAACTCTCGTCCACAAATATATTGAGGGAAGGCAACGAAGAGGATTTGAAAGCAAGGCAGAATTGCAGGAAACTGATTTCAGGAGGTAGATTCGAATCGCCTTTAAAGCACAGGAAAAGCGGCAAAACCTCGACAATGATGCGCTTGGCCAAAAAGGGCGTATGCGTTTTTTCCTGAATATATTCAGGAAAAAACGCATACACCCTTTTTGGCCAACCAAGCAACCTAGAAAGGCAAAAAGGCGCTACAAAGAAGTCTCGCTTCCCATCGGTCAAAAGGGCCGTGCTGAATAAAGTGTCAAAACCAGAAAGGCAGGACAGCCATGGAGAAACGGGAGCCTTGCTACGCTGATGGGCTGGATGTAAATTGCCAACAGCCACTCTGGAGAAGTGTTCGGTGTGTCCTGAAACATCTAAAAAACTCAGCTTACAGAGCATAGGGCACTTCCACTCATGGGCGTATAAATTGGGAAAACTGAAAATCAGCAAGACACAGGCACCCCAAAGTTTAGGGTTGCTCTGTTGACAAGAACCTCCACATCGATACACCTTAAATATCCCAGGAAAGAGAAAAATGGATAAAGACGTTGTGGTCCTTATGTACAATGGCATATCACTCAGCCATGAAATCAACGTCATAAGGCTAGTAGCAGCATGATGAGTGGATTTAGGGACGACGATTCT
Source organism: Eschrichtius robustus (assembly GCF_028021215.1). Lineage (NCBI taxonomy): Eukaryota > Metazoa > Chordata > Mammalia > Artiodactyla > Eschrichtiidae > Eschrichtius > Eschrichtius robustus. The sequence goes on along the minus strand of NC_090824.1, from coordinate 110,936,191 downwards.
AAGTGAAATAAGTCACACAGAAAGAGACACCTATGATAAGATATCACTTATAGAGGGAATGTAAAAACCGCTACACTTGAACTGAATTACAAAACAGAACAGAGTCACACGTTTAGAAAACACACTATGGCTGCTTAACGGGAAAGGTGAGGTGGGGTGATGCATAAAACAAGGGTTTCAAATTAGCTCAGATACCGTTCCGTAAACCCAATATGAAATAGACAAGACCTGCTCCTTGCTCAGTGAACTGGACTCAACACCCCGTATTCACCGCACAAGAATATATCTGACTAGTAAGAATCTTAAAACCTATGTATTGATATCTCTCCGTAAGTGAGTCAAGTGGGTGTAAAGCGGCATAAACACAGCAGTGAAAAGCAGCTAAACCCCATTATAAAAATCAACTACTTTTAAAAACCCGTGAAACAAAGACAGTGAAAGAGAGAGAAATTCTTACGAAATTCGTTCAGGGGCTGTGATGCCACCTGGATTGACCATATATAGACCCACTGCTGATTGAGACATAAGGGTGAACACTCTTGGGGCTGAGAGGTTTGGTGAGGTTGGGTGAGCAAACGCAGACCCTTTAAAGTAATACTGCGTGGTACCCATCCCATGGGTCCCAAATCTCCAGGTTTAAGGGCATCTTCCTACATCGAAAACATGCATGAGAAACCCAGAAGATGGTACATCGTGTGATCGGGAAAGGTTTCCAAAAGGCACCTCATTTCTCATCTCCTTGTGCTCGGGTTCACCATTCCAACCGCTTTACTAGCAATCTCCCTCCTTGGAGAATCAGCACCTTTCACATCCTGTTCCGTACAGGTAGCCATTTGTCCTGAGGATGAACGGGAAGAGGGGGAACCAATGAGAGACTAGCTCTAGGTGTTGGGAAAGGTACAGGTCACTCTATTTTCCCATCAGGAAGAAGAATTAACCACAGGCTCAGCCTGCCGCCCGGAACCAGAATAGGGCCTGAAGCAATCCTGCGCTTTTGCGGCCTGCTCCCAAAAAAGCGAGTTGAAAAATGGAGCTCAGGGGCACTGCAATTCACAAACCTGCAGAGTTATAACTGATAACTCTCGTCCACAAATATATTGAGGGAAGGCAACGAAGAGGATTTGAAAGCAAGGCAGAATTGCAGGAAACTGATTTCAGGAGGTAGATTCGAATCGCCTTTAAAGCACAGGAAAAGCGGCAAAACCTCGACAATGATGCCCTTGGCCAAAAAGGGCGTATGCGTTTTTTCCTGAATATATTCAGGAAAAAACGCATACGCCCTTTTTGGCCAACCAAGCAACCTGGAAAGGCAAATCAGCGCTACAAAGAAGTCTCGCTTCCCATCGGTCAAAAGGACCATGCTGAATAAAGTGTCAAAACCAGAAATGCAGGGCAGGCCATGGAGAAACGGGAGCCTTGCTACGCTGATGGGCGGGATGTAAATTGCCAACAGCCACTCTGGAGAAGTGTACGGTGTGTCCTGAAACACCTAAAAAACTCAGCTTAGAGAGCATAGGGCACTTCCACTCATGGGCGTATAAATTGGGAAAACTAAAAATCAGCAAGACACAGGCACCCCAAAGTTTAGGGCTACTCTGCTGACAAGAACCTCCACTTCCTTACACCTTAAATATCCCAGGAAAGAGAAAAATGGATAAAGACGTTGTGGTCCTTATGTACAATGGAATATCACTCAGCCATGAAATCAACGTCATAAGGCTAGTGGCAGCATGATGAGTGGATTTAGGTACGACGATTCTAAGTGAAATAAGTCAAACAGAAAACGACACTTATCATAAGATATCACTTATAGAGGGAATGTAAAAACCGCTACACTTGAACTGAATTACAAAACAGAAGAGAGTCACACGTTTAGAAAACACACTATGGCTGCTTAATGGGAAAGGTGAGGTGGGGTGATGCGTAAAAGAAGGGTTTCAAATTAGCTTAGATACCGTTCCATAAACCCAGTATGTAATAGACAAGACCTACTCCTTGCTCAGTGAACTTGACTCAACACCCCCTATTCAAAGCCCAAGAATATATCTGACTAGTAAGAATCTTAAAACCTATGTGTTGATATCCCTCTGTAAGTGAGTCAAGTGGGTGTAAAGCGGCATAAACACAGCAGTGAAAAGCAGCTAAACCCCATTATAAAAATCAACTACTTTTAAAAACCCGTGAAACAAAGACAGTGAAAGAGAGAAATTCTTACAAAATTCGTTCAGGGGCTGTGATGCCACCTGGATTGACCATATCTAGACCCACTGCTGATTGAGACATAAGGGTGAACACTTTTGGGGCTGAGAGGTTTGGTGAGGTTGCGTGAGCAAACGCAGACCCTTTAAAGTAATACTGCGTGGTACCCATCCCATTGGTCCCAAATCTCCAGGTTCAAGGGCATCTTCCTACATCGAAAACATGCATGAGAAACCCAGAAGATGGTACACCGTGTGATCGGGAAAGGTTTCTAAAACGCACCTCATTTCTCATCTCCTTGTGCTCGGGTTCGCCATTCCAGCCGCTTTACTAGCAATCTCCCTCCTTGGAGAATCAGCACCTTTAACCTCCTGTTCCGTCCAGGTTGCCATTTGTCCTGAGGATGAACGGGAAGAGGGCGAAACAATGAGAGACTAGCTCAAGAAGTTGGGGCAGGCACAGGTCACTCTATTTTCCCATCAGGAAGAAGAATTAACCACAGGCTCAGCCTGCCGCCCGGAACCAGAATAGGGCCTGAAGCAATCCTGCGCTTTTGCGGCCAGCTCCCAAAAAAGCGAGTTGAAAAATGGAGCTCAGGGGCACTGCAATTCACAACCTGCAGAGTTATAACTGATAACTCTCGTCCACAAATATATTGAGGGAAGGCAACGAAGAGGATTTGAAAGCAAGGCAGAATTGCAGGAAACTGATTTCAGGAGGTAGATTCGAATCGCCTTTAAAGCACAGGAAAAGCGGCAAAACCTCGACAATGATGCCCTTGGCCAAAAAGGGCTTATGCGTTTTTTCCTGAATATATTCAGGAAAAAACGCATACGCCCTTTTTGGCCAACCAAGCAACCTGGAAAGGCAAATCAGCGCTACAAAGAAGTCTCGCTTCCCATCGGTCAAAAGGACCATGCTGAATAAAGTGTCAAAACCAGAAATGCAGGGCAGGCCATGGAGAAACGGGAGCCTTGCTACGCTGATGGGCGGGATGTAAATTGCCAACAGCCACTCTGGAGAAGTGTACGGTGTGTCCTGAAACACCTAAAAAACTCAGCTTAGAGAGCATAGGGCACTTCCACTCATGGGCGTATAAATTGGGAAAACTAAAAATCAGCAAGACACAGGCACCCCAAAGTTTAGGGCTGCTCTGCTGACAAGAACCTCCACTTCCTTACACCTTAAATATCCCAGGAAAGAGAAAAATGGATAAAGACGTTGTGGTCCTTATGTACAATGGAATATCACTCAGCCATGAAATCAACGTCATAAGGCTAGTGGCAGCATGATGAGTGGATTTAGGTACGACGATTCTAAGTGAAATAAGTCAAACAGAAAACGACACTTATCATAAGATATCACTTATAGAGGGAATGTAAAAACCGCTACACTTGAACTGAATTACAAAACAGAACAGAGTCACACGTTTAGAAAACACACTATGGCTGCTTAATGGGAAAGTTGAGGTGGGGTGATGCGTAAAAGAAGGGTTACAAATTAGCTTAGATACCGTTCCATAAACCCAGTATGTAATAGACAAGACCTACTCCTTGCTCAGTGAACTGGACTCAACACCCCCTATTCAAAGCCCAAGAATATATCTGACTAGTAAGAATCTTAAAACCTATGTGTTGATATCCCTCTGTAAGTGAGTCAAGTGGGTTTAAAGCGGCCTAAACACAGCAGTGAAAAGCAGCTAAACCCCATTATAAAAATCAACTACTTTTAAAAACCCGTGAAACAAAGACAGTGAAAGAGAGAGAAATTCTTACAAAATTCGTTCAGGGGCTGTGATGACACCTGGAATGACCATATCTAGACCCACTGCTGATTGAGACATAAGGGTGAACACTCTTGGGGCTGAGAGGTTTGGTGAGGTTGGGTGAGCAAACGCAGACCCTTTAAAGTAATACTGCGTGGTACCCATCCCATGGGTCCCAAATCTCCAGGTTCAAGGGCATCTTCCTACATCGAAAACATGCATGAGACACCCAGAAGATGGTACACAGTGTGATCGGGAAAGGTTTCTAAAACGCACCTCATTTCTCATCTCCTTGTACTCGGGTTCGCCATTCCAGCCGCTTTACTAGCAATCTCCCTCCTTGGAGAATCAGCACCTTTAACCTCCTGTTCCGTACCGGTTGCCATTTGTCCTGAGGATGAACGGGAAGAGGGCGAAACAATGAGAGACTAGCTCAAGAAGTTGGGGCAGGCACAGGTCACTCTATTTTCCCATCAGGAAGAAGAATTAACCAGAGGCTCAGCCTGCCGCCCGGAACCAGAAGAGGGCCTGAAGCAATCCTGCGCTTTTGCGGCCAGCTCCCAAAAAAGCGAGTTGAAAAATGGAGCTCAGGGGCACTGCAATTCACAACCTGCAGAGTTATAACTGATAACTCTCGTCCACAAATATATTGAGGGAAGGCAACGAAGAGGATTTGAAAGCAAGGCAGAATTGCAGGAAACTGATTTCAGGAGGTAGATTCGAATCGCTTTTAAAACACAGGAAAAGCGGCAAAACCTCGACAATGATGCCCTTGGCCAAAAAGGACGTATGCATTTTTTCCTGAATATATTCAGGAAAAAACGCATACGTCCTTTTTGGCCAACCAAGCAACCTGGAAAGGCAAAAAGGCGCTACAAAGAAGTCTCGCTTCCCATCGGTCAAAAGGGCCGTGCTGAATAAAGTGTCAAAACCAGAAAGGCAGGACAGCCATGGAGAAACGGGAGCCTTGCTACGCTGATGGGCTGGATGTAAATTGCCAACAGCCACTCTGGAGAAGTGTTCGGTGTGTCCTGAAACATCTAAAAAACTCAGCTTACAGAGCATAGGGCACTTCCACTCATGGGCGTATAAATTGGGAAAACTGAAAATCAGCAAGACACAGGCACCCCAAAGTTTAGGGTTGCTCTGTTGACAAGAACCTCCACATCGATACACCTTAAATATCCCAGGAAAGAGAAAAATGGATAAAGACGTTGTGGTCCTTATGTACAATGGCATATCACTCAGCCATGAAATCAACGTCATAAGGCTAGTAGCAGCATGATGAGTGGATTAGGGACGACGATTCTAAGTGAAATAAGTCACACAGAAAGAGACACCTATGATAAGATATCACTTATAGAGGGAATGTAAAAACCGCTACACTTGAACTGAATTACAAAACAGAACAGAGTCACACGTTTAGAAAATACACTATGGCTGCTTAACGGGAAAGGTGAGGTGGGGTGATGCATAAAACAAGGGTTTCAAATTAGCTCAGATACCGTTCCGTAAACCCAATATGAAATAGACAAGACCTACTCCTTGCTCAGTGAACTGGACTGAACACCCCGTATTCACCGCACAAGAATATATCTGACTAGTAAGAATCTTAAAACCTATGTATTGATATCTCTCCGTAAGTGAGTCAAGTGGGTGTAAAGCGGCATAAACACAGCAGTGAAAAGCAGCTAAACCCCATTATAAAAATCAACTACTTTTAAAAACCCGTGAAACAAAGACAGTGAAAGAGAGAGAAATTCTTACGAAATTCGTTCAGGAGCTGTGAGGCCACCTAGATTGACCATATCTAGACCCACTGCTGATTGAGACATAAGGGTGAACACTCTTGGGGCTGAGAGGTTTGGTGAGGTTGGGTGAGCAAACGCAGACCCTTTAAAGTAATACTGCGTGGTACCCATCCCATGGGTCCCAAATCTCCAGGTTCAAGGGCATCTTCCTACCTCGAAAACATGCATGAGAAACCCAGAAGATGGTACACCGTGTGATCGGGAAAGGTTTCCAAAACGCACCTCATTTCTCAACTCCTTGTGCTCGGGTTCGCCATTCCAACCGCTTTACTAGCAATCTCCCTCCTTGGAGAATCAGCACCTTTCACATCCTGTTCCGTACAGGTAGCCATTTGTCCTGAGGATGAACGGGAAGAGGGGGAACCAATGAGAGACTAGCTCTAAGTGTTGGGAAAGGTACAGGTCACTCTATTTTCCCATCAGGAAGAAGAATTAACCACAGGCTCAGCCTGCCCCCCCGGAACCAGAATAGGGCCTGAAGCAATCCTGCGCTTTTGCGGCCTGCTCCCAAAAATACGAGTTGAAAAATGGAGCTCAGGGGCACTGCAATTCACAAACCTGCAGAGTTATCAATGATAACTCTCGTCCACAAATATATTGAGGGAAGGCAACGAAGAGGATTTGAAAGCAAGGAAGAATTGAAGGAAACTGATTTCAGGAGGTAGATTCGAATCGCCTTTAAAGCACAGGAAAAGCGGCAAAACCTCGACAATGATGCCCTTGGCCAAAAAGGGCGTATGCGTTTTCTCCTGAATATATTCAGGAAAAAACGCATACGCCCTTTTTGGCCAACCAAGCAACCTGCAAAGGCAAATCAGCGCTACAAAGAAGTCTCGCTTCCCATCGGTCAAAAGGACCATGCTGAGTAAAGTGTCTAAACCAGAAATGCAGGGCAGGCCATGGAGAAACTGGAGCCTTGCTACGCTGATGGGCGGGATGTAAATTGCCAACAGGCACTCTGGAGAAGTGTACGGTGTGTCCTGAAACACCTAAAAAACTCAGCTTAGAGAGCATAGGGCACTTCCACTCATGGGCGTATAAATTGGGAAAACTAAAAATCAGCAAGACACAGGCACCCCAAAGTTTAGGGCTGCTCTGCTGACAAGAACCTCCACTTCCTTACACCTTAAATATCCCAGGAAAGAGAAAAATGGATAAAGACGTTGTGGTCCTTATGTACAATGGAATATCACTCAGCCATGAAATCAACGTCATAAGGCTAGTAGCAACATGATGAGTGGATTTAGGTACGACGATTCTAAGTGAAATAAGTCAAACAGAAAAAGACACTTATCATAAGATATCACTTATAGAGGGAATGTAAAAACCGCTACACTTGAACTGAATTACAAAACAGAACAGAGTCACAAGTTTAGAAAACACACTATGGCTGCTTAACGGGAAAGGTGAGGTGGGGTGATGCGTAAAACAAGGGTTTCAAATTAGCTCAGATACCGTTCCATAAACCCAATATGTAATAGACAAGACCTACTCCTTGCTCAGTGAACTGGACTCAACACCCCCTATTCAACGCCCAAGAATATATCTGACTAGTAAGAATCTTAAAACCTATGTGTTGATATCCCTCTGTAAGTGAGTCAAGTGGGTGTAAAGCGGCCTAAACACAGCAGTGAAAAGCAGCTAAACCCCACTATAAAAATCAACTACTTTTAAAAACCCGTGAAACAAAGACAGTGAAAGAGAGACAAATTCTTACAAAATTCGTTCAGGGGCTGTGATGCCACCTGGATTGACCATATCTAGACCCACTGCTGATTGAGACATAAGGGTGGACACTCTTGCGGCTTAGAGTATTGATGAGGTTGGGTGAGCAAACACAGACCCTTTAAAGTAATACTGCGGGGTACCCATCCCATGGGTCCCAAATCTCCAGGTTCAAGGGCATCTTCCTACATCGAAAACATGCATGAGAAACCCAGAAGATGGTACACCGTGTGATCGGGAAAGGTTTCCAAAACGCACCTCATTTCTCATCTCCTTGTGCTCGGGTTCGCCATTCCAACCGCTTTACTAGCAATCTCCCTCCTTGGAGAATCAGCACCTTTCACCTCCTGTTCCGTACAGGTAGCCATTTGTCCTGAGGATGAACGGGAAGAGGGGGAACCAATGAGAGACTAGCTCTAGGTGTTGGGACAGGCACAGGTCACTCTATTTTCCCATCAGGAAGAAGAATTAACCACAGGCTCAGCCTGCCCCCCCGGAACCAGAATAGGGCCTGAAGCAATCCTGCGCTTTTGCGGCCTGCTCCCAAAAATGCGAGTTGAAAAACGTAGCCCAGGGGCACTGCAATTCACAAACCTGCAGAGTTATCAATGATAACTCTCGTCCACAAATATATTGAGGGAAGGCAACGAAAAGGATTTGAAAGCAAGGCAGAATTGCAGGAAACTGATTTCAGGAGGTAGAATCGAATCGCCTTTAAAGCACAGGAAAAGCGGCAAAACCTCGACAATGATGCCCTTGGCCAAAAAGGGCGTATGCGTTTTTTCCTGAATATATTCAGGAAAAAACGCATACGCCCTTTTTGGCCAACCAAGCAACCTGGAAAGGCAAATCAGCGCTACAAAGAAGTCTTGCTTCCCATCGGTCAAAAGGGCCGTGCTGTATAAACTGTCAAAACCAGGAATGCAGGACAGGCCATGGAGAAACGGGAGCCTTCCTACGCTGATGGGCGGGATGTCAATTGCCAACAGCCACTCTGGAGAAGTGTACGGTGTGTCCTGAAACACCTAAAAAACTCAGCTTAGAGAGCATAGGGCACTTCCACTCATGGGCGTATAAATTGGGAAAACTAAAAATCAGCAAGACACAGGCACCCCAAAGTTTAGGGCTGCTCTGCTGACAAGAACCTCCACTGAGTTACACCTTAAATATCCCAGGAAAGAGAAAAATGGATAAAGACGTTGTGGTCCTTATGTACAATGGAATATCACTCAGCCATGAAATCAACGTCATAAGGCTAGTAGCAACATGATGAGTGGATTTAGGTACGACGATTCTAAGTGAAATAAGTCAAACAGAAAAAGACACTTATCATAAGATATCACTTATAGAGGGAATGTAAAAACCGCTACACTTGAACTGAATTACAAAACAGAACAGAGTCACACGTTTAGAAAACACACTATGGCTGCTTAACGGGAAAGGTGAGGTGGGGTGATGCGTAAAACAAGGGTTTCAAATTAGCTCAGATACCGTTCCATAAACCCAATATGTAATAGACAAGACCTACTCCTTGCTCAGTGAACTGGACTCAACACCCCCTATTCAACGCCCAAGAATATATCTGACTAGTAAGAATCTTAAAACCTATGTGTTGATATCCCTCTGTAAGTGAGTCAAGTGGGTGTAAAGCGGCATAAACACAGCAGTGAAAAGCAGCTACACCCCATTATAAAAATCAACTACTTTTAAAAACCCGTGAAACAAAGACAGTGAAAGAGAGACAAATTCTTACAAAATTCGTTCAGGGGCTGTGATGCCACCTGGATTGACCATATCTAGACCCACTGCTGATTGAGACATAAGGGTGGACACTCTTGCGGCTTAGAGTATTGGTGAGGTTGGGTGAGCAAACACAGACCCTTTAAAGTAATACTGCGGGGTACCCATCCCATGGGTCCCAAATCTCCAGGTTCAAGGGCATCTTCCTACATCGAAAACATGCATGAGAAACCCAGAAGATGGTACACCGTGTGATCGGGAAAGGTTTCCAAAACGCACCTCATTTCTCATCTCCTTGTGCTCGGGTTCGCCATTCCAACCGCTTTACTAGCAATCTCCCTCCTTGGAGAATCAGCACCTTTCACCTCCTGTTCCGTACAGGTAGCCATTTGTCCTGAGGATGAACGAGAAGAGGGGGAACCAATGAGAGACTAGCTCTAGGTGTTGGGACAGGCACAGGTCACTCTATTTTCCCATCAGGAAGAAGAATTAACCACAGGCTCAGCCTGCCCCCCCGGAACCAGAATAGGGCCTGAAGCAATCCTGCGCTTTTGCGGCCTGCTCCCAAAAATGCGAGTTGAAAAACGTAGCCCAGGGGCACTGCAATTCACAAACCTGCAGAGTTATCAATGATAACTCTCGTCCACAAATATATTGAGGGAAGGCAACGAAAAGGATTTGAAAGCAAGGCAGAATTGCAGGAAACTGATTTCAGGAGGTAGAATCGAATCGCCTTTAAAGCACAGGAAAAGCGGCAAAACCTCGACAATGATGCCCTTGGCCAAAAAGGGCGTATGCGTTTTTTCCTGAATATATTCAGGAAAAAACGCATACGCCCTTTTTGGTCAACCAAGCAACCTGGAAAGGCAAATCAGCGCTACAAAGAAGTCTTGCTTCCCATCGGTCAAAAGGGCCGTGCTGTATAAACTGTCAAAACCAGGAATGCAGGACAGGCCATGAAGAAACGGGAGCCTTCCTACGCTGATGGGCGGGATGTCAATTGCCAACAGCCACTCTGGAGAAGTGTACGGTGTGTCCTGAAACACCTAAAAAACTCAGCTTAGAGAGCATAGGGCACTTCCACTCATGGGCGTATAAATTGGGAAAACTAAAAATCAGCAAGACACAGGCACCCCAAAGTTTAGGGCTACTCTGCTGACAAGAACCTCCACTTCCTTACACCTTAAATATCCCAGGAAAGAGAAAAATGGATAAAGACGTTGTGGTCCTTATGTACAATGGAATATCACTCAGCCATGAAATCAACGTCATAAGGCTAGTGGCAGCATGATGAGTGGATTTAGGTACGACGATTCTAAGTGAAATAAGTCAAACAGAAAACGACACTTATCATAAGATATCACTTATAGAGGGAATGTAAAAACCGCTACACTTGAACTGAATTACAAAACAGAAGAGAGTCACACGTTTAGAAAACACACTATGGCTGCTTAATGGGAAAGGTGAGGTGGGGTGATGCGTAAAAGAAGGGTTTCAAATTAGCTTAGATACCGTTCCATAAACCCAGTATGTAATAGACAAGACCTACTCCTTGCTCAGTGAACTTGACTCAACACCCCCTATTCAAAGCCCAAGAATATATCTGACTAGTAAGAATCTTAAAACCTATGTGTTGATATCCCTCTGTAAGTGAGTCAAGTGGGTGTAAAGCGGCATAAACACAGCAGTGAAAAGCAGCTAAACCCCATTATAAAAATCAACTACTTTTAAAAACCCGTGAAACAAAGACAGTGAAAGAGAGAAATTCTTACAAAATTCGTTCAGGGGCTGTGATGCCACCTGGATTGACCATATCTAGACCCACTGCTGATTGAGACATAAGGGTGAACACTTTTGGGGCTGAGAGGTTTGGTGAGGTTGCGTGAGCAAACGCAGACCCTTTAAAGTAATACTGCGTGGTACCCATCCCATTGGTCCCAAATCTCCAGGTTGAAGGGCATCTTCCTACATCGAAAACATGCATGAGAAACCCAGAAGATGGTACACCGTGTGATCGGGAAAGGTTTCTAAAACGCACCTCATTTCTCATCTCCTTGTGCTCGGGTTCGCCATTCCAGCCGCTTTACTAGCAATCTCCCTCCTTGGAGAATCAGCACCTTTAACCTCCTGTTCCGTCCAGGTTGCCATTTGTCCTGAGGATGAACGGGAAGAGGGCGAAACAATGAGAGACTAGCTCAAGAAGTTGGGGCAGGCACAGGTCACTCTATTTTCCCATCAGGAAGAAGAATTAACCACAGGCTCAGCCTGCCGCCCGGAACCAGAATAGGGCCTGAAGCAATCCTGCGCTTTTGCGGCCAGCTCCCAAAAAAGCGAGTTGAAAAATGGAGCTCAGGGGCACTGCAATTCACAACCTGCAGAGTTATAACTGATAACTCTCGTCCACAAATATATTGAGGGAAGGCAACGAAGAGGATTTGAAAGCAAGGCAGAATTGCAGGAAACTGATTTCAGGAGGTAGATTCGAATCGCCTTTAAAGCACAGGAAAAGCGGCAAAACCTCGACAATGATGCCCTTGGCCAAAAAGGGCGTATGCGTTTTTTCCTGAATATATTCAGGAAAAAACGCATACGCCCTTTTTGGCCAACCAAGCAACCTGCAAAGGCAAATCAGCGCTACAAAGAAGTCTCGCTTCCCATCGGTCAAAAGGACCATGCTGAATAAAGTGTCAAAACCATAAATGCAGGGCAGGCCATGGAGAAACGGGAGCCTTGCTACGCTGATGGGCGGGATGTAAATTGCCAACAGCCACTCTGGAGAAGTGTACGGTGTGTCCTGAAACACCTAAAAAACTCAGCTTAGAGAGCATAGGGCACTTCCACTCATGGGCGTATAAATTGGGAAAACTAAAAATCAGCAAGACACAGGCACCCCAAAGTTTAGGGCTGCTCTGCTGACAAGAACCTCCACTTCCTTACACCTTAAATATCCCAGGAAAGAGAAAAATGGATAAAGACGTTGTGGTCCTTATGTACAATGGAATATCACTCAGCCATGAAATCAACGTCATAAGGCTAGTGGCAGCATGATGAGTGGATTTAGGTACGACGATTCTAAGTGAAATAAGTCAAACAGAAAACGACACTTATCATAAGATATCACTTATAGAGGGAATGTAAAAACCGCTACACTTGAACTGAATTACAAAACAGAACAGAGTCACACGTTTAGAAAACACACTATGGCTGCTTAATGGGAAAGTTGAGGTGGGGTGATGCGTAAAAGAAGGGTTACAAATTAGCTTAGATACCGTTCCATAAACCCAGTATGTAATAGACAAGACCTACTCCTTGCTCAGTGAACTGGACTCAACACCCCCTATTCAAAGCCCAAGAATATATCTGACTAGTAAGAATCTTAAAACCTATGTGTTGATATCCCTCTGTAAGTGAGTCAAGTGGGTTTAAAGCGGCCTAAACACAGCAGTGAAAAGCAGCTAAACCCCATTATAAAAATCAACTACTTTTAAAAACCCGTGAAACAAAGACAGTGAAAGAGAGAGAAATTCTTACAAAATTCGTTCAGGGGCTGTGATGACACCTGGAATGACCATATCTAGACCCACTGCTGATTGAGACATAAGGGTGAACACTCTTGGGGCTGAGAGGTTTGGTGAGGTTGGGTGAGCAAACGCAGACCCTTTAAAGTAATACTGCGTGGTACCCATCCCATGGGTCCCAAATCTCCAGGTTCAAGGGCATCTTCCTACATCGAAAACATGCATGAGACACCCAGAAGATGGTACACAGTGTGATCGGGAAAGGTTTCTAAAACGCACCTTATTTCTCATCTCCTTGTACTCGGGTTCGCCATTCCAGCCGCTTTACTAGCAATCTCCCTCCTTGGAGAATCAGCACCTTTAACCTCCTGTTCCGTACCGGTTGCCATTTGTCCTGAGGATGAACGGGAAGAGGGCGAAACAATGAGAGACTAGCTCAAGAAGTTGGGGCAGGCACAGGTCACTCTATTTTCCCATCAGGAAGAAGAATTAACCAGAGGCTCAGCCTGCCGCCCGGAACCAGAAGAGGGCCTGAAGCAATCCTGCGCTTTTGCGGCCAGCTCCCAAAAAAGCGAGTTGAAAAATGGAGCTCAGGGGCACTGCAATTCACAACCTGCAGAGTTATAACTGATAACTCTCGTCCACAAATATATTGAGGGAAGGCAACGAAGAGGATTTGAAAGCAAGGCAGAATTGCAGGAAACTGATTTCAGGAGGTAGATTCGAATCGCCTTTAAAGCACAGGAAAAGCGGCAAAACCTCGACAATGATGCCCTTGGCCAAAAAGGGCGTATGCGTTTTTTCCTGAATATATTCAGGAAAAAACGCATACGCCCTTTTTGGCCAACCAAGCAACCTGGAAAGGCAAATCAGCGCTACAAAGAAGTCTCGCTTCCCATCGGTCAAAAGGACCATGCTGAATAAAGTGTCAAAACCAGAAATGCAGGGCAGGCCATGGAGAAACGGGAGCCTTGCTACGCTGATGGGCGGGATGTAAATTGCCAACAGCCACTCTGGAGAAGTGTACGGTGTGTCCTGAAACACCTAAAAAACTCAGCTTAGAGAGCATAGGGCACTTCCACTCATGGGCGTATAAATTGGGAAAACTAAAAATCAGCAAGACACAGGCACCCCAAAGTTTAGGGCTGCTCTGCTGACAAGAACCTCCACTTCCTTACACCTTAAATATCCCAGGAAAGAGAAAAATGGATAAAGACGTTGTGGTCCTTATGTACAATGGAATATCACTCAGCCATGAAATCAACGTCATAAGGCTAGTGGCAGCATGATGAGTGGATTTAGGTACGACGATTCTAAGTGAAATAAGTCAAACAGAAAACGACACTTATCATAAGATATCACTTATAGAGGGAATGTAAAAACCGCTACACTTGAACTGAATTACAAAACAGAAGAGAGTCACACGTTTAGAAAACACACTATGGCTGCTTAATGGGAAAGGTGAGGTGGGGTGATGCGTAAAAGAAGGGTTTCAAATTAGCTTAGATACCGTTCCATAAACCCAGTATGTAATAGACAAGACCTACTCCTTGCTCAGTGAACTTGACTCAACACCCCCTATTCAAAGCCCAAGAATATATCTGACTAGTAAGAATCTTAAAACCTATGTGTTGATATCCCTCTGTAAGTGAGTCAAGTGGGTGTAAAGCGGCATAAACACAGCAGTGAAAAGCAGCTAAACCCCATTATAAAAATCAACTACTTTTAAAAACCCGTGAAACAAAGACAGTGAAAGAGAGAAATTCTTACAAAATTCGTTCAGGGGCTGTGATGCCACCTGGATTGACCATATCTAGACCCACTGCTGATTGAGACATAAGGGTGAACACTTTTGGGGCTGAGAGGTTTGGTGAGGTTGCGTGAGCAAACGCAGACCCTTTAAAGTAATACTGCGTGGTACCCATCCCATTGGTCCCAAATCTCCAGGTTCAAGGGCATCTTCCTACATCGAAAACATGCATGAGAAACCCAGAAGATGGTACACCGTGTGATCGGGAAAGGTTTCTAAAACGCACCTCATTTCTCATCTCCTTGTGCTCGGGTTCGCCATTCCAGCCGCTTTACTAGCAATCTCCCTCCTTGGAGAATCAGCACCTTTAACCTCCTGTTCCGTCCAGGTTGCCATTTGTCCTGAGGATGAACGGGAAGAGGGCGAAACAATGAGAGACTAGCTCAAGAAGTTGGGGCAGGCACAGGTCACTCTATTTTCCCAAAAGGAAGAAGAATTAACCACAGGCTCAGCGTGCCGCCCGGAACCAGAATAGGGCCTGAAGCAATCCTGCGCTTTTGCGGCCAGCTCCCAAAAAAGCGAGTTGAAAAATGGAGCTCAGGGGCACTGCAATTCACAACCTGCAGAGTTATAACTGATAACTCTCGTCCACAAATATATTGAGGGAAGGCAACGAAGAGGATTTGAAAGCAAGGCAGAATTGCAGGAAACTGATTTCAGGAGGTAGATTCGAATCGCCTTTAAAGCACAGGAAAAGCGGCAAAACCTCGACAATGATGCCCTTGGCCAAAAAGGGCGTATGCGTTTTTTCCTGAATATATTCAGGAAAAAACGCATACGCCCTTTTTGGCCAACCAAGCAACCTGGAAAGGCAAATCAGCGCTACAAAGAAGTCTCGCTTCCCATCGGTCAAAAGGACCATGCTGAATAAAGTGTCAAAACCAGAAATGCAGGGCAGGCCATGGAGAAACGGGAGCCTTGCTACGCTGATGGGCGGGATGTAAATTGCCAACAGCCACTCTGGAGAAGTGTACGGTGTGTCCTGAAACACCTAAAAAACTCAGCTTAGAGAGCATAGGGCACTTCCACTCATGGGCGTATAAATTGGGAAAACTAAAAATCAGCAAGACACAGGCACCCCAAAGTTTAGGGCTGCTCTGCTGACAAGAACCTCCACTTCCTTACACCTTAAATATCCCAGGAAAGAGAAAAATGGATAAAGACGTTGTGGTCCTTATGTACAATGGAATATCACTCAGCCATGAAATCAACGTCATAAGGCTAGTGGCAGCATGATGAGTGGATTTAGGTACGACGATTCTAAGTGAAATAAGTCAAACAGAAAACGACACTTATCATAAGATATCACTTATAGAGGGAATGTAAAAACCGCTACACTTGAACTGAATTACAAAACAGAACAGAGTCACACGTTTAGAAAACACACTATGGCTGCTTAATGGGAAAGTTGAGGTGGGGTGATGCGTAAAAGAAGGGTTACAAATTAGCTTAGATACCGTTCCATAAACCCAGTATGTAATAGACAAGACCTACTCCTTGCTCAGTGAACTGGACTCAACACCCCCTATTCAAAGCCCAAGAATATATCTGACTAGTAAGAATCTTAAAACCTATGTGTTGATATCCCTCTGTAAGTGAGTATAGTGGGTTTAAAGCGGCCTAAACACAGCAGTGAAAAGCAGCTAAACCCCATTATAAAAATCAACTACTTTTAAAAGCACGTGAAACAAAGACAGTGAAAGAGAGAGAAATTCTTACAAAATTCGTTCAGGGGCTGTGATGCCACCTGGATTGACCATATCTAGACCCACTGCTGATTGAGACATAAGGGTGAACACTTTTGGGGCTGAGAGTTTTGGTGAGGTTGCGTGAGCAAACGCAGACCCTTTAAAGTAATACTGCGTGGTACCCATCCCATGGGTCCCAAATCTCCAGGTTCAAGGGCATCTTCCTACATCGAAAACATGCATGAGACACCCAGAAGATGGTACACCGTGTGATCGGGAAAGGTTTCTAAAACGCACCTCATTTCTCATCTCCTTGTGCTCGGGTTCGCCATTCCAGACACTTTACTAGCAATCTCCCTCCTTGGAGAATCAGCACCTTTAACCTCCTTTTCCGTCCAGGTTGCCATTTGTCCTGAGGATGAACGGGAAGAGAGCGAAACAATGAGAGACTAGCTCAAGAAGTTGGGGCAGGCACAGGTCACTCTATTTTCCCATCAGGAAGAAGAATTAACCACAGGCTCAGCCTGCCGCCCGGAACCAGAATAGGGCCTGAAGCAATCCTGCGCTTTTGCGGCCAGCTCCCAAAAAAGCGAGTTGAAAAATGGAGCTCAGGGTCACTGCAATTCACAAACCTGCAGAGTTATAACTGATAACTCTCGTCCACAAATATATTGAGGGAAGGCAACGAAGAGGATTTGAAAGCAAGGCAGAATTGCAGGAAACTGATTTCAGGAGGTAGATTCGAATCGCCTTTAAAGCACAGGAAAAGCGGCAAAACCTCGACAATGATGCCCTTGGCCAAAAAGGGCGTATGCGTTTTTTCCTGAATATATTCAGGAAAAAACGCATACGCCCTTTTTGGCCAACCAAGCAACCTGGAAAGGCAAATCAGCGCTACAAAGAAGTCTCGCTTCCCATCGGTCAAAAGGACCATGCTGAATAAAGTGTCAAAACCAGAAATGCAGGGCAGGCCATGGAGAAACGGGAGCCTTGCTACGCTGATGGGCGGGATGTAAATTGCCAACAGCCACTCTGGAGAAGTGTACGGTGTGTCCTGAAACACCTAAAAAACTCAGCTTAGAGAGCATAGGGCACTTCCACTCATGGGCGTATAAATTGGGAAAACTAAAAATCAGCAAGACACAGGCACCCCAAAGTTTAGGGCTACTCTGCTGACAAGAACCTCCACTTCCTTACACCTTAAATATCCCAGGAAAGAGAAAAATGGATAAAGACGTTGTGGTCCTTATGTACAATGGAATATCACTCAGCCATGAAATCAACGTCATAAGGCTAGTGGCAGCATGATGAGTGGATTTAGGTACGACGATTCTAAGTGAAATAAGTCAAACAGAAAACGACACTTATCATAAGATATCACTTATAGAGGGAATGTAAAAACCGCTACACTTGAACTGAATTACAAAACAGAACAGAGTCACACGTTTAGAAAACACACTATGGCTGCTTAACGGGAAAGGTGAGGTGGGGTGATGCATAAAAGAAGGGTTTCAAATTAGCTCAGATACCGTTCCATAAACCCAATATGTAATAGACAAGACCTACTCCTTGCTCAGTGAACTTGACTCAACACCCCCTATTCAACGCCCAAGAATATATCTGACTAGTAAGAATCTTAAAACCTATGTGTTGATATCCCTCTGTAAGTGAGTCAAGTGGGTGTAAAGCGGCCTAAACACAGCAGTGAAAAGCAGCTAAACCCCATTATAAAAATCAACTACTTTTAAAAACCCGTGAAACAAAGACAGTGAAAGAGAGAAATTCTTACAAAATTCGTTCAGGGGCTGTGATGCCACCTGGATTGACCATATCTAGACCCACTGCTGATTGAGACATAAGGGTGAACTCTTTTGGGGCTGAGAGGTTTGGTGAGGTTGCGTGAGCAAACGCAGACCCTTTAAAGTAATACTGCGTGGTACCCATCCCATGGGTCCCAAATCTCCAGGTTCAAGGGCATCTTCCTACATCGAAAACATGCATGAGAAACCCAGAAGATGGTACACCGTGTGATCGGGAAAGGTTTCTAAAACGCACCTCATTTCTCATCTCCTTGTGCTCGGGTTCGCCATTCCAGCCGCTTTACTTGCAATCTCCCTCCTTGGAGAATCAGCACCTTTAACCTCCTGTTCCGTCCAGGTTGCCATTTGTCCTGAGGATGAACGGGAAGAGGGCGAAACAATGAGAGACTAGCTCAAGAAGTTGGGGCAGGCACAGGTCACTCTATTTTCCCATCAGGAAGAAGAATTAACCACAGGCTCAGCCTGCCGCCCGGAACCAGAATAGGGCCTGAAGCAATCCTGCGCTTTTGCGGCCAGCTCCCAAAAAAGCGAGTTGAAAAATGGAGCTCAGGGGCACTGCAATTCACAAACCTGCAGAGTTATAACTGATAACTCTCGTCCACAAATATATTGAGGGAAGGCAACGAAGAGGATTTGAAAGCAAGGCAGAATTGCAGGAAACTGATTTCAGGAGGTAGATTCGAATCACCTTTAAAGCACAGGAAAAGCGGCAAAACCTCAACAATGATGCCCTTGGCCAAAAAGTGCGTATGCGTTTTTTCCTGAATATATTCAGGAAAAAACGCATACGCCCTTTTTGGCCAACCAAGCAACCTGGAAAGGCAAATCAGCGCTAAAAAGAAGTCTCGCTTCCCATCGGTCAAAAGGACCATGCTGAATAAAGTGTCAAAACCAGAAATGCAGGGCAGGCCATGGAGAAACGGGAGCCTTGCTACGCTGATGGGCGGGATGTAAATTGCCAACAGCCACTCTGGAGAAGTGTACGGTGTGTCCTGAAACACCTAAAATACTCAGCTTAGAGAGCATAGGGCACTTCCACTCATGGGCGTATAAATTGGGAAAACTAAAAATCAGCAAGACACAGGCACCCCAAAGTTTAGGGCTACTCTGCTGACAAGAACCTCCGCTTCCTTACACCTTAAATATCCCAGGAAAGAGAAAAATGGATAAAGACGTTGTGGTCCTTATGTACAATGGAATATCACTCAGGCATGAAATCAACGTCATAAGGCTAGTGGCAGCATGATGAGTGGATTTAGGTACGACGATTCTAAGTGAAATAAGTCAAACAGAAAACGACACTTATCATAAGATATCACTTATAGAGGGAATGTAAAAACCGCTACACTTGAACTGAATTACAAAACAGAACAGAGTCACACGTTTAGAAAACACACTATGGCTGCTTAACGGGAAAGGTGAGGTGGGGTGATGCGTAAAAGAAGGGTTTCAAATTAGCTCAGATACCGTTCCATAAACCCAATATGTAATAGACAAGACCTACTCCTTGCTCAGTGAACTTGACTCAACACCCCCTATTCAACGCCCAAGAATATATCTGACTAGTAAGAATCTTAAAACCTATGTGTTGATATCCCTCTGTAAGTGAGTCAAGTGGGTGTAAAGCGGCCTAAACACAGCAGTGAAAAGCAGCTAAACCCCATTATAAAAATCAACAACTTTTAAAAACCCGTGAAACAAAGACAGTGAAAGAGAGAAATTCTTACAAAATTCGTTCAGGGGCTGTGATGCCACCTGGATTGACCATATCTAGACCCACTGCTGATTGAGACATAAGGGTGAACACTTTTGGGGCTGAGAGGTTTGGTGAGGTTGCGTGAGCAAACGCAGACCCTTTAAAGTAATACTGCGTGGTACCCATCCCATGGGTCCCAAATCTCCAGGTTCAAGGGCATCTTCCTACATCGAAAACATGCATGAGAAACCCAGAAGATGGTACACCGTGTGATCGGGAAAGGTTTCTAAAACGCACCTCATTTCTCATTTCCTTGTGCTCGGGTTCGCCATTCCAGCCGCTTTACTAGCAATATCCCTCCTTGGAGAATCAGCACCTTTAACCTCCTGTTCCGTCCAGGTTGCCATTTGTCCTGAGGATGAACGGGAAGAGGGCGAAACAATGAGAGACTAGCTCAAGAAGTTGGGGCAGGCACAGGTCACTCTATTTTCCCAAAAGGAAGAAGAATTAACCACAGGCTCAGCCTGCCGCCCGGAACCAGAATAGGGCCTGAAGCAATCCTGCGCTTTTGCGGCCAGCTCCCAAAAAAGCGAGTTGAAAAATGGAGCTCAGGGGCACTGCAATTCACAAACCTGCAGAGTTATAACTGATAACTCTCGTCCACAAATATATTGAGGGAAGGCAACGAAGAGGATTTGAAAGCAAGGCAGAATTGCAGGAAACTGATTTCAGGAGGTAGATTCGAATCGCCTTTAAAGCACAGGAAAAGCGGCAAAACCTCGACAATGATGCCCTTGGCCAAAAAGGGCGTATGCGTTTTTTCCTGAATATATTCAGGAAAAAACGCATACGCCCTTTTTGGCCAACCAAGCAACCTGGAAAGGCAAATCAGCGCTACAAAGAAGTCTCGCTTCCCATCGGTCAAAAGGACCATGCTGAATAAAGTGTCAAAACCAGAAATGCAGGGCAGGCCATGGAGAAACGGGAGCCTTGCTACGCTGATGGGCGGGATGTAAATTGCCAACAGCCACTCTGGAGAAGTGTACGGTGTGTCCTGAAACACCTAAAAAACTCAGCTTAGAGAGCATAGGGCACTTCCACTCATGGGCGTATAAATTGGGAAAACTAAAAATCAGCAAGACACAGGCACCCCAAAGTTTAGGGCTACTCTGCTGACAAGAACCTCCACTTCCTTACACCTTAAATATCCCAGGAAAGAGAAAAATGGATAAAGACGTTGTGGTCCTTATGTACAATGGAATATCACTCAGCCATGAAATCAACGTCATAAGGCTAGTGGCAGCATGATGAGTGGATTTAGGTACGACGATTCTAAGTGAAATAAGTCAAACAGAAAACGACACTTATCATAAGATATCACTTATAGAGGGAATGTAAAAACCGCTACACTTGAACTGAATTACAAAACAGAACAGAGTCACACGTTTAGAAAACACACTATGGCTGCTTAACGGGAAAGGTGGGGTGGGGTGATGCGTAAAAGAAGGGTTTCAAATTAGCTCAGATACCGTTCCATAAACCCAATATGTAATAGACAAGACCTACTCCTTGCTCAGTGAACTTGACTCAACACCCCCTATTCAACGCCCAAGAATATATCTGACTAGTAAGAATCTTAAAACCTATGTGTTGATATCCCTCTGTAAGTGAGTCAAGTGGGTGTAAAGCGGCCTAAACACAGCAGTGAAAAGCAGCTAAACCCCATTATAAAAATCAACTACTTTTAAAAACCCGTGAAACAAAGACAGTGAAAGAGAGAAATTCTTACAAAATTCGTTCAGGGGCTGTGATGCCACCTGGATTGACCATATCTAGACCCACTGCTGATTGAGACATAAGGGTGAACACTTTTGGGGCTGAGAGGTTTGGTGAGGTTGCGTGAGCAAACGCAGACCCTTTAAAGTAATACTGCGTGGTACCCATCCCATGGGTCCCAAATCTCCAGGTTCAAGGGCATCTTCCTACATCGAAAACATGCATGAGAAACCCAGAAGATGGTACACCGTGTGATCGGGAAAGGTTTCTAAAACGCACCTCATTTCTCATCTCCTTGTGCTCGGGTTCGCCATTCCAGCCGCTTTACTTGCAATCTCCCTCCTTGGAGAATCAGCACCTTTAACCTCCTGTTCCGTCCAGGTTGCCATTTGTCCTGAGGATGAACGGGAAGAGGGCGAAACAATGAGAGACTAGCTCAAGAAGTTGGGGCAGGCACAGGTCACTCTATTTTCCCATCAGGAAGAAGAATTAACCACAGGCTCAGCCTGCCGCCCGGAACCAGAATAGGGCCTGAAGCAATCCTGCGCTTTTGCGGCCAGCTCCCAAAAAAGCGAGTTGAAAAATGGAGCTCAGGGGCACTGCAATTCACAAACCTGCAGAGTTATAACTGATAACTCTCGTCCACAAATATATTGAGGGAAGGCAACGAAGAGGATTTGAAAGCAAGGCAGAATTGCAGGAAACTGATTTCAGGAGGTAGATTCGAATCACCTTTAAAGCACAGGAAAAGCGGCAAAACCTCGACAATGATGCCCTTGGCCAAAAAGGGCGTATGCGTTTTTTCCTGAATATATTCAGGAAAAAACGCATACGCCCTTTTTGGCCAACCAAGCAACCTGGAAAGGCAAATCAGCGCTAAAAAGAAGTCTCGCTTCCCATCGGTCAAAAGGACCATGCTGAATAAAGTGTCAAAACCAGAAATGCAGGGCAGGCCATGGAGAAACGGGAGCCTTGCTACGCTGATGGGCGGGATGTAAATTGCCAACAGCCACTCTGGAGAAGTGTACGGTGTGTCCTGAAACACCTAAAATACTCAGCTTAGAGAGCATAGGGCACTTCCACTCATGGGCGTATAAATTGGGAAAACTAAAAATCAGCAAGACACAGGCACCCCAAAGTTTAGGGCTACTCTGCTGACAAGAACCTCCGCTTCCTTACACCTTAAATATCCCAGGAAAGAGAAAAATGGATAAAGACGTTGTGGTCCTTATGTACAATGGAATATCACTCAGGCATGAAATCAACGTCATAAGGCTAGTGGCAGCATGATGAGTGGATTTAGGTACGACGATTCTAAGTGAAATAAGTCAAACAGAAAACGACACTTATCATAAGATATCACTTATAGAGGGAATGTAAAAACCGCTACACTTGAACTGAATTACAAAACAGAACAGAGTCACACGTTTAGAAAACACACTATGGCTGCTTAACGGGAAAGGTGAGGTGGGGTGATGCGTAAAAGAAGGGTTTCAAATTAGCTCAGATACCGTTCCATAAACCCAATATGTAATAGACAAGACCTACTCCTTGCTCAGTGAACTTGACTCAACACCCCCTATTCAACGCCCAAGAATATATCTGACTAGTAAGAATCTTAAAACCTATGTGTTGATATCCCTCTGTAAGTGAGTCAAGTGGGTGTAAAGCGGCCTAAACACAGCAGTGAAAAGCAGCTAAACCCCATTATAAAAATCAACAACTTTTAAAAACCCGTGAAACAAAGACAGTGAAAGAGAGAAATTCTTACAAAATTCGTTCAGGGGCTGTGATGCCACCTGGATTGACCATATCTAGACCCACTGCTGATTGAGACATAAGGGTGAACACTTTTGGGGCTGAGAGGTTTGGTGAGGTTGCGTGAGCAAACGCAGACCCTTTAAAGTAATACTGCGTGGTACCCATCCCATGGGTCCCAAATCTCCAGGTTCAAGGGCATCTTCCTACATCGAAAACATGCATGAGAAACCCAGAAGATGGTACACCGTGTGATCGGGAAAGGTTTCTAAAACGCACCTCATTTCTCATCTCCTTGTGCTCGGGTTCGCCATTCCAGCCGCTTTACTAGCAATATCCCTCCTTGGAGAATCAGCACCTTTAACCTCCTGTTCCGTCCAGGTTGCCATTTGTCCTGAGGATGAACGGGAAGAGGGCGAAACAATGAGAGACTAGCTCAAGAAGTTGGGGCAGGCACAGGTCACTCTATTTTCCCAAAAGGAAGAAGAATTAACCACAGGCTCAGCCTGCCGCCCGGAACCAGAATAGGGCCTGAAGCAATCCTGCGCTTTTGCGGCCAGCTCCCAAAAAAGCGAGTTGAAAAATGGAGCTCAGGGGCACTGCAATTCACAAACCTGCAGAGTTATAACTGATAACTCTCGTCCACAAATATATTGAGGGAAGGCAACGAAGAGGATTTGAAAGCAAGGCAGAATTGCAGGAAACTGATTTCAGGAGGTAGATTCGAATCGCCTTTAAAGCACAGGAAAAGCGGCAAAACCTCGACAATGATGCCCTTGGCCAAAAAGGGCGTATGCGTTTTTTCCTGAATATATTCAGGAAAAAACGCATACGCCCTTTTTGGCCAACCAAGCAACCTGGAAAGGCAAATCAGCGCTACAAAGAAGTCTCGCTTCCCATCGGTCAAAAGGACCATGCTGAATAAAGTGTCAAAACCAGAAATGCAGGGCAGGCCATGGAGAAACTGGAGCCTTGCTACGCTGATGGGCGGGATGTAAATTGCCAACAGCCACTCTGGAGAAGTGTACGGTGTGTCCTGAAACACCTAAAAAACTCAGCTTAGAGAGCATAGGGCACTTCCACTCATGGGCGTATAAATTGGGAAAACTAAAAATCAGCAAGACACAGGCACCCCAAAGTTTAGGGCTACTCTGCTGACAAGAACCTCCACTTCCTTACACCATAAATATCCCAGGAAAGAGAAAAATGGATAAAGACGTTGTGGTCCTTATGTACAATGGAATATCACTCAGCCATGAAATCAACGTCATAAGGCTAGTGGCAGCATGATGAGTGGATTTAGGTACGACGATTCTAAGTGAAATAAGTCAAACAGAAAACGACACTTATCATAAGATATCACTTATAGAGGGAATGTAAAAACCGCTACACTTGAACTGAATTACAAAACAGAACAGAGTCACACGTTTAGAAAACACACTATGGCTGCTTAACGGGAAAGGTGAGGTGGGGTGATGCGTAAAAGAAGGGTTTCAAATTAGCTCAGATACCGTTCCATAAACCCAATATGTAATAGACAAGACCTACTCCTTGCTCAGTGAACTGGACTCAACACCCCCTATTCAATGCCCAAGAATATATATGACTAGTAAGAATCTTAAAACCTATGTGTTGATATCCCTCTGTAAGTGAGTCAAGTGGGTGTAAAGCGGCCTAAACACAGCAGTGAAAAGCAGCTAAACCCCATTATAAAAATCAACTACTTTTAAAAACCCGTGAAACAAAGACAGTGAAAGAGAGAGAAATTCTTACAAAATTCGTTCAGGGGCTGTGATGCCACCTGGATTGACCATATCTAGACCCACTGCTGATTGAGACATAAGGGTGAACACTCTTGGGGCTGAGAGGTTTGGTGAGGTTGCGTGAGCAAACGCAGACCCTTTAAAGTAATACTGCGTGGTACCCATCCCATGGGTCCCAAATCTCCAGGTTCAAGGGCATCTTCCTACATCGAAAACATGCATGAGAAACCCAGAAGATGGTACACCGTGTGATCGGGAAAGGTTTCTAAAACGCACCTCATTTCTCATCTCCTTGTGCTCGGGTTCGCCATTCCAGCCGCTTTACTAGCAATCTCCCTCCTTGGAGAATCAGCACCTTTAACCTCCTGTACCGTCCAGGTTGCCATTTGTCCTGAGGATGAACGGGAAGAGGGCGAAACAATGAGAGACCAACTCAAGAAGTTGGGGCAGGCACAGGTCACTCTATTTTCCCATCAGGAAGAAGAATTAACCACAGGCTCAGCCTGCCGCCCGGAACCAGAATAGGGCCTGAAGCAATCCTGCGCTTTTGCGGCCAGCTCCCAAAAAAGCGAGTTGAAAAATGGAGCTCAGGGGCACTGCAATTCACAAACCTGCAGAGTTATAACTGATAACTCTCGTCCACAAATATATTGAGGGAAGGCAACGAAGAGGATTTGAAAGCAAGGCAGAATTGCAGGAAACTGATTTCAGGAGGTAGATTCGAATCGCCTTTAAAGCACAGGAAAAGCGGCAAAACCTCGACAATGATGCCCTTGGCCAAAAAGGGCGTATGCGTTTTTTCCTGAATATATTCAGGAAAAAACGCATACGCCCTTTTTGGCCAACCAAGCAACCTGGAAAGGCAAATCAGCGCTACAAAGAAGTCTCGCTTCCCATCGGTCAAAAGGACCATGCTGAATAAAGTGTCAAAACCAGAAATGCAGGGCAGGCCATGGAGAAACGGGAGCCTTGTTACGCTGATGGGCGGGATGTAAATTGCCAACAGCCACTCTGGAGAAGTGTACGGTGTGTCCTGAAACACCTAAAAAACTCAGCTTAGAGAGCATAGGGCACTTCCACTCATGGGCGTATAAATTGGGAAAACTAAAAATCAGCAAGACACAGGCACCCCAAAGTTTAGGGCTGCTCTGCTGACAAGAACCTCAACTTCCTTACACCTTAAATATCCCAGGAAAGAGAAAAATGGATAAAGACGTTGTGGTCCTTATGTACAATGGAATATCACTCAGCCATGAAATCAACGTCATAACGCTAGTGGCAGCATGATGAGTGGATTTAGGTACGACGATTCTAAGTGAAATAAGTCAAACAGAAAACGACACTTATCATAAGATATCACTTATAGAGGGAATGTAAAAACCGCTACACTTGAACTGAATTACAAAACAGAACAGAGTCACACGTTTAGAAAACACACTATGGCTGCTTAACGGGAAAGGTGAGGTGGGGTGATGCGTAAAAGAAGGGTTTCAAATTAGCTCAGATACCGTTCCATAAACCCAATATGTAATAGACAAGACCTACTCCTTGCTCAGTGAACTGGACTCAACACCCCCTATTCAACGTCCAAGAATATATCTGACTAGTAAGAATCTTAAAACCTATGTGTTGATATCCCTCTGTAAGTGAGTCAAGTGGGTTTAAAGCGGCCTAAACACAGCAGTGAAAAGCAGCTAAACCCCATTATAAAAATCAACTACTTTTAAAAACCCGTGAAACAAAGACAGTGAAAGAGAGAGAAATTCTTACAAAATTCGTTCAGGGGCTGTGATGCCACCTGGATTGACCATATCTAGACCCACTGCTGATTGAGACATAAGGGTGAACACTCTTGGGGCTGAGAGGTTTGGTGAGGTTGGGTGAGCAAACGCAGACCCTTTAAAGTAATACTGCGTGGTACCCATCCCATGGGTCCCAAATCTCCAGGTTTAAGGGCATCTTCCTACATCGAAAACATGCATGAGAAACCCAGAAGATGGTACACCGTGTGATCGGGAAAGGTTTCCAAAAGGCACCTCATTTCTCATCTCCTTGTGCTCGGGTTCGCCATTCCAACCGCTTTACTAGCAATCTCCCTCCTTGGAGAATCAGCACCTTTCACATCCTGTTCCGTACAGGTAGCCATTTGTCCTGAGGATGAACGGGAAGAGGGGGAACCAATGAGAGACTAGCTCTAGGTGTTGGGAAAGGTACAGGTCACTCTATTTTCCCATCAGGAAGAAGAATTAACCACAGGCTCACCCTGCCCCCCCGGAACCAGAATAGGGCCTGAAGCAATCCTGCGCTTTTGCGGCCTGCTCCCAAAAAAGCGAGTTGAAAAATGGAGCTCAGGGGCACTGCAATTCACAAACCTGCAGAGTTATCAATGATAACTCTCGTCCACAAATATATTGAGGGAAGGCAACGAAGAGGATTTGAAAGCAAGGCAGAATTGCAGGAAACTGATTTCAGGAGGTAGATTCGAATCGCCTTTAAAGCACAGGAAAAGCGGCAAAACCTCGACAATGATGCGCTTGGCCAAAAAGGGCGTATGCGTTCTTTCCTGAATATATTCAGGAAAAAACGCATACGCCCTTTTTGGCCAACCAAGCAACGTGGGCAGTCAAATCGGCGCTACAAAGAAGTCTCGCTTCCCATCGGTCAAAAGGGCCGTGCTGAATAAAGTGTCAAAACCAGAAAGGCAGGACAGCCATGGAGAAACGGGAGCCTTGCTACGCTGATGGGCTGGATGTAAATTGCCAACAGCCACTCTGGAGAAGTGTTCGGTGTGTCCTGAAACATCTAAAAAACTCAGCTTACAGAGCATAGGGCACTTCCACTCATGGGCGTATAAATTGGGAAAACTGAAAATCAGCAAGACACAGGCACCCCAAAGTTTAGGGTTGCTCTGTTGACAAGAACCTCCACATCGATACACCTTAAATATCCCAGGAAAGAGAAAAATGGATAAAGACGTTGTGGTCCTTATGTACAATGGAATATCACTCAGCCATGAAATCAACGTCATAAGGCTAGTAGCAGCATGATGAGTGGATTTAGGTACGACGATTCTAAGTGAAATAAGTCACACAGAAAGAGACACCTATGATAAGATATCACTTATAGAGGGAATGTAAAAACCGCTACACTTGAACTGAATTACAAAACAGAACAGAGTCACACGTTTAGAAAACACACTATGGCTGCTTAACGGGAAAGGGGAGGTGGGGTGATGCATAAAACAAGGGTTTCAAATTAGCTCAGATACCGTTCCGTAAACCCAATATGAAATAGACAAGACCTGCTCCTTGCTCAGTGAACTGGACTCAACACCCCGTATTCACCACACAAGAATATATCTGACTAGTAAGAATCTTAAAACCTATGTATTGATATCTCTCCGTAAGTGAGTCAAGTGGGTGTAAAGCGGCATAAACACAGCAGTGAAAAGCAGCTAAACCCCATTATAAAAATCAACTACTTTTAAAAACCCGTGAAACAAAGACAGTGAAAGAGAGACAAATTCTTACAAATTTCGTTCAGGGGCTGTGATACCACCTGGATTGATCATATCTAGACCCACAGCTGATTGAGACATAAGGGTGTACACTCTTGCGACTTAGAGGTTTGGTGAGGTTGGGTGAGCAAACACAGACCCTTTAAAGTAATACTGCGGGGTACCCATCCCATGGGTCCCAAATCTCCAGGTTCAAGGGCATCTTCCTACATCGAAAACATGCATGAGAAACCCAGAAGATGGTACACCGTGTGATCGGGAAAGGTTTCCAAAACGCACCTCATTTCTCATCTCCTTGTGCTCGGGTTCGCCATTCCAACCGCTTTACTAGCAATCTCCCTCCTTGGAGAATCAGCACCTTTCACCTCCTGTTCCGTACAGGTAGCCATTTGTCCTGAGGATGAACGGGAAGAGGGGGAACCAATGAGAGACTAGCTCTAGGTGTTGGGAAAGGCACAGGTCACTCTATTTTCCCATCAGGAAGAAGAATTAACCACAGGCTCAGCCTGCCCCCCCGGAACCAGAATAGGGCCTGAAGCAATCCTGCGCTTTTGCGGCCTTCTCCCAAAAAAGCGAGTTGAAAAATGGAGCTCAGGGGCACTGCCATTCACAAACCTGCAGAGTTATCAATGATAACTCTCGTCCACAAATATATTGAGGGAAAGCAACGAAGAGGATTTGAAAGCAAGGCAGAATTGCAGGAAACTGATTTCAGGAGGTAGATTCGAATCGCTTTTAAAGCACAGGAAAAGCGGCAAAACCTCGACAATGATGCCCTTGGCCAAAAAGGGCGTATGCGTTTTTTCCTGAATATATTCAGGAAAAAACGCATACGCCCTTTTTGGCCAACCAAGCAACCTAGAAAGGCAAAAAGGCGCTACAAAGAAGTCTCGCTTCCCATCGGTCAAAAGGGCCGTGCTGAATAAAGTGTCAAAACCAGAAAGGCAGGACAGCCATGGAGAAACGGCAGCATTGCTACGCTGATGGGCTGGATGTAAATTGCCAACAGCCACTCTGGAGAAGTGTTCGGTGTGTCCTGAAACATCTAAAAAACTCAGCTTACAGAGCATAGGGCACTTCCACTCATGGGCGTATAAATTGGGAAAACTGAAAATCAGCAAGACACAGGCACCCCAAAGTTTAGGGTTGCTCTGTTGACAAGAACCTCCACATCGATACACCTTAAATATCCCAGGAAAGAGAAAAATGGATAAAGACGTTGTGGTCCTTATGTACAATGGAATATCACTCAGCCATGAAATCAACGTCATAAGGCTAGTAGCAGCATGATGAGTGGATTTAGGTACGACGATTCTAAGTGAAATAAGTCACACAGAAAGAGACACCTATGATAAGATATCACTTATAGAGGGAATGTAAAAACCGCTACACTTGAACTGAAATACAAAACAGAACAGAGTCACACGTTTAGAAAACACACTATGGCTGCTTAACGGGAAAGGTGAGGTGGGGTGATGCATAAAACAAGGGTTTAAAATTAGCTCAGATACCGTTCCGTAAACCCAATATGAAATAGACAAGACCTGCTCCTTGCTCAGTGAACTGGACTCAACACCCCGTATTCACCGCACAAGAATATATCTGACTAGTAAGAATCTTAAAACCTATGTATTGATATCTCTCCGTAAGTGAGTCAAGTGGGTGTAAAGCGGCATAAACACAGCAGTGAAAAGCAGCTAAACCCCATTATAAAAATCAACTACTTTTAAAAACCCGTGAAACAAAGACAGTGAAAGAGAGAGAAATTCATACGAAATTCGTTCAGGGGCTGTGATGCCACCTGGATTGACCATATGTAGACCCACTGGTGATTGAGACATAAGGGTGAACACTCTTGGGGCTGAGAGGTTTGGTGAGGTTGGGTGAGCAAACGCAGACCCTTTAAAGTAATACTGCGTGGTACCCATCCCATGGGTCCCAAATCTCCAGGTTTAAGGGCATCTTCCTACATCGAAAACATGCATGAGAAACCCAGAAGATGGTACACCGTGTGATCGGGAAAGGTTTCCAAAAGGCACCTCATTTCTCATCTCCTTGTGCTCGGGTTCGCCATTCCAACCGCTTTACTAGCAATCTCCCTCCTTGGAGAATCAGCACCTTTCACATCCTGTTCCGTACAGGTAGGATTTGTCCTGAGGATGAACGGGAAGAGGGGGAACCAATGAGAGACTAGCTCTAGGTGTTGGGAAAGGTACAGGTCACTCTATTTTCCCATCAGGAAGAAGAATTAACCACAGGCTCAGCCTGCCCCCCCGGAACCAGAATAGGGCCTGAAGCAATCCTGCGCTTTTGCGGCCTGCTCCCAAAAAAGCGAGTTGAGAAATGGAGCTCAGGGGCACTGCAATTCACAAACCTGCAGAGTTATCAATGATAACTCTCGTCCACAAATATATTGAGGGAAGGCAACGAAGAGGATTTGAAAGCAAGGCAGAATTGCAGGAAACTGATTTCAGGAGGTAGATTCGAATCGCCTTTAAAGCACAGGAAAAGCGGCAAAACTTCGACAATGATGCCCTTGGCCAAAAAGGGCGTATGCGTTTTTTCCTGAATATTTTCAGGAAAAAACGCATACGCCCTTTTTGGCCAACCAAGCAACCTGGACAGTCAAATCGGCGCTACAAAGAAGTCTCGCTTCCCATCGGTCAAAAGGGCCGTGCTGAATAAAGTGTCAAAACCAGAAAGGCAGGACAGCCATGGAGAAACGGCAGCCTTGCTACGCTGATGGGCTGGATGTAAATTGCCAACAGCCACTCTGGAGAAGTGTTCGGTGTGTCCTGAAATATCTAAAAAACTCAGCTTACAGAGCATAGGGCACTTCCACTCATGGGCGTATAAATTGGGAAAACTGAAAATCAGCAAGACACAGGCACCCCAAAGTTTAGGGTTGCTCTGTTGACAAGAACCTCTACATCGATACACCTTAAATATCCCAGGAAAGAGAAAAATGGATAAAGACGTTGTGGTCCTTATGTACAATGGAATATCACTCAGCCATGAAATCAACGTCATAAGGCTAGTAGCAGCATGATGAGTGGATTTAGGTACGACGATTCTAAGTGAAATAAGTCACACAGAAAGAGACACCTATGATAAGATATCACTTATAGAGGGAATGTAAAAACCGCTACACTTGAACTGAATTACAAAACAGAACAGAGTCACACGTTTAGAAAACACACTATGGCTGCTTAACGGGAAAGGGTAGGTGGGGTGATGCATAAAACAAGGGTTTCAAATTAGCTCAGATACCGTTCCGTAAACCCAATATGAAATAGACAAGACCTGCTCCTTGCTCAGTGAACTGGACTCAACACCCCGTATTCACCGCACAAGAATATATCTGACTAGTAAGAATCTTAAAACCTATGTATTGATATCTCTCCGTAAGTGAGTCAAGTGGGTGTAAAGCGGCATAAACACAGCAGTGAAAAGCAGCTAAACCCCATTATAAAAATCAACTACTTTTAAAAACCCGTGAAACAAAGACAGTGAAAGAGAGAGAAACTCTTACAAAATTCGTTCAGGGGCTGTGATGCCACCTGGATTGACCATATCTAGACCCACTGCTGATTGAGACATAAGGATGAACACTCTTGGGGCTGAGAGGTTTGGTGAGGTTGGGTGAGCAAATGCAGACCCTTTAAAGTAATACTGCGTGGTACACATCCCATGGGTCCCAAATCTCCAGGTTCAAGGGCATCTTCCTACATCGAAAACATGCATGAGACACCCAGAAGATGGTACACCGTGTGATCGGGAAAGGTTTCTAAAACGCACCTCATTTCTCATCTCCTTGGCTCGGGTTCGCCATTCCAGACGCTTTACTAGCAATCTCCCTCCTTGGAGAATCAGCACCTTTCACCTCCTGTTCCGTCCAGGTTGCCATTTGTCCTGAGGATGAACGGGAAGAGGGCGAAACAATGAGAGACTAGCTCAAGAAGTTGGGGCAGGCACAGGTCACTCTATTTTCCCATCAGGAAGAAGAATTAACCACAGGCTCAGCCTGCCGCCCGGAACCAGAATAGGGTCTGAAGCAATCCTGCGCTTTTGCGGCCAGCGCCCAAAAAAGCGAGTTGAAAAATGGAGCTCAGGGGCACTGCAATTCACAAACCTGCAGAGTTATCAATGATAACTCTCGTCCACAAATATATTGAGGGAAGGCAACGAAGAGGATTTGAAAGAAAGGCAGAATTGCAGGAAACTGATTTCAGGATGTAGATTCGAATCGCCTTTAAAGCACAGGAAAAGCGGCAAAACCTCGACAATGATGCCTTTGGCCAAAAAGGGCGTATGCGTTTTTTCCTGAATATATTCAGGAAAAAACGCATACGCCCTTTTTGGCCAACCAAGCAACCTGGAAAGGCAAATCAGCGCTACAAAGAAGTCTCGCTTCCCATCGGTCAAAAGGGCCATGCTGAATAAAGTGTCAAAACCAGGAATGCAGGACAGGCCATGGAGAAACGGGAGCCTTGCTACGCTGATGGGCGGGATGTAAATTGCCAACAGCCACTCTGGAGAAGTGTACGGTGTGTCCTAAAACACCTAAAAAACGCAGCTTAGAGAGCATAGGGCACTTCCACTCATGGGCGTATAAATTGGGAAAACTAAAAATCAGCAAGACACAGGCACCCCAACGTTTAGGGCTGCTCTGCTGACAAGAACCTCCACTTCCTTACACCTTAAATATGCCAGGAAAGAGAAAAATGGATAAAGACGTTGTGGTCCTTATGTACAATGGAATATCACTCAGCCATGAAATCAACGTCATAACGCTAGTGGCAGCATGATGAGTGGATTTAGGTACGACGATTCTAAGTGAAATAAGTCAAACAGAAAACGACACTTATCATAAGATATCACTTATAGAGGGAATGTAAAAACCGCTACACTTGAACTGAATTACAAAACAGAACAGAGTCACACGTTTAGAAAACACACTATGGCTGCTTAACGGGAAAGGTGAGGTGGGGTGATGCGTAAAATAAGGGTTTCAAATTAGCTCAGATACCGTTCCATAAACCCAATATGTAATAGACAAGACCTACTCCTTGCTCAGTGAACTGGACTCAACACCCCGTATTCACCACACAAGAATATATCTGACTAGTAAGAATCTTAAAACCTATGTATTGATATCTCTCCGTAAGTGAGTCAAGTGGGTGTAAAGCGGCATAAACACAGCAGTGAAAAGCAGCTAAACCCCATTATAAAAATCAACTACTTTTAAAAACCCGTGAAACAAAGACAGTGAAAGAGAGAGAAATTCTTACAAATTTCGTTCAGGGGCTGTGATACCACCTGGATTGATCATATCTAGACCCACAGCTGATTGAGACATAAGGGTGTACACTCTTGCGACTTAGAGGTTTGGTGAGGTTGGGTGAGCAAACACAGACCCTTTAAAGTAATACTGCGGGGTACCCATCCCATGGGTCCCAAATCTCCAGGTTCAAGGGCATCTTCCTACATCGAAAACATGCATGAGAAACCCAGAAGATGGTACACCGTGTGATCGGGAAAGGTTTCCAAAACGCACCTCATTTCTCATCTCCTTGTGCTCGGGTTCGCCATTCCAACCGCTTTACTAGCAATCTCCCTCCTTGGAGAATCAGCACCTTTCACCTCCTGTTCCGTACAGGTAGCCATTTGTCCTGAGGATGAACGGGAAGAGGGGGAACCAATGAGAGACTAGCTCTAGGTGTTGGGAAAGGTACAGGTCACTCTATTTTCCCATCAGGAAGAAGAATTAACCACAGGCTCACCCTGCCCCCCCGGAACCAGAATAGGGCCTGAAGCAATCCTGCGCTTTTGCGGCCTGCTCCCAAAAAAGCGAGTTGAGAAATGGAGCTCAGGGGCACTGCAATTCACAAACCTGCAGAGTTATCAATGATAACTCTCGTCCACAAATATATTGAGGGAAGGCAACGAAGAGGATTTGAAAGCAAGGCAGAATTGCAGGAAACTGATTTCAGGAGGTAGATTCGAATCGCCTTTAAAGCACAGGAAAAGCGGCAAAACCTCGACAATGATGCGCTTGGCCAAAAAGGGCGTATGCGTTTTTTCCTGAATATATTCAGGAAAAAACGCATACGCCCTTTTTGGCCAACCAAGCAACGTGGGCAGTCAAATCGGCGCTACAAAGAAGTCTCGCTTCCCATCGGTCAAAAGGGCCGTGCTGAATAAAGTGTCAAAACCAGAAAGGCAGGACAGCCATGGAGAAACGGGAGCCTTGCTACGCTGATGGGCTGGATGTAAATTGCCAACAGCCACTCTGGAGAAGTGTTCGGTGTGTCCTGAAACATCTAAAAAACTCAGCTTACAGAGCATAGGGCACTTCCACTCATGGGCGTATAAATTGGGAAAACTGAAAATCAGCAAGACACAGGCACCCCAAAGTTTAGGGTTGCTCTGTTGACAAGAACCTCCACATCGATACACCTTAAATATCCCAGGAAAGAGAAAAATGGATAAAGACGTTGTGGTCCTTATGTACAATGGAATATCACTCAGCCATGAAATCAACGTCATAAGGCTAGTAGCAGCATGATGAGTGGATTTAGGTACGACGATTCTAAGTGAAATAAGTCACACAGAAAGAGACACCTATGATAAGATATCACTTATAGAGGGAATGTAAAAACCGCTACACTTGAACTGAATTACAAAACAGAACAGAGTCACACGTTTAGAAAACACACTATGGCTGCTTAACGGGAAAGGGGAGGTGGGGTGATGCATAAAACAAGGGTTTCAAATTAGCTCAGATACCGTTCCGTAAACCCAATATGAAATAGACAAGACCTGCTCCTTGCTCAGTGAACTGGACTCAACACCCCGTATTCATCACACAAGAATATATCTGACTAGTAAGAATCTTAAAACCTATGTATTGATATCTCTCCGTAAGTGAGTCAAGTGGGTGTAAAGCGGCATAAACACAGCAGTGAAAAGCAGCTAAACCCCATTATAAAAATCAACTACTTTTAAAAACCCGTGAAACAAAGACAGTGAAAGAGAGAGAAATTCTTACAAATTTCGTTCAGGGGCTGTGATACCACCTGGATTGATCATATCTAGACCCACAGCTGATTGAGACATAAGGGTGTACACTCTTGCGACTTAGAGGTTTGGTGAGGTTGGGTGAGCAAACACAGACCCTTTAAAGTAATACTGCGGGGTACCCATCCCATGGGTCCCAAATCTCCAGGTTCAAGGGCATCTTCCTACATCGAAAACATGCATGAGAAACCCAGAAGATGGTACACCGTGTGATCGGGAAAGGTTTCCAAAACGCACCTCATTTCTCATCTCCTTGTGCTCGGGTTCGCCATTCCAACCGCTTTACTAGCAATCTCCCTCCTTGGAGAATCAGCACCTTTCACCTCCTGTTCCGTACAGGTAGCCATTTGTCCTGAGGATGAACGGGAAGAGGGGGAACCAATGAGAGACTAGCTCTAGGTGTTGGGAAAGGTACAGGTCACTCTATTTTCCCATCAGGAAGAAGAATTAACCACAGGCTCACCCTGCCCCCCCGGAACCAGAATAGGGCCTGAAGCAATCCTGCGCTTTTGCGGCCTGCTCCCAAAAAAGCGAGTTGAGAAATGGAGCTCAGGGGCACTGCAATTCACAAACCTGCAGAGTTATCAATGATAACTCTCGTCCACAAATATATTGAGGGAAGGCAACGAAGAGGATTTGAAAGAAAGGCAGAATTGCAGGAAACTGATTTCAGGAGGTAGATTCGAATCGCCTTTAAAGCACAGGAAAAGCGGCAAAACCTCGACAATGATGCCCTTGGCCAAAAAGGGCGTATGCATTTTTTCCTGAATATTTTCAGGAAAAAACGCTACGCCCTTTTTGGCCAACCAAGCAACCTGGACAGTCAAATCGGCGCTACAAAGAAGTCTCGCTTCCCATCGGTCAAAAGGGCCGTGCTGAATAAAGTGTCAAAACCAGAAAGGCAGGACAGCCATGGAGAAACGGCAGCCTTGCTACGCTGATGGGCTGGATGTAAATTGCCAACAGCCACTCTGGAGAAGTGTTCGGTGTGTCCTGAAACATCTAAAAAACTCAGCTTACAGAGCATAGGGCACTTCCACTCATGGGCGTATAAATTGGGAAAACTGAAAATCAGCAAGACACAGGCACCCCAAAGTTTAGGGTTGCTCTGTTGACAAGAACCTCCACATCGATACACCTTAAATATCCCAGGAAAGAGAAAAATGGATAAAGACGTTGTGGTCCTTATGTACAATGGAATATCACTCAGCCATGAAATCAACGTCATAAGGCTAGTAGCAGCATGATGAGTGGATTTAGGGACGACGATTCTAAGTGAAATAAGTCACACAGAAAGAGACACCTATGATAAGATATCACTTATAGAGGGAATGTAAAAACCGCTACACTTGAACTGAATTACAAAACAGAACAGAGTCACACGTTTAGAAAACACACTATGGCTGCTTAACGGGAAAGGGTAGGTGGGGTGATGCATAAAACAAGGGTTTCAAATTAGCTCAGATACCGTTCCGTAAACCCAATATGAAATAGACAAGACCTGCTCCTTGCTCAGTGAACTGGACTCAACACCCCGTATTCACCGCACAAGAATATATCTGACTAGTAAGAATCTTAAAACCTATGTATTGATATCTCTCCGTAAGTGAGTCAAGTGGGTGTAAAGCGGCATAAACACAGCAGTGAAAAGCAGCTAAACCCCATTATAAAAATCAACTACTTTTAAAAACCCGTGAAACAAAGACAGTGAAAGAGAGAGAAATTCTTACGAAATTCGTTCAGGGGCTGTGATGCCACCTGGATTGACCATATCTAGACCCACTGCTGATTGAGGCATAAGGGTGAACACTCTTGGGGCTGAGAGGTTTGGTGAGGTTGGGTGAGCAAACGCAGACCCTTTAAAGTAATACTGCGTGGTACCCATCCCATGGGTCCCAAATCTCCAGGTTCAAGGGCATCTTCCTACATCGAAAACATGCATGAGAAACCCAGAAGATGGTACACCGTGTGATCGGGAAAAGTTTCCAAAAGGCACCTCATTTCTCATCTCCTTGTGCTCGGGTTCGCCATTCCAACCGCTTTACTAGCAATCTCCCTCCTTGGAGAATCAGCACCTTTCACATCCTGTTCCGTACAGGTAGCCATTTGTCCTGAGGATGAACGGGAAGAGGGGGAACCAATGAGAGACTAGCTCTAGGTGTTGGGAAAGGTACAGGTCACTCTATTTTCCCATCAAGAAGAAGAATTAACCACAGGCTCACCCTGCCCCCCCGTAACCAGAATAGGGCCTGAAGCAATCCTGCGCTTTTGCGGCCTGCTCCCAAAAAAGCGAGTTGAGAAATGGAGCTCAGGGGCACTGCAATTCACAAACCTGCAGAGTTATCAATGATAACTCTCGTCCACAAATATATTGAGGGAAGGCAACGAAGAGGATTTGAAAGCAAGGCAGAATTGCAGGAAACTGATTTCAGGAGTTAGATTCGAATCGCCTTTAAAGCACAGGAAAAGCGGCAAAACCTCGACAATGATGCGCTTGGCCAAAAAGGGCGTATGCGTTTTTTCCTGAATATATTCAGGAAAAAACGCATACGCCCTTTTTGGCCAACCAAGCAACGTGGGCAGTCAAATCGGCGCTACAAAGAAGTCTCGCTTCCCATCGGTCAAAAGGGCCGTGCTGAATAAAGTGTCAAAACCAGAAAGGCAGGACAGCCATGGAGAAACGGGAGCCTTGCTACGCTGATGGGCTGGATGTAAATTGCCAACAGCCACTCTGGAGAAGTGTTCGGTGTGTCCTGAAACATCTAAAAAACTCAGCTTACAGAGCATAGGGCACTTCCACTCATGGGCGTATAAATTGGGAAAACTGAAAATCAGCAAGACACAGGCACACCAAAGTTTAGGGTTGCTCTGTTGACAAGAACCTCCACATCGATACACCTTAAATATCCCAGGAAAGAGAAAAATGGATAAAGACGTTGTGGTCCTTATGTACAATGGAATATCACTCAGCCATGAAATCAACGTCATAAGGCTAGTAGCAGCATGATGAGTGGATTTAGGTACGACGATTGTAAGTGAAATAAGTCACACAGAAAGAGACACCTATGATAAGATATCACTTATAGAGGGAATGTAAAAACCGCTACACTTGAACTGAATTACAAAACAGAACAGAGTCACACGTTTAGAAAACACACTATGGCTGCATAACGGGAAAGGGGAGGTGGGGTGATGCATAAAACAAGGGTTTCAAATTAGCTCAGATACCGTTCCGTAAACCCAATATGAAATAGACAAGACCTGCTCCTTGCTCAGTGAACTGGACTCAACACCCCGTATTCACCACACAAGAATATATCTGACTAGTAAGAATCTTAAAACCTATGTATTGATATCTCTCCGTAAGTGAGTCAAGTGGGTGTAAAGCGGCATAAACACAGCAGTGAAAAGCAGCTAAACCCCATTATAAAAATCAACTACTTTTAAAAACCCGTGAAACAAAAACAGTGAAAGAGAGAGAAATTCTTACAAATTTCGTTCAGGGGCTGTGATACCACCTGGATTGATCATATCTAGACCCACAGCTGATTGAGACATAAGGGTGTACACTATTGCGACTTAGAGGTTTGGTGAGGTTGGGTGAGCAAACACAGACCCTTTAAAGTAATACTGCGGGGTACCCATCCCATGGGTCCCAAATCTCCAGGTTCAAGGGCATCTTCCTACATCGAAAACATGCATGAGGAACCCAGAAGATGGTACACCGTGGGATCGGGAAAGGTTTCCAAAACGCACCTCATTTCTCATCTCCTTGTGCTCGGGTTCGCCATTCCAACCGCTTTACTAGCAATCTCCCTCCTTGGAGAATCAGCACCTTTCACCTCCTGTTCCGTACAGGTAGCCATTTGTCCTGAGGATGAACGGGAAGAGGGGGAACCAATGAGAGACTAGCTCTAGGTGTTGGGAAAGGCACAGGTCACTCTATTTTCCCATCAGGAAGAAGAATTAACCACAGGCTCAGCCTGCCCCCACGGAACCAGAATAGGGCCTGAAGCAATCCTGCGCTTCTGCGGCCTGCTCCCAAAAAAGCGAGTTGAAAAATGGAGCTCAGGGGCACTGCCATTCACAAACCTGCAGAGTTATCAATGATAACTCTCGTCCACAAATATATTGAGGGAAAGCAACGAAGAGGATTTGAAAGCAAGGCAGAATTGCAGGAAACTGATTTCAGGAGGTAGATTCGAATCGCTTTTAAAGCACAGGAAAAGCGGCAAAACCTCGACAATGATGCCCTTGGCCAAAAAGGGCGTATGCGTTTTTTCCTGAATATATTCAGGAAAAAACGCATACGCCCTTTTTGACCAACCAAGCAACCTAGAAAGGCAAAAAGGCGCTACAAAGAAGTCTCGCTTCCCATCGGTCAAAA
The DNA here is from genome assembly GCF_028021215.1 of Eschrichtius robustus. Taxonomy (NCBI): domain Eukaryota; kingdom Metazoa; phylum Chordata; class Mammalia; order Artiodactyla; family Eschrichtiidae; genus Eschrichtius; species Eschrichtius robustus. The sequence continues at coordinate 110,896,138 of NC_090824.1, read as the reverse complement.
GGGCCGTGCTGAATAAAGTGTCAAAACCAGAAAGGCAGGACAGCCATGGAGAAACGGCAGCCTTGCTACGCTGATGGGCTGGATGTAAATTGCCAACAGCCACTCTGGAGAAGTGTTCGGTGTGTCCTGAAACATCTAAAAAACTCAGCTTACAGAGCATAGGGCACTTCCACTCATGGGCGTATAAATTGGGAAAACTGAAAATCAGCAAGACACAGGCACCCCAAAGTTTAGGGTTGCTCTGTTGACAAGAACCTCCACATCGATACACCTTAAATATCCCAGGAAAGAGAAAAATGGATAAAGACGTTGTGGTCCTTATGTACAATGGAATATCACTCAGCCATGAAATCAACGTCATAAGGCTAGTAGCAGCATGATGAGTGGATTTAGGGACGACGATTCTAAGTGAAATAAGTCACACAGAAAGAGACACCTATGATAAGATATCACTTATAGAGGGAATGTAAAAACCGCTACACTTGAACTGAATTACAAAACAGAACAGAGTCACACGTTTAGAAAACACACTATGGCTGCTTAACGGGAAAGGGTAGGTGGGGTGATGCATAAAACAAGGGTTTCAAATTAGCTCAGATACCGTTCCGTAAACCCAATATGAAATAGACAAGACCTGCTCCTTGCTCAGTGAACTGGACTCAACACCCCGTATTCACCGCACAAGAATATATCTGACTAGTAAGAATCTTAAAACCTATGTATTGATATCTCTCCGTAAGTGAGTCAAGTGGGTGTAAAGCGGCATAAACACAGCAGTGAAAAGCAGCTAAACCCCATTATAAAAATCAACTACTTTTAAAAACCCGTGAAACAAAGACAGTGAAAGAGAGAGAAATTCTTACGAAATTCGTTCAGGGGCTGTGATGCCACCTGGATTGACCATATCTAGACCCACTGCTGATTGAGGCATAAGGGTGAACACTCTTGGGGCTGAGAGGTTTGGTGAGGTTGGGTGAGCAAACGCAGACCCTTTAAAGTAATACTGCGTGGTACCCATCCCATGGGTCCCAAATCTCCAGGTTCAAGGGCATCTTCCTACATCGAAAACATGCATGAGACACCCAGAAGATGGTACACCGTGTGATCGGGAAAGGTTTCTAAAACGCACCTCATTTCTCATCTCCTTGGCTCGGGTTCGCCATTCCAGACGCTTTACTAGCAATCTCCCTCCTTGGAGAATCAGCACCTTTCACCTCCTGTTCCGTCCAGGTTGCCATTTGTCCTGAGGATGAACGGGAAGAGGGCGAAACAATGAGAGACTAGCTCAAGAAGTTGGGGCAGGCACAGGTCACTCTATTTTCCCATCAGGAAGAAGAATTAACCACAGGCTCAGCCTGCCGCCCGGAACCAGAATAGGGTCTGAAGCAATCCTGCGCTTTTGCGGCCAGCGCCCAAAAAAGCGAGTTGAAAAATGGAGCTCAGGGGCACTGCAATTCACAAACCTGCAGAGTTATCAATGATAACTCTCGTCCACAAATATATTGAGGGAAGGCAACGAAGAGGATTTGAAAGAAAGGCAGAATTGCAGGAAACTGATTTCAGGATGTAGATTCGAATCGCCTTTAAAGCACAGGAAAAGCGGCAAAACCTCGACAATGATGCCTTTGGCCAAAAAGGGCGTATGCGTTTTTTCCTGAATATATTCAGGAAAAAACGCATACGCCCTTTTTGGCCAACCAAGCAACCTGGAAAGGCAAATCAGCGCTACAAAGAAGTCTCGCTTCCCATCGGTCAAAAGGGCCATGCTGAATAAAGTGTCAAAACCAGGAATGCAGGACAGGCCATGGAGAAACGGGAGCCTTGCTACGCTGATGGGCGGGATGTAAATTGCCAACAGCCACTCTGGAGAAGTGTACGGTGTGTCCTAAAACACCTAAAAAACGCAGCTTAGAGAGCATAGGGCACTTCCACTCATGGGCGTATAAATTGGGAAAACTAAAAATCAGCAAGACACAGGCACCCCAACGTTTAGGGCTGCTCTGCTGACAAGAACCTCCACTTCCTTACACCTTAAATATGCCAGGAAAGAGAAAAATGGATAAAGACGTTGTGGTCCTTATGTACAATGGAATATCACTCAGCCATGAAATCAACGTCATAACGCTAGTGGCAGCATGATGAGTGGATTTAGGTACGACGATTCTAAGTGAAATAAGTCAAACAGAAAACGACACTTATCATAAGATATCACTTATAGAGGGAATGTAAAAACCGCTACACTTGAACTGAATTACAAAACAGAACAGAGTCACACGTTTAGAAAACACACTATGGCTGCTTAACGGGAAAGGTGAGGTGGGGTGATGCGTAAAATAAGGGTTTCAAATTAGCTCAGATACCGTTCCATAAACCCAATATGTAATAGACAAGACCTACTCCTTGCTCAGTGAACTGGACTCAACACCCCGTATTCACCACACAAGAATATATCTGACTAGTAAGAATCTTAAAACCTATGTATTGATATCTCTCCGTAAGTGAGTCAAGTGGGTGTAAAGCGGCATAAACACAGCAGTGAAAAGCAGCTAAACCCCATTATAAAAATCAACTACTTTTAAAAACCCGTGAAACAAAGACAGTGAAAGAGAGAGAAATTCTTACAAATTTCGTTCAGGGGCTGTGATACCACCTGGATTGATCATATCTAGACCCACAGCTGATTGAGACATAAGGGTGTACACTCTTGCGACTTAGAGGTTTGGTGAGGTTGGGTGAGCAAACACAGACCCTTTAAAGTAATACTGCGGGGTACCCATCCCATGGGTCCCAAATCTTCAGGTTCAAGGGCATCTTCCTACATCGAAAACATGCATGAGAAACCCAGAAGATGGTACACCGTGTGATCGGGAAAGGTTTCCAAAACGCACCTCATTTCTCATCTCCTTGTGCTCGGGTTCGCCATTCCAACCGCTTTACTAGCAATCTCCCTCCTTGGAGAATCAGCACCTTTCACCTCCTGTTCCGTACAGGTAGCCATTTGTCCTGAGGATGAACGGGAAGAGGGGGAACCAATGAGAGACTAGCTCTAGGTGTTGGGAAAGGTACAGGTCACTCTATTTTCCCATCAGGAAGAAGAATTAACCACAGGCTCACCCTGCCCCCCCGGAACCAGAATAGGGCCTGAAGCAATCCTGCGCTTTTGCGGCCTGCTCCCAAAAAAGCGAGTTGAGAAATGGAGCTCAGGGGCACTGCAATTCACAAACCTGCAGAGTTATCAATGATAACTCTCGTCCACAAATATATTGAGGGAAGGCAACGAAGAGGATTTGAAAGCAAGGCAGAATTGCAGGAAACTGATTTCAGGAGGTAGATTCGAATCGCCTTTAAAGCACAGGAAAAGCGGCAAAACCTCGACAATGATGCGCTTGGCCAAAAAGGGCGTATGCGTTTTTTCCTGAATATATTCAGGAAAAAACGCATACGCCCTTTTTGGCCAACCAAGCAACGTGGGCAGTCAAATCGGCGCTACAAAGAAGTCTCGCTTCCCATCGGTCAAAAGGGCCGTGCTGAATAAAGTGTCAAAACCAGAAAGGCAGGACAGCCATGGAGAAACGGGAGCCTTGCTACGCTGATGGGCTGGATGTAAATTGCCAACAGCCACTCTGGAGAAGTGTTCGGTGTGTCCTGAAACATCTAAAAAACTCAGCTTACAGAGCATAGGGCACTTCCACTCATGGGCGTATAAATTGGGAAAACTGAAAATCAGCAAGACACAGGCACCCCAAAGTTTAGGGTTGCTCTGTTGACAAGAACCTCCACATCGATACACCTTAAATATCCCAGGAAAGAGAAAAATGGATAAAGACGTTGTGGTCCTTATGTACAATGGAATATCACTCAGCCATGAAATCAACGTCATAAGGCTAGTAGCAGCATGATGAGTGGATTTAGGTACGACGATTCTAAGTGAAATAAGTCACACAGAAAGAGACACCTATGATAAGATATCACTTATAGAGGGAATGTAAAAACCGCTACACTTGAACTGAATTACAAAACAGAACAGAGTCACACGTTTAGAAAACACACTATGGCTGCTTAACGGGAAAGGGGAGGTGGGGTGATGCATAAAACAAGGGTTTCAAATTAGCTCAGATACCGTTCCGTAAACCCAATATGAAATAGACAAGACCTGCTCCTTGCTCAGTGAACTGGACTCAACACCCCGTATTCATCACACAAGAATATATCTGACTAGTAAGAATCTTAAAACCTATGTATTGATATCTCTCCGTAAGTGAGTCAAGTGGGTGTAAAGCGGCATAAACACAGCAGTGAAAAGCAGCTAAACCCCATTATAAAAATCAACTACTTTTAAAAACCCGTGAAACAAAGACAGTGAAAGAGAGAGAAATTCTTACAAATTTCGTTCAGGGGCTGTGATACCACCTGGATTGATCATATCTAGACCCACAGCTGATTGAGACATAAGGGTGTACACTCTTGCGACTTAGAGGTTTGGTGAGGTTGGGTGAGCAAACACAGACCCTTTAAAGTAATACTGCGGGGTACCCATCCCATGGGTCCCAAATCTCCAGGTTCAAGGGCATCTTCCTACATCGAAAACATGCATGAGAAACCCAGAAGATGGTACACCGTGTGATCGGGAAAGGTTTCCAAAACGCACCTCATTTCTCATCTCCTTGTGCTCGGGTTCGCCATTCCAACCGCTTTACTAGCAATCTCCCTCCTTGGAGAATCAGCACCTTTCACCTCCTGTTCCGTACAGGTAGCCATTTGTCCTGAGGATGAACGGGAAGAGGGGGAACCAATGAGAGACTAGCTCTAGGTGTTGGGAAAGGTACAGGTCACTCTATTTTCCCATCAGGAAGAAGAATTAACCACAGGCTCACCCTGCCCCCCCGGAACCAGAATAGGGCCTGAAGCAATCCTGCGCTTTTGCGGCCTGCTCCCAAAAAAGCGAGTTGAGAAATGGAGCTCAGGGGCACTGCAATTCACAAACCTGCAGAGTTATCAATGATAACTCTCGTCCACAAATATATTGAGGGAAGGCAACGAAGAGGATTTGAAAGCAAGGCAGAATTGCAGGAAACTGATTTCAGGAGGTAGATTCGAATCGCCTTTAAAGCACAGGAAAAGCGGCAAAACCTCGACAATGATGCCCTTGGCCAAAAAGGGCGTATGCATTTTTTCCTGAATATTTTCAGGAAAAAACGCTACGCCCTTTTTGGCCAACCAAGCAACCTGGACAGTCAAATCGGCGCTACAAAGAAGTCTCGCTTCCCATCGGTCAAAAGGGCCGTGCTGAATAAAGTGTCAAAACCAGAAAGGCAGGACAGCCATGGAGAAACGGCAGCCTTGCTACGCTGATGGGCTGGATGTAAATTGCCAACAGCCACTCTGGAGAAGTGTTCGGTGTGTCCTGAAACATCTAAAAAACTCAGCTTACAGAGCATAGGGCACTTCCACTCATGGGCGTATAAATTGGGAAAACTGAAAATCAGCAAGACACAGGCACCCCAAAGTTTAGGGTTGCTCTGTTGACAAGAACCTCCACATCGATACACCTTAAATATCCCAGGAAAGAGAAAAATGGATAAAGACGTTGTGGTCCTTATGTACAATGGAATATCACTCAGCCATGAAATCAACGTCATAAGGCTAGTAGCAGCATGATGAGTGGATTTAGGGACGACGATTCTAAGTGAAATAAGTCACACAGAAAGAGACACCTATGATAAGATATCACTTATAGAGGGAATGTAAAAACCGCTACACTTGAACTGAATTACAAAACAGAACAGAGTCACACGTTTAGAAAACACACTATGGCTGCTTAACGGGAAAGGGTAGGTGGGGTGATGCATAAAACAAGGGTTTCAAATTAGCTCAGATACCGTTCCGTAAACCCAATATGAAATAGACAAGACCTGCTCCTTGCTCAGTGAACTGGACTCAACACCCCGTATTCACCGCACAAGAATATATCTGACTAGTAAGAATCTTAAAACCTATGTATTGATATCTCTCCGTAAGTGAGTCAAGTGGGTGTAAAGCGGCATAAACACAGCAGTGAAAAGCAGCTAAACCCCATTATAAAAATCAACTACTTTTAAAAACCCGTGAAACAAAGACAGTGAAAGAGAGAGAAATTCTTACGAAATTCGTTCAGGGGCTGTGATGCCACCTGGATTGACCATATCTAGACCCACTGCTGATTGAGGCATAAGGGTGAACACTCTTGGGGCTGAGAGGTTTGGTGAGGTTGGGTGAGCAAACGCAGACCCTTTAAAGTAATACTGCGTGGTACCCATCCCATGGGTCCCAAATCTCCAGGTTCAAGGGCATCTTCCTACATCGAAAACATGCATGAGAAACCCAGAAGATGGTACACCGTGTGATCGGGAAAAGTTTCCAAAAGGCACCTCATTTCTCATCTCCTTGTGCTCGGGTTCGCCATTCCAACCGCTTTACTAGCAATCTCCCTCCTTGGAGAATCAGCACCTTTCACATCCTGTTCCGTACAGGTAGCCATTTGTCCTGAGGATGAACGGGAAGAGGGGGAACCAATGAGAGACTAGCTCTAGGTGTTGGGAAAGGTACAGGTCACTCTATTTTCCCATCAAGAAGAAGAATTAACCACAGGCTCACCCTGCCCCCCCGTAACCAGAATAGGGCCTGAAGCAATCCTGCGCTTTTGCGGCCTGCTCCCAAAAAAGCGAGTTGAGAAATGGAGCTCAGGGGCACTGCAATTCACAAACCTGCAGAGTTATCAATGATAACTCTCGTCCACAAATATATTGAGGGAAGGCAACGAAGAGGATTTGAAAGCAAGGCAGAATTGCAGGAAACTGATTTCAGGAGTTAGATTCGAATCGCCTTTAAAGCACAGGAAAAGCGGCAAAACCTCGACAATGATGCGCTTGGCCAAAAAGGGCGTATGCGTTTTTTCCTGAATATATTCAGGAAAAAACGCATACGCCCTTTTTGGCCAACCAAGCAACGTGGGCAGTCAAATCGGCGCTACAAAGAAGTCTCGCTTCCCATCGGTCAAAAGGGCCGTGCTGAATAAAGTGTCAAAACCAGAAAGGCAGGACAGCCATGGAGAAACGGGAGCCTTGCTACGCTGATGGGCTGGATGTAAATTGCCAACAGCCACTCTGGAGAAGTGTTCGGTGTGTCCTGAAACATCTAAAAAACTCAGCTTACAGAGCATAGGGCACTTCCACTCATGGGCGTATAAATTGGGAAAACTGAAAATCAGCAAGACACAGGCACACCAAAGTTTAGGGTTGCTCTGTTGACAAGAACCTCCACATCGATACACCTTAAATATCCCAGGAAAGAGAAAAATGGATAAAGACGTTGTGGTCCTTATGTACAATGGAATATCACTCAGCCATGAAATCAACGTCATAAGGCTAGTAGCAGCATGATGAGTGGATTTAGGTACGACGATTGTAAGTGAAATAAGTCACACAGAAAGAGACACCTATGATAAGATATCACTTATAGAGGGAATGTAAAAACCGCTACACTTGAACTGAATTACAAAACAGAACAGAGTCACACGTTTAGAAAACACACTATGGCTGCATAACGGGAAAGGGGAGGTGGGGTGATGCATAAAACAAGGGTTTCAAATTAGCTCAGATACCGTTCCGTAAACCCAATATGAAATAGACAAGACCTGCTCCTTGCTCAGTGAACTGGACTCAACACCCCGTATTCACCACACAAGAATATATCTGACTAGTAAGAATCTTAAAACCTATGTATTGATATCTCTCCGTAAGTGAGTCAAGTGGGTGTAAAGCGGCATAAACACAGCAGTGAAAAGCAGCTAAACCCCATTATAAAAATCAACTACTTTTAAAAACCCGTGAAACAAAAACAGTGAAAGAGAGAGAAATTCTTACAAATTTCGTTCAGGGGCTGTGATACCACCTGGATTGATCATATCTAGACCCACAGCTGATTGAGACATAAGGGTGTACACTATTGCGACTTAGAGGTTTGGTGAGGTTGGGTGAGCAAACACAGACCCTTTAAAGTAATACTGCGGGGTACCCATCCCATGGGTCCCAAATCTCCAGGTTCAAGGGCATCTTCCTACATCGAAAACATGCATGAGGAACCCAGAAGATGGTACACCGTGGGATCGGGAAAGGTTTCCAAAACGCACCTCATTTCTCATCTCCTTGTGCTCGGGTTCGCCATTCCAACCGCTTTACTAGCAATCTCCCTCCTTGGAGAATCAGCACCTTTCACCTCCTGTTCCGTACAGGTAGCCATTTGTCCTGAGGATGAACGGGAAGAGGGGGAACCAATGAGAGACTAGCTCTAGGTGTTGGGAAAGGCACAGGTCACTCTATTTTCCCATCAGGAAGAAGAATTAACCACAGGCTCAGCCTGCCCCCACGGAACCAGAATAGGGCCTGAAGCAATCCTGCGCTTCTGCGGCCTGCTCCCAAAAAAGCGAGTTGAAAAATGGAGCTCAGGGGCACTGCCATTCACAAACCTGCAGAGTTATCAATGATAACTCTCGTCCACAAATATATTGAGGGAAAGCAACGAAGAGGATTTGAAAGCAAGGCAGAATTGCAGGAAACTGATTTCAGGAGGTAGATTCGAATCGCTTTTAAAGCACAGGAAAAGCGGCAAAACCTCGACAATGATGCCCTTGGCCAAAAAGGGCGTATGCGTTTTTTCCTGAATATATTCAGGAAAAAACGCATACGCCCTTTTTGACCAACCAAGCAACCTAGAAAGGCAAAAAGGCGCTACAAAGAAGTCTCGCTTCCCATCGGTCAAAAGGGCCGTGCTGAATAAAGTGTCAAAACCAGAAAGGCAGGACAGCCATGGAGAAACGGCAGCCTTGCTACGCTGATGGGCTGGATGTAAATTGCCAACAGCCACTCTGGAGAAGTGTTCGGTGTGTCCTGAAACATCTAAAAAACTCAGCTTACAGAGCATAGGGCACTTCCACTCATGGGCGTATAAATTGGGAAAACTGAAAATCAGCAAGACACAGGCACCCCAAAGTTTAGGGTTGCTCTGTTGACAAGAACCTCCACATCGATACACCTTAAATATCCCAGGAAAGAGAAAAATGGATAAAGACGTTGTGGTCCTTATGTACAATGGAATATCACTCAGCCATGAAATCAACGTCATAAGGCTAGTAGCAGCATGATGAGTGGATTTAGGGACGACGATTCTAAGTGAAATAAGTCACACAGAAAGAGACACCTATGATAAGATATCACTTATAGAGGGAATGTAAAAACCGCTACACTTGAACTGAATTACAAAACAGAACAGAGTCACACGTTTAGAAAACACACTATGGCTGCTTAACGGGAAAGGGTAGGTGGCGTGATGCATAAAACAAGGGTTTCAAATTAGCTCAGATACCGTTCCGTAAACCCAATATGAAATAGACAAGACCTGCTCCTTGCTCAGTGAACTGGACTCAACACCCCGTATTCACCGCACAAGAATATATCTGACTAGTAAGAATCTTAAAACCTATGTATTGATATCTCTCCGTAAGTGAGTCAAGTGGGTGTAAAGCGGCATAAACACAGCAGTGAAAAGCAGCTAAACCCCATTATAAAAATCAACTACTTTTAAAAACCCGTGAAACAAAGACAGTGAAAGAGAGAGAAATTCTTACGAAATTCGTTCAGGGGCTGTGATGCCACCTGGATTGACCATATCTAGACCCACTGCTGATTGAGGCATAAGGGTGAACACTCTTGGGGCTGAGAGGTTTGGTGAGGTTGGGTGAGCAAACGCAGACCCTTTAAAGTAATACTGCGTGGTACCCATCCCATGGGTCCCAAATCTCCAGGTTCAAGGGCATCTTCCTACATCGAAAACATGCATGAGAAACCCAGAAGATGGTACACCGTGTGATCGGGAAAAGTTTCCAAAAGGCACCTCATTTCTCATCTCCTTGTGCTCGGGTTCGCCATTCCAACCGCTTTACTAGCAATCTCCCTCCTTGGAGAATCAGCACCTTTCACATCCTGTTCCGTACAGGTAGCCATTTGTCCTGAGGATGAACGGGAAGAGGGGGAACCAATGAGAGACTAGCTCTAGGTGTTGGGAAAGGTACAGGTCACTCTATTTTCCCATCAAGAAGAAGAATTAACCACAGGCTCACCCTGCCCCCCCGGAACCAGAATAGGGCCTGAAGCAATCCTGCGCTTTTGCGGCCTGCTCCCAAAAAAGCGAGTTGAGAAATGGAGCTCAGGGGCACTGCAATTCACAAACCTGCAGAGTTATCAATGATAACTCTCGTCCACAAATATATTGAGGGAAGGCAACGAAGAGGATTTGAAAGCAAGGCAGAATTGCAGGAAACTGATTTCAGGAGGTAGATTCGAATCGCCTTTAAAGCACAGGAAAAGCGGCAAAACCTCGACAATGATGAGCTTGGCCAAAAAGGGCGTATGCGTTTTTTCCTGAATATATTCAGGAAAAAACGCATACGCCCTTTTTGGCCAACCAAGCAACGTGGGCAGTCAAATCGGCGCTACAAAGAAGTCTCGCTTCCCATCGGTCAAAAGGGCCGTGCTGAATAAAGTGTCAAAACCAGAAAGGCAGGACAGCCATGGAGAAACGGGAGCCTTGCTACGCTGATGGGCTGGATGTAAATTGCCAACAGCCACTCTGGAGAAGTGTTCGGTGTGTCCTGAAACATCTAAAAAACTCAGCTTACAGAGCATAGGGCACTTCCACTCATGGGCGTATAAATTGGGAAAACTGAAAATCAGCAAGACACAGGCACCCCAAAGTTTAGGGTTGCTCTGTTGACAAGAACCTCCACATCGATACACCTTAAATATCCCAGGAAAGAGAAAAATGGATAAAGACGTTGTGGTCCTTATGTACAATGGAATATCACTCAGCCATGAAATCAACGTCATAAGGCTAGTAGCAGCATGATGAGTGGATTTAGGTACGACGATTGTAAGTGAAATAAGTCACACAGAAAGAGACACCTATGATAAGATATCACTTATAGAGGGAATGTAAAAACCGCTACACTTGAACTGAATTACAAAACAGAACAGAGTCACACGTTTAGAAAACACACTATGGCTGCATAACGGGAAAGGGGAGGTGGGGTGATGCATAAAACAAGGGTTTCAAATTAGCTCAGATACCGTTCCGTAAACCCAATATGAAATAGACAAGACCTGCTCCTTGCTCAGTGAACTGGACTCAACACCCCGTATTCACCACACAAGAATATATCTGACTAGTAAGAATCTTAAAACCTATGTATTGATATCTCTCCGTAAGTGAGTCAAGTGGGTGTAAAGCGGCATAAACACAGCAGTGAAAAGCAGCTAAACCCCATTATAAAAATCAACTACTTTTAAAAACCCGTGAAACAAAAACAGTGAAAGAGAGAGAAATTCTTACAAATTTCGTTCAGGGGCTGTGATACCACCTGGATTGATCATATCTAGACCCACAGCTGATTGAGACATAAGGGTGTACACTATTGCGACTTAGAGGTTTGGTGAGGTTGGGTGAGCAAACACAGACCCTTTAAAGTAATACTGCGGGGTACCCATCCCATGGGTCCCAAATCTCCAGGTTCAAGGGCATCTTCCTACATCGAAAACATGCATGAGAAACCCAGAAGATGGTACACCGTGGGATCGGGAAAGGTTTCCAAAACGCACCTCATTTCTCATCTCCTTGTGCTCGGGTTCGCCATTCCAACCGCTTTACTAGCAATCTCCCTCCTTGGAGAATCAGCACCTTTCACCTCCTGTTCCGTACAGGTAGCCATTTGTCCTGAGGATGAACGGGAAGAGGGGGAACCAATGAGAGACTAGCTCTAGGTGTTGGGAAAGGCACAGGTCACTCTATTTTCCCATCAGGAAGAAGAATTAACCACAGGCTCAGCCTGCCCCCCCGGAACCAGAATAGGGCCTGAAGCAATCCTGCGCTTTTGCGGCCTGCTCCCAAAAAAGCGAGTTGAAAAATGGAGCTCAGGGGCACTGCCATTCACAAACCTGCAGAGTTATCAATGATAACTCTCGTCCACAAATATATTGAGGGAAAGCAACGAAGAGGATTTGAAAGCAAGGCAGAATTGCAGGAAACTGATTTCAGGAGGTAGATTCGAATCGCTTTTAAAGCACAGGAAAAGCGGCAAAACCTCGACAATGATGCCCTTGGCCAAAAAGGGCGTATGCGTTTTTTCCTGAATATATTCAGGAAAAAACGCATACGCCCTTTTTGGCCAACCAAGCAACCTAGAAAGGCAAAAAGGCGCTACAAAGAAGTCTCGCTTCCCATCGGTCAAAAGGGCCGTGCTGAATAAAGTGTCAAAACCAGAAAGGCAGGACAGCCATGGAGAAACGGCAGCATTGCTACGCTGATGGGCTGGATGTAAATTGCCAACAGCCACTCTGGAGAAGTGTTCGGTGTGTCCTGAAACATCTAAAAAACTCAGCTTACAGAGCATAGGGCACTTCCACTCATGGGCGTATAAATTGGGAAAACTGAAAATCAGCAAGACACAGGCACCCCAAAGTTTAGGGTTGCTCTGTTGACAAGAACCTCCACATCGATACACCTTAAATATCCCAGGAAAGAGAAAAATGGATAAAGACGTTGTGGTCCTTATGTACAATGGCATATCACTCAGCCATGAAATCAACGTCATAAGGCTAGTAGCAGCATGATGAGTGGATTTAGGGACGACGATTCTAAGTGAAATAAGTCACACAGAAAGAGACACCTATGATAAGATATCACTTATAGAGGGAATGTAAAAACCGCTACACTTGAACTGAATTACAAAACAGAACAGAGTCACACGTTTAGAAAACACACTATGGCTGCTTAACGGGAAAGGTGAGGTGGGGTGATGCATAAAACAAGGGTTTCAAATTAGCTCAGATACCGTTCCGTAAACCCAATATGAAATAGACAAGACCTGCTCCTTGCTCAGTGAACTGGACTCAACACCCCGTATTCACCGCACAAGAATATATCTGACTAGTAAGAATCTTAAAACCTATGTATTGATATCTCTCCGTAAGTGAGTCAAGTGGGTGTAAAGCGGCATAAACACAGCAGTGAAAAGCAGCTAAACCCCATTATAAAAATCAACTACTTTTAAAAACCCGTGAAACAAAGACAGTGAAAGAGAGAGAAATTCTTACGAAATTCGTTCAGGGGCTGTGATGCCACCTGGATTGACCATATCTAGACCCACTGCTGATTGAGACATAAGGGTGAACACTCTTGGGGCTGAGAGGTTTGGTGAGGTTGGGTGAGCAAACGCAGACCCTTTAAAGTAATACTGCGTGGTACCCATCCCATGGGTCCCAAATCTCCAGGTTTAAGGGCATCTTCCTACATCGAAAACATGCATGAGAAACCCAGAAGATGGTACACCGTGTGATCGGGAAAGGTTTCCAAAAGGCACCTCATTTCTCATCTCCTTGTGCTCGGGTTCACCATTCCAACCGCTTTACTAGCAATCTCCCTCCTTGGAGAATCAGCACCTTGCACATCCTGTTCCGTACAGGTAGCCATTTGTCCTGAGGATGAACGGGAAGAGAGCGAAACAATGAGAGACTAGCTCAAGAAGTTGGGGCAGGCACAGGTCACTCTATTTTCCCATCAGGAAGAAGAATTAACCACAGGCTCAGCCTGCCGCCCGGAACCAGAATAGGGTCTGAAGCAATCCTGCGCTTTTGCGGCCAGCGCCCAAAAAAGCGAGTTGAAAAATGGAGCTCAGGGGCACTGCAATTCACAAACCTGCAGAGTTATCAATGATAACTCTCGTCCACAAATATATTGAGGGAAGGCAACGAAGAGGATTTGAAAGAAAGGCAGAATTGCAGGAAACTGATTTCAGGATGTAGATTCGAATCGCCTTTAAAGCACAGGAAAAGCGGCAAAACCTCGACAATGATGCCTTTGGCCAAAAAGGGCGTATGCGTTTTTTCCTGAATATATTCAGGAAAAAACGCATACGCCCTTTTTGGCCAACCAAGCAACCTGGAAAGGCAAATCAGCGCTACAAAGAAGTCTCGCTTCCCATCGGTCAAAAGGGCCATGCTGAATAAAGTGTCAAAACCAGGAATGCAGGACAGGCCATGGAGAAACGGGAGCCTTGCTACGCTGATGGGCGGGATGTAAATTGCCAACAGCCACTCTGGAGAAGTGTACGGTGTGTCCTAAAACACCTAAAAAACGCAGCTTAGAGAGCATAGGGCACTTCCACTCATGGGCGTATAAATTGGGAAAACTAAAAATCAGCAAGACACAGGCACCCCAACGTTTAGGGCTGCTCTGCTGACAAGAACCTCCACTTCCTTACACCTTAAATATGCCAGGAAAGAGAAAAATGGATAAAGACGTTGTGGTCCTTATGTACAATGGAATATCACTCAGCCATGAAATCAACGTCATAACGCTAGTGGCAGCATGATGAGTGGATTTAGGTACGACGATTCTAAGTGAAATAAGTCAAACAGAAAACGACACTTATCATAAGATATCACTTATAGAGGGAATGTAAAAACCGCTACACTTGAACTGAATTACAAAACAGAACAGAGTCACACGTTTAGAAAACACACTATGGCTGCTTAACGGGAAAGGTGAGGTGGGGTGATGCGTAAAATAAGGGTTTCAAATTAGCTCAGATACCGTTCCATAAACCCAATATGTAATAGACAAGACCTACTCCTTGCTCAGTGAACTGGACTCAACACCCCCTATTCAACGTCCAAGAATATATCTGACTAGTAAGAATCTTAAAACCTATGTGTTGATATCCCTCCGTAAGTGAGTCAAGTGGGTTTAAAGCGGCCTAAACACAGCAGTGAAAAGCAGCTAAACCCCATTATAAAAATCAACTACTTTTAAAAACCCGTGAAACAAAGACAGTGAAAGAGAGAGAAATTCTTACAAAATTCGTTCAGGGGCTGTGATGCCACCTGGATTGACCATATCTAGACCCACTGCTGATTGAGACATAAGGGTGAACACTCTTGGGGCTGAGAGGTTTGGTGAGGTTGGGTGAGCAAACGCAGACCCTTTAAAGTAATACTGCGTGGTACCCATCCCATGGGTCCCAAATCTCCAGGTTTAAGGGCATCTTCCTACATCGAAAACATGCATGAGAAACCCAGAAGATGGTACACCGTGTGATCGGGAAAGGTTTCCAAAAGGCACCTCATTTCTCATCTCCTTGTGCTCGGGTTCGCCATTCCAACCGCTTTACTAGCAATCTCCCTCCTTGGAGAATCAGCACCTTTCACATCCTGTTCCGTACAGGTAGCCATTTGTCCTGAGGATGAACGGGAAGAGGGGGAACCAATGAGAGACTAGCTCTAGGTGTTGGGAAAGGTACAGGTCACTCTATTTTCCCATCAGGAAGAAGAATTAACCACAGGCTCACCCTGCCCCCCCGGAACCAGAATAAGGCCTGAAGCAATCCTGCGCTTTTGCGGCCTGCTCCCAAAAAAGCGAGTTGAGAAATGGAGCTCAGGGGCACTGCAATTCACAAACCTGCAGAGTTATAAATGATAACTCTCGTCCACAAATATATTGAGGGAAGGCAACGAAGAGGATTTGAAAGCAAGGCAGAATTGCAGGAAACTGATTTCAGGAGGTAGATTCGAATCGCCTTTAAAGCACAGGAAAAGCGGCAAAACCTCGACAATGATGCGCTTGGCCAAAAAGGGCGTATGCGTTTTTTCCTGAATATATTCAGGAAAAAACGCATACGCCCTTTTTGGCCAACCAAGCAACGTGGGCAGTCAAATCGGCGCTACAAAGAAGTCTCGCTTCCCATCGGTCAAAAGGGCCGTGCTGAATAAAGTGTCAAAACCAGAAAGGCAGGACAGCCATGGAGAAACGGGAGCCTTGCTACGCTGATGGGCTGGATGTAAATTGCCAACAGCCACTCTGGAGAAGTGTTCGGTGTGTCCTGAAACATCTAAAAAACTCAGCTTACAGAGCATAGGGCACTTCCACTCATGGGCGTATAAATTGGGAAAACTGAAAATCAGCAAGACACAGGCACCCCAAAGTTTAGGGTTGCTCTGTTGACAAGAACCTCCACATCGATACACCTTAAATATCCCAGGAAAGAGAAAAATGGATAAAGACGTTGTGGTCCTTATGTACAATGGAATATCACTCAGCCATGAAATCAACGTCATAAGGCTAGTAGCAGCATGATGAGTGGATTTAGGTACGACGATTCTAAGTGAAATAAGTCACACAGAAAGAGACACCTATGATAAGATATCACTTATAGAGGGAATGTAAAAACCGCTACACTTGAACTGAATTACAAAACAGAACAGAGTCACACGTTTAGAAAACACACTATGGCTGCTTAACGGGAAAGGGGAGGTGGGGTGATGCATAAAACAAGGGTTTCAAATTAGCTCAGATACCGTTCCGTAAACCCAATATGAAATAGACAAGACCTGCTCCTTGCTCAGTGAACTGGAC
Source organism: Eschrichtius robustus (assembly GCF_028021215.1). NCBI lineage: Eukaryota > Metazoa > Chordata > Mammalia > Artiodactyla > Eschrichtiidae > Eschrichtius > Eschrichtius robustus. The sequence goes on along the minus strand of NC_090824.1, from coordinate 110,879,641 downwards.
TCAACACCCCGTATTCACCACACAAGAATATATCTGACTAGTAAGAATCTTAAAACCTATGTATTGATATCTCTCCGTAAGTGAGTCAAGTGGGTGTAAAGCGGCATAAACACAGCAGTGAAAAGCAGCTAAACCCCATTATAAAAATCAACTACTTTTAAAAACCCGTGAAACAAAGACAGTGAAAGAGAGAGAAATTCTTACAAATTTCGTTCAGGGGCTGTGATACCACCTGGATTGATCATATCTAGACCCACAGCTGATTGAGACATAAGGGTGTACACTCTTGCGACTTAGAGGTTTGGTGAGGTTGGGTGAGCAAACACAGACCCTTTAAAGTAATACTGCGGGGTACCCATCCCATGGGTCCCAAATCTTCAGGTTCAAGGGCATCTTCCTACATCGAAAACATGCATGAGAAACCCAGAAGATGGTACACCGTGTGATCGGGAAAGGTTTCCAAAACGCACCTCATTTCTCATCTCCTTGTGCTCGGGTTCGCCATTCCAACCGCTTTACTAGCAATCTCCCTCCTTGGAGAATCAGCACCTTTCACCTCCTGTTCCGTACAGGTAGCCATTTGTCCTGAGGATGAACGGGAAGAGGGGGAACCAATGAGAGACTAGCTCTAGGTGTTGGGAAAGGTACAGGTCACTCTATTTTCCCATCAGGAAGAAGAATTAACCACAGGCTCACCCTGCCCCCCCGGAACCAGAATAGGGCCTGAAGCAATCCTGCGCTTTTGCGGCCTGCTCCCAAAAAAGCGAGTTGAGAAATGGAGCTCAGGGGCACTGCAATTCACAAACCTGCAGAGTTATCAATGATAACTCTCGTCCACAAATATATTGAGGGAAGGCAACGAAGAGGATTTGAAAGCAAGGCAGAATTGCAGGAAACTGATTTCAGGAGGTAGATTCGAATCGCCTTTAAAGCACAGGAAAAGCGGCAAAACCTCGACAATGATGCGCTTGGCCAAAAAGGGCGTATGCGTTTTTTCCTGAATATATTCAGGAAAAAACGCATACGCCCTTTTTGGCCAACCAAGCAACGTGGGCAGTCAAATCGGCGCTACAAAGAAGTCTCGCTTCCCATCGGTCAAAAGGGCCGTGCTGAATAAAGTGTCAAAACCAGAAAGGCAGGACAGCCATGGAGAAACGGGAGCCTTGCTACGCTGATGGGCTGGATGTAAATTGCCAACAGCCACTCTGGAGAAGTGTTCGGTGTGTCCTGAAACATCTAAAAAACTCAGCTTACAGAGCATAGGGCACTTCCACTCATGGGCGTATAAATTGGGAAAACTGAAAATCAGCAAGACACAGGCACCCCAAAGTTTAGGGTTGCTCTGTTGACAAGAACCTCCACATCGATACACCTTAAATATCCCAGGAAAGAGAAAAATGGATAAAGACGTTGTGGTCCTTATGTACAATGGAATATCACTCAGCCATGAAATCAACGTCATAAGGCTAGTAGCAGCATGATGAGTGGATTTAGGTACGACGATTCTAAGTGAAATAAGTCACACAGAAAGAGACACCTATGATAAGATATCACTTATAGAGGGAATGTAAAAACCGCTACACTTGAACTGAATTACAAAACAGAACAGAGTCACACGTTTAGAAAACACACTATGGCTGCTTAACGGGAAAGGGGAGGTGGGGTGATGCATAAAACAAGGGTTTCAAATTAGCTCAGATACCGTTCCGTAAACCCAATATGAAATAGACAAGACCTGCTCCTTGCTCAGTGAACTGGACTCAACACCCCGTATTCACCACACAAGAATATATCTGACTAGTAAGAATCTTAAAACCTATGTATTGATATCTCTCCGTAAGTGAGTCAAGTGGGTGTAAAGCGGCATAAACACAGCAGTGAAAAGCAGCTAAACCCCATTATAAAAATCAACTACTTTTAAAAACCCGTGAAACAAAGACAGTGAAAGAGAGAGAAATTCTTACGAAATTCGTTCAGGGGCTGTGATGCCACCTGGATTGACCATATCTAGACCCACTGCTGATTGAGGCATAAGGGTGAACACTCTTGGGGCTGAGAGGTTTGGTGAGGTTGGGTGAGCAAACGCAGACCCTTTAAAGTAATACTGCGTGGTACCCATCCCATGGGTCCCAAATCTCCAGGTTCAAGGGCATCTTCCTACATCGAAAACATGCATGAGAAACCCAGAAGATGGTACACCGTGTGATCGGGAAAAGTTTCCAAAAGGCACCTCATTTCTCATCTCCTTGTGCTCGGGTTCGCCATTCCAACCGCTTTACTAGCAATCTCCCTCCTTGGAGAATCAGCACCTTTCACATCCTGTTCCGTACAGGTAGCCATTTGTCCTGAGGATGAACGGGAAGAGGGGGAACCAATGAGAGACTAGCTCTAGGTGTTGGGAAAGGTACAGGTCACTCTATTTTCCCATCAAGAAGAAGAATTAACCACAGGCTCACCCTGCCCCCCCGGAACCAGAATAGGGCCTGAAGCAATCCTGCGCTTTTGCGGCCTGCTCCCAAAAAAGCGAGTTGAGAAATGGAGCTCAGGGGCACTGCAATTCACAAACCTGCAGAGTTATCAATGATAACTCTCGTCCACAAATATATTGAGGGAAGGCAACGAAGAGGATTTGAAAGCAAGGCAGAATTGCAGGAAACTGATTTCAGGAGTTAGATTCGAATCGCCTTTAAAGCACAGGAAAAGCGGCAAAACCTCGACAATGATGCGCTTGGCCAAAAAGTGCGTATGCGTTTTTTCCTGAATATATTCAGGAAAAAACGCATACGCCCTTTTTGGCCAACCAAGCAACGTGGGCAGTCAAATCGGCGCTACAAAGAAGTCTCGCTTCCCATCGGTCAAAAGGGCCGTGCTGAATAAAGTGTCAAAACCAGAAAGGCAGGACAGCCATGGAGAAACGGGAGCCTTGCTACGCTGATGGGCTGGATGTAAATTGCCAACAGCCACTCTGGAGAAGTGTTCGGTGTGTCCTGAAACATCTAAAAAACTCAGCTTACAGAGCATAGGGCACTTCCACTCATGGGCGTATAAATTGGGAAAACTGAAAATCAGCAAGACACAGGCACCCCAAAGTTTAGGGTTGCTCTGTTGACAAGAACCTCCACATCGATACACCTTAAATATCCCAGGAAAGAGAAAAATGGATAAAGACGTTGTGGTCCTTATGTACAATGGAATATCACTCAGCCATGAAATCAACGTCATAAGGCTAGTAGCAGCATGATGAGTGGATTTAGGTACGACGATTGTAAGTGAAATAAGTCACACAGAAAGAGACACCTATGATAAGATATCACTTATAGAGGGAATGTAAAAACCGCTACACTTGAACTGAATTACAAAACAGAACAGAGTCACACGTTTAGAAAACACACTATGGCTGCATAACGGGAAAGGGGAGGTGGGGTGATGCATAAAACAAGGGTTTCAAATTAGCTCAGATACCGTTCCGTAAACCCAATATGAAATAGACAAGACCTGCTCCTTGCTCAGTGAACTGGACTCAACACCCCGTATTCACCACACAAGAATATATCTGACTAGTAAGAATCTTAAAACCTATGTATTGATATCTCTCCGTAAGTGAGTCAAGTGGGTGTAAAGCGGCATAAACACAGCAGTGAAAAGCAGCTAAACCCCATTATAAAAATCAACTACTTTTAAAAACCCGTGAAACAAAAACAGTGAAAGAGAGAGAAATTCTTACAAATTTCGTTCAGGGGCTGTGATACCACCTGGATTGATCATATCTAGACCCACAGCTGATTGAGACATAAGGGTGTACACTATTGCGACTTAGAGGTTTGGTGAGGTTGGGTGAGCAAACACAGACCCTTTAAAGTAATACTGCGGGGTACCCATCCCATGGGTCCCAAATCTCCAGGTTCAAGGGCATCTTCCTACATCGAAAACATGCATGAGAAACCCAGAAGATGGTACACCGTGGGATCGGGAAAGGTTTCCAAAACGCACCTCATTTCTCATCTCCTTGTGCTCGGGTTCGCCATTCCAACCGCTTTACTAGCAATCTCCCTCCTTGGAGAATCAGCACCTTTCACCTCCTGTTCCGTACAGGTAGCCATTTGTCCTGAGGATGAACGGGAAGAGGGGGAACCAATGAGAGACTAGCTCTAGGTGTTGGGAAAGGCACAGGTCACTCTATTTTCCCATCAGGAAGAAGAATTAACCACAGGCTCAGCCTGCCCCCCCGGAACCAGAATAGGGCCTGAAGCAATCCTGCGCTTTTGCGGCCTGCTCCCAAAAAAGCGAGTTGAAAAATGGAGCTCAGGGGCACTGCCATTCACAAACCTGCAGAGTTATCAATGATAACTCTCGTCCACAAATATATTGAGGGAAAGCAACGAAGAGGATTTGAAAGCAAGGCAGAATTGCAGGAAACTGATTTCAGGAGGTAGATTCGAATCGCTTTTAAAGCACAGGAAAAGCGGCAAAACCTCGACAATGATGCCCTTGGCCAAAAAGGGCGTATGCGTTTTTTCCTGAATATATTCAGGAAAAAACGCATACGCCCTTTTTGGCCAACCAAGCAACCTAGAAAGGCAAAAAGGCGCTACAAAGAAGTCTCGCTTCCCATCGGTCAAAAGGGCCGTGCTGAATAAAGTGTCAAAACCAGAAAGGCAGGACAGCCATGGAGAAACGGCAGCCTTGCTACGCTGATGGGCTGGATGTAAATTGCCAACAGCCACTCTGGAGAAGTGTTCGGTGTGTCCTGAAACATCTAAAAAACTCAGCTTACAGAGCATAGGGCACTTCCACTCATGGGCGTATAAATTGGGAAAACTGAAAATCAGCAAGACACAGGCACCCCAAAGTTTAGGGTTGCTCTGTTGACAAGAACCTCCACATCGATACACCTTAAATATCCCAGGAAAGAGAAAAATGGATAAAGACGTTGTGGTCCTTATGTACAATGGAATATCACTCAGCCATGAAATCAACGTCATAAGGCTAGTAGCAGCATGATGAGTGGATTTAGGGACGACGATTCTAAGTGAAATAAGTCACACAGAAAGAGACACCTATGATAAGATATCACTTATAGAGGGAATGTAAAAACCGCTACACTTGAACTGAATTACAAAACAGAACAGTCACACGTTTAGAAAACACACTATGGCTGCTTAACGGGAAAGGGTAGGTGGGGTGATGCATAAAACAAGGGTTTCAAATTAGCTCAGATACCGTTCCGTAAACCCAATATGAAATAGACAAGACCTGCTCCTTGCTCAGTGAACTGGACTCAACACCCCGTATTCACCGCACAAGAATATATCTGACTAGTAAGAATCTTAAAACCTATGTATTGATATCTCTCCGTAAGTGAGTCAAGTGGGTGTAAAGCGGCATAAACACAGCAGTGAAAAGCAGCTAAACCCCATTATAAAAATCAACTACTTTTAAAAACCCGTGAAACAAAGACAGTGAAAGAGAGAGAAATTCTTACGAAATTCGTTCAGGGGCTGTGATGCCACCTGGATTGACCATATCTAGACCCACTGCTGATTGAGGCATAAGGGTGAACACTCTTGGGGCTGAGAGGTTTGGTGAGGTTGGGTGAGCAAACGCAGACCCTTTAAAGTAATACTGCGTGGTACCCATCCCATGGGTCCCAAATCTCCAGGTTCAAGGGCATCTTCCTACATCGAAAACATGCATGAGAAACCCAGAAGATGGTACACCGTGTGATCGGGAAAAGTTTCCAAAAGGCACCTCATTTCTCATCTCCTTGTGCTCGGGTTCGCCATTCCAACCGCTTTACTAGCAATCTCCCTCCTTGGAGAATCAGCACCTTTCACATCCTGTTCCGTACAGGTAGCCATTTGTCCTGAGGATGAACGGGAAGAGGGGGAACCAATGAGAGACTAGCTCTAGGTGTTGGGAAAGGTACAGGTCACTCTATTTTCCCATCAAGAAGAAGAATTAACCACAGGCTCACCCTGCCCCCCCGGAACCAGAATAGGGCCTGAAGCAATCCTGCGCTTTTGCGGCCTGCTCCCAAAAAAGCGAGTTGAGAAATGGAGCTCAGGGGCACTGCAATTCACAAACCTGCAGAGTTATCAATGATAACTCTCGTCCACAAATATATTGAGGGAAGGCAACGAAGAGGATTTGAAAGCAAGGCAGAATTGCAGGAAACTGATTTCAGGAGTTAGATTCGAATCGCCTTTAAAGCACAGGAAAAGCGGCAAAACCTCGACAATGATGCGCTTGGCCAAAAAGTGCGTATGCGTTTTTTCCTGAATATATTCAGGAAAAAACGCATACGCCCTTTTTGGCCAACCAAGCAACGTGGGCAGTCAAATCGGCGCTACAAAGAAGTCTCGCTTCCCATCGGTCAAAAGGGCCGTGCTGAATAAAGTGTCAAAACCAGAAAGGCAGGACAGCCATGGAGAAACGGGAGCCTTGCTACGCTGATGGGCTGGATGTAAATTGCCAACAGCCACTCTGGAGAAGTGTTCGGTGTGTCCTGAAACATCTAAAAAACTCAGCTTACAGAGCATAGGGCACTTCCACTCATGGGCGTATAAATTGGGAAAACTGAAAATCAGCAAGACACAGGCACCCCAAAGTTTAGGGTTGCTCTGTTGACAAGAACCTCCACATCGATACACCTTAAATATCCCAGGAAAGAGAAAAATGGATAAAGACGTTGTGGTCCTTATGTACAATGGAATATCACTCAGCCATGAAATCAACGTCATAAGGCTAGTAGCAGCATGATGAGTGGATTTAGGTACGACGATTGTAAGTGAAATAAGTCACACAGAAAGAGACACCTATGATAAGATATCACTTATAGAGGGAATGTAAAAACCGCTACACTTGAACTGAATTACAAAACAGAACAGAGTCACACGTTTAGAAAACACACTATGGCTGCATAACGGGAAAGGGGAGGTGGGGTGATGCATAAAACAAGGGTTTCAAATTAGCTCAGATACCGTTCCGTAAACCCAATATGAAATAGACAAGACCTGCTCCTTGCTCAGTGAACTGGACTCAACACCCCGTATTCACCACACAAGAATATATCTGACTAGTAAGAATCTTAAAACCTATGTATTGATATCTCTCCGTAAGTGAGTCAAGTGGGTGTAAAGCGGCATAAACACAGCAGTGAAAAGCAGCTAAACCCCATTATAAAAATCAACTACTTTTAAAAACCCGTGAAACAAAAACAGTGAAAGAGAGAGAAATTCTTACAAATTTCGTTCAGGGGCTGTGATACCACCTGGATTGATCATATCTAGACCCACAGCTGATTGAGACATAAGGGTGTACACTATTGTGACTTAGAGGTTTGGTGAGGTTGGGTGAGCAAACACAGACCCTTTAAAGTAATACTGCGGGGTACCCATCCCATGGGTCCCAAATCTCCAGGTTCAAGGGCATCTTCCTACATCGAAAACATGCATGAGAAACCCAGAAGATGGTACACCGTGGGATCGGGAAAGGTTTCCAAAACGCACCTCATTTCTCATCTCCTTGTGCTCGGGTTCGCCATTCCAACCGCTTTACTAGCAATCTCCCTCCTTGGAGAATCAGCACCTTTCACCTCCTGTTCCGTACAGGTAGCCATTTGTCCTGAGGATGAACGGGAAGAGGGGGAACCAATGAGAGACTAGCTCTAGGTGTTGGGAAAGGCACAGGTCACTCTATTTTCCCATCAGGAAGAAGAATTAACCACAGGCTCAGCCTGCCCCCCCGGAACCAGAATAGGGCCTGAAGCAATCCTGCGCTTTTGCGGCCTGCTCCCAAAAAAGCGAGTTGAAAAATGGAGCTCAGGGGCACTGCCATTCACAAACCTGCAGAGTTATCAATGATAACTCTCGTCCACAAATATATTGAGGGAAAGCAACGAAGAGGATTTGAAAGCAAGGCAGAATTGCAGGAAACTGATTTCAGGAGGTAGATTCGAATCGCTTTTAAAGCACAGGAAAAGCGGCAAAACCTCGACAATGATGCCCTTGGCCAAAAAGGGCGTATGCGTTTTTTCCTGAATATATTCAGGAAAAAACGCATACGCCCTTTTTGGCCAACCAAGCAACCTAGAAAGGCAAAAAGGCGCTACAAAGAAGTCTCGCTTCCCATCGGTCAAAAGGGCCGTGCTGAATAAAGTGTCAAAACCAGAAAGGCAGGACAGCCATGGAGAAACGGCAGCCTTGCTACGCTGATGGGCTGGATGTAAATTGCCAACAGCCACTCTGGAGAAGTGTTCGGTGTGTCCTGAAACATCTAAAATACTCAGCTTACAGAGCATAGGGCACTTCCACTCATGGGCGTATAAATTGGGAAAACTGAAAATCAGCAAGACACAGGCACCCCAAAGTTTAGGGTTGCTCTGTTGACAAGAACCTCCACATCGATACACCTTAAATATCCCAGGAAAGAGAAAAATGGATAAAGACGTTGTGGTCCTTATGTACAATGGAATATCACTCAGCCATGAAATCAACGTCATAAGGCTAGTAGCAGCATGATGAGTGGATTTAGGGACGACGATTGTAAGTGAAATAAGTCACACAGAAAGAGACACCTATGATAAGATATCACTTATAGAGGGAATGTAAAAACCGCTACACTTGAACTGAATTACAAAACAGAACAGAGTCACACGTTTAGAAAACACACTATGGCTGCATAACGGGAAAGGGGAGGTGGGGTGATGCATAAAACAAGGGTTTCAAATTAGCTCAGATACCGTTCCGTAAACCCAATATGAAATAGACAAGACCTGCTCCTTGCTCAGTGAACTGGACTCAACACCCCGTATTCACCACACAAGAATATATCTGACTAGTAAGAATCTTAAAACCTATGTATTGATATCTCTCCGTAAGTGAGTCAAGTGGGTGTAAAGCGGCATAAACACAGCAGTGAAAAGCAGCTAAACCCCATTATAAAAATCAACTACTTTTAAAAACCCGTGAAACAAAAACAGTGAAAGAGAGAGAAATTCTTACAAATTTCGTTCAGGGGCTGTGATACCACCTGGATTGATCATATCTAGACCCACAGCTGATTGAGACATAAGGGTGTACACTATTGCGACTTAGAGGTTTGGTGAGGTTGGGTGAGCAAACACAGACCCTTTAAAGTAATACTGCGGGGTACCCATCCCATGGGTCCCAAATCTCCAGGTTCAAGGGCATCTTCCTACATCGAAAACATGCATGAGAAACCCAGAAGATGGTACACCGTGGGATCGGGAAAGGTTTCCAAAACGCACCTCATTTCTCATCTCCTTGTGCTCGGGTTCGCCATTCCAACCGCTTTACTAGCAATCTCCCTCCTTGGAGAATCAGCACCTTTCACCTCCTGTTCCGTACAGGTAGCCATTTGTCCTGAGGATGAACGGGAAGAGGGGGAACCAATGAGAGACTAGCTCTAGGTGTTGGGAAAGGCACAGGTCACTCTATTTTCCCATCAGGAAGAAGAATTAACCACAGGCTCAGCCTGCCCCCCCGGAACCAGAATAGGGCCTGAAGCAATCCTGCGCTTTTGCGGCCTGCTCCCAAAAAAGCGAGTTGAAAAATGGAGCTCAGGGGCACTGCCATTCACAAACCTGCAGAGTTATCAATGATAACTCTCGTCCACAAATATATTGAGGGAAAGCAACGAAGAGGATTTGAAAGCAAGGCAGAATTGCAGGAAACTGATTTCAGGAGGTAGATTCGAATCGCTTTTAAAGCACAGGAAAAGCGGCAAAACCTCGACAATGATGCCCTTGGCCAAAAAGGGCGTATGCGTTTTTTCCTGAATATATTCAGGAAAAAACGCATACGCCCTTTTTGGCCAACCAAGCAACCTAGAAAGGCAAAAAGGCGCTACAAAGAAGTCTCGCTTCCCATCGGTCAAAAGGGCCGTGCTGAATAAAGTGTCAAAACCAGAAAGGCAGGACAGCCATGGAGAAACGGCAGCATTGCTACGCTGATGGGCTGGATGTAAATTGCCAACAGCCACTCTGGAGAAGTGTTCGGTGTGTCCTGAAACATCTAAAAAACTCAGCTTACAGAGCATAGGGCACTTCCACTCATGGGCGTATAAATTGGGAAAACTGAAAATCAGCAAGACACAGGCACCCCAAAGTTTAGGGTTGCTCTGTTGACAAGAACCTCCACATCGATACACCTTAAATATCCCAGGAAAGAGAAAAATGGATAAAGACGTTGTGGTCCTTATGTACAATGGCATATCACTCAGCCATGAAATCAACGTCATAAGGCTAGTAGCAGCATGATGAGTGGATTTAGGGACGACGATTCTAAGTGAAATAAGTCACACAGAAAGAGACACCTATGATAAGATATCACTTATAGAGGGAATGTAAAAACCGCTACACTTGAACTGAATTACAAAACAGAACAGAGTCACACGTTTAGAAAACACACTATGGCTGCTTAACGGGAAAGGTGAGGTGGGGTGATGCATAAAACAAGGGTTTCAAATTAGCTCAGATACCGTTCCGTAAACCCAATATGAAATAGACAAGACCTGCTCCTTGCTCAGTGAACTGGACTCAACACCCCGTATTCACCGCACAAGAATATATCTGACTAGTAAGAATCTTAAAACCTATGTATTGATATCTCTCCGTAAGTGAGTCAAGTGGGTGTAAAGCGGCATAAACACAGCAGTGAAAAGCAGCTAAACCCCATTATAAAAATCAACTACTTTTAAAAACCCGTGAAACAAAGACAGTGAAAGAGAGAGAAATTCTTACGAAATTCGTTCAGGGGCTGTGATGCCACCTGGATTGACCATATCTAGACCCACTGCTGATTGAGACATAAGGGTGAACACTCTTGGGGCTGAGAGGTTTGGTGAGGTTGGGTGAGCAAACGCAGACCCTTTAAAGTAATACTGCGTGGTACCCATCCCATGGGTCCCAAATCTCCAGGTTTAAGGGCATCTTCCTACATCGAAAACATGCATGAGAAACCCAGAAGATGGTACACCGTGTGATCGGGAAAGGTTTCCAAAAGGCACCTCATTTCTCATCTCCTTGTGCTCGGGTTCACCATTCCAACCGCTTTACTAGCAATCTCCCTCCTTGGAGAATCAGCACCTTTCACATCCTGTTCCGTACAGGTAGCCATTTGTCCTGAGGATGAACGGGAAGAGGGGGAACCAATGAGAGACTAGCTCTAGGTGTTGGGAAAGGTACAGGTCACTCTATTTTCCCATCAGGAAGAAGAATTAACCACAGGCTCACCCTGCCCCCCCGGAACCAGAATAGGGCCTGAAGCAATCCTGCGCTTTTGCGGCCTGCTCCCAAAAAAGCGAGTTGAGAAATGGAGCTCAGGGGCACTGCAATTCACAAACCTGCAGAGTTATCAATGATAACTCTCGTCCACAAATATATTGAGGGAAGGCAACGAAGAGAATTTGAAAGCAGGGCAGAATTGCAGGAAACTGATTTCAGGAGGTAGATTCGAATCGCCTTTAAAGCACAGGAAAAGCGGCAAAACCTCAACAATGATGCCCTTGGCCAAAAAGGGCGAATGCGTTTTTTCCTGAGTATATTCAGGAAAAAACGCATACGCCCTTTTTGGCCAACCAAGCAACCTGGAAAGGCAAATCGGCGCTACAAAGAAGTCTCGCTTCCCATCGGTCAAAAGGGCCGTGCTGAATAAAGTGTCAAAAGCAGAAAGGCAGGACAGCCATGGAGAAACGGGAGCCTTGCTACGCTGATGGGCTGGATGTAAATTGCCAACAGCCACTCTGGAGTAGTGTTCGGTGTGTCCTGAAACATCTAAAAAACTCAGCTTACAGAGCATAGGGCACTTCCACACATGGGCGTATAAATTGGGAAAACTGAAAATCAGCAAGACACAGGCACCCCAAAGTTTAGGGTTGCTCTGTTGGCAAGAACCTCCACATCGATACACCTTAAATATCCCAGGAAAGAGAAAAATGGATAAAGACGTTGTGGTCCTTATGTACAATGGCATATCACTCAGCCATGAAATCAACGTCATAAGGCTAGTAGCAGCATGATGAGTGGATTTAGGTACGACGATTCTAAGTGAAATAAGTCACACAGAAAGAGACACCTATGATAAGATATCACTTATAGAGGGAATGTAAAAACCGCTACACTTGAACTGAATTACAAAACAGAACAGAGTCACACGTTTAGAAAACACACTATGGCTGCTTAACGGGAAAGGTGAGGTGGGGTGATGCATAAAACAAGGGTTTCAAATTAGCTCAGATACCGTTCCGTAAACCCAATATGAAATAGACAAGACCTACTCCTTGCTCAGTGAACTGGACTCAACACCCCGTATTCACCGCACAAGAATATATCTGACTAGTAAGAATCTTAAAACCTATGTATTGATATCTCTCCGTAAGTGAGTCAAGTGGGTGTAAAGCGGCATAAACACAGCAGTGAAAAGCAGCTAAACCCCATTATAAAAATCAACTACTTTTAAAAACCCGTGAAACAAAGACAGTGAAAGAGAGAGAAATTCTTACGAAATTCGTTCAGGGGCTGTAATGCCACCTGGATTGACCATATCAAGACCCACTGCTGATTGAGACATAAGGGTGAACACTCTTGGGGCTGAGAGGTTTGGTGAGGTTGGGTGAGCAAACGCAGACCCTTTAAAGTAATACTGCGTGGTACCCATCCCATGGGTCCCAAATCTCCAGGTTTAAAGGCATCTTCCTACATCGAAAACATGCATGAGAAACCCAGAAGATGGTACACCGTGTGATCGGGAAAGGTTTCCAAAACGCACCTCATTTCTCATCTCCTTGTGCTCGGGTTCGCCATTCCAACCGCTTTACTAGCAATCTCCCTCCTTGGAGAATCAGCACCTTTCACATCCTGTTCCGTACAGGTAGCCATTTGTCCTGAGGATGAACGGGAAGAGGGGGAACCAATGAGAGACTAGCTCTAGGTGTTGGGAAAGGTACAGGTCACTCTATTTTCCCATCAGGAAGAAGAATTAACCACAGGCTCACCCTGCCCCCCGGAACCAGAATAGGACCTGAAGCAATCCTGCGCTTTTGCGGCCTGCTCCCAAAAAAGCGAGTTGAAAAATGGAGCTCAGGGGCACTGCAATTCACAAACCTGCAGAGTTATCAATGATAACTCTCGTCCACAAATATATTGAGGGAAGGCAACGAAGAGAATTTGAAAGCAGGGCAGAATTGCAGGAAACTGATTTCATGAGGTAGATTCGAATCGCCTTTAAAGCACAGGAAAAGCGGCAAAACCTCAACAATGATGCCCTTGGCCAAAAAGGGCGTATGCGTTTTTTCCTGAGTATATTCAGGAAAAAACGCATACGTCCTTTTTGGCCAACCAAGCAACCTGGAAAGGCAAATCGGCGCTACAAAGTAGTCTCGCTTCCCATCGGTCAAAAGGGCCGTGCTGAATAAAGTGTCAAAAGCAGAAAGGCAGGACAGCCATGGAGAAACCGGAGCCTTGCTACGCTGATGGGCTGGATGTAAATTGCCAACAGCCACTCTGGAGAAGTGTTCGGTGTGTCCTGAAACATCTAAAAAACTCAGCTTACAGAGCATAGGGCACTTCCACACATGGGCGTATAAATTGGGAAAACTGAAAATCAGCAAGACACAGGCACCCCAAAGTTTAGGGTTGCTCTGTTGGCAAGAACCTCCACATCGATACACCTTAAATATCCCAGGAAAGAGAAAAATGGATAAAGACGTTGTGGTCCTTATGTACAATGGCATATCACTCAGCCATGAAATCAACGTCATAAGGCTAGTAGCAGCATGATGAGTGGATTTAGGGACGACGATTCTAAGTGAAATAAGTCACACAGAAAGAGACACCTATGATAAGATATCACTTATAGAGGGAATGTAAAAACCGCTACACTTGAACTGAATTACAAAACAGAACAGAGTCACACGTTTAGAAAACACACTATGGCTACTTAACGGGAAAGGTGAGGTGGGGTGATGCATAAAACAAGGGTTTCAAATTAGCTCAGATACCGTTCCGTAAACCCAATATGAAATAGACAAGACCTACTCCTTGCTCAGTGAACTGGACTCAACACCCCGTATTCACCGCACAAGAATATATCTGACTAGTAAGAATCTTAAAACATATGTATTGATATCTCTCCGTAAGTGAGTCAAGTGGGTGTAAAGCGGCATAAACACAGCAGTGAAAAGCAGCTAAACCCCATTATAAAAATCAACTACTTTTAAAAACCCGTGAAACAAAGACAGTGAAAGAGAGAGAAATTCTTACGAAATTCGTTCAGGGGCTGTAATGCCACCTGGATTAACCATATCAAGACCCACTGCTGATTGAGACATAAGGGTGAACACTCTTGGGGCTGAGAGGTTTGGTGAGGTTGGGTGAGCAAACGCAGACCCTTTAAAGTAATACTGCGTGGTACCCATCCCATGGGTCCCAAATCTCCAGGTTTAAAGGCATCTTCCTACATCGAAAACATGCATGAGAAACCCAGAAGATGGTACACCGTGTGATCGGGAAAGGTTTCCAAAAGGCACCTCATTTCTCATCTCCTTGTGCTCGGGTTCGCCATTCCAACCGCTTTACTAGCAATCTCCCTCCTTGGAGAATCAGCACCTTTCACATCCTGTTCCGTACAGGTAGCCATTTGTCCTGAGGATGAACGGGAAGAGGGGGAACCAATGAGAGACTAGCTCTAGGTGTTGGGAAAGGTACAGGTCACTCTATTTTCCCATCAGGAAGAAGAATTAACCACAGGCTCACCCTGCCGCCCGGAACCAGAATAGGGCCTGAAGCAATCCTGCGCTTTTGCGGCCTGCTCCCAAAAAAGCGAGTTGAAAAATGGAGCTCAGGGGCACTGCAATTCACAAACCTGCAGAGTTATCAATGATAACTCTCGTCCACAAATATATTGAGGGAAGGCAACGAAGAGAATTTGAAAGCAGGGCAGAATTGCAGGAAACTGATTTCAGGAGGTAGATTCGAATCGCCTTTAAAGCACAGGAAAAGCGGCAAAACCTCAACAATGATGCACTTAGCCAAAAAGGGCGTATGCGTTTTTTCCTGAGTATATTCAGGAAAAAACGCATACGCCCTTTTTGGCCAACCAAGCAACCTGGAAAGGCAAATCGGCGCTACAAAGAAGTCTCGCTTCCCATCGGTCAAAAGGGCCGTGCTGAATAAAGTGTCAAAACCAGAAAGGCAGGACAGCCATGGAGAAACGGGAGCCTTGCTACGCTGATGGGCTGGATGTAAATTGCCAACAGCCACTCTGGAGAAGTGTTCGGTGTGTCCTGAAACATCTAAAAAACTCAGCTTACAGAGCATAGGGCACTTCCACACATGGGCGTATAAATTGGGAAAACTGAAAATCAGCAAGACACAGGCACCCCAAAGTTTAGGGTTGCTCTGTTGGCAAGAACCTCCACATCGATACACCTTAAATATCCCAGGAAAGAGAAAAATGGATAAAGACGTTGTGGTCCTTATGTACAATGGAATATCACTCAGCCATGAAATCAACGTCATAAGGCTAGTAGCAGCATGATGAGTGGATTTAGGTACGACGATTCTAAGTGAAATAAGTCACACAGAAAGAGACACCTATGATAAGATATCACTTATAGAGGGAATGTAAAAACCGCTACACTTGAACTGAATTACAAAACAGAACAGAGTCACACGTTTAGAAAACACACTATGGCTGCTTAACGGGAAAGGTGAGGTGGGGTGATGCATAAAACAAGGGTTTCAAATTAGCTCAGATACCGTCCCGTAAACCCAATATGAAATAGACAAGACCTACTCCTTGCTCAGTGAACTGGACTCAACACCCCGTATTCACCGCACAAGAATATATCTGACTAGTAAGAATCTTAAAACCTATGTATTGATATCTCTCCGTAAGTGAGTCAAGTGGGTGTAAAGCGGCATAAACACAGCAGTGAAAAGCAGCTAAACCCCATTATAAAAATCAACTACTTTTAAAAACCCTTGAAACAAAGACAGTGAAAGAGAGAGAAATTCTTACGAAATTCGTTCAGGAGCTGTGAGGCCACCTGGATTGACCATATCTAGACCCACTGCTGATTGAGACATAAGGGTGAACACTCTTGGGGCTGAGAGGTTTGGTGAGGTTGCGTGAGCAAACACAGACCCTTTAAAATAATACTGCGTGGTACCCATCCCATGGGTCCCAAATCTCCAGGTTCAAGGGCATCTTCCTACCTCGAAAACATGCATGAGAAACCCAGAAGATGGTACACCGTGTGATCGGGAAAGGTTTCCAAAACGCACCCCATTTCTCAACTCCTTGTGCTCGGGTTCGCCATTCCAACCGCTTTACAAGCAATCTCCCTCCTTGGAGAATCAGCACCTTTCACATCCTGTTCCGTACAGGTAGCCATTTGTCCTGAGGATGAACGGGAAGAGGGGGAACCAATGAGAGACTAGCTCTAAGTGTTGGGAAAGGCACAGGTCACTCTATTTTCCCATCAGGAAGAAGAATTAACCACAGGCTCAGCCTGCCCCCCCGGAACCAGAATAGGGCCTGAAGCAATCCTGCGCTTTTGCGGCCTGCTCCCAAAAAAGCGAGTTGAAAAATGGAGCTCAGGGGCACTGCAATTCACAAACCTGCAGAGTAATAACTGATAACTCTCGTCCACAAATATATTGAGGGAAGGCAACGAAGAGGATTTGAAAGCAAGGCAGAATTGCAGGAAACTGATTTCAGGAGGTAGATTCGAATCGCTTTTAAAACACAGGAAAAGCGGCAAAACCTCGACAATGATGCCCTTGGCCAAAAAGGACGTATGCATTTTTTCCTGAATATATTCAGGAAAAAACGCATACGTCCTTTTTGGCCAACCAAGCAACCTGGAAAGGCAAAAAGGCGCTACAAAGAAGTCTCGCTTCCCATCGGTCAAAAGGGCCGTGCTGAATAAAGTGTCAAAACCAGAAAGGCAGGACAGCCATGGAGAAACGGCAGCCTTGCTACGCTGATGGGCTGGATGTAAATTGCCAACAGCCACTCTGGAGAAGTGTTCGGTGTGTCCTGAAACATCTAAAAAACTCAGCTTACAGAGCATAGGGCACTTCCACTCATGGGCGTATAAATTGGGAAAACTGAAAATCAGCAAGACACAGGCACCCCAAAGTTTAGGGTTGCTCTGTTGACAAGAACCTCCACATCGATACACCTTAAATATCCCAGGAAAGAGAAAAATGGATAAAGACGTTGTGGTCCTTATGTACAATGGCATATCACTCAGCCATGAAATCAACGTCATAAGGCTAGTAGCAGCATGATGAGTGGATTAGGGACGACGATTCTAAGTGAAATAAGTCACACAGAAAGAGACACCTATGATAAGATATCACTTATAGAGGGAATGTAAAAACCGCTACACTTGAACTGAATTACAAAACAGAACAGAGTCACACGTTTAGAAAACACACTATGGCTGCTTAACGGGAAAGGTGAGGTGGGGTGATGCATAAAACAAGGGTTTCAAATTAGCTCAGATACCGTTCCGTAAACCCAATATGAAATAGACAAGACCTACTCCTTGCTCAGTGAACTGGACTGAACACCCCGTATTCACCGCACAAGAATATATCTGACTAGTAAGAATCTTAAAACCTATGTGTTGATATCCCTCTGTAAGTGAGTCAAGTGGGTGTAAAGCGGCATAAACACAGCAGTGAAAAGCAGCTAAACCCCATTATAAAAATCAACTACTTTTAAAAACCCGTGAAACAAAGACAGTGAAAGAGAGAGAAATTCTTACGAAATTCGTTCAGGAGCTGTGAGGCCACCTAGATTGACCATATCTAGACCCACTGCTGATTGAGACATAAGGGTGAACACTCTTGGGGCTGAGAGGTTTGGTGAGGTTGGGTGAGCAAACGCAGACCCTTTAAAGTAATACTGCGTGGTACCCATCCCATGGGTCCCAAATCTCCAGGTTCAAGGGCATCTTCCTACCTCGAAAACATGCATGAGAAACCCAGAAGATGGTACACCGTGTGATCGGGAAAGGTTTCCAAAACGCACCTCATTTCTCAACTCCTTGTGCTCGGGTTCGCCATTCCAACCGCTTTACTAGCAATCTCCCTCCTTGGAGAATCAGCACCTTTCACATCCTGTTCCGTACAGGTAGCCATTTGTCCTGAGGATGAACGGGAAGAGGGGGAACCAATGAGAGACTAGCTCTAAGTGTTGGGAAAGGTACAGGTCACTCTATTTTCCCATCAGGAAGAAGAATTAACCACAGGCTCAGCCTGCCCCCCCGGAACCAGAATAGGGCCTGAAGCAATCCTGCGCTTTTGCGGCCTGCTCCCAAAAATACGAGTTGAAAAATGGAGCTCAGGGGCACTGCAATTCACAAACCTGCAGAGTTATCAATGATAACTCTCGTCCACAAATATATTGAGGGAAGGCAACGAAGAGGATTTGAAAGCAAGGCAGAATTGCAGGAAACTGATTTCAGGAGGTAGAATCGAATCGCCTTTAAAGCACAGGAAAAGCGGCAAAACCTCGACAATGATGCCCTTGGCCAAAAAGGGCGTATGCGTTTTTTCCTGAATATATTCAGGAAAAAACGCATACGCCCTTTTTGGCCAACCAAGCAACCTGGAAAGGCAAATCAGCGCTACAAAGAAGTCTTGCTTCCCATCGGTCAAAAGGGCCGTGCTGTATAAACTGTCAAAACCAGGAATGCAGGACAGGCCATGGAGAAACGGGAGCCTTCCTACGCTGATGGGCGGGATGTCAATTGCCAACAGCCACTCTGGAGAAGTGTACGGTGTGTCCTGAAACACCTAAAAAACTCAGCTTAGAGAGCATAGGGCACTTCCACTCATGGGCGTATAAATTGGGAAAACTAAAAATCAGCAAGACACAGGCACCCCAAAGTTTAGGGCTGCTCTGCTGACAAGAACCTCCACTGAGTTACACCTTAAATATCCCAGGAAAGAGAAAAATGGATAAAGACGTTGTGGTCCTTATGTACAATGGAATATCACTCAGCCATGAAATCAACGTCATAAGGCTAGTAGCAACATGATGAGTGGATTTAGGTACGACGATTCTAAGTGAAATAAGTCAAACAGAAAAAGACACTTATCATAAGATATCACTTATAGAGGGAATGTAAAAACCGCTACACTTGAACTGAATTACAAAACAGAACAGAGTCACACGTTTAGAAAACACACTATGGCTGCTTAACGGGAAAGGTGAGGTGGGGTGATGCGTAAAACAAGGGTTTCAAATTAGCTCAGATACCGTTCCATAAACCCAATATGTAATAGACAAGACCTACTCCTTGCTCAGTGAACTGGACTCAACACCCCCTATTCAACGCCCAAGAATATATCTGACTAGTAAGAATCTTAAAACCTATGTGTTGATATCCCTCTGTAAGTGAGTCAAGTGGGTGTAAAGCGGCCTAAACACAGCAGTGAAAAGCAGCTACACCCCATTATAAAAATCAACTACTTTTAAAAACCCGTGAAACAAAGACAGTGAAAGAGAGACAAATTCTTACAAAATTCGTTCAGGGGCTGTGATGCCACCTGGATTGACCATATCTAGACCCACTGCTGATTGAGACATAAGGGTGGACACTCTTGCGGCTTAGAGTATTGGTGAGGTTGGGTGAGCAAACACAGACCCTTTAAAGTAATACTGCGGGGTACCCATCCCATGGGTCCCAAATCTCCAGGTTCAAGGGCATCTTCCTACATCGAAAACATGCATGAGAAACCCAGAAGATGGTACACCGTGTGATCGGGAAAGGTTTCCAAAACGCACCTCATTTCTCATCTCCTTGTGCTCGGGTTCGCCATTCCAACCGCTTTACTAGCAATCTCCCTCCTTGGAGAATCAGCACCTTTCACCTCCTGTTCCGTACAGGTAGCCATTTGTCCTGAGGATGAACGGGAAGAGGGGGAACCAATGAGAGACTAGCTCTAGGTGTTGGGACAGGCACAGGTCACTCTATTTTCCCATCAGGAAGAAGAATTAACCACAGGCTCAGCCTGCCCCCACGGAACCAGAATAGGGCCTGAAGCAATCCTGCGCTTTTGCGGCCTGCTCCCAAAAATGCGAGTTGAAAAACGTAGCCCAGGGGCACTGCAATTCACAAACCTGCAGAGTTATCAATGATAACTCTCGTCCACAAATATATTGAGGGAAGGCAACGAAAAGGATTTGAAAGCAAGGCAGAATTGCAGGAAACTGATTTCAGGAGGTAGAATCGAATCGCCTTTAAAGCACAGGAAAAGCGGCAAAACCTCGACAATGATGCCCTTGGCCAAAAAGGGCGTATGCGTTTTTTCCTGAATATATTCAGGAAAAAACGCATACGCCCTTTTTGGCCAACCAAGCAACCTGGAAAGGCAAATCAGCGCTACAAAGAAGTCTTGCTTCCCATCGGTCAAAAGGGCCGTGCTGTATAAACTGTCAAAACCAGGAATGCAGGACAGGCCATGAAGAAACGGGAGCCTTCCTACGCTGATGGGCGGGATGTCAATTGCCAACAGCCACTCTGGAGAAGTGTACGGTGTGTCCTGAAACACCTAAAAAACTCAGCTTAGAGAGCATAGGGCACTTCCACTCATGGGCGTATAAATTGGGAAAACTAAAAATCAGCAAGACACAGGCACCCCAAAGTTTAGGGCTGCTCTGCTGACAAGAACCTCCACTGAGTTACACCTTAAATATCCCAGGAAAGAGAAAAATGGATAAAGACGTTGTGGTCCTTATGTACAATGGAATATCACTCAGCCATGAAATCTACGTCATAAGGCTAGTAGCAGCTTGATGAGTGGATTTAGGTACGACGATTCTAAGTGAAATAAGTCAAACAGAAAACGACACTTATCATAAGATATCACTTATAGAGGGAATGTAAAAACCGCTACACTTGAACTGAATTACAAAACAGAACAGAGTCACACGTTTAGAAAACACACTATGGCTGCTTAACGGGAAAGGTGAGGTGGGGTGATGCGTAAAAGAAGGGTTTCAAATTAGCTCAGATACCGTTCCATAAACCCAATATGTAATAGACAAGACCTACTCCTTGCTCAGTGAACTGGACTCAACACCCCCTATTCAACGCCCAAGAATATATCTGACTAGTAAGAATCTTAAAACCTATGTGTTGATATCCCTCTGGAAGTGAGTCAAGTGGGTGTAAAGCGGCCTAAACACAGCAGTGAAAAGCAGCTAAACCCCATTATAAAAATCAACTACTTTTAAAAACCCGTGAAACAAAGACAGTGAAAGAGAGACAAATTCTTACAAAATTCGTTCAGGGGCTGTGATGCCACCTGGATTGACCATATCTAGACCCACTGCTGATTGAGACATATGGGTGAACACTCTTGGGGCTGAGAGGTTTGGTGAGGTTGGGTGAGCAAAGCAGACCCTTTTAAGTAATACTGCGTGGTACCCATCCCATGGGTCCCAAATCTCCAGGTTCAAGGGCATCTTCCTACATCGAAAACATGCATGAGACACCCAGAAGATGGTACACCGTGTGATCGGGAAAGGTTTCTCAAACGCACCTCATTTCTCATCTCCTTGTGCTCGGGTTCGCCATGGCAGCCGTTTTACTAGCAATCTCCCTCCTTGGAGAATCAGCACCTTTAACCTCCTGTTCCGTCCAGGTTGCCATTTGTCCTGAGGATGAACGGGAAGAGGGCGAAACAATGAGAGACTAGCTCTAGGTGTTGGGACAGGCACAGGTCACTCTATTTTCCCATCAGGAAGAAGAATTAACCACAGGCTCAGCCTGACGCCCGGAACCAGAATAGGGCCTGAAGCAATCCTGCGCTTTTGCGGCCAGCTCCCAAAAAAGCGAGTTGAAAAATGGAGCTCAGGGGCACTGCAATTCAAAAACCTGCAGAGTTATAAATGATAACTCTCGTCCACAAATATATTGAGGGAAGGCAACGAAGAGGATTTGAAAGCAAGGAAGAATTGAAGGAAACTGATTTCAGGAGGTAGATTCGAATCGCCTTTAAAGCACAGGAAAAGCGGCAAAACCTCGACAATGATGCCCTTGGCCAAAAAGGGCGTATGCGTTTTCTCCTGAATATATTCAGGAAAAAACGCATACGCCCTTTTTGGCCAACCAAGCAACCTGCAAAGGCAAATCAGCGCTACAAAGAAGTCTCGCTTCCCATCGGTCAAAAGGACCATGCTGAGTAAAGTGTCTAAACCAGAAATGCAGGGCAGGCCATGGAGAAACGGGAGCCTTGCTACGCTGATGGGCGGGATGTAAATTGCCAACAGGCACTCTGGAGAAGTGTACGGTGTGTCCTGAAACACCTAAAAAACTCAGCTTAGAGAGCATAGGGCACTTCCACTCATGGGCGTATAAATTGGGAAAACTAAAAATCAGCAAGACACAGGCACCCCAAAGTTTAGGGCTGCTCTGCTGACAAGAACCTCCACTGAGTTACACCTTAAATATCCCAGGAAAGAGAAAAATGGATAAAGACGTTGTGGTCCTTATGTACAATGGAATATCACTCAGCCATGAAATCAACGTCATAAGGCTAGTAGCAACATGATGAGTGGATTTAGGTACGACGATTCTAAGTGAAATAAGTCAAACAGAAAAAGACACTTATCATAAGATATCACTTATAGAGGGAATGTAAAAACCGCTACACTTGAACTGAATTACAAAACAGAACAGAGTCACACGTTTAGAAAACACACTATGGCTGCTTAACGGGAAAGGTGAGGTGGGGTGATGCGTAAAACAAGGGTTTCAAATTAGCTCAGATACCGTTCCATAAACCCAATATGTAATAGACAAGACCTACTCCTTGCTCAGTGAACTGGACTCAACACCCCCTATTCAACGCCCAAGAATATATCTGACTAGTAAGAATCTTAAAACCTATGTGTTGATATCCCTCTGTAAGTGAGTCAAGTGGGTGTAAAGCGGCCTAAACACAGCAGTGAAAAGCAGCTACACCCCATTATAAAAATCAACTACTTTTAAAAACCCGTGAAACAAAGACAGTGAAAGAGAGACAAATTCTTACAAAATTCGTTCAGGGGCTGTGATGCCACCTGGATTGACCATATCTAGACCCACTGCTGATTGAGACATAAGGGTGGACACTCTTGCGGCTTAGAGTATTGGTGAGGTTGGGTGAGCAAACACAGACCCTTTAAAGTAATACTGCGGGGTACCCATCCCATGGGTCCCAAATCTCCAGGTTCAAGGGCATCTTCCTACATCGAAAACATGCATGAGAAACCCAGAAGATGGTACACCGTGTGATCGGGAAAGGTTTCCAAAACGCACCTCATTTCTCATCTCCTTGTGCTCGGGTTCGCCATTCCAACCGCTTTACTAGCAATCTCCCTCCTTGGAGAATCAGCACCTTTCACCTCCTGTTCCGTACAGGTAGCCATTTGTCCTGAGGATGAACGGGAAGAGGGGGAACCAATGAGAGACTAGCTCTAGGTGTTGGGACAGGCACAGGTCACTCTATTTTCCCATCAGGAAGAAGAATTAACCACAGGCTCAGCCGGCCCCCCCGGAACCAGAATAGGGCCTGAAGCAATCCTGCGCTTTTGCGGCCTGCTCCCAAAAATGCGAGTTGAAAAACGTAGCCCAGGGGCACTGCAATTCACAAACCTGCAGAGTTATCAATGATAACTCTCGTCCACAAATATATTGAGGGAAGGCAATGAAAAGGATTTGAAAGCAAGGCAGAATTGCAGGAAACTGATTTCAGGAGGTAGAATCGAATCGCCTTTAAAGCACAGGAAAAGCGGCAAAACCTCGACAATGATGCCCTTGGCCAAAAAGGGCGTATGCGTTTTTTCCTGAATATATTCAGGAAAAAACGCATACGCCCTTTTTGGCCAACCAAGCAACCTGGAAAGGCAAATCAGCGCTACAAAGAAGTCTCGCTTCCCATCGGTCAAAAGGGCCGTGCTGTATAAACTGTCAAAACCAGGAATGCAGGACAGGCCATGAAGAAACGGGAGCCTTCCTACGCTGATGGGCGGGATGTCAATTGCCAACAGCCACTCTGGAGAAGTGTACGGTGTGTCCTGAAACACCTAAAAAACTCAGCTTAGAGAGCATAGGGCACTTCCACTCATGGGCGTATAAATTGGGAAAACTAAAAATCAGCAAGACACAGGCACCCCAAAGTTTAGGGCTGCTCTGCTGACAAGAACCTCCACTGAGTTACACCTTAAATATCCCAGGAAAGAGAAAAATGGATAAAGACGTTGTGGTCCTTATGTACAATGGAATATCACTCAGCCATGAAATCAACGTCATAAGGCTAGTAGCAGCTTGATGAGTGGATTTAGGTACGACGATTCTAAGTGAAATAAGTCACACAGAAAGAGACACCTATGATAAGATACCAGTTATAGAGGGAATGTAAAAACCGCTACACTTGAACTGAATTACAAAACAGAACAGAGTCACACGTTTAGAAAACACACTATGGCTGCTTAACGGGAAAGGTGAGGTGGGGTGATGCGTAAAAGAAGGGTTTCAAATTAGCTCAGATACCGTTCCATTAACCCAATATGTAATAGACAAGACCTACTCCTTGCTCAGTGAACTGGACTCAACACCCCCTATTCAACGCCCAAGAATATATCTGACTAGTAAGAATCTTAAAACCTATGTGTTGATATCCCTCTGGAAGTGAGTCAAGTGGGTGTAAAGCGGCCTAAACACAGCAGTGAAAAGCAGCTAAACCCCATTATAAAAATCAACTACTTTTAAAAACCTGTGAAACAAAGACAGTGAAAGAGAGACAAATTCTTACAAAATTCGTTCAGGGGCTGTGATGCCACCTGGATTGACCATATCTAGACCCACTGCTGATTGAGACATAAGGGTGGACACTCTTGCGGCTTAGAGTATTGGTGAGGTTGGGTGAGCAAACACAGACCCTTTAAAGTAATACTGCGGGGTACCCATCCCATGGGTCCCAAATCTCCAGGTTCAAGGGCATCTTCCTACATCGAAAACATGCATGAGAAACCCAGAAGATGGTACACCGTGTGATCGGGAAAGGTTTCCAAAACGCACCTCATTTCTCATCTCCTTGTGCTCGGGTTCGCCATTCCAACCGCTTTACTAGCAATCTCCCTCCTTGGAGAATCAGCACCTTTCACCTCCTGTTCCGTACAGGTAGCCATTTGTCCTGAGGATGAACGGGAAGAGGGGGAACCAATGAGAGACTAGCTCTAGGTGTTGGGACAGGCACAGGTCACTCTATTTTCCCATCAGGAAGAAGAATTAACCACAGGCTCAGCCTGCCCCCCCGGAACCAGAATAGGGCCTGAAGCAATCCTGCGCTTTTGCGGCCTGCTCCCAAAAATGCGAGTTGAAAAACGTAGCCCAGGGGCACTGCAATTCACAAACCTGCAGAGTTATCAATGATAACTCTCGTCCACAAATATATTGAGGGAAGGCAACGAAAAGGATTTGAAAGCAAGGCAGAATTGCAGGAAACTGATTTCAGGAGGTAGAATCGAATCGCCTTTAAAGCACAGGAAAAGCGGCAAAACCTCGACAATGATGCCCTTGGCCAAAAAGGGCGTATGCGTTTTTTCCTGAATATATTCAGGAAAAAACGCATACGCCCTTTTTGGCCAACCAAGCAACCTGGAAAGGCAAATCAGCGCTACAAAGAAGTCTTGCTTCCCATCGGTCAAAAGGGCCGTGCTGTATAAACTGTCAAAACCAGGAATGCAGGACAGGCCATGAAGAAACGGGAGCCTTCCTACGCTGATGGGCGGGATGTCAATTGCCAACAGCCACTCTGGAGAAGTGTACGGTGTGTCCTGAAACACCTAAAAAACTCAGCTTAGAGAGCATAGGGCACTTCCACTCATGGGCGTATAAATTGGGAAAACTAAAAATCAGCAAGACACAGGCACCCCAAAGTTTAGGGCTGCTCTGCTGACAAGAACCTCCACTGAGTTACACCTTAAATATCCCAGGAAAGAGAAAAACGGATAAAGACATTGTGGTCCTTATGTACAATGGAATATCACTCAGCCATGAAATCAACGTCATAAGGCTAGTAGCAGCTTGATGAGTGGATTTAGGTACGACGATTCTAAGTGAAATAAGTCACACAGAAAGAGACACCTATGATAAGATACCAGTTATAGAGGGAATGTAAAAACCGCTACACTTGAACTGAATTACAAAACAGAACAGAGTCACACGTTTAGAAAACACACTATGGCTGCTTAACGGGAAAGGTGAGGTGGGGTGATGCGTAAAAGAAGGGTTTCAAATTAGCTCAGATACCGTTCCATAAACCCAATATGTAATAGACAAGACCTACTCCTTGCTCAGTGAACTGGACTCAACACCCCCTATTCAACGCCCAAGAATATATCTGACTAGTAAGAATCTTAAAACCTATGTGTTGATATCCCTCTGTAAGTGAGTCAAGTGGGTGTAAAGCGGCCTAAACACAGCAGTGAAAAGCAGCTAAACCCCATTATAAAAATCAACTACTTTTAAAAACCCGTGAAACAAAGACAGTGAAAGAGAGACAAATTCTTACAAAATTCGTTCAGGGGCTGTGATGCCACCTGGATTGACCATATCTAGACCCACTGCTGATTGAGACATAAGGGTGGACACTCTTGCGGCTTAGAGTATTGGTGAGGTTGGGTGAGCAAACACAGACCCTTTAAAGTAATACTGCGGGGTACCCATCCCATGGGTCCCAAATCTCCAGGTTCAAGGGCATCTTCCTACATCGAAAACATGCATGAGAAACCCAGAAGATGGTACACCGTGTGATCGGGAAAGGTTTCCAAAACGCACCTCATTTCTCATCTCCTTGTGCTCGGGTTCGCCATTCCAACCGCTTTACTAGCAATCTCCCTCCTTGGAGAATCAGCACCTTTCACCTCCTGTTCCGTACAGGTAGCCATTTGTCCTGAGGATGAACGGGAAGAGGGGGAACCAATGAGAGACTAGCTCTAGGTGTTGGGACAGGCACAGGTCACTCTATTTTCCCATCAGGAAGAAGAATTAACCACAGGCTCAGCCTGCCCCCCCGGAACCAGAATAGGGCCTGAAGCAATCCTGCGCTTTTGCGGCCTGCTCCCAAAAATGCGAGTTGAAAAACGTAGCCCAGGGGCACTGCAATTCACAAACCTGCAGAGTTATCAATGATAACTCTCGTCCACAAATATATTGAGGGAAGGCAACGAAAAGGATTTGAAAGCAAGGCAGAATTGCAGGAAACTGATTTCAGGAGGTAGAATCGAATCGCCTTTAAAGCACAGGAAAAGCGGCAAAATCTCGACAATGATGCCCTTGGCCAAAAAGGGCGTATGCGTTTTTTCCTGAATATATTCAGGAAAAAACGCATACGCCCTTTTTGGCCAACCAAGCAACCTGGAAAGGCAAATCAGCGCTACAAAGAAGTCTTGCTTCCCATCGGTCAAAAGGGCCGTGCTGTATAAACTGTCAAAACCAGGAATGCAGGACAGGCCATGAAGAAACGGGAGCCTTCCTACGCTGATGGGCGGGATGTCAATTGCCAACAGGCACTCTGGAGAAGTGTACGGTGTGTCCTGAAACACCTAAAAAACTCAGCTTAGAGAGCATAGGGCACTTCCACTCATGGGCGTATAAATTGGGAAAACTAAAAATCAGCAAGACACAGGCACCCCAAAGTTTAGGGCTGCTCTGCTGACAAGAACCTCCACTGAGTTACACCTTAAATATCCCAGGAAAGAGAAAAATGGATAAAGACATTGTGGTCCTTATGTACAATGGAATATCACTCAGCCATGAAATCAACGTCATAAGGCTAGTAGCAGCTTGATGAGTGGATTTAGGTACGACGATTCTAAGTGAAATAAGTCACACAGAAAGAGACACCTATGATAAGATACCAGTTATAGAGGGAATGTAAAAACCGCTACACTTGAATTGAATTACAAAACAGAACAGAGTCACACGTTTAGAAAACACACTATGGCTGCTTAACGGGAAAGGTGAGGTGGGGTGATGCGTAAAAGAAGGGTTTCAAATTAGCTCAGATACCGTTCCATAAACCCAATATGTAATAGACAAGACCTACTCCTTGCTCAGTGAACTGGACTCAACACCCCCTATTCAACGCCCAAGAATATATCTGACTAGTAAGAATCTTAAAACCTATGTGTTGATATCCCTCTGGAAGTGAGTCAAGTGGGTGTAAAGCGGCCTAAACACAGCAGTGAAAAGCAGCTAAACCCCATTATAAAAATCAACTACTTTTAAAAACCCGTGAAACAAAGACAGTGAAAGAGAGAGTAATTCTTACGAAATTCGTTCAAGAGCTGTGAGGCCACCTGGATTGACCATATCTAGACCCACTGCTGATTGAGACATAAGGGTGAACACTCTTGGGGCTGAGAGGTTTGGTGAGGTTGGGTGAGCAAACGCAGACCCTTTAAAGTAATACTGCGTGGTACCCATCCCATGGGTCCCAAATCTCCAGGTTAAAGGGCATCTTCCTACATCGAAAACATGCATGAGAAACCCAGAAGATGGTACACCGTGTGATCGGGAAAGGTTTCCAAAACGCACCTCATTTCTCATCTCCTTGTGCTCGGGTTCGCCATTCCAACCGCTATACTAGCAATCTCCCTCCTTGGAGAATCAGCACCTTTCACCTCCTGTTCCGTACAGGTAGCCATTTGTCCTGAGGATGAACGGGAAGAGGGGGAACCAATGAGAGACTAGCTCTAGGTGTTGGGACAGGCACAGGTCACTCTATTTTCCCATCAGGAAGAAGAATTAACCACAGGCTCAGCCTGCCCCCCCGGAACCAGAATAGGGCCTGAAGCAATCCTGCGCTTTTGCGGCCTGCTCCCAAAAATACGAGTTGAAAAATGGAGCTCAGGGGCACTGCAATTCACAAACCTGCAGAGTTATCAATGATAACTCTCGTCCACAAATATATTGAGGGAAGGCAACGAAGAGGATTTGAAAGCAAGGCAGAATTGCAGGAAACTGATTTCAGGAGGTAGATTCGAATCGCTTTTAAAGCACAGGAAAAGCGGCAAAACCTCGACAATGATGCCCTTGGCCAAAAAGGGCGTATGCGTTTTTTCCTGAATATTTTCAGGAAAAAACGCATACGCCCTTTTTGGCCAACCAAGCAACCTGGAAAGGCTAAAAGGCGCTACAAAGAAGTCTCGCTTCCCATCGGTCAAAAGGGCCGTGCTGAATAAAGTGTCAAAACCAGAAAGGCAGGACAGCCATGGAGAAACGGGAGCCTTCCTACGCTGAAGGGCTGGATGTAAATTGCCAACAGCCACTCTGGAGAAGTGTTCGGTGTGTCCTGAAACATCTAAAAAACTCAGCTTACAGAGCATAGGGCACTTCCACTCATGGGCGTATAAATTGGGAAAACTGAAAATCAGCAAGACACAGGCACCCCAAAGTTTAGGGCTGCTCTGCTGACAAGAACCTCCACTGAGTTACACCTTAAATATCCCAGGAAAGAGAAAAATGGATAAAGACGTTGTGGTCCTTATGTACAATGGAATATCACTCAGCCATGAAATCTACGTCATAAGGCTAGTAGCAGCTTGATGAGTGGATTTAGGTACGACGATTCTAAGTGAAATAAGTCAAACAGAAAACGACACTTATCATAAGATATCACTTATAGAGGGAATGTAAAAACCGCTACACTTGAACTGAATTACAAAACAGAACAGAGTCACACGTTTAGAAAACACACTATGGCTGCTTAACGGGAAAGGTGAGGTGGGGTGATGCGTAAAAGAAGGGTTTCAAATTAGCTCAGATACCGTTCCATAAACCCAATATGTAATAGACAAGACCTACTCCTTGCTCAGTGAACTGGACTCAACACCCCCTATTCAACGCCCAAGAATATATCTGACTAGTAAGAATCTTAAAACCTATGTGTTGATATCCCTCTGGAAGTGAGTCAAGTGGGTGTAAAGCGGCCTAAACACAGCAGTGAAAAGCAGCTAAACCCCATTATAAAAATCAACTACTTTTAAAAACCCGTGAAACAAAGACAGTGAAAGAGAGACAAATTCTTACAAAATTCGTTCAGGGGCTGTGATGCCACCTGGATTGACCATATCTAGACCCACTGCTGATTGAGACATATGGGTGAACACTCTTGGGGCTGAGAGGTTTGGTGAGGTTGGGTGAGCAAAGCAGACCCTTTTAAGTAATACTGCGTGGTACCCATCCCATGGGTCCCAAATCTCCAGGTTCAAGGGCATCTTCCTACATC
Organism: Eschrichtius robustus; assembly: GCF_028021215.1. NCBI lineage: Eukaryota > Metazoa > Chordata > Mammalia > Artiodactyla > Eschrichtiidae > Eschrichtius > Eschrichtius robustus. The sequence goes on along the minus strand of NC_090824.1, from coordinate 110,849,319 downwards.
GAAAACATGCATGAGACACCCAGAAGATGGTACACCGTGTGATCGGGAAAGGTTTCTCAAACGCACCTCATTTCTCATCTCCTTGTGCTCGGGTTCGCCATGGCAGCCGTTTTACTAGCAATCTCCCTCCTTGGAGAATCAGCACCTTTAACCTCCTGTTCCGTCCAGGTTGCCATTTGTCCTGAGGATGAACGGGAAGAGGGCGAAACAATGAGAGACTAGCTCTAGGTGTTGGGACAGGCACAGGTCACTCTATTTTCCCATCAGGAAGAAGAATTAACCACAGGCTCAGCCTGACGCCCGGAACCAGAATAGGGCCTGAAGCAATCCTGCGCTTTTGCGGCCAGCTCCCAAAAAAGCGAGTTGAAAAATGGAGCTCAGGGGCACTGCAATTCAAAAACCTGCAGAGTTATAAATGATAACTCTCGTCCACAAATATATTGAGGGAAGGCAACGAAGAGGATTTGAAAGCAAGGAAGAATTGAAGGAAACTGATTTCAGGAGGTAGATTCGAATCGCCTTTAAAGCACAGGAAAAGCGGCAAAACCTCGACAATGATGCCCTTGGCCAAAAAGGGCGTATGCGTTTTCTCCTGAATATATTCAGGAAAAAACGCATACGCCCTTTTTGGCCAACCAAGCAACCTGCAAAGGCAAATCAGCGCTACAAAGAAGTCTCGCTTCCCATCGGTCAAAAGGACCATGCTGAGTAAAGTGTCTAAACCAGAAATGCAGGGCAGGCCATGGAGAAACGGGAGCCTTGCTACGCTGATGGGCGGGATGTAAATTGCCAACAGGCACTCTGGAGAAGTGTACGGTGTGTCCTGAAACACCTAAAAAACTCAGCTTAGAGAGCATAGGGCACTTCCACTCATGGGCGTATAAATTGGGAAAACTAAAAATCAGCAAGACACAGGCACCCCAAAGTTTAGGGCTGCTCTGCTGACAAGAACCTCCACTGAGTTACACCTTAAATATCCCAGGAAAGAGAAAAATGGATAAAGACGTTGTGGTCCTTATGTACAATGGAATATCACTCAGCCATGAAATCAACGTCATAAGGCTAGTAGCAACATGATGAGTGGATTTAGGTACGACGATTCTAAGTGAAATAAGTCAAACAGAAAAAGACACTTATCATAAGATATCACTTATAGAGGGAATGTAAAAACCGCTACACTTGAACTGAATTACAAAACAGAACAGAGTCACACGTTTAGAAAACACACTATGGCTGCTTAACGGGAAAGGTGAGGTGGGGTGATGCGTAAAACAAGGGTTTCAAATTAGCTCAGATACCGTTCCATAAACCCAATATGTAATAGACAAGACCTACTCCTTGCTCAGTGAACTGGACTCAACACCCCCTATTCAACGCCCAAGAATATATCTGACTAGTAAGAATCTTAAAACCTATGTGTTGATATCCCTCTGTAAGTGAGTCAAGTGGGTGTAAAGCGGCCTAAACACAGCAGTGAAAAGCAGCTACACCCCATTATAAAAATCAACTACTTTTAAAAACCCGTGAAACAAAGACAGTGAAAGAGAGACAAATTCTTACAAAATTCGTTCAGGGGCTGTGATGCCACCTGGATTGACCATATCTAGACCCACTGCTGATTGAGACATAAGGGTGGACACTCTTGCGGCTTAGAGTATTGGTGAGGTTGGGTGAGCAAACACAGACCCTTTAAAGTAATACTGCGGGGTACCCATCCCATGGGTCCCAAATCTCCAGGTTCAAGGGCATCTTCCTACATCGAAAACATGCATGAGAAACCCAGAAGATGGTACACCGTGTGATCGGGAAAGGTTTCCAAAACGCACCTCATTTCTCATCTCCTTGTGCTCGGGTTCGCCATTCCAACCGCTTTACTAGCAATCTCCCTCCTTGGAGAATCAGCACCTTTCACCTCCTGTTCCGTACAGGTAGCCATTTGTCCTGAGGATGAACGGGAAGAGGGGGAACCAATGAGAGACTAGCTCTAGGTGTTGGGACAGGCACAGGTCACTCTATTTTCCCATCAGGAAGAAGAATTAACCACAGGCTCAGCCTGCCCCCCCGGAACCAGAATAGGGCCTGAAGCAATCCTGCGCTTTTGCGGCCTGCTCCCAAAAATGCGAGTTGAAAAACGTAGCCCAGGGGCACTGCAATTCACAAACCTGCAGAGTTATCAATGATAACTCTCGTCCACAAATATATTGAGGGAAGGCAACGAAAAGGATTTGAAAGCAAGGCAGAATTGCAGGAAACTGATTTCAGGAGGTAGAATCGAATCGCCTTTAAAGCACAGGAAAAGCGGCAAAACCTCGACAATGATGCCCTTGGCCAAAAAGGGCGTATGCGTTTTTTCCTGAATATATTCAGGAAAAAAAGCATACGCCCTTTTTGGTCAACCAAGCAACCTGGAAAGGCAAATCAGCGCTACAAAGAAGTCTTGCTTCCCATCGGTCAAAAGGGCCGTGCTGTATAAACTGTCAAAACCAGGAATGCAGGACAGGCCATGAAGAAACGGGAGCCTTCCTACGCTGATGGGCGGGATGTCAATTGCCAACAGCCACTCTGGAGAAGTGTACGGTGTGTCCTGAAACACCTAAAAAACTCAGCTTAGAGAGCATAGGGCACTTCCACTCATGGGCGTATAAATTGGGAAAACTAAAAATCAGCAAGACACAGGCACCCCAAAGTTTAGGGCTGCTCTGCTGACAAGAACCTCCACTGAGTTACACCTTAAATATCCCAGGAAAGAGAAAAACGGATAAAGACATTGTGGTCCTTATGTACAATGGAATATCACTCAGCCATGAAATCAACGTCATAAGGCTAGTAGCAGCTTGATGAGTGGATTTAGGTACGACGATTCTAAGTGAAATAAGTCACACAGAAAGAGACACCTATGATAAGATACCAGTTATAGAGGGAATGTAAAAACCGCTACACTTGAACTGAATTACAAAACAGAACAGAGTCACACGTTTAGAAAACACACTATGGCTGCTTAACGGGAAAGGTGAGGTGGGGTGATGCGTAAAAGAAGGGTTTCAAATTAGCTCAGATACCGTTCCATAAACCCAATATGTAATAGACAAGACCTACTCCTTGCTCAGTGAACTGGACTCAACACCCCCTATTCAACGCCCAAGAATATATCTGACTAGTAAGAATCTTAAAACCTATGTGTTGATATCCCTCTGGAAGTGAGTCAAGTGGGTGTAAAGCGGCCTAAACACAGCAGTGAAAAGCAGCTAAACCCCATTATAAAAATCAACTACTTTTAAAAACCCGTGAAACAAAGACAGTGAAAGAGAGACAAATTCTTACAAAATTCGTTCAGGGGCTGTGATGCCACCTGGATTGACCATATCTAGACCCACTGCTGATTGAGACATAAGGGTGGACACTCTTGCGGCTTAGAGTATTGGTGAGGTTGGGTGAGCAAACACAGACCCTTTAAAGTAATACTGCGGGGTACCCATCCCATGGGTCCCAAATCTCCAGGTTCAAGGGCATCTTCCTACATCGAAAACATGCATGAGAAACCCAGAAGATGGTACACCGTGTGATCGGGAAAGGTTTCCAAAACGCACCTCATTTCTCATCTCCTTGTGCTCGGGTTCGCCATTCCAACCGCTTTACTAGCAATCTCCCTCCTTGGAGAATCAGCACCTTTCACCTCCTGTTCCGTACAGGTAGCCATTTGTCCTGAGGATGAACGGGAAGAGGGGGAACCAATGAGAGACTAGCTCTAGGTGTTGGGACAGGCACAGGTCACTCTATTTTCCCATCAGGAAGAAGAATTAACCACAGGCTCAGCCTGCCCCCCCGGAACCAGAATAGGGCCTGAAGCAATCCTGCGCTTTTGCGGCCTGCTCCCAAAAATGCGAGTTGAAAAACGTAGCCCAGGGGCACTGCAATTCACAAACCTGCAGAGTTATCAATGATAACTCTCGTCCACAAATATATTGAGGGAAGGCAACGAAAAGGATTTGAAAGCAAGGCAGAATTGCAGGAAACTGATTTCAGGAGGTAGAATCGAATCGCCTTTAAAGCACAGGAAAAGCGGCAAAACCTCGACAATGATGCCCTTGGCCAAAAAGGGCGTATGCGTTTTTTCCTGAATATATTCAGGAAAAAACGCATACGCCCTTTTTGGCCAACCAAGCAACCTGGAAAGGCAAATCGGCGCTACAAAGAAGTCTTGCTTCCCATCGGTCAAAAGGGCCGTGCTGTATAAACTGTCAAAACCAGGAATGCAGGACAGGCCATGAAGAAACGGGAGCCTTCCTACGCTGATGGGCGGGATGTCAATTGCCAACAGGCACTCTGGAGAAGTGTACGGTGTGTCCTGAAACACCTAAAAAACTCAGCTTAGAGAGCATAGGGCACTTCCACTCATGGGCGTATAAATTGGGAAAACTAAAAATCAGCAAGACACAGGCACCCCAAAGTTTAGGGCTGCTCTGCTGACAAGAACCTCCACTGAGTTACACCTTAAATATCCCAGGAAAGAGAAAAATGGATAAAGACATTGTGGTCCTTATGTAGAATGGAATATCACTCAGCCATGAAATCAACGTCATAAGGCTAGTAGCAGCTTGATGAGTGGATTTAGGTACGACGATTCTAAGTGAAATAAGTCACACAGAAAGAGACACCTATGATAAGATACCAGTTATAGAGGGAATGTAAAAACCGCTACACTTGAACTGAATTACAAAACAGAACAGAGTCACACGTTTAGAAAACACACTATGGCTGCTTAACGGGAAAGGTGAGGTGGGGTGATGCGTAAAAGAAGGGTTTCAAATTAGCTCAGATACCGTTCCATAAACCCAATATGTAATAGACAAGACCTACTCCTTGCTCAGTGAACTGGACTCAACACCCCCTATTCAACGCCCAAGAATATATCTGACTAGTAAGAATCTTAAAACCTATGTGTTGATATCCCTCTGGAAGTGAGTCAAGTGGGTGTAAAGCGGCCTAAACACAGCAGTGAAAAGCAGCTAAACCCCATTATAAAAATCAACTACTTTTAAAAACCCGTGAAACAAAGACAGTGAAAGAGAGAGTAATTCTTACGAAATTCGTTCAAGAGCTGTGAGGCCACCTGGATTGACCATATCTAGACCCACTGCTGATTGAGACATAAGGGTGAACACTCTTGGGGCTGAGAGGTTTGGTGAGGTTGGGTGAGCAAACGCAGACCCTTTAAAGTAATACTGCGTGGTACCCATCCCATGGGTCCCAAATCTCCAGGTTAAAGGGCATCTTCCTACATCGAAAACATGCATGAGAAACCCAGAAGATGGTACACCGTGTGATCGGGAAAGGTTTCCAAAACGCACCTCATTTCTCATCTCCTTGTGCTCGGGTTCGCCATTCCAACCGCTATACTAGCAATCTCCCTCCTTGGAGAATCAGCACCTTTCACCTCCTGTTCCGTACAGGTAGCCATTTGTCCTGAGGATGAACGGGAAGAGGGGGAACCAATGAGAGACTAGCTCTAGGTGTTGGGACAGGCACAGGTCACTCTATTTTCCCATCAGGAAGAAGAATTAACCACAGGCTCAGCCTGCCCCCCCGGAACCAGAATAGGGCCTGAAGCAATCCTGCGCTTTTGCGGCCTGCTCCCAAAAATACGAGTTGAAAAATGGAGCTCAGGGGCACTGCAATTCACAAACCTGCAGAGTTATCAATGATAACTCTCGTCCACAAATATATTGAGGGAAGGCAACGAAGAGGATTTGAAAGCAAGGCAGAATTGCAGGAAACTGATTTCAGGAGGTAGATTCGAATCGCTTTTAAAGCACAGGAAAAGCGGCAAAACCTCGACAATGATGCCCTTGGCCAAAAAGGGCGTATGCGTTTTTTCCTGAATATTTTCAGGAAAAAACGCATACGCCCTTTTTGGCCAACCAAGCAACCTGGAAAGGCTAAAAGGCGCTACAAAGAAGTCTCGCTTCCCATCGGTCAAAAGGGCCGTGCTGAATAAAGTGTCAAAACCAGAAAGGCAGGACAGCCATGGAGAAACGGGAGCCTTCCTACGCTGAAGGGCTGGATGTAAATTGCCAACAGCCACTCTGGAGAAGTGTTCGGTGTGTCCTGAAACATCTAAAAAACTCAGCTTACAGAGCATAGGGCACTTCCACTCATGGGCGTATAAATTGGGAAAACTGAAAATCAGCAAGACACAGGCACCCCAAAGTTTAGGGTTGCTCTGTTGACAAGAACCTCCACATCGATACACCTTAAATATCCCAGGAAAGAGAAAAATGGATAAAGACGTTGTGGTCCTTATGTACAATGGCATATCACTCAGCCATGAAATCAACGTCATAAGGCTAGTAGCAGCATGATGAGTGGATTTAGGGACGACGATTCTAAGTGAAATAAGTCACACAGAAAGAGACACCTATGATAAGATATCACTTATAGAGGGAATGTAAAAACCGCTACACTTGAACTGAATTACAAAACAGAACAGAGTCACACGTTTAGAAAACACACTATGGCTGCTTAACGGGAAAGGGGAGGTGGGGTGATGCATCAAACAAGGGTTTCAAATTAGCTCAGATACCGTTCCGTAAACCCAATATGAAATAGACAAGACCTACTCCTTGCTCAGTGAACTGGACTCAACACCCCGTATTCACCGCACAAGAATATATCTGACTAGTAAGAATCTTAAAACCTATGTATTGATATCTCTCCGTAAGTGAGTCAAGTGGGTGTAAAGCGGCATAAACACAGCAGTGAAAAGCAGCTAAACCCCATTATAAAAATCAACTACTTTTAAAAACCCTTGAAACAAAGACAGTGAAAGAGAGAGAAATTCTTACGAAATTCGTTCAGGAGCTGTGAGGCCACCTGGATTGACCATATCTAGACCCACTGCTGATTGACACATAAGGGTGAACACTCTTGGGGCTGAGAGGTTTGGTGAGGTTGGGTGAGCAAACGCAGACCCTTTAAAATAATACTGCGTGGTACCCATCCCATGGGTCCCAAATCTCCAGGTTCAAGGGCATCTTCCTACCTCGAAAACATGCATGAGAAACCCAGAAGATGGTACACCGTGTGATCGGGAAAGGTTTCCAAAATGCACCTCATTTCTCAACTCCTTGTGCTCGGGTTCGCCATTCCAACCGCTTTACAAGCAATCTCCCTCCTTGGAGAATCAGCACCTTTCACATCCTGTTCCGTACAGGTAGCCATTTGTCCTGAGGATGAACGGGAAGAGGGGGAACCAATGAGAGACTAGCTCTAAGTGTTGGGAAAGGCACAGGTCACTCTATTTTCCCATCAGGAAGAAGAATTAACCACAGGCTCAGCCTGCCCCCCCGGAACCAGAATAGGGCCTGAAGCAATCCTGCGCTTTTGCGGCCTGCTCCCAAAAAAGCGAGTTGAAAAATGGAGCTCAGGGGCACTGCAATTCACAAACCTGCAGAGTAATAACTGATAACTCTCGTCCACAAATATATTGAGGGAAGGCAACGAAGAGGATTTGAAAGCAAGGCAGAATTGCAGGAAACTGATTTCAGGAGGTAGATTCGAATCGCTTTTAAAACACAGGAAAAGCGGCAAAACCTCGACAATGATGCCCTTGGCCAAAAAGGACGTATGCATTTTTTCCTGAATATATTCAGGAAAAAACGCATACGCCCTTTGTGGCCAACCAAGCAACCTGGAAAGGCAAAAAGGCGCTACAAAGAAGTCTCGCTTCCCATCGGTCAAAAGGGCCGTGCTGAATAAAGTGTCAAAACCAGAAAGGCAGGACAGCCATGGAGAAACGGGAGCCTTGCTACGCTGATGGGCTGGATGTAAATTGCCAACAGCCACTCTGGAGAAGTGTTCGGTGTGTCCTGAAACATCTAAAAAACTCAGCTTACAGAGCATAGGGCACTTCCACTCATGGGCGTATAAATTGGGAAAACTGAAAATCAGCAAGACACAGGCACCCCAAAGTTTAGGGCTGCTCTGATGACAAGAACCTCCACTGAGTTACACCTTAAATATCCCAGGAAAGAGAAAAATGGATAAAGACGTTGTGGTCCTTATGTACAATGGAATATCACTCAGCCATGAAATCAACGTCAGAAGGCTAGTAGCAACATGATGAGTGGATTTAGGTACGACGATTCTAAGTGAAATAAGTCAAACAGAAAAAGACACTTATCATAAGATATCACTTATAGAGGGAATGTAAAAACCGCTACACTTGAACTGAATTACAAAACAGAACAGAGTCACAAGTTTAGAAAACACACTATGGCTGCTTAACGGGAAAGGTGAGGTGGGGTGATGCGTAAAACAAGGGTTTCAAATTAGCTCAGATACCGTTCCATAAACCCAATATGTAATAGACAAGACCTACTCCTTGCTCAGTGAACTGGACTCAACACCCCCTATTCAACGCCCAAGAATATATCTGACTAGTAAGAATCTTAAAACCTATGTGTTGATATCCCTCTGTAAGTGAGTCAAGTGGGTGTAAAGCGGCCTAAACACAGCAGTGAAAAGCAGCTAAACCCCATTATAAAAATCAACTACTTTTAAAAACCCGTGAAACAAAGACAGTGAAAGAGAGACAAATTCTTACAAAATTCGTTCAGGGGCTGTGATGCCACCTGGATTGACCATATCTAGACCCACTGCTGATTGAGACATAAGGGTGGACACTCTTGCGGCTTAGAGTATTGATGAGGTTGGGTGAGCAAACACAGACCCTTTAAAGTAATACTGCGGGGTACCCATCCCATGGGTCCCAAATCTCCAGGTTCAAGGGCATCTTCCTACATCGAAAACATGCATGAGAAACCCAGAAGATGGTACACCGTGTGATCGGGAAAGGTTTCCAAAACGCACCTCATTTCTCATCTCCTTGTGCTCGGGTTCGCCATTCCAACCGCTTTACTAGCAATCTCCCTCCTTGGAGAATCAGCACCTTTCACCTCCTGTTCCGTACAGGTAGCCATTTGTCCTGAGGATGAACGGGAAGAGGGGGAACCAATGAGAGACTAGCTCTAGGTGTTGGGACAGGCACAGGTCACTCTATTTTCCCATCAGGAAGAAGAATTAACCACAGGCTCAGCCTGCCCCCACGGAACCAGAATAGGGCCTGAAGCAATCCTGCGCTTTTGCGGCCTGCTCCCAAAAATGCGAGTTGAAAAACGTAGCCCAGGGGCACTGCAATTCACAAACCTGCAGAGTTATCAATGATAACTCTCGTCCACAAATATATTGAGGGAAGGCAACGAAAAGGATTTGAAAGCAAGGCAGAATTGCAGGAAACTGATTTCAGGAGGTAGAATCGAATCGCCTTTAAAGCACAGGAAAAGCGGCAAAACCTCGACAATGATGCCCTTGGCCAAAAAGGGCGTATGCGTTTTTTCCTGAATATATTCAGGAAAAAACGCATACGCCCTTTTTGGCCAACCAAGCAACCTGGAAAGGCAAATCAGCGCTACAAAGAAGTCTTGCTTCCCATCGGTCAAAAGGGCCGTGCTGTATAAACTGTCAAAACCAGGAATGCAGGACAGGCCATGAAGAAACGGGAGCCTTCCTACGCTGATGGGCGGGATGTCAATTGCCAACAGCCACTCTGGAGAAGTGTACGGTGTGTCCTGAAACACCTAAAAAACTCAGCTTAGAGAGCATAGGGCACTTCCACTCATGGGCGTATAAATTGGGAAAACTAAAAATCAGCAAGACACAGGCACCCCAAAGTTTAGGGCTGCTCTGCTGACAAGAACCTCCACTGAGTTACACCTTAAATATCCCAGGAAAGAGAAAAATGGATAAAGACGTTGTGGTCCTTATGTACAATGGAATATCACTCAGCCATGAAATCTACGTCATAAGGCTAGTAGCAGCTTGATGAGTGGATTTAGGTACGACGATTCTAAGTGAAATAAGTCAAACAGAAAACGACACTTATCATAAGATATCACTTATAGAGGGAATGTAAAAACCGCTACACTTGAACTGAATTACAAAACAGAACAGAGTCACACGTTTAGAAAACACACTATGGCTGCTTAACGGGAAAGGTGAGGTGGGGTGATGCGTAAAAGAAGGGTTTCAAATTAGCTCAGATACCGTTCCATAAACCCAATATGTAATAGACAAGACCTACTCCTTGCTCAGTGAACTGGACTCAACACCCCCTATTCAACGCCCAAGAATATATCTGACTAGTAAGAATCTTAAAACCTATGTGTTGATATCCCTCTGGAAGTGAGTCAAGTGGGTGTAAAGCGGCCTAAACACAGCAGTGAAAAGCAGCTAAACCCCATTATAAAAATCAACTACTTTTAAAAACCCGTGAAACAAAGACAGTGAAAGAGAGACAAATTCTTACAAAATTCGTTCAGGGGCTGTGATGCCACCTGGATTGACCATATCTAGACCCACTGCTGATTGAGACATATGGGTGAACACTCTTGGGGCTGAGAGGTTTGGTGAGGTTGGGTGAGCAAAGCAGACCCTTTTAAGTAATACTGCGTGGTACCCATCCCATGGGTCCCAAATCTCCAGGTTCAAGGGCATCTTCCTACATCGAAAACATGCATGAGACACCCAGAAGATGGTACACCGTGTGATCGGGAAAGGTTTCTCAAACGCACCTCATTTCTCATCTCCTTGTGCTCGGGTTCGCCATGGCAGCCGTTTTACTAGCAATCTCCCTCCTTGGAGAATCAGCACCTTTAACCTCCTGTTCCATCCAGGTTGCCATTTGTCCTGAGGATGAACGGGAAGAGGGCGAAACAATGAGAGACTAGCTCTAGGTGTTGGGACAGGCACAGGTCACTCTATTTTCCCATCAGGAAGAAGAATTAACCACAGGCTCAGCCTGACGCCCGGAACCAGAATAGGGCCTGAAGCAATCCTGCGCTTTTGCGGCCAGCTCCCAAAAAAGCGAGTTGAAAAATGGAGCTCAGGGGCACTGCAATTCAAAAACCTGCAGAGTTATAAATGATAACTCTCGTCCACAAATATATTGAGGGAAGGCAACGAAGAGGATTTGAAAGCAAGGAAGAATTGAAGGAAACTGATTTCAGGAGGTAGATTCGAATCGCCTTTAAAGCACAGGAAAAGCGGCAAAACCTCGACAATGATGCCCTTGGCCAAAAAGGGCGTATGCGTTTTCTCCTGAATATATTCAGGAAAAAACGCATACGCCCTTTTTGGCCAACCAAGCAACCTGCAAAGGCAAATCAGCGCTACAAAGAAGTCTCGCTTCCCATCGGTCAAAAGGACCATGCTGAGTAAAGTGTCTAAACCAGAAATGCAGGGCAGGCCATGGAGAAACGGGAGCCTTGCTACGCTGATGGGCGGGATGTAAATTGCCAACAGGCACTCTGGAGAAGTGTACGGTGTGTCCTGAAACACCTAAAAAACTCAGCTTAGAGAGCATAGGGCACTTCCACTCATGGGCGTATAAATTGGGAAAACTAAAAATCAGCAAGACACAGGCACCCCAAAGTTTAGGGCTGCTCTGCTGACAAGAACCTCCACTGAGTTACACCTTAAATATCCCAGGAAAGAGAAAAATGGATAAAGACGTTGTGGTCCTTATGTACAATGGAATATCACTCAGCCATGAAATCAACGTCATAAGGCTAGTAGCAACATGATGAGTGGATTTAGGTACGACGATTCTAAGTGAAATAAGTCAAACAGAAAAAGACACTTATCATAAGATATCACTTATAGAGGGAATGTAAAAACCGCTACACTTGAACTGAATTACAAAACAGAACAGAGTCACACGTTTAGAAAACACACTATGGCTGCTTAACGGGAAAGGTGAGGTGGGGTGATGCGTAAAACAAGGGTTTCAAATTAGCTCAGATACCGTTCCATAAACCCAATATGTAATAGACAAGACCTACTCCTTGCTCAGTGAACTGGACTCAACACCCCCTATTCAACGCCCAAGAATATATCTGACTAGTAAGAATCTTAAAACCTATGTGTTGATATCCCTCTGTAAGTGAGTCAAGTGGGTGTAAAGCGGCCTAAACACAGCAGTGAAAAGCAGCTACACCCCATTATAAAAATCAACTACTTTTAAAAACCCGTGAAACAAAGACAGTGAAAGAGAGACAAATTCTTACAAAATTCGTTCAGGGGCTGTGATGCCACCTGGATTGACCATATCTAGACCCACTGCTGATTGAGACATAAGGGTGGACACTCTTGCGGCTTAGAGTATTGGTGAGGTTGGGTGAGCAAACACAGACCCTTTAAAGTAATACTGCGGGGTACCCATCCCATGGGTCCCAAATCTCCAGGTTCAAGGGCATCTTCCTACATCGAAAACATGCATGAGAAACCCAGAAGATGGTACACCGTGTGATCGGGAAAGGTTTCCAAAACGCACCTCATTTCTCATCTCCTTGTGCTCGGGTTCGCCATTCCAACCGCTTTACTAGCAATCTCCCTCCTTGGAGAATCAGCACCTTTCACCTCCTGTTCCGTACAGGTAGCCATTTGTCCTGAGGATGAACGGGAAGAGGGGGAACCAATGAGAGACTAGCTCTAGGTGTTGGGACAGGCACAGGTCACTCTATTTTCCCATCAGGAAGAAGAATTAACCACAGGCTCAGCCGGCCCCCCCGGAACCAGAATAGGGCCTGAAGCAATCCTGCGCTTTTGCGGCCTGCTCCCAAAAATGCGAGTTGAAAAACGTAGCCCAGGGGCACTGCAATTCACAAACCTGCAGAGTTATCAATGATAACTCTCGTCCACAAATATATTGAGGGAAGGCAATGAAAAGGATTTGAAAGCAAGGCAGAATTGCAGGAAACTGATTTCAGGAGGTAGAATCGAATCGCCTTTAAAGCACAGGAAAAGCGGCAAAACCTCGACAATGATGCCCTTGGCCAAAAAGGGCGTATGCGTTTTTTCCTGAATATATTCAGGAAAAAACGCATACGCCCTTTTTGGCCAACCAAGCAACCTGGAAAGGCAAATCAGCGCTACAAAGAAGTCTCGCTTCCCATCGGTCAAAAGGGCCGTGCTGTATAAACTGTCAAAACCAGGAATGCAGGACAGGCCATGAAGAAACGGGAGCCTTCCTACGCTGATGGGCGGGATGTCAATTGCCAACAGGCACTCTGGAGAAGTGTACGGTGTGTCCTGAAACACCTAAAAAACTCAGCTTAGAGAGCATAGGGCACTTCCACTCATGGGCGTATAAATTGGGAAAACTAAAAATCAGCAAGACACAGGCACCCCAAAGTTTAGGGCTGCTCTGCTGACAAGAACCTCCACTGAGTTACACCTTAAATATCCCAGGAAAGAGAAAAATGGATAAAGACGTTGTGGTCCTTATGTACAATGGAATATCACTCAGCCATGAAATCAACGTCATAAGGCTAGTAGCAGCTTGATGAGTGGATTTAGGTACGACGATTCTAAGTGAAATAAGTCACACAGAAAGAGACACCTATGATAAGATACCAGTTATAGAGGGAATGTAAAAACCGCTACACTTGAACTGAATTACAAAACAGAACAGAGTCACACGTTTAGAAAACACACTATGGCTGCTTAACGGGAAAGGTGAGGTGGGGTGATGCGTAAAAGAAGGGTTTCAAATTAGCTCAGATACCGTTCCATTAACCCAATATGTAATAGACAAGACCTACTCCTTGCTCAGTGAACTGGACTCAACACCCCCTATTCAACGCCCAAGAATATATCTGACTAGTAAGAATCTTAAAACCTATGTGTTGATATCCCTCTGGAAGTGAGTCAAGTGGGTGTAAAGCGGCCTAAACACAGCAGTGAAAAGCAGCTAAACCCCATTATAAAAATCAACTACTTTTAAAAACCTGTGAAACAAAGACAGTGAAAGAGAGACAAATTCTTACAAAATTCGTTCAGGGGCTGTGATGCCACCTGGATTGACCATATCTAGACCCACTGCTGATTGAGACATAAGGGTGGACACTCTTGCGGCTTAGAGTATTGGTGAGGTTGGGTGAGCAAACACAGACCCTTTAAAGTAATACTGCGGGGTACCCATCCCATGGGTCCCAAATCTCCAGGTTCAAGGGCATCTTCCTACATCGAAAACATGCATGAGAAACCCAGAAGATGGTACACCGTGTGATCGGGAAAGGTTTCCAAAACGCACCTCATTTCTCATCTCCTTGTGCTCGGGTTCGCCATTCCAACCGCTTTACTAGCAATCTCCCTCCTTGGAGAATCAGCACCTTTCACCTCCTGTTCCGTACAGGTAGCCATTTGTCCTGAGGATGAACGGGAAGAGGGGGAACCAATGAGAGACTAGCTCTAGGTGTTGGGACAGGCACAGGTCACTCTATTTTCCCATCAGGAAGAAGAATTAACCACAGGCTCAGCCTGCCCCCCCGGAACCAGAATAGGGCCTGAAGCAATCCTGCGCTTTTGCGGCCTGCTCCCAAAAATGCGAGTTGAAAAACGTAGCCCAGGGGCACTGCAATTCACAAACCTGCAGAGTTATCAATGATAACTCTCGTCCACAAATATATTGAGGGAAGGCAACGAAAAGGATTTGAAAGCAAGGCAGAATTGCAGGAAACTGATTTCAGGAGGTAGAATCGAATCGCCTTTAAAGCACAGGAAAAGCGGCAAAACCTCGACAATGATGCCCTTGGCCAAAAAGGGCGTATGCGTTTTTTCCTGAATATATTCAGGAAAAAACGCATACGCCCTTTTTGGCCAACCAAGCAACCTGGAAAGGCAAATCAGCGCTACAAAGAAGTCTTGCTTCCCATCGGTCAAAAGGGCCGTGCTGTATAAACTGTCAAAACCAGGAATGCAGGACAGGCCATGAAGAAACGGGAGCCTTCCTACGCTGATGGGCGGGATGTCAATTGCCAACAGCCACTCTGGAGAAGTGTACGGTGTGTCCTGAAACACCTAAAAAACTCAGCTTAGAGAGCATAGGGCACTTCCACTCATGGGCGTATAAATTGGGAAAACTAAAAATCAGCAAGACACAGGCACCCCAAAGTTTAGGGCTGCTCTGCTGACAAGAACCTCCACTGAGTTACACCTTAAATATCCCAGGAAAGAGAAAAATGGATAAAGACATTGTGGTCCTTATGTACAATGGAATATCACTCAGCCATGAAATCAACGTCATAAGGCTAGTAGCAGCTTGATGAGTGGATTTAGGTACGACGATTCTAAGTGAAATAAGTCACACAGAAAGAGACACCTATGATAAGATACCAGTTATAGAGGGAATGTAAAAACCGCTACACTTGAACTGAATTACAAAACAGAACAGAGTCACACGTTTAGAAAACACACTATGGCTGCTTAACGGGAAAGGTGAGGTGGGGTGATGCGTAAAAGAAGGGTTTCAAATTAGCTCAGATACCGTTCCATAAACCCAATATGTAATAGACAAGACCTACTCCTTGCTCAGTGAACTGGACTCAACACCCCCTATTCAACGCCCAAGAATATATCTGACTAGTAAGAATCTTAAAACCTATGTGTTGATATCCCTCTGGAAGTAAGTCAAGTGGGTGTAAAGCGGCCTAAACACAGCAGTGAAAAGCAGCTAAACCCCATTATAAAAATCAACTACTTTTAAAAACCCGTGAAACAAAGACAGTGAAAGAGAGACAAATTCTTACAAAATTCGTTCAGGGGCTGTGATGCCACCTGGATTGACCATATCTAGACCCACTGCTGATTGAGACATAAGGGTGGACACTCTTGCGGCTTAGAGTATTGGTGAGGTTGGGTGAGCAAACACAGACCCTTTAAAGTAATACTGCGGGGTACCCATCCCATGGGTCCCAAATCTCCAGGTTCAAGGGCATCTTCCTACATCGAAAACATGCATGAGAAACCCAGAAGATGGTACACCGTGTGATCGGGAAAGGTTTCCAAAACGCACCTCATTTCTCATCTCCTTGTGCTCGGGTTCGCCATTCCAACCGCTTTACTAGCAATCTCCCTCCTTGGAGAATCAGCACCTTTCACCTCCTGTTCCGTACAGGTAGCCATTTGTCCTGAGGATGAACGGGAAGAGGGGGAACCAATGAGAGACTAGCTCTAGGTGTTGGGACAGGCACAGGTCACTCTATTTTCCCATCAGGAAGAAGAATTAACCACAGGCTCAGCCTGCCCCCCCGGAACCAGAATAGGGCCTGAAGCAATCCTGCGCTTTTGCGGCCTGCTCCCAAAAATGCGAGTTGAAAAACGTAGCCCAGGGGCACTGCAATTCACAAACCTGCAGAGTTATCAATGATAACTCTCGTCCACAAATATATTGAGGGAAGGCAACGAAAAGGATTTGAAAGCAAGGCAGAATTGCAGGAAACTGATTTCAGGAGGTAGAATCGAATCGCCTTTAAAGCACAGGAAAAGCGGCAAAACCTCGACAATGATGCCCTTGGCCAAAAAGGGCGTATGCGTTTTTTCCTGAATATATTCAGGAAAAAACGCATACGCCCTTTTTGGCCAACCAAGCAACCTGGAAAGGCAAATCGGCGCTACAAAGAAGTCTTGCTTCCCATCGGTCAAAAGGGCCGTGCTGTATAAACTGTCAAAACCAGGAATGCAGGACAGGCCATGAAGAAACGGGAGCCTTCCTACGCTGATGGGCGGGATGTCAATTGCCAACAGGCACTCTGGAGAAGTGTACGGTGTGTCCTGAAACACCTAAAAAACTCAGCTTAGAGAGCATAGGGCACTTCCACTCATGGGCGTATAAATTGGGAAAACTAAAAATCAGCAAGACACAGGCACCCCAAAGTTTAGGGCTGCTCTGCTGACAAGAACCTCCACTGAGTTACACCTTAAATATCCCAGGAAAGAGAAAAATGGATAAAGACATTGTGGTCCTTATGTACAATGGAATATCACTCAGCCATGAAATCAACGTCATAAGGCTAGTAGCAGCTTGATGAGTGGATTTAGGTACGACGATTCTAAGTGAAATAAGTCACACAGAAAGAGACACCTATGATAAGATACCAGTTATAGAGGGAATGTAAAAACCGCTACACTTGAACTGAATTACAAAACAGAACAGAGTCACACGTTTAGAAAACACACTATGGCTGCTTAACGGGAAAGGTGAGGTGGGGTGATGCGTAAAAGAAGGGTTTCAAATTAGCTCAGATACCGTTCCATAAACCCAATATGTAATAGACAAGACCTACTCCTTGCTCAGTGAACTGGACTCAACACCCCCTATTCAACGCCCAAGAATATATCTGACTAGTAAGAATCTTAAAACCTATGTGTTGATATCCCTCTGGAAGTGAGTCAAGTGGGTGTAAAGCGGCCTAAACACAGCAGTGAAAAGCAGCTAAACCCCATTATAAAAATCAACTACTTTTAAAAACCCGTGAAACAAAGACAGTGAAAGAGAGAGTAATTCTTACGAAATTCGTTCAAGAGCTGTGAGGCCACCTGGATTGACCATATCTAGACCCACTGCTGATTGAGACATAAGGGTGAACACTCTTGGGGCTGAGAGGTTTGGTGAGGTTGGGTGAGCAAACGCAGACCCTTTAAAGTAATACTGCGTGGTACCCATCCCATGGGTCCCAAATCTCCAGGTTCATGGGCATCTTCCTACATCGAAAACATGCATGAGAAACCCAGAAGATGGTACACCGTGTGATCGGGAAAGGTTTCCAAAACGCACCTCATTTCTCATCTCCTTGTGCTCGGGTTCGCCATTCCAACCGCTATACTAGCAATCTCCCTCCTTGGAGAATCAGCACCTTTCACCTCCTGTTCCGTACAGGTAGCCATTTGTCCTGAGGATGAACGGGAAGAGGGGGAACCAATGAGAGACTAGCTCTCGGTGTTGGGAAAGGCACAGGTCACTCTATTTTCCCATCAGGAAGAAGAATTAACCACAGGCTCAGCCTGCCCCCCCGGAACCAGAATAGGGCCTGAAGCAATCCTGCGCTTTTGCGGCCTGCTCCCAAAAATACGAGTTGAAAAATGGAGCTCAGGGGCACTGCAATTCACAAACCTGCAGAGTTATCAATGATAACTCTCGTCCACAAATATATTGAGGGAAGGCAACGAAGAGGATTTGAAAGCAAGGCAGAATTGCAGGAAACTGATTTCAGGAGGTAGATTCGAATCGCATTTAAAGCACAGGAAAAGCGGCAAAACCTCGACAATGATGCCCTTGGCCAAAAAGGGCGTATGCGTTTTTTCCTGAATATTTTCAGGAAAAAACGCATACGCCCTTTTTGGCCAACCAAGCAACCTGGAAAGGCTAAAAGGCGCTACAAAGAAGTCTCGCTTCCCATCGGTCAAAAGGGCCGTGCTGAATAAAGTGTCAAAACCAGAAAGGCAGGACAGCCATGGAGAAACGGGAGCCTTCCTACGCTGAAGGGCTGGATGTAAATTGCCAACAGCCACTCTGGAGAAGTGTTCGGTGTGTCCTGAAACATCTAAAAAACTCAGCTTACAGAGCATAGGACACTTCCACTCATGGGCGTATAAATTGGGAAAACTGAAAATCAGCAAGACACAGGCACCCCAAAGTTTAGGGTTGCTCTGTTGACAAGAACCTCCACATCGATACACCTTAAATATCCCAGGAAAGAGAAAAATGGATAAAGACGTTGTGGTCCTTATGTACAATGGCATATCACTCAGCCATGAAATCAACGTCATAAGGCTAGTAGCAGCATGATGAGTGGATTTAGGGACGACGATTCTAAGTGAAATAAGTCACACAGAAAGAGACACCTATGATAAGATACCAGTTATAGAGGGAATGTAAAAACCGCTACACTTGAACTGAATTACAAAACAGAACAGAGTCACACGTTTAGAAAACACACTATGGCTGCTTAACGGGAAAGGTGAGGTGGGGTGATGCGTAAAAGAAGGGTTTCAAATTAGCTCAGATACCGTTCCATAAACCCAATATGTAATAGACAAGACCTACTCCTTGCTCAGTGAACTGGACTCAACACCCCCTATTCAACGCCCAAGAATATATCTGACTAGTAAGAATCTTAAAACCTATGTGTTGATATCCCTCTGGAAGTGAGTCAAGTGGGTGTAAAGCGGCCTAAACACAGCAGTGAAAAGCAGCTAAACCCCATTATAAAAATCAACTACTTTTAAAAACCCGTGAAACAAAGACAGTGAAAGAGAGACAAATTCTTACAAAATTCGTTCAGGGGCTGTGATGCCACCTGGATTGACCATATCTAGACCCACTGCTGATTGAGACATAAGGGTGGACACTCTTGCGGCTTAGAGTATTGGTGAGGTTGGGTGAGCAAACACAGACCCTTTAAAGTAATACTGCGGGGTACCCATCCCATGGGTCCCAAATCTCCAGGTTCAAGGGCATCTTCCTACATCGAAAACATGCATGAGAAACCCAGAAGATGGTACACCGTGTGATCGGGAAAGGTTTCCAAAACGCACCTCATTTCTCATCTCCTTGTGCTCGGGTTCGCCATTCCAACCGCTTTACTAGCAATCTCCCTCCTTGGAGAATCAGCACCTTTCACCTCCTGTTCCGTACAGGTAGCCATTTGTCCTGAGGATGAACGGGAAGAGGGGGAACCAATGAGAGACTAGCTCTAGGTGTTGGGACAGGCACAGGTCACTCTATTTTCCCATCAGGAAGAAGAATTAACCACAGGCTCAGCCTGCCCCCCCGGAACCAGAATAGGGCCTGAAGCAATCCTGCGCTTTTGCGGCCTGCTCCCAAAAATGCGAGTTGAAAAACGTAGCCCAGGGGCACTGCAATTCACAAACCTGCAGAGTTATCAATGATAACTCTCGTCCACAAATATATTGAGGGAAGGCAACGAAAAGGATTTGAAAGCAAGGCAGAATTGCAGGAAACTGATTTCAGGAGGTAGAATCGAATCGCCTTTAAAGCACAGGAAAAGCGGCAAAACCTCGACAATGATGCCCTTGGCCAAAAAGGGCGTATGCGTTTTTTCCTGAATATATTCAGGAAAAAACGCATACGCCCTTTTTGGCCAACCAAGCAACCTGGAAAGGCAAATCAGCGCTACAAAGAAGTCTTGCTTCCCATCGGTCAAAAGGGCCGTGCTGTATAAACTGTCAAAACCAGGAATGCAGGACAGGCCATGAAGAAACGGGAGCCTTCCTACGCTGATGGGCGGGATGTCAATTGCCAACAGGCACTCTGGAGAAGTGTACGGTGTGTCCTGAAACACCTAAAAAACTCAGCTTAGAGAGCATAGGGCACTTCCACTCATGGGCGTATAAATTGGGAAAACTAAAAATCAGCAAGACACAGGCACCCCAAAGTTTAGGGCTGCTCTGCTGACAAGAACCTCCACTGAGTTACACCTTAAATATCCCAGGAAAGAGAAAAATGGATAAAGACATTGTGGTCCTTATGTACAATGGAATATCACTCAGCCATGAAATCAACGTCATAAGGCTAGTAGCAGCTTGATGAGTGGATTTAGGTACGACGATTCTAAGTGAAATAAGTCACACAGAAAGAGACACCTATGATAAGATACCAGTTATAGAGGGAATGTAAAAACCGCTACACTTGAACTGAATTACAAAACAGAACAGAGTCACACGTTTAGAAAACACACTATGGCTGCTTAACGGGAAAGGTGAGGTGGGGTGATGCGTAAAAGAAGGGTTTCAAATTAGCTCAGATACCGTTCCATAAACCCAATATGTAATAGACAAGACCTACTCCTTGCTCAGTGAACTGGACTCAACACCCCCTATTCAACGCCCAAGAATATATCTGACTAGTAAGAATCTTAAAACCTATGTGTTGATATCCCTCTGGAAGTGAGTCAAGTGGGTGTAAAGCGGCCTAAACACAGCAGTGAAAAGCAGCTAAACCCCATTATAAAAATCAACTACTTTTAAAAACCCGTGAAACAAAGACAGTGAAAGAGAGAGTAATTCTTACGAAATTCGTTCAAGAGCTGTGAGGCCACCTGGATTGACCATATCTAGACCCACTGCTGATTGAGACATAAGGGTGAACACTCTTGGGGCTGAGAGGTTTGGTGAGGTTGGGTGAGCAAACGCAGACCCTTTAAAGTAATACTGCGTGGTACCCATCCCATGGGTCCCAAATCTCCAGGTTCATGGGCATCTTCCTACATCGAAAACATGCATGAGAAACCCAGAAGATGGTACACCGTGTGATCGGGAAAGGTTTCCAAAACGCACCTCATTTCTCATCTCCTTGTGCTCGGGTTCGCCATTCCAACCGCTATACTAGCAATCTCCCTCCTTGGAGAATCAGCACCTTTCACCTCCTGTTCCGTACAGGTAGCCATTTGTCCTGAGGATGAACGGGAAGAGGGGGAACCAATGAGAGACTAGCTCTCGGTGTTGGGAAAGGCACAGGTCACTCTATTTTCCCATCAGGAAGAAGAATTAACCACAGGCTCAGCCTGCCCCCCCGGAACCAGAATAGGGCCTGAAGCAATCCTGCGCTTTTGCGGCCTGCTCCCAAAAATACGAGTTGAAAAATGGAGCTCAGGGGCACTGCAATTCACAAACCTGCAGAGTTATCAATGATAACTCTCGTCCACAAATATATTGAGGGAAGGCAACGAAGAGGATTTGAAAGCAAGGCAGAATTGCAGGAAACTGATTTCAGGAGGTAGATTCGAATCGCATTTAAAGCACAGGAAAAGCGGCAAAACCTCGACAATGATGCCCTTGGCCAAAAAGGGCGTATGCGTTTTTTCCTGAATATTTTCAGGAAAAAACGCATACGCCCTTTTTGGCCAACCAAGCAACCTGGAAAGGCTAAAAGGCGCTACAAAGAAGTCTCGCTTCCCATCGGTCAAAAGGGCCGTGCTGAATAAAGTGTCAAAACCAGAAAGGCAGGACAGCCATGGAGAAACGGGAGCCTTCCTACGCTGAAGGGCTGGATGTAAATTGCCAACAGCCACTCTGGAGAAGTGTTCGGTGTGTCCTGAAACATCTAAAAAACTCAGCTTACAGAGCATAGGACACTTCCACTCATGGGCGTATAAATTGGGAAAACTGAAAATCAGCAAGACACAGGCACCCCAAAGTTTAGGGTTGCTCTGTTGACAAGAACCTCCACATCGATACACCTTAAATATCCCAGGAAAGAGAAAAATGGATAAAGACGTTGTGGTCCTTATGTACAATGGCATATCACTCAGCCATGAAATCAACGTCATAAGGCTAGTAGCAGCATGATGAGTGGATTTAGGGACGACGATTCTAAGTGAAATAAGTCACACAGAAAGAGACACCTATGATAAGATATCACTTATAGAGGGAATGTAAAAACCGCTACACTTGAACTGAATTACAAAACAGAACAGAGTCACACGTTTAGAAAACACACTATGGCTGCTTAACGGGAAAGGGGAGGTGGGGTGATGCATCAAACAAGGGTTTCAAATTAGCTCAGATACCGTTCCGTAAACCCAATATGAAATAGACAAGACCTACTCCTTGCTCAGTGAACTGGACTCAACACCCCGTATTCACCGCACAAGAATATATCTGACTAGTAAGAATCTTAAAACCTATGTATTGATATCTCTCCGTAAGTGAGTCAAGTGGGTGTAAAGCGGCATAAACACAGCAGTGAAAAGCAGCTAAACCCCATTATAAAAATCAACTACGTTTAAAAACCCTTGAAACAAAGACAGTGAAAGAGAGAGAAATTCTTACGAAATTCGTTCAGGAGCTGTGAGGCCACCTGGATTGACCATATCTAGACCCACTGCTGATTGAGACATAAGGGTGAACACTCTTGGGGCTGAGAGGTTTGGTGAGGTTGGGTGAGCAAACGCAGACCCTTTAAAATAATACTGCGTGGTACCCATCCCATGGGTCCCAAATCTCCAGGTTCAAGGGCATCTTCCTACCTCGAAAACATGCATGAGAAACCCAGAAGATGG
Organism: Eschrichtius robustus; assembly: GCF_028021215.1. Classification (NCBI taxonomy): domain Eukaryota; kingdom Metazoa; phylum Chordata; class Mammalia; order Artiodactyla; family Eschrichtiidae; genus Eschrichtius; species Eschrichtius robustus. The sequence continues at coordinate 110,826,403 of NC_090824.1, read as the reverse complement.
TACACCGTGTGATCGGGAAAGGTTTCCAAAACGCACCTCATTTCTCAACTCCTTGTGCTCGGGTTCGCCATTCCAACCGCTTTACAAGCAATCTCCCTCCTTGGAGAATCAGCACCTTTCACATCCTGTTCCGTACAGGTAGCCATTTGTCCTGAGGATGAACGGGAAGAGGGGGAACCAATGAGAGACTAGCTCTAAGTGTTGGGAAAGGCACAGGTCACTCTATTTTCCCATCAGGAAGAAGAATTAACCACAGGCTCAGCCTGCCCCCCCGGAACCAGAATAGGGCCTGAAGCAATCCTGCGCTTTTGCGGCCTGCTCCCAAAAAAGCGAGTTGAAAAATGGAGCTCAGGGGCACTGCAATTCACAAACCTGCAGAGTAATAACTGATAACTCTCGTCCACAAATATATTGAGGGAAGGCAACGAAGAGGATTTGAAAGCAAGGCAGAATTGTAGGAAACTGATTTCAGGAGGTAGATTCGAATCGCTTTTAAAACACAGGAAAAGCGGCAAAACCTCGACAATGATGCCCTTGGCCAAAAAGGACGTATGCATTTTTTCCTGAATATATTCAGGAAAAAACGCATACGCCCTTTTTGGCCAACCAAGCAACCTGGAAAGGCAAAAAGGCGCTACAAAGAAGTCTCGCTTCCCATCGGTCAAAAGGGCCGTGCTGAATAAAGTGTCAAAACCAGAAAGGCAGGACAGCCATGGAGAAACGGGAGCCTTGCTACGCTGATGGGCTGGATGTAAATTGCCAACAGCCACTCTGGAGAAGTGTTCGGTGTGTCCTGAAACATCTAAAAAACTCAGCTTACAGAGCATAGGGCACTTCCACTCATGGGCGTATAAATTGGGAAAACTGAAAATCAGCAAGACACAGGCACCCCAAAGTTTAGGGTTGCTCTGTTGACAAGAACCTCCACATCGATACACCTTAAATATCCCAGGAAAGAGAAAAATGGATAAAGACGTTGTGGTCCATATGTACAATGGCATATCACTCAGCCATGAAATCAACGTCATAAGGCTAGTAGCAGCATGATGAGTGGATTAGGGACGACGATTCTAAGTGAAATAAGTCACACAGAAAGAGACACCTATGATAAGATATCACTTATAGAGGGAATGTAAAAACCGCTACACTTGAACTGAATTACAAAACAGAACAGAGTCACACGTTTAGAAAACACACTATGGCTGCTTAACGGGAAAGGTGAGGTGGGGTGATGCATAAAACAAGGGTTTCAAATTAGCTCAGATACCGTTCCGTAAACCCAATATGAAATAGACAAGACCTACTCCTTGCTCAGTGAACTGGACTGAACACCCCGTATTCACCGCACAAGAATATATCTGACTAGTAAGAATCTTAAAACCTATGTATTGATATCTCTCCGTAAGTGAGTCAAGTGGGTGTAAAGCGGCATAAACACAGCAGTGAAAAGCAGCTAAACCCCATTATAAAAATCAACTACTTTTAAAAACCCGTGAAACAAAGACAGTGAAAGAGAGAGAAATTCTTACGAAATTCGTTCAGGAGCTGTGAGGCCACCTAGATTGACCATATCTAGACCCACTGCTGATTGAGACATAAGGGTGAACACTCTTGGGGCTGAGAGCTTTGGTGAGGTTGGGTGAGCAAACGCAGACCCTTTAAAGTAATACTGCGTGGTACCCATCCCATGGGTCCCAAATCTCCAGGTTCAAGGGCATCTTCCTACCTCGAAAACATGCATGAGAAACCCAGAAGATGGTACACCGTGTGATCGGGAAAGGTTTCCAAAACGCACCTCATTTCTCAACTCCTTGTGCTCGTGTTCGCCATTCCAACCGCTTTACTAGCAATCTCCCTCCTTGGAGAATCAGCACCTTTCACATCCTGTTCCGTACAGGTAGCCATTTGTCCTGAGGATGAACGGGAAGAGGGGGAACCAATGAGAGACTAGCTCTAAGTGTTGGGAAAGGTACAGGTCACTCTATTTTCCCATCAGGAAGAAGAATTAACCACAGGCTCAGCCTGCCCCCCCGGAACCAGAATAGGGCCTGAAGCAATCCTGCGCTTTTGCGGCCTGCTCCCAAAAATACGAGTTGAAAAATGGAGCTCAGGGGCACTGCAATTCACAAACCTGCAGAGTTATCAATGATAACTCTCGTCCACAAATATATTGAGGGAAGGCAACGAAGAGGATTTGAAAGCAAGGAAGAATTGAAGGAAACTGATTTCAGGAGGTAGATTCGAATCGCCTTTAAAGCACAGGAAAAGCGGCAAAACCTCGACAATGATGCCCTTGGCCAAAAAGGGCGTATGCGTTTTCTCCTGAATATATTCAGGAAAAAACGCATACGCCCTTTTTGGCCAACCAAGCAACCTGCAAAGGCAAATCAGCGCTACAAAGAAGTCTCGCTTCCCATCGGTCAAAAGGACCATGCTGAGTAAAGTGTCTAAACCAGAAATGCAGGGCAGGCCATGGAGAAACTGGAGCCTTGCTACGCTGATGGGCGGGATGTAAATTGCCAACAGGCACTCTGGAGAAGTGTACGGTGTGTCCTGAAACACCTAAAAAACTCAGCTTAGAGAGCATAGGGCACTTCCACTCATGGGCGTATAAATTGGGAAAACTAAAAATCAGCAAGACACAGGCACCCCAAAGTTTAGGGCTGCTCTGATGACAAGAACCTCCACTGAGTTACACCTTAAATATCCCAGGAAAGAGAAAAATGGATAAAGACGTTGTGGTCCTTATGTACAATGGAATATCACTCAGCCATGAAATCAATGTCATAAGGCTAGTAGCAACATGATGAGTGGATTTAGGTACGACGATTCTAAGTGAAATAAGTCAAACAGAAAAAGACACTTATCATAAGATATCACTTATAGAGGGAATGTAAAAACCGCTACACTTGAACTGAATTACAAAACAGAACAGAGTCACAAGTTTAGAAAACACACTATGGCTGCTTAACGGGAAAGGTGAGGTGGGGTGATGCGTAAAACAAGGGTTTCAAATTAGCTCAGATACCGTTCCATAAACCCAATATGTAATAGACAAGACCTACACCTTGCTCAGTGAACTGGACTCAACACCCCCTATTCAACGCCCAAGAATATATCTGACTAGTAAGAATCTTAAAACCTATGTGTTGATATCCCTCTGTAAGTGAGTCAAGTGGGTGTAAAGCGGCCTAAACACAGCAGTGAAAAGCAGCTAAACCCCATTATAAAAATCAACTACTTTTAAAAACCCGTGAAACAAAGACAGTGAAAGAGAGACAAATTCTTACAAAATTCGTTCAGGGGCTGTGATGCCACCTGGATTGACCATATCTAGACCCACTGCTGATTGAGACATAAGGGTGGACACTCTTGCGGCTTAGAATATTGATGAGGTTGGGTGAGCAAACACAGACCCTTTAAAGTAATACTGCGGGGTACCCATCCCATGGGTCCCAAATCTCCAGGTTCAAGGGCATCTTCCTACATCGAAAACATGCATGAGAAACCCAGAAGATGGTACACCGTGTGATCGGGAAAGGTTTCCAAAACGCACCTCATTTCTCATCTCCTTGTGCTCGGGTTCGCCATTCCAACCGCTTTACTAGCAATCTCCCTCCTTGGAGAATCAGCACCTTTCACCTCCTGTTCCGTACAGGTAGCCATTTGTCCTGAGGATGAACGGGAAGAGGGGGAACCAATGAGAGACTAGCTCTAGGTGTTGGGACAGGCACAGGTCACTCTATTTTCCCATCAGGAAGAAGAATTAACCACAGGCTCAGCCTGCCCCCCCGGAACCAGAATAGGGCCTGAAGCAATCCTGCGCTTTTGCGGCCTGCTCCCAAAAATGCGAGTTGAAAAACGTAGCCCAGGGGCACTGCAATTCACAAACCTGCAGAGTTATCAATGATAACTCTCGTCCACAAATATATTGAGGGAAGGCAACGAAAAGGATTTGAAAGCAAGGCAGAATTGCAGGAAACTGATTTCAGGAGGTAGAATCGAATCGCCTTTAAAGCACAGGAAAAGCGGCAAAACCTCGACAATGATGCCCTTGGCCAAAAAGGGCGTATGCGTTTTTTCCTGAATATATTCAGGAAAAAACGCATACGCCCTTTTTGGCCAACCAAGCAACCTGGAAAGGCAAATCAGCGCTACAAAGAAGTCTTGCTTCCCATCGGTCAAAAGGGCCGTGCTGTATAAACTGTCAAAACCAGGAATGCAGGACAGGCCATGGAGAAACGGGAGCCTTCCTACGCTGATGGGCGGGATGTCAATTGCCAACAGCCACTCTGGAGAAGTGTACGGTGTGTCCTGAAACACCTAAAAAACTCAGCTTAGAGAGCATAGGGCACTTCCACTCATGGGCGTATAAATTGGGAAAACTAAAAATCAGCAAGACACAGGCACCCCAAAGTTTAGGGCTGCTCTGCTGACAAGAACCTCCACTGAGTTACACCTTAAATATCCCAGGAAAGAGAAAAATGGATAAAGACGTTGTGGTCCTTATGTACAATGGAATATCACTCAGCCATGAAATCAACGTCATAAGGCTAGTAGCAACATGATGAGTGGATTTAGGTACGACGATTCTAAGTGAAATAAGTCAAACAGAAAAAGACACTTATCATAAGATATCACTTATAGAGGGAATGTAAAAACCGCTACACTTGAACTGAATTACAAAACAGAACAGAGTCACACGTTTAGAAAACACACTATGGCTGCTTAACGGGAAAGGTGAGGTGGGGTGATGCGTAAAACAAGGGTTTCAAATTAGCTCAGATACCGTTCCATAAACCCAATATGTAATAGACAAGACCTACTCCTTGCTCAGTGAACTGGACTCAACACCCCCTATTCAACGCCCAAGAATATATCTGACTAGTAAGAATCTTAAAACCTATGTGTTGATATCCCTCTGTAAGTGAGTCAAGTGGGTGTAAAGCGGCCTAAACACAGCAGTGTAAAGCAGCTAAACCCCATTATAAAAATCAACTACTTTTAAAAACCCGTGAAACAAAGACAGTGAAAGAGAGACAAATTCTTACAAAATTCGTTCAGGGGCTGTGATGCCACCTGGATTGACCATATCTAGACCCACTGCTGATTGAGACATAAGGGTGGACACTCTTGCGGCTTAGAGTATTGGTGAGGTTGGGTGAGCAAACACAGACCCTTTAAAGTAATACTGCGGGGTACCCATCCCATGGGTCCCAAATCTCCAGGTTCAAGGGCATCTTCCTACATCGAAAACATGCATGAGAAACCCAGAAGATGGTACACCGTGTGATCGGGAAAGGTTTCCAAAACGCACCTCATTTCTCATCTCCTTGTGCTCGGGTTCGCCATTCCAACCGCTTTACTAGCAATCTCCCTCCTTGGAGAATCAGCACCTTTCACCTCCTGTTCCGTACAGGTAGCCATTTGTCCTGAGGATGAACGGGAAGAGGGGGAACCAATGAGAGACTAGCTCTAGGTGTTGGGACAGGCACAGGTCACTCTATTTTCCCATCAGGAAGAAGAATTAACCACAGGCTCAGCCTGCCCCCCCGGAACCAGAATAGGGCCTGAAGCAATCCTGCGCTTTTGCGGCCTGCTCCCAAAAATGCGAGTTGAAAAACGTAGCCCAGGGGCACTGCAATTCACAAACCTGCAGAGTTATCAATGATAACTCTCGTCCACAAATATATTGAGGGAAGGCAACGAAAAGGATTTGAAAGCAAGGCAGAATTGCAGGAAACTGATTTCAGGAGGTAGAATCTAATCGCCTTTAAAGCACAGGAAAAGCGGCAAAACCTCGACAATGATGCCCTTGGCCAAAAAGGGCGTATGCGTTTTTTCCTGAATATATTCAGGAAAAAACGCATACGCCCTTTTTGGCCAACCAAGCAACCTGGAAAGGCAAATCAGCGCTACAAAGAAGTCTTGCTTCCCATCGGTCAAAAGGGCCGTGCTGTATAAACTGTCAAAACCAGGAATGCAGGACAGGCCATGAAGAAACGGGAGCCTTCCTACGCTGATGGGCGGGATGTCAATTGCCAACAGCCACTCTGGAGAAGTGTACGGTGTGTCCTGAAACACCTAAAAAACTCAGCTTAGAGAGCATAGGGCACTTCCACTCATGGGCGTATAAATTGGGAAAACTAAAAATCAGCAAGACACAGGCACCCCAAAGTTTAGGGCTGCTCTGCTGACAAGAACCTCCACTGAGTTACACCTTAAATATCCCAGGAAAGAGAAAAATGGATAAAGACGTTGTGGTCCTTATGTACAATGGAATATCACTCAGCCATGAAATCTACGTCATAAGGCTAGTAGCAGCTTGATGAGTGGATTTAGGTACGACGATTCTAAGTGAAATAAGTCAAACAGAAAACGACACTTATCATAAGATATCACTTATAGAGGGAATGTAAAAACCGCTACACTTGAACTGAATTACAAAACAGAACAGAGTCACACGTTTAGAAAACACACTATGGCTGCTTAACGGGAAAGGTGAGGTGGGGTGATGCGTAAAAGAAGGGTTTCAAATTAGCTCAGATACCGTTCCATAAACCCAATATGTAATAGACAAGACCTACTCCTTGCTCAGTGAACTGGACTCAACACCCCCTATTCAACGCCCAAGAATATATCTGACTAGTAAGAATCTTAAAACCTATGTGTTGATATCCCTCTGGAAGTGAGTCAAGTGGGTGTAAAGCGGCCTAAACACAGCAGTGAAAAGCAGCTACACCCCATTATAAAAATCAACTACTTTTAAAAACCCGTGAAACAAAGACAGTGAAAGAGAGACAAATTCTTACAAAATTCGTTCAGGGGCTGTGATGCCACCTGGATTGACCATATCTAGACCCACTGCTGATTGAGACATAAGGGTGGACACTCTTGCGGCTTAGAGTATTGGTGAGGTTGGGTGAGCAAACACAGACCCTTTAAAGTAATACTGCGGGGTACCCATCCCATGGGTCCCAAATCTCCAGGTTCAAGGGCATCTTCCTACATCGAAAACATGCATGAGAAACCCAGAAGATGGTACACCGTGTGATCGGGAAAGGTTTCCAAAACGCACCTCATTTCTCATCTCCTTGTGCTCGGGTTCGCCATTCCAACCGCTTTACTAGCAATCTCCCTCCTTGGAGAATCAGCACCTTTCACCTCCTGTTCCGTACAGGTAGCCATTTGTCCTGAGGATGAACGGGAAGAGGGGGAACCAATGAGAGACTAGCTCTAGGTGTTGGGACAGGCACAGGTCACTCTATTTTCCCATCAGGAAGAAGAATTAACCACAGGCTCAGCCTGCCCCCCCGGAACCAGAATAGGGCCTGAAGCAATCCTGCGCTTTTGCGGCCTGCTCCCAAAAATGCGAGTTGAAAAACGTAGCCCAGGGGCACTGCAATTCACAAACCTGCAGAGTTATCAATGATAACTCTCGTCCACAAATATATTGAGGGAAGGCAACGAAAAGGATTTGAAAGCAAGGCAGAATTGCAGGAAACTGATTTCAGGAGGTAGAATCGAATCGCCTTTAAAGCACAGGAAAAGCGGCAAAACCTCGACAATGATGCCCTTGGCCAAAAAGGGCGTATGCGTTTTTTCCTGAATATATTCAGGAAAAAACGCATACGCCCTTTTTGGCCAACCAAGCAACCTGGAAAGGCAAATCAGCGCTACAAAGAAGTCTTGCTTCCCATCGGTCAAAAGGGCCGTGCTGTATAAACTGTCAAAACCAGGAATGCAGGACAGGCCATGAAGAAACGGGAGCCTTCCTACGCTGATGGGCGGGATGTCAATTGCCAACAGCCACTCTGGAGAAGTGTACGGTGTGTCCTGAAACACCTAAAAAACTCAGCTTAGAGAGCATAGGGCACTTCCACTCATGGGCGTATAAATTGGGAAAACTAAAAATCAGCAAGACACAGGCACCCCAAAGTTTAGGGCTGCTCTGCTGACAAGAACCTCCACTGAGTTACACCTTAAATATCCCAGGAAAGAGAAAAATGGATAAAGACGTTGTGGTCCTTATGTACAATGGAATATCACTCAGCCATGAAATCTACGTCATAAGGCTAGTAGCAGCTTGATGAGTGGATTTAGGTACGACGATTCTAAGTGAAATAAGTCAAACAGAAAACGACACTTATCATAAGATATCACTTATAGAGGGAATGTAAAAACCGCTACACTTGAACTGAATTACAAAACAGAACAGAGTCACACGTTTAGAAAACACACTATGGCTGCTTAACGGGAAAGGTGAGGTGGGGTGATGCGTAAAAGAAGGGTTTCAAATTAGCTCAGATACCGTTCCATAAACCCAATATGTAATAGACAAGACCTACTCCTTGCTCAGTGAACTGGACTCAACACCCCCTATTCAACGCCCAAGAATATATCTGACTAGTAAGAATCTTAAAACCTATGTGTTGATATCCCTCTGTAAGTGAGTCAAGTGGGTGTAAAGCGGCCTAAACACAGCAGTGTAAAGCAGCTAAACCCCATTATAAAAATCAACTACTTTTAAAAACCCGTGAAACAAAGACAGTGAAAGAGAGACAAATTCTTACAAAATTCGTTCAGGGGCTGTGATGCCACCTGGATTGACCATATCTAGACCCACTGCTGATTGAGACATAAGGGTGGACACTCTTGCGGCTTAGAGTATTGGTGAGGTTGGGTGAGCAAACACAGACCCTTTAAAGTAATACTGCGGGGTACCCATCCCATGGGTCCCAAATCTCCAGGTTCAAGGGCATCTTCCTACATCGAAAACATGCATGAGAAACCCAGAAGATGGTACACCGTGTGATCGGGAAAGGTTTCCAAAACGCACCTCATTTCTCATCTCCTTGTTCTCGGGTTCGCCATTCCAACCGCTTTACTAGCAATCTCCCTCCTTGGAGAATCAGCACCTTTCACCTCCTGTTCCGTACAGGTAGCCATTTGTCCTGAGGATGAACGGGAAGAGGGGGAACCAATGAGAGACTAGCTCTAGGTGTTGGGACAGGCACAGGTCACTCTATTTTCCCATCAGGAAGAAGAATTAACCACAGGCTCAGCCTGCCCCCCCGGAACCAGAATAGGGCCTGAAGCAATCCTGCGCTTTTGCGGCCTGCTCCCAAAAATGCGAGTTGAAAAACGTAGCCCAGGGGCACTGCAATTCACAAACCTGCAGAGTTATCAATGATAACTCTCGTCCACAAATATATTGAGGGAAGGCAACGAAAAGGATTTGAAAGCAAGGCAGAATTGCAGGAAACTGATTTCAGGAGGTAGAATCGAATCGCCTTTAAAGCACAGGAAAAGCGGCAAAACCTCGACAATGATGCCCTTGGCCAAAAAGGGCGTATGCGTTTTTTCCTGAATATATTCAGGAAAAAACGCATACGCCCTTTTTGGCCAACCAAGCAACCTGGAAAGGCAAATCAGCGCTACAAAGAAGTCTTGCTTCCCATCGGTCAAAAGGGCCGTGCTGTATAAACTGTCAAAACCAGGAATGCAGGACAGGCCATGAAGAAACGGGAGCCTTCCTACGCTGATGGGCGGGATGTCAATTGCCAACAGCCACTCTGGAGAAGTGTACGGTGTGTCCTGAAACACCTAAAAAACTCAGCTTAGAGAGCATAGGGCACTTCCACTCATGGGCGTATAAATTGGGAAAACTAAAAATCAGCAAGACACAGGCACCCCAAAGTTTAGGGCTGCTCTGCTGACAAGAACCTCCACTGAGTTACACCTTAAATATCCCAGGAAAGAGAAAAATGGATAAAGACGTTGTGGTCCTTATGTACAATGGAATATCACTCAGCCATGAAATCTACATCATAAGGCTAGTAGCAGCTTGATGAGTGGATTTAGGTACGACGATTCTAAGTGAAATAAGTCAAACAGAAAACGACACTTATCATAAGATATCACTTATAGAGGGAATGTAAAAACCGCTACACTTGAACTGAATTACAAAACAGAACAGAGTCACACGTTTAGAAAACACACTATGGCTGCTTAACGGGAAAGGTGAGGTGGGGTGATGCGTAAAAGAAGGGTTTCAAATTAGCTCAGATACCGTTCCATAAACCCAATATGTAATAGACAAGACCTACTCCTTGCTCAGTGAACTGGACTCAACACCCCCTATTCAACGCCCAAGAATATATCTGACTAGTAAGAATCTTAAAACCTATGTGTTGATATCCCTCTGGAAGTGAGTCAAGTGGGTGTAAAGCGGCCTAAACACAGCAGTGAAAAGCAGCTAAACCCCATTATAAAAATCAACTACTTTTAAAAACCCGTGAAACAAAGACAGTGAAAGAGAGACAAATTCTTACAAAATTCGTTCAGGGGCTGTGATGCCACCTGGATTGACCATATCTAGACCCACTGCTGATTGAGACATGGGTGAACACTCTTGGGGCTGAGAGGTTTGGTGAGGTTGGGTGAGCAAAGCAGACCCTTTTAAGTAATACTGCGTGGTACCCATCCCATGGGTCCCAAATCTCCAGGTTCAAGGGCATCTTCCTACATCGAAAACATGCATGAGACACCCAGAAGATGGTACACCGTGTGATCGGGAAAGGTTTCTCAAACGCACCTCATTTCTCATCTCCTTGTGCTCGGGTTCGCCATGCCAGCCGTTTTACTAGCAATCTCCCTCCTTGGAGAATCAGCACCTTTAACCTCCTGTTCCGTCCAGGTTGCCATTTGTCCTGAGGATGAACGGGAAGAGGGCGAAACAATGAGAGACTAGCTCTAGGTGTTGGGACAGGCACAGGTCACTCTATTTTCCCATCAGGAAGAAGAATTAACCACAGACTCAGCCTGACGCCCGGAACCAGAAAAGGGCCTGAAGCAATCCTGCGCTTTTGCGGCCAGCTCCCAAAAAAGCGAGTTGAAAAATGGAGCTCAGGGGCACTGCAATTCAAAAACCTGCAGAGTTATAAATGATAACTCTCGTCCACAAATATATTGAGGGAAGGCAACGAAGAGGATTTGAAAGCAAGGAAGAATTGAAGGAAACTGATTTCAGGAGGTAGATTCGAATCGCCTTTAAAGCACAGGAAAAGCGGCAAAACCTCGACAATGATGCCCTTGGCCAAAAAGGGCGTATGCGTTTTCTCCTGAATATATTCAGGAAAAAACGCATACGCCCTTTTTGGCCAACCAAGCAACCTGCAAAGGCAAATCAGCGCTACAAAGAAGTCTCGCTTCCCATCGGTCAAAAGGACCATGCTGAGTAAAGTGTCTAAACCAGAAATGCAGGGCAGGCCATGGAGAAACGGGAGCCTTGCTACGCTGATGGGCGGGATGTAAATTGCCAACAGGCACTCTGGAGAAGTGTACGGTGTGTCCTGAAACACCTAAAAAACTCAGCTTAGAGAGCATAGGGCACTTCCACTCATGGGCGTATAAATTGGGAAAACTAAAAATCAGCAAGACACAGGCACCCCAAAGTTTAGGGCTGCTCTGCTGACAAGAACCTCCACTGAGTTACACCTTAAATATCCCAGGAAAGAGAAAAATGGATAAAGACGTTGTGGTCCTTATGTACAATGGAATATCACTCAGCCATGAAATCAACGTCATAAGGCTAGTAGCAACATGATGAGTGGATTTAGGTACGACGATTCTAAGTGAAATAAGTCAAACAGAAAAAGACACTTATCATAAGATATCACTTATAGAGGGAATGTAAAAACCGCTACACTTGAACTGAATTACAAAACAGAACAGAGTCACACGTTTAGAAAACACACTATGGCTGCTTAACGGGAAAGGTGAGGTGGGGTGATGCGTAAAACAAGGGTTTCAAATTAGCTCAGATACCGTTCCATAAACCCAATATGTAATAGACAAGACCTACTCCTTGCTCAGTGAACTGGACTCAACACCCCCTATTCAACGCCCAAGAATATATCTGACTAGTAAGAATCTTAAAACCTATGTGTTGATATCCCTCTGGAAGTGAGTCAAGTGGGTGTAAAGCGGCCTAAACACAGCAGTGAAAAGCAGCTACACCCCATTATAAAAATCAACTACTTTTAAAAACCCGTGAAACAAAGACAGTGAAAGAGAGACAAATTCTTACAAAATTCGTTCAGGGGCTGTGATGCCACCTGGATTGACCATATCTAGACCCACTGCTGATTGAGACATAAGGGTGGACACTCTTGCGGCTTAGAGTATTGGTGAGGTTGGGTGAGCAAACACAGACCCTTTAAAGTAATACTGCGGGGTACCCATCCCATGGGTCCCAAATCTCCAGGTTCAAGGGCATCTTCCTACATCGAAAACATGCATGAGAAACCCAGAAGATGGTACACCGTGTGATCGGGAAAGGTTTCCAAAACGCACCTCATTTCTCATCTCCTTGTGCTCGGGTTCGCCATTCCAACCGCTTTACTAGCAATCTCCCTCCTTGGAGAATCAGCACCTTTCACCTCCTGTTCCGTACAGGTAGCCATTTGTCCTGAGGATGAACGGGAAGAGGGGGAACCAATGAGAGACTAGCTCTAGGTGTTGGGACAGGCACAGGTCACTCTATTTTCCCATCAGGAAGAAGAATTAACCACAGGCTCAGCCTGCCCCCCCGGAACCAGAATAGGGCCTGAAGCAATCCTGCGCTTTTGCGGCCTGCTCCCAAAAATGCGAGTTGAAAAACGTAGCCCAGGGGCACTGCAATTCACAAACCTGCAGAGTTATCAATGATAACTCTCGTCCACAAATATATTGAGGGAAGGCAACGAAAAGGATTTGAAAGCAAGGCAGAATTGCAGGAAACTGATTTCAGGAGGTAGAATCGAATCGCCTTTAAAGCACAGGAAAAGCGGCAAAACCTCGACAATGATGCCCTTGGCCAAAAAGGGCGTATGCGTTTTTTCCTGAATATATTCAGGAAAAAACGCATACGCCCTTTTTGGCCAACCAAGCGACCTGGAAAGGCAAATCAGCGCTACAAAGAAGTCTTGCTTCCCATCGGTCAAAAGGGCCGTGCTGTATAAACTGTCAAAACCAGGAATGCAGGACAGGCCATGAAGAAACGGGAGCCTTCCTACGCTGATGGGCGGGATGTCAATTGCCAACAGGCACTCTGGAGAAGTGTACGGTGTGTCCTGAAACACCTAAAAAACTCAGCTTAGAGAGCATAGGGCACTTCCACTCATGGGCGTATAAATTGGGAAAACTAAAAATCAGCAAGACACAGGCACCCCAAAGTTTAGGGCTGCTCTGCTGACAAGAACCTCCACTGAGTTACACCTTAAATATCCCAGGAAAGAGAAAAATGGATAAAGACGTTGTGGTCCTTATGTACAATGGAATATCACTCAGCCATGAAATCTACGTCATAAGGCTAGTAGCAGCTTGATGAGTGGATTTAGGTACGACGATTCTAAGTGAAATAAGTCACACAGAAAGAGACACCTATGATAAGATACCAGTTATAGAGGGAATGTAAAAACCGCTACACTTGAACTGAATTACAAAACAGAACAGAGTCACACGTTTAGAAAACACACTATGGCTGCTTAACGGGAAAGGTGAGGTGGGGTGATGCGTAAAAGAAGGGTTTCAAATTAGCTCAGATACCGTTCCATAAACCCAATATGTAATAGACAAGACCTACTCCTTGCTCAGTGAACTGGACTCAACACCCCCTATTCAACGCCCAAGAATATATCTGACTAGTAAGAATCTTAAAACCTATGTGTTGATATCCCTCTGGAAGTGAGTCAAGTGGGTGTAAAGCGGCCTAAACACAGCAGTGAAAAGCAGCTAAACCCCATTATAAAAATCAACTACTTTTAAAAACCCGTGAAACAAAGACAGTGAAAGAGAGACAAATTCTTACAAAATTCGTTCAGGGGCTGTGATGCCACCTGGATTGACCATATCTAGACCCACTGCTGATTGAGACATATGGGTGAACACTCTTGGGGCTGAGAGGTTTGGTGAGGTTGGGTGAGCAAAAGCAGACCCTTTTAAGTAATACTGCGTGGTACCCATCCCATGGGTCCCAAATCTCCAGGTTCAAGGGCATCTTCCTACATCGAAAACATGCATGAGACACCCAGAAGATGGTACACCGTGTGATCGGGAAAGGTTTCTCAAACGCACCTCATTTCTCATCTCCTTGTGCTCGGGTTCGCCATTCCAGCCGTTTTACTAGCAATCTCCCTCCTTGGAGAATCAGCACCTTTAACCTCCTGTTCCGTCCAGGTTGCCATTTGTCCTGAGGATGAACGGGAAGAGGGCGAAACAATGAGAGACTAGCTCTAGGTGTTGGGACAGGCACAGGTCACTCTATTTTCCCATCAGGAAGAAGAATTAACCACAGGCTCAGCCTGACGCCCGGAACCAGAATAGGGCCTGAAGCAATCCTGCGCTTTTGCGGCCAGCTCCCAAAAAAGCGAGTTGAAAAATGGAGCTCAGGGGCACTGCAATTCAAAAACCTGCAGAGTTATAAATGATAACTCTCGTCCACAAATATATTGAGGGAAGGCAACGAAGAGGATTTGAAAGCAAGGAAGAATTGAAGGAAACTGATTTCAGGAGGTAGATTCGAATCGCCTTTAAAGCACAGGAAAAGCGGCAAAACCTCGACAATGATGCCCTTGGCCAAAAAGGGCGTATGCGTTTTCTCCTGAATATATTCAGGAAAAAACGCATACGCCCTTTTTGGCCAACCAAGCAACCTGCAAAGGCAAATCAGCGCTACAAAGAAGTCTCGCTTCCCATCGGTCAAAAGGACCATGCTGAGTAAAGTGTCTAAACCAGAAATGCAGGGCAGGCCATGGAGAAACGGGAGCCTTGCTACGCTGATGGGCGGGATGTAAATTGCCAACAGGCACTCTGGAGAAGTGTACGGTGTGTCGTGAAACACCTAAAAAACTCAGCTTAGAGAGCATAGGGCACTTCCACTCATGGGCGTATAAATTGGGAAAACTAAAAATCAGCAAGACACAGGCACCCCAAAGTTTAGGGCTGCTCTGCTGACAAGAACCTCCACTGAGTTACACCTTAAATATCCCAGGAAAGAGAAAAATGGATAAAGACGTTGTGGTCCTTATGTACAATGGAATAGCACTCAGCCATGAAATCAACGTCATAAGGCTAGTAGCAACATGATGAGTGGATTTAGGTACGACGATTCTAAGTGAAATAAGTCAAACAGAAAAAGACACTTATCATAAGATATCACTTATAGAGGGAATGTAAAAACCGCTACACTTGAACTGAATTACAAAACAGAACAGAGTCACACGTTTAGAAAACACACTATGGCTGCTTAACGGGAAAGGTGAGGTGGGGTGATGCGTAAAACAAGGGTTTCAAATTAGCTCAGATACCGTTCCATAAACCCAATATGTAATAGACAAGACCTACTCCTTGCTCAGTGAACTGGACTCAACACCCCCTATTCAACGCCCAAGAATATATCTGACTAGTAAGAATCTTAAAACCTATGTGTTGATATCCCTCTGGAAGTGAGTCAAGTGGGTGTAAAGCGGCCTAAACACAGCAGTGAAAAGCAGCTACACCCCATTATAAAAATCAACTACTTTTAAAAACCCGTGAAACAAAGACAGTGAAAGAGAGACAAATTCTTAACAAAATTCGTTCAGGGGCTGTGATGCCACCTGGATTGACCATATCTAGACCCACTGCTGATTGAGACATAAGGGTGGACACTCTTGCGGCTTAGAGTATTGGTGAGGTTGGGTGAGCAAACACAGACCCTTTAAAGTAATACTGCGGGGTACCCATCCCATGGGTCCCAAATCTCCAGGTTCAAGGGCATCTTCCTACATCGAAAACATGCATGAGAAACCCAGAAGATGGTACACCGTGTGATCGGGAAAGGTTTCCAAACCGCACCTCATTTCTCATCTCCTTGTGCTCGGGTTCGCCATTCCAACCGCTTTACTAGCAATCTCCCTCCTTGGAGAATCAGCACCTTTCACCTCCTGTTCCGTACAGGTAGCCATTTGTCCTGAGGATGAACGGGAAGAGGGGGAACCAATGAGAGACTAGCTCTAGGTGTTGGGACAGGCACAGGTCACTCTATTTTCCCATCAGGAAGAAGAATTAACCACAGGCTCAGCCTGCCCCCCCGGAACCAGAATAGGGCCTGAAGCAATCCTGCGCTTTTGCGGCCTGCTCCCAAAAATGCGAGTTGAAAAACGTAGCCCAGGGGCACTGCAATTCACAAACCTGCAGAGTTATCAATGATAACTCTCGTCCACAAATATATTGAGGGAAGGCAACGAAGAGGATTTGAAAGCAAGGCAGAATTGCAGGAAACTGATTTCAGGAGGTAGAATCGAATCGCCTTTAAAGCACAGGAAAAGCGGCAAAACCTCGACAATGATGCCCTTGGCCAAAAAGGGCGTATGCGTTTTTTCCTGAATATATACAGGAAAAAACGCATACGCCCTTTTTGGCCAATCAAGCGACCTGGAAAGGCAAATCAGCGCTACAAAGAAGTCTTGCTTCCCATCGGTCAAAAGGGCCGTGCTGTATAAACTGTCAAAACCAGGAATGCAGGACAGGCCATGAAGAAACGGGAGCCTTCCTACGCTGATGGGCGGGATGTCAATTGCCAACAGGCACTCTGGAGAAGTGTACGGTGTGTCCTGAAACACCTAAAAAACTCAGCTTAGAGAGCATAGGGCACTTCCACTCATGGGCGTATAAATTGGGAAAACTAAAAATCAGCAAGACACAGGCACCCCAAGTTTAGGGCTGCTCTGCTGACAAGAACCTCCACTGAGTTACACCTTAAATATCCCAGGAAAGAGAAAAATGGATAAAGACGTTGTGGTCCTTATGTACAATGGAATATCACTCAGCCATGAAATCTACGTCATAAGGCTAGTAGCAGCTTGATGAGTGGATTTAGGTACGACGATTCTAAGTGAAATAAGTCACACAGAAAGAGACACCTATGATAAGATACCAGTTATAGAGGGAATGTAAAAACCGCTACACTTGAACTGAATTACAAAACAGAACAGAGTCACACGTTTAGAAAACACACTATGGCTGCTTAACGGGAAAGGTGAGGTGGGGTGATGCGTAAAAGAAGGGTTTCAAATTAGCTCAGATACCGTTCCATAAACCCAATATGTAATAGACAAGACCTACTCCTTGCTCAGTGAACTGGACTCAACACCCCCTATTCAACGCCCAAGAATATATCTGACTAGTAAGAATCTTAAAACCTATGTGTTGATATCCCTCTGGAAGTGAGTCAAGTGGGTGTAAAGCGGCCTAAACACAGCAGTGAAAAGCAGCTAAACCCCATTATAAAAATCAACTACTTTTAAAAACCCGTGAAACAAAGACAGTGAAAGAGAGACAAATTCTTACAAAATTCGTTCAGGGGCTGTGATGCCACCTGGATTGACCATATCTAGACCCACTGCTGATTGAGACATATGGGTGAACACTCTTGGGGCTGAGAGGTTTGGTGAGGTTGGGTGAGCAAAAGCAGACCCTTTTAAGTAATACTGCGTGGTACCCATCCCATGGGTCCCAAATCTCCAGGTTCAAGGGCATCTTCCTACATCGAAAACATGCATGAGACACCCAGAAGATGGTACACCGTGTGATCGGGAAAGGTTTCTCAAACGCACCTCATTTCTCATCTCCTTGTGCTCGGGTTCGCCATTCCAGCCGTTTTACTAGCAATCTCCCTCCTTGGAGAATCAGCACCTTTAACCTCCTGTTCCGTCCAGGTTGCCATTTGTCCTGAGGATGAACGGGAAGAGGGCGAAACAATGAGAGACTAGCTCTAGGTGTTGGGACAGGCACAGGTCACTCTATTTTCCCATCAGGAAGAAGAATTAACCACAGGCTCAGCCTGACGCCCGGAACCAGAATAGGGCCTGAAGCAATCCTGCGCTTTTGCGGCCAGCTCCCAAAAAAGCGAGTTGAAAAATGGAGCTCAGGGGCACTGCAATTCAAAAACCTGCAGAGTTATAAATGATAACTCTCGTCCACAAATATATTGAGGGAAGGCAACGAAGAGGATTTGAAAGCAAGGAAGAATTGAAGGAAACTGATTTCAGGAGGTAGATTCGAATCGCCTTTAAAGCACAGGAAAAGCGGCAAAACCTCGACAATGATGCCCTTGGCCAAAAAGGGCGTATGCGTTTTCTCCTGAATATATTCAGGAAAAAACGCATACGCCCTTTTTGGCCAACCAAGCAACCTGCAAAGGCAAATCAGCGCTACAAAGAAGTCTCGCTTCCCATCGGTCAAAAGGACCATGCTGAGTAAAGTGTCTAAACCAGAAATGCAGGGCAGGCCATGGAGAAACGGGAGCCTTGCTACGCTGATGGGCGGGATGTAAATTGCCAACAGGCACTCTGGAGAAGTGTACGGTGTGTCCTGAAACACCTAAAAAACTCAGCTTAGAGAGCATAGGGCACTTCCACTCATGGGCGTATAAATTGGGAAAACTAAAAATCAGCAAGACACAGGCACCCCAAAGTTTAGGGCTGCTCTGCTGACAAGAACCTCCACTGAGTTACACCTTAAATATCCCAGGAAAGAGAAAAATGGATAAAGACGTTGTGGTCCTTATGTACAATGGAATATCACTCAGCCATGAAATCGACGTCATAAGGCTAGTAGCAACATGATGAGTGGATTTAGGTACGACGATTCTAAGTGAAATAAGTCAAACAGAAAAAGACACTTATCATAAGATATCACTTATAGAGGGAATGTAAAAACCGCTACACTTGAACTGAATTACAAAACAGAACAGAGTCACACGTTTAGAAAACACACTATAGCTGCTTAACGGGAAAGGTGAGGTGGGGTGATGCGTAAAAGAAGGGTTTCAAATTAGCTCAGATACCGTTCCATAAACCCAATATGTAATAGACAAGACCTACTCCTTGCTCAGTGAACTGGACTCAACACCCCCTATTCAACGCCCAAAAATATATCTGACTAGTAAGAATCTTAAAACCTATGTGTTGATATCCCTCTGTAAGTGAGTCAAGTGGATGTAAAGCGGCCTAAACACAGCAGTGAAAAGCAGCTACACCCCATTATAAAAATCAACTACTTTTAAAAACCCGTGAAACAAAGACAGTGAAAGAGAGACAAATTCTTACAAAATTCGTTCAGGGGCTGTGATGCCACCTGGATTGACCATATCTAGACCCACTGCTGATTGAGACATAAGGGTGGACACTCTTGCGGCTTAGAGTATTGGTGAGGTTGGGTGAGCAAACACAGACCCTTTAAAGTAATACTGCGGGGTACCCATCCCATGGGTCCCAAATCTCCAGGTTCAAGGGCATCTTCCTACATCGAAAACATGCATGAGAAACCCAGAAGATGGTACACCGTGTGATCGGGAAAGGTTTCCAAAACGCACCTCATTTCTCATCTCCTTGTGCTCGGGTTCGCCATTCCAACCGCTTTACTAGCAATCTCCCTCCTTGGAGAATCAGCACCTTTCACCTCCTGTTCCGTACAGGTAGCCATTTGTCCTGAGGATGAACGGGAAGAGGGGGAACCAATGAGAGACTAGCTCTAGGTGTTGGGACAGGCACAGGTCACTCTATTTTCCCATCAGGAAGAAGAATTAACCACAGGCTCAGCCTGCCCCCCCGGAACCAGAATAGGGCCTGAAGCAATCCTGCGCTTTTGCGGCCTGCTCCCAAAAATGCGAGTTGAAAAACGTAGCCCAGGGGCACTGCAATTCACAAACCTGCAGAGTTATCAATGATAACTCTCGTCCACAAATATATTGAGGGAAGGCAACGAAAAGGATTTGAAAGCAAGGCAGAATTACAGGAAACTGATTTCAGGAGGTAGAATCGAATCGCCTTTAAAGCACAGGAAAAGCGGCAAAACCTCGACAATGATGCCCTTGGCCAAAAAGGGCGTATGCGTTTTTTCCTGAATATATTCAGGAAAAAACGCATACGCCCTTTCTGGCCAACCAAGCAACCTGGAAAGGCAAATCAGCGCTACAAAGAAGTCTCGCTTCCCATCGGTCAAAAGGGCAGTGCTGTATAAACTGTCAAAACCAGGAATGCAGGACAGGCCATGAAGAAACGGGAGCCTTCCTACGCTGATGGGCGGGATGTCAATTGCCAACAGCCACTCTGGAGAAGTGTACGGTGTGTCCTGAAACACCTAAAAAACTCAGCTTAGAGAGCATAGGGCACTTCCACTCATGGGCGTATAAATTGGGAAAACTAAAAATCAGCAAGACACAGGCACCCCAACGTTTAGGGCTGCTCTGCTGACAAGAACCTCCACTGAGTTACACCTTAAATATCCCAGGAAAGAGAAAAATGGATAAAGACGTTGTGGTCCTTATGTACAATGGAATATCACTCAGCCATGAAATCTACGTCATAAGGCTAGTAGCAGCTTGATGAGTGGATTTAGGTACGACGATTCTAAGTGAAATAAGTCACACAGAAAGAGACACCTATGATAAGATACCAGTTATAGAGGGAATGTAAAAACCGCTACACTTGAACTGAATTACAAAACAGAACAGAGTCACACGTTTAGAAAACACACTATGGCTGCTTAACGGGAAAGGTGAGGTGGGGTGATGCGTAAAAGAAGGGTTTCAAATTAGCTCAGATACCGTTCCATAAACCCAATATGTAATAGACAAGACCTACTCCTTGCTCAGTGAACTGGACTCAACACCCCCTATTCAACGCCCAAGAATATATCTGACTAGTAAGAATCTTAAAACCTATGTGTTGATATCCCTCTGGAAGTGAGTCAAGTGGGTGTAAAGCGGCCTAAACACAGCAGTGAAAAGCAGCTAAACCCCATTATAAAAATCAACTACTTTTAAAAACCCGTGAAACAAAGACAGTGAAAGAGAGACAAATTCTTACAAAATTCGTTCAGGGGCTGTGATGCCACCTGGATTGACCATATCTAGACCCACTGCTGATTGAGACATATGGGTGAACACTCTTGGGGCTGAGAGGTTTGGTGAGGTTGGGTGAGCAAAAGCAGACCCTTTTAAGTAATACTGCGTGGTACCCATCCCATGGGTCCCAAATCTCCAGGTTCAAGGGCATCTTCCTACATCGAAAACATGCATGAGACACCCAGAAGATGGTACACCGTGTGATCGGGAAAGGTTTCTCAAACGCACCTCATTTCTCATCTCCTTGTGCTCGGGTTCGCCATTCCAGCCGTTTTACTAGCAATCTCCCTCCTTGGAGAATCAGCACCTTTAACCTCCTGTTCCGTCCAGGTTGCCATTTGTCCTGAGGATGAACGGGAAGAGGGCGAAACAATGAGAGACTAGCTCTAGGTGTTGGGACAGGCACAGGTCACTCTATTTTCCCATCAGGAAGAAGAATTAACCACAGGCTCAGCCTGACGCCCGGAACCAGAATAGGGCCTGAAGCAATCCTGCGCTTTTGCGGCCAGCTCCCAAAAAAGCGAGTTGAAAAATGGAGCTCAGGGGCACTGCAATTCAAAAACCTGCAGAGTTATAAATGATAACTCTCGTCCACAAATATATTGAGGGAAGGCAACGAAGAGGATTTGAAAGCAAGGAAGAATTGAAGGAAACTGATTTCAGGAGGTAGATTCGAATCGCCTTTAAAGCACAGGAAAAGCGGCAAAACCTCGACAATGATGCCCTTGGCCAAAAAGGGCGTATGCGTTTTCTCCTGAATATATTCAGGAAAAAACGCATACGCCCTTTTTGGCCAACCAAGCAACCTGCAAAGGCAAATCAGCGCTACAAAGAAGTCTCGCTTCCCATCGGTCAAAAGGACCATGCTGAGTAAAGTGTCTAAACCAGAAATGCAGGGCAGGCCATGGAGAAACGGGAGCCTTGCTACGCTGATGGGCGGGATGTAAATTGCCAACAGGCACTCTGGAGAAGTGTACGGTGTGTCCTGAAACACCTAAAAAACTCAGCTTAGAGAGCATAGGGCACTTCCACTCATGGGCGTATAAATTGGGAAAACTAAAAATCAGCAAGACACAGGCACCCCAAAGTTTAGGGCTGCTCTGCTGACAAGAACCTCCACTGAGTTACACCTTAAATATCCCAGGAAAGAGAAAAATGGATAAAGACGTTGTGGTCCTTATGTACAATGGAATATCACTCAGCCATGAAATCAACGTCATAAGGCTAGTAGCAACATGATGAGTGGATTTAGGTACGACGATTCTAAGTGAAATAAGTCAAACAGAAAAAGACACTTATCATAAGATATCACTTATAGAGGGAATGTAAAAACCGCTACACTTGAACTGAATTACAAAACAGAACAGAGTCACACGTTTAGAAAACACACTATGGCTGCTTAACGGGAAAGGTGAGGTGGGGTGATGCGTAAAAGAAGGGTTTCAAATTAGCTCAGATACCGTTCCATAAACCCAATATGTAATAGACAAGACCTACTCCTTGCTCAGTGAACTGGACTCAACACCCCCTATTCAACGCCCAAAAATATATCTGACTAGTAAGAATCTTAAAACCTATGTGTTGATATCCCTCTGTAAGTGAGTCAAGTGGATGTAAAGCGGCCTAAACACAGCAGTGAAAAGCAGCTACACCCCATTATAAAAATCAACTACTTTTAAAAACCCGTGAAACAAAGACAGTGAAAGAGAGACAAATTCTTACAAAATTCGTTCAGGGGCTGTGATGCCACCTGGATTGACCATATCTAGACCCACTGCTGATTGAGACATAAGGGTGGACACTCTTGCGGCTTAGAGTATTGGTGAGGTTGGGTGAGCAAACACAGACCCTTTAAAGTAATACTGCGGGGTACCCATCCCATGGGTCCCAAATCTCCAGGTTCAAGGGCATCTTCCTACATCGAAAACATGCATGAGAAACCCAGAAGATGGTACACCGTGTGATCGGGAAAGGTTTCCAAAACGCACCTCATTTCTCATCTCCTTGTGCTCGGGTTCGCCATTCCAACCGCTTTACTAGCAATCTCCCTCCTTGGAGAATCAGCACCTTTCACCTCCTGTTCCGTACAGGTAGCCATTTGTCCTGAGGATGAACGGGAAGAGGGGGAACCAATGAGAGACTAGCTCTAGGTGTTGGGACAGGCACAGGTCACTCTATTTTCCCATCAGGAAGAAGAATTAACCACAGGCTCAGCCTGCCCCCCCGGAACCAGAATAGGGCCTGAAGCAATCCTGCGCTTTTGCGGCCTGCTCCCAAAAATGCGAGTTGAAAAACGTAGCCCAGGGGCACTGCAATTCACAAACCTGCAGAGTTATCAATGATAACTCTCGTCCACAAATATATTGAGGGAAGGCAACGAAAAGGATTTGAAAGCAAGGCAGAATTACAGGAAACTGATTTCAGGAGGTAGAATCGAATCGCCTTTAAAGCACAGGAAAAGCGGCAAAACCTCGACAATGATGCCCTTGGCCAAAAAGGGCGTATGCGTTTTTTCCTGAATATATTCAGGAAAAAACGCATACGCCCTTTTTGGCCAACCAAGCAACCTGGAAAGGCAAATCAGCGCTACAAAGAAGTCTCGCTTCCCATCGGTCAAAAGGGCAGTGCTGTATAAACTGTCAAAACCAGGAATGCAGGACAGGCCATGAAGAAACGGGAGCCTTCCTACGCTGATGGGCGGGATGTCAATTGCCAACAGCCACTCTGGAGAAGTGTACGGTGTGTCCTGAAACACCTAAAAAACTCAGCTTAGAGAGCATAGGGCACTTCCACTCATGGGCGTATAAATTGGGAAAACTAAAAATCAGCAAGACACAGGCACCCCAAAGTTTAGGGCTGCTCTGCTGACAAGAACCTCCACTGAGTTACACCTTAAATATCCCAGGAAAGAGAAAAATGGATAAAGACGTTGTGGTCCTTATGTACAATGGAATATCACTCAGCCATGAAATCAACGTCATAAGGCGAGTAGCAGCTTGATGAGTGGATTTAGGTACGACGATTCTAAGTGAAATAAGTCACACAGAAAGAGACACCTATGATAAGATACCAGTTATAGAGGGAATGTAAAAACCGCTACACTTGAACTGAATTACAAAACAGAACAGAGTCACACGTTTAGAAAACACACTATGGCTGCTTAACGGGAAAGGTGAGGTGGGGTGATGCGTAAAAGAAGGGTTTCAAATTAGCTAAGATACCGTTCCATAAACCCAATATGTAATAGACAAGACCTACTCCTTGCTCAGTGAACTGGACTCAACACCCCCTATTCAACGCCCAAGAATATATCTGACTAGTAAGAATCTTAAAACCTATGTGTTGATATCCCTCTGGAAGTGAGTCAAGTGGGTGTAAAGCGGCCTAAACACAGCAGTGAAAAGCAGCTAAACCCCATTATAAAAATCAACTACTTTTAAAAACCCGTGAAACAAAGACAGTGAAAGAGAGACAAATTCTTACAAAATTCGTTCAGGGGCTGTGATGCCACCTGGATTGACCATATCTAGACCCACTGCTGATTGAGACATAAGGGTGGACACTCTTGCGGCTTAGAGTATTGGTGAGGTTGGGTGAGCAAACACAGACCCTTTAAAGTAATACTGCGGGGTACCCATCCCATGGGTCCCAAATCTCCAGGTTCAAGGGCATCTTCCTACATCGAAAACATGCATGAGAAACCCAGAAGATGGTACACCGTGTGATCGGGAAAGGTTTCCAAAACGCACCTCATTTCTCATCTCCTTGTGCTCGGGTTCGCCATTCCAACCGCTTTACTAGCAATCTCCCTCCTTGGAGAATCAGCACCTTTCACCTCCTGTTCCGTACAGGTAGCCATTTGTCCTGAGGATGAACGGGAAGAGGGGGAACCAATGAGAGACTAGCTCTAGGTGTTGGGACAGGCACAGGTCACTCTATTTTCCCATCAGGAAGAAGAATTAACCACAGGCTCAGCCTGCCCCCCCGGAACCAGAATAGGGCCTGAAGCAATCCTGCGCTTTTGCGGCCTGCTCCCAAAAATGCGAGTTGAAAAACGTAGCCCAGGGGCACTGCAATTCACAAACCTGCAGAGTTATCAATGATAACTCTCGTCCACAAATATATTGAGGGAAGGCAACGAAAAGGATTTGAAAGCAAGGCAGAATTGCAGGAAACTGATTTCAGGAGGTAGAATCGAATCGCCTTTAAAGCACAGGAAAAGCGGCAAAACCTCGACAATGATGCCCTTGGCCAAAAAGGGCGTATGCGTTTTTTCCTGAATATATTCAGGAAAAAACGCATACGCCCGTTTTGGCCAACCAAGCAACCTGGAAAGGCAAATCAGCGCTACAAAGAAGTCTCGCTTCCCATCGGTCAAAAGGGCCGTGCTGTATAAACTGTCAAAACCAGGAATGCAGGACAGGCCATGAAGAAACGGGAGCCTTCCTACGCTGATGGGCGGGATGTCAATTGCCAACAGCCACTCTGGAGAAGTGTACGGTGTGTCCTGAAACACCTAAAAAACTCAGCTTAGAGAGCATAGGGCACTTCCACTCATGGGCGTATAAATTGGGAAAACTAAAAATCAGCAAGACACAGGCACCCCAAAGTTTAGGGCTGCTCTGCTGACAAGAACCTCCACTGAGTTACACCTTAAATATCCCAGGAAAGAGAAAAATGGATAAAGACGTTGTGGTCCTTATGTACAATGGAATATCACTCAGCCATGAAATCTACGTCATAAGGCTAGTAGCAGCTTGATGAGTGGATTTAGGTACGACGATTCTAAGTGAAATAAGTCAAACAGAAAACGACACTTATCATAAGATATCACTTATAAAGGGAATGTAAAAACCGCTACACTTGAACTGAATTACAAAACAGAACAGAGTCACACGTTTAGAAAACACACTATGGCTGCTTAACGGGAAAGGTGAGGTGGGGTGATGCGTAAAACAAGGGTTTCAAATTAGCTCAGATACTGTTCCATAAACCCAATATGTAATAGACAAGACCTACTCCTTGCTCAGTGAACTGGACTCAACACCCCCTATTCAACGCCCAAGAATATATCTGACTAGTAAGAATCTTAAAACCTATGTGTTGATATCCCTCTGGAAGTGAGTCAAGTGGGTGTAAAGCGGCCTAAACACAGCAGTGAAAAGCAGCTAAACCCCATTATAAAAATCAACTACTTTTAAAAACCCGTGAAACAAAGACAGTGAAAGAGAGACAAATTCTTACAAAATTCGTTCAGGGGCTGTGATGCCACCTGGATTGACCATATCTAGACCCACTGCTGATTGAGACATATGGGTGAACACTCTTGGGGCTGAGAGGTTTGGTGAGGTTGGGTGAGCAAAGCAGACCCTTTTAAGTAATACTGCGGGGTACCCATCCCATGGGTCCCAAATCTCCAGGTTCAAGGGCATCTTCCTACATCGAAAACATGCATGAGACACCCAGAAGATGGTACACCGTGTGATCGGGAAAGGTTTCTCAAACGCACCTCATTTCTCATCTCCTTGTGCTCAGGTTCGCCATGCCAGCCGTTTTACTAGCAATCTCCCTCCTTGGAGAATCAGCACCTTTAACCTCCTGTTCCGTCCAGGTTGCCATTTGTCCTGAGGATGAACGGGAAGAGGGCGAAACAATGAGAGACTAGCTCTAGGTGTTGGGACAGGCACAGGTCACTCTATTTTCCCATCAGGAAGAAGAATTAACCACAGGCTCAGCCTGACGCCCGGAACCAGAATAGGGCCTGAAGCAATCCTGCGCTTTTGCGGCCAGCTCCCAAAAAAGCGAGTTGAAAAATGGAGCTCAGGGGCACTGCAATTCAAAAACCTGCAGAGTTATAAATGATAACTCTCGTCCACAAATATATTGAGGGAAGGCAACGAAGAGGATTTGAAAGCAAGGAAGAATTGAAGGAAACTGATTTCAGGAGGTAGATTCGAATCGCCTTTAAAGCACAGGAAAAGCGGCAAAACCTCGACAATGATGCCCTTGGCCAAAAAGGGCGTATGCGTTTTCTCCTGAATATATTCAGGAAAAAACGCATACGCCCTTTTTGGCCAACCAAGCAACCTGCAAAGGCAAATCAGCGCTACAAAGAAGTCTCGCTTCCCATCGGTCAAAAGGACCATGCTGAGTAAAGTGTCTAAACCAGAAATGCAGGGCAGGCCATGGAGAAACGGGAGCCTTGCTACGCTGATGGGCGGGATGTAAATTGCCAACAGGCACTCTGGAGAAGTGTACGGTGTGTCGTGAAACACCTAAAAAACTCAGCTTAGAGAGCATAGGGCACTTCCACTCATGGGCGTATAAATTGGGAAAACTAAAAATCAGCAAGACACAGGCACCCCAAAGTTTAGGGCTGCTCTGCTGACAAGAACCTCCACTGAGTTACACCTTAAATATCCCAGGAAAGAGAAAAATGGATAAAGACGTTGTGGTCCTTATGTACAATGGAATATCACTCAGCCATGAAATCAACGTCATAAGGCTAGTAGCAACATGATGAGTGGATTTAGGTACGACGATTCTAAGTGAAATAAGTCAAACAGAAAAAGACACTTATCATAAGATATCACTTATAGAGGGAATGTAAAAACCGCTACACTTGAACTGAATTACAAAACAGAACAGAGTCACACGTTTAGAAAACACACTATGGCTGCTTAACGGGAAAGGTGAGGTGGGGTGATGCGTAAAACAAGGGTTTCAAATTAGCTCAGATACCGTTCCATAAACCCAATATGTAATAGACAAGACCTACTCCTTGCTCAGTGAACTGGACTCAACACCCCCTATTCAACGCCCAAGAATATATCTGACTAGTAAGAATCTTAAAACCTATGTGTTGATATCCCTCTGTAAGTGAGTCAAGTGGATGTAAAGCGGCCTAAACACAGCAGTGAAAAGCAGCTACACCCCATTATAAAAATCAACTACTTTTAAAAACCCGTGAAACAAAGACAGTGAAAGAGAGACAAATTCTTACAAAATTCGTTCAGGGGCTGTGATGCCACCTGGATTGACCATATCTAGACCCACTGCTGATTGAGACATAAGGGTGGACACTCTTGCGGCTTAGAGTATTGGTGAGGTTGGGTGAGCAAACACAGACCCTTTAAAGTAATACTGCGGGGTACCCATCCCATGGGTCCCAAATCTCCAGGTTCAAGGGCATCTTCCTACATCGAAAACATGCATGAGAAACCCAGAAGATGGTACACCGTGTGATCGGGAAAGGTTTCCAAAACGCACCTCATTTCTCATCTCCTTGTGCTCGGGTTCGCCATTCCAACCGCTTTACTAGCAATCTCCCTCCTTGGAGAATCAGCACCTTTCACCTCCTGTTCCGTACAGGTAGCCATTTGTCCTGAGGATGAACGGGAAGAGGGGGAACCAATGAGAGACTAGCTCTAGGTGTTGGGACAGGCACAGGTCACTCTATTTTCCCATCAGGAAGAAGAATTAACCACAGGCTCAGCCTGCCCCCCCGGAACCAGAATAGGGCCTGAAGCAATCCTGCGCTTTTGCGGCCTGCTCCCAAAAATGCGAGTTGAAAAACGTAGCCCAGGGGCACTGCAATTCACAAAACTGCAGAGTTATCAATGATAACTCTCGTCCACAAATATATTGAGGGAAGGCAACGAAAAGGATTTGAAAGCAAGGCAGAATTGCAGGAAACTGATTTCAGGAGGTAGAATCGAATCGCCTTTAAAGCACAGGAAAAGCGGCAAAACCTCGACAATGATGCCCTTGGCCAAAAAGGGCGTATGCGTTTTTTCCTGAATATATTCAGGAAAAAACGCATACGCCCTTTTTGGCCAACCAAGCAACCTGGAAAGGCAAATCAGCGCTACAAAGAAGTCTTGCTTCCCATCGGTCAAAAGGGCCGTGCTGTATAAACTGTCAAAACCAGGAATGCAGGACAGGCCATGAAGAAACGGGAGCCTTCCTACGCTGATGGGCGGGATGTCAATTGCCAACAGCCACTCTGGAGAAGTGTACGGTGTGTCCTGAAACACCTAAAAAACTCAGCTTAGAGAGCATAGGGCACTTCCACTCATGGGCGTATAAATTGGGAAAACTAAAAATCAGCAAGACACAGGCACCCCAAAGTTTAGGGCTGCTCTGCTGACAAGAACCTCCACTGAGTTACACCTTAAATATCCCAGGAAAGAGAAAAATGGATAAAGACGTTGTGGTCCTTATGTACAATGGAATATCACTCAGCCATGAAATCAACGTCATAAGGCTAGTAGCAGCTTGATGAGTGGATTTAGGTACGACGATTCTAAGTGAAATAAGTCACACAGAAAGAGACACCTATGATAAGATACCAGTTATAGAGGGAATGTAAAAACCGCTACACTTGAACTGAATTACAAAACAGAACAGAGTCACACGTTTAGAAAACACACTATGGCTGCTTAACGGGAAAGGTGAGGTGGGGTGATGCGTAAAAGAAGGGTTTCAAATTAGCTCAGATACCGTTCCATAAACCCAATATGTAATAGACAAGACCTACTCCTTGCTCAGTGAACTGGACTCAACACCCCCTATTCAACGCCCAAGAATATATCTGACTAGTAAGAATCTTAAAACCTATGTGTTGATATCCCTCTGGAAGTGAGTCAAGTGGGTGTAAAGCGGCCTAAACACAGCAGTGAAAAGCAGCTAAACCCCATTATAAAAATCAACTACTTTTAAAAACCCGTGAAACAAAGACAGTGAAAGAGAGACAAATTCTTACAAAATTCGTTCAGGGGCTGTGATGCCACCTGGATTGACCATATCTAGACCCACTGCTGATTGAGACATATGGGTGAACACTCTTGGGGCTGAGAGGTTTGGTGAGGTTGGGTGAGCAAAGCAGACCCTTTTAAGTAATACTGCGTGGTACCCATCCCATGGGTCCCAAATCTCCAGGTTCAAGGGCATCTTCCTACATCGAAAACATGCATGAGACACCCAGAAGATGGTACACCGTGTGATCGGGAAAGGTTTCTCAAACGCACCTCATTTCTCATCTCCTTGTGCTCGGGTTCGCCATGCCAGCCGTTTTACTAGCAATCTCCCTCCTTGGAGAATCAGCACCTTTAACCTCCTGTTCCGTCCAGGTTGCCATTTGTCCTGAGGATGAACGGGAAGAGGGCGAAACAATGAGAGACTAGCTCTAGGTGTTGGGACAGGCACAGGTCACTCTATTTTCCCATCAGGAAGAAGAATTAACCACAGGCTCAGCCTGACGCCCGGAACCAGAATAGGGCCTGAAGCAATCCTGCGCTTTTGCGGCCAGCTCCCAAAAAAGCGAGTTGAAAAATGGAGCTCAGGGGCACTGCAATTCAAAAACCTGCAGAGTTATAAATGATAACTCTCGTCCACAAATATATTGAGGGAAGGCAACGAAGAGGATTTGAAAGCAAGGAAGAATTGAAGGAAACTGATTTCAGGAGGTAGATTCGAATCGCCTTTAAAGCACAGGAAAAGCGGCAAAACCTCGACAATGATGCCCTTGGCCAAAAAGGGCGTATGCGTTTTCTCCTGAATATATTCAGGAAAAAACGCATACGCCCTTTTTGGCCAACCAAGCAACCTGCAAAGGCAAATCAGCGCTACAAAGAAGTCTCGCTTCCCATCGGTCAAAAGGACCATGCTGAGTAAAGTGTCTAAACCAGAAATGCAGGGCAGGCCATGGAGAAACGGGAGCCTTGCTACGCTGATGGGCGGGATGTAAATTGCCAACAGGCACTCTGGAGAAGTGTACGGTGTGTCCTGAAACACCTAAAAAACTCAGCTTAGAGAGCATAGGGCACTTCCACTCATGGGCGTATAAATTGGGAAAACTAAAAATCAGCAAGACACAGGCACCCCAAAGTTTAGGGCTGCTCTGCTGACAAGAACCTCCACTGAGTTACACCTTAAATATCCCAGGAAAGAGAAAAATGGATAAAGACGTTGTGGTCCTTATGTACAATGGAATATCACTCAGCCATGAAATCAACGTCATAAGGCTAGTAGCAACATGATGAGTGGATTTAGGTACGACGATTCTAAGTGAAATAAGTCAAACAGAAAAAGACACTTATCATAAGATATCACTTATAGAGGGAATGTAAAAACCGCTACACTTGAACTGAATTACAAAACAGAACAGAGTCACACGTTTAGAAAACACACTATGGCTGCTTAACGGGAAAGGTGAGGTGGGGTGATGCGTAAAACAAGGGTTTCAAATTAGCTCAGATACCGTTCCATAAACCCAATATGTAATAGACAAGACCTACTCCTTGCTCAGTGAACTGGACTCAACACCCCCTATTCAACGCCCAAGAATATATCTGACTAGTAAGAATCTTAAAACCTATGTGTTGATATCCCTCTGTAAGTGAGTCAAGTGGGTGTAAAGCGGCCTAAACACAGCAGTGAAAAGCAGCTACACCCCATTATAAAAATCAACTACTTTTAAAAACCCGTGAAACAAAGACAGTGAAAGAGAGACAAATTCTTACAAAATTCGTTCAGGGGCTGTGATGCCACCTGGATTGACCATATCTAGACCCACTGCTGATTGAGACATAAGGGTGGACACTCTTGCGGCTTAGAGTATTGGTGAGGTTGGGTGAGCAAACACAGACCCTTTAAAGTAATACTGCGGGGTACCCATCCCATGGGTCCCAAATCTCCAGGTTCAAGGGCATCTTCCTACATCGAAAACATGCATGAGAAACCCAGAAGATGGTACACCGTGTGATCGGGAAAGGTTTCCAAAACGCACCTCATTTCTCATCTCCTTGTGCTCGGGTTCGCCATTCCAACCGCTTTACTAGCAATCTCCCTCCTTGGAGAATCAGCACCTTTCACCTCCTGTTCCGTACAGGTAGCCATTTGTCCTGAGGATGAACGGGAAGAGGGGGAACCAATGAGAGACTAGCTCTAGGTGTTGGGACAGGCACAGGTCACTCTATTTTCCCATCAGGAAGAAGAATTAACCACAGGCTCAGCCTGCCCCCCCGGAACCAGAATAGGGCCTGAAGCAATCCTGCGCTTTTGCGGCCTGTTCCCAAAAATGCGAGTTGAAAAACGTAGCCCAGGGGCACTGCAATTCACAAACCTGCAGAGTTATCAATGATAACTCTCGTCCACAAATATATTGAGGGAAGGCAACGAAAAGGATTTGAAAGCAAGGCAGAATTGCAGGAAACTGATTTCAGGAGGTAGAATCGAATCGCCTTTAAAGCACAGGAAAAGCGGCAAAACCTCGACAATGATGCCCTTGGCCAAAAAGGGCGTATGCGTTTTTTCCTGAATATATTCAGGAAAAAACGCATACGCCCTTTTTGGCCAACCAAGCAACCTGGAAAGGCAAATCAGCGCTACAAAGAAGTCTCGCTTCCCATCGGTCAAAAGGGCCGTGCTGTATAAACTGTCAAAACCAGGAATGCAGGACAGGCCATGAAGAAACGGGAGCCTTCCTACGCTGATGGGCGGGATGTCAATTGCCAACAGCCACTCTGGAGAAGTGTACGGTGTGTCCTGAAACACCTAAAAAACTCAGCTTAGAGAGCATAGGGCACTTCCACTCATGGGCGTATAAATTGGGAAAACTAAAAATCAGCAAGACACAGGCACCCCAAAGTTTAGGGCTGCTCTGCTGACAAGAACCTCCACTGAGTTACACCTTAAATATCCCAGGAAAGAGAAAAATGGATAAAGACGTTGTGGTCCTTATGTACAATGGAATATCACTCAGCCATGAAATCAACGTCATAAGGCGAGTAGCAGCTTGATGAGTGGATTTAGGTACGACGATTCTAAGTGAAATAAGTCACACAGAAAGAGACACCTATGATAAGATACCAGTTATAGAGGGAATGTAAAAACCGCTACACTTGAACTGAATTACAAAACAGAACAGAGTCACACGTTTAGAAAACACACTATGGCTGCTTAACGGGAAAGGTGAGGTGGGGTGATGCGTAAAACAAGGGTTTCAAATTAGCTCAGATACCGTTCCATAAACCCAATATGTAATAGACAAGACCTACTCCTTGCTCAGTGAACTGGACTCAACACCCCCTATTCAACGCCCAAGAATATATCTGACTAGTAAGAATCTTAAAACCTATGTGTTGATATCCCTCTGTAAGTGAGTCAAGTGGATGTAAAGCGGCCTAAACACAGCAGTGAAAAGCAGCTACACCCCATTATAAAAATCAACTACTTTTAAAAACCCGTGAAACAAAGACAGTGAAAGAGAGACAAATTCTTACAAAATTCGTTCAGGGGCTGTGATGCCACCTGGATTGACCATATCTAGACCCACTGCTGATTGAGACATAAGGGTGGACACTCTTGCGGCTTAGAGTATTGGTGAGGTTGGGTGAGCAAACACAGACCCTTTAAAGTAATACTGCGGGGTACCCATCCCATGGGTCCCAAATCTCCAGGTTCAAGGGCATCTTCCTACATCGAAAACATGCATGAGAAACCCAGAAGATGGTACACCGTGTGATCGGGAAAGGTTTCCAAAACGCACCTCATTTCTCATCTCCTTGTGCTCGGGTTCGCCATTCCAACCGCTTTACTAGCAATCTCCCTCCTTGGAGAATCAGCACCTTTCACCTCCTGTTCCGTACAGGTAGCCATTTGTCCTGAGGATGAACGGGAAGAGGGGGAACCAATGAGAGACTAGCTCTAGGTGTTGGGACAGGCACAGGTCACTCTATTTTCCCATCAGGAAGAAGAATTAACCACAGGCTCAGCCTGCCCCCCCGGAACCAGAATAGGGCCTGAAGCAATCCTGCGCTTTTGCGGCCTGCTCCCAAAAATGCGAGTTGAAAAACGTAGCCCAGGGGCACTGCAATTCACAAACCTGCAGAGTTATCAATGATAACTCTCGTCCACAAATATATTGAGGGAAGGCAACGAAAAGGATTTGAAAGCAAGGCAGAATTGCAGGAAACTGATTTCAGGAGGTAGAATCGAATCGCCTTTAAAGCACAGGAAAAGCGGCAAAACCTCGACAATGATGCCCTTGGCCAAAAAGGGCGTATGCGTTTTTTCCTGAATATATACAGGAAAAAACGCATACGCCCTTTTTGGCCAATCAAGCGACCTGGAAAGGCAAATCAGCGCTACAAAGAAGTCTTGCTTCCCATCGGTCAAAAGGGCCGTGCTGTATAAACTGTCAAAACCAGGAATGCAGGACAGGCCATGAAGAAACGGGAGCCTTCCTACGCTGATGGGCGGGATGTCAATTGCCAACAGGCACTCTGGAGAAGTGTACGGTGTGTCCTGAAACACCTAAAAAACTCAGCTTAGAGAGCATAGGGCACTTCCACTCATGGGCGTATAAATTGGGAAAACTAAAAATCAGCAAGACACAGGCACCCCAAAGTTTAGGGCTGCTCTGCTGACAAGAACCTCCACTGAGTTACACCTTAAATATCCCAGGAAAGAGAAAAATGGATAAAGACGTTGTGGTCCTTATGTACAATGGAATATCACTCAGCCATGAAATCTACGTCATAAGGCTAGTAGCAGCTTGATGAGTGGATTTAGGTACGACGATTCTAAGTGAAATAAGTCACACAGAAAGAGACACCTATGATAAGATACCAGTTATAGAGGGAATGTAAAAACCGCTACACTTGAACTGAATTACAAAACAGAACAGAGTCACACGTTTAGAAAACACACTATGGCTGCTTAACGGGAAAGGTGAGGTGGGGTGATGCGTAAAAGAAGGGTTTCAAATTAGCTCAGATACCGTTCCATAAACCCAATATGTAATAGACAAGACCTACTCCTTGCTCAGTGAACTGGACTCAACACCCCCTATTCAACGCCCAAGAATATATCTGACTAGTAAGAATCTTAAAACCTATGTGTTGATATCCCTCTGGAAGTGAGTCAAGTGGGTGTAAAGCGGCCTAAACACAGCAGTGAAAAGCAGCTAAACCCCATTATAAAAATCAACTACTTTTAAAAACCCGTGAAACAAAGACAGTGAAAGAGAGACAAATTCTTACAAAATTCGTTCAGGGGCTGTGATGCCACCTGGATTGACCATATCTAGACCCACTGCTGATTGAGACATATGGGTGAACACTCTTGGGGCTGAGAGGTTTGGTGAGGTTGGGTGAGCAAAAGCAGACCCTTTTAAGTAATACTGCGTGGTACCCATCCCATGGGTCCCAAATCTCCAGGTTCAAGGGCATCTTCCTACATCGAAAACATGCATGAGACACCCAGAAGATGGTACACCGTGTGATCGGGAAAGGTTTCTCAAACGCACCTCATTTCTCATCTCCTTGTGCTCGGGTTCGCCATTCCAGCCGTTTTACTAGCAATCTCCCTCCTTGGAGAATCAGCACCTTTAACCTCCTGTTCCGTCCAGGTTGCCATTTGTCCTGAGGATGAACGGGAAGAGGGCGAAACAATGAGAGACTAGCTCTAGGTGTTGGGACAGGCACAGGTCACTCTATTTTCCCATCAGGAAGAAGAATTAACCACAGGCTCAGCCTGACGCCCGGAACCAGAATAGGGCCTGAAGCAATCCTGCGCTTTTGCGGCCAGCTCCCAAAAAAGCGAGTTGAAAAATGGAGCTCAGGGGCACTGCAATTCAAAAACCTGCAGAGTTATAAATGATAACTCTCGTCCACAAATATATTGAGGGAAGGCAACGAAGAGGATTTGAAAGCAAGGAAGAATTGAAGGAAACTGATTTCAGGAGGTAGATTCGAATCGCCTTTAAAGCACAGGAAAAGCGGCAAAACCTCGACAATGATGCCCTTGGCCAAAAAGGGCGTATGCGTTTTCTCCTGAATATATTCAGGAAAAAACGCATACGCCCTTTTTGGCCAACCAAGCAACCTGCAAAGGCAAATCAGCGCTACAAAGAAGTCTCGCTTCCCATCGGTCAAAAGGACCATGCTGAGTAAAGTGTCTAAACCAGAAATGCAGGGCAGGCCATGGAGAAACGGGAGCCTTGCTACGCTGATGGGCGGGATGTAAATTGCCAACAGGCACTCTGGAGAAGTGTACGGTGTGTCCTGAAACACCTAAAAAACTCAGCTTAGAGAGCATAGGGCACTTCCACTCATGGGCGTATAAATTGGGAAAACTAAAAATCAGCAAGACACAGGCACCCCAAAGTTTAGGGCTGCTCTGCTGACAAGAACCTCCACTGAGTTACACCTTAAATATCCCAGGAAAGAGAAAAATGGATAAAGACGTTGTGGTCCTTATGTACAATGGAATATCACTCAGCCATGAAATCAACGTCATAAGGCTAGTAGCAACATGATGAGTGGATTTAGGTACGACGATTCTAAGTGAAATAAGTCACACAGAAAAAGACACTTATCATAAGATATCACTTATAGAGGGAATGTAAAAACCGCTACACTTGAACTGAATTACAAAACAGAACAGAGTCACACGTTTAGAAAACACACTATGGCTGCTTAACGGGAAAGGTGAGGTGGGGTGATGCGTAAAAGAAGGGTTTCAAATTAGCTCAGATACCGTTCCATAAACCCAATATGTAATAGACAAGACCTACTCCTTGCTCAGTGAACTGGACTCAACACCCCCTATTCAACGCCCAAAAATATATCTGACTAGTAAGAATCTTAAAACCTATGTGTTGATATCCCTCTGTAAGTGAGTCAAGTGGATGTAAAGCGGCCTAAACACAGCAGTGAAAAGCAGCTACACCCCATTATAAAAATCAACTACTTTTAAAAACCCGTGAAACAAAGACAGTGAAAGAGAGACAAATTCTTACAAAATTCGTTCAGGGGCTGTGATGCCACCTGGATTGACCATATCTAGACCCACTGCTGATTGAGACATAAGGGTGGACACTCTTGCGGCTTAGAGTATTGGTGAGGTTGGGTGAGCAAACACAGACCCTTTAAAGTAATACTGCGGGGTACCCATCCCATGGGTCCCAAATCTCCAGGTTCAAGGGCATCTTCCTACATCGAAAACATGCATGAGAAACCCAGAAGATGGTACACCGTGTGATCGGGAAAGGTTTCCAAAACGCACCTCATTTCTCATCTCCTTGTGCTCGGGTTCGCCATTCCAACCGCTTTACTAGCAATCTCCCTCCTTGGAGAATCAGCACCTTTCACCTCCTGTTCCGTACAGGTAGCCATTTGTCCTGAGGATGAACGGGAAGAGGGGGAACCAATGAGAGACTAGCTCTAGGTGTTGGGACAGGCACAGGTCACTCTATTTTCCCATCAGGAAGAAGAATTAACCACAGGCTCAGCCTGCCCCCCCGGAACCAGAATAGGGCCTGAAGCAATCCTGCGCTTTTGCGGCCTGCTCCCAAAAATGCGAGTTGAAAAACGTAGCCCAGGGGCACTGCAATTCACAAACCTGCAGAGTTATCAATGATAACTCTCGTCCACAAATATATTGAGGGAAGGCAACGAAAAGGATTTGAAAGCAAGGCAGAATTACAGGAAACTGATTTCAGGAGGTAGAATCGAATCGCCTTTAAAGCACAGGAAAAGCGGCAAAACCTCGACAATGATGCCCTTGGCCAAAAAGGGCGTATGCGTTTTTTCCTGAATATATTCAGGAAAAAACGCATACGCCCTTTTTGGCCAACCAAGCAACCTGGAAAGGCAAATCAGCGCTACAAAGAAGTCTCGCTTCCCATCGGTCAAAAGGGCAGTGCTGTATAAACTGTCAAAACCAGGAATGCAGGACAGGCCATGAAGAAACGGGAGCCTTCCTACGCTGATGGGCGGGATGTCAATTGCCAACAGCCACTCTGGAGAAGTGTACGGTGTGTCCTGAAACACCTAAAAAACTCAGCTTAGAGAGCATAGGGCACTTCCACTCATGGGCGTATAAATTGGGAAAACTAAAAATCAGCAAGACACAGGCACCCCAAAGTTTAGGGCTGCTCTGCTGACAAGAACCTCCACTGAGTTACACCTTAAATATCCCAGGAAAGAGAAAAATGGATAAAGACGTTGTGGTCCTTATGTACAATGGAATATCACTCAGCCATGAAATCAACGTCATAAGGCGAGTAGCAGCTTGATGAGTGGATTTAGGTACGACGATTCTAAGTGAAATAAGTCACACAGAAAGAGACACCTATGATAAGATACCAGTTATAGAGGGAATGTAAAAACCGCTACACTTGAACTGAATTACAAAACAGAACAGAGTCACACGTTTAGAAAACACACTATGGCTGCTTAACGGGAAAGGTGAGGTGGGGTGATGCGTAAAAGAAGGGTTTCAAATTAGCTAAGATACCGTTCCATAAACCCAATATGTAATAGACAAGACCTACTCCTTGCTCAGTGAACTGGACTCAACACCCCCTATTCAACGCCCAAGAATATATCTGACTAGTAAGAATCTTAAAACCTATGTGTTGATATCCCTCTGGAAGTGAGTCAAGTGGGTGTAAAGCGGCCTAAACACAGCAGTGAAAAGCAGCTAAACCCCATTATAAAAATCAACTACTTTTAAAAACCCGTGAAACAAAGACAGTGAAAGAGAGACAAATTCTTACAAAATTCGTTCAGGGGCTGTGATGCCACCTGGATTGACCATATCTAGACCCACTGCTGATTGAGACATAAGGGTGGACACTCTTGCGGCTTAGAGTATTGGTGAGGTTGGGTGAGCAAACACAGACCCTTTAAAGTAATACTGCGGGGTACCCATCCCATGGGTCCCAAATCTCCAGGTTCAAGGGCATCTTCCTACATCGAAAACATGCATGAGAAACCCAGAAGATGGTACACCGTGTGATCGGGAAAGGTTTCCAAAACGCACCTCATTTCTCATCTCCTTGTGCTCGGGTTCGCCATTCCAACCGCTTTACTAGCAATCTCCCTCCTTGGAGAATCAGCACCTTTCACCTCCTGTTCCGTACAGGTAGCCATTTGTCCTGAGGATGAACGGGAAGAGGGGGAACCAATGAGAGACTAGCTCTAGGTGTTGGGACAGGCACAGGTCACTCTATTTTCCCATCAGGAAGAAGAATTAACCACAGGCTCAGCCTGCCCCCCCGGAACCAGAATAGGGCCTGAAGCAATCCTGCGCTTTTGCGGCCTGCTCCCAAAAATGCGAGTTGAAAAACGTAGCCCAGGGGCACTGCAATTCACAAACCTGCAGAGTTATCAATGATAACTCTCGTCCACAAATATATTGAGGGAAGGCAACGAAAAGGATTTGAAAGCAAGGCAGAATTGCAGGAAACTGATTTCAGGAGGTAGAATCGAATCGCCTTTAAAGCACAGGAAAAGCGGCAAAACCTCGACAATGATGCCCTTGGCCAAAAAGGGCGTATGCGTTTTTTCCTGAATATATTCAGGAAAAAACGCATACGCCCTTTTTGGCCAACCAAGCAACCTGGAAAGGCAAATCAGCGCTACAAAGAAGTCTCGCTTCCCATCGGTCAAAAGGGCCGTGCTGTATAAACTGTCAAAACCAGGAATGCAGGACAGGCCATGAAGAAACGGGAGCCTTCCTACGCTGATGGGCGGGATGTCAATTGCCAACAGCCACTCTGGAGAAGTGTACGGTGTGTCCTGAAACACCTAAAAAACTCAGCTTAGAGAGCATAGGGCACTTCCACTCATGGGCGTATAAATTGGGAAAACTAAAAATCAGCAAGACACAGGCACCCCAAAGTTTAGGGCTGCTCTGCTGACAAGAACCTCCACTGAGTTACACCTTAAATATCCCAGGAAAGAGAAAAATGGATAAAGACGTTGTGGTCCTTATGTACAATGGAATATCACTCAGCCATGAAATCTACGTCATAAGGCTAGTAGCAGCTTGATGAGTGGATTTAGGTACGACGATTCTAAGTGAAATAAGTCAAACAGAAAACGACACTTATCATAAGATATCACTTATAAAGGGAATGTAAAAACCGCTACACTTGAACTGAATTACAAAACAGAACAGAGTCACACGTTTAGAAAACACACTATGGCTGCTTAACGGGAAAGGTGAGGTGGGGTGATGCGTAAAAGAAGGGTTTCAAATTAGCTCAGATACTGTTCCATAAACCCAATATGTAATAGACAAGACCTACTCCTTGCTCAGTGAACTGGACTCAACACCCCCTATTCAACGCCCAAGAATATATCTGACTAGTAAGAATCTTAAAACCTATGTGTTGATATCCCTCTGGAAGTGAGTCAAGTGGGTGTAAAGCGGCCTAAACACAGCAGTGAAAAGCAGCTAAACCCCATTATAAAAATCAACTACTTTTAAAAACCCGTGAAACAAAGACAGTGAAAGAGAGACAAATTCTTACAAAATTCGTTCAGGGGCTGTGATGCCACCTGGATTGACCATATCTAGACCCACTGCTGATTGAGACATATGGGTGAACACTCTTGGGGCTGAGAGGTTTGGTGAGGTTGGGTGAGCAAAGCAGACCCTTTTAAGTAATACTGCGGGGTACCCATCCCATGGGTCCCAAATCTCCAGGTTCAAGGGCATCTTCCTACATCGAAAACATGCATGAGACACCCAGAAGATGGTACACCGTGTGATCGGGAAAGGTTTCTCAAACGCACCTCATTTCTCATCTCCTTGTGCTCAGGTTCGCCATGCCAGCCGTTTTACTAGCAATCTCCCTCCTTGGAGAATCAGCACCTTTAACCTCCTGTTCCGTCCAGGTTGCCATTTGTCCTGAGGATGAACGGGAAGAGGGCGAAACAATGAGAGACTAGCTCTAGGTGTTGGGACAGGCACAGGTCACTCTATTTTCCCATCAGGAAGAAGAATTAACCACAGGCTCAGCCTGACGCCCGGAACCAGAATAGGGCCTGAAGCAATCCTGCGCTTTTGC
Source organism: Eschrichtius robustus (assembly GCF_028021215.1). Taxonomy (NCBI): domain Eukaryota; kingdom Metazoa; phylum Chordata; class Mammalia; order Artiodactyla; family Eschrichtiidae; genus Eschrichtius; species Eschrichtius robustus. Next base: position 110,785,604 of record NC_090824.1, on the reverse strand, counting down.
GGCCAGCTCCCAAAAAAGCGAGTTGAAAAATGGAGCTCAGGGGCACTGCAATTCAAAAACCTGCAGAGTTATAAATGATAACTCTCGTCCACAAATATATTGAGGGAAGGCAACGAAGAGGATTTGAAAGCAAGGAAGAATTGAAGGAAACTGATTTCAAGAGGTAGATTCGAATCGCCTTTAAAGCACAGGAAAAGCGGCAAAACCTCGACAATGATGCCCTTGGCCAAAAAGGGCGTATGCGTTTTCTCCTGAATATATTCAGGAAAAAACGCATACGCCCTTTTTGGCCAACCAAGCAACCTGCAAAGGCAAATCAGCGCTACAAAGAAGTCTCGCTTCCCATCGGTCAAAAGGACCATGCTGAGTAAAGTGTCTAAACCAGAAATGCAGGGCAGGCCATGGAGAAACGGGAGCCTTGCTACGCTGATGGGCGGGATGTAAATTGCCAACAGGCACTCTGGAGAAGTGTACGGTGTGTCGTGAAACACCTAAAAAACTCAGCTTAGAGAGCATAGGGCACTTCCACTCATGGGCGTATAAATTGGGAAAACTAAAAATCAGCAAGACACAGGCACCCCAAAGTTTAGGGCTGCTCTGCTGACAAGAACCTCCACTGAGTTACACCTTAAATATCCCAGGAAAGAGAAAAATGGATAAAGACGTTGTGGTCCTTATGTACAATGGAATATCACTCAGCCATGAAATCAACGTCATAAGGCTAGTAGCAACATGATGAGTGGATTTAGGTACGACGATTCTAAGTGAAATAAGTCAAACAGAAAAAGACACTTATCATAAGATATCACTTATAGAGGGAATGTAAAAACCGCTACACTTGAACTGAATTACAAAACAGAACAGAGTCACACGTTTAGAAAACACACTATGGCTGCTTAACGGGAAAGGTGAGGTGGGGTGATGCGTAAAACAAGGGTTTCAAATTAGCTCAGATACCGTTCCATAAACCCAATATGTAATAGACAAGACCTACTCCTTGCTCAGTGAACTGGACTCAACACCCCCTATTCAACGCCCAAGAATATATCTGACTAGTAAGAATCTTAAAACCTATGTGTTGATATCCCTCTGTAAGTGAGTCAAGTGGATGTAAAGCGGCCTAAACACAGCAGTGAAAAGCAGCTACACCCCATTATAAAAATCAACTACTTTTAAAAACCCGTGAAACAAAGACAGTGAAAGAGAGACAAATTCTTACAAAATTCGTTCAGGGGCTGTGATGCCACCTGGATTGACCATATCTAGACCCACTGCTGATTGAGACATAAGGGTGGACACTCTTGCGGCTTAGAGTATTGGTGAGGTTGGGTGAGCAAACACAGACCCTTTAAAGTAATACTGCGGGGTACCCATCCCATGGGTCCCAAATCTCCAGGTTCAAGGGCATCTTCCTACATCGAAAACATGCATGAGAAACCCAGAAGATGGTACACCGTGTGATCGGGAAAGGTTTCCAAAACGCACCTCATTTCTCATCTCCTTGTGCTCGGGTTCGCCATTCCAACCGCTTTACTAGCAATCTCCCTCCTTGGAGAATCAGCACCTTTCACCTCCTGTTCCGTACAGGTAGCCATTTGTCCTGAGGATGAACGGGAAGAGGGGGAACCAATGAGAGACTAGCTCTAGGTGTTGGGACAGGCACAGGTCACTCTATTTTCCCATCAGGAAGAAGAATTAACCACAGGCTCAGCCTGCCCCCCCGGAACCAGAATAGGGCCTGAAGCAATCCTGCGCTTTTGCGGCCTGCTCCCAAAAATGCGAGTTGAAAAACGTAGCCCAGGGGCACTGCAATTCACAAACCTGCAGAGTTATCAATGATAACTCTCGTCCACAAATATATTGAGGGAAGGCAACGAAAAGGATTTGAAAGCAAGGCAGAATTACAGGAAACTGATTTCAGGAGGTAGAATCGAATCGCCTTTAAAGCACAGGAAAAGCGGCAAAACCTCGACAATGATGCCCTTGGCCAAAAAGGGCGTATGCGTTTTTTCCTGAATATATTCAGGAAAAAACGCATACGCCCTTTTTGGCCAACCAAGCAACCTGGAAAGGCAAATCAGCGCTACAAAGAAGTCTCGCTTCCCATCGGTCAAAAGGGCAGTGCTGTATAAACTGTCAAAACCAGGAATGCAGGACAGGCCATGAAGAAACGGGAGCCTTCCTACGCTGATGGGCGGGATGTCAATTGCCAACAGCCACTCTGGAGAAGTGTACGGTGTGTCCTGAAACACCTAAAAAACTCAGCTTAGAGAGCATAGGGCACTTCCACTCATGGGCGTATAAATTGGGAAAACTAAAAATCAGCAAGACACAGGCACCCCAAAGTTTAGGGCTGCTCTGCTGACAAGAACCTCCACTGAGTTACACCTTAAATATCCCAGGAAAGAGAAAAATGGATAAAGACGTTGTGGTCCTTATGTACAATGGAATATCACTCAGCCATGAAATCAACGTCATAAGGCGAGTAGCAGCTTGATGAGTGGATTTAGGTACGACGATTCTAAGTGAAATAAGTCACACAGAAAGAGACACCTATGATAAGATACCAGTTATAGAGGGAATGTAAAAACCGCTACACTTGAACTGAATTACAAAACAGAACAGAGTCACACGTTTAGAAAACACACTATGGCTGCTTAACGGGAAAGGTGAGGTGGGGTGATGCGTAAAAGAAGGGTTTCAAATTAGCTAAGATACCGTTCCATAAACCCAATATGTAATAGACAAGACCTACTCCTTGCTCAGTGAACTGGACTCAACACCCCCTATTCAACGCCCAAGAATATATCTGACTAGTAAGAATCTTAAAACCTATGTGTTGATATCCCTCTGGAAGTGAGTCAAGTGGGTGTAAAGCGGCCTAAACACAGCAGTGAAAAGCAGCTAAACCCCATTATAAAAATCAACTACTTTTAAAAACCCGTGAAACAAAGACAGTGAAAGAGAGACAAATTCTTACAAAATTCGTTCAGGGGCTGTGATGCCACCTGGATTGACCATATCTAGACCCACTGCTGATTGAGACATAAGGGTGGACACTCTTGCGGCTTAGAGTATTGGTGAGGTTGGGTGAGCAAACACAGACCCTTTAAAGTAATACTGCGGGGTACCCATCCCATGGGTCCCAAATCTCCAGGTTCAAGGGCATCTTCCTACATCGAAAACATGCATGAGAAACCCAGAAGATGGTACACCGTGTGATCGGGAAAGGTTTCCAAAACGCACCTCATTTCTCATCTCCTTGTGCTCGGGTTCGCCATTCCAACCGCTTTACTAGCAATCTCCCTCCTTGGAGAATCAGCACCTTTCACCTCCTGTTCCGTACAGGTAGCCATTTGTCCTGAGGATGAACGGGAAGAGGGGGAACCAATGAGAGACTAGCTCTAGGTGTTGGGACAGGCACAGGTCACTCTATTTTCCCATCAGGAAGAAGAATTAACCACAGGCTCAGCCTGCCCCCCCGGAACCAGAATAGGGCCTGAAGCAATCCTGCGCTTTTGCGGCCTGCTCCCAAAAATGCGAGTTGAAAAACGTAGCCCAGGGGCACTGCAATTCACAAACCTGCAGAGTTATCAATGATAACTCTCGTCCACAAATATATTGAGGGAAGGCAACGAAAAGGATTTGAAAGCAAGGCAGAATTGCAGGAAACTGATTTCAGGAGGTAGAATCGAATCGCCTTTAAAGCACAGGAAAAGCGGCAAAACCTCGACAATGATGCCCTTGGCCAAAAAGGGCGTATGCGTTTTTTCCTGAATATATTCAGGAAAAAACGCATACGCCCGTTTTGGCCAACCAAGCAACCTGGAAAGGCAAATCAGCGCTACAAAGAAGTCTCGCTTCCCATCGGTCAAAAGGGCCGTGCTGTATAAACTGTCAAAACCAGGAATGCAGGACAGGCCATGAAGAAACGGGAGCCTTCCTACGCTGATGGGCGGGATGTCAATTGCCAACAGCCACTCTGGAGAAGTGTACGGTGTGTCCTGAAACACCTAAAAAACTCAGCTTAGAGAGCATAGGGCACTTCCACTCATGGGCGTATAAATTGGGAAAACTAAAAATCAGCAAGACACAGGCACCCCAAAGTTTAGGGCTGCTCTGCTGACAAGAACCTCCACTGAGTTACACCTTAAATATCCCAGGAAAGAGAAAAATGGATAAAGACGTTGTGGTCCTTATGTACAATGGAATATCACTCAGCCATGAAATCTACGTCATAAGGCTAGTAGCAGCTTGATGAGTGGATTTAGGTACGACGATTCTAAGTGAAATAAGTCAAACAGAAAACGACACTTATCATAAGATATCACTTATAAAGGGAATGTAAAAACCGCTACACTTGAACTGAATTACAAAACAGAACAGAGTCACACGTTTAGAAAACACACTATGGCTGCTTAACGGGAAAGGTGAGGTGGGGTGATGCGTAAAAGAAGGGTTTCAAATTAGCTCAGATACTGTTCCATAAACCCAATATGTAATAGACAAGACCTACTCCTTGCTCAGTGAACTGGACTCAACACCCCCTATTCAACGCCCAAGAATATATCTGACTAGTAAGAATCTTAAAACCTATGTGTTGATATCCCTCTGGAAGTGAGTCAAGTGGGTGTAAAGCGGCCTAAACACAGCAGTGAAAAGCAGCTAAACCCCATTATAAAAATCAACTACTTTTAAAAACCCGTGAAACAAAGACAGTGAAAGAGAGACAAATTCTTACAAAATTCGTTCAGGGGCTGTGATGCCACCTGGATTGACCATATCTAGACCCACTGCTGATTGAGACATATGGGTGAACACTCTTGGGGCTGAGAGGTTTGGTGAGGTTGGGTGAGCAAAGCAGACCCTTTTAAGTAATACTGCGGGGTACCCATCCCATGGGTCCCAAATCTCCAGGTTCAAGGGCATCTTCCTACATCGAAAACATGCATGAGACACCCAGAAGATGGTACACCGTGTGATCGGGAAAGGTTTCTCAAACGCACCTCATTTCTCATCTCCTTGTGCTCAGGTTCGCCATGCCAGCCGTTTTACTAGCAATCTCCCTCCTTGGAGAATCAGCACCTTTAACCTCCTGTTCCGTCCAGGTTGCCATTTGTCCTGAGGATGAACGGGAAGAGGGCGAAACAATGAGAGACTAGCTCTAGGTGTTGGGACAGGCACAGGTCACTCTATTTTCCCATCAGGAAGAAGAATTAACCACAGGCTCAGCCTGACGCCCGGAACCAGAATAGGGCCTGAAGCAATCCTGCGCTTTTGCGGCCAGCTCCCAAAAAAGCGAGTTGAAAAATGGAGCTCAGGGGCACTGCAATTCAAAAACCTGCAGAGTTATAAATGATAACTCTCGTCCACAAATATATTGAGGGAAGGCAACGAAGAGGATTTGAAAGCAAGGAAGAATTGAAGGAAACTGATTTCAAGAGGTAGATTCGAATCGCCTTTAAAGCACAGGAAAAGCGGCAAAACCTCGACAATGATGCCCTTGGCCAAAAAGGGCGTATGCGTTTTCTCCTGAATATATTCAGGAAAAAACGCATACGCCCTTTTTGGCCAACCAAGCAACCTGCAAAGGCAAATCAGCGCTACAAAGAAGTCTCGCTTCCCATCGGTCAAAAGGACCATGCTGAGTAAAGTGTCTAAACCAGAAATGCAGGGCAGGCCATGGAGAAACGGGAGCCTTGCTACGCTGATGGGCGGGATGTAAATTGCCAACAGGCACTCTGGAGAAGTGTACGGTGTGTCGTGAAACACCTAAAAAACTCAGCTTAGAGAGCATAGGGCACTTCCACTCATGGGCGTATAAATTGGGAAAACTAAAAATCAGCAAGACACAGGCACCCCAAAGTTTAGGGCTGCTCTGCTGACAAGAACCTCCACTGAGTTACACCTTAAATATCCCAGGAAAGAGAAAAATGGATAAAGACGTTGTGGTCCTTATGTACAATGGAATATCACTCAGCCATGAAATCAACGTCATAAGGCTAGTAGCAACATGATGAGTGGATTTAGGTACGACGATTCTAAGTGAAATAAGTCAAACAGAAAAAGACACTTATCATAAGATATCACTTATAGAGGGAATGTAAAAACCGCTACACTTGAACTGAATTACAAAACAGAACAGAGTCACACGTTTAGAAAACACACTATGGCTGCTTAACGGGAAAGGTGAGGTGGGGTGATGCGTAAAACAAGGGTTTCAAATTAGCTCAGATACCGTTCCATAAACCCAATATGTAATAGACAAGACCTACTCCTTGCTCAGTGAACTGGACTCAACACCCCCTATTCAACGCCCAAGAATATATCTGACTAGTAAGAATCTTAAAACCTATGTGTTGATATCCCTCTGTAAGTGAGTCAAGTGGATGTAAAGCGGCCTAAACACAGCAGTGAAAAGCAGCTACACCCCATTATAAAAATCAACTACTTTTAAAAACCCGTGAAACAAAGACAGTGAAAGAGAGACAAATTCTTACAAAATTCGTTCAGGGGCTGTGATGCCACCTGGATTGACCATATCTAGACCCACTGCTGATTGAGACATAAGGGTGGACACTCTTGCGGCTTAGAGTATTGGTGAGGTTGGGTGAGCAAACACAGACCCTTTAAAGTAATACTGCGGGGTACCCATCCCATGGGTCCCAAATCTCCAGGTTCAAGGGCATCTTCCTACATCGAAAACATGCATGAGAAACCCAGAAGATGGTACACCGTGTGATCGGGAAAGGTTTCCAAAACGCACCTCATTTCTCATCTCCTTGTGCTCGGGTTCGCCATTCCAACCGCTTTACTAGCAATCTCCCTCCTTGGAGAATCAGCACCTTTCACCTCCTGTTCCGTACAGGTAGCCATTTGTCCTGAGGATGAACGGGAAGAGGGGGAACCAATGAGAGACTAGCTCTAGGTGTTGGGACAGGCACAGGTCACTCTATTTTCCCATCAGGAAGAAGAATTAACCACAGGCTCAGCCTGCCCCCCCGGAACCAGAATAGGGCCTGAAGCAATCCTGCGCTTTTGCGGCCTGCTCCCAAAAATGCGAGTTGAAAAACGTAGCCCAGGGGCACTGCAATTCACAAACCTGCAGAGTTATCAATGATAACTCTCGTCCACAAATATATTGAGGGAAGGCAACGAAAAGGATTTGAAAGCAAGGCAGAATTACAGGAAACTGATTTCAGGAGGTAGAATCGAATCGCCTTTAAAGCACAGGAAAAGCGGCAAAACCTCGACAATGATGCCCTTGGCCAAAAAGGGCGTATGCGTTTTTTCCTGAATATATTCAGGAAAAAACGCATACGCCCTTTTTGGCCAACCAAGCAACCTGGAAAGGCAAATCAGCGCTACAAAGAAGTCTCGCTTCCCATCGGTCAAAAGGGCAGTGCTGTATAAACTGTGAAAACCAGGAATGCAGGACAGGCCATGAAGAAACGGGAGCCTTCCTACGCTGATGGGCGGGATGTCAATTGCCAACAGCCACTCTGGAGAAGTGTACGGTGTGTCCTGAAACACCTAAAAAACTCAGCTTAGAGAGCATAGGGCACTTCCACTCATGGGCGTATAAATTGGGAAAACTAAAAATCAGCAAGACACAGGCACCCCAAAGTTTAGGGCTGCTCTGCTGACAAGAACCTCCACTGAGTTACACCTTAAATATCCCAGGAAAGAGAAAAATGGATAAAGACGTTGTGGTCCTTATGTACAATGGAATATCACTCAGCCATGAAATCAACGTCATAAGGCGAGTAGCAGCTTGATGAGTGGATTTAGGTACGACGATTCTAAGTGAAATAAGTCACACAGAAAGAGACACCTATGATAAGATACCAGTTATAGAGGGAATGTAAAAACCGCTACACTTGAACTGAATTACAAAACAGAACAGAGTCACACGTTTAGAAAACACACTATGGCTGCTTAACGGGAAAGGTGAGGTGGGGTGATGCGTAAAAGAAGGGTTTCAAATTAGCTAAGATACCGTTCCATAAACCCAATATGTAATAGACAAGACCTACTCCTTGCTCAGTGAACTGGACTCAACACCCCCTATTCAACGCCCAAGAATATATCTGACTAGTAAGAATCTTAAAACCTATGTGTTGATATCCCTCTGGAAGTGAGTCAAGTGGGTGTAAAGCGGCCTAAACACAGCAGTGAAAAGCAGCTAAACCCCATTATAAAAATCAACTACTTTTAAAAACCCGTGAAACAAAGACAGTGAAAGAGAGACAAATTCTTACAAAATTCGTTCAGGGGCTGTGATGCCACCTGGATTGACCATATCTAGACCCACTGCTGATTGAGACATAAGGGTGGACACTCTTGCGGCTTAGAGTATTGGTGAGGTTGGGTGAGCAAACACAGACCCTTTAAAGTAATACTGCGGGGTACCCATCCCATGGGTCCCAAATCTCCAGGTTCAAGGGCATCTTCCTACATCGAAAACATGCATGAGAAACCCAGAAGATGGTACACCGTGTGATCGGGAAAGGTTTCCAAAACGCACCTCATTTCTCATCTCCTTGTGCTCGGGTTCGCCATTCCAACCGCTTTACTAGCAATCTCCCTCCTTGGAGAATCAGCACCTTTCACCTCCTGTTCCGTACAGGTAGCCATTTGTCCTGAGGATGAACGGGAAGAGGGGGAACCAATGAGAGACTAGCTCTAGGTGTTGGGACAGGCACAGGTCACTCTATTTTCCCATCAGGAAGAAGAATTAACCACAGGCTCAGCCTGCCCCCCCGGAACCAGAATAGGGCCTGAAGCAATCCTGCGCTTTTGCGGCCTGCTCCCAAAAATGCGAGTTGAAAAACGTAGCCCAGGGGCACTGCAATTCACAAACCTGCAGAGTTATCAATGATAACTCTCGTCCACAAATATATTGAGGGAAGGCAACGAAAAGGATTTGAAAGCAAGGCAGAATTGCAGGAAACTGATTTCAGGAGGTAGAATCGAATCGCCTTTAAAGCACAGGAAAAGCGGCAAAACCTCGACAATGATGCCCTTGGCCAAAAAGGGCGTATGCGTTTTTTCCTGAATATATTCAGGAAAAAACGCATACGCCCGTTTTGGCCAACCAAGCAACCTGGAAAGGCAAATCAGCGCTACAAAGAAGTCTCGCTTCCCATCGGTCAAAAGGGCCGTGCTGTATAAACTGTCAAAACCAGGAATGCAGGACAGGCCATGAAGAAACGGGAGCCTTCCTACGCTGATGGGCGGGATGTCAATTGCCAACAGCCACTCTGGAGAAGTGTACGGTGTGTCCTGAAACACCTAAAAAACTCAGCTTAGAGAGCATAGGGCACTTCCACTCATGGGCGTATAAATTGGGAAAACTAAAAATCAGCAAGACACAGGCACCCCAAAGTTTAGGGCTGCTCTGCTGACAAGAACCTCCACTGAGTTACACCTTAAATATCCCAGGAAAGAGAAAAATGGATAAAGACGTTGTGGTCCTTATGTACAATGGAATATCACTCAGCCATGAAATCTACGTCATAAGGCTAGTAGCAGCTTGATGAGTGGATTTAGGTACGACGATTCTAAGTGAAATAAGTCAAACAGAAAACGACACTTATCATAAGATATCACTTATAAAGGGAATGTAAAAACCGCTACACTTGAACTGAATTACAAAACAGAACAGAGTCACACGTTTAGAAAACACACTATGGCTGCTTAACGGGAAAGGTGAGGTGGGGTGATGCGTAAAAGAAGGGTTTCAAATTAGCTCAGATACTGTTCCATAAACCCAATATGTAATAGACAAGACCTACTCCTTGCTCAGTGAACTGGACTCAACACCCCCTATTCAACGCCCAAGAATATATCTGACTAGTAAGAATCTTAAAACCTATGTGTTGATATCCCTCTGGAAGTGAGTCAAGTGGGTGTAAAGCGGCCTAAACACAGCAGTGAAAAGCAGCTAAACCCCATTATAAAAATCAACTACTTTTAAAAACCCGTGAAACAAAGACAGTGAAAGAGAGACAAATTCTTACAAAATTCGTTCAGGGGCTGTGATGCCACCTGGATTGACCATATCTAGACCCACTGCTGATTGAGACATATGGGTGAACACTCTTGGGGCTGAGAGGTTTGGTGAGGTTGGGTGAGCAAAGCAGACCCTTTTAAGTAATACTGCGGGGTACCCATCCCATGGGTCCCAAATCTCCAGGTTCAAGGGCATCTTCCTACATCGAAAACATGCATGAGACACCCAGAAGATGGTACACCGTGTGATCGGGAAAGGTTTCTCAAACGCACCTCATTTCTCATCTCCTTGTGCTCAGGTTCGCCATGCCAGCCGTTTTACTAGCAATCTCCCTCCTTGGAGAATCAGCACCTTTAACCTCCTGTTCCGTCCAGGTTGCCATTTGTCCTGAGGATGAACGGGAAGAGGGCGAAACAATGAGAGACTAGCTCTAGGTGTTGGGACAGGCACAGGTCACTCTATTTTCCCATCAGGAAGAAGAATTAACCACAGGCTCAGCCTGACGCCCGGAACCAGAATAGGGCCTGAAGCAATCCTGCGCTTTTGCGGCCAGCTCCCAAAAAAGCGAGTTGAAAAATGGAGCTCAGGGGCACTGCAATTCAAAAACCTGCAGAGTTATAAATGATAACTCTCGTCCACAAATATATTGAGGGAAGGCAACGAAGAGGATTTGAAAGCAAGGAAGAATTGAAGGAAACTGATTTCAGGAGGTAGATTCGAATCGCCTTTAAAGCACAGGAAAAGCGGCAAAACCTCGACAATGATGCCCTTGGCCAAAAAGGGCGTATGCGTTTTCTCCTGAATATATTCAGGAAAAAACGCATACGCCCTTTTTGGCCAACCAAGCAACCTGCAAAGGCAAATCAGCGCTACAAAGAAGTCTCGCTTCCCATCGGTCAAAAGGACCATGCTGAGTAAAGTGTCTAAACCAGAAATGCAGGGCAGGCCATGGAGAAACGGGAGCCTTGCTACGCTGATGGGCGGGATGTAAATTGCCAAGAGGCACTCTGGAGAAGTGTACGGTGTGTCGTGAAACACCTAAAAAACTCAGCTTAGAGAGCATAGGGCACTTCCACTCATGGGCGTATAAATTGGGAAAACTAAAAATCAGCAAGACACAGGCACCCCAAAGTTTAGGGCTGCTCTGCTGACAAGAACCTCCACTGAGTTACACCTTAAATATCCCAGGAAAGAGAAAAATGGATAAAGACGTTGTGGTCCTTATGTACAATGGAATATCACTCAGCCATGAAATCAACGTCATAAGGCTAGTAGCAACATGATGAGTGGATTTAGGTACGACGATTCTAAGTGAAATAAGTCAAACAGAAAAAGACACTTATCATAAGATATCACTTATAGAGGGAATGTAAAAACCGCTACACTTGAACTGAATTACAAAACAGAACAGAGTCACACGTTTAGAAAACACACTATGGCTGCTTAACGGGAAAGGTGAGGTGGGGTGATGCGTAAAACAAGGGTTTCAAATTAGCTCAGATACCGTTCCATAAACCCAATATGTAATAGACAAGACCTACTCCTTGCTCAGTGAACTGGACTCAACACCCCCTATTCAACGCCCAAGAATATATCTGACTAGTAAGAATCTTAAAACCTATGTGTTGATATCCCTCTGTAAGTGAGTCAAGTGGATGTAAAGCGGCCTAAACACAGCAGTGAAAAGCAGCTACACCCCATTATAAAAATCAACTACTTTTAAAAACCCGTGAAACAAAGACAGTGAAAGAGAGACAAATTCTTACAAAATTCGTTCAGGGGCTGTGATGCCACCTGGATTGACCATATCTAGACCCACTGCTGATTGAGACATAAGGGTGGACACTCTTGCGGCTTAGAGTATTGGTGAGGTTGGGTGAGCAAACACAGACCCTTTAAAGTAATACTGCGGGGTACCCATCCCATGGGTCCCAAATCTCCAGGTTCAAGGGCATCTTCCTACATCGAAAACATGCATGAGAAACCCAGAAGATGGTACACCGTGTGATCGGGAAAGGTTTCCAAAACGCACCTCATTTCTCATCTCCTTGTGCTCGGGTTCGCCATTCCAACCGCTTTACTAGCAATCTCCCTCCTTGGAGAATCAGCACCTTTCACCTCCTGTTCCGTACAGGTAGCCATTTGTCCTGAGGATGAACGGGAAGAGGGGGAACCAATGAGAGACTAGCTCTAGGTGTTGGGACAGGCACAGGTCACTCTATTTTCCCATCAGGAAGAAGAATTAACCACAGGCTCAGCCTGCCCCCCCGGAACCAGAATAGGGCCTGAAGCAATCCTGCGCTTTTGCGGCCTGCTCCCAAAAATGCGAGTTGAAAAACGTAGCCCAGGGGCACTGCAATTCACAAAACTGCAGAGTTATCAATGATAACTCTCGTCCACAAATATATTGAGGGAAGGCAACGAAAAGGATTTGAAAGCAAGGCAGAATTGCAGGAAACTGATTTCAGGAGGTAGAATCGAATCGCCTTTAAAGCACAGGAAAAGCGGCAAAACCTCGACAATGATGCCCTTGGCCAAAAAGGGCGTATGCGTTTTTTCCTGAATATATTCAGGAAAAAACGCATACGCCCTTTTTGGCCAACCAAGCAACCTGGAAAGGCAAATCAGCGCTACAAAGAAGTCTTGCTTCCCATCGGTCAAAAGGGCCGTGCTGTATAAACTGTCAAAACCAGGAATGCAGGACAGGCCATGAAGAAACGGGAGCCTTCCTACGCTGATGGGCGGGATGTCAATTGCCAACAGCCACTCTGGAGAAGTGTACGGTGTGTCCTGAAACACCTAAAAAACTCAGCTTAGAGAGCATAGGGCACTTCCACTCATGGGCGTATAAATTGGGAAAACTAAAAATCAGCAAGACACAGGCACCCCAAAGTTTAGGGCTGCTCTGCTGACAAGAACCTCCACTGAGTTACACCTTAAATATCCCAGGAAAGAGAAAAATGGATAAAGACGTTGTGGTCCTTATGTACAATGGAATATCACTCAGCCATGAAATCAACGTCATAAGGCTAGTAGCAGCTTGATGAGTGGATTTAGGTACGACGATTCTAAGTGAAATAAGTCACACAGAAAGAGACACCTATGATAAGATACCAGTTATAGAGGGAATGTAAAAACCGCTACACTTGAACTGAATTACAAAACAGAACAGAGTCACACGTTTAGAAAACACACTATGGCTGCTTAACGGGAAAGGTGAGGTGGGGTGATGCGTAAAAGAAGGGTTTCAAATTAGCTCAGATACCGTTCCATAAACCCAATATGTAATAGACAAGACCTACTCCTTGCTCAGTGAACTGGACTCAACACCCCCTATTCAACGCCCAAGAATATATCTGACTAGTAAGAATCTTAAAACCTATGTGTTGATATCCCTCTGGAAGTGAGTCAAGTGGGTGTAAAGCGGCCTAAACACAGCAGTGAAAAGCAGCTAAACCCCATTATAAAAATCAACTACTTTTAAAAACCCGTGAAACAAAGACAGTGAAAGAGAGACAAATTCTTACAAAATTCGTTCAGGGGCTGTGATGCCACCTGGATTGACCATATCTAGACCCACTGCTGATTGAGACATATGGGTGAACACTCTTGGGGCTGAGAGGTTTGGTGAGGTTGGGTGAGCAAAGCAGACCCTTTTAAGTAATACTGCGTGGTACCCATCCCATGGGTCCCAAATCTCCAGGTTCAAGGGCATCTTCCTACATCGAAAACATGCATGAGACACCCAGAAGATGGTACACCGTGTGATCGGGAAAGGTTTCTCAAACGCACCTCATTTCTCATCTCCTTGTGCTCGGGTTCGCCATGCCAGCCGTTTTACTAGCAATCTCCCTCCTTGGAGAATCAGCACCTTTAACCTCCTGTTCCGTCCAGGTTGCCATTTGTCCTGAGGATGAACGGGAAGAGGGCGAAACAATGAGAGACTAGCTCTAGGTGTTGGGACAGGCACAGGTCACTCTATTTTCCCATCAGGAAGAAGAATTAACCACAGGCTCAGCCTGACGCCCGGAACCAGAATAGGGCCTGAAGCAATCCTGCGCTTTTGCGGCCAGCTCCCAAAAAAGCGAGTTGAAAAATGGAGCTCAGGGGCACTGCAATTCAAAAACCTGCAGAGTTATAAATGATAACTCTCGTCCACAAATATATTGAGGGAAGGCAACGAAGAGGATTTGAAAGCAAGGAAGAATTGAAGGAAACTGATTTCAGGAGGTAGATTCGAATCGCCTTTAAAGCACAGGAAAAGCGGCAAAACCTCGACAATGATGCCCTTGGCCAAAAAGGGCGTATGCGTTTTCTCCTGAATATATTCAGGAAAAAACGCATACGCCCTTTTTGGCCAACCAAGCAACCTGCAAAGGCAAATCAGCGCTACAAAGAAGTCTCGCTTCCCATCGGTCAAAAGGACCATGCTGAGTAAAGTGTCTAAACCAGAAATGCAGGGCAGGCCATGGAGAAACGGGAGCCTTGCTACGCTGATGGGCGGGATGTAAATTGCCAACAGGCACTCTGGAGAAGTGTACGGTGTGTCCTGAAACACCTAAAAAACTCAGCTTAGAGAGCATAGGGCACTTCCACTCATGGGCGTATAAATTGGGAAAACTAAAAATCAGCAAGACACAGGCACCCAAAAGTTTAGGGCTGCTCTGCTGACAAGAACCTCCACTGAGTTACACCTTAAATATCCCAGGAAAGAGAAAAATGGATAAAGACGTTGTGGTCCTTATGTACAATGGAATATCACTCAGCCATGAAATCAACGTCATAAGGCTAGTAGCAACATGATGAGTGGATTTAGGTACGACGATTCTAAGTGAAATAAGTCAAACAGAAAAAGACACTTATCATAAGATATCACTTATAGAGGGAATGTAAAAACCGCTACACTTGAACTGAATTACAAAACAGAACAGAGTCACACGTTTAGAAAACACACTATGGCTGCTTAACGGGAAAGGTGAGGTGGGGTGATGCGTAAAACAAGGGTTTCAAATTAGCTCAGATACCGTTCCATAAACCCAATATGTAATAGACAAGACCTACTCCTTGCTCAGTGAACTGGACTCAACACCCCCTATTCAACGCCCAAGAATATATCTGACTAGTAAGAATCTTAAAACCTATGTGTTGATATCCCTCTGTAAGTGAGTCAAGTGGGTGTAAAGCGGCCTAAACACAGCAGTGAAAAGCAGCTACACCCCATTATAAAAATCAACTACTTTTAAAAACCCGTGAAACAAAGACAGTGAAAGAGAGACAAATTCTTACAAAATTCGTTCAGGGGCTGTGATGCCACCTGGATTGACCATATCTAGACCCACTGCTGATTGAGACATAAGGGTGGACACTCTTGCGGCTTAGAGTATTGGTGAGGTTGGGTGAGCAAACACAGACCCTTTAAAGTAATACTGCGGGGTACCCATCCCATGGGTCCCAAATCTCCAGGTTCAAGGGCATCTTCCTACATCGAAAACATGCATGAGAAACCCAGAAGATGGTACACCGTGTGATCGGGAAAGGTTTCCAAAACGCACCTCATTTCTCATCTCCTTGTGCTCGGGTTCGCCATTCCAACCGCTTTACTAGCAATCTCCCTCCTTGGAGAATCAGCACCTTTCACCTCCTGTTCCGTACAGGTAGCCATTTGTCCTGAGGATGAACGGGAAGAGGGGGAACCAATGAGAGACTAGCTCTAGGTGTTGGGACAGGCACAGGTCACTCTATTTTCCCATCAGGAAGAAGAATTAACCACAGGCTCAGCCTGCCCCCCCGGAACCAGAATAGGGCCTGAAGCAATCCTGCGCTTTTGCGGCCTGTTCCCAAAAATGCGAGTTGAAAAACGTAGCCCAGGGGCACTGCAATTCACAAACCTGCAGAGTTATCAATGATAACTCTCGTCCACAAATATATTGAGGGAAGGCAACGAAAAGGATTTGAAAGCAAGGCAGAATTGCAGGAAACTGATTTCAGGAGGTAGAATCGAATCGCCTTTAAAGCACAGGAAAAGCGGCAAAACCTCGACAATGATGCCCTTGGCCAAAAAGGGCGTATGCGTTTTTTCCTGAATATATTCAGGAAAAAACGCATACGCCCTTTTTGGCCAACCAAGCAACCTGGAAAGGCAAATCAGCGCTACAAAGAAGTCTCGCTTCCCATCGGTCAAAAGGGCCGTGCTGTATAAACTGTCAAAACCAGGAATGCAGGACAGGCCATGAAGAAACGGGAGCCTTCCTACGCTGATGGGCGGGATGTCAATTGCCAACAGCCACTCTGGAGAAGTGTACGGTGTGTCCTGAAACACCTAAAAAACTCAGCTTAGAGAGCATAGGGCACTTCCACTCATGGGCGTATAAATTGGGAAAACTAAAAATCAGCAAGACACAGGCACCCCAAAGTTTAGGGCTGCTCTTCTGACAAGAACCTCCACTGAGTTACACCTTAAATATCCCAGGAAAGAGAAAAATGGATAAAGACGTTGTGGTCCTTATGTACAATGGAATATCACTCAGCCATGAAATCAACGTCATAAGGCGAGTAGCAGCTTGATGAGTGGATTTAGGTACGACGATTCTAAGTGAAATAAGTCACACAGAAAGAGACACCTATGATAAGATACCAGTTATAGAGGGAATGTAAAAACCGCTACACTTGAACTGAATTACAAAACAGAACAGAGTCACACGTTTAGAAAACACACTATGGCTGCTTAACGGGAAAGGTGAGGTGGGGTGATGCGTAAAACAAGGGTTTCAAATTAGCTCAGATACCGTTCCATAAACCCAATATGTAATAGACAAGACCTACTCCTTGCTCAGTGAACTGGACTCAACACCCCCTATTCAACGCCCAAGAATATATCTGACTAGTAAGAATCTTAAAACCTATGTGTTGATATCCCTCTGTAAGTGAGTCAAGTGGATGTAAAGCGGCCTAAACACAGCAGTGAAAAGCAGCTACACCCCATTATAAAAATCAACTACTTTTAAAAACCCGTGAAACAAAGACAGTGAAAGAGAGACAAATTCTTACAAAATTCGTTCAGGGGCTGTGATGCCACCTGGATTGACCATATCTAGACCCACTGCTGATTGAGACATAAGGGTGGACACTCTTGCGGCTTAGAGTATTGGTGAGGTTGGGTGAGCAAACACAGACCCTTTAAAGTAATACTGCGGGGTACCCATCCCATGGGTCCCAAATCTCCAGGTTCAAGGGCATCTTCCTACATCGAAAACATGCATGAGAAACCCAGAAGATGGTACACCGTGTGATCGGGAAAGGTTTCCAAAACGCACCTCATTTCTCATCTCCTTGTGCTCGGGTTCGCCATTCCAACCGCTTTACTAGCAATCTCCCTCCTTGGAGAATCAGCACCTTTCACCTCCTGTTCCGTACAGGTAGCCATTTGTCCTGAGGATGAACGGGAAGAGGGGGAACCAATGAGAGACTAGCTCTAGGTGTTGGGACAGGCACAGGTCACTCTATTTTCCCATCAGGAAGAAGAATTAACCACAGGCTCAGCCTGCCCCCCCGGAACCAGAATAGGGCCTGAAGCAATCCTGCGCTTTTGCGGCCTGCTCCCAAAAATGCGAGTTGAAAAACGTAGCCCAGGGGCACTGCAATTCACAAACCTGCAGAGTTATCAATGATAACTCTCGTCCACAAATATATTGAGGGAAGGCAACGAAAAGGATTTGAAAGCAAGGCAGAATTGCAGGAAACTGATTTCAGGAGGTAGAATCGAATCGCCTTTAAAGCACAGGAAAAGCGGCAAAACCTCGACAATGATGCCCTTGGCCAAAAAGGGCGTATGCGTTTTTTCCTGAATATATACAGGAAAAAACGCATACGCCCTTTTTGGCCAATCAAGCGACCTGGAAAGGCAAATCAGCGCTACAAAGAAGTCTTGCTTCCCATCGGTCAAAAGGGCCGTGCTGTATAAACTGTCAAAACCAGGAATGCAGGACAGGCCATGAAGAAACGGGAGCCTTCCTACGCTGATGGGCGGGATGTCAATTGCCAACAGGCACTCTGGAGAAGTGTACGGTGTGTCCTGAAACACCTAAAAAACTCAGCTTAGAGAGCATAGGGCACTTCCACTCATGGGCGTATAAATTGGGAAAACTAAAAATCAGCAAGACACAGGCACCCCAAAGTTTAGGACTGCTCTGCTGACAAGAACCTCCACTGAGTTACACCTTAAATATCCCAGGAAAGAGAAAAATGGATAAAGACGTTGTGGTCCTTATGTACAATGGAATATCACTCAGCCATGAAATCTACGTCATAAGGCTAGTAGCAGCTTGATGAGTGGATTTAGGTACGACGATTCTAAGTGAAATAAGTCACACAGAAAGAGACACCTATGATAAGATACCAGTTATAGAGGGAATGTAAAAACCGCTACACTTGAACTGAATTACAAAACAGAACAGAGTCACACGTTTAGAAAACACACTATGGCTGCTTAACGGGAAAGGTGAGGTGGGGTGATGCGTAAAAGAAGGGTTTCAAATTAGCTCAGATACCGTTCCATAAACCCAATATGTAATAGACAAGACCTACTCCTTGCTCAGTGAACTGGACTCAACACCCCCTATTCAACGCCCAAGAATATATCTGACTAGTAAGAATCTTAAAACCTATGTGTTGATATCCCTCTGGAAGTGAGTCAAGTGGGTGTAAAGCGGCCTAAACACAGCAGTGAAAAGCAGCTAAACCCCATTATAAAAATCAACTACTTTTAAAAACCCGTGAAACAAAGACAGTGAAAGAGAGACAAATTCTTACAAAATTCGTTCAGGGGCTGTGATGCCACCTGGATTGACCATATCTAGACCCACTGCTGATTGAGACATATGGGTGAACACTCTTGGGGCTGAGAGGTTTGGTGAGGTTGGGTGAGCAAAAGCAGACCCTTTTAAGTAATACTGCGTGGTACCCATCCCATGGGTCCCAAATCTCCAGGTTCAAGGGCATCTTCCTACATCGAAAACATGCATGAGACACCCAGAAGATGGTACACCGTGTGATCGGGAAAGGTTTCTCAAACGCACCTCATTTCTCATCTCCTTGTGCTCGGGTTCGCCATTCCAGCCGTTTTACTAGCAATCTCCCTCCTTGGAGAATCAGCACCTTTAACCTCCTGTTCCGTCCAGGTTGCCATTTGTCCTGAGGATGAACGGGAAGAGGGCGAAACAATGAGAGACTAGCTCTAGGTGTTGGGACAGGCACAGGTCACTCTATTTTCCCATCAGGAAGAAGAATTAACCACAGGCTCAGCCTGACGCCCGGAACCAGAATAGGGCCTGAAGCAATCCTGCGCTTTTGCGGCCAGCTCCCAAAAAAGCGAGTTGAAAAATGGAGCTCAGGGGCACTGCAATTCAAAAACCTGCAGAGTTATAAATGATAACTCTCGTCCACAAATATATTGAGGGAAGGCAACGAAGAGGATTTGAAAGCAAGGAAGAATTGAAGGAAACTGATTTCAGGAGGTAGATTCGAATCGCCTTTAAAGCACAGGAAAAGCGGCAAAACCTCGACAATGATGCCCTTGGCCAAAAAGGGCGTATGCGTTTTCTCCTGAATATATTCAGGAAAAAACGCATACGCCCTTTTTGGCCAACCAAGCAACCTGCAAAGGCAAATCAGCGCTACAAAGAAGTCTCGCTTCCCATCGGTCAAAAGGACCATGCTGAGTAAAGTGTCTAAACCAGAAATGCAGGGCAGGCCATGGAGAAACGGGAGCCTTGCTACGCTGATGGGCGGGATGTAAATTGCCAACAGGCACTCTGGAGAAGTGTACGGTGTGTCCTGAAACACCTAAAAAACTCAGCTTAGAGAGCATAGGGCACTTCCACTCATGGGCGTATAAATTGGGAAAACTAAAAATCAGCAAGACACAGGCACCCCAAAGTTTAGGGCTGCTCTGCTGACAAGAACCTCCACTGAGTTACACCTTAAATATCCCAGGAAAGAGAAAAATGGATAAAGACGTTGTGGTCCTTATGTACAATGGAATATCACTCAGCCATGAAATCAACGTCATAAAGCTAGTAGCAACATGATGAGTGGATTTAGGTACGACGATTCTAAGTGAAATAAGTCACACAGAAAAAGACACTTATCATAAGATATCACTTATAGAGGGAATGTAAAAACCGCTACACTTGAACTGAATTACAAAACAGAACAGAGTCACACGTTTAGAAAACACACTATGGCTGCTTAACGGGAAAGGTGAGGTGGGGTGATGCGTAAAAGAAGGGTTTCAAATTAGCTCAGATACCGTTCCATAAACCCAATATGTAATAGACAAGACCTACTCCTTGCTCAGTGAACTGGACTCAACACCCCCTATTCAACGCCCAAAAATATATCTGACTAGTAAGAATCTTAAAACCTATGTGTTGATATCCCTCTGTAAGTGAGTCAAGTGGATGTAAAGCGGCCTAAACACAGCAGTGAAAAGCAGCTACACCCCATTATAAAAATCAACTACTTTTAAAAACCCGTGAAACAAAGACAGTGAAAGAGAGACAAATTCTTACAAAATTCGTTCAGGGGCTGTGATGCCACCTGGATTGACCATATCTAGACCCACTGCTGATTGAGACATAAGGGTGGACACTCTTGCGGCTTAGAGTATTGGTGAGGTTGGGTGAGCAAACACAGACCCTTTAAAGTAATACTGCGGGGTTCCCATCCCATGGGTCCCAAATCTCCAGGTTCAAGGGCATCTTCCTACATCGAAAACATGCATGAGAAACCCAGAAGATGGTACACCGTGTGATCGGGAAAGGTTTCCAAAACGCACCTCATTTCTCATCTCCTTGTGCTCGGGTTCGCCATTCCAACCGCTTTACTAGCAATCTCCCTCCTTGGAGAATCAGCACCTTTCACCTCCTGTTCCGTACAGGTAGCCATTTGTCCTGAGGATGAACGGGAAGAGGGGGAACCAATGAGAGACTAGCTCTAGGTGTTGGGACAGGCACAGGTCACTCTATTTTCCCATCAGGAAGAAGAATTAACCACAGGCTCAGCCTGCCCCCCCGGAACCAGAATAGGGCCTGAAGCAATCCTGCGCTTTTGCGGCCTGCTCCCAAAAATGCGAGTTGAAAAACGTAGCCCAGGGGCACTGCAATTCACAAACCTGCAGAGTTATCAATGATAACTCTCGTCCACAAATATATTGAGGGAAGGCAACGAAAAGGATTTGAAAGCAAGGCAGAATTACAGGAAACTGATTTCAGGAGGTAGAATCGAATCGCCTTTAAAGCACAGGAAAAGCGGCAAAACCTCGACAATGATGCCCTTGGCCAAAAAGGGCGTATGCGTTTTTTCCTGAATATATTCAGGAAAAAACGCATACGCCCTTTTTGGCCAACCAAGCAACCTGGAAAGGCAAATCAGCGCTACAAAGAAGTCTCGCTTCCCATCGGTCAAAAGGGCAGTGCTGTATAAACTGTCAAAACCAGGAATGCAGGACAGGCCATGAAGAAACGGGAGCCTTCCTACGCTGATGGGCGGGATGTCAATTGCCAACAGCCACTCTGGAGAAGTGTACGGTGTGTCCTGAAACACCTAAAAAACTCAGCTTAGAGAGCATAGGGCACTTCCACTCATGGGCGTATAAATTGGGAAAACTAAAAATCAGCAAGACACAGGCACCCCAAAGTTTAGGGCTGCTCTGCTGACAAGAACCTCCACTGAGTTACACCTTAAATATCCCAGGAAAGAGAAAAATGGATAAAGACGTTGTGGTCCTTATGTACAATGGAATATCACTCAGCCATGAAATCAACGTCATAAGGCGAGTAGCAGCTTGATGAGTGGATTTAGGTACGACGATTCTAAGTGAAATAAGTCACACAGAAAGAGACACCTATGATAAGATACCAGTTATAGAGGGAATGTAAAAACCGCTACACTTGAACTGAATTACAAAACAGAACAGAGTCACACGTTTAGAAAACACACTATGGCTGCTTAACGGGAAAGGTGAGGTGGGGTGATGCGTAAAAGAAGGGTTTCAAATTAGCTAAGATACCGTTCCATAAACCCAATATGTAATAGACAAGACCTACTCCTTGCTCAGTGAACTGGACTCAACACCCCCTATTCAACGCCCAAGAATATATCTGACTAGTAAGAATCTTAAAACCTATGTGTTGATATCCCTCTGGAAGTGAGTCAAGTGGGTGTAAAGCGGCCTAAACACAGCAGTGAAAAGCAGCTAAACCCCATTATAAAAATCAACTACTTTTAAAAACCCGTGAAACAAAGACAGTGAAAGAGAGACAAATTCTTACAAAATTCGTTCAGGGGCTGTGATGCCACCTGGATTGACCATATCTAGACCCACTGCTGATTGAGACATAAGGGTGGACACTCTTGCGGCTTAGAGTATTGGTGAGGTTGGGTGAGCAAACACAGACCCTTTAAAGTAATACTGCGGGGTACCCATCCCATGGGTCCCAAATCTCCAGGTTCAAGGGCATCTTCCTACATCGAAAACATGCATGAGAAACCCAGAAGATGGTACACCGTGTGATCGGGAAAGGTTTCCAAAACGCACCTCATTTCTCATCTCCTTGTGCTCGGGTTCGCCATTCCAACCGCTTTACTAGCAATCTCCCTCCTTGGAGAATCAGCACCTTTCACCTCCTGTTCCGTACAGGTAGCCATTTGTCCTGAGGATGAACGGGAAGAGGGGGAACCAATGAGAGACTAGCTCTAGGTGTTGGGACAGGCACAGGTCACTCTATTTTCCCATCAGGAAGAAGAATTAACCACAGGCTCAGCCTGCCCCCCCGGAACCAGAATAGGGCCTGAAGCAATCCTGCGCTTTTGCGGCCTGCTCCCAAAAATGCGAGTTGAAAAACGTAGCCCAGGGGCACTGCAATTCACAAACCTGCAGAGTTATCAATGATAACTCTCGTCCACAAATATATTGAGGGAAGGCAACGAAAAGGATTTGAAAGCAAGGCAGAATTGCAGGAAACTGATTTCAGGAGGTAGAATCGAATCGCCTTTAAAGCACAGGAAAAGCGGCAAAACCTCGACAATGATGCCCTTGGCCAAAAAGGGCGTATGCGTTTTTTCCTGAATATATTCAGGAAAAAACGCATACGCCCTTTTTGGCCAACCAAGCAACCTGGAAAGGCAAATCAGCGCTACAAAGAAGTCTCGCTTCCCATCGGTCAAAAGGGCCGTGCTGTATAAACTGTCAAAACCAGGAATGCAGGACAGGCCATGAAGAAACGGGAGCCTTCCTACGCTGATGGGCGGGATGTCAATTGCCAACAGCCACTCTGGAGAAGTGTACGGTGTGTCCTGAAACACCTAAAAAACTCAGCTTAGAGAGCATAGGGCACTTCCACTCATGGGCGTATAAATTGGGAAAACTAAAAATCAGCAAGACACAGGCACCCCAAAGTTTAGGGCTGCTCTGCTGACAAGAACCTCCACTGAGTTACACCTTAAATATCCCAGGAAAGAGAAAAATGGATAAAGACGTTGTGGTCCTTATGTACAATGGAATATCACTCAGCCATGAAATCTACGTCATAAGGCTAGTAGCAGCTTGATGAGTGGATTTAGGTACGACGATTCTAAGTGAAATAAGTCAAACAGAAAACGACACTTATCATAAGATATCACTTATAAAGGGAATGTAAAAACCGCTACACTTGAACTGAATTACAAAACAGAACAGAGTCACACGTTTAGAAAACACACTATGGCTGCTTAACGGGAAAGGTGAGGTGGGGTGATGCGTAAAAGAAGGGTTTCAAATTAGCTCAGATACTGTTCCATAAACCCAATATGTAATAGACAAGACCTACTCCTTGCTCAGTGAACTGGACTCAACACCCCCTATTCAACGCCCAAGAATATATCTGACTAGTAAGAATCTTAAAACCTATGTGTTGATATCCCTCTGGAAGTGAGTCAAGTGGGTGTAAAGCGGCCTAAACACAGCAGTGAAAAGCAGCTAAACCCCATTATAAAAATCAACTACTTTTAAAAACCCGTGAAACAAAGACAGTGAAAGAGAGACAAATTCTTACAAAATTCGTTCAGGGGCTGTGATGCCACCTGGATTGACCATATCTAGACCCACTGCTGATTGAGACATATGGGTGAACACTCTTGGGGCTGAGAGGTTTGGTGAGGTTGGGTGAGCAAAGCAGACCCTTTTAAGTAATACTGCGGGGTACCCATCCCATGGGTCCCAAATCTCCAGGTTCAAGGGCATCTTCCTACATCGAAAACATGCATGAGACACCCAGAAGATGGTACACCGTGTGATCGGGAAAGGTTTCTCAAACGCACCTCATTTCTCATCTCCTTGTGCTCAGGTTCGCCATGCCAGCCGTTTTACTAGCAATCTCCCTCCTTGGAGAATCAGCACCTTTAACCTCCTGTTCCGTCCAGGTTGCCATTTGTCCTGAGGATGAACGGGAAGAGGGCGAAACAATGAGAGACTAGCTCTAGGTGTTGGGACAGGCACAGGTCACTCTATTTTCCCATCAGGAAGAAGAATTAACCACAGGCTCAGCCTGACGCCCGGAACCAGAATAGGGCCTGAAGCAATCCTGCGCTTTTGCGGCCAGCTCCCAAAAAAGCGAGTTGAAAAATGGAGCTCAGGGGCACTGCAATTCAAAAACCTGCAGAGTTATAAATGATAACTCTCGTCCACAAATATATTGAGGGAAGGCAACGAAGAGGATTTGAAAGCAAGGAAGAATTGAAGGAAACTGATTTCAGGAGGTAGATTCGAATCGCCTTTAAAGCACAGGAAAAGCGGCAAAACCTCGACAATGATGCCCTTGGCCAAAAAGGGCGTATGCGTTTTCTCCTGAATATATTCAGGAAAAAACGCATACGCCCTTTTTGGCCAACCAAGCAACCTGCAAAGGCAAATCAGCGCTACAAAGAAGTCTCGCTTCCCATCGGTCAAAAGGACCATGCTGAGTAAAGTGTCTAAACCAGAAATGCAGGGCAGGCCATGGAGAAACGGGAGCCTTGCTACGCTGATGGGCGGGATGTAAATTGCCAACAGGCACTCTGGAGAAGTGTACGGTGTGTCGTGAAACACCTAAAAAACTCAGCTTAGAGAGCATAGGGCACTTCCACTCATGGGCGTATAAATTGGGAAAACTAAAAATCAGCAAGACACAGGCACCCCAAAGTTTAGGGCTGCTCTGCTGACAAGAACCTCCACTGAGTTACACCTTAAATATCCCAGGAAAGAGAAAAATGGATAAAGACGTTGTGGTCCTTATGTACAATGGAATATCACTCAGCCATGAAATCAACGTCATAAGGCTAGTAGCAACATGATGAGTGGATTTAGGTACGACGATTCTAAGTGAAATAAGTCAAACAGAAAAAGACACTTATCATAAGATATCACTTATAGAGGGAATGTAAAAACCGCTACACTTGAACTGAATTACAAAACAGAACAGAGTCACACGTTTAGAAAACACACTATGGCTGCTTAACGGGAAAGGTGAGGTGGGGTGATGCGTAAAACAAGGGTTTCAAATTAGCTCAGATACCGTTCCATAAACCCAATATGTAATAGACAAGACCTACTCCTTGCTCAGTGAACTGGACTCAACACCCCCTATTCAACGCCCAAGAATATATCTGACTAGTAAGAATCTTAAAACCTATGTGTTGATATCCCTCTGTAAGTGAGTCAAGTGGATGTAAAGCGGCCTAAACACAGCAGTGAAAAGCAGCTACACCCCATTATAAAAATCAACTACTTTTAAAAACCCGTGAAACAAAGACAGTGAAAGAGAGACAAATTCTTACAAAATTCGTTCAGGGGCTGTGATGCCACCTGGATTGACCATATCTAGACCCACTGCTGATTGAGACATAAGGGTGGACACTCTTGCGGCTTAGAGTATTGGTGAGGTTGGGTGAGCAAACACAGACCCTTTAAAGTAATACTGCGGGGTACCCATCCCATGGGTCCCAAATCTCCAGGTTCAAGGGCATCTTCCTACATCGAAAACATGCATGAGAAACCCAGAAGATGGTACACCGTGTGATCGGGAAAGGTTTCCAAAACGCACCTCATTTCTCATCTCCTTGTGCTCGGGTTCGCCATTCCAACCGCTTTACTAGCAATCTCCCTCCTTGGAGAATCAGCACCTTTCACCTCCTGTTCCGTACAGGTAGCCATTTGTCCTGAGGATGAACGGGAAGAGGGGGAACCAATGAGAGACTAGCTCTAGGTGTTGGGACAGGCACAGGTCACTCTATTTTCCCATCAGGAAGAAGAATTAACCACAGGCTCAGCCTGCCCCCCCGGAACCAGAATAGGGCCTGAAGCAATCCTGCGCTTTTGCGGCCTGCTCCCAAAAATGCGAGTTGAAAAACGTAGCCCAGGGGCACTGCAATTCACAAACCTGCAGAGTTATCAATGATAACTCTCGTCCACAAATATATTGAAGGAAGGCAACGAAAAGGATTTGAAAGCAAGGCAGAATTGCAGGAAACTGATTTCAGGAGGTAGAATCGAATCGCCTTTAAAGCACAGGAAAAGCGGCAAAACCTCGACAATGATGCCCTTGGCCAAAAAGGGCGTATGCGTTTTTTCCTGAATATATTCAGGAAAAAACGCATACGCCCTTTTTGGCCAAACAAGCAACCTGGAAAGGCAAATCAGCGCTACAAAGAAGTCTCGCTTCCCATCGGTCAAAAGGGCAGTGCTGTATAAACTGTCAAAACCAGGAATGCAGGACAGGCCATGAAGAAACGGGAGCCTTCCTACGCTGATGGGCGGGATGTCAATTGCCAACAGCCACTCTGGAGAAGTGTACGGTGTGTCCTGAAACACCTAAAAAACTCAGCTTAGAGAGCATAGGGCACTTCCACTCATGGGCGTATAAATTGGGAAAACTAAAAATCAGCAAGACACAGGCACCCCAAAGTTTAGGGCTGCTCTGCTGACAAGAACCTCCACTGAGTTACACCTTAAATATCCCAGGAAAGAGAAAAATGGATAAAGACGTTGTGGTCCTTATGTACAATGGAATATCACTCAGCCATGAAATCAACGTCATAAGGCTAGTAGCAACATGATGAGTGGATTTAGGTACGACGATTCTAAGTGAAATAAGTCAAACAGAAAAAGACACTTATCATAAGATATCACTTATAGAGGGAATGTAAAAACCGCTACACTTGAACTGAATTACAAAACAGAACAGAGTCACACGTTTAGAAAACACACTATGGCTGCTTAACGGGAAAGGTGAGGTGGGGTGATGCGTAAAACAAGGGTTTCAAATTAGCTCAGATACCGTTCCATAAACCCAATATGTAATAGACAAGACCTACTCCTTGCTCAGTGAACTGGACTCAACACCCCCTATTCAACGCCCAAGAATATATCTGACTAGTAAGAATCTTAAAACCTATGTGTTGATATCCCTCTGTTAAGTGAGTCAAGTGGGTGTAAAGCGGCCTAAACACAGCAGTGAAAAGCAGCTAAACCCCATTATAAAAATCAACTACTTTTAAAAACCCGTGAAACAAAGACAGTGAAAGAGAGACAAATTCTTACAAAATTCGTTCAGGGGCTGTGATGCCACCTGGATTGACCATATCTAGACCCACTGCTGATTGAGACATAAGGGTGGACACTCTTGCGGCTTAGAGTATTGGTGAGGTTGGGTGAGCAAACACAGACCCTTTAAAGTAATACTGCGGGGTACCCATCCCATGGGTCCCAAATCTCCATGTTCAAGGGCATCTTCCTACATCGAAAACATGCATGAGAAACCCAGAAGATGGTACACCGTGTGATCGGGAAAGGTTTCCAAAACGCACCTCATTTCTCATCTCCTTGTGCTCGGGTTCGCCATTCCAACCGCTTTACTAGCAATCTCCCTCCTTGGAGAATCAGCACCTTTCACCTCCTGTTCCGTACAGGTAGCCATTTGTCCTGAGGATGAACGGGAAGAGGGGGAACCAATGAGAGACTAGCTCTAGGTGTTGGGACAGGCACAGGTCACTCTATTTTCCCATCAGGAAGAAGAATTAACCACAGGCTCAGCCTGCCCCCCCGGAACCAGAATAGGGCCTGAAGCAATCCTGCGCTTTTGCGGCCTGCTCCCAAAAATGCGAGTTGAAAAACGTAGCCCAGGGGCACTGCAATTCACAAAACTGCAGAGTTATCAATGATAACTCTCGTCCACAAATATATTGAGGGAAGGCAACGAAAAGGATTTGAAAGCAAGGCAGAATTGCAGGAAACTGATTTCAGGAGGTAGAATCGAATCGCCTTTAAAGCACAGGAAAAGCGGCAAAACCTCGACAATGATGCCCTTGGCCAAAAAGGGCGTATGCGTTTTTTCCTGAATATATTCAGGAAAAAACGCATACGCCCTTTTTGGCCAACCAAGCAACCTGGAAAGGCAAATCAGCGCTACAAAGAAGTCTTGCTTCCCATCGGTCAAAAGGGCCGTGCTGTATAAACTGTCAAAACCAGGAATGCAGGACAGGCCATGAAGAAACGGGAGCCTTCCTACGCTGATGGGCGGGATGTCAATTGCCAACAGCCACTCTGGAGAAGTGTACGGTGTGTCCTGAAACACCTAAAAAACTCAGCTTAGAGAGCATAGGGCACTTCCACTCATGGGCGTATAAATTGGGAAAACTAAAAATCAGCAAGACACAGGCACCCCAAAGTTTAGGGCTGCTCTGCTGACAAGAACCTCCACTGAGTTACACCTTAAATATCCCAGGAAAGAGAAAAATGGATAAAGACGTTGTGGTCCTTATGTACAATGGAATATCACTCAGCCATGAAATCAACGTCATAAGGCTAGTAGCAGCTTGATGAGTGGATTTAGGTACGACGATTCTAAGTGAAATAAGTCACACAGAAAGAGACACCTATGATAAGATACCAGTTATAGAGGGAATGTAAAAACCGCTACACTTGAACTGAATTACAAAACAGAACAGAGTCACACGTTTAGAAAACACACTATGGCTGCTTAACGGGAAAGGTGAGGTGGGGTGATGCGTAAAAGAAGGGTTTCAAATTAGCTCAGATACCGTTCCATAAACCCAATATGTAATAGACAAGACCTACTCCTTGCTCAGTGAACTGGACTCAACACCCCCTATTCAACGCCCAAGAATATATCTGACTAGTAAGAATCTTAAAACCTATGTGTTGATATCCCTCTGGAAGTGAGTCAAGTGGGTGTAAAGCGGCCTAAACACAGCAGTGAAAAGCAGCTAAACCCCATTATAAAAATCAACTACTTTTAAAAACCCGTGAAACAAAGACAGTGAAAGAGAGACAAATTCTTACAAAATTCGTTCAGGGGCTGTGATGCCACCTGGATTGACCATATCTAGACCCACTGCTGATTGAGACATATCGGTGAACACTCTTGGGGCTGAGAGGTTTGGTGAGGTTGGGTGAGCAAAGCAGACCCTTTTAAGTAATACTGCGTGGTACCCATCCCATGGGTCCCAAATCTCCAGGTTCAAGGGCATCTTCCTACATCGAAAACATGCATGAGACACCCAGAAGATGGTACACCGTGTGATCGGGAAAGGTTTCTCAAACGCACCTCATTTCTCATCTCCTTGTGCTCGGGTTCGCCATGCCAGCCGTTTTACTAGCAATCTCCCTCCTTGGAGAATCAGCACCTTTAACCTCCTGTTCCGTACAGGTTGCCATTTGTCCTGAGGATGAACGGGAAGAGGGCGAAACAATGAGAGACTAGCTCTAGGTGTTGGGACAGGCACAGGTCACTCTATTTTCCCATCAGGAAGAAGAATTAACCACAGGCTCAGCCTGACGCCCGGAACCAGAATAGGGCCTGAAGCAATCCTGCGCTTTTGCGGCCAGCTCCCAAAAAAGCGAGTTGAAAAATGGAGCTCAGGGGCACTGCAATTCAAAAACCTGCAGAGTTATAAATGATAACTCTCGTCCACAAATATATTGAGGGAAGGCAACGAAGAGGATTTGAAAGCAAGGAAGAATTGAAGGAAACTGATTTCAGGAGGTAGATTCGAATCGCCTTTAAAGCACAGGAAAAGCGGCAAAACCTCGACAATGATGCCCTTGGCCAAAAAGGGCGTATGCGTTTTCTCCTGAATATATTCAGGAAAAAACGCATACGCCCTTTTTGGCCAACCAAGCAACCTGCAAAGGCAAATCAGCGCTACAAAGAAGTCTCGCTTCCCATCGGTCAAAAGGACCATGCTGAGTAAAGTGTCTAAACCAGAAATGCAGGGCAGGCCATGGAGAAACGGGAGCCTTGCTACGCTGATGGGCGGGATGTAAATTGCCAACAGGCACTCTGGAGAAGTGTACGGTGTGTCCTGAAACACCTAAAAAACTCAGCTTAGAGAGCATAGGGCACTTCCACTCATGGGCGTATAAATTGGGAAAACTAAAAATCAGCAAGACACAGGCACCCCAAAGTTTAGGGCTGCTCTGCTGACAAGAACCTCCACTGAGTTACACCTTAAATATCCCAGGAAAGAGAAAAATGGATAAAGACGTTGTGGTCCTTATGTACAATGGAATATCACTCAGCCATGAAATCAACGTCATAAGGCTAGTAGCAACATGATGAGTGGATTTAGGTACGACGATTCTAAGTGAAATAAGTCAAACAGAAAAAGACACTTATCATAAGATATCACTTATAGAGGGAATGTAAAAACCGCTACACTTGAACTGAATTACAAAACAGAACAGAGTCACACGTTTAGAAAACACACTATGGCTGCTTAACGGGAAAGGTGAGGTGGGGTGATGCGTAAAACAAGGGTTTCAAATTAGCTCAGATACCGTTCCATAAACCCAATATGTAATAGACAAGACCTACTCCTTGCTCAGTGAACTGGACTCAACACCCCCTATTCAACGCCCAAGAATATATCTGACTAGTAAGAATCTTAAAACCTATGTGTTGATATCCCTCTGTAAGTGAGTCAAGTGGGTGTAAAGCGGCCTAAACACAGCAGTGAAAAGCAGCTACACCCCATTATAAAAATCAACTACTTTTAAAAACCCGTGAAACAAAGACAGTGAAAGAGAGACAAATTCTTACAAAATTCGTTCAGGGGCTGTGATGCCACCTGGATTGACCATATCTAGACCCACTGCTGATTGAGACATAAGGGTGGACACTCTTGCGGCTTAGAGTATTGGTGAGGTTGGGTGAGCAAACACAGACCCTTTAAAGTAATACTGCGGGGTACCCATCCCATGGGTCCCAAATCTCCAGGTTCAAGGGCATCTTCCTACATCGAAAACATGCATGAGAAACCCAGAAGATGGTACACCGTGTGATCGGGAAAGGTTTCCAAAACGCACCTCATTTCTCATCTCCTTGTGCTCGGGTTCGCCATTCCAACCGCTTTACTAGCAATCTCCCTCCTTGGAGAATCAGCACCTTTCACCTCCTGTTCCGTACAGGTAGCCATTTGTCCTGAGGATGAACGGGAAGAGGGGGAACCAATGAGAGACTAGCTCTAGGTGTTGGGACAGGCACAGGTCACTCTATTTTCCCATCAGGAAGAAGAATTAACCACAGGCTCAGCCTGCCCCCCCGGAACCAGAATAGGGCCTGAAGCAATCCTGCGCTTTTGCGGCCTGCTCCCAAAAATGCGAGTTGAAAAACGTAGCCCAGGGGCACTGCAATTCACAAACCTGCAGAGTTATCAATGATAACTCTCGTCCACAAATATATTGAGGGAAGGCAACGAAAAGGATTTGAAAGCAAGGCAGAATTGCAGGAAACTGATTTCAGGAGGTAGAATCGAATCGCCTTTAAAGCACAGGAAAAGCGGCAAAACCTCGACAATGATGCCCTTGGCCAAAAAGGGCGTATGCGTTTTTTCCTGAATATATTCAGGAAAAAACGCATACGCCCTTTTTGGCCAACCAAGCAACCTGGAAAGGCAAATCAGCGCTACAAAGAAGTCTCGCTTCCCATCGGTCAAAAGGGCCGTGCTGTATAAACTGTCAAAACCAGGAATGCAGGACAGGCCATGAAGAAACGGGAGCCTTCCTACGCTGATGGGCGGGATGTCAATTGCCAACAGCCACTCTGGAGAAGTGTACGGTGTGTCCTGAAACACCTAAAAAACTCAGCTTAGAGAGCATAGGGCACTTCCACTCATGGGCGTATAAATTGGGAAAACTAAAAATCAGCAAGACACAGGCACCCCAAAGTTTAGGGCTGCTCTGCTGACAAGAACCTCCACTGAGTTACACCTTAAATATCCCAGGAAAGAGAAAAATGGATAAAGACGTTGTGGTCCTTATGTACAATGGAATATCACTCAGCCATGAAATCAACGTCATAAGGCTACTAGCAGCTTGATGAGTGGATTTAGGTACGACGATTCTAAGTGAAATAAGTCACACAGAAAGAGACACCTATGATAAGATACCAGTTATAGAGGGAATGTAAAAACCGCTACACTTGAACTGAATTACAAAACAGAACAGAGTCACACGTTTAGAAAACACACTATGGCTGCTTAACGGGAAAGGTGAGGTGGGGTGATGCGTAAAAGAAGGGTTTCAAATTAGCTCAGATACCGTTCCATAAACCCAATATGTAATAGACAAGACATACTCCTTGCTCAGTGAACTGGACTCAACACCCCCTATTCAACGCCCAAGAATATATCTGACTAGTAAGAATCTTAAAACCTATGTGTTGATATCCCTCTGGAAGTGAGTCAAGTGGGTGTAAAGCGGCCTAAACACAGCAGTGAAAAGCAGCTAAACCCCATTATAAAAATCAACTACTTTTAAAAACCCGTGAAACAAAGACAGTGAAAGAGAGACAAATTCTTACAAAATTAGTTCAGGGGCTGTGATGCCACCTGGATTGACCATATCTAGACCCACTGCTGATTGAGACATAAGGGTGGACACTCTTGCGGCTTAGAGTATTGGTGAGGTTGGGTGAGCAAACACAGACCCTTTAAAGTAATACTGCGGGGTACCCATCCCATGGGTCCCAAATCTCCAGGTTCAAGGGCATCTTCCTACATCGAAAACATGCATGAGAAACCCAGAAGATGGTACACCGTGTGATCGGGAAAGGTTTCCAAAACGCACCTCATTTCTCATCTCCTTGTGCTCGGGTTCGCCATTCCAACCGCTTTACTAGCAATCTCCCTCCTTGGAGAATCAGCACCTTTCACCTCCTGTTCTGTACAGGTAGCCATTTGTCCTGAGGATGAACGGGAAGAGGGGGAACCAATGAGAGACTAGCTCTAGGTGTTGGGACAGGCACAGGTCACTCTATTTTCCCATCAGGAAGAAGAATTAACCACAGGCTCAGCCTGCCCCCCCCGGAACCAGAATAGGGCCTGAAGCAATCCTGCGCTTTTGCGGCCTGCTCCCAAAAATGCGAGTTGAAAAACGTAGCCCAGGGGCACTGCAATTCACAAACCTGCAGAGTTATCAATGATAACTCTCGTCCACAAATATATTGAGGGAAGGCAACGAAAAGGATTTGAAAGCAAGGCAGAATTGCAGGAAACTGATTTCAGGAGGTAGAATCGAATCGCCTTTAAAGCACAGGAAAAGCGGCAAAACCTCGACAATGATGCCCTTGGCCAAAAAGGGCGTATGCGTTTTTTCCTGAATATATTCAGGAAAAAACGCATACGCCCTTTTTGGCCAACCAAGCAACCTGGAAAGGCAAATCAGCGCTACAAAGAAGTCTTGCTTCCCATCCGTCAAAAGGGCCGTGCTGTATAAACTGTCAAAACCAGGAATGCAGGACAGGCCATGAAGAAACGGGAGCCTTCCTACGCTGATGGGCGGGATGTCAATTGCCAACAGCCACTCTGGAGAAGTGTACGGTGTGTCCTGAAACACCTAAAAAACTCAGCTTAGAGAGCATAGGGCACTTCCACTCATGGGCGTATAAATTGGGAAAACTAAAAATCAGCAAGACACAGGCACCCCAAAGTTTAGGGCTGCTCTGCTGACAAGAACCTCCACTGAGTTACACCTTAAATATCCCAGGAAAGAGAAAAATGGATAAAGACGTTGTGGTCCTTATGTACAATGGAATATCACTCAGCCATGAAATCTACGTCATAAGGCTAGTAGCAGCTTGATGAGTGGATTTAGGTACGACGATTCTAAGTGAAATAAGTCAAACAGAAAACGACACTTATCATAAGATATCACTTATAAAGGGAATGTAAAAACCGCTACACTTGAACTGAATTACAAAACAGAACAGAGTCACACGTTTAGAAAACACACTATGGCTGCTTAACGGGAAAGGTGAGGTGGGGTGATGCGTAAAAGAAGGGTTTCAAATTAGCTCAGATACCGTTCCATAAACCCAATATGTAATAGACAAGACCTACTCCTTGCTCAGTGAACTGGACTCAACACCCCCTATTCAACGCCCAAGAATATATCTGACTAGTAAGAACCTTAAAACCTATGTGTTGATATCCCTCTGTAAGTGAGTCAACTGGGTGTAAAGCGGCCTAAACACAGCAGTGAAAAGCAGCTAAACCCCATTATAAAAATCAACTACTTTTAAAAACCCGTGAAACAAAGACAGTGAAAGAGAGAGAAATTCTTACAAAATTCGTTCAGGGGCTGTGATGCCACCTGGATTGACCATATCTGGACCCACTGCTGATTGAGATATATGGGTGAACACTCTTGGGGCTGAGAGGTTTGGTGAGGTTGGGTGAGCAAAAGCAGACCCTTTTAAGTAATACTGCGTGGTACCCATCCCATGGGTCCCAAATCTCCAGGTTCAAGGGCATCTTCCTACATCGAAAACATGCATGAGACACCCAGAAGATGGTACACCGTGTGATCGGGAAAGGTTTCTAAAACGCACCTCATTTCTCATCTCCTTGTGCTCGGGTTCGCCATTCCAGCCGTTTTACTAGCAATCTCCCTCCTTGGAGAATCAGCACCTTTAACCTCCTGTTCCGTCCAGGTTGCCATTTGTCCTGAGGATGAACGGGAAGAGGGCGAAACAATGAGAGACTAGCTCTAGGTGTTGGGACAGGCACAGGTCACTCTATTTTCCCATCAGGAAGAAGAATTAACCACAGGCTCAGCCTGCCGCCCGGAACCAGAATAGGGCCTGAAGCAATCCTGCACTTTTGTGGCCAGCTCCCAAAAAAGCGAGTTGAAATATGGAGCTCAGGGGCACTGCAATTCACAAACCTGCCGAGTTATAAATGATAACTCTCGTCCACAAATATATTGAGGGAAGGCAACGAAGAGGATTTGAAAGCAAGGAAGAATTGAAGGAAACTGATTTTAGGAGGTAGATTCGAATCGCCTTTAAAGCACAGGAAAAGCGGCAAAACCTCGACAATGATGCCCTTGGCCAAACAGGGCGTATGCTTTTTTTCCTGAATATATTCAGGAAAAAAAGCATACGCCCTTTTTGGCCAACCAAGCAACCTGCAAAGGCAAATCAGCGCTACAAAGAAGTCTCGCTTCCCATCGGTCAAAAGGACCATGCTGAATAAAGTGTCAAAACCAGAAATGCAGGGCAGGCTATGGAGAAACGGGAGCCTTGCTACGCTGATGGGCGGGATGTAAATTGCCAACAGCCACTCTGGAGAAGTGTACGGTGTGTCCTGAAACACCTAAAAAACTCAGCTTAGAGAACATAGGGCACTTCCACTCATGGGCGTATAAATTGGGAAAACTAAAAATCAGCAAGACACAGGCACCCCAAAGTTTAGGGCTGCTCTGCTGACAAGAACCTCCACTGAGTTACACCTTAAATATCCCAGGAAAGAGAAAAATGGATAAAGACGTTGTGGTCCTTATGTACAATGGAATATCACTCAGCCATGAAATCAACGTCATAAGGCTAGTAGCAACATGATGAGTGGATTTAGGTACGACGATTCTAAGTGAAATAAGTCAAACAGAAAAAGACACTTATCATAAGATATCACTTATAGAGGGAATGTAAAAACCGCTACACTTGAACTGAATTACAAAACAGAACAGAGTCACACGTTTAGAAAACACACTATGGCTGCTTAACGGGAAAGGTGAGGTGGGGTGATGCGTAAAACAAGGGTTTCAAATTAGCTCAGATACCGTTCCATAAACCCAATATGTAATAGACAAGACCTACTCCTTGCTCAGTGAACTGGACTCAACACCCCCTATTCAACGCCCAAGAATATATCTGACTAGTAAGAATCTTAAAACCTATGTGTTGATATCCCTCTGTAAGTGAGTCAAGTGGGTGTAAAGCGGCCTAAACACAGTAGTGAAAAGCAGCTAAACCCCATTATAAAAATCAACTACTTTTAAAAACCCGTGAAACAAAGACAGTGAAAGAGAGACAAATTCTTACAAAATTCGTTCAGGGGCTGTGATGCCACCTGGATTGACCATATCTAGACCCACTGCTGATTGAGACATAAGGGTGGACACTCTTGCGGCTTAGAGTATTGGTGAGGTTGGGTGAGCAAACACAGACCCTTTAAAGTAATACTGCGGGGTACCCATCCCATGGGTCCCAAATCTCCAGGTTCAAGGGCATCTTCCTACATCGAAAACATGCATGAGAAACCCAGAAGATGGTACACCGTGTGATCGGGAAAGGTTTCCAAAACGCACCTCATTTCTCATCTCCTTGTGCTCGGGTTCGCCATTCCAACCGCTTTACTAGCAATCTCCCTCCTTGGAGAATCAGCACCTTTCACCTCCTGTTCCGTACAGGTAGCCATTTGTCCTGAGGATGAACGGGAAGAGGGGGAACCAATGAGAGACTAGCTCTAGGTGTTGGGACAGGCACAGGTCACTCTATTTTCCCATCAGGAAGAAGAATTAACCACAGGCTCAGCCTGCCCCCCCGGAACCAGAATAGGGCCTGAAGCAATCCTGCGCTTTTGCGGCCTGCTCCCAAAAATGCGAGTTGAAAAACGTAGCCCAGGGGCACTGCAATTCACAAACCTGCAGAGTTATCAATGATAACTCTCGTCCACAAATATATTGAGGGAAGGCAACGAAAAGGATTTGAAAGCAAGGCAGAATTGCAGGAAACTGATTTCAGGAGGTAGAATCGAATCGCCTTTAAAGCACAGGAAAAGCGGCAAAACCTCGACAATGATGCCCTTGGCCAAAAAGGGCGTATGCGTTTTTTCCTGAATATATTCAGGAAAAAACGCATACGCCCTTTTTGGCCAACCAAGCAACCTGGAAAGGCAAATCAGCGCTACGAAGAAGTCCTGCTTCCCATCGGTCAAAAGGGCCGTGCTGTATAAACTGTCAAAACCAGGAATGCAGGACAGGCAATGAAGAAACAGGAGCCTTCCTACGCTGATGGGCGGGATGTCAATTGCCAACAGCCACTCTGGAGAAGTGTACGGTGTGTCCTGAAACACCTAAAAAACTCAGCTTAGAGAGCATAGGGCACTTCCACTCATGGGCGTATAAATTGGGAAAACTAAAAATCAGCAAGACACAGGCACCCCAAAGTTTAGGGCTGCTCTGCTGACAAGAACCTCCACTGAGTTACACCTTAAATATCCCAGGAAAGAGAAAAATGGATAAAGACGTTGTGGTCCTTATGTACAATGGAATATCACTCAGCCATGAAATCTACGTCATAAGGCTAGTAGCAGCTTGATGAGTGGATTTAGGTACGACGATTCTAAGTGAAATAAGTCAAACAGAAAACGACACTTATCATAAGATATCACTTATAAAGGGAATGTAAAAACCGCTACACTTGAACTGAATTACAAAACAGAACAGAGTCACACGTTTAGAAAACACACTATGGCTGCTTAACGGGAAAGGTGAGGTGGGGTGATGCGTAAAAGAAGGGTTTCAAATTAGCTCAGATACCGTTCCATAAACCCAATATGTAATAGACAAGACCTACTCCTTGCTCAGTGAACTGGACTCAACACCCCCTATTCAACGCCCAAGAATATATCTGACTAGTAAGAATCTTAAAACCTATGTGTTGATATCCCTCTGTAAGTGAGTCAAGTGGGTGTAAAGCGGCCTAAACACAGAAGTGAAAAGCAGCTAAACCCCATTATAAAAATCAACTACTTTTAAAAACCCGTGAAACAAAGACAGTGAAAGAGAGACAAATTCTTACAAAATTCGTTCAGGGGCTGTGATGCCACCTCGATTGACCATATCTAGACCCACTGCTGATTGAGACATATGGGTGAACACTCTTGGGGCTGAGAGGTTTGGTGAGGTTGGGTGAGCAAAAGCAGACCCTTTTAAGTAATACTGCGTGGTACCCATCCCATGGGTCCCAAATCTCCAGGTTCAAGGGCATCTTCCTACATCGAAAACATGCATGAGACACCCAGAAGATGGTACACCGTGTGATCGGGAAAGCTTTCTAAAACGCACCTCATTTCTCATCTCCTTGTGCTCGGGTTCGCCATTCCAGCCGTTTTACTAGCAATCTCCCTCCTTGGAGAATCAGCACCTTTAACCTCCTGTTCCGTCCAGGTTGCCATTTGTCCTGAGGATGAACGGGAAGAGGGCGAAACAATGAGAGACTAGCTCTAGGTGTTGGGACAGGCACAGGTCACTCTATTTTCCCTTCAGGAAGAAGAATTAACCACAGGCTCAGCCTGACGCCCGGAACCAGAAAAGGGCCTGAAGCAATCCTGCGCTTTTGCGGCCAGCTCCCAAAAAAGCGAGTTGAAAAATGGAGCTCAGGGGCACTGCAATTCAAAAACCTGCAGAGTTATAAATGATAACTCTCGTCCACAAATATATTGAGGGAAGGCAACGAAGAGGATTTGAAAGCAAGGAAGAATTGAAGGAAACTGATTTTAGGAGGTAGATTCGAATCGCCTTTAAAGCACAGGAAAAGCGGCAAAACCTCGACAATGATGCCCTTGGCCAAACAGGGCGTATGCTTTTTTTCCTGAATATATTCAGGAAAAAAAGCATACGCCCTTTTTGGCCAACCAAGCAACCTGCAAAGGCAAATCAGCGCTACAAAGAAGTCTCGCTTCCCATCGGTCAAAAGGACCATGCTGAATAAAGTGTCAAAACCAGAAATGCAGGGCAGGCTATGGAGAAACGGGAGCCTTGCTACGCTGATGGGCGGGATGTAAATTGCCAACAGCCACTCTGGAGAAGTGTACGGTGTGTCCTGAAACACCTAAAAAACTCAGCTTAGAGAACATAGGGCACTTCCACTCATGGGCGTATAAATTGGGAAAACTAAAAATCAGCAAGACACAGGCACCCCAAAGTTTAGGGCTGCTCTGCTGACAAGAACCTCCACTGAGTTACACCTTAAATATCCCAGGAAAGAGAAAAATGGATAAAGACGTTGTGGTCCTTATGTACAATGGAATATCACTCAGCCATGAAATCAACGTCATAAGGCTAGTAGCAACATGATGAGTGGATTTAGGTACGACGATTCTAAGTGAAATAAGTCAAACAGAAAAAGACACTTATCATAAGATATCACTTATAGAGGGAATGTAAAAACCGCTACACTTGAACTGAATTACAAAACAGAACAGAGTCACACGTTTAGAAAACACACTATGGCTGCTTAACGGGAAAGGTGAGGTGGGGTGATGCGTAAAACAAGGGTTTCAAATTAGCTCAGATACCGTTCCATAAACCCAATATGTAATAGACAAGACCTACTCCTTGCTCAGTGAACTGGACTCAACACCCCCTATTCAACGCCCAAGAATATATCTGACTAGTAAGAATCTTAAAACCTATGTGTTGATATCCCTCTGTAAGTGAGTCAAGTGGGTGTAAAGCGGCCTAAACACAGTAGTGAAAAGCAGCTAAACCCCATTATAAAAATCAACTACTTTTAAAAACCCGTGAAACAAAGACAGTGAAAGAGAGACAAATTCTTACAAAATTCGTTCAGGGGCTGTGATGCCACCTGGATTGACCATATCTAGACCCACTGCTGATTGAGACATAAGGGTGGACACTCTTGCGGCTTAGAGTATTGGTGAGGTTGGGTGAGCAAACACAGACCCTTTAAAGTAATACTGCGGGGTACCCATCCCATGGGTCCCAAATCTCCAGGTTCAAGGGCATCTTCCTACATCGAAAACATGCATGAGAAACCCAGAAGATGGTACACCGTGTGATCGGGAAAGGTTTCCAAAACGCACCTCATTTCTCATCTCCTTGTGCTCGGGTTCGCCATTCCAACCGCTTTACTAGCAATCTCCCTCCTTGGAGAATCAGCACCTTTCACCTCCTGTTCCGTACAGGTAGCCATTTGTCCTGAGGATGAACGGGAAGAGGGGGAACCAATGAGAGACTAGCTCTAGGTGTTGGGACAGGCACAGGTCACTCTATTTTCCCATCAGGAAGAAGAATTAACCACAGGCTCAGCCTGCCCCCCCGGAACCAGAATAGGGCCTGAAGCAATCCTGCGCTTTTGCGGCCTGCTCCCAAAAATGCGAGTTGAAAAACGTAGCCCAGGGGCACTGCAATTCACAAACCTGCAGAGTTATCAATGATAACTCTCGTCCACAAATATATTGAGGGAAGGCAACGAAAAGGATTTGAAAGCAAGGCAGAATTGCAGGAAACTGATTTCAGGAGGTAGAATCGAATCGCCTTTAAAGCACAGGAAAAGCGGCAAAACCTCGACAATGATGCCCTTGGCCAAAAAGGGCGTATGCGTTTTTTCCTGAATATATTCAGGAAAAAACGCATACGCCCTTTTTGGCCAACCAAGCAACCTGGAAAGGCAAATCAGCGCTACGAAGAAGTCCTGCTTCCCATCGGTCAAAAGGGCCGTGCTGTATAAACTGTCAAAACCAGGAATGCAGGACAGGCAATGAAGAAACAGGAGCCTTCCTACGCTGATGGGCGGGATGTCAATTGCCAACAGCCACTCTGGAGAAGTGTACGGTGTGTCCTGAAACACCTAAAAAACTCAGCTTAGAGAGCATAGGGCACTTCCACTCATGGGCGTATAAATTGGGAAAACTAAAAATCAGCAAGACACAGGCACCCCAAAGTTTAGGGCTGTTCTGCTGACAAGAACCTCCACTGAGTTACACCTTAAATATCCCAGGAAAGAGAAAAATGGATAAAGACGTTGTGGTCCTTATGTACAATGGAATATCACTCAGCCATGAAATCTACGTCATAAGGCTAGTAGCAGCTTGATGAGTGGATTTAGGTACGACGATTCTAAGTGAAATAAGTCAAACAGAAAACGACACTTATCATAAGATATCACTTATAAAGGGAATGTAAAAACCGCTACACTTGAACTGAATTACAAAACAGAACAGAGTCACACGTTTAGAAAACACACTATGGCTGCTTAACGGGAAAGGTGAGGTGGGGTGATGCGTAAAAGAAGGGTTTCAAATTAGCTCAGATACCGTTCCATAAACCCAATATGTAATAGACAAGACCTACTCCTTGCTCAGTGAACTGGACTCAACACCCCCTATTCAACGCCCAAGAATATATCTGACTAGTAAGAATCTTAAAACCTATGTGTTGATATCCCTCTGTAAGTGAGTCAAGTGGGTGTAAAGCGGCCTAAACACAGAAGTGAAAAGCAGCTAAACCCCATTATAAAAATCAACTACTTTTAAAAACCCGTGAAACAAAGACAGTGAAAGAGAGACAAATTCTTACAAAATTCGTTCAGGGGCTGTGATGCCACCTGGATTGACCATATCTAGACCCACTGCTGATTGAGACATATGGGTGAACACTCTTGGGGCTGAGAGGTTTGGTGAGGTTGGGTGAGCAAAAGCAGACCCTTTTAAGTAATACTGCGTGGTACCCATCCCATGGGTCCCAAATCTCCAGGTTCAAGGGCATCTTCCTACATCGAAAACATGCATGAGACACCCAGAAGATGGTACACCGTGTGATCGGGAAAGCTTTCTAAAACGCACCTCATTTCTCATCTCCTTGTGCTCGGGTTCGCCATTCCAGCCGTTTTACTAGCAATCTCCCTCCTTGGAGAATCAGCACCTTTAACCTCCTGTTCCGTCCAGGTTGCCATTTGTCCTGAGGATGAACGGGAAGAGGGCGAAACAATGAGAGACTAGCTCTAGGTGTTGGGACAGGCACAGGTCACTCTATTTTCCCTTCAGGAAGAAGAATTAACCACAGGCTCAGCCTGACGCCCGGAACCAGAAAAGGGCCTGAAGCAATCCTGCGCTTTTGCGGCCAGCTCCCAAAAAAGCGAGTTGAAAAATGGAGCTCAGGGGCACTGCAATTCAAAAACCTGCAGAGTTATAAATGATAACTCTCGTCCACAAATATATTGAGGGAAGGCAACGAAGAGGATTTGAAAGCAAGGAAGAATTGAAGGAAACTGATTTCAGGAGGTAGATTCGAATCGCCTTTAAAGCACAGGAAAAGCGGCAAAACCTCGACAATGATGCCCTTGGCCAAAAAGGGCGTATGCGTTTTCTCCTGAATATATTCAGGAAAAAACGCATACGCCCTTTTTGGCCAACCAAGCAACCTGCAAAGGCAAATCAGCGCTACAAAGAAGTCTCGCTTCCCATCGGTCAAAAGGACCATGCTGAGTAAAGTGTCTAAACCAGAAATGCAGGGCAGGCCATGGAGAAACGGGAGCCTTGCTACGCTGATGGGCGGGATGTAAATTGCCAACAGGCACTCTGGAGAAGTGTACGGTGTGTCCTGAAACACCTAAAAAACTCAGCTTAGAGAGCATAGGGCACTTCCACTCATGGGCGTATAAATTGGGAAAACTAAAAATCAGCAAGACACAGGCACCCCAAAGTTTAGGGCTGCTCTGCTGACAAGAACCTCCACTGAGTTACACCTTAAATATCCCAGGAAAGAGAAAAATGGATAAAGACGTTGTGGTCCTTATGTACAATGGAATATCACTCAGCCATGAAATCAA
This sequence comes from Eschrichtius robustus, assembly GCF_028021215.1. Taxonomy (NCBI): domain Eukaryota; kingdom Metazoa; phylum Chordata; class Mammalia; order Artiodactyla; family Eschrichtiidae; genus Eschrichtius; species Eschrichtius robustus. The sequence continues at coordinate 110,742,641 of NC_090824.1, read as the reverse complement.
CGTCATAAGGCTAGTAGCAACATGATGAGTGGATTTAGGTACGACGATTCTAAGTGAAATAAGTCAAACAGAAAAAGACACTTATCATAAGATATCACTTATAGAGGGAATGTAAAAACCGCTACACATGAACTGAATTACAAAACAGAACAGAGTCACACGTTTAGAAAACACACTATGGCTGCTTAACGGGAAAGGTGAGGTGGGGTGATGCGTAAAACAAGGGTTTCAAATTAGCTCAGATACCGTTCCATAAACCCAATATGTAATAGACAAGACCTACTCCTTGCTCAGTGAACTGGACTCAACACCCCCTATTCAACGCCCAAGAATATATCTGACTAGTAAGAATCTTAAAACCTACGTGTTGATATCCCTCTGTAAGTGAGTCAAGTGGGTGTAAAGCGGCCTAAACACAGCAGTGAAAAGCAGCTAAACCCCATTATAAAAATCAACTACTTTTAAAAACCCGTGAAACAAAGACAGTGAAAGAGAGAAAAATTCTTACAAAATTTGTTCAGGGGCTGTGATGCCACCTGGATTGACCATATCTAGACCCACTGCTGATTGAGACATAAGGGTGGACACTCTTGCGGCTTAGAGTATTGGTGAGGTTGGGTGAGCAAACACAGACCCTTTAAAGTAATACTGCGGGGTACCCATCCCATGGGTCCCAAATCTCCAGGTTCAAGGGCATCTTCCTACATCGAAAACATGCATGAGAAACCCAGAAGATGGTACACCGTGTGATCGGGAAAGGTTTCCAAAACGCACCTCATTTCTCATCTCCTTGTGCTCGGGTTCGCCATTCCAACCGCTTTACTAGCAATCTCCCTCCTTGGAGAATCAGCACCTTTCACCTCCTGTTCCGTACAGGTAGCCATTTGTCCTGAGAATGAACGGGAAGAGGGGGAACCAATGAGAGACTAGCTCTAGGTGTTGGGACAGGCACAGGTCACTCTATTTTCCCATCAGGAAGAAGAATTAACCACAGGCTCAGCATGCCCCCCCGGAACCAGAATAGGGCCTGAAGCAATCCTGCGCTTTTGCGGCCTGCTCCCAAAAATGCGAGTTGAAAAACGTAGCCCAGGGGCACTGCAATTCACAAACCTGCAGAGTTATCAATGATAACTCTCGTCCACAAATATATTGAGGGAAGGCAACGAAAAGGATTTGAAAGCAAGGCAGAATTGCAGGAAACTGATTTCAGGAGGTAGAATCGAATCGCCTTTAAAGCACAGGAAAAGCGGCAAAACCTCGACAATGATGCCCTTGGCCAAAAAGGGCGTATGCGTTTTTTCCTGAATATATTCAGGAAAAAACGCATACGCCCTTTTTGGCCAACCAAGCAACCTGGAAAGGCAAATCAGCGCTACAAAGAAGTCTTGCTTCCCATCGGTCAAAAGGGCCGTGCTGTATAAACTGTCAAAACCAGGAATGCAGGACAGGCCATGAAGAAACGGGAGCCTTCCTACGCTGATGGGCGGGATGTCAATTGCCAACAGCCACTCTGGAGAAGTGTACGGTGTGTCCTGAAACACCTAAAAAACTCAGCTTAGAGAGCATAGGGCACTTCCACTCATGGGCGTATAAATTGGGAAAACTAAAAATCAGCAAGACACAGGCACCCCAAAGTTTAGGGCTGCTCTGCTGACAAGAACCTCCACTGAGTTACACCTTAAATATCCCAGGAAAGAGAAAAATGGATAAAGACGTTGTGGTCCTTATGTACAATGGAATATCACTCAGCCATAAATCTACGTCATAAGGCTAGTAGCAGCTTGATGAGTGGATTTAGGTACGACGATTCTAAGTGAAATAAGTCACACAGAAAGAGACACCTATGATAAGATACCAGTTATAGAGGGAATGTAAAAACCGCTACACTTGAACTGAATTACAAAACAGAACAGAGTCACACGTTTAGAAAACACACTATGGCCGCTTAACGGGAAAGGTGAGGTGGGGTGATGCGTAAAAGAAGGGTTTCAAATTAGCTCACATACCGTTCCATAAACCCAATATGTAATAGACAAGACCTACTCCTTGCTCAGTGAACTGGACTCAACACCCCCTATTCAACGCCCAAGAATATATCTGACTAGTAAGAATCTTAAAACCTATGTGTTGATATCCCTCTGTAAGTGAGTCAAGTGGGTGTAAAGCGGCCTAAACACAGCAGTGAAAAGCAGCTAAACCCCATTATAAAAATCAACTACTTTTAAAAACCCGTGAAACAAAGACAGTGAAAGAGAGACAAATTCTTACAAAATTCGTTCAGGGGCTGTGATGCCACCTCGATTGACCATATCTAGACCCACTGCTGATTGAGACATATGGGTGAACACTCTTGGGGCTGAGAGGTTTGGTGAGGTTGGGTGAGCAAAAGCAGACCCTTTTAAGTAATACTGCGTGGTACCCATCCCATGGGTCCCAAATCTCCAGGTTCAAGGGCATCTTCCTACATCGAAAACATGCATGAGACACCCAGAAGATGGTACACCGTGTGATCGGGAAAGGTTTCTAAAACGCACCTCATTTCTCATCTCCTTGTGCTCGGGTTCGCCATTCCAGCCGTTTTACTAGCAATCTCCCTCCTTGGAGAATCAGCACCTTTAACCTCCTGTTCCGTCCAGGTTGCCATTTGTCCTGAGGATGAACGGGAAGAGGGCGAAACAATGAGAGACTAGCTCTAGGTGTTGGGACAGGCACAGGTCACTCTATTTTCCCATCAGGAAGAAGAATTAACCACAGGCTCAGCCTGACGCCCGGAACCAGAATAGGGCCTGAAGCAATCCTGCGCTTTTGCGGCCAGCTCCCAAAAAAGCGAGTTGAAAAATGGAGCTCAGGGGCACTGCAATTCAAAAACCTGCAGAGTTATAAATGATAACTCTCGTCCACAAATATATTGAGGGAAGGCAACGAAGAGGATTTGAAAGCAAGGAAGAATTGAAGGAAACTGATTTCAGGAGGTAGATTCGAATCGCCTTTAAAGCACAGGAAAAGCGGCAAAACCTCGACAATGATGCCCTTGGCCAAAAAGGGCGTATGCGTTTTTTCCTGAATATATTCAGGAAAAAATGCATACGCCCTTTTTGGCCAACCAAGCAACCTGCAAAGGCAAATCAGCGCTACAAAGAAGTCTCGCTTCCCATCGGTCAAAAGGACCATGCTGAGTAAAGTGTCTAAACCAGAAATGCAGGGCAGGCCATGGAGAAACTGGAGCCTTGCTACGCTGATGGGCGGGATGTAAATTGCCAACAGGCACTCTGGAGAAGTGTACGGTGTGTCCTGAAACACCTAAAAAACTCAGCTTAGAGAGCATAGGGCATTTCCACTCATGGGCGTATAAATTGGGAAAACTAAAAATCAGCAAGACACAGGCACCCCAAAGTTTAGGGCTGCTCTTCTGACAAGAACCTCCACTGAGTTACACCTTAAATATCCCAGGAAAGAGAAAAATGGATAAAGACGTTGTGGTCCTTATGTACAATGGAATATCACTCAGCCATGAAATCAACGTCATAAGGCTAGTAGCAACATGATGAGTGGATTTAGGTACGACGATTCTAAGTGAAATAAGTCAAACAGAAAAAGACACTTATCATAAGATATCACTTATAGAGGGAATGTAAAAACCGCTACACTTGAACTGAATTACAAACCAGAACAGAGTCACACGTTTAGAAAACACACTATGGCTGCTTAACGGGAAAGGTGAGGTGGGGTGATGCATAAAACAAGGGTTTCAAATTAGCTCAGATACCGTTCCGTAAACCCAATATGAAATAGACAAGACCTACTCCTTGCTCAGTGAACTGGACTCAACACCCCGTATTCACCGCACAAGAGTATATCTGACTAGTAAGAATCTTAAAACCTATGTATTGATATCTCTCTGTAAATGAATCAAGTGGGTGTAAAGCGGCATATACACAGCAGTGAAAATCAGCTAAACCCCATTATAAAAATAGATTACAAAAAAAACCCCAACAAAGACAGTGAAAGAGAGGGAAATTCGTACAAAGTTCGTTCAGGGACAGTGAAGCAACCTGGATCGACCATATCTAGACCCACAGCTGGATTAGATATAAGGCTGGACACTCTTGGGGCTGAGAGGATTGGTGAGGTTTGGTGAGCAAACGCCTACCATTTAAAGTAATAGTGCATGGTACCCATTCTATGGGTCCCAAATCTCCAGGTTCAAGGGAATCTTCTTACAGCAAAAAAATGCATGGGAAACCAAGTGGATGGTATACAGTGTGGTCGGGAAAGGTTTCTAAAACGCACCTCATTTCTCCTCTCCTTGTGCTCGGGTTCGCCATTCCAGCCGCATTACTAACAATCTCCCCACTTGGAGAATCAGCACCTTTAACCTCCTGTTTCGTACAGGTTGCAATTTGTCTTGAGGATGAATGGGAAGAGGGGGAACCAATGAGAGGGTAGCTCTAGGTGTTGGGACAGGCACAGGTCACTCTAATTTCCATCAGGAAGAAGAATTAACCACAGGCTCAGCCTGCCCCACGGAACCAGAATAGGGCCTGAAGCCATCCTGCGGATTTTCGGCCAACTCCCAAAAGAGCGAGTTGAAAAATGGAGCTCAGGGGCACTGCAATTCACAAACCTGCAGAGTTATAAACGATAACTCTCGTCCACAAATATATTGAGGGAAGGCAACGAAGAGGATGTGAAAGCAAGGCAGAACTGCAGGAAACTGATTTCAGGAGGTAGATTCGAATCGCCTTTAAAGCACATGGAAAGCGGCAAAACCTCGACAATGATGCCCTTGGCCACAAAGGGCGTATGCGTATGAGTTTTTTCCTGAATAAATATTCAGCATGGCCCTTTTTGGCCAACCAAGCAACCTGGAAAGGCAAATCAGCGCTACAAAGAAGTCTCGCTTCCCATCGCTCAAAAGGGCCATGCTGAATAAAGTGACAATACCAGAAATGCAGGAAAGGCCATGGAGAAATGGGAGCCTTGCTACGCTGATGGGCGGGATGTAAACTGCCACCAGCCACTCTGGAGAAGTGCACGGGGTGTCCTGAAACATCTACAAAACACAGCTGAGAGAGCATAGGGCACTTCCACTCATGGGCGTCTAAATTGGGAAAACTAAAAATCAGCAAGACACAGGCACCCCAAAGTTTACGGTTGCTCTGTTGACAAGAACCTCCACTGCGTTACACCTTAAATATCCCAGGAAAGAGAAAAATGGATAAAGAAGTTGTGGTCCTTATGTACAATGGAATGCAACTCAGCCATGAAATCAACGTCATAAGGCTAGTAGCAGCATGATGAGTGGATTTAGGTACGACGAATCTAAGTGAAATAAGTCACACAGAAAAAGACACTTATCATAAGCTATCACTTATAGAGGGAATGTAAAAACCGCTACACTTGAACTGAATTACAAAACACAACAGAGTCACACGTTTAGAAAACACACTATGGCTGCTTAACGGGAAAGGTGAGGTGGGGTGATGCATAAAACAAGGGTTTCAAATTAGCTCAGATACCGTTCCATAAACCCAATATGTAATAGACAAGACCTACTCCTTGCTCAGTGAACTGGACTCAACACCCCCTATTCACCGCCCAAGAATATATCTGACTAGTAAGAATCTTAAAACCTATGTATTGATATCTCTCTGTAAGTGAGTCAAGTGGGTGTAAAGCGGCATAAGCACAGCAGTGAAAAGCAGCTAAACCCCATTATAACATTCAATTACTTTTAAAAACCCGTGAAACAAAGACAGTGAAAGAGAGAGAAATTCTTACAAAATTCGTTCAGGGGCTGTGATGCCACCTCGATTGACCATATCTAGACCCACAGCTGATTGAGACATAAGGGTGGACACTCTTGGGGCTGAGAGGTTTGGTGAGGTTGGGTGAGCAAACGCAGACCCTTTAAAGTAATACTGCGGGGTACCCATCTCATGGGTCCCAAATCTCCAGGTTCAAGGGCATCTTCCTACATCGAAAACATGCATGAGAAACCCAGAAGATGGTACACCGTGTGATCGGGAAAGGTTTCTAAAACGCACCTCATTTCTCATCTCCTTGTGCTCGGGTTCGCCATTCCAGCCGCTTTACTTGCAATCTCCCTCCTTGGAGAATCAGCACCTTTAACCCCCTGTTCCGTACAGGTTGCCATTTGTCCTGAGGATGAACGGCAAGAGGGGGAACCAATGAGAGACTAGCTCTAGTTGTTGGGACAGGCACAGGTCACTCTATTTTCCCATCAGGAAGAAGAATTAACCACAGGCGCAGCCTGCCGCCCGGAACCAGAATAGGGCCTGAAGCAATCCTGCGCTTTTGCGGCCAGCTCCCCAAAAAGCGAGTTGATAAATGGAGCTCAGGGGCACTACAATTCACAATCCTGTAGAGTTATAAATGGTAACTCAAGTCCAAAAATATATTGAAGGAAGGCAACGAAGAGGATTTGAAAGCAAGGCATAATTGCAGGAAATTTCTATAGATTATATGTTAAGTGTTTATATACATTTAACATACATTAGCCTATTTAGGTTAGCCCCATAATCCTAATTTTTCCATCCTTCCACCTTTCATTTTGGTTAACCATTAGTTTGTTTTGTAAGTCTGTGGGTGTCTTTTTCTGTGGAAGTATGTTCATTGCTAGCAATCTTAGGATAACTTGTATAAATGATATCATAGGATATTTGTCATTCCCTTTTGACTGACTTTACCTAATATGATTATTTCTAGGCTCATTTTTAATCCTGAAAACGGCACTCTTCATTTTCTACCCGAGGCTACTATTCCATTCTGTACATATACCACTTCTTCTTTGTCAATTCATCTGTTTATGGACCTTTTTTTTGGCTTCCATGTCTTGGCTATTTCAATATTGCTGCAGTGCACATTCGCCTGCCTCTGTCTTTCCGATTCTGGTGGTCTTAGATTAGAGGCCCAAAAGGTGCCCTGCTACATCCTCTGGTAGCTCAATTTTTACCTTTTAAAGCAGCTCCATTCAGGTTTTGTTAGTGCTGTTACCACTTTACATCCCACCAGCTGCTAGAAGGTACAAAGTTCTCTAAAACCCCTTCAGCATTTATAGTTTGTAGAGGTTTGGCTGATGGTCATTTGACTGGTGTGAGCTGAAACCTTTTTGGAGGTTGGATTTGCATGGGTCTAATAATTCCTTATACTGAGCTTTAGGCATGTCCTTTTTTTCTTTTCCTCTTTTTTTGTTTTTAGACAGTGAGTACAACTTCTCTCTTCATATTGACTTCTTGAAAAATTTGTCATGTGTTGAATTTTCTTGCCTATTCCCTATCCCAGGGCATTTTTGGAGGGGAGGTGTCATTTACAGCCCTGCAGTCCTTGTGACTACTAAGCAACCATTAGCACTGGGTTGAAAGCTGCTGTTGTGAGAAACAGCCACAATGCGGCAGCATTATTACGTTCTCAACCCTTGTTACTGGGGCAACAGAGTCTTCCTGGAGGTAGTGTTCCGAGGTTGTATATTAGAGAGGAATGTGCGGGGACAAGCCCCCAGATTTCAGGAGGTAGATACGAATCGCCTTTAGAGAACATGAAAAGCGGCAAAACGTCGACAATGATGCACTTGGCCAAAAAGGGCCTATGCGTTTTTTCCTGAATATATTCAGGAAAAAACGCATAGGCCCTTTTTGGCCAACCAAGCAAGCCGGAAAGGCAAATCAGCCTTACAAATAAGTCTCACTTCCCATCCGTCCAAAGGACATCCAAAACAGTGTAAAAACCAGAAGTGCAGGACAGGCCACGTAGAAAAGGGAGCCTTGTTAGGCTGATGGGCGGGATGTAAATTGCCAACGGCCACTCTGGAGAAGTGCACGGTGTTTCCTAAACCATCTAAAAAACACAGCTAGAGAGCATAGGGCCCTTCCACTCGTGGGCGTATAAAATGGGAAAAGTAAAAATCAACAAGACACAGGCACCCCAAAGTTTAGGCCTGCTCTGTTGACAAGAACCTCCACTTCAATACACCTTAAATATGCCAGGATAGAGAAAAATGGATAAAGAAGTGTGGTACTTATGTACAATGGAATATCACTCAGCCATGAAATCAATGTCATACGGCTACCAGCAGCATGATGAGTGGATTTAGGTACGATGTTTCTCAGTGAAATAAGTCACACAGAAAAAGACACTTATCATAAGATATCACTTATAGAGGGAAAGTAAAAATCGCTACACATGACCTGATTACAAAACAGAACAGAGTCACACATTTAGAAAACACTGGATGGCTGCTTAACTGGAAAGGTGAGGTGCAGTGAGGCATAAAACAAGGGTTTGAAATTAGCACACATAACGTTCCATAAACCAAATATGTAACAGACAACACATACCCCTTGCTCAGTGAACTGGACTCAACCCCCCCTATTCACCGCACAAGAGTATATCTGACTAGTAAGAATCTTAAAACCTATGTATTGATATCTCTCTGTAAATGAATCAAGTGGGTGTAAAGCGGCATAAACACAGCAGTGAAAATCAGCTAAACCCCATTATAAAAATAGATTACAAAAAAAACCCCAACAAAGACAGTGAAAGAGAGAGAAATTCGTACAAAGTTCGTTCAGGGACAGTGAAGCAACCTGGATCGACCATATCTAGACCCACAGCTGGATTAGATATAAGGCGGGACACTCTTGGGGCTGAGAGGATTGGTGAGGTTTGGTGAGCAAACGCCTACCATTTAAAGTAATAGTGCATGGTACCCATTCTATGGGTCCCAAATCTCCAGGTTCAAGGGAATCTTCTTACAGCGAAAAAATGCATGGGAAACCAAGTGGATGGTATACAGTGTGGTCGGGAAAGGTTTCTAAAACGCACCTCATTTCTCCTCTCCTTGTGCTCGGGTTCGCCATTCCAGCCGCATTACTAACAATCTCCCCACTTGGAGAATCAGCACCTTTAACCTCCTGTTTCGTACAGGTTGCAATTTGTCTTGAGGATGAATGGGAAGAGTGGGAACCAATGAGAGGGTAGCTCTAGGTGTTGGGACAGGCACAGGTCACTCAAATTTCCATCAGGAAGAAGAATTAACCACAGGCTCAGCCTGCCCCACGGAACCAGAATAGGGCCTGAAGCCATCCTGCGGATTTTCGGCCAACTCCCAAAAGAGCGAGTTGAAAAATGGAGCTCAGGGGCAATGCAATTCACAAACTTGCAGAGTTATAAACGATAACTCTCGTCCACAAATATATTGAGGGAAGGCAACGAAGAGGATGTGAAAGCAAGGCAGAACTGCAGGAAACTGATTTCAGGAGGTAGATTCGAATCGCCTTTAAAGCACATGGAAAGCGGCAAAACCTCGACAATGATGCCCTTGGCCAAAAAGGGCGTATGCGTATGCGTTTTTTTCCTGAATAAATATTCAGCATGGCCCTTTTTGGCCAACCAAGCAACCTGGAAAGGCAAATCAGCGCTACAAAGAAGTCTCGCTTCCCATCGCTCAAAAGGGCCATGCTGAATAAAGTGACGATACCAGAAATGCAGGAAAGGCCATGGAGAAATGGGAGCCTTGCTACGCTGATGGGCGGGATGTAAACTGCCACCAGCCACTCTGGAGAAGTGCACGGGGTGTCCTGAAACATCTACAAAACACAGCTGAGAGAGCATAGGGCACTTCCACTCATGGGCGTCTAAATTGGGAAAACTAAAAATCAGCAAGACACAGGCACCCCAAAGTTTACGGTTGCTCTGTTGACAAGAACCTCCACTGCGTTACACCTTAAATATCCCAGGAAAGAGAAAAATGGATAAAGAAGTTGTGGTCCTTATGTACAATGGAATGCAACTCAGCCATGAAATCAACGTCATAAGGCTAGTAGCAGCATGATGAGTGGATTTAGGTACGACGAATCTAAGTGAAATAAGTCACACAGAAAAAGACACTTATCATAAGCTATCACTTATAGAGGGAATGTAAAAACCGCTACACTTGAACTGAATTACAAAACACAACAGAGTCACACGTTTAGAAAACACACTATGGCTGCTTAACGGGAAAGGTGAGGTGGGGTGATGCATAAAACAAGGGTTTCAAATTAGCTCAGATACCGTTCCATAAACCCAATATATAATAGACAAGACCTACTCCTTGCTCAGTGAACTGGACTCAACACCCCCTATTCACCGCCCAAGAATATATCTGACTAGTAGGAATCTTAAAACCTATGTATTGATATCTCTCTGTAAGTGAGTCAAGTGGGTGTAAAGCGGCATAAGCACAGCAGTGAAAAGCAGCTAAACCCCATTATAACATTCAATTACTTTTAAAAACCCGTGAAACAAAGACAGTGAAAGAGAGAGAAATTCTTACAAAATTCGTTCAGGGGCTGTGATGCCACCTCGATTGACCATATCTAGACCCACAGCTGATTGAGACATAAGGGTGGACACTCTTGGGGCTGAGAGGTTTGGTGAGGTTGGGTGAGCAAACGCAGACCCTTTAAAGTAATACTGCGGGGTACCCATCTCATGGGTCCCAAATCTCCAGGTTCAAGGGCATCTTCCTACATCGAAAACATGCATGAGAAACCCAGAAGATGGTACACCGTGTGATCGGGAAAGGTTTCTAAAACGCACCTCATTTCTCATCTCCTTGTGCTCGGGTTCGCCATTCCAGCCGCTTTACTTGCAATCTCCCTCCTTGGAGAATCAGCACCTTTAACCCCCTGTTCCGTACAGGTTGCCATTTGTCCTGAGGATGAACGGCAAGAGGGGGAACCAATGAGAGACTAGCTCTAGTTGTTGGGACAGGCACAGGTCACTCTATTTTCCCATCAGGAAGAAGAATTAACCACAGGCGCAGCCTGCCGCCCGGAACCAGAATAGGGCCTGAAGCAATCCTGCGCTTTTGCGGCCAGCTCCCCAAAAAGCGAGTTGATAAATGGAGCTCAGGGGCACTACAATTCACAATCCTGTAGAGTTATAAATGGTAACTCAAGTCCAAAAATATATTGAAGGAAGGCAACGAAGAGGATTTGAAAGCAAGGCAGAACTGCAGGAAATTTCTATAGATTATATGTTAAGTGTTTATATACATTTAACATACATTAGCCTATTTAGGTTAGCCCCATAATCCTAATTTTTCCATCCTTCCACCTTTCATTTTGGTTAACCATTAGTTTGTTTTGTAAGTCTGTGGGTGTCTTTTTCTGTGGAAGTATGTTCATTGCTAGCAATCTTAGGATAACTTGTATAAATGATATCATAGGATATTTGTCATTCCCTTTTGACTGACTTTACCTAACATGATTATTTCTAGGCTCATTTTTAATCCTGAAAACGGCACTCTTCATTTTCTACCCGAGGCTACTATTCCATTCTGTACATATACCACTTCTTCTTTGTCAATTCATCTGTTTATGGACCTTTTTTTTGGCTTCCATGTCTTGGCTATTTCAATATTGCTGCAGGGCACATTTGCCTGCCTCTGTCTTTCCGATTCTGGTGGTCTTAGATTAGAGGCCCAAAAGGTGCCCTGCTACATCCTCTGGTAGCTCAATTTTTACCTTTTAAAGCAGCTCCATTCAGTTTTTGTTAGTTCTGTTACCACTTTACATCCCACCAGCTGCTAGAAGGTACAAAGTTCTCTAAAACCCCTTCAGCATTTATAGTTTGTAGAGGTTTGGCTGATGGTCATTTGACTGGTGTGAGCTGAAACCTTTTTGGAGGTTGGATTTGCATGGGGCTAATAATTCCTTATACTGAGCTTTAGGCATGTCCTTTTTTTCTTTTCCTCTTTTTTTGTTTTTAGACAGTGAGTACAACTTCTCTCTTCATATTGACTTCTTGAAAAATTTGTCATGTGTTGAATTTTCTTGCCTATTCCCTATCCCAGGGCATTTTTGGAGGGGAGGTGTCATTTACAGCCCTGCAGTCCTTGTGACTACTAAGCAACCATTAGCACTGGGTTGAAAGCTGCTGTTGTGAGAAACAGCCACAATGCGGCAGCATTATTACGTTCTCAACCCTTGTTACTGGGGCAACAGAGTCTTCCTGGAGGTAGTGTTCCGAGGTTGTATATTAGAGAGGAATGTGCGGGGACAAGCCCCCAGATTTCAGGAGGTAGATACGAATCGCCTTTAGAGAACATGAAAAGCGGCAAAACGTCGACAATGATGCACTTGGCCAAAAAGGGCCTATGCGTTTTTTCCTGAATATATTCAATGAGAGGGTAGCTCTAGGTGTTGGGACAGGCACAGGTCACTCTAATTTCCATCAGGAAGAAGAATTAACCACAGGCTCAGCCTGCCCCACGGAACCAGAATAGGGCCTGAAGCCATCCTGCGGATTTTCGGCCAACTCCCAAAAGAGCGAGTTGAAAAATGGAGCTCAGGGGCACTGCAATTCACAAACCTGCAGAGTTATAAACGATAACTCTCGTCCACAAATATATTGAGGGAAGGCAACGAAGAGGATGTGAAAGCAAGGCAGAACTGCAGGAAACTGATTTCAGGAGGTAGATTCGAATCGCCTTTAAAGCACATGGAAAGCGGCAAAACCTCGACAATGATGCCCTTGGCCAAAAAGGGCGTATGCGTATGCGTTTTTTCCTGAATAAATATTCAGCATGGCCCTTTTTGGCCAACCAAGCAACCTGGAAAGGCAAATCGGCGCTACAAAGAAGTCTCGCTTCCCATCGCTCAAAAGGGCCATGCTGAATAAAGTGACAATACCAGAAATGCAGGAAAGGCCATGGAGAAATGGGAGCCTTGCTACGCTGATGGGCGGGATGTAAATTGCCACCAGCCACTCTGGAGAAGTGCACGGGGTGTCCTGAAACATCTACAAAACACAGCTGAGAGAGCATAGGGCACTTCCACTCATGGGCGTCTAAATTGGGAAAACTAAAAATCAGCAAGACACAGGCACCCCAAAGTTTACGGTTGCTCTGTTGACAAGAACCTCCACTGCGTTACACCTTAAATATCCCAGGAAAGAGAAAAATGGATAAAGAAGTTGTGGTCCTTATGTACAATGGAATGCAACTCAGCCATGAAATCAACGTCATAAGGCTAGTAGCAGCATGATGAGTGGATTTAGGTACGACGAATCTAAGTGAAATAAGTCACACAGAAAAAGACACTTATCATAAGCTATCACTTATAGAGGGAATGTAAAAACCGCTACACTTGAACTGAATTACAAAACACAACAGAGTCACACGTTTAGAAAACACACTATGGCTGCTTAACGGGAAAGGTGAGGTGGGGTGATGCGTAAAAGAAGGGTTTCAAATTAGCTCAGATACCGTTCCATAAACCCAATATGTAATAGACAAGACCTACTCCTTGCTCAGTGAACTGGACTCAACACCCCCTATTCAACGCCCAAGAATATATCTGACTAGTAAGAACCTTAAAACCTATGTGTTGATATCCCTCTGTAAGTGAGTCAACTGGGTGTAAAGCGGCCTAAACACAGCAGTGAAAAGCAGCTAAACCCCATTATAAAAATCAACTACTTTTAAAAACCCGTGAAACAAAGACAGTGAAAGAGAGAGAAATTCTTACAAAATTCGTTCAGGGGCTGTGATGCCACCTGGATTGACCATATCTGGACCCACTGCTGATTGAGATATATGGGTGAACACTCTTGGGGCTGAGAGGTTTGGTGAGGTTGGGTGAGCAAAAGCAGACCCTTTTAAGTAATACTGCGTGGTACCCATCCCATGGGTCCCAAATCTCCAGGTTCAAGGGCATCTTCCTACATCGAAAACATGCATGAGACACCCAGAAGATGGTACACCGTGTGATCGGGAAAGGTTTCTAAAACGCACCTCATTTCTCATCTCCTTGTGCTCGGGTTCGCCATTCCAGCCGTTTTACTAGCAATCTCCCTCCTTGGAGAATCAGCACCTTTAACCTCCTGTTCCGTCCAGGTTGCCATTTGTCCTGAGGATGAACGGGAAGAGGGCGAAACAATGAGAGACTAGCTCTAGGTGTTGGGACAGGCACAGGTCACTCTATTTTCCCATCAGGAAGAAGAATTAACCACAGGCTCAGCCTGCCGCCCGGAACCAGAATAGGGCCTGAAGCAATCCTGCACTTTTGTGGCCAGCTCCCAAAAAAGCGAGTTGAAACATGGAGCTCAGGGGCACTGCAATTCACAAACCTGCCGAGTTATAAATGATAACTCTCGTCCACAAATATATTGAGGGAAGGCAACGAAGAGGATTTGAAAGCAAGGAAGAATTGAAGGAAACTGATTTTAGGAGGTAGATTCGAATCGCCTTTAAAGCACAGGAAAAGCGGCAAAACCTCGACAATGATGCCCTTGGCCAAACAGGGCGTATGCTTTTTTTCCTGAATATATTCAGGAAAAAAAGCATACGCCCTTTTTGGCCAACCAAGCAACCTGCAAAGGCAAATCAGCGCTACAAAGAAGTCTCGCTTCCCATCGGTCAAAAGGACCATGCTGAATAAAGTGTCAAAACCAGAAATGCAGGGCAGGCTATGGAGAAACGGGAGCCTTGCTACGCTGATGGGCGGGATGTAAATTGCCAACAGCCACTCTGGAGAAGTGTACGGTGTGTCCTGAAACACCTAAAAAACTCAGCTTAGAGAACATAGGGCACTTCCACTCATGGGCGTATAAATTGGGAAAACTAAAAATCAGCAAGACACAGGCACCCCAAAGTTTAGGGCTGCTCTGCTGACAAGAACCTCCACTGAGTTACACCTTAAATATCCCAGGAAAGAGAAAAATGGATAAAGACGTTGTGGTCCTTATGTACAATGGAATATCACTCAGCCATGAAATCAACGTCATAAGGCTAGTAGCAACATGATGAGTGGATTTAGGTACGACGATTCTAAGTGAAATAAGTCAAACAGAAAAAGACACTTATCATAAGATATCACTTATAGAGGGAATGTAAAAACCGCTACACTTGAACTGAATTACAAAACAGAACAGAGTCACACGTTTAGAAAACACACTATGGCTGCTTAACGGGAAAGGTGAGGTGGGGTGATGCGTAAAACAAGGGTTTCAAATTAGCTCAGATACCGTTCCATAAACCCAATATGTAATAGACAAGACCTACTCCTTGCTCAGTGAACTGGACTCAACACCCCCTATTCAACGCCCAAGAATATATCTGACTAGTAAGAATCTTAAAACCTATGTGTTGATATCCCTCTGTAAGTGAGTCAAGTGGGTGTAAAGCGGCCTAAACACAGTAGTGAAAAGCAGCTAAACCCCATTATAAAAATCAACTACTTTTAAAAACCCGTGAAACAAAGACAGTGAAAGAGAGACAAATTCTTACAAAATTCGTTCAGGGGCTGTGATGCCACCTGGATTGACCATATCTAGACCCACTGCTGATTGAGACATAAGGGTGGACACTCTTGCGGCTTAGAGTATTGGTGAGGTTGGGTGAGCAAACACAGACCCTTTAAAGTAATACTGCGGGGTACCCATCCCATGGGTCCCAAATCTCCAGGTTCAAGGGCATCTTCCTACATCGAAAACATGCATGAGAAACCCAGAAGATGGTACACCGTGTGATCGGGAAAGGTTTCCAAAACGCACCTCATTTCTCATCTCCTTGTGCTCGGGTTCGCCATTCCAACCGCTTTACTAGCAATCTCCCTCCTTGGAGAATCAGCACCTTTCACCTCCTGTTCCGTACAGGTAGCCATTTGTCCTGAGGATGAACGGGAAGAGGGGGAACCAATGAGAGACTAGCTCTAGGTGTTGGGACAGGCACAGGTCACTCTATTTTCCCATCAGGAAGAAGAATTAACCACAGGCTCAGCCTGCCCCCCCGGAACCAGAATAGGGCCTGAAGCAATCCTGCGCTTTTGCGGCCTGCTCCCAAAAATGCGAGTTGAAAAACGTAGCCCAGGGGCACTGCAATTCACAAACCTGCAGAGTTATCAATGATAACTCTCGTCCACAAATATATTGAGGGAAGGCAACGAAAAGGATTTGAAAGCAAGGCAGAATTGCAGGAAACTGATTTCAGGAGGTAGAATCGAATCGCCTTTAAAGCACAGGAAAAGCGGCAAAACCTCGACAATGATGCCCTTGGCCAAAAAGGGCGTATGCGTTTTTTCCTGAATATATTCAGGAAAAAACGCATACGCCCTTTTTGGCCAACCAAGCAACCTGGAAAGGCAAATCAGCGCTACGAAGAAGTCCTGCTTCCCATCGGTCAAAAGGGCCGTGCTGTATAAACTGTCAAAACCAGGAATGCAGGACAGGCAATGAAGAAACAGGAGCCTTCCTACGCTGATGGGCGGGATGTCAATTGCCAACAGCCACTCTGGAGAAGTGTACGGTGTGTCCTGAAACACCTAAAAAACTCAGCTTAGAGAGCATAGGGCACTTCCACTCATGGGCGTATAAATTGGGAAAACTAAAAATCAGCAAGACACAGGCACCCCAAAGTTTAGGGCTGCTCTGCTGACAAGAACCTCCACTGAGTTACACCTTAAATATCCCAGGAAAGAGAAAAATGGATAAAGACGTTGTGGTCCTTATGTACAATGGAATATCACTCAGCCATGAAATCTACGTCATAAGGCTAGTAGCAGCTTGATGAGTGGATTTAGGTACGACGATTCTAAGTGAAATAAGTCAAACAGAAAACGACACTTATCATAAGATATCACTTATAAAGGGAATGTAAAAACCGCTACACTTGAACTGAATTACAAAACAGAACAGAGTCACACGTTTAGAAAACACACTATGGCTGCTTAACGGGAAAGGTGAGGTGGGGTGATGCGTAAAAGAAGGGTTTCAAATTAGCTCAGATACCGTTCCATAAACCCAATATGTAATAGACAAGACCTACTCCTTGCTCAGTGAACTGGACTCAACACCCCCTATTCAACGCCCAAGAATATATCTGACTAGTAAGAATCTTAAAACCTATGTGTTGATATCCCTCTGTAAGTGAGTCAAGTGGGTGTAAAGCGGCCTAAACACAGAAGTGAAAAGCAGCTAAACCCCATTATAAAAATCAACTACTTTTAAAAACCCGTGAAACAAAGACAGTGAAAGAGAGACAAATTCTTACAAAATTCGTTCAGGGGCTGTGATGCCACCTCGATTGACCATATCTAGACCCACTGCTGATTGAGACATATGGGTGAACACTCTTGGGGCTGAGAGGTTTGGTGAGGTTGGGTGAGCAAAAGCAGACCCTTTTAAGTAATACTGCGTGGTACCCATCCCATGGGTCCCAAATCTCCAGGTTCAAGGGCATCTTCCTACATCGAAAACATGCATGAGACACCCAGAAGATGGTACACCGTGTGATCGGGAAAGCTTTCTAAAACGCACCTCATTTCTCATCTCCTTGTGCTCGGGTTCGCCATTCCAGCCGTTTTACTAGCAATCTCCCTCCTTGGAGAATCAGCACCTTTAACCTCCTGTTCCGTCCAGGTTGCCATTTGTCCTGAGGATGAACGGGAAGAGGGCGAAACAATGAGAGACTAGCTCTAGGTGTTGGGACAGGCACAGGTCACTCTATTTTCCCTTCAGGAAGAAGAATTAACCACAGGCTCAGCCTGACGCCCGGAACCAGAAAAGGGCCTGAAGCAATCCTGCGCTTTTGCGGCCAGCTCCCAAAAAAGCGAGTTGAAAAATGGAGCTCAGGGGCACTGCAATTCAAAAACCTGCAGAGTTATAAATGATAACTCTCGTCCACAAATATATTGAGGGAAGGCAACGAAGAGGATTTGAAAGCAAGGAAGAATTGAAGGAAACTGATTTTAGGAGGTAGATTCGAATCGCCTTTAAAGCACAGGAAAAGCGGCAAAACCTCGACAATGATGCCCTTGGCCAAACAGGGCGTATGCTTTTTTTCCTGAATATATTCAGGAAAAAAAGCATACGCCCTTTTTGGCCAACCAAGCAACCTGCAAAGGCAAATCAGCGCTACAAAGAAGTCTCGCTTCCCATCGGTCAAAAGGACCATGCTGAATAAAGTGTCAAAACCAGAAATGCAGGGCAGGCTATGGAGAAACGGGAGCCTTGCTACGCTGATGGGCGGGATGTAAATTGCCAACAGCCACTCTGGAGAAGTGTACGGTGTGTCCTGAAACACCTAAAAAACTCAGCTTAGAGAACATAGGGCACTTCCACTCATGGGCGTATAAATTGGGAAAACTAAAAATCAGCAAGACACAGGCACCCCAAAGTTTAGGGCTGCTCTGCTGACAAGAACCTCCACTGAGTTACACCTTAAATATCCCAGGAAAGAGAAAAATGGATAAAGACGTTGTGGTCCTTATGTACAATGGAATATCACTCAGCCATGAAATCAACGTCATAAGGCTAGTAGCAACATGATGAGTGGATTTAGGTACGACGATTCTAAGTGAAATAAGTCAAACAGAAAAGGACACTTATCATAAGATATCACTTATAGAGGGAATGTAAAAACCGCTACACTTGAACTGAATTACAAAACAGAACAGAGTCACACGTTTAGAAAACACACTATGGCTGCTTAACGGGAAAGGTGAGGTGGGGTGATGCGTAAAACAAGGGTTTCAAATTAGCTCAGATACCGTTCCATAAACCCAATATGTAATAGACAAGACCTACTCCTTGCTCAGTGAACTGGACTCAACACCCCCTATTCAACGCCCAAGAATATATCTGACTAGTAAGAATCTTAAAACCTATGTGTTGATATCCCTCTGTAAGTGAGTCAAGTGGGTGTAAAGCGGCCTAAACACAGTAGTGAAAAGCAGCTAAACCCCATTATAAAAATCAACTACTTTTAAAAACCCGTGAAACAAAGACAGTGAAAGAGAGACAAATTCTTACAAAATTCGTTCAGGGGCTGTGATGCCACCTGGATTGACCATATCTAGACCCACTGCTGATTGAGACATAAGGGTGGACACTCTTGCGGCTTAGAGTATTGGTGAGGTTGGGTGAGCAAACACAGACCCTTTAAAGTAATACTGCGGGGTACCCATCCCATGGGTCCCAAATCTCCAGGTTCAAGGGCATCTTCCTACATCGAAAACATGCATGAGAAACCCAGAAGATGGTACACCGTGTGATCGGGAAAGGTTTCCAAAACGCACCTCATTTCTCATCTCCTTGTGCTCGGGTTCGCCATTCCAACCGCTTTACTAGCAATCTCCCTCCTTGGAGAATCAGCACCTTTCACCTCCTGTTCCGTACAGGTAGCCATTTGTCCTGAGGATGAACGGGAAGAGGGGGAACCAATGAGAGACTAGCTCTAGGTGTTGGGACAGGCACAGGTCACTCTATTTTCCCATCAGGAAGAAGAATTAACCACAGGCTCAGCCTGCCCCCCCGGAACCAGAATAGGGCCTGAAGCAATCCTGCGCTTTTGCGGCCTGCTCCCAAAAATGCGAGTTGAAAAACGTAGCCCAGGGGCACTGCAATTCACAAACCTGCAGAGTTATCAATGATAACTCTCGTCCACAAATATATTGAGGGAAGGCAACGAAAAGGATTTGAAAGCAAGGCAGAATTGCAGGAAACTGATTTCAGGAGGTAGAATCGAATCGCCTTTAAAGCACAGGAAAAGCGGCAAAACCTCGACAATGATGCCCTTGGCCAAAAAGGGCGTATGCGTTTTTTCCTGAATATATTCAGGAAAAAACGCATACGCCCTTTTTGGCCAACCAAGCAACCTGGAAAGGCAAATCAGCGCTACGAAGAAGTCCTGCTTCCCATCGGTCAAAAGGGCCGTGCTGTATAAACTGTCAAAACCAGGAATGCAGGACAGGCAATGAAGAAACAGGAGCCTTCCTACGCTGATGGGCGGGATGTCAATTGCCAACAGCCACTCTGGAGAAGTGTACGGTGTGTCCTGAAACACCTAAAAAACTCAGCTTAGAGAGCATAGGGCACTTCCACTCATGGGCGTATAAATTGGGAAAACTAAAAATCAGCAAGACACAGGCACCCCAAAGTTTAGGGCTGCTCTGCTGACAAGAACCTCCACTGAGTTACACCTTAAATATCCCAGGAAAGAGAAAAATGGATAAAGACGTTGTGGTCCTTATGTACAATGGAATATCACTCAGCCATGAAATCTACGTCATAAGGCTAGTAGCAGCTTGATGAGTGGATTTAGGTACGACGATTCTAAGTGAAATAAGTCAAACAGAAAACGACACTTATCATAAGATATCACTTATAAAGGGAATGTAAAAACCGCTACACTTGAACTGAATTACAAAACAGAACAGAGTCACACGTTTAGAAAACACACTATGGCTGCTTAACGGGAAAGGTGAGGTGGGGTGATGCGTAAAAGAAGGGTTTCAAATTAGCTCAGATACCGTTCCATAAACCCAATATGTAATAGACAAGACCTACTCCTTGCTCAGTGAACTGGACTCAACACCCCCTATTCAACGCCCAAGAATATATCTGACTAGTAAGAATCTTAAAACCTATGTGTTGATATCCCTCTGTAAGTGAGTCAAGTGGGTGTAAAGCGGCCTAAACACAGAAGTGAAAAGCAGCTAAACCCCATTATAAAAATCAACTACTTTTAAAAACCCGTGAAACAAAGACAGTGAAAGAGAGACAAATTCTTACAAAATTCGTTCAGGGGCTGTGATGCCACCTGGATTGACCATATCTAGACCCACTGCTGATTGAGACATATGGGTGAACACTCTTGGGGCTGAGAGGTTTGGTGAGGTTGGGTGAGCAAAAGCAGACCCTTTTAAGTAATACTGCGTGGTACCCATCCCATGGGTCCCAAATCTCCAGGTTCAAGGGCATCTTCCTACATCGAAAACATGCATGAGACACCCAGAAGATGGTACACCGTGTGATCGGGAAAGCTTTCTAAAACGCACCTCATTTCTCATCTCCTTGTGCTCGGGTTCGCCATTCCAGCCGTTTTACTAGCAATCTCCCTCCTTGGAGAATCAGCACCTTTAACCTCCTGTTCCGTCCAGGTTGCCATTTGTCCTGAGGATGAACGGGAAGAGGGCGAAACAATGAGAGACTAGCTCTAGGTGTTGGGACAGGCACAGGTCACTCTATTTTCCCTTCAGGAAGAAGAATTAACCACAGGCTCAGCCTGACGCCCGGAACCAGAAAAGGGCCTGAAGCAATCCTGCGCTTTTGCGGCCAGCTCCCAAAAAAGCGAGTTGAAAAATGGAGCTCAGGGGCACTGCAATTCAAAAACCTGCAGAGTTATAAATGATAACTCTCGTCCACAAATATATTGAGGGAAGGCAACGAAGAGGATTTGAAAGCAAGGAAGAATTGAAGGAAACTGATTTCAGGAGGTAGATTCGAATCGCCTTTAAAGCACAGGAAAAGCGGCAAAACCTCGACAATGATGCCCTTGGCCAAAAAGGGCGTATGCGTTTTCTCCTGAATATATTCAGGAAAAAACGCATACGCCCTTTTTGGCCAACCAAGCAACCTGCAAAGGCAAATCAGCGCTACAAAGAAGTCTCGCTTCCCATCGGTCAAAAGGACCATGCTGAGTAAAGTGTCTAAACCAGAAATGCAGGGCAGGCCATGGAGAAACGGGAGCCTTGCTACGCTGATGGGCGGGATGTAAATTGCCAACAGGCACTCTGGAGAAGTGTACGGTGTGTCCTGAAACACCTAAAAAACTCAGCTTAGAGAGCATAGGGCACTTCCACTCATGGGCGTATAAATTGGGAAAACTAAAAATCAGCAAGACACAGGCACCCCAAAGTTTAGGGCTGCTCTGCTGACAAGAACCTCCACTGAGTTACACCTTAAATATCCCAGGAAAGAGAAAAATGGATAAAGACGTTGTGGTCCTTATGTACAATGGAATATCACTCAGCCATGAAATCAACGTCATAAGGCTAGTAGCAACATGATGAGTGGATTTAGGTACGACGATTCTAAGTGAAATAAGTCAAACAGAAAAAGACACTTATCATAAGATATCACTTATAGAGGGAATGTAAAAACCGCTACACATGAACTGAATTACAAAACAGAACAGAGTCACACGTTTAGAAAACACACTATGGCTGCTTAACGGGAAAGGTGAGGTGGGGTGATGCGTAAAACAAGGGTTTCAAATTAGCTCAGATACCGTTCCATAAACCCAATATGTAATAGACAAGACCTACTCCTTGCTCAGTGAACTGGACTCAACACCCCCTATTCAACGCCCAAGAATATATCTGACTAGTAAGAATCTTAAAACCTATGTGTTGATATCCCTCTGTAAGTGAGTCAAGTGGGTGTAAAGCGGCCTAAACACAGCAGTGAAAAGCAGCTAAACCCCATTATAAAAATCAACTACTTTTAAAAACCCGTGAAACAAAGACAGTGAAAGAGAGAAAAATTCTTACAAAATTTGTTCAGGGGCTGTGATGCCACCTGGATTGACCATATCTAGACCCACTGCTGATTGAGACATAAGGGTGGACACTCTTGCGGCTTAGAGTATTGGTGAGGTTGGGTGAGCAAACACAGACCCTTTAAAGTAATACTGCGGGGTACCCATCCCATGGGTCCCAAATCTCCAGGTTCAAGGGCATCTTCCTACATCGAAAACATGCATGAGAAACCCAGAAGATGGTACACCGTGTGATCGGGAAAGGTTTCCAAAACGCACCTCATTTCTCATCTCCTTGTGCTCGGGTTCGCCATTCCAACCGCTTTACTAGCAATCTCCCTCCTTGGAGAATCAGCACCTTTCACCTCCTGTTCCGTACAGGTAGCCATTTGTCCTGAGAATGAACGGGAAGAGGGGGAACCAATGAGAGACTAGCTCTAGGTGTTGGGACAGGCACAGGTCACTCTATTTTCCCATCAGGAAGAAGAATTAACCACAGGCTCAGCATGCCCCCCCGGAACCAGAATAGGGCCTGAAGCAATCCTGCGCTTTTGCGGCCTGCTCCCAAAAATGCGAGTTGAAAAACGTAGCCCAGGGGCACTGCAATTCACAAACCTGCAGAGTTATCAATGATAACTCTCGTCCACAAATATATTGAGGGAAGGCAACGAAAAGGATTTGAAAGCAAGGCAGAATTGCAGGAAACTGATTTCAGGAGGTAGAATCGAATCGCCTTTAAAGCACAGGAAAAGCGGCAAAACCTCGACAATGATGCCCTTGGCCAAAAAGGGCGTATGCGTTTTTTCCTGAATATATTCAGGAAAAAACGCATACGCCCTTTTTGGCCAACCAAGCAACCTGGAAAGGCAAATCAGCGCTACAAAGAAGTCTTGCTTCCCATCGGTCAAAAGGGCCGTGCTGTATAAACTGTCAAAACCAGGAATGCAGGACAGGCCATGAAGAAACGGGAGCCTTCCTACGCTGATGGGCGGGATGTCAATTGCCAACAGCCACTCTGGAGAAGTGTACGGTGTGTCCTGAAACACCTAAAAAACTCAGCTTAGAGAGCATAGGGCACTTCCACTCATGGGCGTATAAATTGGGAAAACTAAAAATCAGCAAGACACAGGCACCCCAAAGTTTAGGGCTGCTCTGCTGACAAGAACCTCCACTGAGTTACACCTTAAATATCCCAGGAAAGAGAAAAATGGATAAAGACGTTGTGGTCCTTATGTACAATGGAATATCACTCAGCCATAAATCTACGTCATAAGGCTAGTAGCAGCTTGATGAGTGGATTTAGGTACGACGATTCTAAGTGAAATAAGTCACACAGAAAGAGACACCTATGATAAGATACCAGTTATAGAGGGAATGTAAAAACCGCTACACTTGAACTGAATTACAAAACAGAACAGAGTCACACGTTTAGAAAACACACTATGGCCGCTTAACGGGAAAGGTGAGGTGGGGTGATGCGTAAAAGAAGGGTTTCAAATTAGCTCACATACCGTTCCATAAACCCAATATGTAATAGACAAGACCTACTCCTTGCTCAGTGAACTGGACTCAACACCCCCTATTCAACGCCCAAGAATATATCTGACTAGTAAGAATCTTAAAACCTATGTGTTGATATCCCTCTGTAAGTGAGTCAAGTGGGTGTAAAGCGGCCTAAACACAGCAGTGAAAAGCAGCTAAACCCCATTATAAAAATCAACTACTTTTAAAAACCCGTGAAACAAAGACAGTGAAAGAGAGACAAATTCTTACAAAATTCGTTCAGGGGCTGTGATGCCACCTCGATTGACCATATCTAGACCCACTGCTGATTGAGACATATGGGTGAACACTCTTGGGGCTGAGAGGTTTGGTGAGGTTGGGTGAGCAAAAGCAGACCCTTTTAAGTAATACTGCGTGGTACCCATCCCATGGGTCCCAAATCTCCAGGTTCAAGGGCATCTTCCTACATCGAAAACATGCATGAGACACCCAGAAGATGGTACACCGTGTGATCGGGAAAGGTTTCTAAAACGCACCTCATTTCTCATCTCCTTGTGCTCGGGTTCGCCATTCCAGCCGTTTTACTAGCAATCTCCCTCCTTGGAGAATCAGCACCTTTAACCTCCTGTTCCGTCCAGGTTGCCATTTGTCCTGAGGATGAACGGGAAGAGGGCGAAACAATGAGAGACTAGCTCTAGGTGTTGGGACAGGCACAGGTCACTCTATTTTCCCATCAGGAAGAAGAATTAACCACAGGCTCAGCCTGACGCCCGGAACCAGAATAGGGCCTGAAGCAATCCTGCGCTTTTGCGGCCAGCTCCCAAAAAAGCGAGTTGAAAAATGGAGCTCAGGGGCACTGCAATTCAAAAACCTGCAGAGTTATAAATGATAACTCTCGTCCACAAATATATTGAGGGAAGGCAACGAAGAGGATTTGAAAGCAAGGAAGAATTGAAGGAAACTGATTTCAGGAGGTAGATTCGAATCGCCTTTAAAGCACAGGAAAAGCGGCAAAACCTCGACAATGATGCCCTTGGCCAAAAAGGGCGTATGCGTTTTTTCCTGAATATATTCAGGAAAAAATGCATACGCCCTTTTTGGCCAACCAAGCAACCTGCAAAGGCAAATCAGCGCTACAAAGAAGTCTCGCTTCCCATCGGTCAAAAGGACCATGCTGAGTAAAGTGTCTAAACCAGAAATGCAGGGCAGGCCATGGAGAAACTGGAGCCTTGCTACGCTGATGGGCGGGATGTAAATTGCCAACAGGCACTCTGGAGAAGTGTACGGTGTGTCCTGAAACACCTAAAAAACTCAGCTTAGAGAGCATAGGGCATTTCCACTCATGGGCGTATAAATTGGGAAAACTAAAAATCAGCAAGACACAGGCACCCCAAAGTTTAGGGCTGCTCTTCTGACAAGAACCTCCACTGAGTTACACCTTAAATATCCCAGGAAAGAGAAAAATGGATAAAGACGTTGTGGTCCTTATGTACAATGGAATATCACTCAGCCATGAAATCAACGTCATAAGGCTAGTAGCAACATGATGAGTGGATTTAGGTACGACGATTCTAAGTGAAATAAGTCAAACAGAAAAAGACACTTATCATAAGATATCACTTATAGAGGGAATGTAAAAACCGCTACACTTGAACTGAATTACAAACCAGAACAGAGTCACACGTTTAGAAAACACACTATGGCTGCTTAACGGGAAAGGTGAGGTGGGGTGATGCATAAAACAAGGGTTTCAAATTAGCTCAGATACCGTTCCGTAAACCCAATATGAAATAGACAAGACCTACTCCTTGCTCAGTGAACTGGACTCAACACCCCGTATTCACCGCACAAGAGTATATCTGACTAGTAAGAATCTTAAAACCTATGTATTGATATCTCTCTGTAAATGAATCAAGTGGGTGTAAAGCGGCATATACACAGCAGTGAAAATCAGCTAAACCCCATTATAAAAATAGATTACAAAAAAAACCCCAACAAAGACAGTGAAAGAGAGGGAAATTCGTACAAAGTTCGTTCAGGGACAGTGAAGCAACCTGGATCGACCATATCTAGACCCACAGCTGGATTAGATATAAGGCTGGACACTCTTGGGGCTGAGAGGATTGGTGAGGTTTGGTGAGCAAACGCCTACCATTTAAAGTAATAGTGCATGGTACCCATTCTATGGGTCCCAAATCTCCAGGTTCAAGGGAATCTTCTTACAGCAAAAAAATGCATGGGAAACCAAGTGGATGGTATACAGTGTGGTCGGGAAAGGTTTCTAAAACGCACCTCATTTCTCCTCTCCTTGTGCTCGGGTTCGCCATTCCAGCCGCATTACTAACAATCTCCCCACTTGGAGAATCAGCACCTTTAACCTCCTGTTTCGTACAGGTTGCAATTTGTCTTGAGGATGAATGGGAAGAGGGGGAACCAATGAGAGGGTAGCTCTAGGTGTTGGGACAGGCACAGGTCACTCTAATTTCCATCAGGAAGAAGAATTAACCACAGGCTCAGCCTGCCCCACGGAACCAGAATAGGGCCTGAAGCCATCCTGCGGATTTTCGGCCAACTCCCAAAAGAGCGAGTTGAAAAATGGAGCTCAGGGGCACTGCAATTCACAAACCTGCAGAGTTATAAACGATAACTCTCGTCCACAAATATATTGAGGGAAGGCAACGAAGAGGATGTGAAAGCAAGGCAGAACTGCAGGAAACTGATTTCAGGAGGTAGATTCGAATCGCCTTTAAAGCACATGGAAAGCGGCAAAACCTCGACAATGATGCCCTTGGCCACAAAGGGCGTATGCGTATGAGTTTTTTCCTGAATAAATATTCAGCATGGCCCTTTTTGGCCAACCAAGCAACCTGGAAAGGCAAATCAGCGCTACAAAGAAGTCTCGCTTCCCATCGCTCAAAAGGGCCATGCTGAATAAAGTGACAATACCAGAAATGCAGGAAAGGCCATGGAGAAATGGGAGCCTTGCTACGCTGATGGGCGGGATGTAAACTGCCACCAGCCACTCTGGAGAAGTGCACGGGGTGTCCTGAAACATCTACAAAACACAGCTGAGAGAGCATAGGGCACTTCCACTCATGGGCGTCTAAATTGGGAAAACTAAAAATCAGCAAGACACAGGCACCCCAAAGTTTACGGTTGCTCTGTTGACAAGAACCTCCACTGCGTTACACCTTAAATATCCCAGGAAAGAGAAAAATGGATAAAGAAGTTGTGGTCCTTATGTACAATGGAATGCAACTCAGCCATGAAATCAACGTCATAAGGCTAGTAGCAGCATGATGAGTGGATTTAGGTACGACGAATCTAAGTGAAATAAGTCACACAGAAAAAGACACTTATCATAAGCTATCACTTATAGAGGGAATGTAAAAACCGCTACACTTGAACTGAATTACAAAACACAACAGAGTCACACGTTTAGAAAACACACTATGGCTGCTTAACGGGAAAGGTGAGGTGGGGTGATGCATAAAACAAGGGTTTCAAATTAGCTCAGATACCGTTCCATAAACCCAATATGTAATAGACAAGACCTACTCCTTGCTCAGTGAACTGGACTCAACACCCCCTATTCACCGCCCAAGAATATATCTGACTAGTAAGAATCTTAAAACCTATGTATTGATATCTCTCTGTAAGTGAGTCAAGTGGGTGTAAAGCGGCATAAGCACAGCAGTGAAAAGCAGCTAAACCCCATTATAACATTCAATTACTTTTAAAAACCCGTGAAACAAAGACAGTGAAAGAGAGAGAAATTCTTACAAAATTCGTTCAGGGGCTGTGATGCCACCTCGATTGACCATATCTAGACCCACAGCTGATTGAGACATAAGGGTGGACACTCTTGGGGCTGAGAGGTTTGGTGAGGTTGGGTGAGCAAACGCAGACCCTTTAAAGTAATACTGCGGGGTACCCATCTCATGGGTCCCAAATCTCCAGGTTCAAGGGCATCTTCCTACATCGAAAACATGCATGAGAAACCCAGAAGATGGTACACCGTGTGATCGGGAAAGGTTTCTAAAACGCACCTCATTTCTCATCTCCTTGTGCTCGGGTTCGCCATTCCAGCCGCTTTACTTGCAATCTCCCTCCTTGGAGAATCAGCACCTTTAACCCCCTGTTCCGTACAGGTTGCCATTTGTCCTGAGGATGAACGGCAAGAGGGGGAACCAATGAGAGACTAGCTCTAGTTGTTGGGACAGGCACAGGTCACTCTATTTTCCCATCAGGAAGAAGAATTAACCACAGGCGCAGCCTGCCGCCCGGAACCAGAATAGGGCCTGAAGCAATCCTGCGCTTTTGCGGCCAGCTCCCCAAAAAGCGAGTTGATAAATGGAGCTCAGGGGCACTACAATTCACAATCCTGTAGAGTTATAAATGGTAACTCAAGTCCAAAAATATATTGAAGGAAGGCAACGAAGAGGATTTGAAAGCAAGGCATAATTGCAGGAAATTTCTATAGATTATATGTTAAGTGTTTATATACATTTAACATACATTAGCCTATTTAGGTTAGCCCCATAATCCTAATTTTTCCATCCTTCCACCTTTCATTTTGGTTAACCATTAGTTTGTTTTGTAAGTCTGTGGGTGTCTTTTTCTGTGGAAGTATGTTCATTGCTAGCAATCTTAGGATAACTTGTATAAATGATATCATAGGATATTTGTCATTCCCTTTTGACTGACTTTACCTAATATGATTATTTCTAGGCTCATTTTTAATCCTGAAAACGGCACTCTTCATTTTCTACCCGAGGCTACTATTCCATTCTGTACATATACCACTTCTTCTTTGTCAATTCATCTGTTTATGGACCTTTTTTTTGGCTTCCATGTCTTGGCTATTTCAATATTGCTGCAGTGCACATTCGCCTGCCTCTGTCTTTCCGATTCTGGTGGTCTTAGATTAGAGGCCCAAAAGGTGCCCTGCTACATCCTCTGGTAGCTCAATTTTTACCTTTTAAAGCAGCTCCATTCAGGTTTTGTTAGTGCTGTTACCACTTTACATCCCACCAGCTGCTAGAAGGTACAAAGTTCTCTAAAACCCCTTCAGCATTTATAGTTTGTAGAGGTTTGGCTGATGGTCATTTGACTGGTGTGAGCTGAAACCTTTTTGGAGGTTGGATTTGCATGGGTCTAATAATTCCTTATACTGAGCTTTAGGCATGTCCTTTTTTTCTTTTCCTCTTTTTTTGTTTTTAGACAGTGAGTACAACTTCTCTCTTCATATTGACTTCTTGAAAAATTTGTCATGTGTTGAATTTTCTTGCCTATTCCCTATCCCAGGGCATTTTTGGAGGGGAGGTGTCATTTACAGCCCTGCAGTCCTTGTGACTACTAAGCAACCATTAGCACTGGGTTGAAAGCTGCTGTTGTGAGAAACAGCCACAATGCGGCAGCATTATTACGTTCTCAACCCTTGTTACTGGGGCAACAGAGTCTTCCTGGAGGTAGTGTTCCGAGGTTGTATATTAGAGAGGAATGTGCGGGGACAAGCCCCCAGATTTCAGGAGGTAGATACGAATCGCCTTTAGAGAACATGAAAAGCGGCAAAACGTCGACAATGATGCACTTGGCCAAAAAGGGCCTATGCGTTTTTTCCTGAATATATTCAGGAAAAAACGCATAGGCCCTTTTTGGCCAACCAAGCAAGCCGGAAAGGCAAATCAGCCTTACAAATAAGTCTCACTTCCCATCCGTCCAAAGGACATCCAAAACAGTGTAAAAACCAGAAGTGCAGGACAGGCCACGTAGAAAAGGGAGCCTTGTTAGGCTGATGGGCGGGATGTAAATTGCCAACGGCCACTCTGGAGAAGTGCACGGTGTTTCCTAAACCATCTAAAAAACACAGCTAGAGAGCATAGGGCCCTTCCACTCGTGGGCGTATAAAATGGGAAAAGTAAAAATCAACAAGACACAGGCACCCCAAAGTTTAGGCCTGCTCTGTTGACAAGAACCTCCACTTCAATACACCTTAAATATGCCAGGATAGAGAAAAATGGATAAAGAAGTGTGGTACTTATGTACAATGGAATATCACTCAGCCATGAAATCAATGTCATACGGCTACCAGCAGCATGATGAGTGGATTTAGGTACGATGTTTCTCAGTGAAATAAGTCACACAGAAAAAGACACTTATCATAAGATATCACTTATAGAGGGAAAGTAAAAATCGCTACACATGACCTGATTACAAAACAGAACAGAGTCACACATTTAGAAAACACTGGATGGCTGCTTAACTGGAAAGGTGAGGTGCAGTGAGGCATAAAACAAGGGTTTGAAATTAGCACACATAACGTTCCATAAACCAAATATGTAACAGACAACACATACCCCTTGCTCAGTGAACTGGACTCAACCCCCCCTATTCACCGCACAAGAGTATATCTGACTAGTAAGAATCTTAAAACCTATGTATTGATATCTCTCTGTAAATGAATCAAGTGGGTGTAAAGCGGCATAAACACAGCAGTGAAAATCAGCTAAACCCCATTATAAAAATAGATTACAAAAAAAACCCCAACAAAGACAGTGAAAGAGAGAGAAATTCGTACAAAGTTCGTTCAGGGACAGTGAAGCAACCTGGATCGACCATATCTAGACCCACAGCTGGATTAGATATAAGGCGGGACACTCTTGGGGCTGAGAGGATTGGTGAGGTTTGGTGAGCAAACGCCTACCATTTAAAGTAATAGTGCATGGTACCCATTCTATGGGTCCCAAATCTCCAGGTTCAAGGGAATCTTCTTACAGCGAAAAAATGCATGGGAAACCAAGTGGATGGTATACAGTGTGGTCGGGAAAGGTTTCTAAAACGCACCTCATTTCTCCTCTCCTTGTGCTCGGGTTCGCCATTCCAGCCGCATTACTAACAATCTCCCCACTTGGAGAATCAGCACCTTTAACCTCCTGTTTCGTACAGGTTGCAATTTGTCTTGAGGATGAATGGGAAGAGTGGGAACCAATGAGAGGGTAGCTCTAGGTGTTGGGACAGGCACAGGTCACTCAAATTTCCATCAGGAAGAAGAATTAACCACAGGCTCAGCCTGCCCCACGGAACCAGAATAGGGCCTGAAGCCATCCTGCGGATTTTCGGCCAACTCCCAAAAGAGCGAGTTGAAAAATGGAGCTCAGGGGCAATGCAATTCACAAACTTGCAGAGTTATAAACGATAACTCTCGTCCACAAATATATTGAGGGAAGGCAACGAAGAGGATGTGAAAGCAAGGCAGAACTGCAGGAAACTGATTTCAGGAGGTAGATTCGAATCGCCTTTAAAGCACATGGAAAGCGGCAAAACCTCGACAATGATGCCCTTGGCCAAAAAGGGCGTATGCGTATGCGTTTTTTTCCTGAATAAATATTCAGCATGGCCCTTTTTGGCCAACCAAGCAACCTGGAAAGGCAAATCAGCGCTACAAAGAAGTCTCGCTTCCCATCGCTCAAAAGGGCCATGCTGAATAAAGTGACGATACCAGAAATGCAGGAAAGGCCATGGAGAAATGGGAGCCTTGCTACGCTGATGGGCGGGATGTAAACTGCCACCAGCCACTCTGGAGAAGTGCACGGGGTGTCCTGAAACATCTACAAAACACAGCTGAGAGAGCATAGGGCACTTCCACTCATGGGCGTCTAAATTGGGAAAACTAAAAATCAGCAAGACACAGGCACCCCAAAGTTTACGGTTGCTCTGTTGACAAGAACCTCCACTGCGTTACACCTTAAATATCCCAGGAAAGAGAAAAATGGATAAAGAAGTTGTGGTCCTTATGTACAATGGAATGCAACTCAGCCATGAAATCAACGTCATAAGGCTAGTAGCAGCATGATGAGTGGATTTAGGTACGACGAATCTAAGTGAAATAAGTCACACAGAAAAAGACACTTATCATAAGCTATCACTTATAGAGGGAATGTAAAAACCGCTACACTTGAACTGAATTACAAAACACAACAGAGTCACACGTTTAGAAAACACACTATGGCTGCTTAACGGGAAAGGTGAGGTGGGGTGATGCATAAAACAAGGGTTTCAAATTAGCTCAGATACCGTTCCATAAACCCAATATATAATAGACAAGACCTACTCCTTGCTCAGTGAACTGGACTCAACACCCCCTATTCACCGCCCAAGAATATATCTGACTAGTAGGAATCTTAAAACCTATGTATTGATATCTCTCTGTAAGTGAGTCAAGTGGGTGTAAAGCGGCATAAGCACAGCAGTGAAAAGCAGCTAAACCCCATTATAACATTCAATTACTTTTAAAAACCCGTGAAACAAAGACAGTGAAAGAGAGAGAAATTCTTACAAAATTCGTTCAGGGGCTGTGATGCCACCTCGATTGACCATATCTAGACCCACAGCTGATTGAGACATAAGGGTGGACACTCTTGGGGCTGAGAGGTTTGGTGAGGTTGGGTGAGCAAACGCAGACCCTTTAAAGTAATACTGCGGGGTACCCATCTCATGGGTCCCAAATCTCCAGGTTCAAGGGCATCTTCCTACATCGAAAACATGCATGAGAAACCCAGAAGATGGTACACCGTGTGATCGGGAAAGGTTTCTAAAACGCACCTCATTTCTCATCTCCTTGTGCTCGGGTTCGCCATTCCAGCCGCTTTACTTGCAATCTCCCTCCTTGGAGAATCAGCACCTTTAACCCCCTGTTCCGTACAGGTTGCCATTTGTCCTGAGGATGAACGGCAAGAGGGGGAACCAATGAGAGACTAGCTCTAGTTGTTGGGACAGGCACAGGTCACTCTATTTTCCCATCAGGAAGAAGAATTAACCACAGGCTCAGCCTGCCGCCCGGAACCAGAATAGGGCCTGAAGCAATCCTGCGCTTTTGCGGCCAGCTCCCCAAAAAGCGAGTTGATAAATGGAGCTCAGGGGCACTACAATTCACAATCCTGTAGAGTTATAAATGGTAACTCAAGTCCAAAAATATATTGAAGGAAGGCAACGAAGAGGATTTGAAAGCAAGGCAGAACTGCAGGAAATTTCTATAGATTATATGTTAAGTGTTTATATACATTTAACATACATTAGCCTATTTAGGTTAGCCCCATAATCCTAATTTTTCCATCCTTCCACCTTTCATTTTGGTTAACCATTAGTTTGTTTTGTAAGTCTGTGGGTGTCTTTTTCTGTGGAAGTATGTTCATTGCTAGCAATCTTAGGATAACTTGTATAAATGATATCATAGGATATTTGTCATTCCCTTTTGACTGACTTTACCTAACATGATTATTTCTAGGCTCATTTTTAATCCTGAAAACGGCACTCTTCATTTTCTACCCGAGGCTACTATTCCATTCTGTACATATACCACTTCTTCTTTGTCAATTCATCTGTTTATGGACCTTTTTTTTGGCTTCCATGTCTTGGCTATTTCAATATTGCTGCAGGGCACATTTGCCTGCCTCTGTCTTTCCGATTCTGGTGGTCTTAGATTAGAGGCCCAAAAGGTGCCCTGCTACATCCTCTGGTAGCTCAATTTTTACCTTTTAAAGCAGCTCCATTCAGTTTTTGTTAGTTCTGTTACCACTTTACATCCCACCAGCTGCTAGAAGGTACAAAGTTCTCTAAAACCCCTTCAGCATTTATAGTTTGTAGAGGTTTGGCTGATGGTCATTTGACTGGTGTGAGCTGAAACCTTTTTGGAGGTTGGATTTGCATGGGGCTAATAATTCCTTATACTGAGCTTTAGGCATGTCCTTTTTTTCTTTTCCTCTTTTTTTGTTTTTAGACAGTGAGTACAACTTCTCTCTTCATATTGACTTCTTGAAAAATTTGTCATGTGTTGAATTTTCTTGCCTATTCCCTATCCCAGGGCATTTTTGGAGGGGAGGTGTCATTTACAGCCCTGCAGTCCTTGTGACTACTAAGCAACCATTAGCACTGGGTTGAAAGCTGCTGTTGTGAGAAACAGCCACAATGCGGCAGCATTATTACGTTCTCAACCCTTGTTACTGGGGCAACAGAGTCTTCCTGGAGGTAGTGTTCCGAGGTTGTATATTAGAGAGGAATGTGCGGGGACAAGCCCCCAGATTTCAGGAGGTAGATACGAATCGCCTTTAGAGAACATGAAAAGCGGCAAAACGTCGACAATGATGCACTTGGCCAAAAAGGGCCTATGCGTTTTTTCCTGAATATATTCAATGAGAGGGTAGCTCTAGGTGTTGGGACAGGCACAGGTCACTCTAATTTCCATCAGGAAGAAGAATTAACCACAGGCTCAGCCTGCCCCACGGAACCAGAATAGGGCCTGAAGCCATCCTGCGGATTTTCGGCCAACTCCCAAAAGAGCGAGTTGAAAAATGGAGCTCAGGGGCACTGCAATTCACAAACCTGCAGAGTTATAAACGATAACTCTCGTCCACAAATATATTGAGGGAAGGCAACGAAGAGGATGTGAAAGCAAGGCAGAACTGCAGGAAACTGATTTCAGGAGGTAGATTCGAATCGCCTTTAAAGCACATGGAAAGCGGCAAAACCTCGACAATGATGCCCTTGGCCAAAAAGGGCGTATGCGTATGCGTTTTTTCCTGAATAAATATTCAGCATGGCCCTTTTTGGCCAACCAAGCAACCTGGAAAGGCAAATCGGCGCTACAAAGAAGTCTCGCTTCCCATCGCTCAAAAGGGCCATGCTGAATAAAGTGACAATACCAGAAATGCAGGAAAGGCCATGGAGAAATGGGAGCCTTGCTACGCTGATGGGCGGGATGTAAATTGCCACCAGCCACTCTGGAGAAGTGCACGGGGTGTCCTGAAACATCTACAAAACACAGCTGAGAGAGCATAGGGCACTTCCACTCATGGGCGTCTAAATTGGGAAAACTAAAAATCAGCAAGACACAGGCACCCCAAAGTTTACGGTTGCTCTGTTGACAAGAACCTCCACTGCGTTACACCTTAAATATCCCAGGAAAGAGAAAAATGGATAAAGAAGTTGTGGTCCTTATGTACAATGGAATGCAACTCAGCCATGAAATCAACGTCATAAGGCTAGTAGCAGCATGATGAGTGGATTTAGGTACGACGAATCTAAGTGAAATAAGTCACACAGAAAAAGACACTTATCATAAGCTATCACTTATAGAGGGAATGTAAAAACCGCTACACTTGAACTGAATTACAAAACACAACAGAGTCACACGTTTAGAAAACACACTATGGCTGCTTAACGGGAAAGGTGAGGTGGGGTGATGCATAAAACAAGGGTTTCAAATTAGCTCAGATACCGTTCCATAAACCCAATATGTAATAGACAAGACCTACTCCTTGCTCAGTGAACTGGACTCAACACCCCCTATTCACCGCCCAAGAATATATCTGACTAGTAAGAATCTTAAAACCTATGTATTGATATCTCTCTGTAAGTGAGTCAAGTGGGTGTAAAGCGGCATAAGCACAGCAGTGAAAAGCAGCTAAACCCCATTATAACATTCAATTACTTTTAAAAACCCGTGAAACAAAGACAGTGAAAGAGAGAGAAATTCTTACAAAATTCGTTCAGGGGCTGTGATGCCACCTCGATTGACCATATCTAGACCCACAGCTGATTGAGACATAAGGGTGGACACTCTTGGGGCTGAGAGGTTTGGTGAGGTTGGGTGAGCAAACGCAGACCCTTTAAAGTAATACTGCGGGGTACCCATCTCATGGGTCCCAAATCTCCAGGTTCAAGGGCATCTTCCTACATCGAAAACATGCATGAGAAACCCAGAAGATTTTACACCGTGTGATCGGGAAAGGTTTCCAAAACGCACCTCATTTCTCATCTCCTTGTGCTCGGGTTCGCCATTCCAGCCGCTTTACTTGCAATCTCCCTCCTTGGAGAATCAGCACCTTTAACCCCCTGTTCCGTACAGGTTGCCATTTGTCCTGAGGATGAACGGCAAGAGGGGGAACCAATGAGAGACTAGCTCTAGGTGTTGGGACAGGCACAGGTCACTCTATTTTCCCATCCGGAAGAAGAATTAACCACAGGCTCAGCCTGCCGCCCGGAACCAGAATAGGGCCTGAAGCAATCCTGCGCTTTTGCGGCCAGCTCCCCAAAAAGCGAGTTGATAAATGGAGCTCAGGGGCACTACAATTCACAATCCTGTAGAGTTATAAATGGTAACTCAAGTCCAAAAATATATTGAAGGAAGGCAACGAAGAGGATTTGAAAGCAAGGCAGAATTGCAGGATATTTCTATAGATTATATGTTAAGTGTTTATATACATTTAACATACATTAGCCTATTTAGGTTAGCCCCATAATCCTAATTTTTCCATCCTTCCACCTTTCATTTTGGTTAACCATTAGTTTGTTTTGTAAGTCTGTGGGTGTCTTTTTCTGTGGAAGTATGTTCATTGCTAGCAATCTTAGGATAACTTGTATAAATGATATCATAGGATATTTGTCATTCCCTTTTGACTGACTTTACCTAATATGATTATTTCTAGGCTCATTTTTAATCCTGAAAACGGCACTCTTCATTTTCTACCCGAGGCTACTATTCCATTCTGTACATATACCACTTCTTCTTTGTCAATTCATCTGTTTATGGACCTTTTTTTTGGCTTCCATGTCTTGGCTATTTCAATATTGCTGCAGTGCACATTTGCCTGCCTCTGTCTTTCCGATTCTGGTGGTCTTAGATTAGAGGCCCAAAAGGTGCCCTGCCACATCCTCTGGTAGCTCAATTTTTACCTTTTAAAGCAGCTCCATTCAGTTTTTGTTAGTGCTGTTACCACTTTACATCCCACCAGCTGCTAGAAGGTACAAAGTTCTCTAAAACCCCTTCAGCATTTATAGTTTGTAGAGGTTTGGCTGATGGTCATTTGACTGGTGTGAGCTGAAACCTTTTTGGAGGTTGGATTTGCATGGGGCTAATAATTCCTTATACTGAGCTTTAGGCATGTCCTTTTTTTCTTTTCCTCTTTTTTTGTTTTTAGACAGTGAGTACAACTTCTCTCTTCATATTGACTTCTTGAAAAATTTGTCATGTGTTGAATTTTCTTGCCTATTCCCTATCCCAGGGCATTTTTGGAGGGGAGGTGTCATTTACAGCCCTGCAGTCCTTGTGACTACTAAGCAACAATTAGCACTGGGTTGAAAGCTGCTGTTGTGAGAAACAGCCACCATGCGGCAGCATTATTACGTTCTCAACCCTTGTTACTGGGGCAACAGAGTCTTCCTGGAGGTAGTGTTCCGAGGTTGTATATTAGAGAGGAATGTGCGGGGACAAGCCCCCAGATTTCAGGAGGTAGATACGAATCGCCTTTAGAGAACATGAAAAGCGGCAAAACGTCGACAATGATGCACTTGGCCAAAAAGGGCCTATGCGTTTTTTCCTGAATATATTCAGGAAAAAACGCATAGGCCCTTTTTGGCCAACCAAGCAAGCCGGAAAGGCAAATCAGCCTTACAAATAAGTCTCACTTCCCATCCGTCCAAAGGACATCCAAAACAGTGTAAAAACCAGAAGTGCAGGACAGGCCAGGTAGAAAAGGCAGCCTTGTTAGGCTGATGGGCGGGATGTAAATTGCCAACGGCCACTCTGGAGAAGTGCACGGTGTTTCCTAAACCATCTAAAAAACACAGCTAGAGAGCATAGGGCCCTTCCACTCGTGGGCATATAAAATGGGAAAAGTAAAAATCAACAAGACACAGGCACCCCAAAGTTTAGGCCTGCTCTGTTGACAAGAACCTCCACTTCAATACACCTTAAATATGCCAGGATAGAGAAAAATGGATAAAGAAGTGTGGTACTTATGTACAATGGAATATCACTCAGCCATGAAATCAATGTCATACGGCTACCAGCAGCATGATGAGTGGATTTAGGTACGATGTTTCTCAGTGAAATAAGTCACACAGAAAAAGACACTTATCATAAGATATCACTTATAGAGGGAAAGTAAAAATCGCTACACATGACCTGATTACAAAACAGAACAGAGTCACACATTTAGAAAACACTGGATGGCTGCTTAACTGGAAAGGTGAGGTGCAGTGAGGCATAAAACAAGGGTTTGAAATTAGCACACATACCGTTCCATAAACCAAATATGTAACAGACAACACATACCCCTTGCTCAGTGAACTGGACTCAACCCCGCCTATTCACCGCACAAGAGTATATCTGACTAGTAAGAATCTTAAAACCTATGTATTGATATCTCTCTGTAAATGAATCAAGTGGGTGTAAAGCGGCATAAACACAGCAGTGAAAATCAGCTAAACCCCATTATAAAAATAGATTACAAAAAAAACCCCAACAAAGACAGTGAAAGAGAGAGAAATTCGTACAAAGTTCGTTCAGGGACAGTGAAGCAACCTGGATCGACCATATCTAGACCCACAGCTGGATTAGATATAAGGCTGGACACTCTTGGGGCTGAGAGGATTGGTGAGGTTTGGTGAGCAAACGCCTACCATTTAAAGTAATAGTGCATGGTACCCATTCTATGGGTCCCAAATCTCCAGGTTCAAGGGAATCTTCTTACAGCGAAAAAATGCATGGGAAACCAAGTGGATGGTATACAGTGTGGTCGGGAAAGGTTTCTAAAACGCACCTCATTTCTCCTCTCCTTGTGCTCGGGTTCGCCATTCCAGCCGCATTACTAACAATCTCCCCACTTGGAGAATCAGCACCTTTAACCTCCTGTTTCGTACAGGTTGCAATTTGTCTTGAGGATGAATGGGAAGAGGGGGAACCAATGAGAGGGTAGCTCTAGGTGTTGGGACAGGCACAGGTCACTCTAATTTCCATCAGGAAGAAGAATTAACCACAGGCTCAGCCTGCCCCACGGAACCAGAATAGGGCCTGAAGCCATCCTGCGGATTTTCGGCCAACTCCCAAAAGAGCGAGTTGAAAAATGGAGCTCAGGGGCACTGCAATTCACAAACCTGCAGAGTTATAAACGATAACTCTCGTCCACAAATATATTGAGGGAAGGCAACGAAGAGGATGTGAAAGCAAGGCAGAACTGCAGGAAACTGATTTCAGGAGGTAGATTCGAATCGCCTTTAAAGCACATGGAAAGCGGCAAAACCTCGACAATGATGCCCTTGGCCAAAAAGGGCGTATGCGTATGCGTTTTTTCCTGAATAAATATTCAGCATGGCCCTTTTTGGCCAACCAAGCAACCTGGAAAGGCAAATCGGCGCTACAAAGAAGTCTCGCTTCCCATCGCTCAAAAGGGCCATGCTGAATAAAGTGACAATAACAGAAATGCAGGAAAGGCCATGGAGAAATGGGAGCCTTGCTACGCTGATGGGCGGGATGTAAATTGCCACCAGCCACTCTGGAGAAGTGCACGGGGTGTCCTGAAACATCTACAAAACACAGCTGAGAGAGCATAGGGCACTTCCACTCATGGGCGTCTAAATTGGGAAAACTAAAAATCAGCAAGACACAGGCACCCCAAAGTTTACGGTTGCTCTGTTGACAAGAACCTCCACTGCGTTACACCTTAAATATCCCAGGAAAGAGAAAAATGGATAAAGAAGTTGTGGTCCTTATGTACAATGGAATGCAACTCAGCCATGAAATCAACGTCATAAGGCTAGTAGCAGCATG
Organism: Eschrichtius robustus; assembly: GCF_028021215.1. Lineage (NCBI taxonomy): Eukaryota > Metazoa > Chordata > Mammalia > Artiodactyla > Eschrichtiidae > Eschrichtius > Eschrichtius robustus. The sequence continues at coordinate 110,703,207 of NC_090824.1, read as the reverse complement.
ATGAGTGGATTTAGGTACGACGAATCTAAGTGAAATAAGTCACACAGAAAAAGACACTTATCATAAGCTATCACTTATAGAGGGAATGTAAAAACCGCTACACTTGAACTGAATTACAAAACACAACAGAGTCACACGTTTAGAAAACACACTATGGCTGCTTAACGGGAAAGGTGAGGTGGGGTGATGCATAAAACAAGGGTTTCAAATTAGCTCAGATACCGTTCCATAAACCCAATATGTAATAGACAAGACCTACTCCTTGCTCAGTGAACTGGACTCAACACCCCCTATTCACCGCCCAAGAATATATCTGACTAGTAAGAATCTTAAAACCTATGTATTGATATCTCTCTGTAAGTGAGTCAAGTGGGTGTAAAGCGGCATAAGCACAGCAGTGAAAAGCAGCTAAACCCCATTATAACATTCAATTACTTTTAAAAACCCGTGAAACAAAGACAGTGAAAGAGAGAGAAATTCTTACAAAATTCGTTCAGGGGCTGTGATGCCACCTCGATTGACCATATCTAGACCCACAGCTGATTGAGACATAAGGGTGGGCACTCTTGGGGCTGAGAGGTTTGGTGAGGTTGGGTGAGCAAACGCAGACCCTTTAAAGTAATACTGCGGGGTACCCATCTCATGGGTCCCAAATCTCCAGGTTCAAGGGCATCTTCCTACATCGAAAACATGCATGAGAAACCCAGAAGATGGTACACCGTGTGATCGGGAAAGGTTTCCAAAACGCACCTCATTTCTCATCTCCTTGTGCTCGGGTTCGCCATTCCAGCCGCTTTACTTGCAATCTCCCTCCTTGGAGAATCAGCACCTTTAACCCCCTGTTCCGTACAGGTTGCCATTTGTCCTGAGGATGAACGGCAAGAGGGGGAACCAATGAGAGACTAGCTCTAGGTGTTGGGACAGGCACAGGTCACTCTATTTTCCCATCCGGAAGAAGAATTAACCACAGGCTCAGCCTGCCGCCCGGAACCAGAATAGGGCCTGAAGCAATCCTGCGCTTTTGCGGCCAGCTCCCCAAAAAGCGAGTTGATAAATGGAGCTCAGGGGCACTACAATTCACAATCCTGTAGAGTTATAAATGGTAACTCAAGTCCAAAAATATATTGAAGGAAGGCAACGAAGAGGATTTGAAAGCAAGGCAGAACTGCAGGAAATTTCTATAGATTATATGTTAAGTGTTTATATACATTTAACATACATTAGCCTATTTAGGTTAGCCCCATAATCCTAATTTTTCCATCCTTCCACCTTTCATTTTGGTTAACCATTAGTTTGTTTTGTAAGTCTGTGGGTGTCTTTTTCTGTGGAAGTATGTTCATTGCTAGCAATCTTAGGATAACTTGTATAAATGATATCATAGGATATTTGTCATTCCCTTTTGACTGACTTTACCTAATATGATTATTTCTAGGCTCATTTTTAATCCTGAAAACGGCACTCTTCATTTTCTACCCGAGGCTACTATTCCATTCTGTACATATACCACTTCTTCTTTGTCAATTCATCTGTTTATGGACCTTTTTTTTGGCTTCCATGTCTTGGCTATTTCAATATTGCTGCAGTGCACATTTGCCTGCCTCTGTCTTTCCGATTCTGGTGGTCTTAGATTAGAGGCCCAAAAGGTGCCCTGCCACATCCTCTGGTAGCTCAATTTTTACCTTTTAAAGCAGCTCCATTCAGTTTTTGTTAGTGCTGTTACCACTTTACATCCCACCAGCTGCTAGAAGGTACAAAGTTCTCTAAAACCCCTTCAGCATTTATAGTTTGTAGAGGTTTGGCTGATGGTCATTTGACTGGTGTGAGCTGAAACCTTTTTGGAGGTTGGATTTGCATGGGGCTAATAATTCCTTATACTGAGCTTTAGGCATGTCCTTTTTGTCTTTTCCTCTTTTTTTGTTTTTAGACAGTGAGTACAACTTCTCTCTTCATATTGACTTCTTGAAAAATTTGTCATGTGTTGAATTTTCTTGCCTATTCCCTATCCCAGGGCATTTTTGGAGGGGAGGTGTCATTTACAGCCCTGCAGTCCTTGTGACTACTAAGCAACCATTAGCACTGGGTTGAAAGCTGCTGTTGTGAGAAACAGCCACCATGCGGCAGCATTATTACGTTCTCAACCCTTGTTACTGGGGCAACAGAGTCTTCCTGGAGGTAGTGTTCCGAGGTTGTATATTAGAGAGGAATGTGCGGGGACAAGCCCCCAGATTTCAGGAGGTAGATACGAATCGCCTTTAGAGAACATGAAAAGCGGCAAAACGTCGACAATGATGCACTTGGCCAAAAAGGGCCTATGCGTTTTTTTCCTGAATATATTCAGGAAAAAACGCATAGGCCCTTTTTGGCCAACCAAGCAAGCCGGAAAGGCAAATCAGCCTTACAAATAAGTCTCACTTCCCATCCGTCCAAAGGACATCCAAAACAGTGTAAAAACCAGAAGTGCAGGACAGGCCAGGTAGAAAAGGCAGCCTTGTTAGGCTGATGGGCGGGATGTAAATTGCCAACGGCCACTCTGGAGAAGTGCACGGTGTTTCCTAAACCATCTAAAAAACACAGCTAGAGAGCATAGGGCCCTTCCACTCGTGGGCGTATAAAATGGGAAAAGTAAAAATCAACAAGACACAGGCACCCCAAAGTTTAGGCCTGCTCTGTTGACAAGAACCTCCACTTCAATACACCTTAAATATGCCAGGATAGAGAAAAATGGATAAAGAAGTGTGGTACTTATGTACAATGGAATATCACTCAGCCATGAAATCAATGTCATACGGCTACCAGCAGCATGATGAGTGGATTTAGGTACGATGTTTCTCAGTGAAATAAGTCACACAGAAAAAGACACTTATCATAAGATATCACTTATAGAGGGAAAGTAAAAATCGCTACACATGACCTGATTACAAAACAGAACAGAGTCACACATTTAGAAAACACTGGATGGCTGCTTAACTGGAAAGGTGAGGTGCAGTGAGGCATAAAACAAGGGTTTGAAATTAGCACACATACCGTTCCATAAACCAAATATGTAACAGACAACACATACCCCTTGCTCAGTGAACTGGACTCAACCCCGCCTATTCACCGCACAAGAGTATATCTGACTAGTAAGAATCTTAAAACCTATGTATTGATATCTCTCTGTAAATGAATCAAGTGGGTGTAAAGCGGCATAAACACAGCAGTGAAAATCAGCTAAACCCCATTATAAAAATAGATTACAAAAAAAACCCCAACAAAGACAGTGAAAGAGAGAGAAATTCGTACAAAGTTCGTTCAGGGACAGTGAAGCAACCTGGATCGACCATATCTAGACCCACAGCTGGATTAGATATAAGGCTGGACACTCTTGGGGCTGAGAGGATTGGTGAGGTTTGGTGAGCAAACGCCTACCATTTAAAGTAATAGTGCATGGTACCCATTCTATGGGTCCCAAATCTCCAGGTTCAAGGGAATCTTCTTACAGCGAAAAAATGCATGGGAAACCAAGTGGATGGTATACAGTGTGGTCGGGAAAGGTTTCTAAAACGCACCTCATTTCTCCTCTCCTTGTGCTCGGGTTCGCCATTCCAGCCGCATTACTAACAATCTCCCCACTTGGAGAATCAGCACCTTTAACCTCCTGTTTCGTACAGGTTGCAATTTGTCTTGAGGATGAATGGGAAGAGGGGGAACCAATGAGAGGGTAGCTCTAGGTGTTGGGACAGGCACAGGTCACTCTAATTTCCATCAGGAAGAAGAATTAACCACAGGCTCAGCCTGCCCCACGGAACCAGAATAGGGCCTGAAGCCATCCTGCGGATTTTCGGCCAACTCCCAAAAGAGCGAGTTGAAAAATGGAGCTCAGGGGCACTGCAATTCACAAACCTGCAGAGTTATAAACGATAACTCTCGTCCACAAATATATTGAGGGAAGGCAACGAAGAGGATGTGAAAGCAAGGCAGAACTGCAGGAAACTGATTTCAGGAGGTAGATTCGAATCGCCTTTAAAGCACATGGAAAGCGGCAAAACCTCGACAATGATGCCCTTGGCCAAAAAGGGCGTATGCGTATGCGTTTTTTCCTGAATAAATATTCAGCATGGCCCTTTTTGGCCAACCAAGCAACCTGGAAAGGCAAATCGGCGCTACAAAGAAGTCTCGCTTCCCATCGCTCAAAAGGGCCATGCTGAATAAAGTGACAATAACAGAAATGCAGGAAAGGCCATGGAGAAATGGGAGCCTTGCTACGCTGATGGGCGGGATGTAAATTGCCACCAGCCACTCTGGAGAAGTGCACGGGGTGTCCTGAAACATCTACAAAACACAGCTGAGAGAGCATAGGGCACTTCCACTCATGGGCGTCTAAATTGGGAAAACTAAAAATCAGCAAGACACAGGCACCCCAAAGTTTACAGTTGCTCTGTTGACAAGAACCTCCACTGCGTTACACCTTAAATATCCCAGGAAAGAGAAAAATGGATAAAGAAGTTGTGGTCCTTATGTACAATGGAATGCAACTCAGCCATGAAATCAACGTCATAAGGCTAGTAGCAGCATGATGAGTGGATTTAGGTACGACGAATCTAAGTGAAATAAGTCACACAGAAAAAGACACTTATCATAAGCTATCACTTATAGAGGGAATGTAAAAACCGCTACACTTGAACTGAATTACAAAACACAACAGAGTCACACGTTTAGAAAACACACTATGGCTGCTTAACGGGAAAGGTGAGGTGGGGTGATGCATAAAACAAGGGTTTCAAATTAGCTCAGATACCGTTCCATAAACCCAATATGTAATAGACAAGACCTACTCCTTGCTCAGTGAACTGGACTCAACACCCCCTATTCACCGCCCAAGAATATATCTGACTAGTAAGAATCTTAAAACCTATGTATTGATATCTCTCTGTAAGTGAGTCAAGTGGGTGTAAAGCGGCATAAGCACAGCAGTGAAAAGCAGCTAAACCCCATTATAACATTCAATTACTTTTAAAAACCCGTGAAACAAAGACAGTGAAAGAGAGAGAAATTCTTACAAAATTCGTTCAGGGGCTGTGATGCCACCTCGATTGACCATATCTAGACCCACAGCTGATTGAGACATAAGGGTGGACACTCTTGGGGCTGAGAGGTTTGGTGAGGTTGGGTGAGCAAACGCAGACCCTTTAAAGTAATACTGCGGGGTACCCATCTCATGGGTCCCAAATCTCCAGGTTCAAGGGCATCTTCCTACATCGAAAACATGCATGAGAAACCCAGAAGATGGTACACCGTGTGATCGGGAAAGGTTTCCAAAACGCACCTCATTTCTCATCTCCTTGTGCTCGGGTTCGCCATTCCAGCCGCTTTACTTGCAATCTCCCTCCTTGGAGAATCAGCACCTTTAACCCCCTGTTCCGTACAGGTTGCCATTTGTCCTGAGGATGAACGGCAAGAGGGGGAACCAATGAGAGACTAGCTCTAGGTGTTGGGACAGGCACAGGTCACTCTATTTTCCCATCCGGAAGAAGAATTAACCACAGGCTCAGCCTGCCGCCCGGAACCAGAATAGGGCCTGAAGCAATCCTGCGCTTTTGCGGCCAGCTCCCCAAAAAGCGAGTTGATAAATGGAGCTCAGGGGCACTACAATTCACAATCCTGTAGAGTTATAAATGGTAACTCAAGTCCAAAAATATATTGAAGGAAGGCAACGAAGAGGATTTGAAAGCAAGGCAGAATTGCAGGAAATTTCTATAGATTATATGTTAAGTGTTTATATACATTTAACATACATTAGCCTATTTAGGTTAGCCCCATAATCCTAATTTTTCCATCCTTCCACCTTTCATTTTGGTTAACCATTAGTTTGTTTTGTAAGTCTGTGGGTGTCTTTTTCTGTGGAAGTATGTTCATTGCTAGCAATCTTAGGATAACTTGTATAAATGATATCATAGGATATTTGTCATTCCCTTTTGACTGACTTTACCTAATATGATTATTTCTAGGCTCATTTTTAATCCTGAAAACGGCACTCTTCATTTTCTACCCGAGGCTACTATTCCATTCTGTACATATACCACTTCTTCTTTGTCAATTCATCTGTTTATGGACCTTTTTTTTTGGCTTCCATGTCTTGGCTATTTCAATATTGCTGCAGTGCACATTTGCCTGCCTCTGTCTTTCCGATTCTGGTGGTCTTAGATTAGAGGCCCAAAAGGTGCCCTGCCACATCCTCTGGTAGCTCAATTTTTACCTTTTAAAGCAGCTCCATTCAGTTTTTGTTAGTGCTGTTACCACTTTACATCCCACCAGCTGCTAGAAGGTACAAAGTTCTCTAAAACCCCTTCAGCATTTATAGTTTGTAGAGGTTTGGCTGATGGTCATTTGACTGGTGTGAGCTGAAACCTTTTTGGAGGTTGGATTTGCATGGGGCTAATAATTCCTTATACTGAGCTTTAGGCATGTCCTTTTTTTCTTTTCCTCTTTTTTTGTTTTTAGACAGTGAGTACAACTTCTCTCTTCATATTGACTTCTTGAAAAATTTGTCATGTGTTGAATTTTCTTGCCTATTCCTTATCCCAGGGCATTTTTGGAGGGGAGGTGTCATTTACAGCCCTGCAGTCCTTGTGACTACTAAGCAACCATTAGCACTGGGTTGAAAGCTGCTGTTGTGAGAACCAGCCACAATGCGGCAGCATTATTACGTTCTCAACCCTTGTTACTGGGGCAACAGAGTCTTCCTGGAGGTAGTGTTCCGAGGTTGTATATTAGAGAGGAATGTGCGGGGACAAGCCCCCAGATTTCAGGAGGTAGATACGAATCGCCTTTAGAGAACATGAAAAGCGGCAAAACGTCGACAATGATGCACTTGGCCAAAAAGGGCCTATGCGTTTTTTCCTGAATATATTCAGGAAAAAACGCATAGGCCCTTTTTGGCCAACCAAGCAAGCCGGAAAGGCAAATCAGCCTTACAAATAAGTCTCACTTCCCATCCGTCCAAAGGACATCCAAAACAGTGTAAAAACCAGAAGTGCAGGACAGGCCAGGTAGAAAAGGCAGCCTTGTTAGGCTGATGGGCGGGATGTAAATTGCCAACGGCCACTCTGGAGAAGTGCACGGTGTTTCCAAAACCATCTAAAAAACACAGCTAGAGAGCATAGGGCCCTTCCACTCGTGGGCATATAAAATGGGAAAAGTAAAAATCAACAAGACACAGGCACCCCAAAGTTTAGGCCTGCTCTGTTGACAAGAACCTCCACTTCAATACACCTTAAATATGCCAGGATAGAGAAAAATGGATAAAGAAGTGTGGTACTTATGTACAATGGAATATCACTCAGCCATGAAATCAATGTCATACGGCTACCAGCAGCATGATGAGTGGATTTAGGTACGATGTTTCTCAGTGAAATAAGTCACACAGAAAAAGACACTTATCATAAGATATCACTTATAGAGGGAAAGTAAAAATCGCTACACATGACCTGATTACAAAACAGAACAGAGTCACACATTTAGAAAACACTGGATGGCTGCTTAACTGGAAAGGTGAGGTGCAGTGAGGCATAAAACAAGGGTTTGAAATTAGCACACATACCGTTCCATAAACCAAATATGTAACAGACAACACATACCCCTTGCTCAGTGAACTGGACTCAACCCCGCCTATTCACCGCACAAGAGTATATCTGACTAGTAAGAATCTTAAAACCTATGTATTGATATCTCTCTGTAAATGAATCAAGTGGGTGTAAAGCGGCATAAACACAGCAGTGAAAATCAGCTAAACCCCATTATAAAAATAGATTACAAAAAAAACCCCAACAAAGACAGTGAAAGAGAGAGAAATTCGTACAAAGTTCGTTCAGGGACAGTGAAGCAACCTGGATCGACCATATCTAGACCCACAGCTGGATTAGATATAAGGCTGGACACTCTTGGGGCTGAGAGGATTGGTGAGGTTTGGTGAGCAAACGCCTACCATTTAAAGTAATAGTGCATGGTACCCATTCTATGGGTCCCAAATCTCCAGGTTCAAGGGAATCTTCTTACAGCGAAAAAATGCATGGGAAACCAAGTGGATGGTATACAGTGTGGTCGGGAAAGGTTTCTAAAACGCACCTCATTTCTCCTCTCCTTGTGCTCGGGTTCGCCATTCCAGCCGCATTACTAACAATCTCCCCACTTGGAGAATCAGCACCTTTAACCTCCTGTTTCGTACAGGTTGCAATTTGTCTTGAGGATGAATGGGAAGAGGGGGAACCAATGAGAGGGTAGCTCTAGGTGTTGGGACAGGCACAGGTCACTCTAATTTCCATCAGGAAGAAGAATTAACCACAGGCTCAGCCTGCCCCACGGAACCAGAATAGGGCCTGAAGCCATCCTGCGGATTTTCGGCCAACTCCCAAAAGAGCGAGTTGAAAAATGGAGCTCAGGGGCACTGCAATTCACAAACCTGCAGAGTTATAAACGATAACTCTCGTCCACAAATATATTGAGGGAAGGCAACGAAGAGGATGTGAAAGCAAGGCAGAACTGCAGGAAACTGATTTCAGGAGGTAGATTCGAATCGCCTTTAAAGCACATGGAAAGCGGCAAAACCTCGACAATGATGCCCTTGGCCAAAAAGGGCGTATGCGTATGCGTTTTTTCCTGAATAAATATTCAGCATGGCCCTTTTTGGCCAACCAAGCAACCTGGAAAGGCAAATCGGCGCTACAAAGAAGTCTCGCTTCCCATCGCTCAAAAGGGCCATGCTGAATAAAGTGACAATAACAGAAATGCAGGAAAGGCCATGGAGAAATGGGAGCCTTGCTACGCTGATGGGCGGGATGTAAATTGCCACCAGCCACTCTGGAGAAGTGCACGGGGTGTCCTGAAACATCTACAAAACACAGCTGAGAGAGCATAGGGCACTTCCACTCATGGGCGTCTAAATTGGGAAAACTAAAAATCAGCAAGACACAGGCACCCCAAAGTTTACGGTTGCTCTGTTGACAAGAACCTCCACTGCGTTACACCTTAAATATCCCAGGAAAGAGAAAAATGGATAAAGAAGTTGTGGTCCTTATGTACAATGGAATGCAACTCAGCCATGAAATCAACGTCATAAGGCTAGTAGCAGCATGATGAGTGGATTTAGGTACGACGAATCTAAGTGAAATAAGTCACACAGAAAAAGACACTTATCATAAGCTATCACTTATAGAGGGAATGTAAAAACCGCTACACTTGAACTGAATTACAAAACACAACAGAGTCACACGTTTAGAAAACACACTATGGCTGCTTAACGGGAAAGGTGAGGTGGGGTGATGCATAAAACAAGGGTTTCAAATTAGCTCAGATACCGTTCCATAAACCCAATATGTAATAGACAAGACCTACTCCTTGCTCAGTGAACTGGACTCAACACCCCCTATTCACCGCCCAAGAATATATCTGACTAGTAAGAATCTTAAAACCTATGTATTGATATCTCTCTGTAAGTGAGTCAAGTGGGTGTAAAGCGGCATAAGCACAGCAGTGAAAAGCAGCTAAACCCCATTATAACATTCAATTACTTTTAAAAACCCGTGAAACAAAGACAGTGAAAGAGAGAGAAATTCTTACAAAATTCGTTCAGGGGCTGTGATGCCACCTCGATTGACCATATCTAGACCCACAGCTGATTGAGACATAAGGGTGGGCACTCTTGGGGCTGAGAGGTTTGGTGAGGTTGGGTGAGCAAACGCAGACCCTTTAAAGTAATACTGCGGGGTACCCATCTCATGGGTCCCAAATCTCCAGGTTCAAGGGCATCTTCCTACATCGAAAACATGCATGAGAAACCCAGAAGATGGTACACCGTGTGATCGGGAAAGGTTTCCAAAACGCACCTCATTTCTCATCTCCTTGTGCTCGGGTTCGCCATTCCAGCCGCTTTACTTGCAATCTCCCTCCTTGGAGAATCAGCACCTTTAACCCCCTGTTCCGTACAGGTTGCCATTTGTCCTGAGGATGAACGGCAAGAGGGGGAACCAATGAGAGACTAGCTCTAGGTGTTGGGACAGGCACAGGTCACTCTATTTTCCCATCCGGAAGAAGAATTAACCACAGGCTCAGCCTGCCGCCCGGAACCAGAATAGGGCCTGAAGCAATCCTGCGCTTTTGCGGCCAGCTCCCCAAAAAGCGAGTTGATAAATGGAGCTCAGGGGCACTACAATTCACAATCCTGTAGAGTTATAAATGGTAACTCAAGTCCAAAAATATATTGAAGGAAGGCAACGAAGAGGATTTGAAAGCAAGGCAGAATTGCAGGAAATTTCTATAGATTATATGTTAAGTGTTTATATACATTTAACATACATTAGCCTATTTAGGTTAGCCCCATAATCCTAATTTTTCCATCCTTCCACCTTTCATTTTGGTTAACCATTAGTTTGTTTTGTAAGTCTGTGGGTGTCTTTTTCTGTGGAAGTATGTTCATTGCTAGCAATCTTAGGATAACTTGTATAAATGATATCATAGGATATTTGTCATTCCCTTTTGACTGACTTTACCTAATATGATTATTTCTAGGCTCATTTTTAATCCTGAAAACGGCACTCTTCATTTTCTACCCGAGGCTACTATTCCATTCTGTACATATACCACTTCTTCTTTGTCAATTCATCTGTTTATGGACCTTTTTTTTTGGCTTCCATGTCTTGGCTATTTCAATATTGCTGCAGTGCACATTTGCCTGCCTCTGTCTTTCCGATTCTGGTGGTCTTAGATTAGAGGCCCAAAAGGTGCCCTGCCACATCCTCTGGTAGCTCAATTTTTACCTTTTAAAGCAGCTCCATTCAGTTTTTGTTAGTGCTGTTACCACTTTACATCCCACCAGCTGCTAGAAGGTACAAAGTTCTCTAAAACCCCTTCAGCATTTATAGTTTGTAGAGGTTTGGCTGATGGTCATTTGACTGGTGTGAGCTGAAACCTTTTTGGAGGTTGGATTTGCATGGGGCTAATAATTCCTTATACTGAGCTTTAGGCATGTCCTTTTTTTCTTTTCCTCTTTTTTTGTTTTTAGACAGTGAGTACAACTTCTCTCTTCATATTGACTTCTTGAAAAATTTGTCATGTGTTGAATTTTCTTGCCTATTCCTTATCCCAGGGCATTTTTGGAGGGGAGGTGTCATTTACAGCCCTGCAGTCCTTGTGACTACTAAGCAACCATTAGCACTGGGTTGAAAGCTGCTGTTGTGAGAACCAGCCACAATGCGGCAGCATTATTACGTTCTCAACCCTTGTTACTGGGGCAACAGAGTCTTCCTGGAGGTAGTGTTCCGAGGTTGTATATTAGAGAGGAATGTGCGGGGACAAGCCCCCAGATTTCAGGAGGTAGATACGAATCGCCTTTAGAGAACATGAAAAGCGGCAAAACGTCGACAATGATGCACTTGGCCAAAAAGGGCCTATGCGTTTTTTCCTGAATATATTCAGGAAAAAACGCATAGGCCCTTTTTGGCCAACCAAGCAAGCCGGAAAGGCAAATCAGCCTTACAAATAAGTCTCACTTCCCATCCGTCCAAAGGACATCCAAAACAGTGTAAAAACCAGAAGTGCAGGACAGGCCAGGTAGAAAAGGCAGCCTTGTTAGGCTGATGGGCGGGATGTAAATTGCCAACGGCCACTCTGGAGAAGTGCACGGTGTTTCCAAAACCATCTAAAAAACACAGCTAGAGAGCATAGGGCCCTTCCACTCGTGGGCATATAAAATGGGAAAAGTAAAAATCAACAAGACACAGGCACCCCAAAGTTTAGGCCTGCTCTGTTGACAAGAACCTCCACTTCAATACACCTTAAATATGCCAGGATAGAGAAAAATGGATAAAGAAGTGTGGTACTTATGTACAATGGAATATCACTCAGCCATGAAATCAATGTCATACGGCTACCAGCAGCATGATGAGTGGATTTAGGTACGATGTTTCTCAGTGAAATAAGTCACACAGAAAAAGACACTTATCATAAGATATCACTTATAGAGGGAAAGTAAAAATCGCTACACATGACCTGATTACAAAACAGAACAGAGTCACACATTTAGAAAACACTGGATGGCTGCTTAACTGGAAAGGTGAGGTGCAGTGAGGCATAAAACAAGGGTTTGAAATTAGCACACATACCGTTCCATAAACCAAATATGTAACAGACAACACATACCCCTTGCTCAGTGAACTGGACTCAACCCCGCCTATTCACCGCACAAGAGTATATCTGACTAGTAAGAATCTTAAAACCTATGTATTGATATCTCTCTGTAAATGAATCAAGTGGGTGTAAAGCGGCATAAACACAGCAGTGAAAATCAGCTAAACCCCATTATAAAAATAGATTACAAAAAAAACCCCAACAAAGACAGTGAAAGAGAGAGAAATTCGTACAAAGTTCGTTCAGGGACAGTGAAGCAACCTGGATCGACCATATCTAGACCCACAGCTGGATTAGATATAAGGCTGGACACTCTTGGGGCTGAGAGGATTGGTGAGGTTTGGTGAGCAAACGCCTACCATTTAAAGTAATAGTGCATGGTACCCATTCTATGGGTCCCAAATCTCCAGGTTCAAGGGAATCTTCTTACAGCGAAAAAATGCATGGGAAACCAAGTGGATGGTATACAGTGTGGTCGGGAAAGGTTTCTAAAACGCACCTCATTTCTCCTCTCCTTGTGCTCGGGTTCGCCATTCCAGCCGCATTACTAACAATCTCCCCACTTGGAGAATCAGCACCTTTAACCTCCTGTTTCGTACAGGTTGCAATTTGTCTTGAGGATGAATGGGAAGAGGGGGAACCAATGAGAGGGTAGCTCTAGGTGTTGGGACAGGCACAGGTCACTCTAATTTCCATCAGGAAGAAGAATTAACCACAGGCTCAGCCTGCCCCACGGAACCAGAATAGGGCCTGAAGCCATCCTGCGGATTTTCGGCCAACTCCCAAAAGAGCGAGTTGAAAAATGGAGCTCAGGGGCACTGCAATTCACAAACCTGCAGAGTTATAAACGATAACTCTCGTCCACAAATATATTGAGGGAAGGCAACGAAGAGGATGTGAAAGCAAGGCAGAACTGCAGGAAACTGATTTCAGGAGGTAGATTCGAATCGCCTTTAAAGCACATGGAAAGCGGCAAAACCTCGACAATGATGCCCTTGGCCAAAAAGGGCGTATGCGTATGCGTTTTTTCCTGAATAAATATTCAGCATGGCCCTTTTTGGCCAACCAAGCAACCTGGAAAGGCAAATCGGCGCTACAAAGAAGTCTCGCTTCCCATCGCTCAAAAGGGCCATGCTGAATAAAGTGACAATAACAGAAATGCAGGAAAGGCCATGGAGAAATGGGAGCCTTGCTACGCTGATGGGCGGGATGTAAATTGCCACCAGCCACTCTGGAGAAGTGCACGGGGTGTCCTGAAACATCTACAAAACACAGCTGAGAGAGCATAGGGCACTTCCACTCATGGGCGTCTAAATTGGGAAAACTAAAAATCAGCAAGACACAGGCACCCCAAAGTTTACGGTTGCTCTGTTGACAAGAACCTCCACTGCGTTACACCTTAAATATCCCAGGAAAGAGAAAAATGGATAAAGAAGTTGTGGTCCTTATGTACAATGGAATGCAACTCAGCCATGAAATCAACGTCATAAGGCTAGTAGCAGCATGATGAGTGGATTTAGGTACGACGAATCTAAGTGAAATAAGTCACACAGAAAAAGACACTTATCATAAGCTATCACTTATAGAGGGAATGTAAAAACCGCTACACTTGAACTGAATTACAAAACACAACAGAGTCACACGTTTAGAAAACACACTATGGCTGCTTAACGGGAAAGGTGAGGTGGGGTGATGCATAAAACAAGGGTTTCAAATTAGCTCAGATACCGTTCCATAAACCCAATATGTAATAGACAAGACCTACTCCTTGCTCAGTGAACTGGACTCAACACCCCCTATTCACCGCCCAAGAATATATCTGACTAGTAAGAATCTTAAAACCTATGTATTGATATCTCTCTGTAAGTGAGTCAAGTGGGTGTAAAGCGGCATAAGCACAGCAGTGAAAAGCAGCTAAACCCCATTATAACATTCAATTACTTTTAAAAACCCGTGAAACAAAGACAGTGAAAGAGAGAGAAATTCTTACAAAATTCGTTCAGGGGCTGTGATGCCACCTCGATTGACCATATCTAGACCCACAGCTGATTGAGACATAAGGGTGGGCACTCTTGGGGCTGAGAGGTTTGGTGAGGTTGGGTGAGCAAACGCAGACCCTTTAAAGTAATACTGCGGGGTACCCATCTCATGGGTCCCAAATCTCCAGGTTCAAGGGCATCTTCCTACATCGAAAACATGCATGAGAAACCCAGAAGATGGTACACCGTGTGATCGGGAAAGGTTTCCAAAACGCACCTCATTTCTCATCTCCTTGTGCTCGGGTTCGCCATTCCAGCCGCTTTACTTGCAATCTCCCTCCTTGGAGAATCAGCACCTTTAACCCCCTGTTCCGTACAGGTTGCCATTTGTCCTGAGGATGAACGGCAAGAGGGGGAACCAATGAGAGACTAGCTCTAGGTGTTGGGACAGGCACAGGTCACTCTATTTTCCCATCCGGAAGAAGAATTAACCACAGGCTCAGCCTGCCGCCCGGAACCAGAATAGGGCCTGAAGCAATCCTGCGCTTTTGCGGCCTGCTCCCAAAAAAGCGAGTTGAAAAATGGAGCTCAGGGGCACTGCAATTCACAAACCTGCAGAGTTATCAGTGATAACTCTCGTCCACAAATATATTGAGGGAAGGCAACGAAGAGGATTTGAAAGCAAGGCAGAATTGCAGGAAACTGATTTCAGGAGGTAGATTCGAATCGCTTTTAAAGCACAGGAAAAGCGGCAAAACCTCGACAATGATGCCCTTGGCCAAAAAGGGCGTATGCGTTTTTTCCTGAATATATTCAGGAAAAAACGCATACGCCCTTTTTGGCCAACCAAGCAACCTGGAAAGGCAAAAAGGGGCTACAAAGAAGTCTCGCTTCCCATCGGTCAAAAGGGCCGTGCTGAATAAAGTGTCAAAACCAGAAAGGCAGGACAGCCATGGAGAAACGGGAGCCTTGCTACGCTGATGGGCTGGATGTAAATTGCCAACAGCCACTCTGGAGAAGTGTTCGGTGTGTCCTGAAACATCTAAAAAACTCAGCTTACAGAGCATAGGGCACTTCCACTCATGGGCGTATAAATTGGGAAAACTGAAAATCAGCAAGACACAGGCACCCCAAAGTTTAGGGTTGCTCTGTTGACAAGAACCTCCACATCGATACACCTTAAATATCCCAGGAAAGAGAAAAATGGATAAAGACGTTGTGGTCCTTATGTACAATGGCATATCACTCAGCCATGAAATCAACGTCATAAGGCTAGTAGCAGCATGATGAGTGGATTTAGGGACGACGATTCTAAGTGAAATAAGTCACACAGAAAGAGACACCTATGATAAGATATCACTTATAGAGGGAAAGTAAAAATCGCTACACATGACCTGATTACAAAACAGAACAGAGTCACACATTTAGAAAACACTGGATGGCTGCTTAACTGGAAAGGTGAGGTGCAGTGAGGCATAAAACAAGGGTTTGAAATTAGCACACATACCGTTCCATAAACCAAATATGTAACAGACAACACATACCCCTTGCTCAGTGAACTGGACTCAACCCCCCCTATTCACCGCACAAGAGTATATCTGACTAGTAAGAATCTTAAAACCTATGTATTGATATCTCTCTGTAAATGAATCAAGTGGGTGTAAAGCGGCATAAACACAGCAGTGAAAATCAGCTAAACCCCATTATAAAAATAGATTACAAAAAAAACCCCAACAAAGACAGTGAAAGAGAGAGAAATTCGTACAAAGTTCGTTCAGGGACAGTGAAGCAACCTGGATCGACCATATCTAGACCCACAGCTGGATTAGATATAAGGCTGGACACTCTTGGGGCTGAGAGGATTGGTGAGGTTTGGTGAGCAAACGCCTACCATTTAAAGTAATAGTGCATGGTACCCATTCTATGGGTCCCAAATCTCCAGGTTCAAGGGAATCTTCTTACAGCGAAAAAATGCATGGGAAACCAAGTGGATGGTATACAGTGTGGTCGGGAAAGGTTTCTAAAACGCACCTCATTTCTCCTCTCCTTGTGCTCGGGTTCGCCATTCCAGCCGCATTACTAACAATCTCCCCACTTGGAGAATCAGCACCTTTAACCTCCTGTTTCGTACAGGTTGCAATTTGTCTTGAGGATGAATGGGAAGAGGGGGAACCAATGAGAGGGTAGCTCTAGGTGTTGGGACAGGCACAGGTCACTCTAATTTCCATCAGGAAGAAGAATTAACCACAGGCTCAGCCTGCCCCACGGAACCAGAATAGGGCCTGAAGCCATCCTGCGGATTTTCGGCCAACTCCCAAAAGAGCGAGTTGAAAAATGGAGCTCAGGGGCACTGCAATTCACAAACCTGCAGAGTTATAAACGATAACTCTCGTCCACAAATATATTGAGGGAAGGCAACGAAGAGGATGTGAAAGCAAGGCAGAACTGCAGGAAACTGATTTCAGGAGGTAGATTCGAATCGCCTTTAAAGCACATGGAAAGCGGCAAAACCTCGACAATGATGCCCTTGGCCAAAAAGGGCGTATGCGTATGCGTTTTTTCCTGAATAAATATTCAGCATGGCCCTTTTTGGCCAACCAAGCAACCTGGAAAGGCAAATCAGCGCTACAAAGAAGTCTCGCTTCCCATCGCTCAAAAGGGCCATGCTGAATAAAGTGACAATACCAGAAATGCAGGAAAGGCCATGGAGAAATGGGAGCCTTGCTACGCTGATGGGCGGGATGTAAATTGCCACCAGCCACTCTGGAGAAGTGCACGGGGTGTCCTGAAACATCTACAAAACACAGCTGAGAGAGCATAGGGCACTTCCACTCATGGGCGTCTAAATTGGGAAAACTAAAAATCAGCAAGACACAGGCACCCCAAAGTTTACGGTTGCTCTGTTGACAAGAACCTCCACTGCGTTACACCTTAAATATCCCAGGAAAGAGAAAAATGGATAAAGAAGTTGTGGTCCTTATGTACAATGGAATGCAACTCAGCCATGAAATCAACGTCATAAGGCTAGTAGCAGCATGATCAGTGGATTTAGGTACGACGAATCTAAGTGAAATAAGTCACACAGAAAAAGACACTTATCATAAGCTATCACTTATAGAGGGAATGTAAAAACCGCTACACTTGAACTGAATTACAAAACACAACAGAGTCACACGTTTAGAAAACACACTATGGCTGCTTAACGGGAAAGGTGAGGTGGGGTGATGCATAAAACAAGGGTTTCAAATTAGCTCAGATACCGTTCCATAAACCCAATATGTAATAGACAAGACCTACTCCTTGCTCAGTGAACTGGACTCAACACCCCCTATTCACCGCCCAAGAATATATCTGACTAGTAAGAATCTTAAAACCTATGTATTGATATCTCTCTGTAAGTGAGTCAAGTGGGTGTAAAGCGGCATAAGCACAGCAGTGAAAAGCAGCTAAACCCCATTATAACATTCAATTACTTTTAAAAACCCGTGAAACAAAGACAGTGAAAGAGAGAGAAATTCTTACAAAATTCGTTCAGGGGCTGTGATGCCACCTCGATTGACCATATCTAGACCCACAGCTGATTGAGACATAAGGGTGGGCACTCTTGGGGCTGAGAGGTTTGGTGAGGTTGGGTGAGCAAACGCAGACCCTTTAAAGTAATACTGCGGGGTACCCATCTCATGGGTCCCAAATCTCCAGGTTCAAGGGCATCTTCCTACATCGAAAACATGCATGAGAAACCCAGAAGATGGTACAACGTGTGATCGGGAAAGGTTTCTAAAACGCACCTCATTTCTCATCTCCTTGTGCTCGGGTTCGCCATTCCAGCCGCTTTACTTGCAATCTCCCTCCTTGGAGAATCAGCACCTTTAACCCCCTGTTCCGTACAGGTTGCCATTTGTCCTGAGGATGAACGGCAAGAGGGGGAACCAATGAGAGACTAGCTCTAGGTGTTGGGACAGGCACAGGTCACTCTATTTTCCCATCCGGAAGAAGAATTAACCACAGGCTCAGCCTGCCGCCCGGAACCAGAATAGGGCCTGAAGCAATCCTGCGCTTTTGCGGCCAGCTCCCCAAAAAGCGAGTTGATAAATGGAGCTCAGGGGCACTACAATTCACAATCCTGTAGAGTTATAAATGGTAACTCAAGTCCAAAAATATATTGAAGGAAGGCAACGAAGAGGATTTGAAAGCAAGGCAGAACTGCAGGAAATTTCTATAGATTATATGTTAAGTGTTTATATACATTTAACATACATTAGCCTATTTAGGTTAGCCCCATAATCCTAATTTTTCCATCCTTCCACCTTTCATTTTGGTTAACCATTAGTTTGTTTTGTAAGTCTGTGGGTGTCTTTTTCTGTGGAAGTATGTTCATTGCTAGCAATCTTAGGATAACTTGTATAAATGATATCATAGGATATTTGTCATTCCCTTTTGACTGACTTTACCTAATATGATTATTTCTAGGCTCATTTTTAATCCTGAAAACGGCACTCTTCATTTTCTACCCGAGGCTACTATTCCATTCTGTACATATACCACTTCTTCTTTGTCAATTCATCTGTTTATGGACCTTTTTTTTGGCTTCCATGTCTTGGCTATTTCAATATTGCTGCAGTGCACATTTGCCTGCCTCTGTCTTTCCGATTCTGGTGGTCTTAGATTAGAGGCCCAAAAGGTGCCCTGCCACATCCTCTGGTAGCTCAATTTTTACCTTTTAAAGCAGCTCCATTCAGTTTTTGTTAGTGCTGTTACCACTTTACATCCCACCAGCTGCTAGAAGGTACAAAGTTCTCTAAAACCCCTTCAGCATTTATAGTTTGTAGAGGTTTGGCTGATGGTCATTTGACTGGTGTGAGCTGAAACCTTTTTGGAGGTTGGATTTGCATGGGGCTAATAATTCCTTATACTGAGCTTTAGGCATGTCCTTTTTGTCTTTTCCTCTTTTTTTGTTTTTAGACAGTGAGTACAACTTCTCTCTTCATATTGACTTCTTGAAAAATTTGTCATGTGTTGAATTTTCTTGCCTATTCCCTATCCCAGGGCATTTTTGGAAAAGAGGTGTCATTTACAGACCTGCAGTCCTTGTGACTACTAAGCAACCATTAGCACTGGGTTGAAAGCTGCTGTTGTGAGAAACAGCCACAATGCGGCAGCATTATTACGTTCTCAACCCTTGTTACTGGGGCAACAGAGTCTTCCTGGAGGTAGTGTTCCGAGGTTGTATATTAGAGAGGAATGTGCGGGGACAAGCCCCCAGATTTCAGGAGGTAGATACGAATCGCCTTTAGAGAACATGAAAAGCGGCAAAACGTCGACAATGATGCACTTGGCCAAAAAGGGCCTATGCGTTTTTTCCTGAATATATTCAGGAAAAAACGCATAGGCCCTTTTTGGCCAACCAAGCAAGCCGGAAAGGCAAATCAGCCTTACAAATAAGTCTCACTTCCCATCCGTCCAAAGGACATCCAAAACAGTGTAAAAACCAGAAGTGCAGGACAGGCCAGGTAGAAAAGGCAGCCTTGTTAGGCTGATGGGCGGGATGTAAATTGCCAACGGCCACTCTGGAGAAGTGCACGGTGTTTCCTAAACCATCTAAAAAACACAGCTAGAGAGCATAGGGCCCTTCCACTCGTGGGCGTATAAAATGGGAAAAGTAAAAATCAACAAGACACAGGCACCCCAAAGTTTAGGCCTGCTCTGTTGACAAGAACCTCCACTTCAATACACCTTAAATATGCCAGGATAGAGAAAAATGGATAAAGAAGTGTGGTACTTATGTACAATGGAATATCACTCAGCCATGAAATCAATGTCATACGGCTACCAGCAGCATGATGAGTGGATTTAGGTACGATGTTTCTCAGTGAAATAAGTCACACAGAAAAAGACACTTATCATAAGATATCACTTATAGAGGGAAAGTAAAAATCGCTACACATGACCTGATTACAAAACAGAACAGAGTCACACATTTAGAAAACACTGGATGGCTGCTTAACTGGAAAGGTGAGGTGCAGTGAGGCATAAAACAAGGGTTTGAAATTAGCACACATACCGTTCCATAAACCAAATATGTAACAGACAACACATACCCCTTGCTCAGTGAACTGGACTCAACCCACCCTATTCACCGCACAAGAGTATATCTGACTAGTAAGAATCTTAAAACCTATGTATTGATATCTCTCTGTAAATGAATCAAGTGGGTGTAAAGCGGCATAAACACAGCAGTGAAAATCAGCTAAACCCCATTATAAAAATAGATTACAAAAAAAACCCCAACAAAGACAGTGAAAGAGAGAGAAATTCGTACAAAGTTCGTTCAGGGACAGTGAAGCAACCTGGATCGACCATATCTAGACCCACAGCTGGATTAGATATAAGGCTGGACACTCTTGGGGCTGAGAGGATTGGTGAGGTTTGGTGAGCAAACGCCTACCATTTAAAGTAATAGTGCATGGTACCCATTCTATGGGTCCCAAATCTCCAGGTTCAAGGGAATCTTCTTACAGCGAAAAAATGCATGGGAAACCAAGTGGATGGTATACAGTGTGGTCGGGAAAGGTTTCTAAAACGCACCTCATTTCTCCTCTCCTTGTGCTCGGGTTCGCCATTCCAGCCGCATTACTAACAATCTCCCCACTTGGAGAATCAGCACCTTTAACCTCCTGTTTCGTACAGGTTGCAATTTGTCTTGAGGATGAATGGGAAGAGGGGGAACCAATGAGAGGGTAGCTCTAGGTGTTGGGACAGGCACAGGTCACTCTAATTTCCATCAGGAAGAAGAATTAACCACAGGCTCAGCCTGCCCCACGGAACCAGAATAGGGCCTGAAGCCATCCTGCGGATTTTCGGCCAACTCCCAAAAGAGCGAGTTGAAAAATGGAGCTCAGGGGCACTGCAATTCACAAACCTGCAGAGTTATAAACGATAACTCTCGTCCACAAATATATTGAGGGAAGGCAACGAAGAGGATGTGAAAGCAAGGCAGAACTGCAGGAAACTGATTTCAGGAGGTAGATTCGAATCGCCTTTAAAGCACATGGAAAGCGGCAAAACCTCGACAATGATGCCCTTGGCCAAAAAGGGCGTATGCGTATGCGTTTTTTCCTGAATAAATATTCAGCATGGCCCTTTTTGGCCAACCAAGCAACCTGGAAAGGCAAATCGGCGCTACAAAGAAGTCTCGCTTCCCATCGCTCAAAAGGGCCATGCTGAATAAAGTGACAATACCAGAAATGCAGGAAAGGCCATGGAGAAATGGGAGCCTTGCTACGCTGATGGGCGGGATGTAAATTGCCACCAGCCACTCTGGAGAAGTGCACGGGGTGTCCTGAAACATCTACAAAACACAGCTGAGAGAGCATAGGGCACTTCCACTCATGGGCGTCTAAATTGGGAAAACTAAAAATCAGCAAGACACAGGCACCCCAAAGTTTACGGTTGCTCTGTTGACAAGAACCTCCACTGCGTTACACCTTAAATATCCCAGGAAAGAGAAAAATGGATAAAGAAGTTGTGGTCCTTATGTACAATGGAATGCAACTCAGCCATGAAATCAACGTCATAAGGCTAGTAGCAGCATGATGAGTGGATTTAGGTACGACGAATCTAAGTGAAATAAGTCACACAGAAAAAGACACTTATCATAAGCTATCACTTATAGAGGGAATGTAAAAACCGCTACACTTGAACTGAATTACAAAACACAACAGAGTCACACGTTTAGAAAACACACTATGGCTGCTTAACGGGAAAGGTGAGGTGGGGTGATGCATAAAACAAGGGTTTCAAATTAGCTCAGATACCGTTCCATAAACCCAATATGTAATAGACAAGACCTACTCCTTGCTCAGTGAACTGGACTCAACACCCCCTATTCACCGCCCAAGAATATATCTGACTAGTAAGAATCTTAAAACCTATGTATTGATATCTCTCTGTAAGTGAGTCAAGTGGGTGTAAAGCGGCATAAGCACAGCAGTGAAAAGCAGCTAAACCCCATTATAACATTCAATTACTTTTAAAAACCCGTGAAACAAAGACAGTGAAAGAGAGAGAAATTCTTACAAAATTCGTTCAGGGGCTGTGATGCCACCTCGATTGACCATATCTAGACCCACAGCTGATTGAGACATAAGGGTGGACACTCTTGGGGCTGAGAGGTTTGGTGAGGTTGGGTGAGCAAACGCAGACCCTTTAAAGTAATACTGCGGGGTACCCATCTCATGGGTCCCAAATCTCCAGGTTCAAGGGCATCTTCCTACATCGAAAACATGCATGAGAAACCCAGAAGATGGTACACCGTGTGATCGGGAAAGGTTTCCAAAACGCACCTCATTTCTCATCTCCTTGTGCTCGGGTTCGCCATTCCAGCCGCTTTACTTGCAATCTCCCTCCTTGGAGAATCAGCACCTTTAACCCCCTGTTCCGTACAGGTTGCCATTTGTCCTGAGGATGAACGGCAAGAGGGGGAACCAATGAGAGACTAGCTCTAGGTGTTGGGACAGGCACAGGTCACTCTATTTTCCCATCCGGAAGAAGAATTAACCACAGGCTCAGCCTGCCGCCCGGAACCAGAATAGGGCCTGAAGCAATCCTGCGCTTTTGCGGCCAGCTCCCCAAAAAGCGAGTTGATAAATGGAGCTCAGGGGCACTACAATTCACAATCCTGTAGAGTTATAAATGGTAACTCAAGTCCAAAAATATATTGAAGGAAGGCAACGAAGAGGATTTGAAAGCAAGGCAGAACTGCAGGAAATTTCTATAGATTATATGTTAAGTGTTTATATACATTTAACATACATTAGCCTATTTAGGTTAGCCCCATAATCCTAATTTTTCCATCCTTCCACCTTTCATTTTGGTTAACCATTAGTTTGTTTTGTAAGTCTGTGGGTGTCTTTTTCTGTGGAAGTATGTTCATTGCTAGCAATCTTAGGATAACTTGTATAAATGATATCATAGGATATTTGTCATTCCCTTTTGACTGACTTTACCTAATATGATTATTTCTAGGCTCATTTTTAATCCTGAAAACGGCACTCTTCATTTTCTACCCGAGGCTACTATTCCATTCTGTACATATACCACTTCTTCTTTGTCAATTCATCTGTTTATGGACCTTTTTTTTGGCTTCCATGTCTTGGCTATTTCAATATTGCTGCAGTGCACATTTGCCTGCCTCTGCCTTTCCGATTCTGGTGGTCTTAGATTAGAGGCCCAAAAGGTGCCCTGCTACATCCTCTGGTAGCTCAATTTTTACCTTTTAAAGCAGCTCCATTCAGTTTTTGTTAGTGCTGTTACCACTTTACATCCCACCAGCTGCTAGAAGGTACAAAGTTCTCTAAAACCCCTTCAGCATTTATAGTTTGTAGAGGTTTGGCTGATGGTCATTTGACTGGTGTGAGCTGAAACCTTTTTGGAGGTTGGATTTGCATGGGGCTAATAATTCCTTATACTGAGCTTTAGGCATGTCCTTTTTTTCTTTTCCTCTTTTTTTGTTTTTAGACAGTGAGTACAACTTCTCTCTTCATATTGACTTCTTGAAAAATTTGTCATGTGTTGAATTTTCTTGCCTATTCCCTATCCCAGGGCATTTTTGGAGGGGAGGTGTCATTTACAGCCCTGCAGTCCTTGTGACTACTAAGCAACCATTAGGACTGGGTTGAAAGCTGCTGTTGTGAGAAACAGCCACAATGCGGCAGCATTATTACGTTCTCAACCCTTGTTACTGGGGCAACAGAGTCTTCCTGGAGGTAGTGTTCCGAGGTTGTATATTAGAGAGGAATGTGCGGGGACAAGCCCCCAGATTTCAGGAGGTAGATACGAATCGCCTTTAGAGAACATGAAAAGCGGCAAAACTTCGACAATGATGCACTTGGCCAAAAAGGGCCTATGCGTTTTTTTCCTGAATATATTCAGGAAAAAACGCATAGGCCCTTTTTGGCCAACCAAGCAAGCCGGAAAGGCAAATCAGCCTTACAAATAAGTCTCACTTCCCATCCGTCCAAAGGACATCCAAAACAGTGTAAAAACCAGAAGTGCAGGACAGGCCAGGTAGAAAAGGCAGCCTTGTTAGGCTGATGGGCGGGATGTAAATTGCCAACGGCCACTCTGGAGAAGTGCACGGTGTTTCCTAAACCATCTAAAAAACACAGCTAGAGAGCATAGGGCCCTTCCACTCGTGGGCGTATAAAATGGGAAAAGTAAAAATCAACAAGACACAGGCACCCCAAAGTTTAGGCCTGCTCTGTTGACAAGAACCTCCACTTCAATACACCTTAAATATGCCAGGATAGAGAAAAATGGATAAAGAAATGTGGTACTTATGTACAATGGAATATCACTCAGCCATGAAATCAATGTCATACGGCTACCAGCAGCATGATGAGTGGATTTAGGTACGATGTTTCTCAGTGAAATAAGTCACACAGAAAAAGACACTTATCAAAAGATATCACTTATAGAGGGAAAGTAAAAATCGCTACACATGACCTGATTACAAAACAGAACAGAGTCACACATTTAGAAAACACTGGATGGCTGCTTAACTGGAAAGGTGAGGTGCAGTGAGGCATAAAACAAGGGTTTGAAATTAGCACACATACCGTTCCATAAACCAAATATGTAACAGACAACACATACCCCTTGCTCAGTGAACTGGACTCAACCCACCCTATTCACCGCACAAGAGTATATCTGACTAGTAAGAATCTTAAAACCTATGTATTGATATCTCTCTGTAAATGAATCAAGTGGGTGTAAAAAAGCGGCATAAACACAGCAGTGAAAATCAGCTAAACCCCATTATAAAAATAGATTACAAAAAAAACCCCAACAAAGACAGTGAAAGAGAGAGAAATTCGTACAAAGTTCGTTCAGGGACAGTGAAGCAACCTGGATCGACCATATCTAGACCCACAGCTGGATTAGATATAAGGCTGGACACTCTTGGGGCTGAGAGGATTGGTGAGGTTTGGTGAGCAAACGCCTACCATTTAAAGTAATAGTGCATGGTACCCATTCTATGGGTCCCAAATCTCCAGGTTCAAGGGAATCTTCTTACAGCGAAAAAATGCATGGGAAACCAAGTGGATGGTATACAGTGTGGTCGGGAAAGGTTTCTAAAACGCACCTCATTTCTCCTCTCCTTGTGCTCGGGTTCGCCATTCCAGCCGCATTACTAACAATCTCCCCACTTGGAGAATCAGCACCTTTAACCTCCTGTTTCGTACAGGTTGCAATTTGTCTTGAGGATGAATGGGAAGAGGGGGAACCAATGAGAGGGTAGCTCTAGGTGTTGGGACAGGCACAGGTCACTCTAATTTCCATCAGGAAGAAGAATTAACCACAGGCTCAGCCTGCCCCACGGAACCAGAATAGGGCCTGAAGCCATCCTGCGGATTTTCGGCCAACTCCCAAAAGAGCGAGTTGAAAAATGGAGCTCAGGGGCACTGCAATTCACAAACCTGCAGAGTTATAAACGATAACTCTCGTCCACAAATATATTGAGGGAAGGCAACGAAGAGGATGTGAAAGCAAGGCAGAACTGCAGGAATCTGATTTCAGGAGGTAGATTCGAATCGCCTTTAAAGCACATGGAAAGCGGCAAAACCTCGACAATGATGCCCTTGGCCAAAAAGGGCGTATGCGTATGCGTTTTTTCCTGAATAAATATTCAGCATGGCCCTTTTTGGCCAACCAAGCAACCTGGAAAGGCAAATCAGCGCTACAAAGAAGTCTCGCTTCCCATCGCTCAAAAGGGCCATGCTGAATAAAGTGACAATACCAGAAATGCAGGAAAGGCCATGGAGAAATGGGAGCCTTGCTACGCTGATGGGCGGGATGTAAATTGCCACCAGCCACTCTGGAGAAGTGCACGGGGTGTCCTGAAACATCTACAAAACACAGCTGAGAGAGCATAGGGCACTTCCACTCATGGGCGTCTAAATTGGGAAAACTAAAAATCAGCAAGACACAGGCACCCCAAAGTTTACGGTTGCTCTGTTGACAAGAACCTCCACTGCGTTACACCTTAAATATCCCAGGAAAGAGAAAAATGGATAAAGAAGTTGTGGTCCTTATGTACAATGGAATGCAACTCAGCCATGAAATCAACGTCATAAGGCTAGTAGCAGCATGATCAGTGGATTTAGGTACGACGAATCTAAGTGAAATAAGTCACACAGAAAAAGACACTTATCATAAGCTATCACTTATAGAGGGAATGTAAAAACCGCTACACTTGAACTGAATTACAAAACACAACAGAGTCACACGTTTAGAAAACACACTATGGCTGCTTAACGGGAAAGGTGAGGTGGGGTGATGCATAAAACAAGGGTTTCAAATTAGCTCAGATACCGTTCCATAAACCCAATATGTAATAGACAAGACCTACTCCTTGCTCAGTGAACTGGACTCAACACCCCCTATTCACCGCCCAAGAATATATCTGACTAGTAAGAATCTTAAAACCTATGTATTGATATCTCTCTGTAAGTGAGTCAAGTGGGTGTAAAGCGGCATAAGCACAGCAGTGAAAAGCAGCTAAACCCCATTATAACATTCAATTACTTTTAAAAACCCGTGAAACAAACACAGTGAAAGAGAGAGAAATTCTTACAAAATTCGTTCAGGGGCTGTGATGCCACCTCGATTGACCATATCTAGACCCACAGCTGATTGAGACATAAGGGTGGGCACTCTTGGGGCTGAGAGGTTTGGTGAGGTTGGGTGAGCAAACGCAGACCCTTTAAAGTAATACTGCGGGGTACCCATCTCATGGGTCCCAAATCTCCAGGTTCAAGGGCATCTTCCTACATCGAAAACATGCATGAGAAACCCAGAAGATGGTACAACGTGTGATCGGGAAAGGTTTCTAAAACGCACCTCATTTCTCATCTCCTTGTGCTCGGGTTCGCCATTCCAGCCGCTTTACTTGCAATCTCCCTCTTGGAGAATCAGCACCTTTAACCCCCTGTTCCGTACAGGTTGCCATTTGTCCTGAGGATGAACGGCAAGAGGGGGAACCAATGAGAGACTAGCTCTAGGTGTTGGGACAGGCACAGGTCACTCTATTTTCCCATCAGGAAGAAGAATTAACCACAGGCTCAGCCTGCCGCCCGGAACCAGAATAGGGCCTGAAGCAATCCTGCGCTTTTGCGGCCAGCTCCCCAAAAAGCGAGTTGATAAATGGAGCTCAGGGGCACTACAATTCACAATCCTGTAGAGTTATAAATGGTAACTCAAGTCCAAAAATATATTGAAGGAAGGCAACGAAGAGGATTTGAAAGCAAGGCAGAACTGCAGGAAATTTCTATAGATTATATGTTAAGTGTTTATATACATTTAACATACATTAGCCTATTTAGGTTAGCCCCATAATCCTAATTTTTCCATCCTTCCACCTTTCATTTTGGTTAACCATTAGTTTGTTTTGTAAGTCTGTGGGTGTCTTTTTCTGTGGAAGTATGTTCATTGCTAGCAATCTTAGGATAACTTGTATAAATGATATCATAGGATATTTGTCATTCCCTTTTGACTGACTTTACCTAATATGATTATTTCTAGGCTCATTTTTAATCCTGAAAACGGCACTCTTCATTTTCTACCCGAGGCTACTATTCCATTCTGTACATATACCACTTCTTCTTTGTCAATTCATCTGTTTATGGACCTTTTTTTTGGCTTCCATGTCTTGGCTATTTCAATATTGCTGCAGTGCACATTTGCCTGCCTCTGCCTTTCCGATTCTGGTGGTCTTAGATTAGAGGCCCAAAAGGTGCCCTGCCACATCCTCTGGTAGCTCAATTTTTACCTTTTAAAGCAGCTCCATTCAGTTTTTGTTAGTGCTGTTACCACTTTACATCCCACCAGCTGCTAGAAGGTACAAAGTTCTCTAAAACCCCTTCAGCATTTATAGTTTGTAGAGGTTTGGCTGATGGTCATTTGACTGGTGTGAGCTGAAACCTTTTTGGAGGTTGGATTTGCATGGGGCTAATAATTCCTTATACTGAGCTTTAGGCATGTCCTTTTTGTCTTTTCCTCTTTTTTTGTTTTTAGACAGTGAGTACAACTTCTCTCTTCATATTGACTTCTTGAAAAATTTGTCATGTGTTGAATTTTCTTGCCTATTCCCTATCCCAGGGCATTTTTGGAGGGGAGGTGTCATTTACAGCCCTGCAGTCCTTGTGACTACTAAGCAACCATTAGGACTGGGTTGAAAGCTGCTGTTGTGAGAAACAGCCACAATGCGGCAGCATTATTACGTTCTCAACCCTTGTTACTGGGGCAACAGAGTCTTCCTGGAGGTAGTGTTCCGAGGTTGTATATTAGAGAGGAATGTGCGGGGACAAGCCCCCAGATTTCAGGAGGTAGATACGAATCGCCTTTAGAGAACATGAAAAGCGGCAAAACGTCGACAATGATGCACTTGGCCAAAAAGGGCCTATGCGTTTTTTTCCTGAATATATTCAGGAAAAAACGCATAGGCCCTTTTTGGCCAACCAAGCAAGCCGGAAAGGCAAATCAGCCTTACAAATAAGTCTCACTTCCCATCCGTCCAAAGGACATCCAAAACAGTGTAAAAACCAGAAGTGCAGGACAGGCCAGGTAGAAAAGGCAGCCTTGTTAGGCTGATGGGCGGGATGTAAATTGCCAACGGCCACTCTGGAGAAGTGCACGGTGTTTCCTAAACCATCTAAAAAACACAGCTAGAGAGCATAGGGCCCTTCCACTCGTGGGCGTATAAAATGGGAAAAGTAAAAATCAACAAGACACAGGCACCCCAAAGTTTAGGCCTGCTCTGTTGACAAGAACCTCCACTTCAATACACCTTAAATATGCCAGGATAGAGAAAAATGGATAAAGAAATGTGGTACTTATGTACAATGGAATATCACTCAGCCATGAAATCAATGTCATACGGCTACCAGCAGCATGATGAGTGGATTTAGGTACGATGTTTCTCAGTGAAATAAGTCACACAGAAAAAGACACTTATCAAAAGATATCACTTATAGAGGGAAAGTAAAAATCGCTACACATGACCTGATTACAAAACAGAACAGAGTCACACATTTAGAAAACACTGGATGGCTGCTTAACTGGAAAGGTGAGGTGCAGTGAGGCATAAAACAAGGGTTTGAAATTAGCACACATACCGTTCCATAAACCAAATATGTAACAGACAACACATACCCCTTGCTCAGTGAACTGGACTCAACCCACCCTATTCACCGCACAAGAGTATATCTGACTAGTAAGAATCTTAAAACCTATGTATTGATATCTCTCTGTAAATGAATCAAGTGGGTGTAAAAAAGCGGCATAAACACAGCAGTGAAAATCAGCTAAACCCCATTATAAAAATAGATTACAAAAAAAACCCCAACAAAGACAGTGAAAGAGAGAGAAATTCGTACAAAGTTCGTTCAGGGACAGTGAAGCAACCTGGATCGACCATATCTAGACCCACAGCTGGATTAGATATAAGGCTGGACACTCTTGGGGCTGAGAGGATTGGTGAGGTTTGGTGAGCAAACGCCTACCATTTAAAGTAATAGTGCATGGTACCCATTCTATGGGTCCCAAATCTCCAGGTTCAAGGGAATCTTCTTACAGCGAAAAAATGCATGGGAAACCAAGTGGATGGTATACAGTGTGGTCGGGAAAGGTTTCTAAAACGCACCTCATTTCTCCTCTCCTTGTGCTCGGGTTCGCCATTCCAGCCGCATTACTAACAATCTCCCCACTTGGAGAATCAGCACCTTTAACCTCCTGTTTCGTACAGGTTGCAATTTGTCTTGAGGATGAATGGGAAGAGGGGGAACCAATGAGAGGGTAGCTCTAGGTGTTGGGACAGGCACAGGTCACTCTAATTTCCATCAGGAAGAAGAATTAACCACAGGCTCAGCCTGCCCCACGGAACCAGAATAGGGCCTGAAGCCATCCTGCGGATTTTCGGCCAACTCCCAAAAGAGCGAGTTGAAAAATGGAGCTCAGGGGCACTGCAATTCACAAACCTGCAGAGTTATAAACGATAACTCTCGTCCACAAATATATTGAGGGAAGGCAACGAAGAGGATGTGAAAGCAAGGCAGAACTGCAGGAATCTGATTTCAGGAGGTAGATTCGAATCGCCTTTAAAGCACATGGAAAGCGGCAAAACCTCGACAATGATGCCCTTGGCCAAAAAGGGCGTATGCGTATGCGTTTTTTCCTGAATAAATATTCAGCATGGCCCTTTTTGGCCAACCAAGCAACCTGGAAAGGCAAATCAGCGCTACAAAGAAGTCTCGCTTCCCATCGCTCAAAAGGGCCATGCTGAATAAAGTGACAATACCAGAAATGCAGGAAAGGCCATGGAGAAATGGGAGCCTTGCTACGCTGATGGGCGGGATGTAAATTGCCACCAGCCACTCTGGAGAAGTGCACGGGGTGTCCTGAAACATCTACAAAACACAGCTGAGAGAGCATAGGGCACTTCCACTCATGGGCGTCTAAATTGGGAAAACTAAAAATCAGCAAGACACAGGCACCCCAAAGTTTACGGTTGCTCTGTTGACAAGAACCTCCACTGCGTTACACCTTAAATATCCCAGGAAAGAGAAAAATGGATAAAGAAGTTGTGGTCCTTATGTACAATGGAATGCAACTCAGCCATGAAATCAACGTCATAAGGCTAGTAGCAGCATGATCAGTGGATTTAGGTACGACGAATCTAAGTGAAATAAGTCACACAGAAAAAGACACTTATCATAAGCTATCACTTATAGAGGGAATGTAAAAACCGCTACACTTGAACTGAATTACAAAACACAACAGAGTCACACGTTTAGAAAACACACTATGGCTGCTTAACGGGAAAGGTGAGGTGGGGTGATGCATAAAACAAGGGTTTCAAATTAGCTCAGATACCGTTCCATAAACCCAATATGTAATAGACAAGACCTACTCCTTGCTCAGTGAACTGGACTCAACACCCCCTATTCACCGCCCAAGAATATATCTGACTAGTAAGAATCTTAAAACCTATGTATTGATATCTCTCTGTAAGTGAGTCAAGTGGGTGTAAAGCGGCATAAGCACAGCAGTGAAAAGCAGCTAAACCCCATTATAACATTCAATTACTTTTAAAAACCCGTGAAACAAACACAGTGAAAGAGAGAGAAATTCTTACAAAATTCGTTCAGGGGCTGTGATGCCACCTCGATTGACCATATCTAGACCCACAGCTGATTGAGACATAAGGGTGGGCACTCTTGGGGCTGAGAGGTTTGGTGAGGTTGGGTGAGCAAACGCAGACCCTTTAAAGTAATACTGCGGGGTACCCATCTCATGGGTCCCAAATCTCCAGGTTCAAGGGCATCTTCCTACATCGAAAACATGCATGAGAAACCCAGAAGATGGTACAACGTGTGATCGGGAAAGGTTTCTAAAACGCACCTCATTTCTCATCTCCTTGTGCTCGGGTTCGCCATTCCAGCCGCTTTACTTGCAATCTCCCTCTTGGAGAATCAGCACCTTTAACCCCCTGTTCCGTACAGGTTGCCATTTGTCCTGAGGATGAACGGCAAGAGGGGGAACCAATGAGAGACTAGCTCTAGGTGTTGGGACAGGCACAGGTCACTCTATTTTCCCATCAGGAAGAAGAATTAACCACAGGCTCAGCCTGCCGCCCGGAACCAGAATAGGGCCTGAAGCAATCCTGCGCTTTTGCGGCCAGCTCCCCAAAAAGCGAGTTGATAAATGGAGCTCAGGGGCACTACAATTCACAATCCTGTAGAGTTATAAATGGTAACTCAAGTCCAAAAATATATTGAAGGAAGGCAACGAAGAGGATTTGAAAGCAAGGCAGAACTGCAGGAAATTTCTATAGATTATATGTTAAGTGTTTATATACATTTAACATACATTAGCCTATTTAGGTTAGCCCCATAATCCTAATTTTTCCATCCTTCCACCTTTCATTTTGGTTAACCATTAGTTTGTTTTGTAAGTCTGTGGGTGTCTTTTTCTGTGGAAGTATGTTCATTGCTAGCAATCTTAGGATAACTTGTATAAATGATATCATAGGATATTTGTCATTCCCTTTTGACTGACTTTACCTAATATGATTATTTCTAGGCTCATTTTTAATCCTGAAAACGGCACTCTTCATTTTCTACCCGAGGCTACTATTCCATTCTGTACATATACCACTTCTTCTTTGTCAATTCATCTGTTTATGGACCTTTTTTTTGGCTTCCATGTCTTGGCTATTTCAATATTGCTGCAGTGCACATTTGCCTGCCTCTGCCTTTCCGATTCTGGTGGTCTTAGATTAGAGGCCCAAAAGGTGCCCTGCCACATCCTCTGGTAGCTCAATTTTTACCTTTTAAAGCAGCTCCATTCAGTTTTTGTTAGTGCTGTTACCACTTTACATCCCACCAGCTGCTAGAAGGTACAAAGTTCTCTAAAACCCCTTCAGCATTTATAGTTTGTAGAGGTTTGGCTGATGGTCATTTGACTGGTGTGAGCTGAAACCTTTTTGGAGGTTGGATTTGCATGGGGCTAATAATTCCTTATACTGAGCTTTAGGC
Organism: Eschrichtius robustus; assembly: GCF_028021215.1. NCBI lineage: Eukaryota > Metazoa > Chordata > Mammalia > Artiodactyla > Eschrichtiidae > Eschrichtius > Eschrichtius robustus. The sequence goes on along the minus strand of NC_090824.1, from coordinate 110,670,476 downwards.
ATGTCCTTTTTGTCTTTTCCTCTTTTTTTGTTTTTAGACAGTGAGTACAACTTCTCTCTTCATATTGACTTCTTGAAAAATTTGTCATGTGTTGAATTTTCTTGCCTATTCCCTATCCCAGGGCATTTTTGGAGGGGAGGTGTCATTTACAGACCTGCAGTCCTTGTGACTACTAAGCAACCATTAGCACTGGGTTGAAAGCTGCTGTTGTGAGAAACAGCCACCATGCGGCAGCATTATTACGTTCTCAACCCTTGTTACTGGGGCAACAGAGTCTTCCTGGAGGTAGTGTTCCGAGGTTGTATATTAGAGAGGAATGTGCGGGGACAAGCCCCCAGATTTCAGGAGGTAGATACGAATCGCCTTTAGAGAACATGAAAAGCGGCAAAACGTCGACAATGATGCACTTGGCCAAAAAGGGCCTATGCGTTTTTTTCCTGAATATATTCAGGAAAAAACGCATAGGCCCTTTTTGGCCAACCAAGCAAGCCGGAAAGGCAAATCAGCCTTACAAATAAGTCTCACTTCCCATCCGTCCAAAGGACATCCAAAACAGTGTAAAAACCAGAAGTGCAGGACAGGCCAGGTAGAAAAGGCAGCCTTGTTAGGCTGATGGGCGGGATGTAAATTGCCAACGGCCACTCTGGAGAAGTGCACGGTGTTTCCTAAACCATCTAAAAAACACAGCTAGAGAGCATAGGGCCCTTCCACTCGTGGGCGTATAAAATGGGAAAAGTAAAAATCAACAAGACACAGGCACCCCAAAGTTTAGGCCTGCTCTGTTGACAAGAACCTCCACTTCAATACACCTTAAATATGCCAGGATAGAGAAAAATGGATAAAGAAGTGTGGTACTTATGTACAATGGAATATCACTCAGCCATGAAATCAATGTCATACGGCTACCAGCAGCATGATGAGTGGATTTAGGTACGATGTTTCTCAGTGAAATAAGTCACACAGAAAAAGACACTTATCATAAGATATCACTTATAGAGGGAAAGTAAAAATCGCTACACATGACCTGATTACAAAACAGAACAGAGTCACACATTTAGAAAACACTGGATGGCTGCTTAACTGGAAAGGTGAGGTGCAGTGAGGCATAAAACAAGGGTTTGAAATTAGCACACATACCGTTCCATAAACCAAATATGTAACAGACAACACATACCCCTTGCTCAGTGAACTGGACTCAACCCCGCCTATTCACCGCACAAGAGTATATCTGACTAGTAAGAATCTTAAAACCTATGTATTGATATCTCTCTGTAAATGAATCAAGTGGGTGTAAAGCGGCATAAACACAGCAGTGAAAATCAGCTAAACCCCATTATAAAAATAGATTACAAAAAAAACCCCAACAAAGACAGTGAAAGAGAGAGAAATTCGTACAAAGTTCGTTCAGGGACAGTGAAGCAACCTGGATCGACCATATCTAGACCCACAGCTGGATTAGATATAAGGCTGGACACTCTTGGGGCTGAGAGGATTGGTGAGGTTTGGTGAGCAAACGCCTACCATTTAAAGTAATAGTGCATGGTACCCATTCTATGGGTCCCAAATCTCCAGGTTCAAGGGAATCTTCTTACAGCGAAAAAATGCATGGGAAACCAAGTGGATGGTATACAGTGTGGTCGGGAAAGGTTTCTAAAACGCACCTCATTTCTCCTCTCCTTGTGCTCGGGTTCGCCATTCCAGCCGCATTACTAACAATCTCCCCACTTGGAGAATCAGCACCTTTAACCTCCTGTTTCGTACAGGTTGCAATTTGTCTTGAGGATGAATGGGAAGAGGGGGAACCAATGAGAGGGTAGCTCTAGGTGTTGGGACAGGCACAGGTCACTCTAATTTCCATCAGGAAGAAGAATTAACCACAGGCTCAGCCTGCCCCACGGAACCAGAATAGGGCCTGAAGCCATCCTGCGGATTTTCGGCCAACTCCCAAAAGAGCGAGTTGAAAAATGGAGCTCAGGGGCACTGCAATTCACAAACCTGCAGAGTTATAAACGATAACTCTCGTCCACAAATATATTGAGGGAAGGCAACGAAGAGGATGTGAAAGCAAGGCAGAACTGCAGGAAACTGATTTCAGGAGGTAGATTCGAATCGCCTTTAAAGCACATGGAAAGCGGCAAAACCTCGACAATGATGCCCTTGGCCAAAAAGGGCGTATGCGTATGCGTTTTTTCCTGAATAAATATTCAGCATGACCCTTTTTGGCCAACCAAGCAACCTGGAAAGGCAAATCAGCGCTACAAAGAAGTCTCGCTTCCCATCGCTCAAAAGGGCCATGCTGAATAAAGTGACAATACCAGAAATGCAGGAAAGGCCATGGAGAAATGGGAGCCTTGCTACGCTGATGGGCAGGATGTAAATTGCCACCAGCCACTCTGGAGAAGTGCACGGGGTGTCCTGAAACATCTACAAAACACAGCTGAGAGAGCATAGGGCACTTCCACTCATGGGCGTCTAAATTGGGAAAACTAAAAATCAGCAAGACACAGGCACCCCAAAGTTTACGGTTGCTCTGTTGACAAGAACCTCCACTGCGTTACACCTTAAATATCCCAGGAAAGAGAAAAATGGATAAAGAAGTTGTGGTCCTTATGTACAATGGAATGCAACTCAGCCATGAAATCAACGTCATAAGGCTAGTAGCAGCATGATGAGTGGATTTAGGTACGACGAATCTAAGTGAAATAAGTCACACAGAAAAAGACACTTATCATAAGCTATCACTTATAGAGGGAATGTAAAAACCGCTACACTTGAACTGAATTACAAAACACAACAGAGTCACACGTTTAGAAAACACACTATGGCTGCTTAACGGGAAAGGTGAGGTGGGGTGATGCATAAAACAAGGGTTTCAAATTAGCTCAGATACCGTTCCATAAACCCAATATGTAATAGACAAGACCTACTCCTTGCTCAGTGAACTGGACTCAACACCCCCTATTCACCGCCCAAGAATATATCTGACTAGTAAGAATCTTAAAACCTATGTATTGATATCTCTCTGTAAGTGAGTCAAGTGGGTGTAAAGCGGCATAAGCACAGCAGTGAAAAGCAGCTAAACCCCATTATAACATTCAATTACTTTTAAAAACCCGTGAAACAAAGACAGTGAAAGAGAGAGAAATTCTTACAAAATTCGTTCAGGGGCTGTGATGCCACCTCGATTGACCATATCTAGACCCACAGCTGATTGAGACATAAGGGTGGGCACTCTTGGGGCTGAGAGGTTTGGTGAGGTTGGGTGAGCAAACGCAGACCCTTTAAAGTAATACTGCGGGGTACCCATCTCATGGGTCCCAAATCTCCAGGTTCAAGGGCATCTTCCTACATCGAAAACATGCATGAGAAACCCAGAAGATGGTACACCGTGTGATCGGGAAAGGTTTCCAAAACGCACCTCATTTCTCATCTCCTTGTGCTCGGGTTCGCCATTCCAGCCGCTTTACTTGCAATCTCCCTCCTTGGAGAATCAGCACCTTTAACCCCCTGTTCCGTACAGGTTGCCATTTGTCCTGAGGATGAACGGCAAGAGGGGGAACCAATGAGAGACTAGCTCTAGGTGTTGGGACAGGCACAGGTCACTCTATTTTCCCATCAGGAAGAAGAATTAACCACAGGCTCAGCCTGCCGCCCGGAACCAGAATAGGGCCTGAAGCAATCCTGCGCTTTTGCGGCCAGCTCCCCAAAAAGCGAGTTGATAAATGGAGCTCAGGGGCACTACAATTCACAATCCTGTAGAGTTATAAATGGTAACTCAAGTCCAAAAATATATTGAAGGAAGGCAACGAAGAGGATTTGAAAGCAAGGCAGAACTGCAGGAAATTTCTATAGATTATATGTTAAGTGTTTATATACATTTAACATACATTAGCCTATTTAGGTTAGCCCCATAATCCTAATTTTTCCATCCTTCCACCTTTCATTTTGGTTAACCATTAGTTTGTTTTGTAAGTCTGTGGGTGTCTTTTTCTGTGGAAGTATGTTCATTGCTAGCAATCTTAGGATAACTTGTATAAATGATATCATAGGATATTTGTCATTCCCTTTTGACTGACTTTACCTAATATGATTATTTCTAGGCTCATTTTTAATCCTGAAAACGGCACTCTTCATTTTCTACCCGAGGCTACTATTCCATTCTGTACATATACCACTTCTTCTTTGTCAATTCATCTGTTTATGGACCTTTTTTTTGGCTTCCATGTCTTGGCTATTTCAATATTGCTGCAGTGCACATTTGCCTGCCTCTGCCTTTCCGATTCTGGTGGTCTTAGATTAGAGGCCCAAAAGGTGCCCTGCTACATCCTCTGGTAGCTCAATTTTTACCTTTTAAAGCAGCTCCATTCAGTTTTTGTTAGTGCTGTTACCACTTTACATCCCACCAGCTGCTAGAAGGTACAAAGTTCTCTAAAACCCCTTCAGCATTTATAGTTTGTAGAGGTTTGGCTGATGGTCATTTGACTGGTGTGAGCTGAAACCTTTTTGGAGGTTGGATTTGCATGGGGCTAATAATTCCTTATACTGAGCTTTAGGCATGTCCTTTTTGTCTTTTCCTCTTTTTTTGTTTTTAGACAGTGAGTACAACTTCTCTCTTCATATTGACTTCTTGAAAAATTTGTCATGTGTTGAATTTTCTTGCCTATTCCCTATCCCAGGGCATTTTTGGAGGGGAGGTGTCATTTACAGCCCTGCAGTCCTTGTGACTACTAAGCAACCATTAGCACTGGGTTGAAAGCTGCTGTTGTGAGAAACAGCCACCATGCGGCAGCATTATTACGTTCTCAACCCTTGTTACTGGGGCAACAGAGTCTTCCTGGAGGTAGTGTTCCGAGGTTGTATATTAGAGAGGAATGTGCGGGGACAAGCCCCCAGATTTCAGGAGGTAGATACGAATCGCCTTTAGAGAACATGAAAAGCGGCAAAACGTCGACAATGATGCACTTGGCCAAAAAGGGCCTATGCGTTTTTTTCCTGAATATATTCAGGAAAAAACGCATAGGCCCTTTTTGGCCAACCAAGCAAGCCGGAAAGGCAAATCAGCCTTACAAATAAGTCTCACTTCCCATCCGTCCAAAGGACATCCAAAACAGTGTAAAAACCAGAAGTGCAGGACAGGCCAGGTAGAAAAGGCAGCCTTGTTAGGCTGATGGGCGGGATGTAAATTGCCAACGGCCACTCTGGAGAAGTGCACGGTGTTTCCTAAACCATCTAAAAAACACAGCTAGAGAGCATAGGGCCCTTCCACTCGTGGGCGTATAAAATGGGAAAAGTAAAAATCAACAAGACACAGGCACCCCAAAGTTTAGGCCTGCTCTGTTGACAAGAACCTCCACTTCAATACACCTTAAATATGCCAGGATAGAGAAAAATGGATAAAGAAGTGTGGTACTTATGTACAATGGAATATCACTCAGCCATGAAATCAATGTCATACGGCTACCAGCAGCATGATGAGTGGATTTAGGTACGATGTTTCTCAGTGAAATAAGTCACACAGAAAAAGACACTTATCATAAGATATCACTTATAGAGGGAAAGTAAAAATCGCTACACATGACCTGATTACAAAACAGAACAGAGTCACACATTTAGAAAACACTGGATGGCTGCTTAACTGGAAAGGTGAGGTGCAGTGAGGCATAAAACAAGGGTTTGAAATTAGCACACATACCGTTCCATAAACCAAATATGTAACAGACAACACATACCCCTTGCTCAGTGAACTGGACTCAACCCACCCTATTCACCGCACAAGAGTATATCTGACTAGTAAGAATCTTAAAACCTATGTATTGATATCTCTCTGTAAATGAATCAAGTGGGTGTAAAGCGGCATAAACACAGCAGTGAAAATCAGCTAAACCCCATTATAAAAATAGATTACAAAAAAAAACCCAACAAAGACAGTGAAAGAGAGAGAAATTCGTACAAAGTTCGTTCAGGGACAGTGAAGCAACCTGGATCGACCATATCTAGACCCACAGCTGGATTAGATATAAGGCTGGACACTCTTGGGGCTGAGAGGATTGGTGAGGTTTGGTGAGCAAACGCCTACCATTTAAAGTAATAGTGCATGGTACCCATTCTATGGGTCCCAAATCTCCAGGTTCAAGGGAATCTTCTTACAGCGAAAAAATGCATGGGAAACCAAGTGGATGGTATACAGTGTGGTCGGGAAAGGTTTCTAAAACGCACCTCATTTCTCCTCTCCTTGTGCTCGGGTTCGCCATTCCAGCCGCATTACTAACAATCTCCCCACTTGGAGAATCAGCACCTTTAACCTCCTGTTTCGTACAGGTTGCAATTTGTCTTGAGGATGAATGGGAAGAGGGGGAACCAATGAGAGGGTAGCTCTAGGTGTTGGGACAGGCACAGGTCACTCTAATTTCCATCAGGAAGAAGAATTAACCACAGGCTCAGCCTGCCCCACGGAACCAGAATAGGGCCTGAAGCCATCCTGCGGATTTTCGGCCAACTCCCAAAAGAGCGAGTTGAAAAATGGAGCTCAGGGGCACTGCAATTCACAAACCTGCAGAGTTATAAACGATAACTCTCGTCCACAAATATATTGAGGGAAGGCAACGAAGAGGATGTGAAAGCAAGGCAGAACTGCAGGAAACTGATTTCAGGAGGTAGATTCGAATCGCCTTTAAAGCACATGGAAAGCGGCAAAACCTCGACAATGATGCCCTTGGCCAAAAAGGGCGTATGCGTATGCGTTTTTTCCTGAATAAATATTCAGCATGGCCCTTTTTGGCCAACCAAGCAACCTGGAAAGGCAAATCAGCGCTACAAAGAAGTCTCGCTTCCCATCGCTCAAAAGGGCCATGCTGAATAAAGTGACAATACCAGAAATGCAGGAAAGGCCATGGAGAAATGGGAGCCTTGCTACGCTGATGGGCGGGATGTAAATTGCCACCAGCCACTCTGGAGAAGTGCACGGGGTGTCCTGAAACATCTACAAAACACAGCTGAGAGAGCATAGGGCACTTCCACTCATGGGCGTCTAAATTGGGAAAACTAAAAATCAGCAAGACACAGGCACCCCAAAGTTTACGGTTGCTCTGTTGACAAGAACCTCCACTGCGTTACACCTTAAATATCCCAGGAAAGAGAAAAATGGATAAAGAAGTTGTGGTCCTTATGTACAATGGAATGCAACTCAGCCATGAAATCAACGTCATAAGGCTAGTAGCAGCATGATGAGTGGATTTAGGTACGACGAATCTAAGTGAAATAAGTCACACAGAAAAAGACACTTATCATAAGCTATCACTTATAGAGGGAATGTAAAAACCGCTACACTTGAACTGAATTACAAAACACAACAGAGTCACACGTTTAGAAAACACACTATGGCTGCTTAACGGGAAAGGTGAGGTGGGGTGATGCATAAAACAAGGGTTTCAAATTAGCTCAGATACCGTTCCATAAACCCAATATGTAATAGACAAGACCTACTCCTTGCTCAGTGAACTGGACTCAACACCCCCTATTCACCGCCCAAGAATATATCTGACTAGTAAGAATCTTAAAACCTATGTATTGATATCTCTCTGTAAGTGAGTCAAGTGGGTGTAAAGCGGCATAAGCACAGCAGTGAAAAGCAGCTAAACCCCATTATAACATTCAATTACTTTTAAAAACCCGTGAAACAAAGACAGTGAAAGAGAGAGAAATTCTTACAAAATTCGTTCAGGGGCTGTGATGCCACCTCGATTGACCATATCTAGACCCACAGCTGATTGAGACATAAGGGTGGGCACTCTTGGGGCTGAGAGGTTTGGTGAGGTTGGGTGAGCAAACGCAGACCCTTTAAAGTAATACTGCGGGGTACCCATCTCATGGGTCCCAAATCTCCAGGTTCAAGGGCATCTTCCTACATCGAAAACATGCATGAGAAACCCAGAAGATGGTACACCGTGTGATCGGGAAAGGTTTCCAAAACGCACCTCATTTCTCATCTCCTTGTGCTCGGGTTCGCCATTCCAGCCGCTTTACTTGCAATCTCCCTCCTTGGAGAATCAGCACCTTTAACCCCCTGTTCCGTACAGGTTGCCATTTGTCCTGAGGATGAACGGCAAGAGGGGGAACCAATGAGAGACTAGCTCTAGGTGTTGGGACAGGCACAGGTCACTCTATTTTCCCATCAGGAAGAAGAATTAACCACAGGCTCAGCCTGCCGCCCGGAACCAGAATAGGGCCTGAAGCAATCCTGCGCTTTTGCGGCCAGCTCCCCAAAAAGCGAGTTGATAAATGGAGCTCAGGGGCACTACAATTCACAATCCTGTAGAGTTATAAATGGTAACTCAAGTCCAAAAATATATTGAAGGAAGGCAACGAAGAGGATTTGAAAGCAAGGCAGAACTGCAGGAAATTTCTATAGATTATATGTTAAGTGTTTATATACATTTAACATACATTAGCCTATTTAGGTTAGCCCCATAATCCTAATTTTTCCATCCTTCCACCTTTCATTTTGGTTAACCATTAGTTTGTTTTGTAAGTCTGTGGGTGTCTTTTTCTGTGGAAGTATGTTCATTGCTAGCAATCTTAGGATAACTTGTATAAATGATATCATAGGATATTTGTCATTCCCTTTTGACTGACTTTACCTAATATGATTATTTCTAGGCTCATTTTTAATCCTGAAAACGGCACTCTTCATTTTCTACCCGAGGCTACTATTCCATTCTGTACATATACCACTTCTTCTTTGTCAATTCATCTGTTTATGGACCTTTTTTTTGGCTTCCATGTCTTGGCTATTTCAATATTGCTGCAGTGCACATTTGCCTGCCTCTGCCTTTCCGATTCTGGTGGTCTTAGATTAGAGGCCCAAAAGGTGCCCTGCTACATCCTCTGGTAGCTCAATTTTTACCTTTTAAAGCAGCTCCATTCAGTTTTTGTTAGTGCTGTTACCACTTTACATCCCACCAGCTGCTAGAAGGTACAAAGTTCTCTAAAACCCCTTCAGCATTTATAGTTTGTAGAGGTTTGGCTGATGGTCATTTGACTGGTGTGAGCTGAAACCTTTTTGGAGGTTGGATTTGCATGGGGCTAATAATTCCTTATACTGAGCTTTAGGCATGTCCTTTTTTTCTTTTCCTCTTTTTTTGTTTTTAGACAGTGAGTACAACTTCTCTCTTCATATTGACTTCTTGAAAAATTTGTCATGTGTTGAATTTTCTTGCCTATTCCCTATCCCAGGGCATTTTTGGAGGGGAGGTGTCATTTACAGCCTTGCAGTCCTTGTGACTACTAAGCAACCATTAGGACTGGGTTGAAAGCTGCTGTTGTGAGAAACAGCCACAATGCGGCAGCATTATTACGTTCTCAACCCTTGTTACTGGGGCAACAGAGTCTTCCTGGAGGTAGTGTTCCGAGGTTGTATATTAGAGAGGAATGTGCGGGGACAAGCCCCCAGATTTCAGGAGGTAGATACGAATCGCCTTTAGAGAACATGAAAAGCGGCAAAACGTCGACAATGATGCACTTGGCCAAAAAGGGCCTATGCGTTTTTTTCCTGAATATATTCAGGAAAAAACGCATAGGCCCTTTTTGGCCAACCAAGCAAGCCGGAAAGGCAAATCAGCCTTACAAATAAGTCTCACTTCCCATCCGTCCAAAGGACATCCAAAACAGTGTAAAAACCAGAAGTGCAGGACAGGCCAGGTAGAAAAGGCAGCCTTGTTAGGCTGATGGGCGGGATGTAAATTGCCAACGGCCACTCTGGAGAAGTGCACGGTGTTTCCTAAACCATCTAAAAAACACAGCTAGAGAGCATAGGGCCCTTCCACTCGTGGGCGTATAAAATGGGAAAAGTAAAAATCAACAAGACACAGGCACCCCAAAGTTTAGGCCTGCTCTGTTGACAAGAACCTCCACTTCAATACACCTTAAATATGCCAGGATAGAGAAAAATGGATAAAGAAGTGTGGTACTTATGTACAATGGAATATCACTCAGCCATGAAATCAATGTCATACGGCTACCAGCAGCATGATGAGTGGATTTAGGTACGATGTTTCTCAGTGAAATAAGTCACACAGAAAAAGACACTTATCATAAGATATCACTTATAGAGGGAAAGTAAAAATCGCTACACATGACCTGATTACAAAACAGAACAGAGTCACACATTTAGAAAACACTGGATGGCTGCTTAACTGGAAAGGTGAGGTGCAGTGAGGCATAAAACAAGGGTTTGAAATTAGCACACATACCGTTCCATAAACCAAATATGTAACAGACAACACATACCCCTTGCTCAGTGAACTGGACTCAACCCACCCTATTCACCGCACAAGAGTATATCTGACTAGTAAGAATCTTAAAACCTATGTATTGATATCTCTCTGTAAATGAATCAAGTGGGTGTAAAGCGGCATAAACACAGCAGTGAAAATCAGCTAAACCCCATTATAAAAATAGATTACAAAAAAAAACCCCAACAAAGACAGTGAAAGAGAGAGAAATTCGTACAAAGTTCGTTCAGGGACAGTGAAGCAACCTGGATCGACCATATCTAGACCCACAGCTGGATTAGATATAAGGCTGGACACTCTTGGGGCTGAGAGGATTGGTGAGGTTTGGTGAGCAAACGCCTACCATTTAAAGTAATAGTGCATGGTACCCATTCTATGGGTCCCAAATCTCCAGGTTCAAGGGAATCTTCTTACAGCGAAAAAATGCATGGGAAACCAAGTGGATGGTATACAGTGTGGTCGGGAAAGGTTTCTAAAACGCACCTCATTTCTCCTCTCCTTGTGCTCGGGTTCGCCATTCCAGCCGCATTACTAACAATCTCCCCACTTGGAGAATCAGCACCTTTAACCTCCTGTTTCGTACAGGTTGCAATTTGTCTTGAGGATGAATGGGAAGAGGGGGAACCAATGAGAGGGTAGCTCTAGGTGTTGGGACAGGCACAGGTCACTCTAATTTCCATCAGGAAGAAGAATTAACCACGGGCTCAGCCTGCCCCACGGAACCAGAATAGGGCCTGAAGCCATCCTGCGGATTTTCGGCCAACTCCCAAAAGAGCGAGTTGAAAAATGGAGCTCAGGGGCACTGCAATTCACAAACCTGCAGAGTTATAAACGATAACTCTCGTCCACAAATATATTGAGGGAAGGCAACGAAGAGGATGTGAAAGCAACGCAGAACTGCAGGAAACTGATTTCAGGAGGTAGATTCGAATCGCCTTTAAAGCACATGGAAAGCGGCAAAACCTCGACAATGATGCCCTTGGCCAAAAAGGGCGTATGCGTATGCGTTTATTCCTGAATAAATATTCAGCATGGCCCTTTTTGGCCAACCAAGCAACCTGGAAAGGCAAATCAGCGCTACAAAGAAGTCTCGCTTCCCATCGCTCAAAAGGGCCATGCTGAATAAAGTGACAATACCAGAAATGCAGGAAAGGCCATGGAGAAATGGGAGCCTTGCTACGCTGATGGGCGGGATGTAAATTGCCACCAGCCACTCTGGAGAAGTGCACGGGGTGTCCTGAAACATCTACAAAACACAGCTGAGAGAGCATAGGGCACTTCCACTCATGGGCGTCTAAATTGGGAAAACTAAAAATCAGCAAGACACAGGCACCCCAAAGTTTACGGTTGCTCTGTTGACAAGAACCTCCACTGCGTTACACCTTAAATATCCCAGGAAAGAGAAAAATGGATAAAGAAGTTGTGGTCCTTATGTACAATGGAATGCAACTCAGCCATGAAATCAACGTCATAAGGCTAGTAGCAGCATGATGAGTGGATTTAGGTACGACGAATCTAAGTGAAATAAGTCACACAGAAAAAGACACTTATCATAAGCTATCACTTATAGAGGGAATGTAAAAACCGCTACACTTGAACTGAATTACAAAACACAACAGAGTCACACGTTTAGAAAACACACTATGGCTGCTTAACGGGAAAGGTGAGGTGGGGTGATGCATAAAACAAGGGTTTCAAATTAGCTCAGATACCGTTCCATAAACCCAATATGTAATAGACAAGACCTACTCCTTGCTCAGTGAACTGGACTCAACACCCCCTATTCACCGCCCAAGAATATATCTGACTAGTAAGAATCTTAAAACCTATGTATTGATATCTCTCTGTAAGTGAGTCAAGTGGGTGTAAAGCGGCATAAGCACAGCAGTGAAAAGCAGCTAAACCCCATTATAACATTCAATTACTTTTAAAAACCCGTGAAACAAAGACAGTGAAAGAGAGAGAAATTCTTACAAAATTCGTTCAGGGGCTGTGATGCCACCTCGATTGACCATATCTAGACCCACAGCTGATTGAGACATAAGGGTGGGCACTCTTGGGGCTGAGAGGTTTGGTGAGGTTGGGTGAGCAAACGCAGACCCTTTAAAGTAATACTGCGGGGTACCCATCTCATGGGTCCCAAATCTCCAGGTTCAAGGGCATCTTCCTACATCGAAAACATGCATGAGAAACCCAGAAGATGGTACACCGTGTGATCGGGAAAGGTTTCCAAAACGCACCTCATTTCTCATCTCCTTGTGCTCGGGTTCGCCATTCCAGCCGCTTTACTTGCAATCTCCCTCCTTGGAGAATCAGCACCTTTAACCCCCTGTTCCGTACAGGTTGCCATTTGTCCTGAGGATGAACGGCAAGAGGGGGAACCAATGAGAGACTAGCTCTAGGTGTTGGGACAGGCACAGGTCACTCTATTTTCCCATCAGGAAGAAGAATTAACCACAGGCTCAGCCTGCCGCCCGGAACCAGAATAGGGCCTGAAGCAATCCTGCGCTTTTGCGGCCAGCTCCCCAAAAAGCGAGTTGATAATTGGAGCTCAGGGGCACTACAATTCACAATCCTGTAGAGTTATAAATGGTAACTCAAGTCCAAAAATATATTGAAGGAAGGCAACGAAGAGGATTTGAAAGCAAGGCAGAACTGCAGGAAATTTCTATAGATTATATGTTAAGTGTTTATATACATTTAACATACATTAGCCTATTTAGGTTAGCCCCATAATCCTAATTTTTCCATCCTTCCACCTTTCATTTTGGTTAACCATTAGTTTGTTTTGTAAGTCTGTTGGTGTCTTTTTCTGTGGAAGTATGTTCATTGCTAGCAATCTTAGGATAACTTGTATAAATGATATCATAGGATATTTGTCATTCCCTTTTGACTGACTTTACCTAATATGATTATTTCTAGGCTCATTTTTAATCCTGAAAACGGCACTCTTCATTTTCTACCCGAGGCTACTATTCCATTCTGTACATATACCACTTCTTCTTTGTCAATTCATCTGTTTATGGACCTTTTTTTTGGCTTCCATGTCTTGGCTATTTCAATATTGCTGCAGTGCACATTTGCCTGCCTCTGTCTTTCCGATTCTGGTGGTCTTAGATTAGAGGCCCAAAAGGTGCCCTGCCACATCCTCTGGTAGCTCAATTTTTACCTTTTAAAGCAGCTCCATTCAGTTTTTGTTAGTGCTGTTACCACTTTACATCCCACCAGCTGCTAGAAGACACAAAGTTCTCTAAAACCCCTTCAGCATTTATAGTTTGTAGAGGTTTGGCTGATGGTCATTTGACTGGTGTGAGCTGAAACCTTTTTGGAGGTTGGATTTGCATGGGGCTAATAATTCCTTATACTGAGCTTTAGGCATGTCCTTTTTGTCTTTTCCTCTTTTTTTGTTTTTAGACAGTGAGTACAACTTCTCTCTTCATATTGACTTCTTGAAAAATTTGTCATGTGTTGAATTTTCTTGCCTATTCCCTATCCCAGGGCATTTTTGGAGGGGAGGTGTCATTTACAGCCCTGCAGTCCTTGTGACTACTAAGCAACCATTAGCACTGGGTTGAAAGCTGCTGTTGTGAGAAACAGCCACCATGCGGCAGCATTATTACGTTCTCAACCCTTGTTACTGGGGCAACAGAGTCTTCCTGGAGGTAGTGTTCCGAGGTTGTATATTAGAGAGGAATGTGCGGGGACAAGCCCCCAGATTTCAGGAGGTAGATACGAATCGCCTTTAGAGAACATGAAAAGCGGCAAAACGTCGACAATGATGCACTTGGCCAAAAAGGGCCTATGCGTTTTTTTCCTGAATATATTCAGGAAAAAACGCATAGGCCCTTTTTGGCCAACCAAGCAAGCCGGAAAGGCAAATCAGCCTTACAAATAAGTCTCACTTCCCATCCGTCCAAAGGACATCCAAAACAGTGTAAAAACCAGAAGTGCAGGACAGGCCAGGTAGAAAAGGCAGCCTTGTTAGGCTGATGGGCGGGATGTAAATTGCCAACGGCCACTCTGGAGAAGTGCACGGTGTTTCCTAAACCATCTAAAAAACACAGCTAGAGAGCATAGGGCCCTTCCACTCGTGGGCGTATAAAATGGGAAAAGTAAAAATCAACAAGACACAGGCACCCCAAAGTTTAGGCCTGCTCTGTTGACAAGAACCTCCACTTCAATACACCTTAAATATGCCAGGATACAGAAAAATGGATAAAGAAGTGTGGTACTTATGTACAATGGAATATCACTCAGCCATGAAATCAATGTCATACGGCTACCAGCAGCATGATGAGTGGATTTAGGTACGATGTTTCTCAGTGAAATAAGTCACACAGAAAAAGACACTTATCATAAGATATCACTTATAGAGGGAAAGTAAAAATCGCTACACATGACCTGATTACAAAACAGAACAGAGTCACACATTTAGAAAACACTGGATGGCTGCTTAACTGGAAAGGTGAGGTGCAGTGAGGCATAAAACAAGGGTTTGAAATTAGCACACATACCGTTCCATAAACCAAATATGTAACAGACAACACATACCCCTTGCTCAGTGAACTGGACTCAACCCACCCTATTCACCGCACAAGAGTATATCTGACTAGTAAGAATCTTAAAACCTATGTATTGATATCTCTCTGTAAATGAATCAAGTGGGTGTAAAGCGGCATAAACACAGCAGTGAAAATCAGCTAAACCCCATTATAAAAATAGATTACAAAAAAAACCCCAACAAAGACAGTGAAAGAGAGAGAAATTCGTACAAAGTTCGTTCAGGGACAGTGAAGCAACCTGGATCGACCATATCTAGACCCACAGCTGGATTAGATATAAGGCTGGACACTCTTGGGGCTGAGAGGATTGGTGAGGTTTGGTGAGCAAACGCCTACCATTTAAAGTAATAGTGCATGGTACCCATTCTATGGGTCCCAAATCTCCAGGTTCAAGGGAATCTTCTTACAGCGAAAAAATGCATGGGAAACCAAGTGGATGGTATACAGTGTGGTCGGGAAAGGTTTCTAAAACGCACCTCATTTCTCCTCTCCTTGTGCTCGGGTTCGCCATTCCAGCCGCATTACTAACAATCTCCCCACTTGGAGAATCAGCACCTTTAACCTCCTGTTTCGTACAGGTTGCAATTTGTCTTGAGGATGAATGGGAAGAGGGGGAACCAATGAGAGGGTAGCTCTAGGTGTTGGGACAGGCACAGGTCACTCTAATTTCCATCAGGAAGAAGAATTAACCACGGGCTCAGCCTGCCCCACGGAACCAGAATAGGGCCTGAAGCCATCCTGCGGATTTTCGGCCAACTCCCAAAAGAGCGAGTTGAAAAATGGAGCTCAGGGGCACTGCAATTCACAAACCTGCAGAGTTATAAACGATAACTCTCGTCCACAAATATATTGAGGGAAGGCAACGAAGAGGATGTGAAAGCAAGGCAGAACTGCAGGAAACTGATTTCAGGAGGTAGATTCGAATCGCCTTTAAAGCACATGGAAAGCGGCAAAACCTCGACAATGATGCCCTTGGCCAAAAAGGGCGTATGCGTATGCGTTTATTCCTGAATAAATATTCAGCATGGCCCTTTTTGGCCAACCAAGCAACCTGGAAAGGCAAATCAGCGCTACAAAGAAGTCTCGCTTCCCATCGCTCAAAAGGGTCATGCTGAATAAAGTGACAATACCAGAAATGCAGGAAAGGCCATGGAGAAATGGGAGCCTTGCTACGCTGATGGGCGGGATGTAAATTGCCACCAGCCACTCTGGAGAAGTGCACGGGGTGTCCTGAAACATCTACAAAACACAGCTGAGAGAGCATAGGGCACTTCCACTCATGGGCGTCTAAATTGGGAAAACTAAAAATCAGCAAGACACAGGCACCCCAAAGTTTACGGTTGCTCTGTTGACAAGAACCTCCACTGCGTTACACCTTAAATATCCCAGGAAAGAGAAAAATGGATAAAGAAGTTGTGGTCCTTATGTACAATGGAATGCAACTCAGCCATGAAATCAACGTCATAAGGCTAGTAGCAGCATGATGAGTGGATTTAGGTACGACGAATCTAAGTGAAATAAGTCACACAGAAAAAGACACTTATCATAAGCTATCACTTATAGAGGGAATGTAAAAACCGCTACACTTGAACTGAATTACAAAACACAACAGAGTCACACGTTTAGAAAACACACTATGGCTGCTTAACGGGAAAGGTGAGGTGGGGTGATGCATAAAACAAGGGTTTCAAATTAGCTCAGATACCGTTCCATAAACCCAATATGTAATAGACAAGACCTACTCCTTGCTCAGTGAACTGGACTCAACACCCCCTATTCACCGCCCAAGAATATATCTGACTAGTAAGAATCTTAAAACCTATGTATTGATATCTCTCTGTAAGTGAGTCAAGTGGGTGTAAAGCGGCATAAGCACAGCAGTGAAAAGCAGCTAAACCCCATTATAACATTCAATTACTTTTAAAAACCCGTGAAACAAAGACAGTGAAAGAGAGAGAAATTCTTACAAAATTCGTTCAGGGGCTGTGATGCCACCTCGATTGACCATATCTAGACCCACAGCTGATTGAGACATAAGGGTGGGCACTCTTGGGGCTGAGAGGTTTGGTGAGGTTGGGTGAGCAAACGCAGACCCTTTAAAGTAATACTGCGGGGTACCCATCTCATGGGTCCCAAATCTCCAGGTTCAAGGGCATCTTCCTACATCGAAAACATGCATGAGAAACCCAGAAGATGGTACACCGTGTGATCGGGAAAGGTTTCCAAAACGCACCTCATTTCTCATCTCCTTGTGCTCGGGTTCGCCATTCCAGCCGCTTTACTTGCAATCTCCCTCCTTGGAGAATCAGCACCTTTAACCCCCTGTTCCGTACAGGTTGCCATTTGTCCTGAGGATGAACGGCAAGAGGGGGAACCAATGAGAGACTAGCTCTAGGTGTTGGGACAGGCACAGGTCACTCTATTTTCCCATCAGGAAGAAGAATTAACCACAGGCTCAGCCTGCCGCCCGGAACCAGAATAGGGCCTGAAGCAATCCTGCGCTTTTGCGGCCAGCTCCCCAAAAAGCGAGTTGATAATTGGAGCTCAGGGGCACTACAATTCACAATCCTGTAGAGTTATAAATGGTAACTCAAGTCCAAAAATATATTGAAGGAAGGCAACGAAGAGGATTTGAAAGCAAGGCAGAACTGCAGGAAATTTCTATAGATTATATGTTAAGTGTTTATATACATTTAACATACATTAGCCTATTTAGGTTAGCCCCATAATCCTAATTTTTCCATCCTTCCACCTTTCATTTTGGTTAACCATTAGTTTGTTTTGTAAGTCTGTGGGTGTCTTTTTCTGTGGAAGTATGTTCATTGCTAGCAATCTTAGGATAACTTGTATAAATGATATCATAGGATATTTGTCATTCCCTTTTGACTGACTTTACCTAATATGATTATTTCTAGGCTCATTTTTAATCCTGAAAACGGCACTCTTCATTTTCTACCCGAGGCTACTATTCCATTCTGTACATATACCACTTCTTCTTTGTCAATTCATCTGTTTATGGACCTTTTTTTTGGCTTCCATGTCTTGGCTATTTCAATATTGCTGCAGTGCACATTTGCCTGCCTCTGTCTTTCCGATTCTGGTGGTCTTAGATTAGAGGCCCAAAAGGTGCCCTGCCACATCCTCTGGTAGCTCAATTTTTACCTTTTAAAGCAGCTCCATTCAGTTTTTGTTAGTGCTGTTACCACTTTACATCCCACCAGCTGCTAGAAGGTACAAAGTTCTCTAAAACCCCTTCAGCATTTATAGTTTGTAGAGGTTTGGCTGATGGTCATTTGACTGGTGTGAGCTGAAACCTTTTTGGAGGTTGGATTTGCATGGGGCTAATAATTCCTTATACTGAGCTTTAGGCATGTCCTTTTTGTCTTTTCCTCTTTTTTTGTTTTTAGACAGTGAGTACAACTTCTCTCTTCATATTGACTTCTTGAAAAATTTGTCATGTGTTGAATTTTCTTGCCTATTCCCTATCCCAGGGCATTTTTGGAGGGGAGGTGTCATTTACAGCCCTGCAGTCCTTGTGACTACTAAGCAACCATTAGCACTGGGTTGAAAGCTGCTGTTGTGAGAAACAGCCACCATGCGGCAGCATTATTACGTTCTCAACCCTTGTTACTGGGGCAACAGAGTCTTCCTGGAGGTAGTGTTCCGAGGTTGTATATTAGAGAGGAATGTGCGGGGACAAGCCCCCAGATTTCAGGAGGTAGATACGAATCGCCTTTAGAGAACATGAAAAGCGGCAAAACGTCGACAATGATGCACTTGGCCAAAAAGGGCCTATGCGTTTTTTTCCTGAATATATTCAGGAAAAAACGCATAGGCCCTTTTTGGCCAACCAAGCAAGCCGGAAAGGCAAATCAGCCTTACAAATAAGTCTCACTTCCCATCCGTCCAAAGGACATCCAAAACAGTGTAAAAACCAGAAGTGCAGGACAGGCCAGGTAGAAAAGGCAGCCTTGTTAGGCTGATGGGCGGGATGTAAATTGCCAACGGCCACTCTGGAGAAGTGCACGGTGTTTCCTAAACCATCTAAAAAACACAGCTAGAGAGCATAGGGCCCTTCCACTCGTGGGCGTATAAAATGGGAAAAGTAAAAATCAACAAGACACAGGCACCCCAAAGTTTAGGCCTGCTCTGTTGACAAGAACCTCCACTTCAATACACCTTAAATATGCCAGGATACAGAAAAATGGATAAAGAAGTGTGGTACTTATGTACAATGGAATATCACTCAGCCATGAAATCAATGTCATACGGCTACCAGCAGCATGATGAGTGGATTTAGGTACGATGTTTCTCAGTGAAATAAGTCACACAGAAAAAGACACTTATCATAAGATATCACTTATAGAGGGAAAGTAAAAATCGCTACACATGACCTGATTACAAAACAGAACAGAGTCACACATTTAGAAAACACTGGATGGCTGCTTAACTGGAAAGGTGAGGTGCAGTGAGGCATAAAACAAGGGTTTGAAATTAGCACACATACCGTTCCATAAACCAAATATGTAACAGACAACACATACCCCTTGCTCAGTGAACTGGACTCAACCCCCCCTATTCACCGCACAAGAGTATATCTGACTAGTAAGAATCTTAAAACCTATGTATTGATATCTCTCTGTAAATGAATCAAGTGGGTGTAAAGCGGCATAAACACAGCAGTGAAAATCAGCTAAACCCCATTATAAAAATAGATTACAAAAAAAACCCCAACAAAGACAGTGAAAGAGAGAGAAATTCGTACAAAGTTCGTTCAGGGACAGTGAAGCAACCTGGATCGACCATATCTAGACCCACAGCTGGATTAGATATAAGGCTGGACACTCTTGGGGCTGAGAGGATTGGTGAGGTTTGGTGAGCAAACGCCTACCATTTAAAGTAATAGTGCATGGTACCCATTCTATGGGTCCCAAATCTCCAGGTTCAAGGGAATCTTCTTACAGCGAAAAAATGCATGGGAAACCAAGTGGATGGTATACAGTGTGGTCGGGAAAGGTTTCTGAAACGCACCTCATTTCTCCTCTCCTTGTGCTCGGGTTCGCCATTCCAGCCGCATTACTAACAATCTCCCCACTTGGAGAATCAGCACCTTTAACCTCCTGTTTCGTACAGGTTGCAATTTGTCTTGAGGATGAATGGGAAGAGGGGGAACCAATGAGAGGGTAGCTCTAGGTGTTGGGACAGGCACAGGTCACTCTAATTTCCATCAGGAAGAAGAATTAACCACAGGCTCAGCCTGCCCCACGGAACCAGAATAGGGCCTGAAGCCATCCTGCGGATTTTCGGCCAACTCCCAAAAGAGCGAGTTGAAAAATGGAGCTCAGGGGCACTGCAATTCACAAACCTGCAGAGTTATAAACGATAACTCTCGTCCACAAATATATTGAGGGAAGGCAACGAAGAGGATGTGAAAGCAAGGCAGAACTGCAGGAAACTGATTTCAGGAGGTAGATTCGAATCGCCTTTAAAGCACATGGAAAGCGGCAAAACCTCGACAATGATGCCCTTGGCCAAAAAGGGCGTATGCGTATGCGTTTTTTCCTGAATAAATATTCAGCATGGCCCTTTTTGGCCAACCAAGCAACCTGGAAAGGCAAATCGGCGCTACAAAGAAGTCTCGCTTCCCATCGCTCAAAAGGGCCATGCTGAATAAAGTGACAATAACAGAAATGCAGGAAAGGCCATGGAGAAATGGGAGCCTTGCTACGCTGATGGGCGGGATGTAAATTGCCACCAGCCACTCTGGAGAAGTGCACGGGGTGTCCTGAAACATCTACAAAACACAGCTGAGAGAGCATAGGGCACTTCCACTCATGGGCGTCTAAATTGGGAAAACTAAAAATCAGCAAGACACAGGCACCCCAAAGTTTACGGTTGCTCTGTTGACAAGAACCTCCACTGCGTTACACCTTAAATATCCCAGGAAAGAGAAAAATGGATAAAGAAGTTGTGGTCCTTATGTACAATGGAATGCAACTCAGCCATGAAATCAACGTCATAAGGCTAGTAGCAGCATGATGAGTGGATTTAGGTACGACGAATCTAAGTGAAATAAGTCACACAGAAAAAGACACTTATCATAAGCTATCACTTATAGAGGGAATGTAAAAACCGCTACACTTGAACTGAATTACAAAACACAACAGAGTCACACGTTTAGAAAACACACTATGGCTGCTTAACGGGAAAGGTGAGGTGGGGTGATGCATAAAACAAGGGTTTCAAATTAGCTCAGATACCGTTCCATAAACCCAATATGTAATAGACAAGACCTACTCCTTGCTCAGTGAACTGGACTCAACACCCCCTATTCACCGCCCAAGAATATATCTGACTAGTAAGAATCTTAAAACCTATGTATTGATATCTCTCTGTAAGTGAGTCAAGTGGGTGTAAAGCGGCATAAGCACAGCAGTGAAAAGCAGCTAAACCCCATTATAACATTCAATTACTTTTAAAAACCCGTGAAACAAAGACAGTGAAAGAGAGAGAAATTCTTACAAAATTCGTTCAGGGGCTGTGATGCCACCTCGATTGACCATATCTAGACCCACAGCTGATTGAGACATAAGGGTGGGCACTCTTGGGGCTGAGAGGTTTGGTGAGGTTGGGTGAGCAAACGCAGACCCTTTAAAGTAATACTGCGGGGTACCCATCTCATGGGTCCCAAATCTCCAGGTTCAAGGGCATCTTCCTACATCGAAAACATGCATGAGAAACCCAGAAGATGGTACACCGTGTGATCGGGAAAGGTTTCCAAAACGCACCTCATTTCTCATCTCCTTGTGCTCGGGTTCGCCATTCCAGCCGCTTTACTTGCAATCTCCCTCCTTGGAGAATCAGCACCTTTAACCCCCTGTTCCGTACAGGTTGCCATTTGTCCTGAGGATGAACGGCAAGAGGGGGAACCAATGAGAGACTAGCTCTAGGTGTTGGGACAGGCACAGGTCACTCTATTTTCCCATCAGGAAGAAGAATTAACCACAGGCTCAGCCTGCCGCCCGGAACCAGAATAGGGCCTGAAGCAATCCTGCGCTTTTGCGGCCAGCTCCCCAAAAAGCGAGTTGATAATTGGAGCTCAGGGGCACTACAATTCACAATCCTGTAGAGTTATAAATGGTAACTCAAGTCCAAAAATATATTGAAGGAAGGCAACGAAGAGGATTTGAAAGCAAGGCAGAACTGCAGGAAATTTCTATAGATTATATGTTAAGTGTTTATATACATTTAACATACATTAGCCTATTTAGGTTAGCCCCATAATCCTAATTTTTCCATCCTTCCACCTTTCATTTTGGTTAACCATTAGTTTGTTTTGTAAGTCTGTGGGTGTCTTTTTCTGTGGAAGTATGTTCATTGCTAGCAATCTTAGGATAACTTGTATAAATGATATCATAGGATATTTGTCATTCCCTTTTGACTGACTTTACCTAATATGATTATTTCTAGGCTCATTTTTAATCCTGAAAACGGCACTCTTCATTTTCTACCCGAGGCTACTATTCCATTCTGTACATATACCACTTCTTCTTTGTCAATTCATCTGTTTATGGACCTTTTTTTTGGCTTCCATGTCTTGGCTATTTCAATATTGCTGCAGTGCACATTTGCCTGCCTCTGTCTTTCCGATTCTGGTGGTCTTAGATTAGAGGCCCAAAAGGTGCCCTGCCACATCCTCTGGTAGCTCAATTTTTACCTTTTAAAGCAGCTCCATTCAGTTTTTGTTAGTGCTGTTACCACTTTACATCCCACCAGCTGCTAGAAGGTACAAAGTTCTCTAAAACCCCTTCAGCATTTATAGTTTGTAGAGGTTTGGCTGATGGTCATTTGACTGGTGTGAGCTGAAACCTTTTTGGAGGTTGGATTTGCATGGGGCTAATAATTCCTTATACTGAGCTTTAGGCATGTCCTTTTTGTCTTTTCCTCTTTTTTTGTTTTTAGACAGTGAGTACAACTTCTCTCTTCATATTGACTTCTTGAAAAATTTGTCATGTGTTGAATTTTCTTGCCTATTCCCTATCCCAGGGCATTTTTGGAGGGGAGGTGTCATTTACAGCCCTGCAGTCCTTGTGACTACTAAGCAACCATTAGCACTGGGTTGAAAGCTGCTGTTGTGAGAAACAGCCACCATGCGGCAGCATTATTACGTTCTCAACCCTTGTTACTGGGGCAACAGAGTCTTCCTGGAGGTAGTGTTCCGAGGTTGTATATTAGAGAGGAATGTGCGGGGACAAGCCCCCAGATTTCAGGAGGTAGATACGAATCGCCTTTAGAGAACATGAAAAGCGGCAAAACGTCGACAATGATGCACTTGGCCAAAAAGGGCCTATGCGTTTTTTTCCTGAATATATTCAGGAAAAAACGCATAGGCCCTTTTTGGCCAACCAAGCAAGCCGGAAAGGCAAATCAGCCTTACAAATAAGTCTCACTTCCCATCCGTCCAAAGGACATCCAAAACAGTGTAAAAACCAGAAGTGCAGGACAGGCCAGGTAGAAAAGGCAGCCTTGTTAGGCTGATGGGCGGGATGTAAATTGCCAACGGCCACTCTGGAGAAGTGCACGGTGTTTCCTAAACCATCTAAAAAACACAGCTAGAGAGCATAGGGCCCTTCCACTCGTGGGCGTATAAAATGGGAAAAGTAAAAATCAACAAGACACAGGCACCCCAAAGTTTAGGCCTGCTCTGTTGACAAGAACCTCCACTTCAATACACCTTAAATATGCCAGGATAGAGAAAAATGGATAAAGAAGTGTGGTACTTATGTACAATGGAATATCACTCAGCCATGAAATCAATGTCATACGGCTACCAGCAGCATGATGAGTGGATTTAGGTACGATGTTTCTCAGTGAAATAAGTCACACAGAAAAAGACACTTATCATAAGATATCACTTATAGAGGGAAAGTAAAAATCGCTACACATGACCTGATTACAAAACAGAACAGAGTCACACATTTAGAAAACACTGGATGGCTGCTTAACTGGAAAGGTGAGGTGCAGTGAGGCATAAAACAAGGGTTTGAAATTAGCACACATACCGTTCCATAAACCAAATATGTAACAGACAACACATACCCCTTGCTCAGTGAACTGGACTCAACCCACCCTATTCACCGCACAAGAGTATATCTGACTAGTAAGAATCTTAAAACCTATGTATTGATATCTCTCTGTAAATGAATCAAGTGGGTGTAAAGCGGCATAAACACAGCAGTGAAAATCAGCTAAACCCCATTATAAAAATAGATTACAAAAAAAACCCCAACAAAGACAGTGAAAGAGAGAGAAATTCGTACAAAGTTCGTTCAGGGACAGTGAAGCAACCTGGATCGACCATATCTAGACCCACAGCTGGATTAGATATAAGGCTGGAC
This sequence comes from Eschrichtius robustus, assembly GCF_028021215.1. NCBI lineage: Eukaryota > Metazoa > Chordata > Mammalia > Artiodactyla > Eschrichtiidae > Eschrichtius > Eschrichtius robustus. The sequence continues at coordinate 110,646,227 of NC_090824.1, read as the reverse complement.
ACTCTTGGGGCTGAGAGGATTGGTGAGGTTTGGTGAGCAAACGCCTACCATTTAAAGTAATAGTGCATGGTACCCATTCTATGGGTCCCAAATCTCCAGGTTCAAGGGAATCTTCTTACAGCGAAAAAATGCATGGGAAACCAAGTGGATGGTATACAGTGTGGTCGGGAAAGGTTTCTGAAACGCACCTCATTTCTCCTCTCCTTGTGCTCGGGTTCGCCATTCCAGCCGCATTACTAACAATCTCCCCACTTGGAGAATCAGCACCTTTAACCTCCTGTTTCGTACAGGTTGCAATTTGTCTTGAGGATGAATGGGAAGAGGGGGAACCAATGAGAGGGTAGCTCTAGGTGTTGGGACAGGCACAGGTCACTCTAATTTCCATCAGGAAGAAGAATTAACCACAGGCTCAGCCTGCCCCACGGAACCAGAATAGGGCCTGAAGCCATCCTGCGGATTTTCGGCCAACTCCCAAAAGAGCGAGTTGAAAAATGGAGCTCAGGGGCACTGCAATTCACAAACCTGCAGAGTTATAAACGATAACTCTCGTCCACAAATATATTGAGGGAAGGCAACGAAGAGGATGTGAAAGCAAGGCAGAACTGCAGGAAACTGATTTCAGGAGGTAGATTCGAATCGCCTTTAAAGCACATGGAAAGCGGCAAAACCTCGACAATGATGCCCTTGGCCAAAAAGGGCGTATGCGTATGCGTTTTTTCCTGAATAAATATTCAGCATGGCCCTTTTTGGCCAACCAAGCAACCTGGAAAGGCAAATCAGCGCTACAAAGAAGTCTCGCTTCCCATCGCTCAAAAGGGCCATGCTGAATAAAGTGACAATAACAGAAATGCAGGAAAGGCCATGGAGAAATGGGAGCCTTGCTACGCTGATGGGCGGGATGTAAATTGCCACCAGCCACTCTGGAGAAGTGCACGGGGTGTCCTGAAACATCTACAAAACACAGCTGAGAGAGCATAGGGCACTTCCACTCATGGGCGTCTAAATTGGGAAAACTAAAAATCAGCAAGACACAGGCACCCCAAAGTTTACGGTTGCTCTGTTGACAAGAACCTCCACTGCGTTACACCTTAAATATCCCAGGAAAGAGAAAAATGGATAAAGAAGTTGTGGTCCTTATGTACAATGGAATGCAACTCAGCCATGAAATCAACGTCATAAGGCTAGTAGCAGCATGATGAGTGGATTTAGGTACGACGAATCTAAGTGAAATAAGTCACACAGAAAAAGACACTTATCATAAGCTATCACTTATAGAGGGAATGTAAAAACCGCTACACTTGAACTGAATTACAAAACACAACAGAGTCACACGTTTAGAAAACACACTATGGCTGCTTAACGGGAAAGGTGAGGTGGGGTGATGCATAAAACAAGGATTTCAAATTAGCTCAGATACCGTTCCATAAACCCAATATGTAATAGACAAGACCTACTCCTTGCTCAGTGAACTGGACTCAACACCCCCTATTCACCGCCCAAGAATATATCTGACTAGTAAGAATCTTAAAACCTATGTATTGATATCTCTCTGTAAGTGAGTCAAGTGGGTGTAAAGCGGCATAAGCACAGCAGTGAAAAGCAGCTAAACCCCATTATAACATTCAATTACTTTTAAAAACCCGTGAAACAAAGACAGTGAAAGAGAGAGAAATTCTTACAAAATTCGTTCAGGGGCTGTGATGCCACCTCGATTGACCATATCTAGACCCACAGCTGATTGAGACATAAGGGTGGGCACTCTTGGGGCTGAGAGGTTTGGTGAGGTTGGGTGAGCAAACGCAGACCCTTTAAAGTAATACTGCGGGGTACCCATCTCATGGGTCCCAAATCTCCAGGTTCAAGGGCATCTTCCTACATCGAAAACATGCATGAGAAACCCAGAAGATGGTACACCGTGTGATCGGGAAAGGTTTCCAAAACGCACCTCATTTCTCATCTCCTTGTGCTCGGGTTCGCCATTCCAGCCGCTTTACTTGCAATCTCCCTCCTTGGAGAATCAGCACCTTTAACCCCCTGTTCCGTACAGGTTGCCATTTGTCCTGAGGATGAACGGCAAGAGGGGGAACCAATGAGAGACTAGCTCTAGGTGTTGGGACAGGCACAGGTCACTCTATTTTCCCATCAGGAAGAAGAATTAACCACAGGCTCAGCCTGCCGCCCGGAACCAGAATAGGGCCTGAAGCAATCCTGCGCTTTTGCGGCCAGCTCCCCAAAAAGCGAGTTGATAATTGGAGCTCAGGGGCACTACAATTCACAATCCTGTAGAGTTATAAATGGTAACTCAAGTCCAAAAATATATTGAAGGAAGGCAACGAAGAGGATTTGAAAGCAAGGCAGAACTGCAGGAAATTTCTATAGATTATATGTTAAGTGTTTATATACATTTAACATACATTAGCCTATTTAGGTTAGCCCCATAATCCTAATTTTTCCATCCTTCCACCTTTCATTTTGGTTAACCATTAGTTTGTTTTGTAAGTCTGTGGGTGTCTTTTTCTGTGGAAGTATGTTCATTGCTAGCAATCTTAGGATAACTTGTATAAATGATATCATAGGATATTTGTCATTCCCTTTTGACTGACTTTACCTAATATGATTATTTCTAGGCTCATTTTTAATCCTGAAAACGGCACTCTTCATTTTCTACCCGAGGCTACTATTCCATTCTGTACATATACCACTTCTTCTTTGTCAATTCATCTGTTTATGGACCTTTTTTTTGGCTTCCATGTCTTGGCTATTTCAATATTGCTGCAGTGCACATTTGCCTGCCTCTGTCTTTCCGATTCTGGTGGTCTTAGATTAGAGGCCCAAAAGGTGCCCTGCCACATCCTCTGGTAGCTCAATTTTTACCTTTTAAAGCAGCTCCATTCAGTTTTTGTTAGTGCTGTTACCACTTTACATCCCACCAGCTGCTAGAAGGTACAAAGTTCTCTAAAACCCCTTCAGCATTTATAGTTTGTAGAGGTTTGGCTGATGGTCATTTGACTGGTGTGAGCTGAAACCTTTTTGGAGGTTGGATTTGCATGGGGCTAATAATTCCTTATACTGAGCTTTAGGCATGTCCTTTTTGTCTTTTCCTCTTTTTTTGTTTTTAGACAGTGAGTACAACTTCTCTCTTCATATTGACTTCTTGAAAAATTTGTCATGTGTTGAATTTTCTTGCCTATTCCCTATCCCAGGGCATTTTTGGAGGGGAGGTGTCATTTACAGCCCTGCAGTCCTTGTGACTACTAAGCAACCATTAGCACTGGGTTGAAAGCTGCTGTTGTGAGAAACAGCCACCATGCGGCAGCATTATTACGTTCTCAACCCTTGTTACTGGGGCAACAGAGTCTTCCTGGAGGTAGTGTTCCGAGGTTGTATATTAGAGAGGAATGTGCGGGGACAAGCCCCCAGATTTCAGGAGGTAGATACGAATCGCCTTTAGAGAACATGAAAAGCGGCAAAACGTCGACAATGATGCACTTGGCCAAAAAGGGCCTATGCGTTTTTTTCCTGAATATATTCAGGAAAAAACGCATAGGCCCTTTTTGGCCAACCAAGCAAGCCGGAAAGGCAAATCAGCCTTACAAATAAGTCTCACTTCCCATCCGTCCAAAGGACATCCAAAACAGTGTAAAAACCAGAAGTGCAGGACAGGCCAGGTAGAAAAGGCAGCCTTGTTAGGCTGATGGGCGGGATGTAAATTGCCAACGGCCACTCTGGAGAAGTGCACGGTGTTTCCTAAACCATCTAAAAAACACAGCTAGAGAGCATAGGGCCCTTCCACTCGTGGGCGTATAAAATGGGAAAAGTAAAAATCAACAAGACACAGGCACCCCAAAGTTTAGGCCTGCTCTGTTGACAAGAACCTCCACTTCAATACACCTTAAATATGCCAGGATAGAGAAAAATGGATAAAGAAGTGTGGTACTTATGTACAATGGAATATCACTCAGCCATGAAATCAATGTCATACGGCTACCAGCAGCATGATGAGTGGATTTAGGTACGATGTTTCTCAGTGAAATAAGTCACACAGAAAAAGACACTTATCATAAGATATCACTTATAGAGGGAAAGTAAAAATCGCTACACATGACCTGATTACAAAACAGAACAGAGTCACACATTTAGAAAACACTGGATGGCTGCTTAACTGGAAAGGTGAGGTGCAGTGAGGCATAAAACAAGGGTTTGAAATTAGCACACATACCGTTCCATAAACCAAATATGTAACAGACAACACATACCCCTTGCTCAGTGAACTGGACTCAACCCACCCTATTCACCGCACAAGAGTATATCTGACTAGTAAGAATCTTAAAACCTATGTATTGATATCTCTCTGTAAATGAATCAAGTGGGTGTAAAGCGGCATAAACACAGCAGTGAAAATCAGCTAAACCCCATTATAAAAATAGATTACAAAAAAAACCCCAACAAAGACAGTGAAAGAGAGAGAAATTCGTACAAAGTTCGTTCAGGGACAGTGAAGCAACCTGGATCGACCATATCTAGACCCACAGCTGGATTAGATATAAGGCTGGACACTCTTGGGGCTGAGAGGATTGGTGAGGTTTGGTGAGCAAACGCCTACCATTTAAAGTAATAGTGCATGGTACCCATTCTATGGGTCCCAAATCTCCAGGTTCAAGGGAATCTTCTTACAGCGAAAAAATGCATGGGAAACCAAGTGGATGGTATACAGTGTGGTCGGGAAAGGTTTCTGAAACGCACCTCATTTCTCCTCTCCTTGTGCTCGGGTTCGCCATTCCAGCCGCATTACTAACAATCTCCCCACTTGGAGAATCAGCACCTTTAACCTCCTGTTTCGTACAGGTTGCAATTTGTCTTGAGGATGAATGGGAAGAGGGGGAACCAATGAGAGGGTAGCTCTAGGTGTTGGGACAGGCACAGGTCACTCTAATTTCCATCAGGAAGAAGAATTAACCACAGGCTCAGCCTGCCCCACGGAACCAGAATAGGGCCTGAAGCCATCCTGCGGATTTTCGGCCAACTCCCAAAAGAGCGAGTTGAAAAATGGAGCTCAGGGGCACTGCAATTCACAAACCTGCAGAGTTATAAACGATAACTCTCGTCCACAAATATATTGAGGGAAGGCAACGAAGAGGATGTGAAAGCAAGGCAGAACTGCAGGAAACTGATTTCAGGAGGTAGATTCGAATCGCCTTTAAAGCACATGGAAAGCGGCAAAACCTCGACAATGATGCCCTTGGCCAAAAAGGGCGTATGCGTATGCGTTTTTTCCTGAATAAATATTCAGCATGGCCCTTTTTGGCCAACCAAGCAACCTGGAAAGGCAAATCAGCGCTACAAAGAAGTCTCGCTTCCCATCGCTCAAAAGGGCCATGCTGAATAAAGTGACAATAACAGAAATGCAGGAAAGGCCATGGAGAAATGGGAGCCTTGCTACGCTGATGGGCGGGATGTAAATTGCCACCAGCCACTCTGGAGAAGTGCACGGGGTGTCCTGAAACATCTACAAAACACAGCTGAGAGAGCATAGGGCACTTCCACTCATGGGCGTCTAAATTGGGAAAACTAAAAATCAGCAAGACACAGGCACCCCAAAGTTTACGGTTGCTCTGTTGACAAGAACCTCCACTGCGTTACACCTTAAATATCCCAGGAAAGAGAAAAATGGATAAAGAAGTTGTGGTCCTTATGTACAATGGAATGCAACTCAGCCATGAAATCAACGTCATAAGGCTAGTAGCAGCATGATGAGTGGATTTAGGTACGACGAATCTAAGTGAAATAAGTCACACAGAAAAAGACACTTATCATAAGCTATCACTTATAGAGGGAATGTAAAAACCGCTACACTTGAACTGAATTACAAAACACAACAGAGTCACACGTTTAGAAAACACACTATGGCTGCTTAACGGGAAAGGTGAGGTGGGGTGATGCATAAAACAAGGATTTCAAATTAGCTCAGATACCGTTCCATAAACCCAATATGTAATAGACAAGACCTACTCCTTGCTCAGTGAACTGGACTCAACACCCCCTATTCACCGCCCAAGAATATATCTGACTAGTAAGAATCTTAAAACCTATGTATTGATATCTCTCTGTAAGTGAGTCAAGTGGGTGTAAAGCGGCATAAGCACAGCAGTGAAAAGCAGCTAAACCCCATTATAACATTCAATTACTTTTAAAAACCCGTGAAACAAAGACAGTGAAAGAGAGAGAAATTCTTACAAAATTCGTTCAGGGGCTGTGATGCCACCTCGATTGACCATATCTAGACCCACAGCTGATTGAGACATAAGGGTGGGCACTCTTGGGGCTGAGAGGTTTGGTGAGGTTGGGTGAGCAAACGCAGACCCTTTAAAGTAATACTGCGGGGTACCCATCTCATGGGTCCCAAATCTCCAGGTTCAAGGGCATCTTCCTACATCGAAAACATGCATGAGAAACCCAGAAGATGGTACACCGTGTGATCGGGAAAGGTTTCCAAAACGCACCTCATTTCTCATCTCCTTGTGCTCGGGTTCGCCATTCCAGCCGCTTTACTTGCAATCTCCCTCCTTGGAGAATCAGCACCTTTAACCCCCTGTTCCGTACAGGTTGCCATTTGTCCTGAGGATGAACGGCAAGAGGGGGAACCAATGAGAGACTAGCTCTAGGTGTTGGGACAGGCACAGGTCACTCTATTTTCCCATCAGGAAGAAGAATTAACCACAGGCTCAGCCTGCCGCCCGGAACCAGAATAGGGCCTGAAGCAATCCTGCGCTTTTGCGGCCAGCTCCCCAAAAAGCGAGTTGATAATTGGAGCTCAGGGGCACTACAATTCACAATCCTGTAGAGTTATAAATGGTAACTCAAGTCCAAAAATATATTGAAGGAAGGCAACGAAGAGGATTTGAAAGCAAGGCAGAACTGCAGGAAATTTCTATAGATTATATGTTAAGTGTTTATATACATTTAACATACATTAGCCTATTTAGGTTAGCCCCATAATCCTAATTTTTCCATCCTTCCACCTTTCATTTTGGTTAACCATTAGTTTGTTTTGTAAGTCTGTGGGTGTCTTTTTCTGTGGAAGTATGTTCATTGCTAGCAATCTTAGGATAACTTGTATAAATGATATCATAGGATATTTGTCATTCCCTTTTGACTGACTTTACCTAATATGATTATTTCTAGGCTCATTTTTAATCCTGAAAACGGCACTCTTCATTTTCTACCCGAGGCTACTATTCCATTCTGTACATATACCACTTCTTCTTTGTCAATTCATCTGTTTATGGACCTTTTTTTTGGCTTCCATGTCTTGGCTATTTCAATATTGCTGCAGTGCACATTTGCCTGCCTCTGTCTTTCCGATTCTGGTGGTCTTAGATTAGAGGCCCAAAAGGTGCCCTGCCACATCCTCTGGTAGCTCAATTTTTACCTTTTAAAGCAGCTCCATTCAGTTTTTGTTAGTGCTGTTACCACTTTACATCCCACCAGCTGCTAGAAGGTACAAAGTTCTCTAAAACCCCTTCAGCATTTATAGTTTGTAGAGGTTTGGCTGATGGTCATTTGACTGGTGTGAGCTGAAACCTTTTTGGAGGTTGGATTTGCATGGGGCTAATAATTCCTTATACTGAGCTTTAGGCATGTCCTTTTTGTCTTTTCCTCTTTTTTTGTTTTTAGACAGTGAGTACAACTTCTCTCTTCATATTGACTTCTTGAAAAATTTGTCATGTGTTGAATTTTCTTGCCTATTCCCTATCCCAGGGCATTTTTGGAGGGGAGGTGTCATTTACAGCCCTGCAGTCCTTGTGACTACTAAGCAACCATTAGCACTGGGTTGAAAGCTGCTGTTGTGAGAAACAGCCACCATGCGGCAGCATTATTACGTTCTCAACCCTTGTTACTGGGGCAACAGAGTCTTCCTGGAGGTAGTGTTCCGAGGTTGTATATTAGAGAGGAATGTGCGGGGACAAGCCCCCAGATTTCAGGAGGTAGATACGAATCGCCTTTAGAGAACATGAAAAGCGGCAAAACGTCGACAATGATGCACTTGGCCAAAAAGGGCCTATGCGTTTTTTTCCTGAATATATTCAGGAAAAAACGCATAGGCCCTTTTTGGCCAACCAAGCAAGCCGGAAAGGCAAATCAGCCTTACAAATAAGTCTCACTTCCCATCCGTCCAAAGGACATCCAAAACAGTGTAAAAACCAGAAGTGCAGGACAGGCCAGGTAGAAAAGGCAGCCTTGTTAGGCTGATGGGCGGGATGTAAATTGCCAACGGCCACTCTGGAGAAGTGCACGGTGTTTCCTAAACCATCTAAAAAACACAGCTAGAGAGCATAGGGCCCTTCCACTCGTGGGCGTATAAAATGGGAAAAGTAAAAATCAACAAGACACAGGCACCCCAAAGTTTAGGCCTGCTCTGTTGACAAGAACCTCCACTTCAATACACCTTAAATATGCCAGGATAGAGAAAAATGGATAAAGAAGTGTGGTACTTATGTACAATGGAATATCACTCAGCCATGAAATCAATGTCATACGGCTACCAGCAGCATGATGAGTGGATTTAGGTACGATGTTTCTCAGTGAAATAAGTCACACAGAAAAAGACACTTATCATAAGATATCACTTATAGAGGGAAAGTAAAAATCGCTACACATGACCTGATTACAAAACAGAACAGAGTCACACATTTAGAAAACACTGGATGGCTGCTTAACTGGAAAGGTGAGGTGCAGTGAGGCATAAAACAAGGGTTTGAAATTAGCACACATACCGTTCCATAAACCAAATATGTAACAGACAACACATACCCCTTGCTCAGTGAACTGGACTCAACCCACCCTATTCACCGCACAAGAGTATATCTGACTAGTAAGAATCTTAAAACCTATGTATTGATATCTCTCTGTAAATGAATCAAGTGGGTGTAAAGCGGCATAAACACAGCAGTGAAAATCAGCTAAACCCCATTATAAAAATAGATTACAAAAAAAACCCCAACAAAGACAGTGAAAGAGAGAGAAATTCGTACAAAGTTCGTTCAGGGACAGTGAAGCAACCTGGATCGACCATATCTAGACCCACAGCTGGATTAGATATAAGGCTGGACACTCTTGGGGCTGAGAGGATTGGTGAGGTTTGGTGAGCAAACGCCTACCATTTAAAGTAATAGTGCATGGTACCCATTCTATGGGTCCCAAATCTCCAGGTTCAAGGGAATCTTCTTACAGCGAAAAAATGCATGGGAAACCAAGTGGATGGTATACAGTGTGGTCGGGAAAGGTTTCTAAAACGCACCTCATTTCTCCTCTCCTTGTGCTCGGGTTCGCCATTCCAGCCGCATTACTAACAATCTCCCCACTTGGAGAATCAGCACCTTTAACCTCCTGTTTCGTACAGGTTGCAATTTGTCTTGAGGATGAATGGGAAGAGGGGGAACCAATGAGAGGGTAGCTCTAGGTGTTGGGACAGGCACAGGTCACTCTAATTTCCATCAGGAAGAAGAATTAACCACGGGCTCAGCCTGCCCCACGGAACCAGAATAGGGCCTGAAGCCATCCTGCGGATTTTCGGCCAACTCCCAAAAGAGCGAGTTGAAAAATGGAGCTCAGGGGCACTGCAATTCACAAACCTGCAGAGTTATAAACGATAACTCTCGTCCACAAATATATTGAGGGAAGGCAACGAAGAGGATGTGAAAGCAAGGCAGAACTGCAGGAAACTGATTTCAGGAGGTAGATTCGAATCGCCTTTAAAGCACATGGAAAGCGGCAAAACCTCGACAATGATGCCCTTGGCCAAAAAGGGCGTATGCGTATGCGTTTATTCCTGAATAAATATTCAGCATGGCCCTTTTTGGCCAACCAAGCAACCTGGAAAGGCAAATCAGCGCTACAAAGAAGTCTCGCTTCCCATCGCTCAAAAGGGTCATGCTGAATAAAGTGACAATACCAGAAATGCAGGAAAGGCCATGGAGAAATGGGAGCCTTGCTACGCTGATGGGCGGGATGTAAATTGCCACCAGCCACTCTGGAGAAGTGCACGGGGTGTCCTGAAACATCTACAAAACACAGCTGAGAGAGCATAGGGCACTTCCACTCATGGGCGTCTAAATTGGGAAAACTAAAAATCAGCAAGACACAGGCACCCCAAAGTTTACGGTTGCTCTGTTGACAAGAACCTCCACTGCGTTACACCTTAAATATCCCAGGAAAGAGAAAAATGGATAAAGAAGTTGTGGTCCTTATGTACAATGGAATGCAACTCAGCCATGAAATCAACGTCATAAGGCTAGTAGCAGCATGATGAGTGGATTTAGGTACGACGAATCTAAGTGAAATAAGTCACACAGAAAAAGACACTTATCATAAGCTATCACTTATAGAGGGAATGTAAAAACCGCTACACTTGAACTGAATTACAAAACACAACAGAGTCACACGTTTAGAAAACACACTATGGCTGCTTAACGGGAAAGGTGAGGTGGGGTGATGCATAAAACAAGGGTTTCAAATTAGCTCAGATACCGTTCCATAAACCCAATATGTAATAGACAAGACCTACTCCTTGCTCAGTGAACTGGACTCAACACCCCCTATTCACCACCCAAGAATATATCTGACTAGTAAGAATCTTAAAACCTATGTATTGATATCTCTCTGTAAGTGAGTCAAGTGGGTGTAAAGCGGCATAAGCACAGCAGTGAAAAGCAGCTAAACCCCATTATAACATTCAATTACTTTTAAAAACCCGTGAAACAAAGACAGTGAAAGAGAGAGAAATTCTTACAAAATTCGTTCAGGGGCTGTGATGCCACCTCGATTCACCATATCTAGACCCACAGCTGATTGAGACATAAGGGTGGGCACTCTTGGGGCTGAGAGGTTTGGTGAGGTTGGGTGAGCAAACGCAGACCCTTTAAAGTAATACTGCGGGGTACCCATCTCATGGGTCCCAAATCTCCAGGTTCAAGGGCATCTTCCTACATCGAAAACATGCATGAGAAACCCAGAAGATGGTACACCGTGTGATCGGGAAAGGTTTCCAAAACGCACCTCATTTCTCATCTCCTTGTGCTCGGGTTCGCCATTCCAGCCGCTTTACTTGCAATCTCCCTCCTTGGAGAATCAGCACCTTTAACCCCCTGTTCCGTACAGGTTGCCATTTGTCCTGAGGATGAACGGCAAGAGGGGGAACCAATGAGAGACTAGCTCTAGGTGTTGGGACAGGCACAGGTCACTCTATTTTCCCATCAGGAAGAAGAATTAACCACAGGCTCAGCCTGCCGCCCGGAACCAGAATAGGGCCTGAAGCAATCCTGCGCTTTTGCGGCCAGCTCCCCAAAAAGCGAGTTGATAATTGGAGCTCAGGGGCACTACAATTCACAATCCTGTAGAGTTATAAATGGTAACTCAAGTCCAAAAATATATTGAAGGAAGGCAACGAAGAGGATTTGAAAGCAAGGCAGAACTGCAGGAAATTTCTATAGATTATATGTTAAGTGTTTATATACATTTAACATACATTAGCCTATTTAGGTTAGCCCCATAATCCTAATTTTTCCATCCTTCCACCTTTCATTTTGGTTAACCATTAGTTTGTTTTGTAAGTCTGTGGGTGTCTTTTTCTGTGGAAGTATGTTCATTGCTAGCAATCTTAGGATAACTTGTATAAATGATATCATAGGATATTTGTCATTCCCTTTTGACTGACTTTACCTAATATGATTATTTCTAGGCTCATTTTTAATCCTGAAAACGGCACTCTTCATTTTCTACCCGAGGCTACTATTCCATTCTGTACATATACCACTTCTTCTTTGTCAATTCATCTGTTTATGGACCTTTTTTTTGGCTTCCATGTCTTGGCTATTTCAATATTGCTGCAGTGCACATTTGCCTGCCTCTGTCTTTCCGATTCTGGTGGTCTTAGATTAGAGGCCCAAAAGGTGCCCTGCCACATCCTCTGGTAGCTCAATTTTTACCTTTTAAAGCAGCTCCATTCAGTTTTTGTTAGTGCTGTTACCACTTTACATCCCACCAGCTGCTAGAAGGTACAAAGTTCTCTAAAACCCCTTCAGCATTTATAGTTTGTAGAGGTTTGGCTGATGGTCATTTGACTGGTGTGAGCTGAAACCTTTTTGGAGGTTGGATTTGCATGGGGCTAATAATTCCTTATACTGAGCTTTAGGCATGTCCTTTTTGTCTTTTCCTCTTTTTTTGTTTTTAGACAGTGAGTACAACTTCTCTCTTCATATTGACTTCTTGAAAAATTTGTCATGTGTTGAATTTTCTTGCCTATTCCCTATCCCAGGGCATTTTTGGAGGGGAGGTGTCATTTACAGCCCTGCAGTCCTTGTGACTACTAAGCAACCATTAGCACTGGGTTGAAAGCTGCTGTTGTGAGAAACAGCCACCATGCGGCAGCATTATTACGTTCTCAACCCTTGTTATTGGGGCAACAGAGTCTTCCTGGAGGTAGTGTTCCGAGGTTGTATATTAGAGAGGAATGTGCGGGGACAAGCCCCCAGATTTCAGGAGGTAGATACGAATCGCCTTTAGAGAACATGAAAAGCGGCAAAACGTCGACAATGATGCACTTGGCCAAAAAGGGCCTATGCGTTTTTTTCCTGAATATATTCAGGAAAAAACGCATAGGCCCTTTTTGGCCAACCAAGCAAGCCGGAAAGGCAAATCAGCCTTACAAATAAGTCTCACTTCCCATCCGTCCAAAGGACATCCAAAACAGTGTAAAAACCAGAAGTGCAGGACAGGCCAGGTAGAAAAGGCAGCCTTGTTAGGCTGATGGGCGGGATGTAAATTGCCAACGGCCACTCTGGAGAAGTGCACGGTGTTTCCTAAACCATCTAAAAAACACAGCTAGAGAGCATAGGGCCCTTCCACTCGTGGGCGTATAAAATGGGAAAAGTAAAAATCAACAAGACACAGGCACCCCAAAGTTTAGGCCTGCTCTGTTGACAAGAACCTCCACTTCAATACACCTTAAATATGCCAGGATAGAGAAAAATGGATAAAGAAGTGTGGTACTTATGTACAATGGAATATCACTCAGCCATGAAATCAATGTCATACGGCTACCAGCAGCATGATGAGTGGATTTAGGTACGATGTTTCTCAGTGAAATAAGTCACACAGAAAAAGACACTTATCATAAGATATCACTTATAGAGGGAAAGTAAAAATCGCTACACATGACCTGATTACAAAACAGAACAGAGTCACACATTTAGAAAACACTGGATGGCTGCTTAACTGGAAAGGTGAGGTGCAGTGAGGCATAAAACAAGGGTTTGAAATTAGCACACATACCGTTCCATAAACCAAATATGTAACAGACAACACATACCCCTTGCTCAGTGAACTGGACTCAACCCCCCCTATTCACCGCACAAGAGTATATCTGACTAGTAAGAATCTTAAAACCTATGTATTGATATCTCTCTGTAAATGAATCAAGTGGGTGTAAAGCGGCATAAACACAGCAGTGAAAATCAGCTAAACCCCATTATAAAAATAGATTACAAAAAAAACCCCAACAAAGACAGTGAAAGAGAGAGAAATTCGTACAAAGTTCGTTCAGGGACAGTGAAGCAACCTGGATCGACCATATCTAGACCCACAGCTGGATTAGATATAAGGCTGGACACTCTTGGGGCTGAGAGGATTGGTGAGGTTTGGTGAGCAAACGCCTACCATTTAAAGTAATAGTGCATGGTACCCATTCTATGGGTCCCAAATCTCCAGGTTCAAGGGAATCTTCTTACAGCGAAAAAATGCATGGGAAACCAAGTGGATGGTATACAGTGTGGTCGGGAAAGGTTTCTAAAACGCACCTCATTTCTCCTCTCCTTGTGCTCGGGTTCGCCATTCCAGCCGCATTACTAACAATCTCCCCACTTGGAGAATCAGCACCTTTAACCTCCTGTTTCGTACAGGTTGCAATTTGTCTTGAGGATGAATGGGAAGAGGGGGAACCAATGAGAGGGTAGCTCTAGGTGTTGGGACAGGCACAGGTCACTCTAATTTCCATCAGGAAGAAGAATTAACCACAGGCTCAGCCTGCCCCACGGAACCAGAATAGGGCCTGAAGCCATCCTGCGGATTTTCGGCCAACTCCCAAAAGAGCGAGTTGAAAAATGGAGCTCAGGGGCACTGCAATTCACAAACCTGCAGAGTTATAAACGATAACTCTCGTCCACAAATATATTGAGGGAAGGCAACGAAGAGGATGTGAAAGCAAGGCAGAACTGCAGGAAACTGATTTCAGGAGGTAGATTCGAATCGCCTTTAAAGCACATGGAAAGCGGCAAAACCTCGACAATGATGCCCTTGGCCAAAAAGGGCGTATGCGTATGCGTTTTTTCCTGAATAAATATTCAGCATGGCCCTTTTTGGCCAACCAAGCAACCTGGAAAGGCAAATCGGCGCTACAAAGAAGTCTCGCTTCCCATCGCTCAAAAGGGCCATGCTGAATAAAGTGACAATAACAGAAATGCAGGAAAGGCCATGGAGAAATGGGAGCCTTGCTACGCTGATGGGCGGGATGTAAATTGCCACCAGCCACTCTGGAGAAGTGCACGGGGTGTCCTGAAACATCTACAAAACACAGCTGAGAGAGCATAGGGCACTTCCACTCATGGGCGTCTAAATTGGGAAAACTAAAAATCAGCAAGACACAGGCACCCCAAAGTTTACGGTTGCTCTGTTGACAAGAACCTCCACTGCGTTACACCTTAAATATCCCAGGAAAGAGAAAAATGGATAAAGACGTTGTGGTCCTTATGTACAATGGAATGCAACTCAGCCATGAAATCAACGTCATAAGGCTAGTAGCAGCATGATGAGTGGATTTAGGTACGACGAATCTAAGTGAAATAAGTCACACAGAAAAAGACACTTATCATAAGCTATCACTTATAGAGGGAATGTAAAAACCGCTACACTTGAACTGAATTACAAAACACAACAGAGTCACACGTTTAGAAAACACACTATGGCTGCTTAACGGGAAAGGTGAGGTGGGGTGATGCATAAAACAAGGGTTTCAAATTAGCTCAGATACCGTTCCATAAACCCAATATGTAATAGACAAGACCTACTCCTTGCTCAGTGAACTGGACTCAACACCCCCTATTCACCGCCCAAGAATATATCTGACTAGTAAGAATCTTAAAACCTATGTATTGATATCTCTGTAAGTGAGTCAAGTGGGTGTAAAGCGGCATAAGCACAGCAGTGAAAAGCAGCTAAACCCCATTATAACATTCAATTACTTTTAAAAACCCGTGAAACAAAGACAGTGAAAGAGAGAGAAATTCTTACAAAATTCGTTCAGGGGCTGTGATGCCACCTCGATTGACCATATCTAGACCCACAGCTGATTGAGACATAAGGGTGGGCACTCTTGGGGCTGAGAGGTTTGGTGAGGTTGGGTGAGCAAACGCAGACCCTTTAAAGTAATACTGCGGGGTACCCATCTCATGGGTCCCAAATCTCCAGGTTCAAGGGCATCTTCCTACATCGAAAACATGCATGAGAAACCCAGAAGATGGTACACCGTGTGATCGGGAAAGGTTTCCAAAACGCACCTCATTTCTCATCTCCTTGTGCTCGGGTTCGCCATTCCAGCCGCTTTACTTGCAATCTCCCTCCTTGGAGAATCAGCACCTTTAACCCCCTGTTCCGTACAGGTTGCCATTTGTCCTGAGGATGAACGGCAAGAGGGGGAACCAATGAGAGACTAGCTCTAGGTGTTGGGACAGGCACAGGTCACTCTATTTTCCCATCAGGAAGAAGAATTAACCACAGGCTCAGCCTGCCGCCCGGAACCAGAATAGGGCCTGAAGCAATCCTGCGCTTTTGCGGCCAGCTCCCCAAAAAGCGAGTTGATAATTGGAGCTCAGGGGCACTACAATTCACAATCCTGTAGAGTTATAAATGGTAACTCAAGTCCAAAAATATATTGAAGGAAGGCAACGAAGAGGATTTGAAAGCAAGGCAGAATTGCAGGAAATTTCTATAGATTATATGTTAAGTGTTTATATACATTTAACATACATTAGCCTATTTAGGTTAGCCCCATAATCCTAATTTTTCCATCCTTCCACCTTTCATTTTGGTTAACCATTAGTTTGTTTTGTAAGTCTGTGGGTGTCTTTTTCTGTGGAAGTATGTTCATTGCTAGCAATCTTAGGATAACTTGTATAAATGATATCATAGGATATTTGTCATTCCCTTTTGACTGACTTTACCTAATATGATTATTTCTAGGCTCATTTTTAATCCTGAAAACGGCACTCTTCATTTTCTACCCGAGGCTACTATTCCATTCTGTACATATACCACTTCTTCTTTGTCAATTCATCTGTTTATGGACCTTTTTTTTGGCTTCCATGTCTTGGCTATTTCAATATTGCTGCAGTGCACATTTGCCTGCCTCTGTCTTTCCGATTCTGGTGGTCTTAGATTAGAGGCCCAAAAGGTGCCCTGCCACATCCTCTGGTAGCTCAATTTTTACCTTTTAAAGCAGCTCCATTCAGTTTTTGTTAGTGCTGTTACCACTTTACATCCCACCAGCTGCTAGAAGGTACAAAGTTCTCTAAAACCCCTTCAGCATTTATAGTTTGTAGAGGTTTGGCTGATGGTCATTTGACTGGTGTGAGCTGAAACCTTTTTGGAGGTTGGATTTGCATGGGGCTAATAATTCCTTATACTGAGCTTTAGGCATGTCCTTTTTGTCTTTTCCTCTTTTTTTGTTTTTAGACAGTGAGTACAACTTCTCTCTTCATATTGACTTCTTGAAAAATTTGTCATGTGTTGAATTTTCTTGCCTATTCCCTATCCCAGGGCATTTTTGGAGGGGAGGTGTCATTTACAGCCCTGCAGTCCTTGTGACTACTAAGCAACCATTAGCACTGGGTTGAAAGCTGCTGTTGTGAGAAACAGCCACCATGCGGCAGCATTATTACGTTCTCAACCCTTGTTACTGGGGCAACAGAGTCTTCCTGGAGGTAGTGTTCCGAGGTTGTATATTAGAGAGGAATGTGCGGGGACAAGCCCCCAGATTTCAGGAGGTAGATACGAATCGCCTTTAGAGAACATGAAAAGCGGCAAAACGTCGACAATGATGCACTTGGCCAAAAAGGGCCTATGCGTTTTTTTCCTGAATATATTCAGGAAAAAACGCATAGGCCCTTTTTGGCCAACCAAGCAAGCCGGAAAGGCAAATCAGCCTTACAAATAAGTCTCACTTCCCATCCGTCCAAAGGACATCCAAAACAGTGTAAAAACCAGAAGTGCAGGACAGGCCAGGTAGAAAAGGCAGCCTTGTTAGGCTGATGGGCGGGATGTAAATTGCCAACGGCCACTCTGGAGAAGTGCACGGTGTTTCCTAAACCATCTAAAAAACACAGCTAGAGAGCATAGGGCCCTTCCACTCGTGGGCGTATAAAATGGGAAAAGTAAAAATCAACAAGACACAGGCACCCCAAAGTTTAGGCCTGCTCTGTTGACAAGAACCTCCACTTCAATACACCTTAAATATGCCAGGATAGAGAAAAATGGATAAAGAAGTGTGGTACTTATGTACAATGGAATATCACTCAGCCATGAAATCAATGTCATACGGCTACCAGCAGCATGATGAGTGGATTTAGGTACGATGTTTCTCAGTGAAATAAGTCACACAGAAAAAGACACTTATCATAAGATATCACTTATAGAGGGAAAGTAAAAATCGCTACACATGACCTGATTACAAAACAGAACAGAGTCACACATTTAGAAAACACTGGATGGCTGCTTAACTGGAAAGGTGAGGTGCAGTGAGGCATAAAACAAGGGTTTGAAATTAGCACACATACCGTTCCATAAACCAAATATGTAACAGACAACACATACCCCTTGCTCAGTGAACTGGACTCAACCCCCCCTATTCACCGCACAAGAGTATATCTGACTAGTAAGAATCTTAAAACCTATGTATTGATATCTCTCTGTAAATGAATCAAGTGGGTGTAAAGCGGCATAAACACAGCAGTGAAAATCAGCTAAACCCCATTATAAAAATAGATTACAAAAAAAACCCCAACAAAGACAGTGAAAGAGAGAGAAATTCGTACAAAGTTCGTTCAGGGACAGTGAAGCAACCTGGATCGACCATATCTAGACCCACAGCTGGATTAGATATAAGGCTGGACACTCTTGGGGCTGAGAGGATTGGTGAGGTTTGGTGAGCAAACGCCTACCATTTAAAGTAATAGTGCATGGTACCCATTCTATGGGTCCCAAATCTCCAGGTTCAAGGGAATCTTCTTACAGCGAAAAAATGCATGGGAAACCAAGTGGATGGTATACAGTGTGGTCGGGAAAGGTTTCTAAAACGCACCTCATTTCTCCTCTCCTTGTGCTCGGGTTCGCCATTCCAGCCGCATTACTAACAATCTCCCCACTTGGAGAATCAGCACCTTTAACCTCCTGTTTCGTACAGGTTGCAATTTGTCTTGAGGATGAATGGGAAGAGGGGGAACCAATGAGAGGGTAGCTCTAGGTGTTGGGACAGGCACAGGTCACTCTAATTTCCATCAGGAAGAAGAATTAACCACAGGCTCAGCCTGCCCCACGGAACCAGAATAGGGCCTGAAGCCATCCTGCGGATTTTCGGCCAACTCCCAAAAGAGCGAGTTGAAAAATGGAGCTCAGGGGCACTGCAATTCACAAACCTGCAGAGTTATAAACGATAACTCTCGTCCACAAATATATTGAGGGAAGGCAACGAAGAGGATGTGAAAGCAAGGCAGAACTGCAGGAAACTGATTTCAGGAGGTAGATTCGAATCGCCTTTAAAGCACATGGAAAGCGGCAAAACCTCGACAATGATGCCCTTGGCCAAAAAGGGCGTATGCGTATGCGTTTTTTCCTGAATAAATATTCAGCATGGCCCTTTTTGGCCAACCAAGCAACCTGGAAAGGCAAATCGGCGCTACAAAGAAGTCTCGCTTCCCATCGCTCAAAAGGGCCATGCTGAATAAAGTGACAATAACAGAAATGCAGGAAAGGCCATGGAGAAATGGGAGCCTTGCTACGCTGATGGGCGGGATGTAAATTGCCACCAGCCACTCTGGAGAAGTGCACGGGGTGTCCTGAAACATCTACAAAACACAGCTGAGAGAGCATAGGGCACTTCCACTCATGGGCGTCTAAATTGGGAAAACTAAAAATCAGCAAGACACAGGCACCCCAAAGTTTACGGTTGCTCTGTTGACAAGAACCTCCACTGCGTTACACCTTAAATATCCCAGGAAAGAGAAAAATGGATAAAGACGTTGTGGTCCTTATGTACAATGGAATGCAACTCAGCCATGAAATCAACGTCATAAGGCTAGTAGCAGCATGATGAGTGGATTTAGGTACGACGAATCTAAGTGAAATAAGTCACACAGAAAAAGACACTTATCATAAGCTATCACTTATAGAGGGAATGTAAAAACCGCTACACTTGAACTGAATTACAAAACACAACAGAGTCACACGTTTAGAAAACACACTATGGCTGCTTAACGGGAAAGGTGAGGTGGGGTGATGCATAAAACAAGGGTTTCAAATTAGCTCAGATACCGTTCCATAAACCCAATATGTAATAGACAAGACCTACTCCTTGCTCAGTGAACTGGACTCAACACCCCCTATTCACCGCCCAAGAATATATCTGACTAGTAAGAATCTTAAAACCTATGTATTGATATCTCTCTGTAAGTGAGTCAAGTGGGTGTAAAGCGGCATAAGCACAGCAGTGAAAAGCAGCTAAACCCCATTATAACATTCAATTACTTTTAAAAACCCGTGAAACAAAGACAGTGAAAGAGAGAGAAATTCTTACAAAATTCGTTCAGGGGCTGTGATGCCACCTCGATTGACCATATCTAGACCCACAGCTGATTGAGACATAAGGGTGGGCACTCTTGGGGCTGAGAGGTTTGGTGAGGTTGGGTGAGCAAACGCAGACCCTTTAAAGTAATACTGCGGGGTACCCATCTCATGGGTCCCAAATCTCCAGGTTCAAGGGCATCTTCCTACATCGAAAACATGCATGAGAAACCCAGAAGATGGTACACCGTGTGATCGGGAAAGGTTTCCAAAACGCACCTCATTTCTCATCTCCTTGTGCTCGGGTTCGCCATTCCAGCCGCTTTACTTGCAATCTCCCTCCTTGGAGAATCAGCACCTTTAACCCCCTGTTCCGTACAGGTTGCCATTTGTCCTGAGGATGAACGGCAAGAGGGGGAACCAATGAGAGACTAGCTCTAGGTGTTGGGACAGGCACAGGTCACTCTATTTTCCCATCAGGAAGAAGAATTAACCACAGGCTCAGCCTGCCGCCCGGAACCAGAATAGGGCCTGAAGCAATCCTGCGCTTTTGCGGCCAGCTCCCCAAAAAGCGAGTTGATAATTGGAGCTCAGGGGCACTACAATTCACAATCCTGTAGAGTTATAAATGGTAACTCAAGTCCAAAAATATATTGAAGGAAGGCAACGAAGAGGATTTGAAAGCAAGGCAGAACTGCAGGAAATTTCTATAGATTATATGTTAAGTGTTTATATACATTTAACATACATTAGCCTATTTAGGTTAGCCCCATAATCCTAATTTTTCCATCCTTCCACCTTTCATTTTGGTTAACCATTAGTTTGTTTTGTAAGTCTGTGGGTGTCTTTTTCTGTGGAAGTATGTTCATTGCTAGCAATCTTAGGATAACTTGTATAAATGATATCATAGGATATTTGTCATTCCCTTTTGACTGACTTTACCTAATATGATTATTTCTAGGCTCATTTTTAATCCTGAAAACGGCACTCTTCATTTTCTACCCGAGGCTACTATTCCATTCTGTACATATACCACTTCTTCTTTGTCAATTCATCTGTTTATGGACCTTTTTTTTGGCTTCCATGTCTTGGCTATTTCAATATTGCTGCAGTGCACATTTGCCTGCCTCTGTCTTTCCGATTCTGGTGGTCTTAGATTAGAGGCCCAAAAGGTGCCCTGCCACATCCTCTGGTAGCTCAATTTTTACCTTTTAAAGCAGCTCCATTCAGTTTTTGTTAGTGCTGTTACCACTTTACATCCCACCAGCTGCTAGAAGGTACAAAGTTCTCTAAAACCCCTTCAGCATTTATAGTTTGTAGAGGTTTGGCTGATGGTCATTTGACTGGTGTGAGCTGAAACCTTTTTGGAGGTTGGATTTGCATGGGGCTAATAATTCCTTATACTGAGCTTTAGGCATGTCCTTTTTGTCTTTTCCTCTTTTTTTGTTTTTAGACAGTGAGTACAACTTCTCTCTTCATATTGACTTCTTGAAAAATTTGTCATGTGTTGAATTTTCTTGCCTATTCCCTATCCCAGGGCATTTTTGGAGGGGAGGTGTCATTTACAGCCCTGCAGTCCTTGTGACTACTAAGCAACCATTAGCACTGGGTTGAAAGCTGCTGTTGTGAGAAACAGCCACCATGCGGCAGCATTATTACGTTCTCAACCCTTGTTACTGGGGCAACAGAGTCTTCCTGGAGGTAGTGTTCCGAGGTTGTATATTAGAGAGGAATGTGCGGGGACAAGCCCCCAGATTTCAGGAGGTAGATACGAATCGCCTTTAGAGAACATGAAAAGCGGCAAAACGTCGACAATGATGCACTTGGCCAAAAAGGGCCTATGCGTTTTTTTCCTGAATATATTCAGGAAAAAACGCATAGGCCCTTTTTGGCCAACCAAGCAAGCCGGAAAGGCAAATCAGCCTTACAAATAAGTCTCACTTCCCATCCGTCCAAAGGACATCCAAAACAGTGTAAAAACCAGAAGTGCAGGACAGGCCAGGTAGAAAAGGCAGCCTTGTTAGGCTGATGGGCGGGATGTAAATTGCCAACGGCCACTCTGGAGAAGTGCACGGTGTTTCCTAAACCATCTAAAAAACACAGCTAGAGAGCATAGGGCCCTTCCACTCGTGGGCGTATAAAATGGGAAAAGTAAAAATCAACAAGACACAGGCACCCCAAAGTTTAGGCCTGCTCTGTTGACAAGAACCTCCACTTCAATACACCTTAAATATGCCAGGATAGAGAAAAATGGATAAAGAAGTGTGGTACTTATGTACAATGGAATATCACTCAGCCATGAAATCAATGTCATACGGCTACCAGCAGCATGATGAGTGGATTTAGGTACGATGTTTCTCAGTGAAATAAGTCACACAGAAAAAGACACTTATCATAAGATATCACTTATAGAGGGAAAGTAAAAATCGCTACACATGACCTGATTACAAAACAGAACAGAGTCACACATTTAGAAAACACTGGATGGCTGCTTAACTGGAAAGGTGAGGTGCAGTGAGGCATAAAACAAGGGTTTGAAATTAGCACACATACCGTTCCATAAACCAAATATGTAACAGACAACACATACCCCTTGCTCAGTGAACTGGACTCAACCCACCCTATTCACCGCACAAGAGTATATCTGACTAGTAAGAATCTTAAAACCTATGTATTGATATCTCTCTGTAAATGAATCAAGTGGGTGTAAAGCGGCATAAACACAGCAGTGAAAATCAGCTAAACCCCATTATAAAAATAGATTACAAAAAAAACCCCAACAAAGACAGTGAAAGAGAGAGAAATTCGTACAAAGTTCGTTCAGGGACAGTGAAGCAACCTGGATCGACCATATCTAGACCCACAGCTGGATTAGATATAAGGCTGGACACTCTTGGGGCTGAGAGGATTGGTGAGGTTTGGTGAGCAAACGCCTACCATTTAAAGTAATAGTGCATGGTACCCATTCTATGGGTCCCAAATCTCCAGGTTCAAGGGAATCTTCTTACAGCGAAAAAATGCATGGGAAACCAAGTGGATGGTATACAGTGTGGTCGGGAAAGGTTTCTAAAACGCACCTCATTTCTCCTCTCCTTGTGCTCGGGTTCGCCATTCCAGCCGCATTACTAACAATCTCCCCACTTGGAGAATCAGCACCTTTAACCTCCTGTTTCGTACAGGTTGCAATTTGTCTTGAGGATGAATGGGAAGAGGGGGAACCAATGAGAGGGTAGCTCTAGGTGTTGGGACAGGCACAGGTCACTCTAATTTCCATCAGGAAGAAGAATTAACCACGGGCTCAGCCTGCCCCACGGAACCAGAATAGGGCCTGAAGCCATCCTGCGGATTTTCGGCCAACTCCCAAAAGAGCGAGTTGAAAAATGGAGCTCAGGGGCACTGCAATTCACAAACCTGCAGAGTTATAAACGATAACTCTCGTCCACAAATATATTGAGGGAAGGCAACGAAGAGGATGTGAAAGCAAGGCAGAACTGCAGGAAACTGATTTCAGGAGGTAGATTCGAATCGCCTTTAAAGCACATGGAAAGCGGCAAAACCTCGACAATGATGCCCTTGGCCAAAAAGGGCGTATGCGTATGCGTTTATTCCTGAATAAATATTCAGCATGGCCCTTTTTGGCCAACCAAGCAACCTGGAAAGGCAAATCGGCGCTACAAAGAAGTCTCGCTTCCCATCGCTCAAAAGGGTCATGCTGAATAAAGTGACAATACCAGAAATGCAGGAAAGGCCATGGAGAAATGGGAGCCTTGCTACGCTGATGGGCGGGATGTAAATTGCCACCAGCCACTCTGGAGAAGTGCACGGGGTGTCCTGAAACATCTACAAAACACAGCTGAGAGAGCATAGGGCACTTCCACTCATGGGCGTCTAAATTGGGAAAACTAAAAATCAGCAAGACACAGGCACCCCAAAGTTTACGGTTGCTCTGTTGACAAGAACCTCCACTGCGTTACACCTTAAATATCCCAGGAAAGAGAAAAATGGATAAAGAAGTTGTGGTCCTTATGTACAATGGAATGCAACTCAGCCATGAAATCAACGTCATAAGGCTAGTAGCAGCATGATGAGTGGATTTAGGTACGACGAATCTAAGTGAAATAAGTCACACAGAAAAAGACACTTATCATAAGCTATCACTTATAGAGGGAATGTAAAAACCGCTACACTTGAACTGAATTACAAAACACAACAGAGTCACACGTTTAGAAAACACACTATGGCTGCTTAACGGGAAAGGTGAGGTGGGGTGATGCATAAAACAAGGGTTTCAAATTAGCTCAGATACCGTTCCATAAACCCAATATGTAATAGACAAGACCTACTCCTTGCTCAGTGAACTGGACTCAACACCCCCTATTCACCGCCCAAGAATATATCTGACTAGTAAGAATCTTAAAACCTATGTATTGATATCTCTCTGTAAGTGAGTCAAGTGGGTGTAAAGCGGCATAAGCACAGCAGTGAAAAGCAGCTAAACCCCATTATAACATTCAATTACTTTTAAAAACCCGTGAAACAAAGACAGTGAAAGAGAGAGAAATTCTTACAAAATTCGTTCAGGGGCTGTGATGCCACCTCGATTCACCATATCTAGACCCACAGCTGATTGAGACATAAGGGTGGGCACTCTTGGGGCTGAGAGGTTTGGTGAGGTTGGGTGAGCAAACGCAGACCCTTTAAAGTAATACTGCGGGGTACCCATCTCATGGGTCCCAAATCTCCAGGTTCAAGGGCATCTTCCTACATCGAAAACATGCATGAGAAACCCAGAAGATGGTACACCGTGTGATCGGGAAAGGTTTCCAAAACGCACCTCATTTCTCATCTCCTTGTGCTCGGGTTCGCCATTCCAGCCGCTTTACTTGCAATCTCCCTCCTTGGAGAATCAGCACCTTTAACCCCCTGTTCCGTACAGGTTGCCATTTGTCCTGAGGATGAACGGCAAGAGGGGGAACCAATGAGAGACTAGCTCTAGGTGTTGGGACAGGCACAGGTCACTCTATTTTCCCATCAGGAAGAAGAATTAACCACAGGCTCAGCCTGCCGCCCGGAACCAGAATAGGGCCTGAAGCAATCCTGCGCTTTTGCGGCCAGCTCCCCAAAAAGCGAGTTGATAATTGGAGCTCAGGGGCACTACAATTCACAATCCTGTAGAGTTATAAATGGTAACTCAAGTCCAAAAATATATTGAAGGAAGGCAACGAAGAGGATTTGAAAGCAAGGCAGAACTGCAGGAAATTTCTATAGATTATATGTTAAGTGTTTATATACATTTAACATACATTAGCCTATTTAGGTTAGCCCCATAATCCTAATTTTTCCATCCTTCCACCTTTCATTTTGGTTAACCATTAGTTTGTTTTGTAAGTCTGTGGGTGTCTTTTTCTGTGGAAGTATGTTCATTGCTAGCAATCTTAGGATAACTTGTATAAATGATATCATAGGATATTTGTCATTCCCTTTTGACTGACTTTACCTAATATGATTATTTCTAGGCTCATTTTTAATCCTGAAAACGGCACTCTTCATTTTCTACCCGAGGCTACTATTCCATTCTGTACATATACCACTTCTTCTTTGTCAATTCATCTGTTTATGGACCTTTTTTTTGGCTTCCATGTCTTGGCTATTTCAATATTGCTGCAGTGCACATTTGCCTGCCTCTGTCTTTCCGATTCTGGTGGTCTTAGATTAGAGGCCCAAAAGGTGCCCTGCCACATCCTCTGGTAGCTCAATTTTTACCTTTTAAAGCAGCTCCATTCAGTTTTTGTTAGTGCTGTTACCACTTTACATCCCACCAGCTGCTAGAAGGTACAAAGTTCTCTAAAACCCCTTCAGCATTTATAGTTTGTAGAGGTTTGGCTGATGGTCATTTGACTGGTGTGAGCTGAAACCTTTTTGGAGGTTGGATTTGCATGGGGCTAATAATTCCTTATACTGAGCTTTAGGCATGTCCTTTTTGTCTTTTCCTCTTTTTTTGTTTTTAGACAGTGAGTACAACTTCTCTCTTCATATTGACTTCTTGAAAAATTTGTCATGTGTTGAATTTTCTTGCCTATTCCCTATCCCAGGGCATTTTTGGAGGGGAGGTGTCATTTACAGCCCTGCAGTCCTTGTGACTACTAAGCAACCATTAGCACTGGGTTGAAAGCTGCTGTTGTGAGAAACAGCCACCATGCGGCAGCATTATTACGTTCTCAACCCTTGTTATTGGGGCAACAGAGTCTTCCTGGAGGTAGTGTTCCGAGGTTGTATATTAGAGAGGAATGTGCGGGGACAAGCCCCCAGATTTCAGGAGGTAGATACGAATCGCCTTTAGAGAACATGAAAAGCGGCAAAACGTCGACAATGATGCACTTGGCCAAAAAGGGCCTATGCGTTTTTTTCCTGAATATATTCAGGAAAAAACGCATAGGCCCTTTTTGGCCAACCAAGCAAGCCGGAAAGGCAAATCAGCCTTACAAATAAGTCTCACTTCCCATCCGTCCAAAGGACATCCAAAACAGTGTAAAAACCAGAAGTGCAGGACAGGCCAGGTAGAAAAGGCAGCCTTGTTAGGCTGATGGGCGGGATGTAAATTGCCAACGGCCACTCTGGAGAAGTGCACGGTGTTTCCTAAACCATCTAAAAAACACAGCTAGAGAGCATAGGGCCCTTCCACTCGTGGGCGTATAAAATGGGAAAAGTAAAAATCAACAAGACACAGGCACCCCAAAGTTTAGGCCTGCTCTGTTGACAAGAACCTCCACTTCAATACACCTTAAATATGCCAGGATAGAGAAAAATGGATAAAGAAGTGTGGTACTTATGTACAATGGAATATCACTCAGCCATGAAATCAATGTCATACGGCTACCAGCAGCATGATGAGTGGATTTAGGTACGATGTTTCTCAGTGAAATAAGTCACACAGAAAAAGACACTTATCATAAGATATCACTTATAGAGGGAAAGTAAAAATCGCTACACATGACCTGATTACAAAACAGAACAGAGTCACACATTTAGAAAACACTGGATGGCTGCTTAACTGGAAAGGTGAGGTGCAGTGAGGCATAAAACAAGGGTTTGAAATTAGCACACATACCGTTCCATAAACCAAATATGTAACAGACAACACATACCCCTTGCTCAGTGAACTGGACTCAACCCCCCCTATTCACCGCACAAGAGTATATCTGACTAGTAAGAATCTTAAAACCTATGTATTGATATCTCTCTGTAAATGAATCAAGTGGGTGTAAAGCGGCATAAACACAGCAGTGAAAATCAGCTAAACCCCATTATAAAAATAGATTACAAAAAAAACCCCAACAAAGACAGTGAAAGAGAGAGAAATTCGTACAAAGTTCGTTCAGGGACAGTGAAGCAACCTGGATCGACCATATCTAGACCCACAGCTGGATTAGATATAAGGCTGGACACTCTTGGGGCTGAGAGGATTGGTGAGGTTTGGTGAGCAAACGCCTACCATTTAAAGTAATAGTGCATGGTACCCATTCTATGGGTCCCAAATCTCCAGGTTCAAGGGAATCTTCTTACAGCGAAAAAATGCATGGGAAACCAAGTGGATGGTATACAGTGTGGTCGGGAAAGGTTTCTAAAACGCACCTCATTTCTCCTCTCCTTGTGCTCGGGTTCGCCATTCCAGCCGCATTACTAACAATCTCCCCACTTGGAGAATCAGCACCTTTAACCTCCTGTTTCGTACAGGTTGCAATTTGTCTTGAGGATGAATGGGAAGAGGGGGAACCAATGAGAGGGTAGCTCTAGGTGTTGGGACAGGCACAGGTCACTCTAATTTCCATCAGGAAGAAGAATTAACCACAGGCTCAGCCTGCCCCACGGAACCAGAATAGGGCCTGAAGCCATCCTGCGGATTTTCGGCCAACTCCCAAAAGAGCGAGTTGAAAAATGGAGCTCAGGGGCACTGCAATTCACAAACCTGCAGAGTTATAAACGATAACTCTCGTCCACAAATATATTGAGGGAAGGCAACGAAGAGGATGTGAAAGCAAGGCAGAACTGCAGGAAACTGATTTCAGGAGGTAGATTCGAATCGCCTTTAAAGCACATGGAAAGCGGCAAAACCTCGACAATGATGCCCTTGGCCAAAAAGGGCGTATGCGTATGCGTTTTTTCCTGAATAAATATTCAGCATGGCCCTTTTTGGCCAACCAAGCAACCTGGAAAGGCAAATCGGCGCTACAAAGAAGTCTCGCTTCCCATCGCTCAAAAGGGCCATGCTGAATAAAGTGACAATAACAGAAATGCAGGAAAGGCCATGGAGAAATGGGAGCCTTGCTACGCTGATGGGCGGGATGTAAATTGCCACCAGCCACTCTGGAGAAGTGCACGGGGTGTCCTGAAACATCTACAAAACACAGCTGAGAGAGCATAGGGCACTTCCACTCATGGGCGTCTAAATTGGGAAAACTAAAAATCAGCAAGACACAGGCACCCCAAAGTTTACGGTTGCTCTGTTGACAAGAACCTCCACTGCGTTACACCTTAAATATCCCAGGAAAGAGAAAAATGGATAAAGAAGTTGTGGTCCTTATGTACAATGGAATGCAACTCAGCCATGAAATCAACGTCATAAGGCTAGTAGCAGCATGATGAGTGGATTTAGGTACGACGAATCTAAGTGAAATAAGTCACACAGAAAAAGACACTTATCATAAGCTATCACTTATAGAGGGAATGTAAAAACCGCTACACTTGAACTGAATTACAAAACACAACAGAGTCACACGTTTAGAAAACACACTATGGCTGCTTAACGGGAAAGGTGAGGTGGGGTGATGCATAAAACAAGGGTTTCAAATTAGCTCAGATACCGTTCCATAAACCCAATATGTAATAGACAAGACCTACTCCTTGCTCAGTGAACTGGACTCAACACCCCCTATTCACCGCCCAAGAATATATCTGACTAGTAAGAATCTTAAAACCTATGTATTGATATCTCTCTGTAAGTGAGTCAAGTGGGTGTAAAGCGGCATAAGCACAGCAGTGAAAAGCAGCTAAACCCCATTATAACATTCAATTACTTTTAAAAACCCGTGAAACAAAGACAGTGAAAGAGAGAGAAATTCTTACAAAATTCGTTCAGGGGCTGTGATGCCACCTCGATTGACCATATCTAGACCCACAGCTGATTGAGACATAAGGGTGGGCACTCTTGGGGCTGAGAGGTTTGGTGAGGTTGGGTGAGCAAACGCAGACCCTTTAAAGTAATACTGCGGGGTACCCATCTCATGGGTCCCAAATCTCCAGGTTCAAGGGCATCTTCCTACATCGAAAACATGCATGAGAAACCCAGAAGATGGTACACCGTGTGATCGGGAAAGGTTTCCAAAACGCACCTCATTTCTCATCTCCTTGTGCTCGGGTTCGCCATTCCAGCCGCTTTACTTGCAATCTCCCTCCTTGGAGAATCAGCACCTTTAACCCCCTGTTCCGTACAGGTTGCCATTTGTCCTGAGGATGAACGGCAAGAGGGGGAACCAATGAGAGACTAGCTCTAGGTGTTGGGACAGGCACAGGTCACTCTATTTTCCCATCAGGAAGAAGAATTAACCACAGGCTCAGCCTGCCGCCCGGAACCAGAATAGGGCCTGAAGCAATCCTGCGCTTTTGCGGCCAGCTCCCCAAAAAGCGAGTTGATAATTGGAGCTCAGGGGCACTACAATTCACAATCCTGTAGAGTTATAAATGGTAACTCAAGTCCAAAAATATATTGAAGGAAGGCAACGAAGAGGATTTGAAAGCAAGGCAGAACTGCAGGAAATTTCTATAGATTATATGTTAAGTGTTTATATACATTTAACATACATTAGCCTATTTAGGTTAGCCCCATAATCCTAATTTTTCCATCCTTCCACCTTTCATTTTGGTTAACCATTAGTTTGTTTTGTAAGTCTGTGGGTGTCTTTTTCTGTGGAAGTATGTTCATTGCTAGCAATCTTAGGATAACTTGTATAAATGATATCATAGGATATTTGTCATTCCCTTTTGACTGACTTTACCTAATATGATTATTTCTAGGCTCATTTTTAATCCTGAAAACGGCACTCTTCATTTTCTACCCGAGGCTACTATTCCATTCTGTACATATACCACTTCTTCTTTGTCAATTCATCTGTTTATGGACCTTTTTTTTGGCTTCCATGTCTTGGCTATTTCAATATTGCTGCAGTGCACATTTGCCTGCCTCTGTCTTTCCGATTCTGGTGGTCTTAGATTAGAGGCCCAAAAGGTGCCCTGCCACATCCTCTGGTAGCTCAATTTTTACCTTTTAAAGCAGCTCCATTCAGTTTTTGTTAGTGCTGTTACCACTTTACATCCCACCAGCTGCTAGAAGGTACAAAGTTCTCTAAAACCCCTTCAGCATTTATAGTTTGTAGAGGTTTGGCTGATGGTCATTTGACTGGTGTGAGCTGAAACCTTTTTGGAGGTTGGATTTGCATGGGGCTAATAATTCCTTATACTGAGCTTTAGGCATGTCCTTTTTGTCTTTTCCTCTTTTTTTGTTTTTAGACAGTGAGTACAACTTCTCTCTTCATATTGACTTCTTGAAAAATTTGTCATGTGTTGAATTTTCTTGCCTATTCCCTATCCCAGGGCATTTTTGGAGGGGAGGTGTCATTTACAGCCCTGCAGTCCTTGTGACTACTAAGCAACCATTAGCACTGGGTTGAAAGCTGCTGTTGTGAGAAACAGCCACCATGCGGCAGCATTATTACGTTCTCAACCCTTGTTACTGGGGCAACAGAGTCTTCCTGGAGGTAGTGTTCCGAGGTTGTATATTAGAGAGGAATGTGCGGGGACAAGCCCCCAGATTTCAGGAGGTAGATACGAATCGCCTTTAGAGAACATGAAAAGCGGCAAAACGTCGACAATGATGCACTTGGCCAAAAAGGGCCTATGCGTTTTTTTCCTGAATATATTCAGGAAAAAACGCATAGGCCCTTTTTGGCCAACCAAGCAAGCCGGAAAGGCAAATCAGCCTTACAAATAAGTCTCACTTCCCATCCGTCCAAAGGACATCCAAAACAGTGTAAAAACCAGAAGTGCAGGACAGGCCAGGTAGAAAAGGCAGCCTTGTTAGGCTGATGGGCGGGATGTAAATTGCCAACGGCCACTCTGGAGAAGTGCACGGTGTTTCCTAAACCATCTAAAAAACACAGCTAGAGAGCATAGGGCCCTTCCACTCGTGGGCGTATAAAATGGGAAAAGTAAAAATCAACAAGACACAGGCACCCCAAAGTTTAGGCCTGCTCTGTTGACAAGAACCTCCACTTCAATACACCTTAAATATGCCAGGATAGAGAAAAATGGATAAAGAAGTGTGGTACTTATGTACAATGGAATATCACTCAGCCATGAAATCAATGTCATACGGCTACCAGCAGCATGATGAGTGGATTTAGGTACGATGTTTCTCAGTGAAATAAGTCACACAGAAAAAGACACTTATCATAAGATATCACTTATAGAGGGAAAGTAAAAATCGCTACACATGACCTGATTACAAAACAGAACAGAGTCACACATTTAGAAAACACTGGATGGCTGCTTAACTGGAAAGGTGAGGTGCAGTGAGGCATAAAACAAGGGTTTGAAATTAGCACACATACCGTTCCATAAACCAAATATGTAACAGACAACACATACCCCTTGCTCAGTGAACTGGACTCAACCCCCCCTATTCACCGCACAAGAGTATATCTGACTAGTAAGAATCTTAAAACCTATGTATTGATATCTCTCTGTAAATGAATCAAGTGGGTGTAAAGCGGCATAAACACAGCAGTGAAAATCAGCTAAACCCCATTATAAAAATAGATTACAAAAAAAACCCCAACAAAGACAGTGAAAGAGAGAGAAATTCGTACAAAGTTCGTTCAGGGACAGTGAAGCAACCTGGATCGACCATATCTAGACCCACAGCTGGATTAGATATAAGGCTGGACACTCTTGGGGCTGAGAGGATTGGTGAGGTTTGGTGAGCAAACGCCTACCATTTAAAGTAATAGTGCATGGTACCCATTCTATGGGTCCCAAATCTCCAGGTTCAAGGGAATCTTCTTACAGCGAAAAAATGCATGGGAAACCAAGTGGATGGTATACAGTGTGGTCGGGAAAGGTTTCTAAAACGCACCTCATTTCTCCTCTCCTTGTGCTCGGGTTCGCCATTCCAGCCGCATTACTAACAATCTCCCCACTTGGAGAATCAGCACCTTTAACCTCCTGTTTCGTACAGGTTGCAATTTGTCTTGAGGATGAATGGGAAGAGGGGGAACCAATGAGAGGGTAGCTCTAGGTGTTGGGACAGGCACAGGTCACTCTAATTTCCATCAGGAAGAAGAATTAACCACGGGCTCAGCCTGCCCCACGGAACCAGAATAGGGCCTGAAGCCATCCTGCGGATTTTCGGCCAACTCCCAAAAGAGCGAGTTGAAAAATGGAGCTCAGGGGCACTGCAATTCACAAACCTGCAGAGTTATAAACGATAACTCTCGTCCACAAATATATTGAGGGAAGGCAACGAAGAGGATGTGAAAGCAAGGCAGAACTGCAGGAAACTGATTTCAGGAGGTAGATTCGAATCGCCTTTAAAGCACATGGAAAGCGGCAAAACCTCGACAATGATGCCCTTGGCCAAAAAGGGCGTATGCGTATGCGTTTTTTCCTGAATAAATATTCAGCATGGCCCTTTTTGGCCAACCAAGCAACCTGGAAAGGCAAATCGGCGCTACAAAGAAGTCTCGCTTCCCATCGCTCAAAAGGGCCATGCTGAATAAAGTGACAATAACAGAAATGCAGGAAAGGCCATGGAGAAATGGGAGCCTTGCTACGCTGATGGGCGGGATGTAAATTGCCACCAGCCACTCTGGAGAAGTGCACGGGGTGTCCTGAAACATCTACAAAACACAGCTGAGAGAGCATAGGGCACTTCCACTCATGGGCGTCTAAATTGGGAAAACTAAAAATCAGCAAGACACAGGCACCCCAAAGTTTACGGTTGCTCTGTTGACAAGAACCTCCACTGCGTTACACCTTAAATATCCCAGGAAAGAGAAAAATGGATAAAGACGTTGTGGTCCTTATGTACAATGGAATGCAACTCAGCCATGAAATCAACGTCATAAGGCTAGTAGCAGCATGATGAGTGGATTTAGGTACGACGAATCTAAGTGAAATAAGTCACACAGAAAAAGACACTTATCATAAGCTATCACTTATAGAGGGAATGTAAAAACCGCTACACTTGAACTGAATTACAAAACACAACAGAGTCACACGTTTAGAAAACACACTATGGCTGCTTAACGGGAAAGGTGAGGTGGGGTGATGCATAAAACAAGGGTTTCAAATTAGCTCAGATACCGTTCCATAAACCCAATATGTAATAGACAAGACCTACTCCTTGCTCAGTGAACTGGACTCAACACCCCCTATTCACCGCCCAAGAATATATCTGACTAGTAAGAATCTTAAAACCTATGTATTGATATCTCTCTGTAAGTGAGTCAAGTGGGTGTAAAGCGGCATAAGCACAGCAGTGAAAAGCAGCTAAACCCCATTATAACATTCAATTACTTTTAAAAACCCGTGAAACAAAGACAGTGAAAGAGAGAGAAATTCTTACAAAATTCGTTCAGGGGCTGTGATGCCACCTCGATTGACCATATCTAGACCCACAGCTGATTGAGACATAAGGGTGGGCACTCTTGGGGCTGAGAGGTTTGGTGAGGTTGGGTGAGCAAACGCAGACCCTTTAAAGTAATACTGCGGGGTACCCATCTCATGGGTCCCAAATCTCCAGGTTCAAGGGCATCTTCCTACATCGAAAACATGCATGAGAAACCCAGAAGATGGTACACCGTGTGATCGGGAAAGGTTTCCAAAACGCACCTCATTTCTCATCTCCTTGTGCTCGGGTTCGCCATTCCAGCCGCTTTACTTGCAATCTCCCTCCTTGGAGAATCAGCACCTTTAACCCCCTGTTCCGTACAGGTTGCCATTTGTCCTGAGGATGAACGGCAAGAGGGGGAACCAATGAGAGACTAGCTCTAGGTGTTGGGACAGGCACAGGTCACTCTATTTTCCCATCAGGAAGAAGAATTAACCACAGGCTCAGCCTGCCGCCCGGAACCAGAATAGGGCCTGAAGCAATCCTGCGCTTTTGCGGCCAGCTCCCCAAAAAGCGAGTTGATAATTGGAGCTCAGGGGCACTACAATTCACAATCCTGTAGAGTTATAAATGGTAACTCAAGTCCAAAAATATATTGAAGGAAGGCAACGAAGAGGATTTGAAAGCAAGGCAGAACTGCAGGAAATTTCTATAGATTATATGTTAAGTGTTTATATACATTTAACATACATTAGCCTATTTAGGTTAGCCCCATAATCCTAATTTTTCCATCCTTCCACCTTTCATTTTGGTTAACCATTAGTTTGTTTTGTAAGTCTGTGGGTGTCTTTTTCTGTGGAAGTATGTTCATTGCTAGCAATCTTAGGATAACTTGTATAAATGATATCATAGGATATTTGTCATTCCCTTTTGACTGACTTTACCTAATATGATTATTTCTAGGCTCATTTTTAATCCTGAAAACGGCACTCTTCATTTTCTACCCGAGGCTACTATTCCATTCTGTACATATACCACTTCTTCTTTGTCAATTCATCTGTTTATGGACCTTTTTTTTGGCTTCCATGTCTTGGCTATTTCAATATTGCTGCAGTGCACATTTGCCTGCCTCTGTCTTTCCGATTCTCGTGGTCTTAGATTAGAGGCCCAAAAGGTGCCCTGCCACATCCTCTGGTAGCTCAATTTTTACCTTTTAAAGCAGCTCCATTCAGTTTTTGTTAGTGCTGTTACCACTTTACATCCCACCAGCTGCTAGAAGATACAAAGTTCTCTAAAACCCCTTCAGCATTTATAGTTTGTAGAGGTTTGGCTGATGGTCATTTGACTGGTGTGAGCTGAAACCTTTTTGGAGGTTGGATTTGCATGGGGCTAATAATTCCTTATACTGAGCTTTAGGCATGTCCTTTTTGTCTTTTCCTCTTTTTTTGTTTTTAGACAGTGAGTACAACTTCTCTCTTCATATTGACTTCTTGAAAAATTTGTCATGTGTTGAATTTTCTTGCCTATTCCCTATCCCAGGGCATTTTTGGAGGGGAGGTGTCATTTACAGCCCTGCAGTCCTTGTGACTACTAAGCAACCATTAGCACTGGGTTGAAAGCTGCTGTTGTGAGAAACAGCCACCATGCGGCAGCATTATTACGTTCTCAACCCTTGTTACTGGGGCAACAGAGTCTTCCTGGAGGTAGTGTTCCGAGGTTGTATATTAGAGAGGAATGTGCGGGGACAAGCCCCCAGATTTCAGGAGGTAGATACGAATCGCCTTTAGAGAACATGAAAAGCGGCAAAACGTCGACAATGATGCACTTGGCCAAAAAGGGCCTATGCGTTTTTTTCCTGAATATATTCAGGAAAAAACGCATAGGCCCTTTTTGGCCAACCAAGCAAGCCGGAAAGGCAAATCAGCCTTACAAATAAGTCTCACTTCCCATCCGTCCAAAGGACATCCAAAACAGTGTAAAAACCAGAAGTGCAGGACAGGCCAGGTAGAAAAGGCAGCCTTGTTAGGCTGATGGGCGGGATGTAAATTGCCAACGGCCACTCTGGAGAAGTGCACGGTGTTTCCTAAACCATCTAAAAAACACAGCTAGAGAGCATAGGGCCCTTCCACTCGTGGGCGTATAAAATGGGAAAAGTAAAAATCAACAAGACACAGGCACCCCAAAGTTTAGGCCTGCTCTGTTGACAAGAACCTCCACTTCAATACACCTTAAATATGCCAGGATAGAGAAAAATGGATAAAGAAGTGTGGTACTTATGTACAATGGAATATCACTCAGCCATGAAATCAATGTCATACGGCTACCAGCAGCATGATGAGTGGATTTAGGTACGATGTTTCTCAGTGAAATAAGTCACACAGAAAAAGACACTTATCATAAGATATCACTTATAGAGGGAAAGTAAAAATCGCTACACATGACCTGATTACAAAACAGAACAGAGTCACACATTTAGAAAACACTGGATGGCTGCTTAACTGGAAAGGTGAGGTGCAGTGAGGCATAAAACAAGGGTTTGAAATTAGCACACATACCGTTCCATAAACCAAATATGTAACAGACAACACATACCCCTTGCTCAGTGAACTGGACTCAACCCCCCCTATTCACCGCACAAGAGTATATCTGACTAGTAAGAATCTTAAAACCTATGTATTGATATCTCTCTGTAAATGAATCAAGTGGGTGTAAAGCGGCATAAACACAGCAGTGAAAATCAGCTAAACCCCATTATAAAAATAGATTACAAAAAAAACCCCAACAAAGACAGTGAAAGAGAGAGAAATTCGTACAAAGTTCGTTCAGGGACAGTGAAGCAACCTGGATCGACCATATCTAGACCCACAGCTGGATTAGATATAAGGCTGGACACTCTTGGGGCTGAGAGGATTGGTGAGGTTTGGTGAGCAAACGCCTACCATTTAAAGTAATAGTGCATGGTACCCATTCTATGGGTCCCAAATCTCCAGGTTCAAGGGAATCTTCTTACAGCGAAAAAATGCATGGGAAACCAAGTGGATGGTATACAGTGTGGTCGGGAAAGGTTTCTAAAACGCACCTCATTTCTCCTCTCCTTGTGCTCGGGTTCGCCATTCCAGCCGCATTACTAACAATCTCCCCACTTGGAGAATCAGCACCTTTAACCTCCTGTTTCGTACAGGTTGCAATTTGTCTTGAGGATGAATGGGAAGAGGGGGAACCAATGAGAGGGTAGCTCTAGGTGTTGGGACAGGCACAGGTCACTCTAATTTCCATCAGGAAGAAGAATTAACCACGGGCTCAGCCTGCCCCACGGAACCAGAATAGGGCCTGAAGCCATCCTGCGGATTTTCGGCCAACTCCCAAAAGAGCGAGTTGAAAAATGGAGCTCAGGGGCACTGCAATTCACAAACCTGCAGAGTTATAAACGATAACTCTCGTCCACAAATATATTGAGGGAAGGCAACGAAGAGGATGTGAAAGCAAGGCAGAACTGCAGGAAACTGATTTCAGGAGGTAGATTCGAATCGCCTTTAAAGCACATGGAAAGCGGCAAAACCTCGACAATGATGCCCTTGGCCAAAAAGGGCGTATGCGTATGCGTTTATTCCTGAATAAATATTCAGCATGGCCCTTTTTGGCCAACCAAGCAACCTGGAAAGGCAAATCAGCGCTACAAAGAAGTCTCGCTTCCCATCGCTCAAAAGGGCCATGCTGAATAAAGTGACAATACCAGAAATGCAGGAAAGGCCATGGAGAAATGGGAGCCTTGCTACGCTGATGGGCGGGATGTAAATTGCCACCAGCCACTCTGGAGAAGTGCACGGGGTGTCCTGAAACATCTACAAAACACAGCTGAGAGAGCATAGGGCACTTCCACTCATGGGCGTCTAAATTGGGAAAACTAAAAATCAGCAAGACACAGGCACCCCAAAGTTTACGGTTGCTCTGTTGACAAGAACCTCCACTGCGTTACACCTTAAATATCCCAGGAAAGAGAAAAATGGATAAAGACGTTGTGGTCCTTATGTACAATGGAATGCAACTCAGCCATGAAATCAACGTCATAAGGCTAGTAGCAGCATGATGAGTGGATTTAGGTACGACGAATCTAAGTGAAATAAGTCACACAGAAAAAGACACTTATCATAAGCTATCACTTATAGAGGGAATGTAAAAACCGCTACACTTGAACTGAATTACAAAACACAACAGAGTCACACGTTTAGAAAACACACTATGGCTGCTTAACGGGAAAGGTGAGGTGGGGTGATGCATAAAACAAGGGTTTCAAATTAGCTCAGATACCGTTCCATAAACCCAATATGTAATAGACAAGACCTACTCCTTGCTCAGTGAACTGGACTCAACACCCCCTATTCACCGCCCAAGAATATATCTGACTAGTAAGAATCTTAAAACCTATGTATTGATATCTCTCTGTAAGTGAGTCAAGTGGGTGTAAAGCGGCATAAGCACAGCAGTGAAAAGCAGCTAAACCCCATTATAACATTCAATTACTTTTAAAAACCCGTGAAACAAAGACAGTGAAAGAGAGAGAAATTCTTACAAAATTCGTTCAGGGGCTGTGATGCCACCTCGATTGACCATATCTAGACCCACAGCTGATTGAGACATAAGGGTGGGCACTCTTGGGGCTGAGAGGTTTGGTGAGGTTGGGTGAGCAAACGCAGACCCTTTAAAGTAATACTGCGGGGTACCCATCTCATGGGTCCCAAATCTCCAGGTTCAAGGGCATCTTCCTACATCGAAAACATGCATGAGAAACCCAGAAGATGGTACACCGTGTGATCGGGAAAGGTTTCCAAAACGCACCTCATTTCTCATCTCCTTGTGCTCGGGTTCGCCATTCCAGCCGCTTTACTTGCAATCTCCCTCCTTGGAGAATCAGCACCTTTAACCCCCTGTTCCGTACAGGTTGCCATTTGTCCTGAGGATGAACGGCAAGAGGGGGAACCAATGAGAGACTAGCTCTAGGTGTTGGGACAGGCACAGGTCACTCTATTTTCCCATCAGGAAGAAGAATTAACCACAGGCTCAGCCTGCCGCCCGGAACCAGAATAGGGCCTGAAGCAATCCTGCGCTTTTGCGGCCAGCTCCCCAAAAAGCGAGTTGATAATTGGAGCTCAGGGGCACTACAATTCACAATCCTGTAGAGTTATAAATGGTAACTCAAGTCCAAAAATATATTGAAGGAAGGCAACGAAGAGGATTTGAAAGCAAGGCAGAACTGCAGGAAATTTCTATAGATTATATGTTAAGTGTTTATATACATTTAACATACATTAGCCTATTTAGGTTAGCCCCATAATCCTAATTTTTCCATCCTTCCACCTTTCATTTTGGTTAACCATTAGTTTGTTTTGTAAGTCTGTGGGTGTCTTTTTCTGTGGAAGTATGTTCATTGCTAGCAATCTTAGGATAACTTGTATAAATGATATCATAGGATATTTGTCATTCCCTTTTGACTGACTTTACCTAATATGATTATTTCTAGGCTCATTTTTAATCCTGAAAACGGCACTCTTCATTTTCTACCCGAGGCTACTATTCCATTCTGTACATATACCACTTCTTCTTTGTCAATTCATCTGTTTATGGACCTTTTTTTTGGCTTCCATGTCTTGGCTATTTCAATATTGCTGCAGTGCACATTTGCCTGCCTCTGTCTTTCCGATTCTCGTGGTCTTAGATTAGAGGCCCAAAAGGTGCCCTGCCACATCCTCTGGTAGCTCAATTTTTACCTTTTAAAGCAGCTCCATTCAGTTTTTGTTAGTGCTGTTACCACTTTACATCCCACCAGCTGCTAGAAGATACAAAGTTCTCTAAAACCCCTTCAGCATTTATAGTTTGTAGAGGTTTGGCTGATGGTCATTTGACTGGTGTGAGCTGAAACCTTTTTGGAGGTTGGATTTGCATGGGGCTAATAATTCCTTATACTGAGCTTTAGGCATGTCCTTTTTGTCTTTTCCTCTTTTTTTGTTTTTAGACAGTGAGTACAA
This sequence comes from Eschrichtius robustus, assembly GCF_028021215.1. Classification (NCBI taxonomy): domain Eukaryota; kingdom Metazoa; phylum Chordata; class Mammalia; order Artiodactyla; family Eschrichtiidae; genus Eschrichtius; species Eschrichtius robustus. The sequence goes on along the minus strand of NC_090824.1, from coordinate 110,606,657 downwards.
CTTCTCTCTTCATATTGACTTCTTGAAAAATTTGTCATGTGTTGAATTTTCTTGCCTATTCCCTATCCCAGGGCATTTTTGGAGGGGAGGTGTCATTTACAGCCCTGCAGTCCTTGTGACTACTAAGCAACCATTAGCACTGGGTTGAAAGCTGCTGTTGTGAGAAACAGCCACCATGCGGCAGCATTATTACGTTCTCAACCCTTGTTACTGGGGCAACAGAGTCTTCCTGGAGGTAGTGTTCCGAGGTTGTATATTAGAGAGGAATGTGCGGGGACAAGCCCCCAGATTTCAGGAGGTAGATACGAATCGCCTTTAGAGAACATGAAAAGCGGCAAAACGTCGACAATGATGCACTTGGCCAAAAAGGGCCTATGCGTTTTTTTCCTGAATATATTCAGGAAAAAACGCATAGGCCCTTTTTGGCCAACCAAGCAAGCCGGAAAGGCAAATCAGCCTTACAAATAAGTCTCACTTCCCATCCGTCCAAAGGACATCCAAAACAGTGTAAAAACCAGAAGTGCAGGACAGGCCAGGTAGAAAAGGCAGCCTTGTTAGGCTGATGGGCGGGATGTAAATTGCCAACGGCCACTCTGGAGAAGTGCACGGTGTTTCCTAAACCATCTAAAAAACACAGCTAGAGAGCATAGGGCCCTTCCACTCGTGGGCGTATAAAATGGGAAAAGTAAAAATCAACAAGACACAGGCACCCCAAAGTTTAGGCCTGCTCTGTTGACAAGAACCTCCACTTCAATACACCTTAAATATGCCAGGATACAGAAAAATGGATAAAGAAGTGTGGTACTTATGTACAATGGAATATCACTCAGCCATGAAATCAATGTCATACGGCTACCAGCAGCATGATGAGTGGATTTAGGTACGATGTTTCTCAGTGAAATAAGTCACACAGAAAAAGACACTTATCATAAGATATCACTTATAGAGGGAAAGTAAAAATCGCTACACATGACCTGATTACAAAACAGAACAGAGTCACACATTTAGAAAACACTGGATGGCTGCTTAACTGGAAAGGTGAGGTGCAGTGAGGCATAAAACAAGGGTTTGAAATTAGCACACATACCGTTCCATAAACCAAATATGTAACAGACAACACATACCCCTTGCTCAGTGAACTGGACTCAACCCCCCCTATTCACCGCACAAGAGTATATCTGACTAGTAAGAATCTTAAAACCTATGTATTGATATCTCTCTGTAAATGAATCAAGTGGGTGTAAAGCGGCATAAACACAGCAGTGAAAATCAGCTAAACCCCATTATAAAAATAGATTACAAAAAAAACCCCAACAAAGACAGTGAAAGAGAGAGAAATTCGTACAAAGTTCGTTCAGGGACAGTGAAGCAACCTGGATCGACCATATCTAGACCCACAGCTGGATTAGATATAAGGCTGGACACTCTTGGGGCTGAGAGGATTGGTGAGGTTTGGTGAGCAAACGCCTACCATTTAAAGTAATAGTGCATGGTACCCATTCTATGGGTCCCAAATCTCCAGGTTCAAGGGAATCTTCTTACAGCGAAAAAATGCATGGGAAACCAAGTGGATGGTATACAGTGTGGTCGGGAAAGGTTTCTAAAACGCACCTCATTTCTCCTCTCCTTGTGCTCGGGTTCGCCATTCCAGCCGCATTACTAACAATCTCCCCACTTGGAGAATCAGCACCTTTAACCTCCTGTTTCGTACAGGTTGCAATTTGTCTTGAGGATGAATGGGAAGAGGGGGAACCAATGAGAGGGTAGCTCTAGGTGTTGGGACAGGCACAGGTCACTCTAATTTCCATCAGGAAGAAGAATTAACCACGGGCTCAGCCTGCCCCACGGAACCAGAATAGGGCCTGAAGCCATCCTGCGGATTTTCGGCCAACTCCCAAAAGAGCGAGTTGAAAAATGGAGCTCAGGGGCACTGCAATTCACAAACCTGCAGAGTTATAAACGATAACTCTCGTCCACAAATATATTGAGGAAGGCAACGAAGAGGATGTGAAAGCAAGGCAGAACTGCAGGAAACTGATTTCAGGAGGTAGATTCGAATCGCCTTTAAAGCACATGGAAAGCGGCAAAACCTCGACAATGATGCCCTTGGCCAAAAAGGGCGTATGCGTATGCGTTTATTCCTGAATAAATATTCAGCATGGCCCTTTTTGGCCAACCAAGCAACCTGGAAAGGCAAATCAGCGCTACAAAGAAGTCTCGCTTCCCATCGCTCAAAAGGGCCATGCTGAATAAAGTGACAATACCAGAAATGCAGGAAAGGCCATGGAGAAATGGGAGCCTTGCTACGCTGATGGGCGGGATGTAAATTGCCACCAGCCACTCTGGAGAAGTGCACGGGGTGTCCTGAAACATCTACAAAACACAGCTGAGAGAGCATAGGGCACTTCCACTCATGGGCGTCTAAATTGGGAAAACTAAAAATCAGCAAGACACAGGCACCCCAAAGTTTACGGTTGCTCTGTTGACAAGAACCTCCACTGCGTTACACCTTAAATATCCCAGGAAAGAGAAAAATGGATAAAGAAGTTGTGGTCCTTATGTACAATGGAATGCAACTCAGCCATGAAATCAACGTCATAAGGCTAGTAGCAGCATGATGAGTGGATTTAGGTACGACGAATCTAAGTGAAATAAGTCACACAGAAAAAGACACTTATCATAAGCTATCACTTATAGAGGGAATGTAAAAACCGCTACACTTGAACTGAATTACAAAACACAACAGAGTCACACGTTTAGAAAAACCACTATGGCTGCTTAACGGGAAAGGTGAGGTGGGGTGATGCATAAAACAAGGGTTTCAAATTAGCTCAGATACCGTTCCATAAACCCAATATGTAATAGACAAGACCTACTCCTTGCTCAGTGAACTGGACTCAACACCCCCTATTCACCGCCCAAGAATATATCTGACTAGTAAGAATCTTAAAACCTATGTATTGATATCTCTCTGTAAGTGAGTCAAGTGGGTGTAAAGCGGCATAAGCACAGCAGTGAAAAGCAGCTAAACCCCATTATAACATTCAATTACTTTTAAAAACCCGTGAAACAAAGACAGTGAAAGAGAGAGAAATTCTTACAAAATTCGTTCAGGGGCTGTGATGCCACCTCGATTGACCATATCTAGACCCACAGCTGATTGAGACATAAGGGGTGGGCACTCTTGGGGCTGAGAGGTTTGGTGAGGTTGGGTGAGCAAACGCAGACCCTTTAAAGTAATACTGCGGGGTACCCATCTCATGGGTCCCAAATCTCCAGGTTCAAGGGCATCTTCCTACATCGAAAACATGCATGAGAAACCCAGAAGATGGTACACCGTGTGATCGGGAAAGGTTTCCAAAACGCACCTCATTTCTCATCTCCTTGTGCTCGGTTCGCCATTCCAGCCGCTTTACTTGCAATCTCCCTCCTTGGAGAATCAGCACCTTTAACCCCCTGTTCCGTACAGGTTGCCATTTGTCCTGAGGATGAACGGCAAGAGGGGGAACCAATGAGAGACTAGCTCTAGGTGTTGGGACAGGCACAGGTCACTCTATTTTCCCATCAGGAAGAAGAATTAACCACAGGCTCAGCCTGCCGCCCGGAACCAGAATAGGCCTGAAGCAATCCTGCGCTTTTGCGGCCAGCTCCCCAAAAAGCGAGTTGATAATTGGAGCTCAGGGGCACTACAATTCACAATCCTGTAGAGTTATAAATGGTAACTCAAGTCCAAAAATATATGAAGGAAGGCAACGAAGAGGATTTGAAAGCAAGGCAGAACTGCAGGAAATTTCTATAGATTATATGTTAAGTGTTTATATACATTTAACATACATTAGGCCTATTTAGGTTAGCCCCATAATCCTAATTTTTCCATCCTTCCACCTTTCATTTTGGTTAACCATTAGTTTGTTTTGTAAGTCTGTGGGTGTCTTTTTCTGTGGAAGTATGTTCATTGCATAGCAATCTTAGGATAACTTGTATAAATGATATCATAGGATATTTGTCATTCCCTTTTGACTGACTTTACCTAATATGATTATTTCTAGGCTCATTTTTAATCCTGAAAACGGCACTCTTCATTTTCTACCCGAGGCTACTATTCCATTCTGTACATATACCACTTCTTCTTTGTCAATTCATCTGTTTATGGACCTTTTTTTTGGCTTCCCATGTCTTGGCTATTTCAATATTGCTGCAGTGCACATTTGCCTGCCTCTGTCTTTCCGATTCTGGTGGTCTTAGATTAGAGGCCCAAAAGGTGCCCTGCCACATCCTCTGGTAGCTCAATTTTTACCTTTTAAAGCAGCTCCATTCAGTTTTTGTTAGTGCTGTTACCACTTTACATCCCACCAGCTGCTAGAAGGTACAAAGTTCTCTAAAACCCCTTCAGCATTTATAGTTTGTAGAGGTTTGGCTGATGGTCATTTGACTGGTGTGAGCTGAAACCTTTTTGGAGGTTGGATTTGCATGGGGCTAATAATTCCTTATACTGAGCTTTAGGCATGTCCTTTTTGTCTTTTCCTCTTTTTTTGTTTTAGACAGTGAGTACAACTTCTCTCTTCATATTGACTTCTTGAAAAATTTGTCATGTGTTGAATTTTCTTGCCTATTCCCTATCCCAGGGCATTTTTGGAGGGGAGGTGTCATTTACAGCCCTGCAGTCCTTGTGACTACTAAGCAACCATTAGCACTGGGTTGAAAGCTGCTGTTGTGAGAAACAGCCACCATGCGGCAGCATTATTACGTTCTCAACCCTTGTTACTGGGGCAACAGAGTCTTCCTGGAGGTAGTGTTCCGAGGTTGTATATTAGAGAGGAATGTGCGGGGACAAGCCCCCCAGATTTCAGGAGGTAGATACGAATCGCCTTTAGAGAACATGAAAAGCGGCAAAACGTCGACAATGATGCACTTGGCCAAAAAGGGCCTATGCGTTTTTTCCTGAATATATTCAGGAAAAAACGCATAGGCCCTTTTTGGCCAACCAAGCAAGCCGGAAAGGCAAATCAGCCTTACAAATAAGTCTCACTTCCCATCCGTCCAAAGGACATCCAAAACAGTGTAAAAACCAGAAGTGCAGGACAGGCCAGGTAGAAAAGGCAGCCTTGTTAGGCTGATGGGCGGGATGTAAATTGCCAACGGCCACTCTGGAGAAGTGCACGGTGTTTCCTAAACCATCTAAAAAACACAGCTAGAGAGCATAGGGCCCTTCCACTCGTGGGCGTATAAAATGGGAAAAGTAAAAATCAACAAGACACAGGCACCCCAAAGTTTAGGCCTGCTCTGTTGACAAGAACCTCCACTTCAATACACCTTAAATATGCCAGGATAGAGAAAAATGGATAAAGAAGTGTGGTACTTATGTACAATGGAATATCACTCAGCCATGAAATCAATGTCATACGGCTACCAGCAGCATGATGAGTGGATTTAGGTACGATGTTTCTCAGTGAAATAAGTCACACAGAAAAAGACACTTATCATAAGATATCACTTATAGAGGGAAAGTAAAAATCGCTACACATGACCTGATTACAAAACAGAACAGAGTCACACATTTAGAAAACACTGGATGGCTGCTTAACTGGAAAGGTGAGGTGCAGTGAGGCATAAAACAAGGGTTTGAAATTAGCACACATACCGTTCCATAAACCAAATATGTAACAGACAACACATACCCCTTGCTCAGTGAACTGGACTCAACCCACCCTATTCACCGCACAAGAGTATATCTGACTAGTAAGAATCTTAAAACCTATGTATTGATATCTCTCTGTAAATGAATCAAGTGGGTGTAAAGCGGCATAAACACAGCAGTGAAAATCAGCTAAACCCCATTATAAAAATAGATTACAAAAAAAACCCCAACAAAGACAGTGAAAGAGAGAGAAATTCGTACAAAGTTCGTTCAGGGACAGTGAAGCAACCTGGATCGACCATATCTAGACCCACAGCTGGATTAGATATAAGGCTGGACACTCTTGGGGCTGAGAGGATTGGTGAGGTTTGGTGAGCAAACGCCTACCATTTAAAGTAATAGTGCATGGTACCCATTCTATGGGTCCCAAATCTCCAGGTTCAAGGGAATCTTCTTACAGCGAAAAAATGCATGGGAAACCAAGTGGATGGTATACAGTGTGGTCGGGAAAGGTTTCTAAAACGCACCTCATTTCTCCTCTCCTTGTGCTCGGGTTCGCCATTCCAGCCGCATTACTAACAATCTCCCCACTTGGAGAATCAGCACCTTTAACCTCCTGTTTCGTACAGGTTGCAATTTGTCTTGAGGATGAATGGGAAGAGGGGGAACCAATGAGAGGGTAGCTCTAGGTGTTGGGACAGGCACAGGTCACTCTAATTTCCATCAGGAAGAAGAATTAACCACGGGCTCAGCCTGCCCCACGGAACCAGAATAGGGCCTGAAGCCATCCTGCGGATTTTCGGCCAACTCCCAAAAGAGCGAGTTGAAAAATGGAGCTCAGGGGCACTGCAATTCACAAACCTGCAGAGTTATAAACGATAACTCTCGTCCACAAATATATTGAGGGAAGGCAACGAAGAGGATGTGAAAGCAAGGCAGAACTGCAGGAAACTGATTTCAGGAGGTAGATTCGAATCGCCTTTAAAGCACATGGAAAGCGGCAAAACCTCGACAATGATGCCCTTGGCCAAAAAGGGCGTATGCGTATGCGTTTATTCCTGAATAAATATTCAGCATGGCCCTTTTTGGCCAACCAAGCAACCTGGAAAGGCAAATCAGCGCTACAAAGAAGTCTCGCTTCCCATCGCTCAAAAGGGCCATGCTGAATAAAGTGACAATACCAGAAATGCAGGAAAGGCCATGGAGAAATGGGAGCCTTGCTACGCTGATGGGCGGGATGTAAATTGCCACCAGCCACTCTGGAGAAGTGCACGGGGTGTCCTGAAACATCTACAAAACACAGCTGAGAGAGCATAGGGCACTTCCACTCATGGGCGTCTAAATTGGGAAAACTAAAAATCAGCAAGACACAGGCACCCCAAAGTTTACGGTTGCTCTGTTGACAAGAACCTCCACTGCGTTACACCTTAAATATCCCAGGAAAGAGAAAAATGGATAAAGAAGTTGTGGTCCTTATGTACAATGGAATGCAACTCAGCCATGAAATCAACGTCATAAGGCTAGTAGCAGCATGATGAGTGGATTTAGGTACGACGAATCTAAGTGAAATAAGTCACACAGAAAAAGACACTTATCATAAGCTATCACTTATAGAGGGAATGTAAAAACCGCTACACTTGAACTGAATTACAAAACACAACAGAGTCACACGTTTAGAAAACACACTATGGCTGCTTAACGGGAAAGGTGAGGTGGGGTGATGCATAAAACAAGGGTTTCAAATTAGCTCAGATACCGTTCCATAAACCCAATATGTAATAGACAAGACCTACTCCTTGCTCAGTGAACTGGACTCAACACCCCCTATTCACCGCCCAAGAATATATCTGACTAGTAAGAATCTTAAAACCTATGTATTGATATCTCTCTGTAAGTGAGTCAAGTGGGTGTAAAGCGGCATAAGCACAGCAGTGAAAAGCAGCTAAACCCCATTATAACATTCAATTACTTTTAAAAACCCGTGAAACAAAGACAGTGAAAGAGAGAGAAATTCTTACAAAATTCGTTCAGGGGCTGTGATGCCACCTCGATTGACCATATCTAGACCCACAGCTGATTGAGACATAAGGGTGGGCACTCTTGGGGCTGAGAGGTTTGGTGAGGTTGGGTGAGCAAACGCAGACCCTTTAAAGTAATACTGCGGGGTACCCATCTCATGGGTCCCAAATCTCCAGGTTCAAGGGCATCTTCCTACATCGAAAACATGCATGAGAAACCCAGAAGATGGTACACCGTGTGATCGGGAAAGGTTTCCAAAACGCACCTCATTTCTCATCTCCTTGTGCTCGGGTTCGCCATTCCAGCCGCTTTACTTGCAATCTCCCTCCTTGGAGAATCAGCACCTTTAACCCCCTGTTCCATACAGGTTGCCATTTGTCCTGAGGATGAACGGCAAGAGGGGGAACCAATGAGAGACTAGCTCTAGGTGTTGGGACAGGCACAGGTCACTCTATTTTCCCATCAGGAAGAAGAATTAACCACAGGCTCAGCCTGCCGCCCGGAACCAGAATAGGGCCTGAAGCAATCCTGCGCTTTTGCGGCCAGCTCCCCAAAAAGCGAGTTGATAATTGGAGCTCAGGGGCACTACAATTCACAATCCTGTAGAGTTATAAATGGTAACTCAAGTCCAAAAATATATTGAAGGAAGGCAACGAAGAGGATTTGAAAGCAAGGCAGAACTGCAGGAAATTTCTATAGATTATATGTTAAGTGTTTATATACATTTAACATACATTAGCCTATTTAGGTTAGCCCCATAATCCTAATTTTTCCATCCTTCCACCTTTCATTTTGGTTAACCATTAGTTTGTTTTGTAAGTCTGTGGGTGTCTTTTTCTGTGGAAGTATGTTCATTGCTAGCAATCTTAGGATAACTTGTATAAATGATATCATAGGATATTTGTCATTCCCTTTTGACTGACTTTACCTAATATGATTATTTCTAGGCTCATTTTTAATCCTGAAAACGGCACTCTTCATTTTCTACCCGAGGCTACTATTCCATTCTGTACATATACCACTTCTTCTTTGTCAATTCATCTGTTTATGGACCTTTTTTTTGGCTTCCATGTCTTGGCTATTTCAATATTGCTGCAGTGCACATTTGCCTGCCTCTGTCTTTCCGATTCTGGTGGTCTTAGATTAGAGGCCCAAAAGGTGCCCTGCCACATCCTCTGGTAGCTCAATTTTTACCTTTTAAAGCAGCTCCATTCAGTTTTTGTTAGTGCTGTTACCACTTTACATCCCACCAGCTGCTAGAAGGTACAAAGTTCTCTAAAACCCCTTCAGCATTTATAGTTTGTAGAGGTTTGGCTGATGGTCATTTGACTGGTGTGAGCTGAAACCTTTTTGGAGGTTGGATTTGCATGGGGCTAATAATTCCTTATACTGAGCTTTAGGCATGTCCTTTTTGTCTTTTCCTCTTTTTTTGTTTTTAGACAGTGAGTACAACTTCTCTCTTCATATTGACTTCTTGAAAAATTTGTCATGTGTTGAATTTTCTTGCCTATTCCCTATCCCAGGGCATTTTTGGAGGGGAGGTGTCATTTACAGCCCTGCAGTCCTTGTGACTACTAAGCAACCATTAGCACTGGGTTGAAAGCTGCTGTTGTGAGAAACAGCCACCATGCGGCAGCATTATTACGTTCTCAACCCTTGTTACTGGGGCAACAGAGTCTTCCTGGAGGTAGTGTTCCGAGGTTGTATATTAGAGAGGAATGTGCGGGGACAAGCCCCCAGATTTCAGGAGGTAGATACGAATCGCCTTTAGAGAACATGAAAAGCGGCAAAACGTCGACAATGATGCACTTGGCCAAAAAGGGCCTATGCGTTTTTTTCCTGAATATATTCAGGAAAAAACGCATAGGCCCTTTTTGGCCAACCAAGCAAGCCGGAAAGGCAAATCAGCCTTACAAATAAGTCTCACTTCCCATCCGTCCAAAGGACATCCAAAACAGTGTAAAAACCAGAAGTGCAGGACAGGCCAGGTAGAAAAGGCAGCCTTGTTAGGCTGATGGGCGGGATGTAAATTGCCAACGGCCACTCTGGAGAAGTGCACGGTGTTTCCTAAACCATCTAAAAAACACAGCTAGAGAGCATAGGGCCCTTCCACTCGTGGGCGTATAAAATGGGAAAAGTAAAAATCAACAAGACACAGGCACCCCAAAGTTTAGGCCTGCTCTGTTGACAAGAACCTCCACTTCAATACACCTTAAATATGCCAGGATAGAGAAAAATGGATAAAGAAGTGTGGTACTTATGTACAATGGAATATCACTCAGCCATGAAATCAATGTCATACGGCTACCAGCAGCATGATGAGTGGATTTAGGTACGATGTTTCTCAGTGAAATAAGTCACACAGAAAAAGACACTTATCATAAGATATCACTTATAGAGGGAAAGTAAAAATCGCTACACATGACCTGATTACAAAACAGAACAGAGTCACACATTTAGAAAACACTGGATGGCTGCTTAACTGGAAAGGTGAGGTGCAGTGAGGCATAAAACAAGGGTTTGAAATTAGCACACATACCGTTCCATAAACCAAATATGTAACAGACAACACATACCCCTTGCTCAGTGAACTGGACTCAACCCCCCCTATTCACCGCACAAGAGTATATCTGACTAGTAAGAATCTTAAAACCTATGTATTGATATCTCTCTGTAAATGAATCAAGTGGGTGTAAAGCGGCATAAACACAGCAGTGAAAATCAGCTAAACCCCATTATAAAAATAGATTACAAAAAAAACCCCAACAAAGACAGTGAAAGAGAGAGAAATTCGTACAAAGTTCGTTCAGGGACAGTGAAGCAACCTGGATCGACCATATCTAGACCCACAGCTGGATTAGATATAAGGCTGGACACTCTTGGGGCTGAGAGGATTGGTGAGGTTTGGTGAGCAAACGCCTACCATTTAAAGTAATAGTGCATGGTACCCATTCTATGGGTCCCAAATCTCCAGGTTCAAGGGAATCTTCTTACAGCGAAAAAATGCATGGGAAACCAAGTGGATGGTATACAGTGTGGTCGGGAAAGGTTTCTAAAACGCACCTCATTTCTCCTCTCCTTGTGCTCGGGTTCGCCATTCCAGCCGCATTACTAACAATCTCCCCACTTGGAGAATCAGCACCTTTAACCTCCTGTTTCGTACAGGTTGCAATTTGTCTTGAGGATGAATGGGAAGAGGGGGAACCAATGAGAGGGTAGCTCTAGGTGTTGGGACAGGCACAGGTCACTCTAATTTCCATCAGGAAGAAGAATTAACCACAGGCTCAGCCTGCCCCACGGAACCAGAATAGGGCCTGAAGCCATCCTGCGGATTTTCGGCCAACTCCCAAAAGAGCGAGTTGAAAAATGGAGCTCAGGGGCACTGCAATTCACAAACCTGCAGAGTTATAAACGATAACTCTCGTCCACAAATATATTGAGGGAAGGCAACGAAGAGGATGTGAAAGCAAGGCAGAACTGCAGGAAACTGATTTCAGGAGGTAGATTCGAATCGCCTTTAAAGCACATGGAAAGCGGCAAAACCTCGACAATGATGCCCTTGGCCAAAAAGGGCGTATGCGTATGCGTTTTTTCCTGAATAAATATTCAGCATGGCCCTTTTTGGCCAACCAAGCAACCTGGAAAGGCAAATCGGCGCTACAAAGAAGTCTCGCTTCCCATCGCTCAAAAGGGCCATGCTGAATAAAGTGACAATAACAGAAATGCAGGAAAGGCCATGGAGAAATGGGAGCCTTGCTACGCTGATGGGCGGGATGTAAATTGCCACCAGCCACTCTGGAGAAGTGCACGGGGTGTCCTGAAACATCTACAAAACACAGCTGAGAGAGCATAGGGCACTTCCACTCATGGGCGTCTAAATTGGGAAAACTAAAAATCAGCAAGACACAGGCACCCCAAAGTTTACGGTTGCTCTGTTGACAAGAACCTCCACTGCGTTACACCTTAAATATCCCAGGAAAGAGAAAAATGGATAAAGACGTTGTGGTCCTTATGTACAATGGAATGCAACTCAGCCATGAAATCAACGTCATAAGGCTAGTAGCAGCATGATGAGTGGATTTAGGTACGACGAATCTAAGTGAAATAAGTCACACAGAAAAAGACACTTATCATAAGCTATCACTTATAGAGGGAATGTAAAAACCGCTACACTTGAACTGAATTACAAAACACAACAGAGTCACACGTTTAGAAAACACACTATGGCTGCTTAACGGGAAAGGTGAGGTGGGGTGATGCATAAAACAAGGGTTTCAAATTAGCTCAGATACCGTTCCATAAACCCAATATGTAATAGACAAGACCTACTCCTTGCTCAGTGAACTGGACTCAACACCCCCTATTCACCGCCCAAGAATATATCTGACTAGTAAGAATCTTAAAACCTATGTATTGATATCTCTCTGTAAGTGAGTCAAGTGGGTGTAAAGCGGCATAAGCACAGCAGTGAAAAGCAGCTAAACCCCATTATAACATTCAATTACTTTTAAAAACCCGTGAAACAAAGACAGTGAAAGAGAGAGAAATTCTTACAAAATTCGTTCAGGGGCTGTGATGCCACCTCGATTGACCATATCTAGACCCACAGCTGATTGAGACATAAGGGTGGGCACTCTTGGGGCTGAGAGGTTTGGTGAGGTTGGGTGAGCAAACGCAGACCCTTTAAAGTAATACTGCGGGGTACCCATCTCATGGGTCCCAAATCTCCAGGTTCAAGGGCATCTTCCTACATCGAAAACATGCATGAGAAACCCAGAAGATGGTACACCGTGTGATCGGGAAAGGTTTCCAAAACGCACCTCATTTCTCATCTCCTTGTGCTCGGGTTCGCCATTCCAGCCGCTTTACTTGCAATCTCCCTCCTTGGAGAATCAGCACCTTTAACCCCCTGTTCCGTACAGGTTGCCATTTGTCCTGAGGATGAACGGCAAGAGGGGGAACCAATGAGAGACTAGCTCTAGGTGTTGGGACAGGCACAGGTCACTCTATTTTCCCATCAGGAAGAAGAATTAACCACAGGCTCAGCCTGCCGCCCGGAACCAGAATAGGGCCTGAAGCAATCCTGCGCTTTTGCGGCCAGCTCCCCAAAAAGCGAGTTGATAATTGGAGCTCAGGGGCACTACAATTCACAATCCTGTAGAGTTATAAATGGTAACTCAAGTCCAAAAATATATTGAAGGAAGGCAACGAAGAGGATTTGAAAGCAAGGCAGAACTGCAGGAAATTTCTATAGATTATATGTTAAGTGTTTATATACATTTAACATACATTAGCCTATTTAGGTTAGCCCCATAATCCTAATTTTTCCATCCTTCCACCTTTCATTTTGGTTAACCATTAGTTTGTTTTGTAAGTCTGTGGGTGTCTTTTTCTGTGGAAGTATGTTCATTGCTAGCAATCTTAGGATAACTTGTATAAATGATATCATAGGATATTTGTCATTCCCTTTTGACTGACTTTACCTAATATGATTATTTCTAGGCTCATTTTTAATCCTGAAAACGGCACTCTTCATTTTCTACCCGAGGCTACTATTCCATTCTGTACATATACCACTTCTTCTTTGTCAATTCATCTGTTTATGGACCTTTTTTTTGGCTTCCATGTCTTGGCTATTTCAATATTGCTGCAGTGCACATTTGCCTGCCTCTGTCTTTCCGATTCTCGTGGTCTTAGATTAGAGGCCCAAAAGGTGCCCTGCCACATCCTCTGGTAGCTCAATTTTTACCTTTTAAAGCAGCTCCATTCAGTTTTTGTTAGTGCTGTTACCACTTTACATCCCACCAGCTGCTAGAAGGTACAAAGTTCTCTAAAACCCCTTCAGCATTTATAGTTTGTAGAGGTTTGGCTGATGGTCATTTGACTGGTGTGAGCTGAAACCTTTTTGGAGGTTGGATTTGCATGGGGCTAATAATTCCTTATACTGAGCTTTAGGCATGTCCTTTTTGTCTTTTCCTCTTTTTTTGTTTTTAGACAGTGAGTACAACTTCTCTCTTCATATTGACTTCTTGAAAAATTTGTCATGTGTTGAATTTTCTTGCCTATTCCCTATCCCAGGGCATTTTTGGAGGGGAGGTGTCATTTACAGCCCTGCAGTCCTTGTGACTACTAAGCAACCATTAGCACTGGGTTGAAAGCTGCTGTTGTGAGAAACAGCCACCATGCGGCAGCATTATTACGTTCTCAACCCTTGTTACTGGGGCAACAGAGTCTTCCTGGAGGTAGTGTTCCGAGGTTGTATATTAGAGAGGAATGTGCGGGGACAAGCCCCCAGATTTCAGGAGGTAGATACGAATCGCCTTTAGAGAACATGAAAAGCGGCAAAACGTCGACAATGATGCACTTGGCCAAAAAGGGCCTATGCGTTTTTTTCCTGAATATATTCAGGAAAAAACGCATAGGCCCTTTTTGGCCAACCAAGCAAGCCGGAAAGGCAAATCAGCCTTACAAATAAGTCTCACTTCCCATCCGTCCAAAGGACATCCAAAACAGTGTAAAAACCAGAAGTGCAGGACAGGCCAGGTAGAAAAGGCAGCCTTGTTAGGCTGATGGGCGGGATGTAAATTGCCAACGGCCACTCTGGAGAAGTGCACGGTGTTTCCTAAACCATCTAAAAAACACAGCTAGAGAGCATAGGGCCCTTCCACTCGTGGGCGTATAAAATGGGAAAAGTAAAAATCAACAAGACACAGGCACCCCAAAGTTTAGGCCTGCTCTGTTGACAAGAACCTCCACTTCAATACACCTTAAATATGCCAGGATAGAGAAAAATGGATAAAGAAGTGTGGTACTTATGTACAATGGAATATCACTCAGCCATGAAATCAATGTCATACGGCTACCAGCAGCATGATGAGTGGATTTAGGTACGATGTTTCTCAGTGAAATAAGTCACACAGAAAAAGACACTTATCATAAGATATCACTTATAGAGGGAAAGTAAAAATCGCTACACATGACCTGATTACAAAACAGAACAGAGTCACACATTTAGAAAACACTGGATGGCTGCTTAACTGGAAAGGTGAGGTGCAGTGAGGCATAAAACAAGGGTTTGAAATTAGCACACATACCGTTCCATAAACCAAATATGTAACAGACAACACATACCCCTTGCTCAGTGAACTGGACTCAACCCACCCTATTCACCGCACAAGAGTATATCTGACTAGTAAGAATCTTAAAACCTATGTATTGATATCTCTCTGTAAATGAATCAAGTGGGTGTAAAGCGGCATAAACACAGCAGTGAAAATCAGCTAAACCCCATTATAAAAATAGATTACAAAAAAAACCCCAACAAAGACAGTGAAAGAGAGAGAAATTCGTACAAAGTTCGTTCAGGGACAGTGAAGCAACCTGGATCGACCATATCTAGACCCACAGCTGGATTAGATATAAGGCTGGACACTCTTGGGGCTGAGAGGATTGGTGAGGTTTGGTGAGCAAACGCCTACCATTTAAAGTAATAGTGCATGGTACCCATTCTATGGGTCCCAAATCTCCAGGTTCAAGGGAATCTTCTTACAGCGAAAAAATGCATGGGAAACCAAGTGGATGGTATACAGTGTGGTCGGGAAAGGTTTCTGAAACGCACCTCATTTCTCCTCTCCTTGTGCTCGGGTTCGCCATTCCAGCCGCATTACTAACAATCTCCCCACTTGGAGAATCAGCACCTTTAACCTCCTGTTTCGTACAGGTTGCAATTTGTCTTGAGGATGAATGGGAAGAGGGGGAACCAATGAGAGGGTAGCTCTAGGTGTTGGGACAGGCACAGGTCACTCTAATTTCCATCAGGAAGAAGAATTAACCACAGGCTCAGCCTGCCCCACGGAACCAGAATAGGGCCTGAAGCCATCCTGCGGATTTTCGGCCAACTCCCAAAAGAGCGAGTTGAAAAATGGAGCTCAGGGGCACTGCAATTCACAAACCTGCAGAGTTATAAACGATAACTCTCGTCCACAAATATATTGAGGGAAGGCAACGAAGAGGATGTGAAAGCAAGGCAGAACTGCAGGAAACTGATTTCAGGAGGTAGATTCGAATCGCCTTTAAAGCACATGGAAAGCGGCAAAACCTCGACAATGATGCCCTTGGCCAAAAAGGGCGTATGCGTATGCGTTTATTCCTGAATAAATATTCAGCATGGCCCTTTTTGGCCAACCAAGCAACCTGGAAAGGCAAATCGGCGCTACAAAGAAGTCTCGCTTCCCATCGCTCAAAAGGGCCATGCTGAATAAAGTGACAATACCAGAAATGCAGGAAAGGCCATGGAGAAATGGGAGCCTTGCTACGCTGATGGGCGGGATGTAAATTGCCACCAGCCACTCTGGAGAAGTGCACGGGGTGTCCTGAAACATCTACAAAACACAGCTGAGAGAGCATAGGGCACTTCCACTCATGGGCGTCTAAATTGGGAAAACTAAAAATCAGCAAGACACAGGCACCCCAAAGTTTACGGTTGCTCTGTTGACAAGAACCTCCACTGCGTTACACCTTAAATATCCCAGGAAAGAGAAAAATGGATAAAGAAGTTGTGGTCCTTATGTACAATGGAATGCAACTCAGCCATGAAATCAACGTCATAAGGCTAGTAGCAGCATGATGAGTGGATTTAGGTACGACGAATCTAAGTGAAATAAGTCACACAGAAAAAGACACTTATCATAAGCTATCACTTATAGAGGGAATGTAAAAACCGCTACACTTGAACTGAATTACAAAACACAACAGAGTCACACGTTTAGAAAACACACTATGGCTGCTTAACGGGAAAGGTGAGGTGGGGTGATGCATAAAACAAGGGTTTCAAATTAGCTCAGATACCGTTCCATAAACCCAATATGTAATAGACAAGACCTACTCCTTGCTCAGTGAACTGGACTCAACACCCCCTATTCACCGCCCAAGAATATATCTGACTAGTAAGAATCTTAAAACCTATGTATTGATATCTCTCTGTAAGTGAGTCAAGTGGGTGTAAAGCGGCATAAGCACAGCAGTGAAAAGCAGCTAAACCCCATTATAACATTCAATTACTTTTAAAAACCCGTGAAACAAAGACAGTGAAAGAGAGAGAAATTCTTACAAAATTCGTTCAGGGGCTGTGATGCCACCTCGATTGACCATATCTAGACCCACAGCTGATTGAGACATAAGGGTGGGCACTCTTGGGGCTGAGAGGTTTGGTGAGGTTGGGTGAGCAAACGCAGACCCTTTAAAGTAATACTGCGGGGTACCCATCTCATGGGTCCCAAATCTCCAGGTTCAAGGGCATCTTCCTACATCGAAAACATGCATGAGAAACCCAGAAGATGGTACACCGTGTGATCGGGAAAGGTTTCCAAAACGCACCTCATTTCTCATCTCCTTGTGCTCGGGTTCGCCATTCCAGCCGCTTTACTTGCAATCTCCCTCCTTGGAGAATCAGCACCTTTAACCCCCTGTTCCGTACAGGTTGCCATTTGTCCTGAGGATGAACGGCAAGAGGGGGAACCAATGAGAGACTAGCTCTAGGTGTTGGGACAGGCACAGGTCACTCTATTTTCCCATCAGGAAGAAGAATTAACCACAGGCTCAGCCTGCCGCCCGGAACCAGAATAGGGCCTGAAGCAATCCTGCGCTTTTGCGGCCAGCTCCCCAAAAAGCGAGTTGATAATTGGAGCTCAGGGGCACTACAATTCACAATCCTGTAGAGTTATAAATGGTAACTCAAGTCCAAAAATATATTGAAGGAAGGCAACGAAGAGGATTTGAAAGCAAGGCAGAACCTGCAGGAAATTTCTATAGATTATATGTTAAGTGTTTATATACATTTAACATACATTAGCCCTATTTAGGTTAGCCCCATAATCCTAATTTTTCCATCCTTCCACCTTTCATTTTGGTTTAACCATTAGTTTGTTTTGTAAGTCTGTGGGTGTCTTTTTCTGTGGAAGTATGTTCATTGCTAGCAATCTTAGGATAACTTGTATAAATGATATCATAGGATATTTGTCATTCCCTTTGACTGACTTTACCTAATATGATTATTTCTAGGCTCATTTTTAATCCTGAAAACGGCACTCTTCATTTTCTACCCGAGGCTACTATTCCATTCTGTACATATACCACTTCTTCTTTGTCAATTCATCTGTTTATGGACCTTTTTTTTGGCTTCCATGTCTTGGCTATTTCAATATTGCTGCAGTGCACATTTGCCTGCCTCTGTCTTTCCGATTCTGGTGGTCTTAGATTAGAGGCCCAAAAGGTGCCCTGCCACATCCTCTGGTAGCTCAATTTTTACCTTTTAAAGCAGCTCCATTCAGTTTTTGTTAGTGCTGTTACCACTTTACATCCCACCAGCTGCTAGAAGGTACAAAGTTCTCTAAAACCCCTTCAGCATTTATAGTTTGTAGAGGTTTGGCTGATGGTCATTTGACTGGTGTGAGCTGAAACCTTTTTGGAGGTTGGATTTGCATGTGGCTAATAATTCCTTATACTGAGCTTTAGGCATGTCCTTTTTGTCTTTTCCTCTTTTTTTGTTTTTTAGACAGTGAGTACAACTTCTCTCTTCATATTGACTTCTTGAAAATTTTGTCATGTGGTTGAATTTTCTTGCCTATTCCCTATCCCAGGGCATTTTTGGAGGGGAGGTGTCATTTACAGCCCTGCAGTCCTTGTGACTACTAAGCAACCATTAGCACTGGGTTGAAAGCTGCTGTTGTGAGAAACAGCCACCATGCGGCAGCATTATTACGTTCTCAACCCTTGTTACTGGGGCAACAGAGTCTTCCTGGAGGTAGTGTTCCGAGGTTGTATATTAGAGAGGAATGTGCGGGGGACAAGCCCCCAGATTTCAGGAGGTAGATACGAATCGCCTTTAGAGAACATGAAAAGCGGCAAAACGTCGACAATGATGCACTTGGCCAAAAAGGGCCTATGCGTTTTTTTTCCTGAATATATTCAGGAAAAAACGCATAGGCCCTTTTTGCCAACCAAGCAAGCCGGAAAGGCAAATCAGCCTTACAAATAAGTCTCACTTCCCATCCGTCCAAAGGACATCCAAAACAGTGTAAAAACCAGAAGTGCAGGACAGGCCAGGTAGAAAAGGCAGCCTTGTTAGGCTGATGGGCGGGATGTAAATTGCCAACGGCCACTCTGGAGAAGTGCACGGTGTTTCCTAAACCATCTAAAAACACAGCTAGAGAGCATAGGGCCCTTCCACTCGTGGGCGTATAAAATGGGAAAAGTAAAAATCAACAAGACACAGGCACCCCAAAGTTTAGGCCTGCTCTGTTGACAAGAACCTCCACTTCAATACACCTTAAATATGCCAGGATACAGAAAAATGGATAAAGAAGTGTGGTACTTATGTACAATGGAATATCACTCAGCCATGAAATCAATGTCATACGGCTACCAGCAGCATGATGAGTGGATTTAGGTACGATGTTTCTCAGTGAAATAAGTCACACAGAAAAAGACACTTATCATAAGATATCACTTATAGAGGGAAAGTAAAAATCGCTACACATGACCTGATTACAAAACAGAACAGAGTCACACATTTAGAAAACACTGGATGGCTGCTTAACTGGAAAGGTGAGGTGCAGTGAGGCATAAAACAAGGGTTTGAAATTAGCACACATACCGTTCCATAAACCAAATATGTAACAGACAACACATACCCCTTGCTCAGTGAACTGGACTCAACCCCCCCTATTCACCGCACAAGAGTATATCTGACTAGTAAGAATCTTAAAACCTATGTATTGATATCTCTCTGTAAATGAATCAAGTGGGTGTAAAGCGGCATAAACACAGCAGTGAAAATCAGCTAAACCCCATTATAAAAATAGATTACAAAAAAAAACCCAACAAAGACAGTGAAAGAGAGAGAAATTCGTACAAAGTTCGTTCAGGGACAGTGAAGCAACCTGGATCGACCATATCTAGACCCACAGCTGGATTAGATATAAGGCTGGACACTCTTGGGGCTGAGAGGATTGGTGAGGTTTGGTGAGCAAACGCCTACCATTTAAAGTAATAGTGCATGGTACCCATTCTATGGGTCCCAAATCTCCAGGTTCAAGGAATCTTCTTACAGCGAAAAAAATGCATGGGAAACCAAGTGGATGGTATACAGTGTGGTCGGGAAAGGTTTCTAAAACGCACCTCATTTCTCCTCTCCTTGTGCTCGGGTTCGCCATTCCAGCCGCATTACTAACAATCTCCCCACTTGGAGAATCAGCACCTTTAACCTCCTGTTTCGTACAGGTTGCAATTTGTCTTGAGGATGAATGGGAAGAGGGGGAACCAATGAGAGGGTAGCTCTAGGTTGTTGGGACAGGCACAGGTCACTCTAATTTCCATCAGGAAGAAGAATTAACCACGGGCTCAGCCTGCCCCACGGAACCAGAATAGGGCCTGAAGCCATCCTGCGGATTTTCGGCCAACTCCCAAAAGAGCGAGTTGAAAAATGGAGCTCAGGGGCACTGCAATTCACAAACCTGCAGAGTTATAAACGATAACTCTCGTCCACAAATATATTGAGGGAAGGCAACGAAGAGGATGTGAAAGCAAGGCAGAACTGCAGGAAACTGATTTCAGGAGGTAGATTCGAATCGCCTTTAAAGCACATGGAAAGCGGCAAAACCTCGACAATGATGCCCTTGGCCAAAAAGGGCGTATGCGTATGCGTTTATTCCTGAATAAATATTCAGCATGGCCCTTTTTGGCCAACCAAGCAACCTGGAAAGGCAAATCAGCGCTACAAAGAAGTCTCGCTTCCATCGCTCAAAAGGGTCATGCTGAATAAAGTGACAATACCAGAAATGCAGGAAAGGCCATGGAGAAATGGGAGCCTTGCTACGCTGATGGGCGGATGTAAATTGCCACCAGCCACTCTGGAGAAGTGCACGGGGTGTCCTGAAACATCTACAAAACACAGCTGAGAGAGCATAGGGCACTTCCACTCATGGGCGTCTAAATTGGGAAAACTAAAAATCAGCAAGACACAGGCACCCCAAAGTTTACGGTTGCTCTGTTGACAAGAACCTCCACTGCGTTACACCTTAAATATCCCAGGAAAGAGAAAATGGATAAAGAAGTTGTGGTCCTTATGTACAATGGAATGCAACTCAGCCATGAAATCAACGTCATAAGGCTAGTAGCAGCATGATGAGTGGATTTAGGTACGACGAATCTAAGTGAAATAAGTCACACAGAAAAAGACACTTATCATAAGCTATCACTTATAGAGGGAATGTAAAAACCGCTACACTTGAACTGAATTACAAAACACAACAGAGTCACACGTTTAGAAACACACTATGGCTGCTTAACGGGAAAGGTGAGGTGGGGTGATGCATAAAACAAGGGTTTCAAATTAGCTCAGATACCGTTCCATAAACCCAATATGTAATAGACAAGACCTACTCCTTGCTCAGTGAACTGGACTCAACACCCCCTATTCACCGCCCAAGAATATATCTGACTAGTAAGAATCTTAAAACCTATGTATTGATATCTCTCTGTAAGTGAGTCAAGTGGGTGTAAAGCGGCATAAGCACAGCAGTGAAAAGCAGCTAAACCCCATTATAACATTCAATTACTTTTAAAAACCCGTGAAACAAAGACAGTGAAAGAGAGAGCAAATTCTTACAAAATTCGTTCAGGGGCTGTGATGCCACCTCGATTGACCATATCTAGACCCACAGCTGATTGAGACATAAGGGTGGGCACTCTTGGGGCTGAGAGGTTGGTGAGGTTGGGTGAGCAAACGCAGACCCTTTAAAGTAATACTGCGGGGTACCCATCTCATGGGTCCCAAATCTCCAGGTTCAAGGGCATCTTCCCTACATCGAAAACATGCATGAGAAACCCAGAGATGGTACAACCGTGTGATCGGGAAAGGTTTCCAAAACGCACCTCATTTCTCATCTCCTTGTGCTCGGGTTCGCCATTCCAGCCGCTTTACTTGCAATCTCCCTCCTTGGAGAATCAGCACCTTTAACCCCCTGTTCCGTACAGGTTGTCCATTTGTCCTGAGGATGAACGGCAAGAGGGGGAACCAATGAGAGACTAGCTCTAGGTGTTGGGACAGGCACAGGTCACTCTATTTTCCCATCAGGAAGAAGAATTAACCACATGCTCAGCCTGCCGCCCGGAACCAGAATAGGGCCTGAAGCAATCCTGCGCTTTTGCGGCCAGCTCCCAAAAAGCGAGTTGATAATTGGAGCTCAGGGGCACTACAATTCACAATCCTGTAGAGTTATAAATGGTAACTCAAGTCCAAAAATATATTGAAGGAAGGCAACGAAGAGGATTTGAAAGCAAGGCAGAACTGCAGGAAATTTCTATAGATTATATGTTAAGTGGTTTATATACATTTAACATACATTAGCCTATTTAGGTTAGCCCCATAATCCTAATTTTTCCATCCTTCCACCTTTCATTTGGTTAACCATTAGTTTGTTTTGTAAGTCTGTGGGTGTCTTTTTCTGTGGAAGTATGTTCATTGCTAGCAATCTTAGGATAAACTTGTATAAATGATATCATAGGATATTTGTCATTCCCTTTTGACTGACTTTACCTAATATGATTATTTCTAGGCTCATTTTTAATCCTGAAACGGCACTCTTCATTTTCTACCCGAGGCTACTATTCCATTCTGTACATATACCACTTCTTCTTTGTCAATTCATCTGTTTATGGACCTTTTTTTTGGCTTCCATGTCTTGGCTATTTCAATATTGCTGCAGTGCACATTTGCCTGCCTCTGTCTTTCCGATTCTGGTGGTCTTAGATTAGAGGCCCAAAAGGTGCCCTGCCACATCCTCTGGTAGCTCAATTTTACCTTTTAAAGCAGCTCCATTCAGTTTTTGTTAGTGCTGTTACCACTTTACATCCCACCAGCTGCTAGAAGGTACAAAGTTCTCTAAACCCCTTCAGCATTTATAGTTTGTAGAGGTTTGGCTGATGGTCATTTGACTGGTGTGAGCTGAAACCTTTTTGGAGGTTGGATTTGCATGGGGCTAATAATTCCTTATACTGAGCTTTAGGCATGTCCTTTTTGTCTTTTCCTCTTTTTTTGTTTTTAGACAGTGAGTACAACTTCTCTCTTCATATTGACTTCTTGAAAAAATTTGTCATGTGTTGAATTTTCTTGCTTATTCCCTATCCCAGGGCATTTTTGGAGGGGAGGTGTCATTTACAGCCCTGCAGTCCTTGTGACTACTAAGCAACCATTAGCACTGGTTGAAAGCTGCTGTTGTGAGAAACAGCCACCATGCGGCAGCATTATTACGTTCTCAACCCTTGTTACTGGGGCAACAGAGTCTTCCTGGAGGTAGTGTACCGAGGTTGTATATTAGGAGAGGAATGTAGCGGGGACAAGCCCCCAGATTTCAGGAGGTAGATACGAATCGCCTTTTAGAGAACATGAAAAGCGGCAAAACGTCGACAATGATGCACTTGGCCAAAAAGGGCCTATGCGTTTTTTTCCTGAATATATTCTGAGGAA